>NC_134731.1:2737000-4105500 GCF_049634645.1 Pelodiscus sinensis | reverse complement strand
ATGATTCTATGATTCTATTATTATTTCTCTACCACAAAGAACACAACATTGCCATGATTACTTCTAAAGAGCTGTACATGTACCAAGTCCTTTACAAACAGTTGGGAAAACAAAATGAAATTCTCTGCCCTGAGAAGAATAGAATCTAATTCTGACAACACGGGAACATAAAAACTGCCATTCTCTATCAAATCCATTGCCCATTTAGCCCAATAAACTCTTTCCAACAGTGGCTTGGATCAGTTACTTCAGAGGAAAGTGTAAAGCCCAATAATACAAACTAAAACAGCCTGCCTCTGGGGTAAGATTCTGCCAAACCCCAACTATAGGTGTAAAAAGTAGTTTCTGAATTCAGTCATAGCTAATATCTGTCACCAAGATTGCTATTCTAACCTTGCAAAACACCCATAATGCAAAGACATATGTGATATGATTAACACACTATCGGTATGTCTACACTAGCCCCCTAGTTCGAACTAGGGAGGCTAATGAAGGTGACCGAAATTGCAAATGAACTGCGGGATTTAAATATCCCGCGCTTCATTAGCATGTTCCTGGGCGGTCGCCATTTTGGAAACTGACTAGCCCGGAATAACTGCCCGCGTCTACACGCGGCAGTGAAACGGGAGTTCGAAGTAAACCCCTTAACTCGAATTAGCTGTTACTCCTCGTGGAATTAGGTTTAACAGCTAATTCGAGTTAAGGGGTTTACTTCGAACTCCCGTTTCACTGCTGCGTGTAGACACGGGCAGTTATTCCGGGCTAGTCAGTTTCCAAAATGGCGACCACCCGGGAACATGCTAATGAAGCACAGGATATTTGAATCCCGCGCTTCATTTGCAATTTCGGTCGCCCTCATTAGCCTCCCTAGTTCGAACTAGGGGGCTAGTGTAGATGTACCCTATGAGTAGACTATGAGACTATTTGCAGTGCATAGAGTTAAGCGCTGTTTATGTGTTTGTAGGATTGGGGTGTGACGGACCCAGGCGGGTCCGCACTTGCCCCGGGGCAGGGAGCCCCCCCAAGGACGCCGGGTGGGCCGGCAGGCAGCCCAGGGGACGGGGGAGACCTGACCCGGGGGGTGACCCAACCCGGGAAGGAGCGGCCGGCCCCGCGCCGGGGAAGGAGGGGCCGGGAGCGGCCGCAGCAGGTGGGCGGGGAGCCCGAACGGCGCGCCGCTCAAACTGAGCCACGCAGGGCCAGCGGCAGGGCAGCACGTCCCGGCCTTGATGGCAGGGTGCGTCGGGACGCCCGGGGGGCGGAGCTGACGTCCCCGGCGTCCTCGCCTGGGCCGCTTGAAAAGCGGCCGGGCAGAACAGCCAAAGGCGGCACTCGAAAGAGCCGCCGCCGACCCAGCTACCAGAGGGAGACTCCCCTCCCCATTGGAGGAGAGGAAGGACCACCCCCAAACCCGCACGACGGCAGCTGGATGGGGCCGACGCTTCGGGCGGGGTAAGCGACCTCGGCGGACACACCGACAGGGCTGAGGGGAGCGGGGAGTGGTAGGAGCCCGGGGCGGGGTCCTTCTGGCGCCTGTGGACAGGTGCGTTACGGGGATAGACCCCACCTGTCGTGGGGGGAACGTCCCCGTTGTTCCCCCACTTAGGGCCCCGGGCTGGGACCCGGTGGAGAGGGTGGGCCCGGGTCCCCCACGCCCCACTCCCTACCACAAAACCCCAACCTACGTATCCCCCGTCAGAGGGGTGAGCAACCCAAGGGACAGTAGACGACAGAAACTGGGCCATAAGACCCTAAGCAGCCAAAGCCCCCCCCCTTTCTTCCGCCCTGGCGAGGACCTTGCCTCCGGACAGGCCGCCGGGTGCGACCCCATCTCCTCGCCCATAGTGCCCAGGCAGACTAGGACCCCGGGGCTGCCAGAGGGGAGTCGGGACAACGAGTCCGCTAATCCCCGGGCCGGACTCTTGACCGGGTGATCGCACTCGAACCGCGGGTCCTCACACGGGGAACCCTAGACGGTGGGTCCGCCAAACCCCCCTGCCCCGCCGGGAGGGGGTGTTCGCACCCATGCGAGCCGTCACATGGGGCCTAAAGTCTTACATTGTTACAAACCCTGATGGTTGCTTTCCTGCTGACACAAGATGATGCCCAAACTTTATCCACTCAAGAGACCACATTAGCAGCCTGGCAGGTATCTGAGTGTGATACCATGTTTATTTCAGCCACCCCTGTTTTTCATGGAATGGACCCCTTGATCCAAGTAGACAGCCATAGCTACACCTGTTGAACAACATGGTGGAAAAGCTTCCATCATAGCTATTATAATGCCAACAGGTGGCACCAAAGCTGGGACCTCTGGAGTTCAGTGCGTGAGCCTCCACCACGAGTCATAAGCCAGCTGGCTCTCAGCTAAGCCTGTAAAGCGGACTCATTATTCCCTCTGTATGTGGTATAGGGGCCACTAGGTGGGACAGCGCACCGTACCCACTAAGTATGTGGGCTACACTACCTTCCATGGAGCTGCGCCTGTGGTGAATTATGGGCCCATTTAATGAATGCAGTGAAAATCAGAGAGTTTGATCAGCCATAGAACTCGAGTGACGTCCTCGCGCCACTGAAGTCAATGGGAGTTTTGCCATTGACGTGAGGCAGGAGGAGATTTCAACCAAGAAACCTTGACTCTCAGCACCATGCTTTAATCACATAGATAAAATCAAAGGCATCCAAAGAAATGAATGCACTTTCTCATAAACGTACCTGGCTTTTAACTAGGCACAGTGTGGCAGTATTCATGGTACAAGTTAAACCTCTCTAATCCAGCACCCTCAGGGCCTGACCACAGAAATTAATCAAACCAGAGAATTTACTAGACCATAGGAAGTCAATATTGTCTAGCAGCATCATCAACACTTCCACTGCTTCCTGGGCTCTTAGAAGACATGTAGGGGTAAATTAGAGCTAAATAACAGCACAGAACACTGAGAGCCTGTAAACAAACTTTATGAGATTGAAGGAAATTTGGCCACACGCACCATAACTGGGCTAAGGACATCTGGCTAACTAAAATCATGTCAGACCATGGATGGTGCTGGACCAAAGAGCATTTTCAAGTGGGCTGGTGCTGCCAGCCAAGAGACACTTAGGTAAACTCCTCCCAGCCAGTGCCTGCCTCTGGCACCCCAACCCCTCCTGCACCCCAACTTCCTCCCCCAGATCAGCATCCAAACCCTCTGCACCCCCTGCCCCAGATGACACCACCCTTCCAGACCCTATACCTCTTCCTACACTCCTCCCCAAGGCCAGAATCCTCTCCTGCACCCACACTCCCTCCCTGATCCTATACCCCAATCCCCTGGCTGAGGTCACAACCCCCTCCTCCACCCAAACACCCTATGAGACCTCACGCCATCTCCTGCACCCCAGTCCCTTACTCCGTGCATCCTTCTGCACCCAAATTCCACCCTAGACCCTGCACCCCCTCCACAGAAAAGTGTGGCCCTTGACCACTTACCAAAATCTTGGAGTGGCCCCCTCCACCAAAAATTATTGCCCACTCCTGATCTAGACCATCCCTGATAGTCTATCTAACCTGCTCTGAAATATCTCCAGAGATGGAGATATAACTTCTGCAGTGTCAGCATTCCAGGATAGTTACATTGTGGAGTAGTTTCTTGCTCATGATGTTGGCACATCATGATGCAGTGACATCACCAAATATCATAGGTTCCTCCCACTGTGATGCATCTTTACAACACGATAATGGTTTTACAGATCAGGATGCTTTTAACGTCCTATAAGCTGAGCTGCCAAAGTGCCGATTCTCCCCGGTGTGATCCTGGAAAAATCTGACAGTTGCACTGTAGCATAAAGAGTCTTACAAAAAAATCAGCCTTGAGATCTGTATACTGGAAAACTCACAGCTAATACTTGTCCTCACTTGTTTCTAGAGATGATTTCTGCCATTAATGCATGTGGTTTATTCCTTGTTCTGGGTTACTGAAATGCATAGCACTGAACTGGTCTGAAGTGTGGTTTTTATATAAGGTTTGATTCAGGGAACTCTTTAACCTTGCAGGATTTTGAGTAAGACAGTTTCTTGCTCTGTGCCTCAGTTTCTCCATCTGTAGAACTTGCAATAAGAACACCAACCTCTCACATGGGGTTGCATTTGTTAATGTTTGGTAAAGAGCCGTAAACTCTTCTAAGCACTCTTGGAATACAAAGTATCACTATTTTATTATTATTCTACTTCCCATTAATTGTGCTTGTCATCTACACTATAATATACTTTTTTCTATAAGGACTTTCGAGCTAATTATAAATAATTATAAAACTCTCAAAACGGGTTGAACAGATGTTTGTGTTTTTCTAAGGTCCACCCTCCAAGCCTCTACTTAAGGATTTTCCCATGTCCAAAATGGACATTTGGGCCTGCAAACTTTATGCGTATTGCAATATTTACATCATATTGAATGTAAAAACTTCAAGTCATATGCCAGCGGCAATAGTAGCCACTGTAGTCTAAGGGACGGATCCAATAGGACGTCTCTCATTGGCTCTGAGGGAGATTGGATGAGGTTGTAGAGGACTAATGAGATCCTGAGTGTATTTGGCCTGTATAATGGCAATTCTATGGCATTTCTATGATTGAAATCCCCCCCACCCTTCTTGTGAAGCTGCAGAAGAGTAAAAGCTCTGCTCCACAGGAAAGCCATCAGCCTTTGGCCCTGGAGCTCTAACCTGGAAGCATAAAAGGTTTTGGTGCTTTCAGAAAATGTGACAGTTAACTTCATTGAACAATCAGCTGAAAGTTGACTTCAGCAAGTTGACTTCAGCCAATGTCAGAGAGGCTGGCGTGCGGGGAACATGTCTGCTTAGTATTCAAAGGAAAATAAACTCTCTTTCACTCCTAGCTGAGTGGTGAATTTGCCTCCTCTCCATATTGAGATAAATAAATTTTAATTTTTAATAGGATCTAAATGGGGTGTACTGGTTGGACATAGTTAATCATGTGGAACTAGAAATTGTTGATCACTAAATAGCTCATACTCAGAAAATTAACCAAGCTGAGCTGCTCTGTCGAATTACTGTGATGAGAAAAAAAGAATGAATACTGGTTATAGATTTTTTCTAGTATCAGCTTTCATTTCCAGTGTGTAGCATAAGTCAGACAATGAACCAGGTAAATTCTGTTACACTGAAACACTGCATGCTATTGGCTAGCTCCTGTGGATCTTACTCATGAGAGTAATGTTGCTGATTTCAATAGAGTTTTCAATACTTATCAGCCAGGATGGGTAGGAATGGTGTCCCTAGAATCTGTTTGTCAGGGGCTGGAAATGGGTGACAGGAGAGGGATCACTTGATGGTTACCTGCTCTGTTCACTCCCTTTGGGGCATTTGGCATTGGCCACTGTTGGCAGACAGGATACTGGGCTAGATGGACCTTTAGTCTGACCTAGTATGGCCTTTCTTCTGTTCTTATGAGTTATTCACAGGAGTGAAGATGCAGACACTTGGGCCTAAAATCAGCTCGCACAAAATCACGAGGTTTTATAAAAATGGGCTATGTCTAGACTGCCACCTCTTGCACAAAAAATATGCAAACGAGGCGCAGCGTGGAATATCGCCATGCCTCATTTGCATAATTAATGAGGCTCCATTTTTGCGCAAGAGGCGTTTTTCCTTTTTTTTTCAGGAAGAACGTCTCTTGTGCAAGAGGAAGTTTTTGCACAAAAACGGAGCCTCATTAATTATGCAAATAAGGTGTGGCAATTTTCCATGCTTCGCCTCATTTGCATTTTTTTGTGCAAGAAGGGACAGTCTAGACATAGCCACCGTTTTGGTCTATGAGCCCCTATTCTGTGACCTGATGACCACCAAGCCTGTGGCACCCCATTATTTCAACTGGGACTTCATAAAGATCTAACAGAATAGATCAGCTTGCAATATCAGAGCTGTAGTAGCTCAAAATATATAAGGCTCAAGAGGGGAGGTATTGATAAAGGGTTTTTTAATCAGTTTAAAAATCATAGATTCCAAATATTTTCTTTACCCGTGTTAATAATATTGTTGACTATTCATGAAATCAGCAAGCATTTTTAAACACCTTACATGTGTTTGGTCAGGCACGTTGCTGGCTTTATTTTTTTTCATTTCACTCAGCTTGGGACACTGACACTGGACTGAGCAGTGCATTTTCCATGTATAGTCAATTTCATGTCCCAGCGCTAGCAGAATGCCTTGTAGTTGTGTTTCCAACTTGGAAGAGAAACGATTTTTAAAACAAACTGAGTTGAGAAAAATAAGGCCATGACAACGTGAACAACGGAGAATCCAGGATACCGCTGAAAGAGAATATGTCAGAAAAAAATAGAATATACCTCATTCTGTACAGCAGGATGCCCGGGAAGCTGAATGATTAACAAGAGGTGACTGATGCCATTGGCGTATGCGGTGTTTTCAGGGTGAAATCAAAATGGCTTCGATTAGAATTGTTATTTACAGGAAAACAGGTGGCTACCCACATACAAAATTAATTTAAAATGTCACATGTGGATGACCTCAGTCCATTAGTATTAATGGGAGTGAGAGAGTTTATGCTGCTTGCTATGTTGGATGGAGGCTTTCAAAGAAGGGAATTATTCCATATTCCAGCCAGGCAAAAATGAGTTGACTTAATAAAGGATGATGCTGAGCCTCAGTTAAAACATTAGTGCTACGGCTACATTGTGCTCTCTTGTGCAAGAACATATGCAAATGAGGTGTGGCGATGAATATTGCCATGCCTCATTTACATACATAATGAGCCACCATTTTGCACAAGGGGCTTTTGCGCAAGAAGGAGCAGTTTACACTGCTCCTTCTTGCGCAAAAATTCCCTCTTGTGCAAGAGCCATTCTGCTGCTTATTTTCAGGCAGAACGGCTCTTGCGCAAGAGGGGGTTTTTGTGCAAGAAAGAGCAGTGTAGACTGCTCCTTCTTGCGCAAAAGCCCCTTGCACAAAAATGGCAGCTCAGTAAGTATGCAAATGAGGCACGGCGATATTCATCGCCACACCTCATTTGCATATGTTCTTTTACTAGAGAGCGCAATGTAGCCGTAGCCCAGGAAGTCTCAGTGTCTTGTTCTATTGAGTGCAAGCTTTGCTTCTGCCGCTAGGTGGTGAGTGATGCTAGAAGGTGCTGGGTTTTCCAGTTGGTTTGCAATGTCTGGGTGCGTGAAACATTGCAGCGGAAATGTGAAATATAGAGTGAAATGGTGAAACACACTCACCATTCACAGCAATAAAGAGGGACGCAGGAATCTGAGCCTCTGAATTCTGAGAAACCAGAGGCCTTAGAAAGAACAGAAGCACAGGACTAAGATGAGGGTTTCAGGTTTCCTATAGGGGAACATTTGAACCTACCTGGTCACCCAATCATGGATTTAAAAGTAGCCATTCTTCTACAAAGGCATTTCACCAGCCAATGACAGAGAGAGACTGCAGAACTGGAATTCATCTACAAGTTTGACACTGTTACCCTGGGCTTTAATAAAGACATTAACCAGATAACTCACTACAAGGCCAATTTCCCCTGCCATTGAAATCTGCATTTTCATATCAAAAGCTATGAATGAGATGTATCCAGCTTATTTAATTAGATTCATTAACACAAGTCCTACAACTGACAGGTACTTCTTTTGCTGTCATATCTATACATTGGATTCTGATATTTCCATTGCAATTCATCTGATGAAGTGGGTCTTACCCACAAAAGCTCATGATACTAGATATATTTTTTGTTAGTCTCTAAGGTGCCACAGGACTACTTGTTGCTTTTAAAATTACGGACTAACACGGCTCCCCCTGTGAGGTTTCAGAGGGGTAGCCCATGTTACTCTGTTTCAGCAAAAACAACAAGGTGGCACTTTAAAATGTGGAGAAATCCCTGTGATATTATGCTTTGTATTAAGATCTTGTCCTTTTAGATATATTTTTGTTGTGTTCTTATAGAATCTCTGTAACATTTCTCCTAGAACTTTGTATTAAGATATATAAATCTTGTAAGAAAAAATGTCTTTTGAGCTCTCCCCTTTCCTTGATTGCCCTGTTGAAATGAATGAGGTGTGAATGGAGAATGAAAGGGGAGCACCTCCAGCAGCAGTTGCAAGGGTGGAGAAGGTCTGGGAGCCAGACCCAAGACAACACCTGCAAAGTGAGCTCGTTAAGAAGACTGGACATACAGACACCTTAGGAGTCAAGCAGCAAGTGCCTGCCCTTGGAAGAACTCTCTTTGAAGCAGCATTAAGAAAGGCCAGTTGATGACTAATTGGCTGCATGAGAGGGATAAATAGAAGGCATCTTGCAGAGGGACCCCGGGTTTTTGTCTTGTCAACATGGGAGCATCCATCCGGATTGGCAGAAGCCCGGCTCTACCCCCTCCCCCATCTAACTCACCTGGCCAGTGCAGTTAGGGGGAGCAACTTTTGGTAACAACAAGATGGAGTGTGCTTGTGTGTGTGTGAGAGTGCATGAGTGTGATATATCATATGCATATGATAAGTATTGATTATTCTATGAGTGATCAATAAATGTGGCATGTTGCCTTATCCCTCTGAAAAAGATCCCGAGTACTTCTTTTAAGTACAACAAAAAAACAAACACATTTATTAGAGTGTTAGGGCATAAGCATTTGTAAGACACAGCTCACTTCCTCGGATGCTGAAAAGAAACCAGAAGAGGCAGGGATACAGAGATGGGAGTGTGACATCACTGCTAATCAAATCAGAGTGGATGTGGCTCATCTCCAACAGTGATGAAGTGAGAATACCTGAAATAAAAGATAGGAAGGGTCTATTAGATCTGCTTACATGTTTTCCCCAGCCCCCTACCCTTCAGTGAAGATTGCTCCTCATAACAAATGAGACACCACTTGCCCTTGAAATCTATGTTTCCAAGATATCATCCATGTTCTGTATTCCTCCCATCTTGTGTGGATCCTTTTGTCAGAACCATAATGCTACTCTCAGGACTGTGCATTTTGATGCCATCAATAGCTAATTCAATCCCTACACAGGGACGTTCAGTTTAAAGCCAATATCCTGGCACCTTGTGTTTCTGTTTCTTTCAAAGATCTTTTTTTTTTAATGCAACAGGGAGACTGTTAGAAATAACGCAAGATGTGGCATTCCCAGGTGTGATGGAATGGATTACGTCCAAAGCCCCCTGCTAGAGGCTGGAGGCCTTGCCGCACCCCGCCCCAGGGAGAAGAGCAGAAAATAGGTCCTCCAGGCAAACTAGAATGGCTGCTTCTGCTGCAGCCAGTCAGGGCCCAGCAAGCTGATATAAAAGATGCTGTTGGGCTGGCTCCTGGCAGTTCCTTACTGAAGCTTGAGGCAGTCAGACCTAGAGATTGACTAGGAGGACAGCAGCACCTTGGACAGCTCTGAGTGTGAGCAGGACTTCAGACCTGGTGGAAACCCAGGGACTAGCTGTAATAGACGACAACAAATTGCAGAACCCTGGACAGGGTGCCGTGAGAACTTGACCTTAAAGCCCTGAGAAAGAGGGCTGGATGGAGCAGCTTCTTAGGGAAATGGCCCATGGAATGAGGTAGCAGACATAGTTAGTGGGCAGCTGCTCCTTACAGGGTCCCTGGGCCAGGACCCAGAGGAATGAATGGGGCTGGATCCCCCAAACCTTTGACAGCTACAAAAAGGGGGATAAGAAGAGGCCTGTCCCAAGTGACTGACCAGAAAAGCCATCTGGGACACCTCCACTCGCAGAGCCAGAGATGTTGTAGATGTGCCCTTGGACACAAGGGTCACCCAGGAGAGGGTGAGCCCCTTCACACTGGGGTATTTCCCCAATCCAGCAGGAAGGCAGGTGGCCTTGTGTTATTTTGGCTCCTCAACTAATTCTTCAGTCAGTAAAAAAGCAAAGTGAAAATTATGCAAGAAAATCACAGATATTCTAAACTCCAACACGGGACTCGTGCATATTGCTGGCTTGTGACCCAGATGCGGTTAGTGACCTCAGCTCTGAGGGTGGGGGGCAACTCTCCACGTCTGGGGAACTCACCCTTTCTGAACACCTAGGGGGCTGGTTTTCAGCTGCCCAGGAAACCTCACTACAGACCACCAGAGGGGGCTACTCACCTTATCTGAGAGCTGCTAAACTATCTTTGCAGTCTGGGCCAGCCTTCTGCAGCAGGGCTGGGTAGCGATTGTGCATGTGTCTGGAGAAAACCTGCACCAGGACCTTCTGAGCAATCCTTCCTCATTCTCCAAGGGCTTAAATTAAGAAGATGCTAACCTGTAAACCCATATAATTAGAGCCACATCCTGGGAGCAAAGGTCATCGGACAAGGCATCCCTGCAAACTGAAGCCTTTGGGAAGTATTTCTCCCTGGGCAAGTGATTATAATTTCCTAAGGCAGCTCTGACCTGAAATCCGCTCCAGGGGCACTGTGGCATAACAAGACATCTGTTTCTTGCCATGATCTGGTTCATTTGTTGTTTCCAGCCCTACTCGCTGGCTGACCCTGCTTCCTGTGCCCTGAGTGGAGCAGCCTGAGATAACCATTCATTTTAAACAACCCATGCCACTCAGCTGGGCTTTTGCCTGGCATGATTCCAAAGGGGAAGGTCAAGTGTCTCCTGTAGTTCATGGAAAGCAATGCTACGTGTTACTGAAATGAAGGGACCAGGCAGGAGTGGCCTGAAAGTTTAGGCCAAGCTCAGTCTATCTTGGACTTCGGAAACTTCATTAGGAGTTTGAATGTTCTTCACAAAATGGTACGTGCGGAATGACTCTGCAGAGGAAAAATGCAGAGGTGGCCAGCTTTTATTTTCTGAAAAATCAACTCTCTCCCCCCCAACCCAATCACTTTGAGTTCTACCCTGCTTGCATGTTCATGTAGGAAGTTATCATGTGGGAAGCAGGCAGTTTTCACAGGCACAGAGGGAAGGTAAATGACCATCTCCCAGTAACATCCAATAGAAACTGCGAGGTGGCAATTTTCACAAATGCTCACGTGATTTAGGGGCATGAAGCCAAATGAAATGCAGTAGCATGTCTGCCTCTAAATCATTTAGGCTTTTAAAAATCTCTTTATGTTGGTAACCGTCCGTAAGTCTCTGTGGCCCTATCACAGGGGTCTCCACACCACCTCCTGCTGGTTGTTCTGGGAATTAGCTCTCTCAACCCCCCAGGACTCCCTCTGCTAGCGATGCCTCACCACCATCACTTTTGTTCTGCTTCCTGGCCGGGCCTGTGTCGGTCTCGATCCACGGCGTCTGCTTTGAGCCCCAGCGCTATTGCCCCGTGGGGGGAGCAGCAACCCACATCTTGCCACACCCCTTGGGGCCCACAGCTGTTCTCAGTCTCACCTCTCGCTCCAGAAGCAAAGTGTTTTGGATTTATGGGGTCCCTATGCAGTCCTGTTAAAGTGGCACCCCTCTGCCCCATTCCAGCCGGGGTGTGTGATTGTTTAGAGCTGCGATTTTACAATCTTCAGCAACACGCCGATAAAATATTTTTAACGCAAATTTTAATAGAGGGGTCCTGTCGACTAATAGAGTCAATTAAGAAACTGACGGGATAGACGTGGGGTTGGCACGTCTGTTAAATGGCTTCATTACCACCTGAATGGCTCATCACGGGTTCACTGTGTGCAAACAGCTCTGGCAGGCTTTGTCATGGTTAACTAGGTCCTCTCCAGAGGAAGCAGAGCCCCAGAACAGGGATAGGAAGAAGTGGATGGGTGGACATTAAGACCCAGTGGTGCCCCAAATTTTCAGGTGCCTCATGCAACTGCATATGGGTCAGGGCAGCCCTGATCTTCATCACTGGCAAGTGTAGGGGGTAAAGAGGGGGCAGGCCCACCCCCTACCCTAAGCCCCAACCCAGGGACCCGTTAGCATCAGTCTCTTCCTGCTACACCTCTAACTTTACCACCACCTGCTTCCCTGGGCCACAGCTCTCGCAACTTTGGCTCCCTCTGCCCAGGGCCTCAAGCCTACGAGACATAGCAAGGCCATTCCTAGTGCTAGCCCTCTCAGAAACCAGTCTTCCCCCTCAGGCGCCTTACAGCGGACTTCCTCCCTGCTCCCCTTTTATCAGGGTCAGCTGTACCCTAGTTATCTGTGCCCACACCTAGGGTGGCCTACCCTTCAACCTCTCTAGCTTGGTTTGAACTCTTGTAGGGCTGGTGTGGGGTAGACACCCTGTCTAAGGCCCCCTTTCTACAACTGAATCTGTGCAGCTGGGCCCGTGTGCTCTCGATTTCAACGGGATTCATCATGGGAAAAAGAGGATGCCTGCTTGACTCCAACTGCAGCGTTGCGGCTTTAAATGACACTACAAGTACACTGATGTGATGTTTGATGTTTCCCATTAATTCTGAGACCAGGCGGCACAGCTTTGCAGCTTTTCTCTCAGGTCGAACATGGCAAGAAAGATCAGTGTTTATTTATCACTCTTTTTAAACACATATCAGTTTAGTTTGTTGTGTTGTTAAAAAATCATCTAAAGGCAGGTGAAGAAATCCTTTATATTTAAGTCAGAATGATCCAGAGTCAACTATGGTCAGAACTTTTTGCTAAACAAGGGAGTGTAATATCTATTACCAAAAGTAGGGACGGGTGTGGACTGCTAAGGGGCGGTGGGACATAGGAGAAAGACAGGCCCAGTATGGAACTGATATCCAGATATGTGTGTACATCTGGATAGCAAGTCACAGGCTGCGTCTAGACTGGCATGATTTTCTGCAAATGCTTTTAACAGGAAAGTTTTTCCGTTAAAAGCATTTGCGGAAAAGAGCATCTAGATTGGCACGGATGCTTTTGCGCAAAAGCACTTTTTGTGGAAAAGCATCCGTGCCAATCTAGATGTGGTTTTGCGCAAGAAAGCCCCGATCACCATTTTCACTATTGGGGCTTTTTTGCACAAAACAGTCCTCCCTTGTCTACACTGGCTCTCTTGCGCAAATACATTTGCACAAGAGGGCTTATCCCTGAGTGGGAGCATCATAGTATTTGTGCAAGAACACTGACAATCTTACATTAGATCGTCAGTGTTCTTGTGCAAATTCAAGCGGCCAGTGTAGACAGCTGGCAAACTTTACCACCTCACTGCTTACCCCTTTCTCCAGATCATTTATGAATAAGTTGAACAGGATTGGTCCCAGGACTGACCCTTAGGGGACACCACTAGTTACCCCTCTCCATTTTGAAAATGTACCATTTATTGCTACCCTTTGTTTCCTGTCTTTTAACCAGTTCTCAATCCATGAAAGGACCTTCCCTCTTATCCCATGACAATGTAATTTACACAAGAGCCTTTGGTGAGGGACCTTGTCAAAGGCTTTCTGAAAATCTAAGTATACTATATCTACTGGCTCCCCCTTGTCCGCATGTTTGTTAACCCCTTCAAAGAACTCTAATAGATTAGTAAGACAGGATTTCCCTTTACAGAAACCATGTTGACTTTTGTCCAACAAATTATGTTCTTCTACATGCCTGACAATTTTATTCTTTACTATTGTTTCGACTCATTTGCCTGGTACTGAAGTTAGACTTACCGGTCTGTACTTGCCAGGATCACCTCTAGAGCCCTTTTTAAATATTGGTGTCATGTTAGCTACCTTCCAGTCATTAGGTACGGAAGCCGATTTAAAGGGTATGACCTATGAAGGAAGGCTGAAAGAATTGGGTTTGTTTAGTTTAGAAAAGAGAAGATTGAGGGGGGACATGATAGCAGTTTTCAGGTATCTAAAAGGGTGTCATAAGGAGGAGGGAGAAAACTTGTTCATTTTGGCCTCTGAGGATAGAACAAGAAGCAATGGGCTTAAACTGCAGCAAGGGAGGTTTAGGGAAAAGTTCCTAACTGTCAGGGTAGTCAGACACTGGAATAAATTGCCCAGGGAGGTTGTGGAATCTCCATCTCTGGAGATATTGAAGAGTAGGTTAGATAAATGTCTATCAGGGATGGTCTAGGCAGTATTTGGTCCTGCCATGAGGGCAGGGGACTGGACTCGATGACTCTCGAGGTCCCTTCCAGTCCTAGTGTTCTATGATTCTATGACAGTTGTCAGGAAAACTCATTCACTTGTGGGGTTTTCTCTTCACAGAAAATCTTCCCCCTAATGTCAGGGACAAGGCACTTCATCTCCCAAAGTATATAAAGCCTGACAGTTCCCTGGGGCCTGACCCTGCCAGCACTTTACATGCACGTGTAACTTTACTTACAGGAGTAGCGCCATGTAAGATAATGGAAGTACTCACACGAGTGAAATTACCTGTGGGGTAATAGGAGCAGACGCTTCAGATTGTCCACATAGTGTTAATATTACTTTTAAGAAAGCCCATGTGTTTAGAAATTCAGTTATCCGCCACATACAAAGCACTACTTGGGCAAAGCCATCAATTATAACGATTATGCACTTGTAGCTATAATGCCCCAGCTGTGCAACTGATGTTTGAAGGTCGCTGCCCCAAATGCAAGGACCCAGTCCGACAAAGCCTTACTCAGCATGGTTCCCTTGACTCCTGGGTGTCGTCCCACTGAAGTTAGGTTTATAGGACAGGGCCCTAAATATTACATTGACACTGAATGGGCAAGGCCCCCATGTTCATTACCATGAGTGATATGTGGAACCCTGTGATGGCATGTACCAGCCCCGCACTGGGACTGCAAGAGTTAATCCTGTTCTCTTAGCTGAGAGGCTCTGCCCCCTTAGCTCTTCTGGGCATGCTGCAGCTAGAGGCCAGGTATAAAGGTCTGTAGGGCAGCTCAGTCTGGGTGGACTGCTGGTGGAGAAGGAGCTGTCAGACTGATGTCAGGCAGCAGGACAGTGGTGGGGATGCCCCAGTCCGGGATGCTGCTGGGAAGGGAAACAGAGAGAGCTGGGTAGGAACCCAGAGGAATGTTGTGGGGAATGGCAGCCTTTATTGGAACGGTTTGGTTTGGGGGGCTCCCTGCCGCTGGGTTGGGACCTGATGAAGAGGGTGGGGCCGGGTCCCTTTATTCTGACCACCATCACCTTCCGAGGTGGTGGACCTGTACCCCCGCTGTCACTGACTCTGGCTGCTAGCTGCACTGCCCTCTGGGAGAATGGGGGTGTTGCTACTGATGCTGACAGCCTGGGGACTTGGGTGATGACCCCAAGTGTGGAATTATAGAGAGGGATGGGCAACCGCGAATAGTGGGAGGGTTGTGTGAGTGACCCTTCATCTCAGTGGGCTGCAGCAGTCTGTAGTCTGCTGGGGTTCCACTTGTGCCTCCTCCCCCCATTCTGCCCCCTTCTTCCATGTGCCTCTTGAGCCCTGGGAAGCTCTGCACTTACCTGCTCCTCCCCACTCGCTCAGTCTGAAAGTGCTGGGAGGAAGTCCCCTGATCTGTGCTGTTCCCATTCCTGCCCCTTCCTCCCAGAGCTGGAATGCTGGGAATCAGCTGTTTGCAGCGGGAATCAGCTGTTTGCAGGGGTAGGAGTGGAGCTGGAATGTGACTCAGGTGATTTACTTGTTCCAAAAGTGCTGGGGGCATATAATTGTGGGGCTCTCGTGCCCCAGAAGTCAGCAGGGGAACTGCAAATAGAACCTGAGAGCTGCTCACCCCTGTTGAAGTCTGGCCTGCCCCTAGGCGAGGGTGAATGTACTAACTCTGTGACAAAGCTGCACAAGGCAAATTTAACATCAGGCGTTGTTAAAGATCTGCCTATAGCTTTGCTTAGTCCAGGTCACTCAGACGGGGAGCCCACTTGAGAAGCCGGTCATCCCGCGTTGATGGGCAAGGGCAAAACACCCTGCAGCCTCGGGTAGCCCTCAATTCCCCTGGGCAACACAACAAAGGGATTTTTCTTTACTTTAGAAAACACATGGACAGCCGGTCAAGTGATTCCCGGAGGTCTGGCAAACCTGAGGGTAACGTTTCAGATCAGCTGTTTTCCAGAAATTCCAGGCTAACTAAGAACACAGCACGGTGCCATAGAGCATGCAAGGTGCTTCATTAATTAAACACTCTGCAATTATCACTAAGGAAGAACAGGGCAAAGCAGCAGGAGCCAACAAGCCTTTCCTATGGAGCAGGGGATGCCATTGGCCTGAGCATCAGGCAGGAAAAGCCGGGAATCACAAGGGTAAATCACAGCACCATTGACTGGGCGGAGGGGACTGTTATGTGGCTCATGGGACCATCTTTTGGAGGAGACTGAGATTCTGAGAAGCCACTAAAGACCCCCTGGCCCATGTCAATTAGAGAAGGGCTTCTCCTGGCTGTCCTTAGCTAGAATGTCACCTGTCCTACCTAGCATGGGGTGGGCTGACGTCCAGCACCCCAGCTGGGGGGAGGCCAATTTATCTCTCAGGTTTGAACCTACAGGTTGATGGTGATGAGGAGTTGGGTGCACACAGCCGGCTAGAAGTGGTTCCCTTTATATAGAGGGGTTAGGGTTTGGCCCACGGGTGCGGGGAGGGGATGGAGCAGAACCGGGCGATTAGCTCGCTTTGAAAGTGCTGGGGGGCGCAGGGAAGTGGGGGGCACAGTGCGCCCCCGGTTCAGACGGATCCCGCAGCCCTGGGGGGCTCTGGGGTGGTGGGGCTCTGCATAAGGGCGGGCAGGGAAAAGGCCCCGGTACATCCCCCCCTTCCAAGCCCGGCACGCCTAGGGCTCCGGGCGCTACCGCAGCCGGCGGCTGGGGCTTACAAGGCGAAGCGCAGCCCGGGCGCAGAACCGCCTTCCCCGCCCGCGCCCCCTCGTCTGCATCCAGGGGCGCAGTTCGCAACGGGGGGCTCCCCTCCCGTCGGGCGAGGCGGCTCCCCCCTTGCTGGGAGCCCGGGCCCCGCGGGGGACAGGGAGCCGGGCCAGCCCGCCCCGCCCCGGGAGGGACCCCGGGCAGCTCCCTGCGCTGGGGGGGGAGGCTCCGCGCCCCCAGCCCCTTCTCCCACCGCCGCCACGTGACGGGGCCGGGCGCGAGGAGCCGCCCACCGCGGGGGAGGCGGCCGGGGAGCGGGACACCTGCCCGCAGCCGGCACCGCGCTCGCTCCCTGCCCCGCGCGGCTCCACGTGGGCGGCCGGATCCCGGGGGCCCGCGCGCGCCGCTCGGATGCGGCCCTGAGGCTGCCCCGGGGGGGCCCGGAGCCGCGCCCCGCCCCGTGCAGGCGCTGCCGGAGCGGCGGGAGAAAGCGGCCGGCGGGGGCCCGGCCCCGGCCTCGGAGGATGTTCAGCTGCGTGGGCGGCTTCTGGGCCCTGCTGGCCGCCTGCCTGGTGGCCGCCTGCGGCTTCGGCTTCCTCTCGCCGGCCTGGATCGTCAAGGGGCCGCGCCTGCACCCGGCCCACGACGAGCTCAGCTTCGGCTTGCTGTGGCCCTGCCCCGAGGCGCCGGGGCGCCGGGCCCGCTGCGCCGCCCTCGGGGGCCTGGGCGAGTTCCGCCAGATCCCCTCCGGCGCCTGGCAGGTGAGCGGCGCGGGGGGGCGGCTGCTGCCTGGGCTTCGCCCCCTCCTCACCGGGGCTTTGGGGCCGGTTCGGAGTGCGCCCTCCCCCCACGTGCTGGGGGTCTGACAGGAGCAGCCCCGCTGCACCGTGGGGCTGGGCTGAGCGGCAGAGGGGGGTTAGGAGCAGCCCCGCTGCGCCGTGGGGCTGGGCTGAGCGGCAGAGGGGGGTTAGGAGCAGCCCCGCTGCGCCGTGGGGCTGGGCTGAGCGGCAGAGGGGGTTCAGGAGCAGCCCCGCTGCACCGTGGGGCTGGGCTGTGCGGCAGAGGGGGTTTAGGAGCAGCCCTGCTGCACCTTGGGGCTGGGCTGTGCGGCAGAGGGGGTTTAGGAGCAGCCCCGCTGCGCCGTGGGGCTGGGCTGTGCGGCAGAGGGGGTTTAGGAGCAGCCCTGCTGCACCTTGGGGCTGGGCTGTGCGGCAGAGGGGGGTTAGGAGCAGCCCCGCTGCACCGTGGGGCTGGGCTGTGCGGCAGAGGGGGTTTAGGAGCAGCCCCGCTGCACCGTGGGGCTGGGCTGTGCGGCAGAGGGGGTTAGGAGCAGCCCCGCTGCACCGTGGGGCTGGGCTGTGCGGCAGAGGGGGTTTAGGAGCAGCCCCGCTGCACCGTGGGGCTGGGCTGTGCGGCAGAGGGGGTTAGGAGCAGCCCCGCTGCACCGTGGGGCTGGGCTGTGCGGCAGAGGGGGTTAGGAGCAGCCCCGCTGCACCGTGGGGCTGGGCTGTGCGGCAGAGGGGGTTTAGGAGCAGCCCCGCTGCACCTTGGGGCTGGGCTGTGCGGCAGAGGGGGGTTAGGAGCAGCCCTGCAGCATCTTGGGGCTGGGCTGTGCGGCAGAGGGGGTTTAGGAGCAGCCCTGCTGCACCGTGGGGCTGTGTTGTGCTGCAGAGGGGGTTTAGGAGCAGCCCTGCTGCACCTTGGGGCTGTGTTGTGCTGCAGAGGGGGTTTAGGAGCAGCCCTGCAGCATCTTGGAGGCAGGGCTGTGCAGGAGAGAGGGTTTAGGCATAGCCCTACACCCTGGAGATATAGTCTGGCTGGGCTGTGCCGTGGAGAGGATTTAGGCACAGCCCTACACCCTGGAGATATAGTCTGGCTGGGCTGTGCCGTGGAGAGGATTTAGGCACAGCCCTACACCCTGGAGGTATAGCCTGGCTGGGCTGGGCCGTGGAGGGGGTTTAGGAGCAGTCCTGCTGCACCCAGGGGATACCTAGCCCAGCACATGCACACAAGGGACAGAGGAGCTGAAGTCTGCCAAGGGTGAGCCGGGCTGGTCCAGACTCTGATTTCGCCCTCCTCCCTGCTCCCCCGTGGCAATCGGGAATGTCCCCGGGGGAGCCAGGACGGGTGTCAGCGAGGACCGGACTGGCTCCGAGCCCAGGGCACGTCCCCAGAGCAGGGTTAGCCGGTGCTGAGAGTGTCAGTCCGATGTCAGGATCCAGCCCAGCAGAGCGCGGCGCCCATTAGCCGGGCTGCACTGAACATCTCAATCCAATTAGGCCGGCTGGCGGTGCGAGTATTCGCATTAGCTTCCCCACACGTGTCTATTTCAGGAGCAGATCCTGGTGGGGCCGGCCCGGGGGCACTGGACGTACCTACACAGGGTATCTCTCCAGCCTGAAGGCAGTTGCCTTCTCCCCGGTGATGGCTCCCGTGAGCAGGGGGGATGAGGCAGGTTACTGCCAGGTCACCAGGACGCACGAATCTGCTTTCCCCCCAAGCCTCAGGCGATGATCTGGGTTGTGCTGCTCGGCCCGCTGCCCCGCACGGAGCGAACGGAGGTGCCCATCTCTTTGCAAGAACTTTAGGATTCAACTTCTGAGTCCTACATCCCCGGGTGGGAACCTCACTGGTACCCGGATATCAGTGGGGATAAGATATAGACGCTGCAGGCGAATGTAGCCCTACGAATGGGAGAGAAAACGGGGGAAAGAAACGGAACAGGTTTTGTGCACTTGAAACTGTTGTTCTTCCCACGGTACCTGCGCAGGGGAGACGGCAGGTGGTACCAGCATCTTTTGTGTCTTACCAGCCCCAGCACCCAAGGGTTTGGCCAACTGTGGCAGGGTAAACTTGTCTTTTGCAAGCGTTGATTTGGGTGGGAGCGGTCAATCCATGTGCCACTGAAAATCTGTCCCTTGTGACTCTGAAAATCTATCCCTGTCCTGGGATGTTCGTGCCTCTTTGCTCCTTCTGCCCTTTTTGGCGGTCTCTTGCTGTTGCCAAACAAAAAGTTACCTGGCCTGGGGGTTCTTTGGCTAGTTCTGCTTAGAATTCAGGACAGGCCTGTCTGGCTGGCGGAGCTGGGATTATTCTGCTGCCTTTGTACGCTAGATGCACCCTTTGAAATGCTTCCAGAATAAGGGTTTAAGCGCCAAACTGGTGGCTTATTCCCCTCCTTAATTCCCAGTCTTGCTTCCTTTCCGCTTATTCCTGGCTTGTAATGGTGGAGGCTCTGGTTATCATTTTGCTACGTTTCCAATCCTGCCCAGCATTGCTCGGTCGCTGGAATCCCACACCAGGGATGAATCGAGGGAAGGTCACGCCTTGGGCTTGACACAATGGGGCATTTAGTGGCTGAATTTCTCAGGCTGTCATGGAAGCAAACAGTTCTCACTTTAAGGAAGCAAGTTGCACAGGCTATTGTGTGTTTGACCAGTCAGCGGTCGCTAGTGTCATTAATAACACGTACACAATTTGCCTGCTGCAGGGTAGAGCAGGCTACCGGTAATGCTTCGTGGTTGTGCAGTAAAGTAGTTCTTTAAAAGTCATTCTGTTTTTAAAAGGGACGTTTATTCAGACGGACACTTCCAGGCCATACGGTATCTTTAAAGAGCAGAATGAAGCACAATAGTGATTCGTTCCAACACGATGCCGCTATGAGCTTTGGGCTGTAATATCCTTTTAAGAAAT
Organism: Pelodiscus sinensis; assembly: GCF_049634645.1. Taxonomy (NCBI): domain Eukaryota; kingdom Metazoa; phylum Chordata; order Testudines; family Trionychidae; genus Pelodiscus; species Pelodiscus sinensis. The sequence goes on along the minus strand of NC_134731.1, from coordinate 4,085,174 downwards.
ACAGACTACAAAGGCGCAGAGCTTCCTGAATGGATCTGTGCTTGGAACACATTTTTGGATACGGTAGGGTGAGACACAGCGTGCACAAGGTCTTGGTTACATTTCCGTCCCCTCAATTCAATATTTCGGAGGGGTTAATAAAGAACAGCGCGCACACAATGCGGTTTGCTTCGGTGGAATGGAAAGGAACTTCCTCCGGATGGCTTGGAGTCATGACACAGATGCCTTTTGTACTGGTTTGTACGAGCAGGTAGAAGGGAAGCACTGCGATCTTCACAAGAAACAGACAAACACAGCAAGCAAATGGTCTGGTAGCACTTCATAGACTAACAAAACATGGAGATGGGAGCATGAGCTTTCGTGGGCACAGCCCACTTCTTCAGATGCCCGGAGTTATGAGTAGGGGATAAGAAAACTTGAAATAAATAGGAGAGGGAAAGCGGGGGGAAGAGAAAGACAGAGCAGACAGAGTATCTTTGTCCCCCCCCCTTCCCTTCTCCTATTTATTTCGAGTTTTCTTATCCCCTAGTCATAACTCCGGTCATCTGAAGAAGTGGGCTGTGCCCACGAAAGCTTTTGTTCCCATCTCCATGTTTTGTTAGTCTATAAAGTGCTACCAGACCATTTGCTTGCTGTTTTTTTTCTGTAACAGACTAACTGGGCTACCCCCTGCAGCTTCTGCACAAAAACAGGGTTGCTTTGACTTTCCTGTGCAATCCACTGTAGGGAGCAGTCTGGGCTGTATAAACCCACAAGAACTGGTCCAAAACCCAAACATGAGTCAGGGTTTAACTAGCTATGAGATTGGTTATTTAAAAAAAATGTATCCTGATCTCAAGCCACTGTGGGTTTTTTCTTTTCTTTCTGCTTTTTGAACCTTCAGAATTCACTCAGGTCATGTGCTTAAACTTTTCCCTGAATCTGGAGAGCTAGATTTTTTTTAAAAAAATTTTTTGCATGAAGGCTGAGATTCTCATTTCCACTTGACTCTGAGAACTGGATCTTTAAAGAAAAAAATAATCTTGAGAATCTCTGGTTTAAATCGCCAGCGTTGGCTGCCTGGCCAATAGAGGAAGGATGATTCAGTGGTCAAAGCACTGTGTAGGCTGTGAGATCTGTGTTCCATGTTCCTCTCTGCCACAGGCTTGTGACCCTGGGCAAGTCACTTAATATTTCTGTGCCTTATGTGCACATGGGGGATAATAATACTTCCTACCCTCTGCTGCGTATGTGGCCTGTGAAAAATCCACTGCTAATGTGGCCCGTGCCCTCTCCTCCCGCTTGCCGAGATGTAAGCCCAAACAAAGCAGATACTGCATTTCAAACATTTCCCTGTTCAAATGTGCTGATTTTGCAAGGGAGCAGGGGGAGCATTCAGCGCGGCAAATGATCGTTAATGCGGGTGTTTGCACTTGGGGGATTATGTTAATCATCCTACAAATGCTGCTTTGAATCATGCCTAGAGGTTAATTACCATGCCTTTCTTCTCTTAAGAGGGCCTTTTGGTCTGCGTGGAATTGCTCGCTTTTTTTGCCTTCTCTATAATTACTTTTGCAGCTCTGCAATATCTAGGGTACCTTTTAATTTAACTCCATCAGCCCCCTAGGAAGTGCGGCCTTCCCCACCTGTTCAGGTTTACGTATCCAGCCTTAGAGCGGTGCATGTTCCTTCTCATAGAACCATGCAGAAAAGAGACAGACTCAGCAGGCAGGTAAAAGCAGCTGGCTGGGGGTGTTCCCACCCGTCAAAGACTACGCCAGCCCCTAGATTATCACCCCCCAGGTGTCCTTTAGGGAGGGTGAAGCTGAAGCCCCCCCCCAATTTATATAGGAGCATCGCTGGCTGTTCTCCTTCATCTGGGGGTGAGGGGAAAATGCCCAATTTGCTGCATTCTCACTCTGGCTGGGGAGCGCAGGGGGCAGACAGACCTGCACCTGCTCCAGCCGGGGGACATGCACCCTTCCCCAGGCTGTGCCTGGTGGAGCTGCAGCTGCCATGGAGAGGCCCTTCTCCCTTGGCTCTAAGCTGCTGTGGTGAGAGAGGGCTGGGACAGTCCTGTCTCCACAGGGCAGCCTGCATCCTGAACCCCTCCGCCCCCCCCCCCCCACCTCAGAGCAGAGATTCACATGCAGCCGGGACACTTTCATTTTATCTTCCAAACGCCAAAAGTTAATTGAGTCAAGGACCCGGGCAACACTGGGTAAATCTTCTACTTTACATATGGAGAGATGAGGTTGGTATGTCTCATGTCAGGCGCTGCAGTTTGGAAGCGAATCCTTACTGCTTTCAAATGGCTGTTTCCCCCACCTCCCAGGTAGATAGTTCACCTGGAAATACATTGGCCATCAGGGGCGTTCCAAAGCCTGAAAATAATCAGAGGCTGTTTGCCTCTGAAGAATCTAGACGAGGCTGAACACTCTGTGAGTACAAAGTACGGGAATTCAGGCGGAGAATGGGGGATTTGCCTACCCCAGGGAGAGCCCTGGTCTGATGAAGTCTGGGGTCTTGTCTTGAGCAGGATTCAATGCTCAGGCTGCAGCAGAAGTCCAAGCAAACCTCATAATGTGCCTAGCCAGTGGATCAGATACCAAGAGGATGGGCATGGCATGAAAACAGCCATGCTAGGGAAGGTGTGTGTGTGTGTGTGTGTGGGTGGGAGGGGGGATTCTTTCTTGGACCCTTTTGGGGTTGGCCTGGAATAGGGCCAGCCCAGAACATTTTGGCACCTGAGGCGGGGAGCTCAAATGACGCCCCCATGTCCCCTCGCTTGGGCCAAAACTTTGAAAGGTCTCAGTTCTGCCTTCTCCCTGTTCTACCTCTCTCAGGGTCCTGCTCTGCTACCTACATATGCACCAGCAGCAGACACAATTTTCTACACTCTGGTTCCTAGTGGCGCTCATCTCCCTTCCCCCCAGTCTGGCACATGAGGCAGCTGCCTCAGTTTGCCTCATGGTAGGGCCAGCCCTGGCCTGGAACTAATCCACTCTTGTTGTGTAGCTTCTCTTGTAATACTTTGGCTGATTCCCTTTGTGATCTTAGCTGGTGACCCTGGGCCAGGGGTTTAAAGGTGTGTAGGTTCTGATGTTGCAGGTAAGTGCCCCATGTTATTGTCAAAGCGCCCATCTGTCTGACTCCCACTGAAAAATCCCAATAGATGTTCCTATTTAGCTTGCAAGTTCTTTGGGGCTGGGGTTGTCTTGTCCTGCATTTATACAGCGCCTGGCACAAAAATAATAAGACTCTGACTCCCGTACATTGATGCAGGGGGAACTCGTGAACGGCAGCTTGCCGGATCAGGACTTTGATTTGGCAGGAATGGTCAACATTTGGGGGAGGGATAGCTCAGTTGTTTGAGCATTGGCCTGCTAAACCTAGGGTTGTGAGTTCAATCCTTGTGGAGGCCATTTAGGGATTTGGGGCAAAAATGTATACTTGGTCCTACAGTGAAGGCAGCAGACTGGACTCAATGACCTTTCAAGGTTCCTTCCAGTTCTAGGAGACAGGCAATCTCCATTAATTAACAAACAAATGGGTTGAGTCCCCAGTACGAGAACCCTCACACTGGAGCAGCTGCTGTCAGTGACTTGGATTCCCAATTATGCTCAGACAGCATTGGCTGGAGGGGCATGGTGGCATTTCTGAACCCGGTGTATTGCTTAGCTGAGGATGTTTATGGTGTTTCAATAGGCATCCTGAGTTCTGTGACCTATCGCCACTGAATGGAACAGATCCCTGACCATGGGAATGCAGAATTTCTGAATTGGACCAGGTTTCCCCTCAGCAAAGTGCTTAAACCTGTGCTGAGCTTGGAACATGTGAGCCATCCCTGCTGTGAAGTCCTCAGGGGCTCACTTAGCCCTGTCTCCAATAGCAGCCAGACCCGGATGATGTAAAACCGCCATCATGGACCATTCTACAACAGCACTGTGGGAAACTTTTTTTTTTCATCTAGGTACTGAGTGGTTGGCTTGCCCTTTTTTAACTTCTTTCCTACCTAATGCAACTGTCGTTGATACTTTTATTGTTCATCCTACCTCTAGTTAATTGTATTAAGAACTCTTTGCCTCAGTAATACCTTGTGGCAGTGAGTTCCACAGATGGCTTATTTCCATCCATCTGCGTGCTTAGAGCTTGAGCATCATGGAAGGTTTCAGTCAAGAGCACGATGTTCATCTGGTTTACCCCTTTTAGTCGTTTCATTAATCAGCAAACAATAACTAGGGTCCATCTTGTGTCAAAGGTTGTGAAGAAAAGTTGAAAATATTCATTTGCCATTACTTCTCATTGAAACAGACTGCAGAAGTGACTCTATCAGGAATCAGATTATGCTCTTCAGGTTCTTGGACTACACCCATCACCATGGTATTGGGGCTGCTCTCAGGGTGCATCACATGATGTGACTCTTCTGCATTGTGCATGGTTCCTTCCTTATTTCTCTCACAAGGAGCAAAATTGTATTAGGCTTCTATTACCTGCTTTTTGTTTTATTCATGAAACCTTCATGTTGGAGAATTGAGCCTTGTGCTTGGACTGGACACTATGGCATGCTATGGAACAGAGAAAATGAGCTTCAGAGAGGAAGCGAGGGCTTGCAGCTAGGACAAGGGATCAGAAGTCCAAAAAGCAGCTTCAGTTTTGAGTAGGTTAATTGAATAGTTGATTAATCTCATGAATTCTTATCGGTTATTCTCCTGTTCTGTAGTCCCCGGTGGTGGGGCTGGCAGCTAGTAGAGTGCCAGGTGGGAGCTGGTCTGTGAGGGGAGCCAGTTTAAAAACCAGATCCCTTCGTGGACCAGTTGTCTGTTGTCTTGCGCTGCTGCCTCTGCTACAGAGGCAGCAGCCCCTGTCCTGGGGAGGGAGGGATGGAATGAGGGAGAGCTGAGCTCCGAGACCCGGTGCAAGCCAGAACTCAGCTACTAATACACTTTAAATGCAGAGCTGCAGCAGGAGTAGGTCCCAGGCCCAGCGGGAGCCAGGCCTGCTGGCCAGCCTGCTAAAAATGTATTTGCGGGGAGGTGGGGCTGGAAATGTATGTAGTCGAAAGCATTAACTGATAAGCTTTTGCTTAAAATGGGGCAAACAGCATCTCCCAGGGGCATGGTGGCTGCATTGTTTGTAAGCGGGTTGGATGTTGATGGGAGGTGAGCATCGGAACTCCCGATTGGCTCACGTCAGGATTATTTTTGATAAGTTCAGGTAAACGTGGAATGGAACCCTTTGTTTCAATGAGAGGTCGAGCGCTGGCTACAGCCCTCAGAGGGCGATGCTTTTACTTTCGAAAAGGTCCACAGAAAATGGCGCCTGTTGGACGCTCATGACAGGAATGGCCGGAGTAAAATAAACAGTGGGACGTGACCTACCTCCTCCGGTGTCACCTTTCTAAGGACTCAAGTTTCTGCTGCGTCAGTGTCTCTCCCATGTTCTGTGGCCACTCCTAGGAGAGCCCAGTGTGAGTTTTGCTAAACCACAGGGGTGACTCTTCAGGGCCACCGTGTATTCCCCCAGGCTCCCAGACAGGACGGAGCTGCTTACAGGACACGAAGAAGACAGTTGGCTGCTGTCCCCTTCCAGTCAGGGCCCTCGCCGAAGAGCCTTTGCCCGAAGAAGCAGACCGGCGTGTTTGTGAGCGGCAGTGAGTTCTCCCGGCCTGGAATGATTAGCTCCGCTCTGCCACTCCCATGAGGGAGGAGAGGCCTCATCCCAGTGGCAGCCTGCTGGTGGAAAGGTCTGAGCGGGGGCCCAGTGACAGTGCGCTGCATGCTGTCTAATTAAAATTTCATTAAGTCGGTTTGCATCTCTTGAGGGAGGGTCACAGGCCCACCATTGATGTGCTAATGCCCCTTCCTTTCTCTTCCACCATCATCCATCATCCTGTTAGTTACAAATGGTGCTGTTTTATCTGCTGTCCCCTGTCCCCAGACACTATGGGCCTGGGAAAAAAGCAGCCAGAACTGATGAGATGTCTTATCTGTCTCTTGCTTATTCCCTAATAAAAATGCGTTTTGTTTTGCCGTGGCTCAGATCGGGTTTGGCTTTAACCTCTCTCTCGTTTGCGCTTGAGAGCGGGGGAGTTGTTCCAATGCGGAGGTTGTACGCGGTGTAACTTTGTTTAAAGGGAAAAGCTTAACTGCCGGTGTAAGCAGCTAGTTGTTGAATTTGGTGCTCTGGGGTTACATGGGAAATGTCGCTGTCGGAGGGAAATCCATGTCTTGATGCGCCAACGGTGCCCGAAGACTTGAAAATGCATGGCTGAGTGGAACATCCCCGGGAACAGCAGGGGGGTAAGACGTGGGCTATGTCTACACTCGCGGCTTCTTGCATGAGTAATATGCAAATGAGGCTAAGCGTAGAATATCGCCGAGCCTCATCTGCATACCTAATGAGCCACCATTTTTTTTTCAGAAGAGGCTCTTGTGCAAGAAGGAGTGTCTACACTGCCCCTTCTTGCACCAGAAACACCCTCTTGTGCAATGCCGTTCTTCTTGAAAAGTGATAGGTGTAACAGCATTGCGCAAGAAGGTTTTTCTGGTGCAAGAAGGGGCAGTGTAGACTCTCCTTCTTGTGCAAGAGCCTCTTCTAAAAAAATGGTGGCTCATTTGGTATGCAAATGAGGCTTGGCAATTAGCCTCATTTGCATATTACTCGCGCAAGAAGCTGCGAGTGTAGACATAGCCGTGGGGTTTAGAAAGCACGATCTCGGGAAGAATAGAGCGTGCTTTCCTCAGAGACTTCTACTCCCCCAAGAGCAACAGGGTCTCTTGGCTCGATCAAACAGAGCCAGATTTTTTTTTTTTAAAGCAAAGTCTTTCAAAAGTGCCGGCGATTTTGGGTTTCGAGCATGAGGGCTGGTGCTGGGCATTTTTGGAAAAACCAGGCCTCAGAGGCGTCTGACGTGGGGGCATCCAAAAGTCATTTAGTCAGTTTTGAAAATCTTGAAATATGGACTAAGAGCTAACAGGGAGTGAAGATTTAGGAGAAAGCTTGGAGAGTCTCTAAGGCTAGGTCTGCACAGCAGCGTTATTTCGGAATATCGTCAGCACGTGTCTACACAACACGCCCGTTATTTCGAAATAACGGGCTTCTGATTCCGACTGCTGTAAACCTGGTTGTATGAGGAGTAAGGGAAGTCGGGGGAAGAGAGCTCTGTCTCGAAGCAGCGGCCGTGTAGTCAGCGCCAAAAGTCGAGTTAAGCTACGCAATTAGTGTAGCTCGAGTTGCGTAGCTTATTTCAAGTTTAGCTCGGCTGCGTAGACGTGCCCTCAGAGCCACCCTACCTGGTGCGCACAACAGTATGGATCAGCCATGTTCAAGTCCTCCACTCGTCTCTTGCCATGTGCTCCTGGAGCAAACCTCACCTTGAATATGGCGCCCTCAGAGCACACCGGCAGGGCCTGATCCTGGGAGCTAACGACTCCGTTGGGAGCTGTGGGAGGTTGGTATCTCTCCTGATTGGGCCCCAGACAAAAGCCTGCATCATAAAAGAAATCCGGAACGGTGCATCCTTCTGCCCCCTGCCATTGCTCGCTACTGGGGTGTGTCTAGACCACATGGCTCCATCAACGGAGCCATGTAAAGTAGTTTACCCAACATAGTCAATGAAGCGGGGATTTAAATAATCCCTGCTTCATTAAAATAAAAATGGCCGCCGTGCTGTGCTGACAATCAGCTGATTCGGCACAACGCGGCAATCTAGACACGGATCGGTCGACAAGGGAAGCCTTAGTTGACCGCTCCGGTCAACCTCGTTTCATGAGGCATAAGGGAGCGTTTGTCCACCCATCTGTGTCTAGACTGCCGTGCTGTGCTGGATCAGCTGATTGTCGGCACAGCGCGGCGGCCATTTTTATTTTAATGAAACGGGGATTATTTAAATCCCCGCTTCATTGACTGTGTCAGGTAAACTAGTTTACATGGCTCTGTCGATGGAGCCGTGTAATCTAGACACACCCCAGGGCGGGCAGCATCTCGAGCGTAGTGCCTGAATCAGGCACAGAAGGAAATGGCGTCCGTCCCCAGCACTATCTCCTGGAGAGAAATGGCTTTGCTTAAGCTGTCACCTCATGGCCCGAGTTTTGCTCTCGAGTCAAGCTGAGGCTTCCCCCCCACAGTCTTATCACACTCCCCTCTGCACCCCGAACTCCTGCGGTTGCAGCATTTAACTATGAACCAGCTGTGTCCCTACATGGGGATGTGCCGGATTCCGCTTGGGGAATGATTGGCCCCGTCTAGAGCGGCTCTTGCCAGGTGCCATGAGGTGGGGATAACATTGCTCGCTCCCGGAGCACTGATGGAAAGCGACCAGCAGACAGTTGCTTTTCCTTTCAGCTGTTTGGGAGGGGGAAGGTAAAGCAGGGAGAGGAATCCTCCCAGATGACTCCAAAGGGAAGGAAATTGCCTTCAGGATCCAAGACAGGATGAGCGCCTCTTCCTCCGAGTGCCGCGAATGCTGGCCAGATGGTGGGGGCTTGCTCCTGAAGCAGGCGCTGGGACATATGGGGGGGATATAAATAAGCTGTTGGGTTTATCCGCCCACCCCCCTATGCACAGCATCCCCCTTTGCGCCTGGTTTGGCAGCAATCCCAGTCCAGATCCTGAATCTGGCTGTCACAGCCGAGCTGTTCTCCCGTCGGCTGCATGCCCCCCCCCTTCCAGAGCGCTGCGCTCGGTTCCGCTGGCAGGGGTAGCGCCCCCTTTCCATGTGCCACTTGTCCTCCCAGACTGTCCCTCCGCGTTTGTTGGAGCAGTAACAGTGGGGCAAGGCCGATCCAGCCACGCAAGCCGCAATGGCTTTGCCTCGTCTCCAGGAGGACCTGCGGCTTGGGGTGAGATGACTCGCTCAGCCCTGCCCTTCGTGTTCCTGGCCTCTGTGTTGGAGCTGCCAGCCTGTGGGGGTGACTGGCGCATGCCAATGACAGCGGCGGTGTTAGTGATCCACCAAGCAGCGGGCTGGGCTGTAGGGACTTCAGCGTCCTCAAGTGGACCGGACGAGGCGACTAGAGGGAAAGGGCTCTGTAGCTCCTCTGACCTAGCTCCCGAGCCCTTGGGTCCATGTACAGGGTCAACCTCCCTGGTCCGGCACCGCAGTGGTCCCGAACAAAGGAATTTGCCTGACCAGGGGAGGTCAGGTGTCCGGGTTCTCCCATGGCTCCCCTCCTGGCTGCTGCCCTGGGAGAACCCAGAGGCATCACGTCCTCCGGCCCACCTGCCTGGCTCTGCTGCCCCCAGCCCACTCCCGGGGCTCTGCTCCCTTCCACCAGCCCCGTGCGGGGTGGCAGCAGCTCTTGGGGGCCCCCAGGTCACTGGCCCTGCAGGCTGCCGCCGACCAGACTGTCTCCGCTCCCAGCCACTCTCAGACACTGGCCTAGCAACATCCATGGTCCAGCACTTCAGTGCACCGTGGAAATTCATCCACTGATTAGATTTCCAAATCCACTCCTGTCTCTCAGGCACTTATCTCTGGGCTGTACTTCCCACAGCGATGGGAGGAGGAGAAGGTGACTGGCCTTTTTCTCCTCCTCCCCCAGCTTCTGGCCCCTTCCCTCTTCTCTGTGAAGCAGCCGTGAGCACCACTGAGGTGGTTGCAACAGGCCTGAGTCCCATTACGTCCCCCAGGTGAGCAGCGGGGGGAAGGGAGAGTTTGCTTGGGGCGGGGAGGAGCAGGGCGCTATGGCAGCGATGGAGACAATACCGGATGCCGTCCACGGCTTTTCAAAGCCGACCCGGCCTCATTATCCAACAACACCCTCGATAAATTCACCCAGAGGCCATCAGCTGAGCTGCTGTTGAATAATGAACAGGCGCTTTCCCCGTTACCAGAAGGAATCTGTTCCGCGATTAAGGAGAACGAGGGCAGCCGGTCTGGCAACGGGATGGGCTTGCGCGTCGTGGTAGGGGCAGCTGAGACGAGACACGTGAGGTAAATGAGGATGACAGAGACAAGCCACGGCAGGCCGGGGTGGGGGGAGGGACACACTGCTTTGGGAGGAGGGAGCAGAGTGTGACAGGTAGGGGAAGGGCGGGTGCAGGACTTGGGTGTGTTGGGCGGGGGGAGGTAGTTACAGGTGTAGCGGGTGGCCTGCCGTGGGCGGAGGGGCATGCAGAGGTGTCAGGGCTGGCCAAGCTGAGAGAGATGGATTTTGAGTGTTTAATCTTGTACATGCAAGCGACTGTTTCAAGAGCGGGCCGTTCGCAGGCCGTGAGTCCTCCCATGCCTTGACTGGAAGGGACCTTGATCGCTCATCTAGTCCAGTCCTCTGTACGGAGGCAGGACTCGGTGTTCTCTCGCGTATCCCTCCCCCCCCTGCAATGCATCTCTCTCCCCGTCACTGGCAACCGAGAGTTGTTTGTTCCAGTGCTTATCTACCCTGACAGAAGCTTTTCCTCGTGTCTAACCCAAGTCTCCCTGGCTGGAATTTCAGCCCATTGCCGCTTGTCCTACCCTCCGCGGTTAAGGAGAACAATTCATCACTCTCCTCCCTGTCATAATCCCAAAAGTACGGGAAGGCTGAGTCTTCTCCAGACTAAACAAAACCCAGTTGTTACAGACTTTCTTGGCAGGACCTGTTCCGGTTTTGTTGCTCTCCTTTAGATGGGCTCCAGTTTGCCACATTTTTCCCAAAGTGGGGTGCCCAAGCCTGGACACAATACACCAGCGGAAGCCTTATCCATGCAGAGGAGTGTGTGGAAGAATTACCGCTCTTGTCTTGTCGACAGCATTCTGCAAATGCACCCCAGAATGCGCCTGCTATTTTTTTCCCCAAACGGTGATACATTTTTGACTCATTTAGTCTGTGATCCACAATAGGCTCCTCCCGATTGTTGTCTGCACTGCCCCTTCCTCCCTGTTTAGAAGCCCCAAGAATGTAAGTGACTGGCTCAGGATTATGCAGAAAGCCTGGTGATTAGCTTGGAGCTGAACGTGGTGTCCTGAATCTTCTGCAAGAGCTTTAACCACAAGGCCACCCTGCCACAAGGTCACTGCCCCTTGTTACCTGGGTGGCTGGGATTCTGCTGCCACAGGACCCTGGCAGATACACAGGAGGTGATGTCCGTAGCACTAGGGTACAGAAAGAGCGACTTTTGAAACTGGTCACAGTTGTTTTAGTGTGATGCTGTGACTGTTTCCCTGCTATGCAAACCATGCTGCCAGCCAACAGGCTGTAGGGTGTTGCCTCTTAATCTGACTGCCCAGTCCCTGCATATTGCTCCTCCCCCAAACTGTCCCCACCCCAAAACTCACAAGAGGTATGATGGGTTGGAGCACAGGGGTCTCCTTGGGACAGTTACCCGCTGGGCTGATCATACCAGTGAGCCCACACACCTGCCTTCCGGGGCACCCCACTAACCTGGCCAGCTGGGTTGGAAGCTCTGCTCTCCCCTAGCCAAGGCCAGAGATGGGGTAACAGCTTCGCTCCCCCTGCAGATCAACATAGATGCTGAACCAGCTCAGCTCTGGGAGGGCTCAGCAATAAGGCTGTTGACAGCACCCAGGAGCACAGACCCCAAGAGAACCAAAACCCCAAAGAAATCCGTCTCACCCTGTGCAAAAGTTTTACACAGAAAAAGCCCAGCGGGTCTGCCGCCTTTATGAATGAAAGAGAGAGATGCACAGTGGTTGCTCCCCCCAGGTAACAATTATTTACACTGGGCTTGATAAGAAACACAAGTGTTTTTTAGCAAATATAGAAAGTAAGATTTAAGTGACTGCAAGTGAAAATAAATAAAACACATCAGCTAATCCACTGAAACTTGTTACATGCCAATTCTTACTCTAACACTTGTTCTAATTATCTCTTTCACAAGGCAGCCTCCTACCTTGGGCCTAAGCCTTCCCTCTAGTCAGTCTTGTTTCCAGCAGGCATCTTTGGTGGTAAGTGGGGGTTGCTTGGCATCTGGCCACTGCTCCCTATTGTTTGGTTTCCCTTCTATCCCTTTTGCCCAAGATGCAAATTCTTTGTGCTCAGTTCAGACTTTCCTCACCTTGCGTGGAAAAGTTCAATATTCAAAATGGGTTCCAGCATCAGGTGATCCAGCCATGTGTCTTTGTAGGACCAATCACAGTTTGGGCTTACAGGAAAAACAATCCTAGTTACAGATCATTGTCTTGAGCACTGGGCCATTATGTTTCCGGAGTATTACTCATGGCCCTCATTAGCACAGTTAGAATGATAAAGGCTCACGCTTAATATTTAAAACTTCCCATACAAGAATGCTACATGCACAAAAATAGGACGTATCAATTCACCAGATGACGACTTTTACAATGATGTCACATGATGTTCTTTGCATAAAGCATCTCTGAATTGTACATATTCATAAGCCGATTTTCATAAAGCGTGGGGCTCTGCCAGACTTCTGTGCTGAGGAGGCTGGGGGTGGAGTTTGCACATTTTGACACCAGTGTCCCATTACCTGGTAACGACTCTCTGCTCAGGATGGGAGGTGGAGACATGATGATACCTTCTGCACCTGGCCAGAAGACAGGTTCTTGTTACTACTCTATTTACAGCATAGCCATGCAGCTGGAGTGGGGCTGTCCAATTCCGGGGCAGTGAAAATCCTGTAGCACGTGGCCCTGGGATTTTGATCCCTTTGTCGTCCTACCTAGATGCACAGAGCTGATCGTTTCCCACCCTCTTTGCCTACAAGTGTGTGGAAGCTTTTGGAGGGGACTGATTTAACTCAAGGCCCATAAGGTGGGTGAGGTCAGACCTTTCCTGGACCAATTTCTGTTCCATGCAGCCATGTTGTAACTGTGTCATATCCAGGATATTAGACAGACAAGGAGGGTGAGGTCAGATCTTTTCCTGGGCCAATGTCTAATCAAGGTGATTTTAAATCAGCAACTAGAAAGCTCTGCTGTAAGTCGTCCATTCTAATCAGCTCTTCCATTTGTCCTTCAGTGATTTTCTAATAGAAGGGGCATCCTTATTGGTTGATACAACCATTGTTTGCATGGTGGGTGACATCCAAACTGTTTGAAATTTGAGAACTGAGCCAATCACAGCTCAGGGAGGAAGATATAAAATAGGAGACACCTCCCCCCCCCCCGCACAGGTGGGTTCCATGGATGATTCCAATCAGTCATATGATGGTGTCTCCTGGAAGCAGAGAGCGGGTCCGAATGCCTTTATCGACTTTGCCAGTCTCTTGCCCTCAGTAACCCAGCCCCTTGGTCACTCTCAGGGTCAAGCCCTTAGTAAAGTACACTCCCTCTTGTGCCATATTATAAAGCTTGGCTTCAATCATGAGATGTTTCCACCCCACATTTTTATTTATGTAGGAAAACAGCCTTTAACGCAAAGTTTTCGATAGAGGCTCATGACTCCAGTTTTTAAATGGTTTACGAGATGTATGAGAAGCGTAGGTCTGAACATATACAGGCAGTCCCCGGGTTACGTACAAGATAGGGACTGTAGGTTTGTTCTTAAGTTGAATTTGTATGTAAGTCGGAACTGGTACATATTGTAGGGGAAACTCTAGCCAAACATTTCTCCAGAGCTCAGTTTTATTCTCCCACACCTCACTCTCCTCAGTCCTTTATTCTCAAGCTGAGGTGTACTGCTGAGAAAAGCCGCTCCGCGTCTCCCTGGTCTGCTGCGGGGGGCGCTAGCTCCGCGTCTCCCTGGTCTGCTGGGGGGAAGCAGCTAGTGCGGGGTTGCCTCACCCTGTTTGTAAGTAGGGATCCGATGTAAGTCGGATCCATGTAACCCGGGGACTGCCTGTATTGCATTTAAAAACTGAGATTTTATTTTAAACAGTTTTATTTAAGCTGCTTTTTAAAAAAAGAAAAACGTGTCCCCATTTTAACAACAAAATAAAAAAAATCCACTTTTTTAAATTCTGGCCAAAAAAATCATCTATTTTTATCCATCCTGCTATAAACCCTTTACTTTCAACATTCAATTAACACCCCTCCACCCCGGCTGCTGGGAGTGAGGATTATTCTTTCTCTGTCAGGTGTCTGGCAGTGAGCCCAGCTCTAAACGAAGTCACACTAACGAGATTGGGCTCGGCAGCACCCAGATGTTGACATCTGGATTCTTTCCCTGGCATCAGTTCTTGGCCTGGCCTCTTTGCCTGCTAGGTGTTCTGCCTGCACTGGGTGAAGGTTTTTTTTAGGTTGATTTTTTCTCCTGCACATTTGTTTTTGACCACGCAGGGGCTTGGCTGAGGGATGGGAGACCCGAGGGAGGTTCCACAAGAAGTACCTTCATCCCCATTTCCAGGGCTGAAAAGCACAGGGTAGTTTTCAGAACCGTTCTTCGCTGCCTTGCAGTTTCTGCCCCGACATTCCCCTCTGCACATTCCAAAGCGGCGTCCTGCTTCATCGGTCTACTTCTGCAGCTGGGACCAAGGCTGAATAATATTTGGGTGCTGCACCTCCACAGCCTTTGGGAGACCCTCCATGCTCCCCTCCCTGGAAAGAATTCTGTTAGGCAGTTTTGTGACACCCGGACCCTGAAGTGTGTGTGCGTCTCTCCAGGGGCTGTAAGGTGGTGGGACGTAGAGCTGGCCGGTTGGCCTGTAGTAGGGATGTAATAGTGCAGTCGATTAACCGATAAGCAAAAGCTTATAGATTAACGCTACAGACTACATGCCTTCTCTCTCCTACTTGCCAGTACATTTTTTAACAGGCTGGCTAGCAGTCCGGCTCAGTTCTGACTTGAAACAGGTCCAGGACCTACCCCTGCTGCGGCTCTGCATTTGAAGTGTATTAGGAGTCAGGCAGGCAGGCAGCCCAGCTCAGTTCTGGGTCACACTGGGTCCGGGAGCTCAGACCCACCGTGGACGGGCTGCTGCCATCCTGCGCTGCTGCCTCTTTATCAGAGGCAGCAGCACAGGGTGACAGGCAGCCGATCCATGAGGGGAGCTGGTTTTTAAACTGGCTCCCCTCATGGACCAGCTCCCGCCTGGCACCCTGCGCTGCTGCCTCTGATACAGAGGCAGCAGCGCGGAGTGTCAGGGGCTTCTCAGAAGTGAGGCTGGAGTGCACTGGCTGCTGGCCCCACCCCCGGGGACTATAGAATAGTCGACTAACCAATAGGAATTCTTGAGGATACTCGACTATTCAATTAACTGATATTTAACATCCCTAGTCTGTAGTTCTCACTTTCTCCCGTGTCTTTTCGTTTCAGGCCACTGAGAGAACGAAGTTCATTCTCAGGCTACAGTACAGGGCCTGGGGAATATCCTATCACATCTGCTTCAGTCAGACCCTGACAAAGCAACAGGCGAAGCCATGAGCCAAAGCTCTCCTAGAAGGGAAGGGCTGGGTTTGTGTCCATCTCTCGTTTCCTCTCGTTAACAATAGAACAGACAGCTGGGAATCTGCCATTCAATTGGGGCAGGATGAAACCCCCCTTCTCCAATAGGAAAGTCTAGGTTGGAAGTCCCTAGCTGGTGCGTCCACTCGCTGGAGTTGATGGCAAAAATTAAAGGAGGCACATGTGTGTGTCGACTTAAATTCAGCATTTAACCTTCCGTAGCCCTTCACTGCCAGCCCCACCCTATCTGCTATATAGACTAGTTAATGAAACCGTTGACTCCTGTATTCACTCAGCCAGTGACATCAGCTTAGAGCAGGGGTGGGGAATTTGAGGCCTGGGGGCCCGGTGTGGCCCCTGGCTTGCCTGGATCTGGCCCGAGGCTCAGGGGTTCCCCCCCCCCACAGAGCAGGAGCACACAGAATCTACTAGCCTGGGCTCCCCTAATCTCTGGTGTGTGAGGGGAACATGGAGAGTGTCTTTCTCCTTCTGAGCCAGGGGCCACGTCAGTGAGGTTTAGGTTTTTGGGGCGGGGGGTTTGCTTCTCATTTGTGTACATCACAACTGATTTTTCTGTAGGACAGCGGACCCTGACCCAAAAAAGATTCCCCGCCCCGGCCTAGTGCATCCACTTCTCCCTCAAGCACCCTCCCCTGTATCCCTAGACACGGGGAAATAATTCTCCAACAGCACTGGGAGAGCTGCCATCTTTCCCAGCCCTCCTTCAAGCCTTCTGCAGTGCCAGCCACATGCACTGGGCTGTGATTAGGCAAGGGAGAAGCCACAACTTTCTGCTCAGTGCTGTCCATTTTTTGTCCCATCATCCTCCGGTCCTGTTGTCCACTTTGTGCACTGTTGTACGGTACTCAGCACCGGGGCGCCAACAGCCACTATGGGCCCCTGGGCAAGGCGGTGGGGAGGAGAGGGCAGTGCTATGCTCCTGGAAGGGGCGGGGCCTCAGCAGAGAGGGCGGGACCAGGGCAGCCAGCCCTCTGTGCCTCTCGGCGCAGGCCACACCACTCCCCAGTCTTACAGCTGCCGGGAGCACGTGGTGCAGTGCTCCGGCAGCAATTTAAAGAGCCCAGGGCTCCAACCACTGTTGCTGCTGCGGAAGCTCCCCGCCTTTTTGCCCCCGCCTGTCCGCAGGCCTGCTCAGCACTGTACTACTAGGAGAGGGACACGAAGACAGCATGTCGAGCGGTCGCCCACACCTCGACGGTCCAGACATCCCCAACCGCTGGGCAAGGGCTCCCTTTGGGCAGGGTCGCCCTCAGTTTCTCACCAATGTCCCTCTTTTAGGGTGTATACGGTCTTATAGACCTAGTCCCCAGAGTGTTGTTCCCCCTACAGGGATATATACGGCCTTATCGGCCCAATCCCAGAGTGCAGGTCCCTCTGCAGGGTTATATACGGCCCTCTGGGCTCGTCACCAACACACTCCCCTCTCCCAGGGTGTAGGCAGCCTTCCGGCCTAGTTCACAAGGGAGCTTCCCCCAAATCTAGGGAGCTGGGTTATGGTGGGGCGGGGAGGTAGGGGGACCCGGGCCCTCCCGCTCCACTGGTCCCAGCCCGGGGCCCTGTTGGCAGTGAATGCTTCCGCTGCCTGCTCGGCGGGGATGCGGCCGGAACACACCGAGCTCCCGCGGGACAATTCTCCGCCCTAGGCTGCTTCCCACCCCCACCGATGCACCGCGCCGTCCTCTGCGTGCTGCTCCGGAGCTCGGGCCCAGGCCGACGGCCTCCCTGACCTGGGCTGGGGCTGCTACGGCTCCTGCCTGAGCTCCTTCCCCTCCCATGGTCAGCTCTGACTGACGGCCTGGGCTTTTATCCCCAACCTCCCTCTTGAGCATGCCCAGGAGGGTCTTGGGGGTGGGGCCTGCTCTACCAGCTGGGCCAGGGGAACTCCTTGGCTATGTCTACATTTGCGGCTTCTTGCGCGAGAAATATGCAAATGAGGCTGAGTGTGGCATATCGCTGAGCCTCATTTGCATACCTAATGACCCGCCATTTTTGCAGAAGAGGCTCTTGCACCAGAAGGAGCTGTCTACACTGCCCCTTCCTGCGCAAGAAAAACCCCTCTTGCGCAATGCCGCTACGCCGATTCTCTTCAGGATAACGGCATTGCGCAATTGCTGGAGCCTAATGTATCCGTTTTCTTTCCTTCCTCTCTTCCTCTTTTGCCCTTCGATGACCCAGCCCTGGGTGCTGTAAGTCTGTGGACAGGTTAATGGATTTTCTTTTTGAAATGTAGGAATATTAAGTCTTTTCCCCCGGGGATGAATGTTCCGTAAATGATTTAAAAACTTTGGGGGGGCGTAGTCTAGCTGAACTGGAGCCTGCAGCAGATTTATGGTTTAATGACCAAAGTGGCTGCAGCCCGCAGGTCAGACCCCAAAGGTAATCAAATAATTGAGAGAGGATCGTTGTTAATCAGAATCTATTTTGCTACATAAAAGCATATTTACAGCTCCACAGAGGGGCTATTAATTTGTTTGGGGATAAACAATTAATCTCTCTAGGAGCGGACACAGAAAATACGACTTGTTTTTATGTCTTTTAATGGTGGCAGACAAATAACTCAAAAAGCTGCTGGGTGCAGGATCTGAGAGATCAATATTGGGTAGCAGGGAGGAAGGGCTGCTCCCTGGCCCGGCTCCGTAGCTGCAGATCTCACCCTCTGCGTAATAAACGAGCAGGAGATAAAGAACCGGGCACAGCCTTGTCCCAGAGCATGGTGGGGAAAAAGCCTGTTGCTTCAGGACCTTGAGGGATTAGATGGCTCTGCTTTGGAGAGTAGCTGTATGAACACAACATAGTGTTGGGCCTTAATCTAAAGCAGCCTGGGATCCATTTTAATCCTTGTAATGGCTGAACGGTGCAGCTGGGGAAGGCAGAATTAAACTGTAGGATTAAAGGCCAGCATGGCCCAGCAAAGAGGGCACTGGACTGGGAATTGGTTCACTTCCCGTCTGTTCCTAGCTCTGCCACTGACATGCTTTGTGACCTTGGTCAAGTCACTTCTCTGTGTGCATCTGTTTTGCTGTCTATCCTTTGTCTCCTTTGTCCATGTAGGCTGTCAGCTATTTGGGGCAGGGTCTCTCGCTCATTACCGATCCGTTCCATGCAGGGGCAGAGCACTGCCACGTCTGCTTTGAAAAACTAACGCATCTTTTTTTAAAAAAAGGAAAAATTGACCGAGGGGGTGTTGAAAGCACCTGAAGGATTCCAGGCAGGACCCATCAATGTGATCGGGGCTGCACAGAACTTTTTAAAATTTAGTTGTTTATCTTTAGGACACTGGGCATTGAAAACGGGGGCCCCTTTGCTCCAAAGAGCCACCGAGAGTTAGAAAGGCGACTCTGCCTGTGATTTGGGTGGTCCCCTGTTTTTTCTGTCCTGTCGAGCCCATATCAAACGGGTGCCATTGATAGAAGGCTAATGTCTTACTTTTCAAACTGCCTGTCTGCCCCTGTCGTCCAGCTGGAGCGGGGCTGACTCTCAGCATGATGTGGAAGGCAGAACAGAAGCCAGCTGCCTGTGCTCCTGCAGGGCTATCGCAAGCCAAAAGAAAAATCTGCATGTGTCAGTAAAATGAGCCGATGTGACTGGAATACGTGCTGGGAGCAGATCTGGGGCGTAGCCGGGCGCCATTTCTACCTAGTCATTTTTCCGATGGTGGCTGCACTTTATCATGTGATTAATGGCCCTTTTCCTGAAATTCACCGAGCTGGGTTTTCACAAACAGCCCTGATGGATCACGTTTGTTTTCCCGTGGTCTATTTTTGTACCAGCCCTTGGACTGTTTCCTGAATTGTTTCCTTGGGCGCCGACCGAGGACGATACAGCCGCAAACGGAAAGAGAGGCCAGATCTCCCCTGAAGGAAGGAAGTGCTTTCTCGCTGATAGTATTTAATCTCTTTCCTTTTTGGTTTTTCCCCCTCTGCTTTCTGATTTTTTTGTGTGTGTGTGTGGTTTGTTGGGCAAGTGGTGCAGTTCTGGGATAGGCCGTGTGATGTCTCGGGTTGAAATGCTGGACTGGCCTACGCAAAGGCCAGGAATATAATGGAACCTTTATCTTCCCAGCAAGCATGTCAGCATTGTGATAGTTAACACTAATGCAGTTGAGAAGGGATATTAAGCCTTATGCTTCAGGCATAAGCCAATTGCTAGCGAGAGGAGCCCAGGATGAGATCTAGCAAGTGGGTCAGATGATCCGACAAGTGCTGATTGATACAGGGTTCTTTTCCTGCATGGCCACTGTTAGATACAGGATATTGGACTGGATGGATCTGAATGAGAGCAGCAGATGCTATGTTCCTGCGCTCCCCCTTCAAATCTAAGCCTTTGGTGAACCTGTGCAGTGAGTTAACTTCTTGTTCTCCTCATCGGGTCTGTTGTACAATACACAGGGTAGTAATTGATTCATTTGTTTCATGCCCAACTGAATCTAAATCCCGACCAAGCTAATCAGTGGAAGTTTGAAAACATGGAAACAAATCAGAAGAGAGGATCTCCACTGGGGATCCAGGACAGAAAGCTGCCTTTTGGAGTCTCTCCCTTGTAGTCTTGTTACTAGTTATTTTCATAGTAGTAGCTACTTCTCACAACACAGAACACTAGAACTGGAAGGGACCTCGAGAGGTCATCAAGTCCAGTCCCCTGCCCTCATGTCAGCACCAAGCACCATCTAGGTCATCCCTGATTGATGTTTATCTAGCCTGCTCTTAAAAATCTCCAACGATGGAGATTCTACAACATCCCTTAGGCAATTTATTCCCGTGTTTAGCCACCCTGACAGGAATTTTTTCCTAATATCTGACCTAAGCCTCCCTTGCTGCAATTTAAGCCCATTGCTTCTTGTCCTATCCTCAGAGGTTAAGGAGAATAATTTGTCTCCCTCCTCCTTGTAACACCCTTTTAGGTACTTGAAAGCTGCTCTCGTGTCCCCTCTCAGTCTTCTCTTCTCCAGACTAAACAAACCTAATTCTTTCAGTCTTCCCTCAAAGCTCATGTTCTCTAGACCTTTCATCATTTTTGTTGCTCTTCTCTGGACCTTCTCCAGTTTCTTCACATCTTTCCTGAAATGTGGGGCCCAGAAGTGGACACGCCAGTTGTGGCCCAATCAGTATGGAGTAGGATGGAAGAATTGCTTCTCGTGTCTTGCTCACCACACTCCGGTTATACATCCACAATGGTGTTTGCTAATTTTGCAATAGTGCCGCACTGCTGACTCTCATTTAGCTTGTGGTCCGCTGTGACCCCTAGATCCCTCTCTGCAGGACTCCTTCCTAGCTAGTCACTTCCCATCCTGTACGTGTGAAACCGATTGTTCCTTCCAAAGTGGAGGACTTTGCCTTTGTCCTTATTGAACTTCATCCTATTGACCTCGGACCATTTCTCCAGTTTGTCCCGTCCAGTAGCACGATGATTTTTTCACTTTTGTTCACGTAGGTGTAAAAGTGTATAGCAAAGCGGAGCATCCGTGCAGCCCCGGCGTGTGGGTGTACATGCATGCAGAGTTTTATGGGTTCCTCTCTGTAGAGGGTGGGATTTCTTTGCTTGAGATGCTGAGGGAAGTTTTAGCATCGTCCTTAGGTGAGTAACAGGTGCTTAAAGCAGCTCTGACCCAAGGCTCTGGAAAGAGCCTTTGCTTTCCTTCCTCCTTAGGCCAAGGGGCTGAGCCCCCCTTGTTCATCGCAGGTCTGGGCTGAATGCAGAAGGCAAGGTAAAGCGTCTCAGGGTAGCTTGTTCTTTCAGTCCCTCGCAGGTTCCACTTAGCAAAGGGGCAGGGTGCTGGGCCTGTGGGTGGTTTTGCTGTCACGTGACTGGCTGCATTGTGACGCGCCACGCCAGAACGTTTCCAGGTGTCTCCTCAGGTCCCAAAGCAGAGAGGACTGCAGAAAGGTGCATAACACTAAGGCCTTGTCTAAACTGGCAGGTTTTGTTGCTAAGCCTGCCTTTTGGTGACCCAACTGAGAGCGTTTACACTGCAATGCAGCTTTTGTCAGGAAAAGCACCCAATTTTGGTGACAAAAAACTTCTACTTCCCTCAAGAGACGTTTGTATTTTCCCATCCCTTTATTGTGCACCAAACAGCCAGTGTGGAATGTTTGTTTGTCAAGAGAACTGGCTTCTGCCAGTGTCCCACCGTGCCTGCCCTGCTGGCTGTACTCCGTCTCTTGTGATCTCTGCTGCCCTGCAGCCATGTGCCCCCTCCACTTTCAAAGCTCCAGGAAGTATCTGACAGCTGAGCGAGCTGCTCCCTTTGGGGGAACAAAGAACAAATCATCATGGTGCTTCTATTCTGCCCTGCTAGGGACACAGCGATGGGCAGGCTGCTGCTTCAGGGGGAAGGCTGGAGAGGCTGCTGTGCTGCTTTGACATTCCTCAGCACAGAGAACTCCCAGAGTTACCAGAGAATCCCAAGAAGCACACAACACTGCACTTCCCACCACACTGCCCTGTGGGATGCTTACCCACAATGCTGTGCTTTATCTGTTGACAGGGGAGTTAGCAATGTGGCCATGAAACGTCCACAACGAAGAGCCGAAAAACCGGTTTGAGTCGTTTTCAGTTCCTCTCCAGTGCAGACACAACCCGAGTATCCTTAACGGGAAGCCGGTGCCTTGTGGCACAAACCCTTGATTTTCTTACTCAGACTGCTTCATGAGAAAGGTCCAGTTGCTTGCTTCTGTCATGGGCTTTGCTCTGAGAGGTCACTTGGGCCAGGATGGAATTCAGCTGCCAGAACTAGATTTCCATGCCACGGGAGCTTCCTCCCCTATGGGGTGCCGAAGTTCTGCTGTGGGGTGATGCCGAAATAAAAGCACCGGGGGGGGGGGGAGGGGCGGGGAAGACTCCCATGGCTTCTGCTTTGCACGGCTGATATGGGGCCGCAGTGCGTTGGGCCGACTACACGCCCCATTACTCTCCCTGGGTGCCGAGAAGGCTCAATTGCACATTTATGCTGGTTCTACTACCTCTGGCTTCATCGGGCTGTGGCCTATTCATCTTTCCGTGATGAAGCAATATCCCCCCCCCCCCATTGCGGGAAAGTCGATATCTATCATCAGGCTAATACAATAACTGTGTCTAAAGCCGATACATCTTGCTGCCCCCGCCTGTCATCTCCACTCAGCATTTAATAACTACCGTGTGATGAATATATCCCTTTTCAAGGGCTAACTATTATTAAGCATTGGTTGAGAACTTGAAGACAGACTGTCACAGTTCAGGCTGTCTTTGGATGCCAGGGATCTCCAGGGGTTGTGTAGCTGCAAGAAATGTGACCTGTGCAAGCCACAAGGGTTTCTTCTCAGTGTTCTGACGCATAGGTCAGGTGTGTATGGGGCAGTGCCATGCCCACGGTGGTCTGTGGGATGCCCATTGATTTCAGTTATAGCTTTAGTGATAGGATCCTGCTCTTGAAGAGCAGCTTGGGAGAAGCTGTGCGTCTAGAAGCAATTCAGCTCCTTTCCTGCTGGGTCTTTTCGTCTTCTCTTTCCAGGCTTTGGCATGCTAATGTAACGCACACACCTGCTGGGTGTGGAGTAGTGTCCCATGGAATGGCACGTGGACCATGTGTTCACTCAGCGGAAGATGGAAGCTGCCACAATCAATCTTCCAGAGTTTGATTTAGTGGGTCTAGTTAAGAACAGCTACATCAAACTCAGAGGGCGCCCCATCGGCCAGTACTCCTGCTCCTGTGAGGAGTAAGAGAAGCCAACAAGAGCATTTGCTCCCATCAGCCTCCCTCTGTGGGGACAGTGGTAAAACTCGAATCAAGGTATGTCGACTCCAGCTACATAATTATCATAGCTGGAGTTGCGTATCTTAATTTGACCTTCCCATTTAGTGTAGACGTGGCCTGTCACCACTTACAGAGAGAGAATGAGTTTGCTCTGCGGCCTTAACTGAGAGCCAGCTGGCTTTTAGCTCAAGCTGTAGAGGCTCCAGAGGTCGCAGGCTTGGTTGCACCTGTCGGCGTTACACTAACAGGAGCTGCATGGTTACGGCGCTCTGCTCCTATTGCTTCCTCAGCACCTGAGGCCACAAGATTAGGAGGCCTTCTGGTGGGGGAATGGGCAGCAGGAGCAGACGGATTCTGAGCGAGATCCCGCTTGCATGCCAAATCCTTAGCCACGAAGGGCGAGGAACACAGGGGATGAATACTTGTCAGAGACCCTTGTTTCATCATGGCGGAGTAAACCTACCTCAAGTGTAACTGCATGGGGGAGGGGAGGTGTTCATGGAAACAAAACTCCCTTCCTTCTCAATGTCCCTGCGCAGGAATGGCTTTGGCCCAACGTGTGTGTCAAAGGTTTCTTGTTGTAAGGTGCTGGATGCTTACGGGGGCTGATCCTACTGGCCTTCTTCATGTGACTCTTCGGGCGGCCTGTGGAGAGCTACGTCAACCGACGCTGGCCTCTAGGCGTTGATCATTTGCCTCAGTCACAGGTGTTTTCCTGAGGCAGAAAGTGTGACCCTCTGCTTGGTCTTTAGGTTGCTGCATGCGTAACTGTGAGATTGTGGAGGACACCGGAGTAGGGAGGTGGGCCTGTTGTTCTGTCACCGAGAACCATCCAATACGACCAGCGTCCGGTTTTTGAAACAACCTCCCAGTGGACAGATCTCCAGATCCCACCTTTGGGTGCCATCATTGGCGCAAAAAAAGGTTGAAGGGCAAATATAAGCACCCACAAAGTTTTGCCACCCTATGGTGCTGCCCTGGCTTCCTAGCTGGCCTCCCCGCCATCGCACGGTGTTGAAGCAGAAGGCCACAACGCAGAGGGCGGGTGTGTTGCGGAGTTGATGAGGCCGACTGGAGTCTGATCACCTCAGGGAGAGCTGTTTATCGGTGCGTCAGAGCAGGAGATTATGGCACGGCTCAGCTCCCCACAGGGGGAGGGATAGCTCAGTGGTTTGAGCATTGGCCTGCTAATCCCAGGGTTATGAGTTCAATCCTTGTGGAGGCCATTTAGGGAGTTGGGGAAAAAATGCGTCAGGGATGGTACTTGGTCCTACAGTGAAGGCAGCAGACTGGACTCAATGACCTTTCAAGGTCCCTTCCAGTTCTAGGAGATAGGCAATCTCTATTAATTTATCAAATGGAAATGATTTTATGTAAAACTCCCGACGTTAGTACCTGGGAAGCGATTGGCCAGTTTAACGATCGGAATGCATTTTAGGGAGTGAAGGCATTTGGCTGTGCAGTCTCTGATTGGAAAGAAATCAGGTCAGAAGCAAATCACAGATGCCTACTGCACACCCAAGAGCTGCCTTTCCTACCCCCGGCCTACATCCTCCCTCCGCGGCCATCCCTTGTTCTCAGCCTTTTGTCCTTGCTCCCAAACCCGCTTCTGATTTGTGTGCGCCCAAAGATGGCCCGGAAGAGACTCATGTTGAAACAGGCAGATTCTGGCCCTCGAGCAATGATGCTCCAGGTTACTCCTCTGTGGATTGCTCCCTGCTGTTAACAAGACCAGGGGTGGGCAACCTTTATCGGGTCAGGGGCCACTGACCCACAGAAAAATTACTCAGGGGCCACACAAAAGTGAGAAGCAAAAAGACGCTTCCTACATTCCCCAGGCTAGTAGATTTTGTTCCCCCCCCCCCCGGCTCTGGGTTGGGGTCAAAAATAAGGGGTTCAGTGTATGGGAGGGGGCTGCCGGGAAGCAGGGTTAGGGTGTGGGGTCTGGGCAGGAGAGAGGGTGGGTTGGTGGATTTGGGGGGTGCTGGAGCTGGCTGGGGTCGGGGGGCAAGGAGGCTTCAGGGCTAGAGCACCAGCACTGGCTGCAGGGGGAGTCCCAAGCCTCAGGGGTCGGACCAGGCAAGCTGGGGGCTGGATCCGTCCCCTGGACCTTAGGTTCCCCACTCCTGAACTAGATGGAGGCGACTTCCAGGTGAGACCACTTCAGCAAGGCCCCTGATTTGGCTCCTTCCCGGATGACCTCCTGAGCTCTCTTCCAGCTCTATGATGCTGCGATTCAAGCAAGGGAGGCCAATTGCAGCTCAGCCACCGGGAACCCTCTCGTCCCGCCACGGACAAGGGTCGTCTGCACCACCCTGCCATGTGACCTTGCAGTCCCGTGCATTGTGGAGAGCCATCTTGAATCCCCGTTCCTTCCGACACCGGGGAAGGTGCCTTTCCAGCTATTTAATTATACCGCGTCCCGCACAGATCAGAGCGAATTTCCGCGCCCAATTACACACTAATTTGCACCAAATAAACCCCGAAGCCAGGCGGTGGTTCACCTTCTCCTCGATACATAATTAATCAAGTGGACAGAGGTGCCGGGCAGACATGTGATTAATAGCTGGCCCCGCACGTGTCCCGGCATTTCCAATGATAATTTCATCTCTGATCTGCCACATTGATGTATTATTTACTGGCAAGAAGGGAGAAAATTATTCTTTTTTCCCCCCAAAGCACAACTACTCTGCTTCAGTGCTCCCCAAGGGAGCTGTAGTTCCATTTAATCGGGGCCCTGCCTGGCTGACTTCTCAAGCGTTCCAGGGGCTGCTGCTTGCAGCCAGCTGTTGCTTAGTCTTTTAACTAAAAGGCTGTGGGTGAAATGAGCCAATTTCCATGTAATGCTGCTCATACCCACCTTTCCTCTCTGATTTAACAGCTTAATTGTTTGGCTGCAGCAAGGTCGTCTTGAAATCTCTTTATCCTGCATGTAACGAACTTTCTTTAATAGCCTTCATAGAGAGTGCATGTGTGTGTGTGTGTGTGGGGGGGGGGGGGGGGGGCGGGGAGAAGAGGGGAGATGTACTGCAATGTTTTGTGCTCTTCCTCAATAGATTGTATGGGTAATGCCTGCCATGTAGGGTGTTTTGTAGATCTATTGTGTTTTTTTTTTGTCATGAATGTACATAACCTTTCCAGGCAAGTATTAACAAATCTTATTCATAACCTGTATTTGGTATGATTTGAATGACTCATTTTGGTTTGGTTATCCTTTTATTATCTGTGTTTTGATCCCAAAAGTGGAAACTGTGTGTCAGCGATTCCACTAATCTTATTTATCCATGTGCGGAATAATTTTATGTGCACCACATTATGTGCAAATGTGCACCACCAGTAGAAATAAAAAAAAATCTAGCTTTGGGTGGGTGGCTAATCAGCTGGGTGGCATTTGAATCTTTTTACAGGTGTATAGCTTACTGGGAACACCGCTGTATATTATAAAATCTACTTGATATGGGTAATAGAACTTTGCCTTTCTATCACAGCAGAGACCGGGGAGGATGTCTGGCTTAATGTGAAAGATACTCCAAGTTCTGTGTCCTTATGATTCTCCCAAACACGATATTGTTTAAGGGACTGCTGATTTCCAGCACACTTGTTTAAAGCTAGATTGTCAGCACATGGAGAATGTTGGAAACTCAAAAACTCACGTGCTAAAAACTCACGTCCTCAGCGAGATGCAGCTCCTCGCAGGCGCAAGCATGAAAGGCAGGCAGCCTCCAGCTGACCGCGAAGTTGGGACGCGTCCATCTTCTCATGTCGTTGCCTGGGCATTAATTATTGATGGACTCTGTCTCTAGAACTCTGCAGGCAGCTTGCTCGGGGGCCTTCTCCCTTCTCTGTTGTTTCCTTTATTCCGAAGGCACCAGCCCCCCTGGAATAGACTCTGGCGTGCCGAGCAAACGGCAATGCCTCGCGGGGTTGGTAATCCGGCCCGTGGCGGGAGCGCTGCGGTGGAATACTGCGGCGCTTTCAGACAAGGAGCTGCCCAAATGTTGGGGGATGTGAGGGTTACGTACCACCCTGAATAACGGGAAGAGGGTAAAGGCAGTGCTATTTCTTCTGCTTGATAGATAAAAGTTTGCTCCCCTTTCCCTGCCTGTGGGCAGTTGTACTAGGGGTGTAACTTTTTAACGAATGCTCTGTGTGTAAAAGTAGGGTCATGGCTCCTTCTCCCTCCCGACCCCCCCGTAAATTGCTGATTAAGGGACTTTATGCCGTGAGAACTGCATGCTTCAGCAAAAAGTGCTGTAAGCAAGGGTGGGTATGATTAAGAACAGCAGTGCTGGGTCAGACCAAAGGTCTATCTAGCTCAGTGTCCTGTCTGCCCACAGTGGCCAATGCCAGATGCCCCAAAGGGAATGAAAAGAACAGGGAATCATCACGTGATCCCTCCCGTTATCCATTCCCAGCCTCTGACAAACAGAGGCTAGGGACCATTCCTGCCAGTCTGGCTAATAGCCATTGATGGACCCAACCTCCATGAATGTATCTAGTTCTTTTTTGAACTCCATTGAAGTCCTGGTCTTCGCAACATCCCTGCGAGGAGTTCCACAGGTTGACCGTGCGTTGTGTGGAGAAATACTCCTTTTTGTTTGTTTTAAACCCGCTACCTATTCATTTCATTTGGCGACCCCTAGTTCTTATGCTATTCATCACATGATTCTTGCTATTCATGATGTGGGTGTTCACATTACTAAACAAGGGCGTAAGGGGAGTCGTAATAGAGATGTGTGTCTCCATACTAACTAAGATAAAAGAGCGTACGCCAGGGATTAATTTGTTGCTCGCTCGGACAAGGGTTTTGGGGGCCGAGGCGGAACGAGTGTCTGCGGTAAAGAAGCCCGTTTACTCCATCCACCTCGGGGTCACTTGTTCTTTTCTAACTCCAAAGCTGGATGGGAAGAACACCCCGAAATCCTCTTCTAGGAGTGACGCAGCGTTCTGGGAAACGGGGACTTGTCCTTCCCCCCGACACTTACGACTCCCGACCCCCAGGATCCAGGAGCAGCAAATCTCTGCGTTTCCAGTCACTTGAGCTGTATGGCTGAGAGGCTGCACACTCCTGCTGGACACTGCGTCTGCTAAGAGGGACAGACAGTGCGGTGTTGGGCGGGAATGGGCCAGAGTACAGAAGAAAGAGGCAGGACGCTTGGGTTCTCTAGTCCTGCCCTGCCGCTCCCTTGCTAGGGGACATTGGACAAGGCCCGTCTCTCTCTGTTCCTACAGTCCCCTCCTCCCTCGGGTGTTCTGAGTGTTTTGGAGGGAGAGCAGCTGCGTGTGTGCGGGCTAGGCCTGAACGCCCCCCTGACTTCCTCTGGGAGGGATCCCCCACTGAACAGGGAGCCGACGGCAAACGGATGCTCTTCATCCTCCTGGGAAGCAACAGCGCAGCTTTCCCGCCTCACCAGGGTCCTGACGTGGGCCTGGGCCGTGGCGGGCGTGAGGACCGGAGAGTCTTTCTGGGGCACCCTCCGGCCTGCGCTGCCCGTGGCCCTGGGGAGAGATCCAGGAGGTTCTAGGCCCGTGTCCAGGGGAGGGTCTGTTGGCCCAGGAACGAGCGGCTGCCATTCCCCCCACACCGCCTAGCGTGCAGGCCAGAGTCACGCCGCGTAAGGACGTTGTGCGTGGTTAGTACGTGATCGCGCCTCAGAGTCACGGACGGGACGCTGTTGTGCTAGGCCAGCGATGCGCTAGGCTCCAAAGGCCTCATCCATTAGGCCACTGGGACCCAGCCCGCCTCCCTACCTTCAGCCGATGCCAGCTCCAGCCCTGGGGAAGCTGGCGGTGGCTGCTCCCGGCAGCGAGCGAGCCGCATGAGAGGCCCCCCTTCGTCTCAGGGGGCCGCAAGGTTGAAATCGGGCATGTGCCTGAACCATGACCTCAAGAAGACCATCAAAGACAGCCGGAGGCGCCATGCCGACCGTTTCCACCCGCGTCGAGACCCTTTATTCATTCGTGCACGAACAGAACAGGCAGCAGCGTCGAATCCAGACACACTTGCCCTTACTTTACAGCGTCAGCTCCCTGCCCGGCCTCTTCCCCGCCTCCGCGCCCCAGCGTGTCCCGGCCCTGCACCTCCCCTTCCCTCTCGGAGCTTGCACGCCGCAACTCAGCCGCTTCGGAAGTGCTGGGCGGGTGGGGCAGGAGTAGGTAAGTGAGGGGCGAGAGGTGTGGGGGGAAGGGGTGCAGAGGGGGTGCGTGGGCTGCAGTAGCCTCCCCAGGAATTGAAATTGGGGGGGGTGTTTGAATTTACGGGGGGGTGTCAGGGCCGATGAGGGCTGAAACCGTGAGGGTGAAGGTGGGTTGTATGGCACCACAGTTCACAAAACTGGGGGAGTGTTGGGGAAATTCAGAGGGGGTATACACCCCCATGGTGGGGTGTAGGGAAATCCCTGTCTGGGCTGCACATGCAACCCTGATGGGCCGCGGGTTGCCCACCGCTAGGCGCTGTCCAGCTGCAAACAACAGGCACGTCTGAAGACACGTGTCATCTCATGTTCACGGGCTCTTCTTACCTCCTGTAACGCCCACCCCACCTCGCACTCACGAAGCACTTGGATCCGAGGCCCTTATGTCATGATCTCGACTGGCTCACTGATAAACTGGCCCTGTTTGCACCCGGCCAAACCCTCCGCCCCCAGCCCCACGGCTCACACCTCGGCCTTTGGGGTGGAAGCCCGGAGGGGCTGCTGGATCATTCCCAGGAGCAGCTGTGAGAGTGAAGGGGAAGCCCAGGTCATTCAGACGAATGTGCCTGGCCGAAGCGAGGAGGGACGTGCTTTCCGGAGACCTCGTGGTGGTAGGAAATATTCATCCTCCTACATGTTTCCTGGGGGAGGGCGTGGCAGCCTGGGCTCGGCAGGATGCTCACGAATCTTGGTGCCAGTTCTGAGGAAAGAGGGTGAATGGGGGAGGAAGGTTTTTTTTTACATCAGTGGATGAAACGTACAAAGCAAAATGCCCAGCAGAGCCTGCTTACCAGGGGGCCGAGGGGGAGAAAAAAGGAAAGATGCTATTTCTAAAGCAACCTCTCTGCCTCCTTGGCTTCAAGCCACCTGCCTTGGCTATTATTTGCCTTGCCACACTGCTGAGACCGGAGCTGGGCCAGATGTGGCTGGGAGCCAGATCCGGCCCATCTATCACTTCGATCCGGCCTGTGGACAGCATCTGGCCTCTTTCTATTTATATCCTGCTGCCTCTGCCGCAGAATTCCCAGGGGATGGCTCAGGCAGCAGAATCCTATTTAAATGGCTCCTGGCTCCCAGTCACGGTGCTACCCTGGCAGGGTTTGGAGCTACAAGCCCTTTAACTAGCCATCGCCACTCCAGGAGGCTGCCAGGTAACGTGGTAGCAGCGGGACTAGGAGCTGCGCGCCCTTGGCTGTGTTTTTAATTCAAAGCCTCCAGCCCCAGACAACTCCCCAGCCCCGCCCCTTCCACTTAGGCCCCACCCTTTCTAGGGGTGGAGCCGGCTCACGACCACAGACCAAAATTCATTGTGCCCCCCCCCCAAATGATTGCCCACCCCCAGCCTAGAATCAAGGCTGCAGCTGAGAATCAAGGCCCAGTGCTGTACAAACTCATGGAGATCATCTGTGCACCAGGCGGACAAAGGGTAGGGGGAGACTGAGGCACAGAGCAGGGAAGGGTCTTGTTCAGCTTCATACAACAGGTCGGGGCAGACCTGGGCTCTTGCGATTCCTCTGGTCAGGAAGGTGACCACAATGCGGCCCCGTCTCCATCTGTGCTGAGAGGCGGCTTTTCACCAAATCCACCGGCTCTGTGCACCAACCGGCAGATGGATGCAATGAGCAGCCGGATGAAGCCCGGTGGACGTGGTACGAGGTTGCGCATGTGGGTGGCGTCCGTGCCGGGGAGTCGCTAGAGACTTGGAGTGGGGGAGCATTGGCTGGAGAGGTGGAAGATCAGAGAGGAGCATCTCCTGAACAGGAAGCTCCCAGCACAGGCTCAGAGAGCAGCTGTCGGACGGCTCCCTGTGGATTGTGGTGCACCCCCCGTCCCGCGTGTGGCTGAGAGCCTGTGGGATGCACACCCGCACCGGAGGCACGCCAGGCTGTCTGCATTTGCAGCCCCTGTCAGCCCAGTGGAGGGCGGGCAGCGGGCGGGAGCAGCTAATGCCTCCTGCTGCGTGGATGCGTCCTGACCCGGATTCTGCTCTGCCTGGAGCAGCGCGAGTCTCTTCGGATCGGAGCAGCGTCAGAGACATGGGAGTGCAGCAGCGATCGCCGCTCGACTGGCTCGTGTTTGTCGAGGGGCCGTGGGTCGTGTGCGCTGTTCCCCGGGGCTCAGAGAGACACGAGGCTGCCCAAAGCACGGTCTGAACTCCCGGGGTCCCAGCCAGCCCATCGTCAGTGGGGGCTGAGTCATCGTGTGGGTGCAGCGTGCAATGCAGGGCTGGTAACCAACCCCCCTCCCCCCGTGCAATACAGGGCTGGTAACCAACCCCCCTCCCCCCGTGCAATGCAGGGCTGGTAACCAACCCTCCTCCCCCCGTGCAATGCAGGGCTGGTAACCAACCCCCCTCCCCCCGTGCAATGCAGGGCTGGTAACAACCCCCCTCCCCCCGTGCAATGCAGGGCTGGTAACCAACCCCCCTCCCCCCGTGCAATGCAGGGCTGGTAACCAACCCCCCTCCCCCCGTGCAATGCAGGGCTGGTAACCAACCCCCCTCCCCCCGTCCAATGCAGGGCTGGTAACCAACCCCCCTCCCCCCGTGCAATGCAGGGGCTGGTAACCAACCCCCCTCCCCCCGTGCAATGCAGGGCTGGTAACCAACCCCCCTCCTCTCGTGCGATGCAGGGCTGGTAACCAACCCCCCTCCCCCCGTGCAATGCAGGGCTGGTAACCAACCCCCCTCCCCCCGTGCAATGCAGGGCTGGTAACCAACCCCCCTCCCCTCGTGCAATGCAGGGCTGGTAACCAACCCCCCTCCCCTCGTGCAATGCAGGGCTGGTAACCAACCCCCCTCCCCCCGTGCAATGCAGGGCTGGTAACCAACCCCCCTCCCCCCGTGCAATGCAGGGCTGGTAACCAACCCCCCTCCCCCCGTGCAATGCAGGGCTGGTAACCAACCCCCCTCCCCCCGTGCAATGCAGGGCTGGTAACCAACCCCCCTCCCCTCGTGCAATGCAGGGCTGGTAACCAACCCCCCTCCCCTCGTGCAATGCAGGGCTGGTAACCAACCCCCCTCCCCCCGTGCAATGCAGGGCTGGTAACCAACCCCCCTCCCCCCGTGCAATGCAGGGCTGGTAACCAACCCCCCTCCCCTCGTGCAATACAGGGCTGGTAACCAACCCCCCTCCCCTCGTGCAATGCAGGGCTGGTAACCAACCCCCCTCCCCCCGTGCAATGCAGGGCTGGTAACCAACCCCCCTCCCCCCGTGCAATGCAGGGTTGGTAACCAACCCCCCTCCCCCCGTGCAATACAGGGGCTGGTAACCAACCCCCCTCCCCCCGTGCAATGCAGGGTTGGTAACCAACCCCCCTCCCCCCGTGCAATACAGGGGCTGGTAACCAACCCCCCTCTCCCCGTGCAATGCAGGGCTGGTAACCAACCCTCCTCCCCCCGTGCAATGCAGGGGCTGGTAACCGACCCTCCTCCCCCCGTGCAATGCAGGGGCTGGTAACCGACCCCCCTCCCCCCGTGCAATGCAGGGCTGGTAACCAACCCCCCTCCCCCCGTGCAATGCAGGGCTGGTAACCAACCCCCCTCCCCCCGTGCAATGCAGGGCTGGTAACCAACCCCCCTCCCCCCGTGCAATGCAGGGCTGGTAACCAACCCCCCTCCCCCCGTCCAATGCAGGGCTGGTAACCAACCCCCCTCCCCCCGTGCAATGCAGGGCTGGTAACCAACCCCCCTCCCCCCGTGCAATACAGGGCTGGTAACCGACCCCCCTCCCCCCGTGCAATGCAGGGCTGGTAACCAACTCCCCTCCCCCCGTGCAATGCAGGGCTGGTAACCAACTCCCCTCCCCCCGTGCAATGCAGGGCTGGTAACCAACCCCCCTCCCCTCGTGCGATGCAGGGCTGGTAACCGACCCCCCTCCCCTCGTGCGATGCAGGGCTGGTAACCGACCCCCCTCCCCTCGTGCGATGCAGGGCTGGTAACCAACCCCCTCCCCTCGTGCGATGCAGGGCTGGTAACCGACCCCCCTCCCCTCGTGCGATGCAGGGCTGGTAACCGACCCCCCTCCCCTCGTGCGATGCAGGGCTGGTAACCGACCCCCCTCCCCTCGTGCGATGCAGGGCTGGTAACCGACCCCCCTCCCCTCGTGCGATGCAGGGCTGGTAACCGACCCCCCTCCCCTCGTGCGATGCAGGGCTGGTAACCGACCCCCCTCCCCTCGTGCGATGCAGGGCTGGTAACCAACCCCCCTCCCCCCGTGCGATGCAGGGCTGGTAACCAACTCCCCTCCCCCCGTGCAATGCAGGGCTGGTAACCAACTCCCCTCCCCCCGTGCAATGCAGGGCTGGTAACCAACTCCCCTCCCCCCGTGCAATGCAGGGCTGGTAACCAACCCCCCTCCCCTCGTGCGATGCAGGGCTGGTAACCAACCCCCCTCCCCCCGTGCAATGCAGGGCTGGTAACCAACCCCCCTCCCCTCGTGCGATGCAGGGCTGGTAACCAACCCCCCTCCCCCCGTGCAATACAGGGGCTGGTAACCAACCCCCCTCCCCTCGTGCGATGCAGGGCTGGTAACCGACCCCCCTCCCCTCGTGCGATGCAGGGCTGGTAACCGACCCCCCTCCCCTCGTGCGATGCAGGGCTGGTAACCGACCCCCCTCCCCTCGTGCGATGCAGGGCTGGTAACCGACCCCCCTCCCCTCGTGCGATGCAGGGCTGGTAACCGACCCCCCTCCCCTCGTGCGATGCAGGGCTGGTAACCAACCCCCTCCCCTCGTGCGATGCAGGGCTGGTAACCGACCCCCCTCCCCTCGTGCAATGCAGGGCTGGTAACCGACCCCCCTCCCCTCGTGCGATGCAGGGCTGGTAACCGACCCCCCTCCCCCCGTGCAATGCAGGGCTGGTAACCAACTCCCCTCCCCCCGTGCAATGCAGGGCTGGTAACCAACCCCCCTCCCCCCGTGCAATGCAGGGCTGGTAACCAACTCCCCTCCCCCCGTGCAATGCAGGGCTGGTAACCAACTCCCCTCCCCCCGTGCAATGCAGGGCTGGTAACCAACCCCCCTCCCCCCGTGCAATACAGGGCTGGTAACCAACCCCCCTCCCCCCGTGCAATACAGGGCTGGTAACCAACTCCCCTCCCCCCGTGCAATGCAGGGCTGGTAACCAACCCCCCTTCCCCCGTGCAATACAGGGCTGGTAACCAACCCCCCTCCCCTCGTGCGATGCAGGGCTGGTAACCAACCCCCCTCCCCCCGTGCAATACAGGGGCTGGTAACCAACCCCCCTCCCCTCGTGCGATGCAGGGCTGGTAACCGACCCCCCTCCCCTCGTGCGATGCAGGGCTGGTAACCGACCCCCCTCCCCCCGTGCGATGCAGGGCTGGTAACCGACCCCCCTCCCCTCGTGCGATGCAGGGCTGGTAACCAACCCCCTCCCCTCGTGCGATGCAGGGCTGGTAACCGACCCCCCTCCCCTCGTGCGATGCAGGGCTGGTAACCGACCCCCCTCCCCTCGTGCGATGCAGGGCTGGTAACCAACCCCCTCCCCTCGTGCGATGCAGGGCTGGTAACCGACCCCCCTCCCCTCGTGCGATGCAGGGCTGGTAACCGACCCCCCTCCCCTCGTGCGATGCAGGGCTGGTAACCAGCCCTGGCCAGGGAGCTGCCCTGCAGCCTCTCCGACTGGCTGGGCAGACTGCAAAATGACCATCTTAAAAGGGCAATGCTTGCTCGGCTCTTAAAAGGGCAATCTCGGTTTGTTTGTTTTTTCTCAATAAGTTTTGCTACTATTTGTTTTGCGGGGGGGGGGCGCGAGGGTTTCTCAGAAATCAAAAAGGGGGCGTGATGCTGAGAAGCTTGGGAGCCACTGAGCTAGAAACACCCGCCGGCAGGGCAGGGTTAGGCCGGGCAGCTCGCTCCGGGCAGTGCACTGGCGGCCCGGACTTAGCGGTGGCTCCTGGGAACTCCCAGCCAGACACGCGAAAATGCCCGACTGGGGTTCTGGGGCAGGCCCTTGTGGGTGGGGTGGAGGCAAGGAGGGAGGGCAGCAGCCAGGGGAGAAGAGAGCCTTGGGGAGCCAGTGCTGCTCCCGTTCCATTGCTCCCCCAGGCGAGTGATGCTGACTGAGCTGCCGAGGCTAAAACCAGCCTCCCCTCCCCGGCAGAACAGGTATAGTTTTGTTGACAAAAGTCCACTTTTGTTGACAAAACCCTGTAGTCTAGACACACCCACAGTGTCCTAAGGGAACGTGGGTGCTGCCTGGTTCTTCCCTTGTGCTCTAAAACTCCCCCTCAGAGCAGTGTTTCGGGCATCTGGAGGAAATTCCTCCATGTGCCCTGCCTCTGGACTCGTTCAGCCTCCATTCTGCCCGAGCCAGCCTGGCTGTGGAGGGGCCCCTGGTGAGGTGGGGTGTAGAGCTATTCTGGGTTGATGCTCCAAAGCCAAAGCAGAGCGGGGGCACCAACACATGGTTCAATTCAGGAGAGGTTGTAGAGTTCGTGCCATTATCAGTTTCTTTGTGAGGCCTTCCTCCCTGAAAATGACCCCAATGCGTAGCGCCCATGATCGTCCCTACAGCAACACACCACTGTTCCAACGCAACCCTACAATAACAAACCAGTAAGTGCAGTTCTGCGCTCAGGAATTTATGCTACTAACCCACCGCCTGCCGCTCAAGGTGTGGGAGAAGCGACATTTGTAGCCAGCCATCTCAGCCCCGGGACTGGAAGCAAACTGACAGCAACAAAACAATAGCAAAGTCGTGTGCGTGCATGATCAAAGGACCCGTCCTCCGGCAGGAAACATCCCACGTTCGAGCTGCCACAGGCTGACATGCTGAAAGCGCAGGGGGGGAAGAAAACCCTTGTATGATTGCTGGAGGATACCGGGACAAGTGCGTGTTTTACAGCTGGCCCCAGGAAAACGAGGGCACCCCGTCGGCAACATTTCCAGTGTCCAATAACGGGAGCTTATCTAGTGTTAAATTGTCATGGCCTGGATACCAATGGGAAACCACGCGTGGGTGACACGGGCAAGAATAGCAAATGAATTCGTTATGGCCGGCTGGTGGCCTGACTGTGACTAGGAAAAGAATTCCATGATAATGGAACACTTGAAATAGGCCGTCGAGCCAGTTCAGGTTCCCATTTATACACAGCTTGGGGTAGAATTGCATGGAGCTAAGCAAACAGCAGGAGGCATCAGCAATTGCAGCCTGGGGAGGCTGGCTGCGTGTACGTGAGCATCGCATTCAGGGAGGTTATATTTATTATTCATAATGGGTGTGGAACTAGCATCTGGGAATCCGGGGCATACGTCGGAAGTGGGCAACCTACGGCCCACGGGCTGCATGTGGCCCACGGGGGCTCCACCTGTAGCCCCCCGGCGGCTTCCCTCCCCTACATGCCTCTCGCGCACTGGGCACCGGAGCCCCGCACTTCCTTCTGCTCCCCCTCCCTGCCAGCACCGTCAGGCCATGACTCCTCTGATTTGCGCTCCATCCCTGCTCCTCCCTCCCCCTCCCACAGCTGGAGCGCGGCAAATCAGCTGGTCACCGTTGCTCAAGCTCTGGGAGGGAGGGGAATAGGGTCAGTGCATGAATCAGCAGATTGGCAGCACCCTGGAAGTGCTGGGAGGGAGGGGGAGGAGTAGGACGCACAGGGCGTGAGAGGTGTGGGGAGGGGGGTAGACCCGGGGGCACAAGTGGAATCCCTGTGGGTGCAGGCTGCTGCGGCCCACTGAGGTGCAGGAGACCCCTCATGCAGCCCACTCCCCGTTCTGGGTTGCCAGTGTTTTGGGACCGGTTCACCACGTGTTCGTCGCACACGCCCGCTCGCTGCCGGGAAAGGTCATTGCCTGCCCACGAAGGGGCTCACCCCCTCACGAGCGCCCCGCTGTGGCCGAGGGCATGTCTGCGAGTTCTCCGCCTGACTGGTTCCAGGAGTAGAGGTGTCCCAGCTGGCTTTCCTGGTCAGTCGCCTGGGACCAGGCTTCTTCTTAACCCCCTTTCTGTAGCAGCTGGAGGAGACACAGGCCCACCCACACCTCTAGGTCCCGGCCCAGGGACCCTGTAAGTAGCAGTTGCTTGCTACGTATCACTGCAGTCTGCTGGTATCTTTCTCCGTGAGCCACTTCCCAAGAAGCGGCTCCATCCAGCCCTCTCTCCCAGGACTTTGAGGTCCAGTTTTCACTGCACCCTGTCCAGGGTTCTGCAGATTGTTGTAGTCTCTTATGGCTAGTCTTCTGCCACTGGACCTGGGTTTCCACCAGGCCGCAAGTCCAGCTCACATTCGGAGCTGTCAAAGGTGCCGCTGTCCTCCCAATCAATCTCTAGGTGGGCCTGGGTCTCGCTCCATTGAGCAACTACTAGGTCCTGGCCCAGCAGCTTCTTTTATATCCGCTTGCTGGGCCCTGATTGGCTGCAGCAGAAGCAGCCACTCTAGTCTGCTTGGAGGACCTCTCTTCTGCTCTTCTGCCCGGGGCATGGCAAGGCCTCCAGCCTCTAGCCGGGGGTTTCGGGCCTAACCCACCCCGTCACTGCGCCCCAAATGTGAAACGCTTTTTCGGTGACTGTTTCTTAAAATACCAAAATAGAAGGGGAGAAGCTGAGCGGAAAAATGGCAGAGCTACAGTCTTGTTTGGTCCGGTTCCATGTCTATGAAAACCAGTTTGCTCTTGGAAGCCAACATGCAGTGAAATGAGCACACCAGCCACGCCAGCCGCACAGCCCTAGTCTCGTGTGGGAATCATTGTGCGCCGTGGCACGTGTGAACAAAGCGGGGTTATGCTGTTTTGTTAACCCTTCAGGACCTAGCCTTATTACCAAGGTGGCGCTGTGCCCGCGAACAGGGGAACCCCGGCCGGGGGGGATGCCAGGCAGCCAGCGTCAGGAACTTTCAGAAGGTGGAGGGGGGAGAAAAGAGTCCGAAGTGGATTGCAGAGAGGCAAATAGAAATGATCGGGCGGAGGAAGGTGTTACGTCATACACTTGAACCTCAGAGGGGGAATCAGATCACTGTCTTGTGTGGATCGCAAAGGGACAAGAAGAGCTGTGGGTAGTTTTTTGACTATTCCCCCATCCCTCCGCTCAGCTGAAGCTGACCCTCACGTGTATCCTTTGGGAGAGGAGAAGATCCACGTCTGCTCTCCTGCAGTTAGTTAACACCACGTGGCAGCCACGGGTTGTTCTACCAGCAGGGCGGAGGCGACCTGTTCTTGGCGGTGGCACAGATGGCGTAAGAAGCAAGGGAGTGCGCCATCACAGTTGCAAATGTCGTGATAGCGCTAAGGCAGCAACACGGTTTTTCAGTCAAATCTGTTCCTGGAGGGGAAGGGAATTTTTATGGGGCTCGTTGGGCAGCCCCCCAAAATTTCTCGAACAAACCCCCCAGCTGTTTTCCCGGCAGCGGCTTGATTGTGAGGCCTGCATCTTAACAGGCACTTAACAGACTATTTAGTTCTGGATCCTGATTTATAACCTGGGGAGAGGGGGAGGAAAGGCAGGGTTTTATTGGTTTTGTTTCTATGGGAACCATGGTTGCTCAGAAGTTGGGACGTGAAAAGAAAACGGTGCATTTTTAACTAGCAGTGTCATCAGGACGGGATGGCTCAGAGCTGATGTTTTATACTCTATGCACCAGCAACCCCATCTTGTGCCATCATTATTTCGGAGCCACTTCTCATCACAAAGACCGGCACTCCCCATAGATTTGCTGCTATCTCCCAGGTTGCACTGAGGCTGGTGAATTCCGGATGTGGAATTCATCACCGGGATGGCCCTGTCACTGGTTCTCACAAGGAGAGAGCACCAGTAGCCGAGACTTGGATGCTTTCAACACAGCCCAGTGTGGAAGTGAAGAGACACGGTGGGGGAAAAGGCCACGTTTCTTTTTATTTTTTCACGCAATGCATGGTCAACCTGGGGAACTCCTCGCCAGAGGATGTTGTGAAGACCAGAACTTCAGCAGGGTTCAAAAAAGAACTAGATAGATTCATGGAGGTTAGGTCCATCAATGGCTATTAGCCAGGCTGGGTAGGAACGGTGTCTCTACTCTGTTTGTCAGAATGGAAATGAGCGACAGGGATCACTTGATGGTTACCTGCTCTGTTCACTCCCTCTGGGGCACCTGGCGCTGGCCACTGTCGGCAGACAGGACACTGGGCTAGATGGACCTTTGGTCTGACCCCGTCTGGCCGTTCTGATGTTCTTATATTTCTATGTCTCTACCAAAGGTAGAGCTGCAATGCCGCTGGATTATTGGAGCTGTTTGCAGTCAGTGTTCATTACTGGAATCTTAGAATCATCAGATACTAGAGCTGGAAGGGACCTCGAGAGGTGATCGAGTCTAGTCCCCTGCCCTCATGGCAGGACCAAGCCCCATCTAGGGACACACAAGCATTGAGGCTGGTCCCTTTTGGCTAGTGAGAGCTGTGTGCACTGTACAGAAGCGAACCCACATTTCGCAAGTACTGAACTGTTCTCTCCGTCTCTCTCTCTCCGCTGTTGTGGGTCTTGGTTCTTGTTAGGTCAGTGCTCGCCGTAGGCTGAGAGCTGTGGCAGTCGCTGCCTTTGCCAAGGTGTGTCAGCTTTCCCAGCATAACCCTGCTCTGCGCCTGTTGTGCCACCGCCTGTCACTCGGTGCCAGCGGTCTCAGGATCTGTGCAAAATCAGCTCTTGCTTTCCCTCTTCCGTGGCCTTTGCGTTGCAGCTTCCAGCCCCTTAGGGGCATAAAATGGGCACGTCAGTTCTCTTGTCTGCCATGCAGCTGCTGCTTGTCTGGAGGGAGCCCATCACCTGTTGGTTTTTTGTCGCATGCTGGGTTCACACTCCTGAGTGAAAATCGTTGCTCTGTTCTTACCCTGTGCTGCCCGGGGTGGATTTCAGGAGCTTGTCTGGAATGCAGACGCATGCCTTGGCTTCTGATCGAGGTGCTGGCCAGTCACAGGCAACAGCCTGTCAGCTTGATTTATTCCCACCCCGCTTTCCTGGGGTGGCCATGTGATGCATTGAGGTTTCCTCTTCTCCGTTGGCCTGACTGTGTTCTGGCCAGGTGAGAGCTGCAGTCCCCTGATTTCTGCCTGCTGCTTCCAGCGGCACCGGTCTCCACTTTAATAACCACACCTGGCTCTGACCCAGCAGCTTTTCATCTGTGGATCTCAAAGCACTGTACAGAGGACAGAGAGCATCACTGGCTGGGATTGTCACTGGGGGCCTAAGAGAGTTAGGCACCCTCCCCTAGGCTCCTGGAAGCCCCAGCCACTATCGCTGTTGTACAGACAGGGAAACAGAGGCACCGAGGGGGTGGGGAGAAGTGCCTTGCCCCAAGAGCCAGGCTTAGAACCCAGGGCTCCAGGTGGCTCCACTCCTGGGGCATTGTTAGTTAGGGTATGTCCTCACAGCAATGAAAGACCAGCGGTGCCGAGTCTCACAGCCTGGCTCGGAACAAAGGAGAGATCCGCGGGCCCAGTCCAGCGCTCTTCCAGAGTCGTTCCTGATCCCGGCCCGTGCTTTGCTCCTGTACCTCCTGTGCCTGTGTGTCACCTGACACCACCTCAGTGACCAATGGCAGAGCTGATGTGCTAGCCAGGGCTGCCCTCTGGACTCAAAGGAGCAGGCCCTTGTGTCTCTGTTCCACAGGGCACTGGCTGCTAAATGACACATAACATGAGCACTGCATGGTGGTCATGTAACATGAAGCCACGAGAGCCCCAGCATGCCTGGGGCTGGGCAAACACGCTGGTGGTCAGTTACCATCCCTGCCTCAGAGCGCGGACACACCACATGGGGCTGACAGGCGGGCAGGATGTCTCTACCCAAAGGGAAGTTTGGACAGGCCAAGGGGGTTAACGCCCACCTGCAGGGAAAGCCTGGGAAACCTTTAAGAAGCTCCGGAGTTGATGTCTCCCCTGAAAGGTTCCGTGTCTAGGAAGGTGGGTGACGAAGCTCCTTCCTTCCAACTTCCCGAGAGGCTGCCTGTGCCTCTGACATGTGCCAGCTGCTGGCTGTGAAATTTGTTCACAGTCTAATGAACCAGAGGACAAGTGAAACACCCGGCAACGATGTCAGGGGGTTCTGTGGTGTTAGACCAGCGGGAATAATTTTTGCAGGGGAACAACTTCATGAATTTTGGTACGTGGTCATGGGCTGGCTCCCCTGCAGAAGGGGCGGGGCCTGGGGGAAAGGGGCAGAGCCTCGGGCGAAAGGGGTGGGGTCGGAGACTAGCCGCCCCCCGGAGTTGTCTGGCGCTGGAGGCTTTGAATGAAAAACACAGCTAAGGGCTTGCGGTGTTGCCTGGCAGCCGCCTGGGGTGGCTGCAGCTATTTAAAGGGCTCGCGGCTCCAGCCCCTGCCAGGGCAGCACCGTGACCGGGAGACGGGAGCCATTTAAACAGGAAGCTGCTGCCTGAGCTACCACCTGGAAGTTCAGTGGCACAGGCAGCAGGATATAAATAGAACGCGGCCAGATGCCATCCACAGGCCGGAGCAAAGCGTTAGGTGGGCCAAATCCGGCTTCCGGGCCCTGTCTTTCCCAGCCCTGCGTGAGAGGCAGCAGAGAGCAGGGCTGTAAGCTGTTTGGCTCTAGGATAAGGAAGCCATTGGCAAGAGCATCCTCCCGTACCCCTACTTCCTGTGCCCATGCTTTTTAGGGTGTGTTGGTGTGACGGGGTGGACTAGGCCCGAAGCCCCCTGCTGGAAACTGGTGGCCTTGCCACATCCCATCCCTGGGAAAAGAGCAGAAGAGAGGTCCTCCAGGCAAGCTAGAGTGGCTGCTTCTGCTGCAGCCAATCAGGGCCCAGCATGACGGTATAAAGACGCTGCTTGACCAGGGCCTGGCGGTTCCTTGCTGGAGCTCCACCCAGTCACGCCCAGGGGCTGAGCAGGAAGAAAGTGGCACCTTGGACAGCTCCGTGTGAGAGCTGGATTGCAGGTCTGGCTGAAGCCGGGCGGTGGTGGACTATGGTAAATTGCAGAACCCTGGACAGGGGACTGTGAAAACTTGACCTTAAAGCCCTGAGAGAGGGGGCAAGGACGGAGCAGCTTCTTGGGGAAGCGGCACAGGGAGTGAGGTAGCAGGGACTTACAGGGTCCATGGGCCGGGACCCAGAGTTGAGGGCAGACTTGGGTCCCCCTAGCAGCTACGAAAAGGAGAGAAGATGCCTGGTTCCAGGTGTCTGAGCAGAAAAGACATTTGGGACACTTCTACTCCCAGAGCCAGTCTGAGTGGAGGAGCTTGTGGACACACCCTCGCTCACAAGAGCGTGAGCCCCTCTACAGCTGGGTACAGCAGGGATAGTCAATTCTTCTGGAAAGGTCCAAATTTCCTGGCCTATGTACAGTCAAGGTCTGTGACGGCATGTTGGGGTCCCCCGCCTCCTGCACCCCGAAATGGCACAAACAGACTGCACCAGCCGGTGGAATAGAGGAAGTTTATTGCCTCTCCAGGATACAGCACAGCATAGATGTAATCTGGTCACAGAGCTGGGCTAGGATGCCTCAGGCCCCCTTGAGATGGGGGAGACTGGGCCCCTAAACTCCAGCCCCTTTCCCTAGGCTGTCTCCTCCATGCTCCCAGCTAGCAACTAACCAACACTCTTCCAGCCCTGCCCCCCAGCCAGGGCAGCATCCCCCTTCCTTTGTTCCTCTCCATGGGGGGGTGTCTGGCCATACTGGTTGAGAGATCCCTTTGCATAGTGAGTGACTCATCCTGTTTTGCTGGGTCGTGGTACCCACGGCAGCCAGTGGGGGTTACCCCAGAGCCAGCAGCATAGAAACCAGCCAGGTACCCCCACTACGTCACAAGGTCCAGATGCCAGAAAAAATACAAGAAGAATGCTAATAAATATGCAGGTCCTGAGTGCATTCAGAGCCCTGTGATGCTCTGGCTTTGGCCTGCACTCTGTCCATTGACTACCCCGGGGCACAGTATGGGAGTTACAGTGAGAGGCTGGCTGTGGGAGGCGCATTGTAGGGAAGGGTGCAATCTTGGTCTTTCAGCTGTCAGTCGGCAATGAGCCAGCCTGGAGCAAGGTGGGAGGGATCTCTCTGCGGTACAGGGCAGCCTATTGTCTCTCCGGTGCGTTCTCATGTGTTAAAGTTCTGGATTTTAAGGAATCGAGTTGTTACTTTGCATTCTTCCAGCAAAAGTATCTTATGGTTTCTCTAACTTCTCTAAAAGCGGCGAGGAGTCCTGTGGCACCTTATAGATTAACCGACGTGTGGGAGCATAAGCTTTTGTGGGCAAAGACCCACTTCGTCAGATGCATGTAGTAGGAATTTCCGGAGGCAGGTATAAATATGCAGGCCAGAGTCAGGCTGGAGATGACGAGGTGGATCCAATCAGGGAGGATGAGGCCCACTTCTAGTAGCTGATCTTAGATTTTTGTACTTAGAGAAACTGCTGAGCTACAGTTCATCTCCAAGTTTGACACAATCAACTCTGGATTAAACAAAGACTGTGAATGGCTCGCTAACTACAAAAGCAGCTTCTCCTCTCTTGGAATTCACACCTCCAGATCAGCTACTAGAAGTGGGCCTCATCCTCCCTGATTGGATCCACCTCGTCATCTCCAGCCTGATCCTGGCCTGCATATTTATACCTGCCTCTGGAAATTTCCACTACGTGCATCTGACAAAGTGGGTCTTTGCCCACGAAAGCTTATGCTCCTACACTTCGGTTAGTCTATAAGGTGCCACAGGACTCCTCGCCGCTTTTGCCGATTCAGATGAACACGGCGACCCCTCTGATACTCTAACTTCTCTGCTTGTTTGTCTGCCATGAACACACAGGGGGACTGTCACTTACCCTATGCTTGTGCAGGCCCTAGTAAAA
Organism: Pelodiscus sinensis; assembly: GCF_049634645.1. Classification (NCBI taxonomy): domain Eukaryota; kingdom Metazoa; phylum Chordata; order Testudines; family Trionychidae; genus Pelodiscus; species Pelodiscus sinensis. The sequence continues at coordinate 4,041,179 of NC_134731.1, read as the reverse complement.
GGGGACCCTCGCCTGGCTGGCCTGGGGCGGCTGCCCTAATGTAAATGTTTAGCAATAATGCGCAGCGTGAGCTCAGATTTGGTCGTAATAAATTACCAGTTCCGCTGCAGCCCGGCAAGAGCGAGACTCATGAAAGCTGATACTGGCTATTACAGACAAAAGGTGCACAAGAAACCATGGGCTTAATGGAAAAGTTCCAGAATACGAAGACTGGCATGTCGCTAGGTGAATGCGGCAATGGAATTAGCGTAGGAGCAGGTCCCCCTTCACAAGGCAGAGCGGCTGCGGAGAAGCCGGGATTAACGAGAGAACTTTCCGGCAGGGCCGTGGTAGCTGGCTGTATGTGCCCTATCCGCAGAGGTGCTGAAATGCATCAGGGGCATCGGCTGGCTCGTGTATCTGTTACATAATCCTGTCGTGCATGTAATACGTTTGCTATTGTCACTCTAGCCTGGATACCGATAACCCCAGGGACGCAGTGACAGGGGAACCATGGGTTGAAGATTTAACCATGAGCTTAAGCACTGTGGCAGGGAGGGGAAGGCTGGGGGCAGTCGAGTGTGACACTGTTCTGTTCCTAATGTTCGGAGCAGAAAAAATGTTCCAGGCTCAGTGGGGCGAGCAGAGACAGGCTGTTGGATGAACAGAAAACGCATTTTATTAGTGATCACCGGGGCTCCTAATTCCATGCAAAAATATTTGGAGGGCAGCTAAGATTCCAAAGGAGGCCTGTACGCAGGGGGAGTGCAAAGGGTGTGAACGCCCCCCTCTCCCGCAGTCCTTCATGGTCTGCCATGGGGCTGATTCCGGCCAACCTAGGGAAGGCAGGGGCCGGCACATTGCCCCAGCCTCCTTCTCCTGTTCTCCGGCAGGCTGGGGTTGATTTCCCCACTTCCTCACCCAGGAGTGAGGCTGGGGGTGGGGCTGGGCTGTGGGGGGAAGGGCAGCCACAAGCCCCTCCCACAGCCCCCCCCCAGAAATTCCCGGGTAGAGGCCTGCAAAGGTACAGCGGGGCGGGCTGAGTCTTACATGATAGAGTCCCCCAGAGCCGTCAGTCCCCTCCCGGGAAAGGCTGTGGTAAGTCAGGGCTTCTGTAATTGTCTAGAACGTGCTTGTGACCCAGGGCAGCGTATGCCTGTGGAACAGCCAGGCAGTGATAAGCGATGCCACCGCTCCCCAAAATCAGCTGGATTTCTGAGTGAGGCAAGCGGGCTGGTGGGTGAGCAGCGCGGGTCTGCGGGGCCGCCCGGTTTCGTGCGCATTGTCCCGTTAACGCCTCTCGTGCGCGCGTGTCCTTTCAGACGAGTGCCGTGCTGTGCTCTGGAGGCTGTGCCCTGCTGGCCATCAGCTGCCTGCTGGCGATCACCGCCCTCTTCCTGCCCGCTGGGCTCTGCGAGAGACGAGTGTGCACCCTGGCTGGCTACATGCAGACGGCAGCGGGTAAGTGTCCTCTCGTGCCCGCAGTGGTTAACGTGGCGTTGTTATTTCACAGGACTATCCACCGCTCGGGAGCTCTGGCCAAAGCGGAAGCCAATGGGTCCGTGGCAGCACTGTGCCTCCGAAAATGAGGCCACTTGGTTAGGTGCCTGACTACAGATTTTTGGGGTCTTCCATTGGGCACTCCAATCTGTAGATTTTGGCTAGGTGTCTTGCAACACCAAATCGGACCATCAGCTCGGCCTTCCTCCACCTCGTGGTGGCCAGTGTTTCAAAGGGAGGCAGGAAACCAGTCACCTCCCATCCACGGAAATGCTTATCCATGTGAATATAAAACTAAGGCCCAAGTGAAATGCAGAAGATCTTCAGGATGACAGGGTCTTTCCTACAACAGCGTGTGTCGCGAGTCTTAACCAGACCCTTGTGTGATGACGTGGAAGTGACTTACATCACCAGGAAACTCGCTGCTCCCGTTGTTAATTGCGTTTATTCCACCCAGCTGGTTAGGAATGTCTCCACTCACTGGCTTCCTTTTATTATTATTCTGATTGTTCATTCTCTACCCAGCTGTAGCTTTCCTCTAGCAGAGAAGACAATGCTATGTCTGGGGACAGTCTGGTAAGCTAGGTGAGATCCATTTGATAAAGGCAGCCCTACACAAAGCTTGGTTCATGCCTGACCGCTGTGAGAAATGTTCAGATCTTCTGGGGGGAGGGGAGGTCCAGCAAGCTGTGCTCCATACTCCAATGATGAGATGGAGTTAGATTATCCCGTGAGCTCAGACATGCCTCGTTTCTTTAGATCTACTGGCCTGTGACCTGGAAGCAGCTTTCGAGTTTGAGCTGGGTGTAGATTGTGTGTGAATATACCACTGGGTGAGACTCTGCCATCTGCCAGTTCTGTCTCTGTACCAGAGGGCAGAACGGCCACCTTTCTGGTTGAGATGCCCGCTGAGCCAGGTGTACCACAATTGAATTTCCCCTGGACATGGCAGGAGCTAGCCCTTGTTTCTCGTTAGGGAATGTCTGTGGCTTCTCTAATAAGTGAGGATAATTGGCACTTTCTTCTCAGCAGCTACCCACAGTTTGCAAACACTAATTCCCACCACAGCCCTGTGAGGTAAGTAAATATTAGCTGGTAGACGACGCTTCACTTCAGCTACTGTATCTTTTATGGGAATTACCGTATTGATTCTTGTAATAGGAATTAAAAATTAATTAAAATAAAACATCGCCCATTGGGTGGAAGAGAAAGAGGGGACCAATATTATTATTACTTGTAATTGCTATAACAACTAGCAGTCCCAGTCATAACCAGTTGTGCCAACCGAACAAAGACACCCAGTAAACTGGGACAAAGCTTTATTGCCTTTTCCTAGAAGGGCGAATCCTGACTCCTAGTTCTGTGTGTGATCCATTTTCTTACCTACACCCTAGTACTTCCCATATTCACAGGGATGTTGTACGTATAGGGACTCCTTGGGTGGCAGGTTTGGGGCGGGCTCTGAGTTTGGTCTGCTGTATTTACTGTTAGCAACAAAAGGGAAAATAGAAGTTTGACGTCAAAAGCTTCAGGTATTCCCCAGGCGGTTTCATTTTTTTACTAGCCTCCTAGAATGTTCTGGATCTTTGTAGAATCTTGTGGAACCTTCCAGAACCTACATTTTCCTGGAACCTCCTAGAATATTGTCACTCTGCCATATGCATAGAGTCGCGTTGTCACCAGTCAGTTGGTGAGAGCCCAGCTGTGACATTGTGAACCTCATTTTATTGTGTCATTGTGAAAGTGTACTTGTGACAGGGATAAATTGTGCACCACAGTTGTGAATGGGCCACAAATACAATGAAAAAATAAGATATTCAAAAGTGTAACAAATGGAGGGTGGGGTGCCATAGAGGCTTGTCACCTGGGGAACCATTTGGTCAGCTCTGCACAGATAAACAGGTGAGAGATGTGAGATATTCTGACATTACAGTAATGGAGTCTGCTAAGTTCTAAAGGTAACTAAGGCCTTGTCTAGACTTACATGGAGATCGACACTCTGGAAATTGATCTTTCGGGGTTCTGATTTAGTGGGTCTAGAACAGACCTGCTAAATCAAACGCTGAAGGTGCCCCTATCAGCCCCACTCCACGGGGTCATGAGGAGAAAGGGATGTCGATGGGGGGAGTTTCTCCCATAGGCCGCCTGCAGTAGGGCCACACCAGAAATTCAGTTCCGGGTACATCGACTCAGCTATGCAATTCTTGTAGTTGGGGTTGAGTATCTTAAATTGAATTTCTCCCTCAGTGTAGACCTGACTTAACTCTCCAAAAAGAGGATGGAGATACTTCCCCTTCTTTATAAAGCACTTGGAGATCTGTGGGTGGAAAGTGTGATATATGATCTTATTTATTATTATTTATTTATTTGTTGAGCAAAGAGTGCACAGTGTAGCACAGAGTCTAGAAACAGATGTCCCTTCCCCCCGGAATTCTCTCTTGCTTGTGATCAGGGCTACGCCAGTGAAACTGCTTTATGGACTCATTTGAACACGGCAGGTAATGGATTTGCTAATAAAGCATGACTTTCTCAGGCTAGGTTGCTAGGGCAGCCAATGAAATTCACACCCTTCTGGGATGTTCAATCATTAATCCATAGAACGTGGTTAGTTACAGGTCAGGAGGAGATAGTCCATTGAATTCCCCCCCCCCACGAAATGGGGAAGATAAAAAAGAACATTAGGGCTGTTAATGAAGGAGTTCTGTAAGCCTCCGTTCAGCAAGAGAAACGGATCTATGGTTGCTGGAATAGCTGGGCCGGCTGGTTCATTATTACCCAGCAGTATTCACATGCTGAGGATTTTCCAGCAGTCTGGGTTAATACTTATACAACATATACATTTAATACAACATATAAAGTTAATACTCATACAACAGAGAAAATACTAAGTGACAATTTTTCTCTGTCTCTCTCGCACACACAGAGCCCACCCCCTGCACACAGCCACAAGAGGGCTTATTCCTGAGCGGGAGCATCATAGTTCTTGTGCAAGAAGCACTGATTTCACACATTAGAACGTCACTGTTCTTGCGCAAGAACTCCCCGCCAGTGTAGACAGGCAGCATGTTTTTGCGCAAAAGCAGCCGCTTTGGCACAAGATCGCGCCAATGGAGACACAGCCCTTGTGCTTGGGATTGTGCATTTGATTCCAGTAGAGTTTGTGTTGAGCCCAGGTGCTAGAGACAGACAAAAAAAGGTGGGAGGGAGGCCAAGTGCCCGGGGACAGTGAAATAAAAATGAGGATTTCTGAGTGTTCTACTGATCCTGACCTGGCGGGATGTAAACCGTAGCCTCTGAGCAGCATTGACAAATTAAAATTTACTAGGCACATTTGGTCAAGCTAATGGGCTGCATAAGCCCTCACTGTGCTTCAGGAAGCACTTTATATTGTGCATTTTACTATCGTTTCCCGGTGGCTTAATTCTTATTCACAATGAGGTGACCCTGAATCACCAGAATTAAGTCGCACGGACACGAGGCACTGCTGTGTTTTGTCCTTTCCTTCACCGTTGCTTTCTCTGGCTCCCAAGTGGAAATCTGAGCAGCAAGGAGAGAACCTCGCTCCGAAGATAATTACTGTGTGGCACCAGGGTGTGTATTTCAGGTGGATGGATTGTGGCTGTACTGTGTAGATACAGTGTGTGAAGGCCATGACAATTGCACGGGAAAATTCTGGCCTTGCTATGGACCAACATAAGACTGATTCCGTCACTGGCAAAGCTGGGAGTACTTGATATAAAACTTCATTTGAGATCCTAGGAAATACAGTGCATACAGAGGAAGAATGGCTTGTGGTTAGGGTGCTGGGCTGAGAGTCAAGTGATGCAGAGTATAAATCTGTCTCTGCCACAGATTCACTGTGTAACTTGAGTCACATCACTTAACTTCCTTCGTCACTCCTTACTTCCACATCTGTAAAGTGGAGATACTTAATCCTTCCTTTCTCTGTTTTGATTGTAAGCTCTTTGTGGGGGTAGGAACAATATTTTACTCTGTGTACACACAGTATCTAGCACCATGCGGTCCTAATCTGGCTTGGAGCCATAATATAAAGAAATAAAAATGCCACCATGATAGCTTGGCAACAGCTACCTGTTCCCAAGCTTTCAGTTTATTAGCTAGTCACAAATGGAAGCTGAGTGAATTGAAGTTGGTAGCAAAATTCTCCATGAGTTTAAGAGGCCCAAAATTTCACCCTATATGGTTTCTCCTAACAAATGAATGACATTGGTTAAAAAAAAAACTATACACTCTACGTGCATGTATAGTTATAGACACGCTTGTATGCATCTGTAAAAAGGCAGGCATGTATTATCTCATGTATCACACACCAAATACAGTTACTTCTCTTTACTTGGGGTATGATACATTAGTGAGAGCTCAGGCCTTGTAAATCCACAAGAGTAACACGTTGTTAAAACCACATTTGAACTTGTCTGCGAAGTTTAAATTTTCGCTTTAAATACCTCATGCCAGCTGTTCCCAAGACAGTGGCGGAGCAACACATGGCAGGGTCGAGGGCTAGCGAAGGGTGAGGAGGGGAATTAATAGATTGTTTCCTCCCTGCCTTTCTCTGTTGTGTTGTGTCGAATAGAGCTGTGTGTTAATTCTGTGCACTTCTAGGTGGCCAAGGTAATGTCCACATATTCATTCTGCTGATACCATTATTGGACCTAACCAAGTGAGTTATAAGATCAAGAACACATATTCCTGCGCATCCAGAAATGTAATTTATGCTATCATGTGCCGAAAGTGTCCGTCTGCTATGTACATTGGACAAACGTCTCAGACACTTCGCCAAAGGATTAATGCCCACAAAACAGATATCAGACAAGATCACAAAGAAAACACAGTTTCTTGCCATTTTAACCAGAAAGGACACTGTCTCAACGACTTAACCACCTGCATTCTGCAACAAAGACCTTTCACATCTGCACTTGAAAGGGAATCCTCTGAACTGTCATTCATGTTAAAATTCGACATTCTCCGAGAAGGAATGAACAAACACTCAAACTATCTTACCCATTACCAAGATAGCTTCCCCAATTATCACCTCTAATACCATTAGCTCACAAACATCCCACTCTCCCCTCCTCTAATATCATCAATTCACAGACACTTACCTTCCTTCCTTCCCCCCCCCCCCCGCATCCCTCTCCTGTTCTGAAATGTGATTTGTCCTTTTCATATGTGTTCATTTTTTTAATTGTATCCTTTGGTATATATGGGTGTGACTATTTTCTTCCACTATTTGATCTGAGGAAGTGGGTCTGGCCCACGAAAGCTCATCATCTAATAAACCATCTTGTTAGTCTTTAAAGTGCTACATTGTCCTGCATTTTGCTTAAGGTAATAGGCAGCTGTGGTGTTGTGCACACCTATGTTGCTGAATAATAAATACAGTAACCCTAGGTTAGCATTTCAGATTCATCTTCCTTGTGGTTGTGGTTACCGCCTCTCCGAGGTTCCCCGGGGGAAGGGAGCGGATCACCAAACCCATTTGTTCCTCTTGTCAGAATATAAACAAGAGCAAATATTGAATCAGCCTTTGGCCGTGCCTGCCGGCTCTGTTCTAAATGCAGATTTGACACGTATCCTTGCTCGTTGGACGGCTTTCTGGGCTGCCTCTTTTCCTCCTTTGGTATCAGAGCTCAGGAAACTTTGCAAATGGCTCCTTGAGGGGTGACTGGGACACGCAGGGATGTTGTCACAAAGGTGGCTCCAGCAATCAATTCGTTTTTCTTCTCTTGATTTGTGCTGCCCCCTGCCTACCCTGAACTTCATCTCTTGGAATTAAAACGTGTTTCCTATTTCTCTTCAGCCCGGTCCTCCCGCCCCACTAGTGGCACTGGCGGAACTTAGCAGAACTCTGCTGACACGAACACAATGAGTTCGGTGTCATAAAAAGGTGGATCCAGATCTCCAGCTTCAAGATAAAGGGCCGGGCATCATCAGCCATGGGCAATGGAAGCTCCTGTAACGGATCCGAGCAGGACAGCCAGCAAAAGTCGTGAGACCGTATCTGATGATCCGTCCTTTCAGCTCTGTCGCTGATCAAATGGGCACATGGGGCTTTGACTTTCATTCCCCTAAATTCAGATGCGGAATCTAAACTCAACCAGGTGAGGCAGGTTGGGGGCCCTGTTTTCCAGGGCAGCACCCTAGAGAGCAGAGCGGAAGGGGGTGGGGGTGTGCTCAGCCCGGGCTGCTGCGATTGGCTCTTAGCTGCTATTTTTAAGCAGCTGAATCCTGCAGTCCTGCCTCCAGATGCCACAAGGAAAGCTTTGGGCAGATCAAGCAGAATGCGAATGACAAGGTCACGCAGGGGCGCCCTAGACTAGCTGCCAGCAACTGGCGCCCTAGGTGAACCATGCAATTGGCATCCCCACCTCCAAACCCCTCAATGATATTGAGCCACCATTTGGGGCCCCATTTAACTCGGCACCCTAGGTGACCGCCTAGTTCGCCTACAGGGATGGGCCGCCCCTGACAAGGTGGGTGGGTCTGGCAACGTTTGGGTGCTCTGGCGAGTGCTTCCGGGAGCGAATACCTGGCTCCTGACCCTTGGCAGCACACCCACAGATTCATCCATGATAAAAGCGTCCTTGTTATAAAAGAGAACGTGGGAGGGAGGGGAATGGTGGGGGGGCATCTACAGAATGACTGCCCCTTGCAAGCAGAGTCAACGCCTGAGGTGTGTGTTGCCTCAGACGCCATCTTGAATTTTCTCAGTTTTCCCAGGCTACGAAGTTTCCACTCCCTCCTAACCAGGGCTGGCCTTGCCATGAGGTGAACTGAGGCGGCCGCCTCTGGTGCCAGGCTGGGGGGGCGCCAATAGGACCCAGAGTGTAGAAAAATCAAAGTTTTGGCCCAAGCGAGGGGGAATGGGGGCCATTTGAGCTCCCCGCCTCAGGTGCCAAACTGTTGTGGGCCGGCCCTGCTCCCAATCCCTGTTTGCTCTGGGATCCGACAACCAAGCTGGGCTCCTTCTGGCTCGTGCCGCATCGTGCCAGCCGGAAAGGTTCTGCAGGCCAGATACTGCCCTCATTTCTACTTGTCGTCAAGGGGGTTACACAGGTGGAACCGAGGGCAGAAATCAGCCCTGTCATCCGGCCCTAGTTCACGCTCCGTGAGCCAGGAGAGAAGGCAAGTCATAGCCCGCGGGGGGGTGCGGTGGGGGGGGGAGGCTCTGCATGGCTGACGGCAGCACAAAGAAGTGTGGAAATATTTCTGCCCCTAGAGTCTGCCGCAGTCTGGACTGTGAATGCAGCCTAGGTGCTGATCTGTTGAGTAAAATGAGGTTTCGGCACATGGTCGGCGTCGGGGGGAACAGAACCGTGGCCCTATCTCTGCGGTGTTTCTGTTCCCTTACGGCGGCTCACGGGTCTGATCACTGTAGCAGACCTGTTCAGAACAACTCCACCGGACAGAACCGGCTGGGAGGGGAGAGAACGGACCTTTCATACAGCTGTGTGTCCTTGCTTCTGATTTCACCCTTTCTTGAGTTCCCCAGCGCTTGCCCAATGCCCCCGTAGGCAGCCACTTTGGCACGGACCTCCCCGAGCAGGGAGCGGAAACGGGGAGGGATTCACTATTTACATTCCAGATCTTGCCATGTCAGACCCTGCAAAGGGGCAGGGTGGGTGGCGCATGCCTGCCCTCACACACCCACACCAGACAGGCTGGTCTCTATTGAAGGGCGTCTGGAATGCCAATGAGGCTGGATTTTTTGACATGCTGTCGCCTGGGCTGATGCATATGGGTGTGATGCGACATGTCCTGTCACATGGCCCCCAGGAACCGAGAAGGACAGAGGGATCACCAAGCCTGTTCAGGCAGGCACCGCACCTGAAGGGAAAGCACGCTTGCCTGGGTAGCTGTTGATGCAGGAATAAAAGAGAGACGTTTCCCTGAGCCCCAGGAACCTAGTGGGGCCAGAGTGAGAGGCACCAGTCTGCCTTTTCTAAACAATGATTCTGGGTGGCCAGGTGGAGATGCTTTGGGTTGGGGGTCCCTCAAAATTGCTAGTCACTTTTGAAAAACGAGGCCATCAGGTTGGCATACCCTGGCGATAAAGGGGCAAATTCCACTCTGGCGTAAGCAGGTGCAAATCCCCGAGCCCAGTAGTACCACGGACAGATAATATCTCTAAGCCTTCCATCAATGACAAATTGCATCCGTGGCAACAAAATGCACTCCTCTTCATGGAGACAGGAAACGGCTTTCGGCCTGCCGAGACCCAGAGTTCTTCCCCTGGCTTTGATCTTCTTTCCTCAGGTGGAGATGAGTCCTGTATAGTTCAAGCTTCCTTTATTTAGAATTTGTTCATCCTTATCCTTATCCGTGATCTAGATATTTTAGAAATGTCTGTCTGCCTGTCTGTCCCTGTGAGTCTGTTGGCTCTAGAACTCCTCCTAAACGGTAAGAGCTAGGACCCCCGAACTCAGTGTGCAGCTTCCTCTTATCCCAACTTACAGCAAGGTCAGGGGGTGGTTGTGCCAGGACAATGGGATGTGCCTGGAATGGGTTTTGTTTCTCATAAAACTGACCAGAAAAGAGACAGAATCATCAGGCAGGTGAAAGGGGCTGGCTGAGGGGCTCCCTCTCCAGGGCTGCCCCAGCTCCAAGCCTCTCACCCCTCAGCACCCATTCGGGGGGGCTGTGGAATGAAGCCCCCCCCCGATTGACACAGGAATGGTGCCGGCTGTTCGCCTTCATCAGGGAGCAAGGGGAAAGTGCACCGTGTGCGGCATTCCGCACTCTGGCTGGGGAGCGCAGATGGCAGTCGGACCTGGGTCTACTCCAGCTGGTGGACACGCACCCCTCTCCCGGCTGTACCTGCGGGAGCTGTAACAGCTATGGAGAGGTGCTTATCACCGGGCCCAAGCTGCTGCAGTGAGAGAGCTGGGGTGGCCGTCTCTGCATGGGGCAGCCTGCATCTTGAATCCTCATCCCCAGCAGCAGGGACACTTTCATTTTATTTTCCAAAACCCCAACGTTAATTGAGTTAAGGACCCGGGTAAACCTTAGTACGTAATAAAGAAAATGGATGAGGGAGAAGTCCTTTGTGGCCGGGCGCTAGTCCATTCCAAAGGAAGGACATTGGCTAACGGCCATGGAGTCTTACAGCCACGCTCAGCTCTGTGTTTCTCTCTTTCGAAGAACAGCTGATGTTCAGATTCCGTCTCTCAGGCACTGGGCTGGAGCACACGGGCATCGTGTTTCTAGGCCGATGTGGCGATGAGTCTTTGAGGAGCCGTTGGACGGCTGGTGCAGCAGGGAAGGCAGCCAACAGGAGCAAATGGGACCGCTCTGTCTTGAGAACACGGCCGAGCGTTCACCCTAAGTCACGACCCTGGGCCTGAACCTCACGACCGAACGAGCATCCAGCGGCTGCCATCCAAAGCCATGTCTAGTTCCTTTTTTTCACAGATTTTTTCTATTCATTTCAGACACATACAGCGCCGGGCAAAGGCACTCGCCTGACTGTGCCTAGAGCAGACACACTTTATACCTCCAGGTCGGGTACGAAGCGGCGCTCCCCTCTGCATTGTTTCTCTCTCACGTGCCTCGGCATGTCATTTTACTGAGTGTTCTGGCTGATTCATTTCCCGAGTTGCCGCTCAGGAAAGCTTAAGCCCTGATACCCTATGGTAGTCGGGTGGAGTGGCCGCCTTCGACCCGGTGGGGGGCAGTCCCCTCCCCCCCAGAGCCTGGGTGGGCCATGCCCTCATCAATGTGTTAGTCTTTCAAGTGCCATCAGACTCCTTATTGTTTTTGCTGATTCACGGTAGCCCAAACTGAAATCTCCTCCATCTGGGGTCATCGTAACTGGCCTTCATCTAGTTTATGGCTGGGCAAGATGCAGCCCGGGGGACAGATCCGGGCCACCTACCACTTTCAAACAGCCCACAGACCACATCTGGCCACTTTCTATTTATATCCTGCTGCCCAGCCACCCAATTTCCAGGCGGTGGCTCAGGCAGCCAGTTCCTGTTTAAATGGTTCACCGCTCATGGTCGCGGCGCTACCTGGCAGGGGCTGGAGCTGCGAGCCCTTTAAATAGCTGCAGCAACCGGGGCGGTTGCCAGGCAACGCGATAGGGGCAGGGCCCGGAGCCGCGAGCTCTTTGTGGTATTTTTAATTCAAAGCCTCCGACCCCAGACAACTCTGGAGGGAGATAGGCCCCACCCCTTCTGCCCAGGCCCCACCCTTTCAGGGGGTGGAGCCGGCCTATTACCGCATACCAAAATTCATTAAGTATCCCCCCTGTGAAAATGATTGCCCATCCTGATCTAGCTGACGGTGGGGTTCTGGGATCAGAACAGGACTGGCCATGCCCCCGTAAGGAACATACACACCCTGTTGTGCGACATGCAGTCGGGGCAATGGTGTAATGCTTTGCACAGCTGAGGTGCCCTTCATCCAGGGATCGTTGCAAACTTTATAGACTCTGTAAATCTGGTGAATGAAACCTCCCAGCCCCCCTGGGAAGTAGGGGCGTGTTGTTATCCTCTTGTTGATGGATCAGCTCGTACAGCCAGTCTCAACATAGATGCCAGAAACCTCAACTCACCGTCTTGCTCCCCTGTCTGGATACTGCATGCTAGGCAGAAAAGAATCACTCAGTCGGATTCTGAGGGGAGGGCCGATTAGCATCACAAACGCCTTTGATTGGACGGTGTGACGCATTGGAACGTTCGGCGGGCCCCACGCTTGCGTTTGTAAATCTTGCCGATGGGCCCAGATGGAAAAAGCCAGCGATGCCTTTTTTCATCGGCATGACCGATGGCTGCAGAGCTAAGCGGGTTTGTGTTCATCGCACCCCCTGTGCCCACGGGCTTGCAAGTGGGACGTTTTCCGTGAACCCTAGTGGCTTGAGCGGCAGGAGAACTCAGCTAGCGGGTGGAATCGGAGACCGGAGCAGAGGCTGAATAAAGCCAGCGAAGAAAGGCCACTTGCTAGGACGCTCAGGACTAAGCAATTGCCTAAGAAATTGCACGAAGCTCTGTAGGTGGACAAGAGGGTCCGGAATGCGCCACAAGATAAAGCTATTCTGTGTCGCCAGCAGCAGGCGAAACAGAGCCAGGTGGTGCCTGTGCAAACGCAGCCGTGACAAGGCTAACGGGAGTGTGACCCTGCTTCCCTAGCCCAACACTGAGTTTCTGAATACATCTATTCAGTATCCGCCAGCTGGCCAGGCACTGGCATTCTGAAGCAGAGCAGAGTTTGTTCCCTTTTGTTCCCCTTACAGTTTCTCTGGCTGTGAAACGTTCCTAAATTGATTTTGCCCATTTCCTATCCGCAGCCGCCTAGAGCACTGGCGCCAGAGAAAGTTTGTCAATTTGGAGTTTGATTTTTCATTTAAATCATGGGAGAATCCTCCACACATTCTTCCCGTCGCCCTTAGGCTGCTGGGGGGAACGGCTCTGCAGTTCTTGGCAGGGATAAAAGATCTGCACAAAGCTTCTTTTTTAAAAAACTCTCATTTTATCATCTTTTGTTTGTGGCTGGAGATGACTTGGCACACGAGCCAGGCGTGGCTTTGCCCTGGCTCTCTTGCAAGCCCCCTCACAAAGGAGATGAGCGCTCTGAATTCTTCTGTAAAGGCAGCGGGCAGGTCTGTGTAAACAGTTCTCTGCAAAGCCTCAGCCCTTGCCGCTGAAAGGGCCTTGCTTTCCTGAACAAGGCTCATGGGTGTGCAGGCTGGACTGGAAGAAAGAAACAGCTTCGGGAAGGGGGAAGGCGTGGAAGAGAGAGGCCCTGCTAACGCTAGAAACCAGGCCAAGGAGCTAAAAGAGCTAATGCCTCTTGAGACAGCTGGATAAAGCGTTGGGGCTGTCCCAGAACTGTCTGCGTCCCGAGAGACAGCTGATAAAATGTATCCTAGAATCCAAGTGCTAGCAGAGACCTCAGGAGTCATAGGGTACGTCTAAACTACATGGCTCCGTTGACGGAACCATGTAGATTTGTTTGTTTGGCAAAGGGAAATGAAGCCACAATTTAAATAATCGCGGCTTCATTTAAATTTACATGGCTGCCGTGCTGAGCTGATAAACAGCTGATCGGCTGTTTGTCAGCTCAGCGCGCTAGTCTGGACGCTCCCCTGCCGACATGAAAGCCCTTTATCGACCTCCCCGGTAAACCTCATCCTACGAGGCATAACGGGGAGGTCAATAAAGGGCTTTCAGGTCGGCGCAGGAGCGTCCAGACTAGCACGCTTAGCCAACAAACAGCTGATCAGCTGTTTGTTGGCTCAGTGCAGCAGCCATGTAAATTTAAATGAAGCCATGATTATTTAAATCGCGGCTTCATTTCCCTTTGCTGATCAGCCTAATCTACATGGCTCCATCGATGGAGCCATGTAGTTTAGACACACCCATAGAGTCCAACCCCCTGCTCAAAGCAGAACTAGGGTTACCAGAGGTCCGGTATTGACCCAGACAGTCCAGTATTTTTGCCTCCTGTCCGGTAAAAAAAATTCAGAAAATACCGGACACCTAAAATGTCAGGTATTTTCTGATTTTTTTTCCCCAGCCAAGAGGCGAAAATCCCGGGTGTTTACCTGGTTCCACAGGGGAGCTGTCCGGCCCGGAGCAGGGAGACACGATGGCGGACAGCCGCCAGCAGCATGTTAGGGTAAAAAAGCCTCTACTATCTTCATGAACCTTGTCTCTCAAAGGTGTTTCTTAAAGGGGCCACACTCGTTTTTTTAGCTTAACAACTCTCGGGGTCTTTTTTTTCCCTCAACAACTTGGGCCTCCCCCCCTTTTTTTTCTCAACAGAATTTTTTCCCCTCTGTTTTTTTTTTTGGTAGGGGGGGTTTGGTATTTTTGGTTAAACCATCTGGCAACCCTAAGCAGAAGCAACCCCAAGTCATTCATCCCAGCCTGGGCTTTGTCAAGTCGGGAACCTGTCCCAGTGCTTCATCACCTGAGTTTTTCCCAATATCCAACCTAGACCCCTCCCCACTGCAACCTCAAACATGTCGCTTTCCAGCAGCTCCGGCAGAGACACAGAATATTGCCAAGCGCTGCTGCAGAGGGGGGGAAAAAAAAGGAGAGAGCGATGCAGACTCCTTATATTGCCTCACTGAAATCCCTGGTTTGGAAACTTGATTAAGGCTTGGCAGGGCTTGTTCAGTACTCACAGGGCCAGCTTTCCCTACAGCCTGATTGCATTTCAGGGCCAAGGGTCACGGGACAGTAAGGGCGTCTCTGTGGGCATTACGGAGGTCGGCTCGGGTTGCATTCTGCAAGGCCAGGAGAGTAGTTTAGCGAGAGAAAGGCGACAGTCTGCTCTCTCACGCAGCCTGCCGCTCTGTGATTATTTATCAGCATGGGCAGCACAGAGAGAATCTCGCCTTTTTCGACTGGAATTTTTCTCTTAAATCTCTCGGCGGCCCACAGCCTTAAAAAGCCCAGATTAAAAATAGCCCGTGGCATTCGCCAGTGAGCGCCTAGGGAGGTGCAAAGCTGGAGTGGGAAGGTTTGTAAGGTTAGTACTAGGTTCTGGATACGTGTCCACCTGGCTTGGAGGGTCCGGCTGGGGCTAGGGCCGTGCCTGATCTTTGTGGAGGGCACGGACTTTCACCTCTTTCCATAGCTGGCTCTGCCCCCGGGGAGACGGACTCAGCAGGACGGTGGGAACCAGGCGTGCAGGTATAGAGGAAGCCTCTGGGGTTTCACCCAGCTCAATCTAAACACAAGCATTGTCCGCCACCTCGCACGCGCTGCACGGCTCGTCCTGCCGCTCAGGCGAGCAGCCCTGGTGAACGAGCCCGTCTTCCCTCGACCGTCGGCTCCTGAAGAACCCGAGGGTTAGCTCGTACAGCGTGACCAGTGTGTTCCTGACCCCTCACCATTCACCCCTCTCCTGAGGCAGCTGCAGGGCACCTGGCGCAGGGCTGAAGTGTTCTCTACAAGCTCTTCCTCGTGGCTTGTGTGTCTTTCTGCAGGGGCCTTTGCAGTTGCCTTGGGGGGAAATCCAGCCATCCGCAAAGGGCCAAGGAGGGGCGAAGAGACTACAGGTTGAACCTCTCTGAAACGGGACTCTCTGGTCCTGGAACAGCCTGGCTGGTGGAGGGCTGGTGGCCACGAGCACCGCAGGCCGGCAGAGCAGTGGGCTGCAGGAGCCCGGCGGGGCTGGCAGGGCAGTGGGGCTGGTGGCAGGGTAGGGAGCAGGCCAGGAGGCTGTGGGTGCTGGTGGGGGCGGGAGGGGAGCAGCAGAAATGACCTCCCCTGGTCCAGCAAAATCCTCCATCCAGGACCGGTCAGGTCCTGAGGGTGCCGGACCCGGGATGTCCAACCTGTAGTAGAAAGAGTGTTCACCTCTCCCAGACTATTCGCCCCCCCGGCCCCCCTTTGTCGCCAGTCTGTCAGTAGAGTCCTCTTGTCTCCAGCGAGCACAGCCCCTGCATGGCAAGCAGTAAGTTCTCCAGTGCGCCTATCGATCCCTCTGACTCCTATTGATCAGCTCAGTGACATATAGGCAACGTGTAATTAGTTACTGGGGGGGAAAGCAACGGGAGAGTCCTAGGGCTGGAATCCAAGAAGTGACCGGAGTCTAAGCTCTTGTCAGCTCCAGCTAGTTAAATACATAAAGGAGGGGCAGCTGCCCTGGGCATAGAAGGAACTGGCTTGGTAATTGTCTGACACGCTGTTGGAGATAGTAAGTAACCCCGGGGAATGCTCCTCTCGGGGTGCTGATCTTGTGAATAGTGTTCCCTGTCAGCTGGTCGCTTGTGTGGCCGCTCAGGAGAGATTCCAGCTGATCAGCAGAGTGCCCACAGCTGGGTTTGCGTTTCTGCGCGTGGTGCACATTTGCACCTGCCTTGGTGCACATAAAATTGATTCTACACTGGGATGGAAAAATTCCACACAGGGATGAAAAAGAGTAGAGGGAACATCGCTCACAAGCAGCAGCATTTAAGGAATTATGGAGCGAATCCATGTGCTGCAGAGGGAAGAGGAGCAGAGGGAGTCACTTAATAGTGTTTGAATCTATGGACCAGGCCACCGGGATCTGGCATGCGATGGAGCAGCACATGGAACTGATGCTTAAAATGATGGACCAGGGAAAAATGCCTGTGTATAAGAATGTACATCCATATGGACATGAAATACATGCCTATAAAACACTCCACCCAGGGGCCATAGAGAGCTGTATATGTAGGCGTGTCACCTGCGGCTTTATTGCTCTTTGACAGATGCCCATCTGCGCTAGGCGCTGTACAAACACATTAGAAAGGGCCCAGCAGCCCTTGCAGGCTAAGCCAGCTCTGGCTTTTGCTGAACTTCACCAAGCTCGCCTTGTGAAACGGGCGACAAAGTGCAGTGCTCGCTGCGCCGAAGGACGGGAGAGTGGCAAGATCCGGCAGAGAGAGAGGTAATTCGTGGGCCCCGGCCTCACAGTCTCTTTCACCGACAAAGCGGAGGGGAAGTCGCCCTTTGCTGTGGCTCCAGAAAAGGAAAGCATCAGTTTCTTTGAGGCTGCTCTTTCAGGGCCACACTCAGTGCTGGTGTAAATTAGTGCAGCTGTATGGAAATGGGTTTTACCCCCGCAAGCTCATGCCCTAAATCAGGGGTCTCCAAACTACGGCCCGGGGGCCGGATGCGGCCCGCGAGGCCCTCTCATCCGGCCCGTGGAGACCTTTTTGGATTCAAAGGCAGAAGAAGTGAGATTGTTTCAAAACCCATTTGAAGCAGATGTGGCCAGTTGCCCAGATGAACTGCAGCTGGAAGTCATTGAGTTGCAAGCAAATGACCTCCTTAGGGACAAGTTCAAAACAGGACTGGTGGGTTTTTACCAGTTTTTGCCCAAGGAAGACTTTCCTAATGTCAAAACTTTTGCATCAAGGTACCTTCAATCTTTGGAACAACATACCTGTGTGAACAAACATTTTCAAGAATGAAATACGTGAAGAACAATTTGAGAACAAACTTGTCCGATGATAATCTCAGGTCACTGTTGATGTTAGGGACAACAAATCTAAAGCCAGAAATGTCTGCTATTTTGGCATCCAGGAAACAATTTCACCATTCACACTAATACAGGTGTTCATGTGTAGTGTATCAATGTGTTATTAAATAATAACTGAATAAAATAATATTAAATAAATAATTAAAAACAACATCCATGTTTTGATTGTTTTTTATTTGGACCTCAAGTGTGTAGTCGGCCCCCAAACTGCTGTTTGATAGTTAATGCGGCCCTCGGGCTGAAAAGTTTGGAGACCCCTGCCCTAAATGATCAGTTAGGATAGGTCTACACTAGGAAATTATTTTGAAATAACTCCATTCGAAATAACTCCCAAAATAATCTAAATAGCGGTTCTCCTCTATAAGGGAGCCTCGAAACGACTCCAAGGCAGGCTCCGTTATTGTGGATGTGCTATCTTGACTTAGCGCCCCAGGAAGGACTGGGGAGTAATTCGTTTGAAATAGCAGCTGTGGAGCGGCCACGTTACCGCGATTTCGAAATAAGCGTTATTCCCCGAGGAAAGCGGGTGTACAGATTTCAAAAGAACGGGCTTGGGAGTGTGGACGCTCTGCTTTATTATTTCAAAGTAAGGGGGGTTATTTCAAAGCAACTCCCTAGTATAGACCAGGGTTTAGTCTCTAAGGTGCCACAGGACTCCTTGTTTTTGCAGATCTCGACTAACCTGGCAAGCCCGCTGAAGCTTTATGGAAGTCAGTAGAACTCTGTTAACTGGGCCTGGCTGAGAAGCTTGTCTTTAAAGTCACAATTCCCCTTCATCACCTCCCGGGAAAGAAAGAAAGAAAGAAAGAAAGAAAGAAAGAAAGAAAGAAAGAAAGAAAGAAAGAAAGAAAGAAAGAAAGAAAGAAAGAAAGAAAGAAAGAAAGAAAGAAAGAAAGAAAGAAAGAAAGAAAGAAAGAAAGAAAGAGTTGATTGGGATGGAGGGGAAGCTGACACTGCAAACTCTAACTGTCTTAACAGGCTGGTGGCGAAAGCTGCTACCTGAGATCTCTAATAGGCTGGGCACTTCTGTTGCATCCAGAAGGATCGTGGGACGGGTTCTCATTGGAGACAGTAAATAATTTCCTGCAGCCTACCCCATCAGCCGTGGGGGGAGATAGTCGCTGCACGTTGACAGGCTATGAGGAAAGAAGTCCGGCCCTGTGAGACACACCTGGGTGGGTCAGCTCTCAGTGGATCATGTAGCTGGACAAAGCTGGGGAGGAAGGGTTAGGTTTGCCAAATGGTTTAACTAAAAATACCGAACACACCCCCTGCCAAAAAAAAAAAACCAACAACAAAAGCCACTGGGGGAAAAATTCTGTTGAGGAAAAAGGGGAGACCAAAGTTGTTGAGCCAAAAAAAAAAAAAATCATGGCCCCTTTAAAAAATGCTTTTGGCCCTAACAAGCTGCCATCTTGTCTTCCTGCTCCAGGCAAGACATGTTCCCCGCAGAACCAGGTAAACATCCGATATTTTTGCCTCCTGGCCGGGAAAAAATCAGAAAACACTGGCTATTTTAGGTGTCCAGTATTTTCAGAATTTTTTTACCGGACAGGAGGTGAAAATACCGGACACCTGGCAACCCTAGGAAGGATTTGGGGTCTGATGGTCAAAGCGGAGTTCTGCTGAGCTGAGCCCGTTCCAGGCCTGGCTCCTGCCACTAGGCCAGAGTCACTTGGCAACCGCAGACACCAGCAGGCTGCACCTGTGCTGGCTTCGGGCTCACCTGCCACCTCCTCCCGCCTTCAGACACCAGAGATTACGAGCTCTCATCCTGTTGACACAGAGATTGTAGGTCAGGAAGCAGCCCTGGACTTTGGAAAAGCAGTTTCTCCTGGGGGTGGGGTGGGTGGCGGCGCTGGGCTTCCTTCCAGGAGTTTGTTTGATTAAAGTAACTGGATTTAGAAATAAAGCCTTGTGTTTGTCACTGAGGCTCCGGCAGCTCCTCTCCTTCCTGAAGCAGGCGCTGCCGCGTGTCCAACACAAGCAACACCCACATCTCGCTGTAGCCTTGTGGGGTTTCTCTGCGATTTGGGGCATTGTCCTGCTCTCTCCCGGTTGTTTCCTGTCACAAGCTGGGAATATGCTCCTGCAGGCCTGGCCCGAGCCCTTTTGGCGCCCTGGGTCCGGGCACGCGGTGCCACCCCTGGGCGCAGGGCGCATGTGCAGGCCTGCCCATGGGGCACATGCACATGCGCTGCCCGGCCTGGCCAGCGCTGCTAGTGTACGTGCCGGGCCGTGTCCGGTGCGCGGCTCCTGATGGCAGCCGTGGGTTGGCGCCCTGGGCAGCTGCCCGGCTCGCCCATGCCTCTGTCCGGCCCTGCGCTCCTGTCTCTTCGGTGTGTGTGCGTGTGCCTCAGGCAGTCTGGAAACAAAATCCTCCTTCACTGAATAGAGACGCCTCAGCTTCCTCTGTGGTTGGGTCTGGGTGATGGACTTTCTGCTTGCTTAAAGGTGCTGGAGCTCTGGCGAGCTTCCTAAGAGCAGCTTTGTGTTCCTGTGGGGGAAATTCACCCCCGGGCCAAGGCCCGCAAGGGTCTGTGCTCCATTTCGGTGCTGCTTATGCCCCGAAGGCTTGCAGAGGTGTGGGTATGTGGGGCGGGGGCAGAGGGTTGGGGAAGGAAGGGGCTGAGGTGCCAGAGGCAGGCTCTGGCCAGGAGGCTTACCAGCCAGCAGCTAAGCCAGCCTGCCTGCCTGCCAAGCTTAGAACATTTCCCAGCCAGCCAACTTGCCTGCTGGGCCGTGTGCTTGTGTGAGTAACTGAGCGGAGGGGCGGGGGCGTGGTGCTTCTTGGCTGCCCGTTGTTCAAACAGGAAGCTCTCATTGGCCAGAAACTGGCCAATGGGATTGTTCTGGGGGTGGGGGCAGTGTCTGAAGCCTTCCCCCCATCCATCCGGGATCACAGTTTTGAAAAGAGAAATGGCCATTTCTGAGCGGCATGCGGGGCTGTGGGGCAAGCAGGGGAGCCTGTCTTGAGCTCCCCGCTGTGTCTGTGGGCTGGATCTGATGGCTTGGTGGGCCGGATCCGGCGCTATTTTGAGAGAAAAAATGGGGTTATTTCAAGATAAAGCCTTTCCCTCGAAATAACCCTTACTCCTCAAAAAATGAGGTTTAAGGGTTATTTCAAGGGAAGGGTTTCATCTTGAAATAACCCCGTTTTTTTCTTGAAATAGCGCTATTGTGAAATAGCACCATCATGCGATTTTGCAAATGAAGCGCAGGATATTTAAATCCCCACTTCCTTTGCAATTTCGGGTGTCTGCATTTACATTCCTCTCTCTCAAGAGGAATGAAGTGTAGACACACCCTAGCTGTCCTGGTCCCACAGACTGTGCTATGCCCCAGAAGCAGCCGGCAGCAGGCCCAGCTCCAAGGTGTGGGGCAGAGCACACCCATGGTTCCATGCACTGCCCCTGCCCTGAGCAGTAGCTCCGCACGCCCAGTGGCTGGGAACCAACTGCTTCCGAGCCCAGCATGGTCTACGGTGCCAGGAGAAGCAGGGAGCTGCCTTAGCACCCCCACTGCTCCGGTGACTGGGAGCCGCTCAAGATAAGCCCCTTCTGCCCCAGCCCTGACCCTTCAAAGCCGGAGCCTCCTCCTAGATCCAAAGCTCCCATCCTCGGCCCTAGCCTGCACTCAAGACACATTATGTTGGGTCGTGGCATCAACCATTTTCTTCAACTGGGCCATGAGAAAAAAGTTTGAAAACTACTGGCCTGGAAGGACAAAAGCGGCTTGTAAGAGCCATGAACTGGAGCCTTGTGGAAGTGACTCTCTAAACGTTTGCTGGACGTTAGCCTTTCACTCGGGGGAAGTTTGACTTCTGCTGAAACAGTAATTCCTCAAAGTTCACTTTGGCGGATCCATTAGAGTGACAGATCGTATTTGTGTGAGTGCCAGTCTGCAGCTGTATTTGTGCAACTGAAAATCATCGGCAAGCAGCCAGCCCATTAACGTTAACAGGAAAAGGAAGAGGGGCTAATGGCCAGGCTGCTTGCCATAGGTTAAGTGGAAATTAGCCTTCGGTAGCATTTGTGCTCCTCTTGCACAAGGTGCACTCAGGAGTGAAAAAGACGCCAAAGGATTAGGCGCCAAATCTTTGGCAGCTGTGAGTTGGCCAAGTTCCATGGGCTTAAGTGAAGTTACACCGATTGACGCCAGCCAAGCATCTGGCCCGTCAGCGGAGTTGCACCTATTGGCACCAGCTAAGCATCTGGCCCGTCGGCGGAGTTGTACCGATTGACACCAGCTAACCATCTGGCCCATCAGCGGAGTTACACCGATTGACACCAGCTAAGCATCTGGCTCGTCGGCGGAGTTACACCGATTGACACCAGCTAAGCATCTGGCCCGTCGGCAGAGTTACACTGATTGACACCAGCTAATCATCTGGCCCGTCAGCGGAGTTGCACCGATTGACACCAGCTAAGCATCTGGCCCGTCGGCGGAGTTGTACCGATTGACACCAGCTAACCATCTGGCCCGTCAATGGAGTTGTACCGATTGACACCAGCTAACCATCTGGCCCGTCGGCGGAGTTGTACCGATTGACACCAGCTAACCATCTGGCCCGTCAATGGAGTTGCACCGATTGACACCAGCTAAGCATCTGGCCCGTCGGCGGAGTTGCACCGATTGACACCAGCTAAGCATCTGGCCCGTCGGTGGAGTTGCACCGATTGACACCAGCTAAGCATCTGGCCCGTCGGCGGAGTTGCACCGATTGACACCAGCTAAGCATCTGGCCCTAGGCATCTCTCAGGTGAGCAGTGGCGTCAGAGGGCAGAACGTGTAAGGCAACGAGTGATCAAACGGTCGTTTGTAGAGAGCGTGGCGCACGCTGCCTTGCTGTGATGCCCTCTGACTGGAGGCTGCCTTCTCTTGGCATCAGCATGAAAGGTTCGTGCTTGCTCTGCGGAGGAGAAATGGTTCACGCTCTGACTTGAAAAGAACAGATGGAGAGGTTGGGAAAATGTAGCTAAAACGCCTGAGAGGAGTAAATCTGAGAAGCAAGATTAATTGCTGGGGGACATTTTGCCTCTCTGCACAATAGGGATATGGAAGGTTAACTGGTGAACCGGTTAGCATGGTACTAAACAGGGATACCTACTGGTTCTGGTTAATCGGTAATCCCGGGTGCTGGAGTAGCTCCCTGCCTGCCATGGGCAGAGGACATGCTGGGAAAAAGGGCTGCTCCGGTGTGGGCTAGGAGACAGGAGTTGGTGGTGGTCCCAGCACTGGGCCGAGGGAAGGAGGTTGGGGGCTTCTCCAGCTGGAGTAGAGCGGTCCCCAGCCTGGATCCCGCTTTAACCAGTTAACTAATGAACTGGGATTTTACATCCTTTCTGCATAATCAGACGGGCACAGCCAGTGACACATTGCGTGGGCCAATATCCTTCGATATTTCTCAGTAATCTCACTTAGCTTCTGAGCCAGGCAGGTTCTTTCATTGGTTTCCATGAGAGGGAAAGGGATGGAAATGAAATACCCGGCCCTTGAGACCATGGAAAGAAAGAGGTTTTCTAGCAGAGGGAGGAATTGTTTCATTTGTAACAATCTGAGTTCTATTCCCTTGAACTCTTTTCTTATTATTACAAGGCAGACGCACTTCTATTTCACTCTCTTAGGGTACGTCTACAGAGTGCGGCTATTTCGAGATTCCAGAGGTATCCCGAAATAGCTACCCCAGGTCTTAACAAGCCACCCATTATTTCTAAATATTTTTCAAAACAATGGGCGTGCTATTTCGGCATCCCTGTAACTCTCGTTCCACGAGGATTAAGGGATGTCTTGAAATAGTGTCTTATTTTGAAACCTGGTGCAGTGTAGACGCGCCACCTTTCAAAATAAGCTATTTTGAAATCGAATTGAAATAAGCGTCTTTCGAGTTTAGGGTGCTGTGTAGACGCATTTGAGATCTGAATATATAAAGCGCTTATTCTAACCAGCAGCGGGGCTCTCCTGGTTAATGCTGTGGGCAAACCGGGCTCTGTGTTGGATGCAAACCTCCCTGGACACCCAGCCTGGCAGCCACACCCTTTTTGTTCCGAACGGGGAGGTAAATCTCAGTGTGCCCAGATGCCGACAGACCTGGCACTTGATTCTGGGCTGGTGGGAGGGTGGCGGGGTAGGTTCCTTTGCACCTGCTGCACTTTACGGACTGGGCGTGGTCGGAAACCCCCTGGGAGAGGGAGGAGGTACTGCAGGAACATGGGTCTGTAGGACTCCGGGGGAAAGGCCGGTCCAGGTTAGAAGGAACCAGGCTGGGTTTGCCTTAAGCCCTTTATTTGGCTTCCACGTGATTTGTTTCCTTCTACTGCTGCAAGCCTCTTCTTCTCCAGGGGTTTGTAACAGACCCAGGGTCCATGTGTTGGCTGCCTGGGGTGTCGCTGTGCCCCGTTCCCTTTCCAGTCTGCTGCCTCTCGTTGGGTTTCATTGGGAATGATCGGTGTGGGTTACCGTTCAGGCTTGCTGGGCTTTGCCATGCACCTGCCTTGCTAATTGTGTAGCTGGGGAACCCCTTGCACTTAAGGGTCCCTCCTGCTTTGTGTGATGCTGAGCGAGGGCTGCAGGTGGCTGGAGAGAGGCCGGAGAGCTACCTGGTGCAGTAGTGGCTGACCAGAGCTGCAAAGTGCACGTGGGCCATGCTACAGGCACAGGTTCATGGCACAAGGAAAAGGCTGTTTCCACCCATTACTGTCTTCTAGCCAATCCTGACACTGGAAGCAGCCAATGAAAGCAGCAGGTGGGTCTGCCGGTCACTGTGGTGCTGTGACATCACCCGACAGGATGAGGTTAGTCGTCAGCCATGCTCCTACACCCCAGAGCAGGTTGAAATGGCCATGACCAGTGTTCCCTGTAAGCTGAGCACTTGGGCAGCCACCCAGGAGAGATTCAGATCCTGCCCAGCTGATTAGCAGAGCACCCACAGCTGGCAGCATGTGTTTTTACTGGTGGTGCACACCCACACATGCATTGGTGCACAGAACAAAATTTATTCTGCATATGGGTGGGGAAAAAATAGAGAGAACAGTGGCCATGACCCCTTGCTGCTTCATTAAAGTGGTAGACAAGTATTATTCATGTGTCTTATTACAGCATCAAGATAGTTTTGAAGTCTAAACTCAGTACAGTTTTCCCGGTACCTCTAGCACAAAGCATGTCTTATAAATGAGATTCAGAGCGCAGAAGGAGGCACCAGGTGGCATGTATTTTTAATCAGGTACATTTCACCTCCGGATGCTAACCTGTCTCCAACCTCTCATCGCGTGGCTCTGTGCTGTGTAAATCCCAGAGCAGGTGGGTGGATCAAACCATACTCCTCCCCACGATACTGCTGTTTGTTGTTAAGCCCCCCAGCCCTGTACCCCACACCTTTGTAAAGACATAGGGCGCACGTCTCCCCTTCTGCTGGTATCGTACTGCCTGTTCACGTGGATGTCTGCCTGAGCTGCTGGCTTTGTTTTTCTCCCATCTTTCCCATGGTTTCATTCACCATTATATTTGCTGTGCCCATGAAGCTGGATCTGCTCCCCCTGTTGTAAATCCCTTGGGGCATCGGAGTGTCTTCTGAAGCTAAGCGGAGTGTGGCGCTGAAGCTGCATTTCATGCCTCCTGGAGCACTTGGGTAGAGTTTGTATCATGGGGATTGGCTCATTTCTCAGGGCTGAGCTCATCCTGGCTCCAGGAGGAAACCCCCCAGCTCTGGCTGCCGCTAGCAGAGAGCTCAGTGTTGCAAGGCTAGTGATGAGCTGTGTCTGCCCAAGAGAGGGGCGTTCGTGGTCACTGGCTTTTGTTACTGCCCTTCCTGACGCTGTTGCTCTCTCTCTGGGATGGCTGTTTGGCAGGAAGGGGTGTGATCCTTCGGCGGGTCAGGAAGTCTGTTGCCCATCAGATGTTAGCTCGGGGTGGGCAATCGTTTTTGTTGGGGGAGGGGGTGACGGACCAGGCCGGGTCTGGGCACCGCTGAGGGCATCCGCTCAGGGTGAATTGCTCAAAACAGGGGCTCTTTACAGCCCCAGACCGGAGACCTTCCCAAACAGGTCACAAACTGATTACATGGAGCAAAACCCCGCAGATACCCCAGCTATCCCTGTGCCACAATCAGCGCCAGGCCTAACACACAGGTGAGGGATTCTAGAACCCAATCTCACCTACCCCGAACGGGTCTTCCCAGTCCCAAAGAACCAGCCACAAATCCCCGGTCAATTTACACTCTGGATCTTACCCACAAGATCACACTGGGCCAATCCTTTAGAATCTAAAATCTAAAGGTTTATTAATAAAAGAAAGAAAAGCACGAGAGTAAGCTTGTTAAGGAGAATACATTACATGCACCGAATCACCAAGTTCTCAATACAGGCTCTTAGCAGAGATGTTACAAACTGCTACCTTAAAAGTCTCTGGTGTACATCTTATGTCAGGATGGGCCCACAATTCTTCTTGGCTCTCTGTCCCTCACAAGGCTGCATCTGGGATCAGCAGCAGAATTGCAGACCAGATGGAGATTGCCACATGGCATTTATATACCTCTCCTGGCATCTTCCTGGCCAGAGCAGCTCACATGGCCCAGTGACCTATCCCTGTGTCCCATGTCAGCGGCCATCAGATACTGGCTGGTTTGCAGGTATCCAGATTTCCACACACATTCCTCAGGCACCTAAAGAGCCTTGCTAATTAGCATAGTCACTGGCTGAATTAGCATTGTCCCTGGAGCCTTGCTAATTAGCATAGTCACTGGCTGAACATTCTTTGCCCCTTGCTCTGTCTCAGACAGATTACATATTTATACCTCCACATACAGATATCATACAAGTACATGAATAGCATCTACAGAATCAGGAAAACACAAGCTTTCCTTTGACACCTCACATGGCCCCCTTTGTACATACTTTGGGGGCAAACTCCCTCCCCATGGGTGCAGCAATAATCTTTAAAATCCAATAACATGACAGGGGGCACTCCAAGAATTTGGGAAGTGAGCGAGGGCCACACTTTTCTATGATATTAATGTGGAGGTGTGGGGTCTGGGACGGAGACTGGGAACAAGAGGGAACTCTGGCTAAGGGTTTGGGGTGCAGGGTCTGGGAGGGGGTTTGGGTGCGGGAGAGGATTCTGACCAGGGAGAAGGGTGTAGGAGGAGGTGCAGGGTGTGGGAGGGAGTTGTGACCAGAGGTTTGGAGCAGGGAGTTAGGGTCGGGAAGGGCCAGGTACAGGCTCTGGCTGGGAGGCACTTACACTAGGCGGTTCCCGGCCAGCAGCCCAGTGGGACCCTCGAAGCAGCCAGCGGCTGGGCCCAGCGTGTGTGTGTCTGCACTGCATGCCCCTCGAAGGGGTGTCTCTGCTTGCTGCACGTGTCCGCGAGCATAGCCCAGGCATCTCCTCTTGGCCAGATAGCAAGAGTCCCTGTGGGTGGCAGGACATTGGCAGCCCAGAGTATCATGGCAGGCTGGATCCGAATGTTTGGCAGGGCACATTCAGCCATGGGCCATATTTTGCCTGCCCGTGTGTCAGTGGGAGATTTTCAGATGGGGAATGGTGTCCTGCCTTGATGTCAGATGTAAGTATTTGGGGTCGGGAAGGAATTTTCCTCCAGGGTAGATTGGCAGAGGCCCTGGAGGTTTTTCGCCTTCCTCTGTAGCGTGGGGCACAGATCACAGCTGGAGGATTCTCTGCATCTTGGGGTCTTCAAAGTATTTGAAGGCTTCAATAGCTGAGCTATAGGTGAGAGGATTATTCTAGGAGGGGTGGGTGAGATTCTGTGGCCTGCACTGTGCAGGGGGTCAGACTAGATGATCATAATGGTCCCTTCTGACCTTAAAGTCTGTGAGTCTATTTATGGGCCCGGTGTGATCTCTGATGCTCTTACGATGGGTATCTGCAGGCAGCATAATTAGGAAAAGTCAGTTTATTAAGCTGGGTGTGTTGTGGCACAGTGACAAAAGCTGTCCCTTCCAACCTGCCAACGACAGCAAACTGCCCACTGGCCACTACTGCACATTTCAGAGCAGGGTGACACAGTGAGCCCCAAATGGTACCTTGAGAGAAGGGGAAGGCGCAAGATCTCTGTGGAGTCTTCTGGCAAGTCACTAAAGGTTGAACCTCTCTAGTCCAGCGCTCAGGACCTCCCTGGTGCTGAACCAGAGAATTTGCCAGACCGTAGAGGTCATTATTGTCTAGCAGCATTATCAACACTTCCACTGCTCACTGGGCTCTTGGAAGACATTTGGGGTAAATTAGAGCTAAATAACAGTGCAGATCCCAGAGCCAGGGCTGGTGGCTGTAAACAATCTTTATGGGACAGCGGGAAACTTGGCCATACCCATGATAAGTGGACACCCGGCTCGCTAAAAACATGCTGGACCACGGACCACCATGAGCGCCATTTCAGTTTCCAATTTGCTGTTGTATAAGCCTGCCAAGATTTATGCCTGCACTTAATTTTGCACATGTGCATTAACGTGAAGCAAGCTGATAACTCATGGCCAGACTGGTCCCTCGCTGAGTTCCAGTGGCTCAGGGAGGCTGAGTACGGGAAGAGAGAGGAATCCACTCCTGTTTGTGGCTGAGGCAACGTTAACGTGCGTTTTTCTCACATGGGTGACCTTGGCAACGCCATTGCGCGGAATGTGGAAGCCAATAAAATGAAGCGTCCCTGTTGCCTTCTGGTAGGGGGCATAAAACTATAATTACTTCAACAGTGACTTATGATTCAATGAAACAGGGACCTTCTCTTGTTTGATTAAATGATGCAGTGGTATTCCTAGAAGACTGGAAGCAGATGGCTAGCGCTGGTCAGGCATTTAACAGCCTGAATTATGGCTGTGGAGAGAGGAAGGTGGATGCGTTTGAAATGAGCCCGACTGGAACATATTACTCCTGCCCTTCTGCTTGCTTGTGCCATGACACAACGGCACATTCATGTGGAATGAAGAGTTGGGGGATGCAGCAAGATGTTTTGCAGAAACGAATTCATGAGGCATGTCTGCTATGGAGACTGGCTGTGGTACAGAGGGCGATTGTTCGGCGAAGGGGCTTTTGCAGCCGGGCCGCACGGCTGAATGCTGAGTGTGAAGCAAAGTGCTGTTCGGGAGGGAAGGCTGGAAAACCAGGGTAGACACCCAAGTGCTTCATGCGGGAGGGGGCACTTTCTGCAGAACTAGGGAGGAAAACGGGGCAAAGAAAGAATTCCGTGATGCGGAAAGAACACAGCACACCGTGGAACTCACCTGCAAAAAAGACAATATAAATGCATCAGCAACACCCTGTAACAGACCCAGGGCAGCTGGCTACAGTAGTTTGGTGGAGGGCAAATATACAGGAAACTAGTATACAGTCGTTTCAGGTAAATACTAAACAATGTGCAGGTAAATAGTTTTCTGTTCACTGCTGCCACATAAGACAGGCAGGCACCTGGGGCCAATTAAGAGCTTGCCTGAAGCAGCAGGCTAATCAGGGCTCCTGCAGCCTATTAAGGCCTGCTGGGGGCAGTTTAAAAGTTCTCTGAGTTTGATTTAGTGAGTCTTAGCTAGACTTGCTAAATCGAACTCTGGAAGCTCGATCACAGCAGCAGCGATCTTCAGCGGAGTGAAGACAAGGCCATAGCATCAAAGCCTCCACTTCTCCCAAATCCAGCAATCTGGAGAACAGGGGACAGAGCAGTGACAAGAGAACAAACGAAGACAGATGTTTCCATGACATTGTCTTGAATGAAGAGCATCCATGCCATTTCTCCCTGGCTGCCTGCTCTTCCCTTCCGCCTCCCCAATGGATATGCAAAAGCGACGAGGAGTCCTGTGGCACCTTATAGACTAACTGAAGTGTAGGAGCATAAGCTTTCGTGGGCAAAGACCCACTTCGTCAGATGCATGTAGTGGAAATTTCCAGAGGCAGGAATAAATATGCAGGCCAGGATCAGGCTGGAGATGACCAGGTGGATCCAATCAAGGAGGATGAGGCCCACTTCTAGCAGCTGATCTGGAGGTGTGAATTCCAAGAGAGCAGAAGCTGCTTTTGTAGTTAGCAAACCATTCACAGTCTTTGTTTAATCCAGAGTTGATTGTGTCAAACTCTGGATTAAACAAAGACTGTGAATGGTTTGCTAACTACAAAAGCAGCTTCTGCTCTCTTGGAATTCACACCTCCAGATCAGCTGCTAGAAGTGGGCCTCATCCTCCTTGATTGGATCCACCTGGTCATCTCCAGCCTGATCCTGGCCTGCATATTTATTCCTGCCTCTGGAAATTTCCACTACATGCATCTGACGAAGTGGGTCTTTGCCCACGAAAGCTTATGCTCCTACACTTCAGTTAGTCTATAAGGTGCCACAGGACTCCTCGTCGCTTTTGCAGATTCAGATTAACACGGCTACCCCTCTGATACTTGACCCAATGGATATGTACATCTTGAATGTGTCAATGAAATCAAGCAGACGATTGGCATTGTGTCATGGTATCAGCCGTGGATGTGGGTTCAATACGTTAAACAGTCCATCCACCCTGCATTTTATGAAGCCAGCAACTCACAGCAGCACTGGGTTTATGGTGATTATTGAATCAGACACTCATCATTAGGGGATGGGGAGATTGTTATCAGCGGCTTTTATGATCTGCTCTAAATCAAAGGCTCTTTTTCATGTTTAATGTTTTGTATTTGACTTTGGGAGAGGAGCGGTTCTGGTGTTTTAACTGCATCCTAACTTAGCGATGATTCTGCGTGTTCCATGAAATGCAACTCTTGCTGCTGCTTTGTGTCTCGGAAGCCAGTGTTCTTCTGGAGTCTTTCGTGACGGGGATTCATTTTCTGCTGCTGTGGTCTTTTTGTCATAGTGTGTGTGTGTGTGTGTATATATGAACGGGAATTGCAAATAACTGTTTACAGCAAGCAAAGTCACGGAGCCGCCGACTTTAATTTCTGCTCTCCACTGGAGACCGTCTTTGCTGATGGTGGAAATTAATTAAGCAGGAAGGAGGAGAGTCACCAGGCAGCGCGAATCCTGTTCTGAGAGTGAAATACGAAGCAGGAGATGATCAAGAAACTGCCTGTGTGACTGTGTCAACCGCACGCGGTTTGTGTTTTTCCTGAAGCAGGGAGCTTCGGGGCACAGTCATTTCGGGTGGTCAGTCAAGAGCGGAGGCGGGGGGGGACTTCTCAGTCTGGAAATAAATAATGCAGGCGAGTGTAGTGGGGTGAGGCATGATTTCCCTTTGCAGTTTGATTTTTCGCAGGTCACCGCGGTGAGAATGCGTCGCTCAGGCTGGGTGTGTCTGGCTTCCACCTGAGGCAGGAATCCTCCCCCAGCCCAGAGCACAGAGGCCAAGCTTTGCAGAGCTTTGCTTTCACAACAAGGCTGCACAGCGCCCTGGTGGCCATTCTAGGGGCTAAGTATCATAAGAACAGAAGAACGGCCGTACTGGGTCAGACCAAAGGTCCATCTAGCCCAGTATCCTGTCTGCCGACAGTGGCCAGCACCAGGTACCCCAGAGAGAGTGGACCGAAGACAATGATCAAGCGATTTGTCTCCTGCCATCCCTCTCCAGCCTCTGACAAACAGAGGCCAAGGACACCATTTTATCCCCTGGCTAATTGCCTTTTATGGACCTAACCTCCATGAATTTATCCAGCTTCTCTTTAAACTCTATTATAGTCCTAGCCTTCACAGCCTCCTCTGGCAAGGAGTTCCACAGGTTGACAACACGCTGTGTGAAGAAGAACTTTCTTTTATTAGTTTTAAACCTGCTCCCCATTAATTTCATTTGGTGTCCTCTAGTTCCCACTGGGGTCAGTAAGGATTGAGTGCCTGGTTTCTCCTGGGGATCATAAGAACAGCCCCACTGGGTCAGATGAAAGGTCCATCTAGTCCAGTATCTTGTTTTCCAACAGGGGCCAATGCCAGGTGCCTGAGAGGAAGTGAACAGAACAGAGAATCCTCACGTGATCCCTCTTCTGTCATCCATTTCCAGACTCAGACAAACAGAGTCCTGGCTAATAGCCATCGATGGATCTACCCTCCATGTATTTATCTAGTTCTTTTTTGAACCCTGTTAAAGTTCTGGTCTTTACAACATCCTCTGGCGAGGAGTTCCACAGGTTGACTATGTGCTGCCTAAAGAAATACTTGCTATTGTTTGTTTTAAACCTGCTACCTATTAATTTGGTGGCCCTTTGTTCTCGTGTTATGGGAAGGACTAAATAACTCTTCTTTATTCACTTTCTCCACACCAGTCATGATTTTATCGACCTCTATCATGTCCCTTCTTAGTGTCCTCTTTTCTAAGCTGAAAGTCCCAGTCTTTTTAATATCTCTTCATATGGCAGCTGTTCCAAACCCCGTAAGACTCCAATCCTCTGTAGAGAAACAAATATTCATATGGTTCAAGCCCCTAACTCAACCCCCCATGTTGGTAGGTTTAGAAATGGTTCCTAACGACTGGGGTGTGTTAGCATACCCTGCCAAACAGTGACCGGCTTTCCTGTGTGACACCTCCCTGTATGTCAGATCATTCCTTTTTGCAGGGGAGCATATGGGAACATACATCTTACATAACTGGCACATGCAATCATGCAGTTCCCCAGCGTGTGCTGTGGGATGCGGGGTATCAACAGCTTTATGGGTCCATTCACAGAAGTGGAGAGAAAACGATGAGAAATGATTCCGTGACAAAACCGAACTAAATCTAATGAAAACAACAAAAGTAAATGTCACTCTTGGCCCCAGACCCAAATGCCATTTCTCACATGAATGTCAGCGTAATAAGGACGGAGGCCTTGGAGGTTTTTATTGCTGTATTTCTGAAAACAGTTTCCTCCTGGAACAGAGCGGAAATTGGATTTTGCTGAGCGGCGAGGGATTTGTGTGCCGCAGAGAGCAGTACGGAATGATAAACACTTGTTTACGGACCTGTCCACGACGAACGGTAGCGTTGCGCAGGCGGCCAGGGTGGGGCCTGGCTTTTCAAATGGTTTCTCCGGCTCTGTTGCCTCATCCCTGTGGAAGAATCTGTTGTGGCCACTTACCAGGGAGAGCCCAGAAGGCGCCTGCTTTAATGTGTAACATGTGAAACGTGCTTTGTGGAAAGCAAACTCACCAGAGCAGCAACTCGGGTGTTCAGCTGCAGATGGAGGCTGGTAATGGGGTAGCGTCCGTACCCTTTCGCTCGAGGGCTGTTCCCGTAGCTGCTCCGCTCTAGGTGTTGGTGCATCCTTGTGCCGGCGCTGGGCAATTTTTCCTGCACGACGCAGTCCCCTCTGTTCTGTTTGCCCGTCCTGGGCCGCAAACGGAATCCTTCATCCTGAAAATGAAAACACAACTTTAAAACCAGTTATTCCCTGCACCTACCCATAACCCCGAACTTAATTTTTTTTCCCTTAGATCTCTTCTTATCCGACCTGCCCGCACCCCACGTTATGACCCTGTTCAAACAACCGTCCTCACGCCAGCTCTCCTGGTGTCGAGAAACACGACACGTGTCGAGATGCCAGGCCGGTCTCTAATGGACGCTTTTCCTGGGTCCTATGCCTGGGAGAAGCCCGTACCCCTCAGAAGCGCTGGCAGCGCTCGTAAGGCGAGAGCTAGGCAGGGCAGGGAGCTCTGCCTCAGAATGATACTGCTTGAGGTCACTGCTGCCTGCCAAAGAGACTCCCTCCACAGGCTACCAGAGGCCCACTAGTGGGGGAGGAGGGGCAAAAGGGGGCAATTGCCCCAGGTCCCGGTGATTCTAAGGGGCCCGGGGCTCTGGCCACCGCTGCTGAATTCTCCTGTGCCCAGCCCCCTTCTTGTCTCCCCCCTGAAGCTCTCTTCGGTGCCCCATCCCTTCCCCATGCCTCCCTTGCCACTACTGCCTGCACCTCCTCCCTGTGCCCCTAACCCTGCACTAGGCCCCCCTCGCTCCTACCCCTCTGCCCCCCTCCTGTGCCCATGTGGGGAAACTGGCCTGCCGGGATGCACAAAGCAGCCGTCCTTGCTGCTCGCTCCCCACCCGACTGCTGGTCCTTCGCCCCAAGCTGCACAAGGACCGGGAGGGCAGCCCAGCCCAGGTGAGGACGTGACCTGAGTGTAGGGCGCCCTGGTGCTGTGCTTTGCGGGGGGGGGGGAGAGGGAGTGTGCGTGTCTGAGCATAGGAGTGCGCTGTCTCTTTAAGAGAGCACGCATGGTCAGGAGTCTCAGGGCCTGTGTTCAGACACAAGCAACTAAAGGCAGCAGCACACACAGATCTTACCCCCCCCCATCTCCCCTGTTCAGAGGGGGCCACCCCATCACCAGCCTCCCCCCACTTGCCACTTGTGTCCCGTTGTCTGCCCCCAGCCACTCTCACCTCGCCGTCAGGCCTGTCCAGAGCTGCCCACGGGTCCTTGTCTGCCCCCTCCCTGTCCTGTCCCTGGGAGGCTGTTTCCTTGTGTCTGTTCCTGCCTCGCTACCGCGTCCCACCAGGCGTGCAAACCGCCTCTCCTCAGACCCCCGTGCAGCGTGCCTGGCCAGTTTGCATCTGCCGGCACTGACCGCTCAGCCCCAGGCCACGGGACTCTCGCCCTGGGATGATGGGAGACAAACGAGCTGATCCTTTGCATGCAGAGCGGGAAATGAAATTAACGTGAGGCCCCAATCCTGTGAGAGGCTGGGGGGGGGGGGGGATTCTCCTGTGATGTGCAGGATGCTCTGAACTAGAAGGCTGAAGGGAAAGCCGAGCACGGGCCCAGCTCATGCCGAATGTGGCAGTTCACCTCCTCCGCCTTGGCTCGAAGCGGTTTCCATCGTGTCCGGGATTTGCAGTGTGGTTCAGTGACTCTCAGCTCTGGCCACCCTCCCACTGCACAAATTGTCCCAGCGCTCCCGCTTGCACTCCAGTCCTGAAACCGGCTCAGAATCCACTTCCGCTACCTCTTCCGGGCTTCGGTTCTTCATTCCGGAGCCGTCTGAGGTACGAGCCCAGTGCCAGTCCATGCCTGCGACGGGTACAACACAACGCACAGGTAGCACCTGTCCGTATGAGAGGTGGAAGGCCCAGAAGGTTATGGAAACCAGGTCTGGAAGCAAATGGCTGAGCTTTGGGAACTGGGAGGCGTATGGAATGTGACGTAATCGTTCTATTGGCATGTCGGTTAGGTCAAGGAATTTAGAGACTGGATTTTATGAGATGTAATTGGATGGAGAGCAATGCTCCTGCTAATCGTTTCCGTCCATGTGCGGAATAAGTTTTGTTATGTGCACCGAAGCATGTGCAGAAGTGCATTGCAAGTAGAAAGTAGGGATGTAATAAGATAACGTTTTTTACAATGAACTGTAAGTCTGGGCTTATCAGTTACCGTGAACTGATGCCAACTGCCACCCTGTGCTGCTGGTGCTGTATCAGAGCTTGCAGTATGGGGAGGCAGCTGGCTCCCTGGGAGCAAGGCGGGAGCTGGGAGCTGGTATGTACCAAGAGGGTGGCAGGGTGGCTTGCAAGGAGCGGGGCCAGCAGGCAGGAACTAGTACACACTGTAGGTGCGTGTAACAGCAGTGACACAGTTACCCAATTACCTGCATTTTTACATCCTTAGCGGAAACACATACTGCCGGCTGTGGGCACTCTGTTAATCCGCTAGGTAGCATTTGAATCTCTGACCAGCTGCACAAGTGCGCAGCTTACGGGGAATACTGGTGTCGAGTGGCAGAGAGGTTGTTCCAGATGGCGGGGGAAGAGTGGGAGAAATATTTACTGTCTACTCTCTGGAAACAAGGATATAAAGTCCTCGGGTCCTCGAACAGTGTCAGAAATGCAAGAGAGACGAGGTGTTCAGAGGAGAGGCAAATGCACAAAAGACATTGCAAAGGAATGCCTCGACCCTGGGTCCATATAAGTTAATGGCTAAACTCCCACTGGCTCAAGTGGGAACAGGAATGGACTAATGGGGAGAGATTTTACATGTTTCTGAGGAGGGAGAGAAATGGATTTTGTGTATTGATTCAGGAGAGGAGGTGACGAAGAGGTGGATTGTGGGAAGGCTGAATTAACAGTCATTCCAGTGTAAATGTATGCATCTGAACGATTACACTACAGTGGAACTGCAAACAAGCAACAAACCAGAACACCTCTGGGAGGTTCCCATTGCACGAATGTGGATGAAACGAAACGAGCAAACAAGAGTGACTTGGTAGCTCTGAGAAATGCTTAGGTATGAGATACAAATTCCTGGCCCAGCCTCGTTAGTGAATCCCTTTCCAAACATTCTCTTGGCATCAAAAAGAACTTTTCCCTCCCCAAATTTAAAAAAAAAATCAAATAAGTTACAAACAACACGGCTTCGTGGCATTTTTAATATTTAAAACAAGACTAGACTCTACAACCGCGACCTTTAACAAATGTACAATAACGCGGTAACAAATTTGCTTCGAAACAGCTGCTCTCTCGGCACCAACTGGCATGAAGATTAAGAAAGTAATTGGCTAGTGTTCAGATAATTACCATAATTATAGCGATACCAC
Organism: Pelodiscus sinensis; assembly: GCF_049634645.1. Lineage (NCBI taxonomy): Eukaryota > Metazoa > Chordata > Testudines > Trionychidae > Pelodiscus > Pelodiscus sinensis. The sequence continues at coordinate 4,005,259 of NC_134731.1, read as the reverse complement.
TTGGATCACATCTAACTACGTTTCTGCTGCACGTTGCATAATTTAATAATTGGCAGCATGTAAATGGACAGTGAAGGTAAAGACTTTCCTAGAGTGTAAATCCTGAGCGGGACAGAAATGGGAGGATGTGAGAGAGTTGAAATGGAGCGGGTTTGGCTTTTGTCTATTCTAGATCACTGCATTCTAGAGCGTTCAGACCACATGTGCTTAAGAGTGCAGGGGGCTGGACAATTCTCTTCTGACTGCACCGTCAGCTGAAGGGGGAAATGCTTTTAGTCGATAGCATTAACCAATCAGCTTTTGCTGATCGGTTTATCGACTACTATTATGTCTCTAGGCTGCAACCGAGCTGCTGCTACTCCTGCAACTTCTTATATAGTTTCTCCTGGCCCCTAATTGGCTGGTTTCTTCCTATGTGGTTCCCCACCTGGCAGCCAGCAGAACGTGAGCCCACTTCACCGCCGCTTCCTGGGGTCTCCCAGAGCAGCCACGTGACAATGAAAAGCGGGTCTGGCAGGCTGAGATTTTGCCATCTGTTCTTCTGAGGCAAAGGAAGCCCAAGTGTGTGGGCAACCCAGCAACACGGCTCTGGTCAGAAAAGCCTGGGGAAGACTCTCTCGGCAGGCTCTGATTACTCTCTGCAGAGCAGTGCTCGGCGGAACATATCGTGTATATGCTCTGTCTATAAGCACATGGTGATTTCTCTAGAATAGGGTTGCCAGATGGTTTAACCAAAAATACTGAACATCAAGCTCCCCCACAAAAAAACGGGAAAAAAATTCTGTTGAGAAAATAAAGGAAGAGACCAAAGTTGTTTGGGGGGGGGGAGAGCGGGGGGGGGGGAGACCTGGACAGCAGTTAAGCAAAAAAAAAATAAAAAAAAAATCAGCATGGCCCCTTTAAGAAGAGGCTTTTTTGCTGGTGGCCATTTTATTTTTTCTGTTACAGCCACAAGACAAGCCCCTGCGGAACCAGGTAAGCGAGGGTGTGGGGGGAGCATCCGGGGGAGCTTGGCGTGGGGACTGGGGGCTGAGCCTGGTTGCTGAGTGTGTTATAGTGTTGCCAGGTGTCCGGTATTTTTTGAATTTTTTTTACCAGACAGGAGGCAAAAGTACTGGACTGTCCGGGTCAATCCCGGACACCTGGCAACCCTACTCTAGGAACACCAGGGCAGACAAAAAACCCAACCACCTAGGACTGGTGAGAGATGGGCTGTCAACCAGGTGTGCAGGGGAGGGGAGTGTACGGAGCCTCGGCTCTTTAGGGCCTGTTGCATTTGCACTTCCTGTGCTCATGTGACACATGGGGGAGGGGAGAAGGCAGGGCCGTGGGTTTATCCCAGTCCACACCAGCCCACGGTGAGACGGCCAGTCCCTTGTGCAATGAGCTATCTGGGAAGGGGGCTTCTGCCTTTCGGAGTGAAAACCCGCCCAGGAGCTCAGCCTGGGATGAGCAGCTTTGCTCCGGCCTCCTCGCAAGGCTGTGCGCAAACCTCACGACCGCCCTTACAGCCCTAGAGATCCGAGAACATCAGGGACTGGCAAGAGGCCTTGCTGACCTCAGATGATGGGAGCATGGGGCGGAGAAAGCTCCAGTTCATCATCTGGAAATGGAGACACCTGTCCGGCATCCCTCATATCGCAGCTCTGTGCTGTATTTCTTCCCCCATGTTAACGGGTTTTCTGTTTCTGCAAACCTGCCCAGCGGGTGCCTATGAGGAAGGATTTGCTGTAAACAGCAAGGAGGTGCCTAGGGCATAGAGTAAAGCATTATAAAATGATTGAGGATGGCAAAGCACCTTGCAAGCATCCTGTTAATCGAGTTTGATTATAAGCCGGTTTGGGTTATTATCCCCACTTCATAGAAGGGAAACTGAGGCACAGCGATGCCTTAAGTGTCTTGTTCTAAGCAAGGCACACAGCATGTTGAATTAGAGTAGTAAGGAGCTGTAACGGGGCCAGGCCCCAAGCCAAAAGGACCATAGAGAAGTCCTCCAGGAGGTTGGAGTGGAGCCCATGAAGCCATTGCACCGGTTTGCTGGGTTTCTTCAGTGTGTTAACTGCTCGGCAGGGTTGGCGCTTCCCCTGCTGAGTGTTCAGGCCTTTTTCACAGAGGGCCGGAGATCCCTGCTGTGGGTCCCATGGCGTTCACTCGCACGGTCTCCTCCGCTCGGGGCTGGGCGAGCCCTTGCCGTGCACCTTGTGGCCGTTCCGTGGACCAGGCCGAGTGCTGGGTTCCACTGGCAGGCGAGGAGCTGGCTGCTCCGGTGACAAACAGATCTTGGAGAGGAGGAAGTGGCTTAGCTCAGTACGTTCCTCTGGATTGTGGGCAGCTTTTGTCCGTTCATGGCCGCATCACGGCGCGTGTGCCCAGCCCTGTTGGGCCCAGGCCTGAGGTGTGTGGTCCTGGTGGGGGAGAGGAGAGGGGTAGGAAGCCACGCGAGAAACGGCAGCTCAGGGAAGAGGCTGAAGCCCATCCCACGCTGGTGCTGTGAGAGCAGGAGGAGGTGACGCTGGCGGGTGGCTGCCTCGACGTGGGGGGTGTGCGCGGTGGGGGTGCATGGAAAAAGCACGTTACCAGAGCAAAGATAATGGCTGCCAGGGGCACATGCCTCGAGCTGCTTTCCTGGGGCCCTGTAAATACTGCATGAGCTGCTGCTCTTACGGTTTCCATCAGACTGTGCAATGAGTCACATTAGGCACTCGGCACTTCCCTGGCTGGCCCCACTGTGAGTTCACGGGCGAAGGCCGCCGTGCTGCCCTGGGCTATGTTCCCGGGTGCTCCTTCCTGGCTCCTCTTTCACTGACAATCCTGCAATCCTAGGGCCGGGTGAGCCTCCGGAGTCATCGAATCCAACCCCCTGCCCCCAGCAGGCCCAACCCCAACTCAATCAGCCCAGCCAGGGCTTGGTCAAGCCAGGACAGAAACACCTCTAGGGACGGAGATTCCACCCCCTCCCTAGGGAATCCATCCCAGTGCTCCCCGCCCCAGGGAAATCGTTTTTCCTAATATCCAACCTGGACCTCCCCCACTGCAACTTGCCACCTGCCACCACTCCAGCCTCGCTCCATCCTCTTTGGGGAACCCCCCTTCAGGTAGCTGGAGGCTGCTAGCAAATCCCCCCTCCCTCTTCTCTTCGGTTGAGTAAACACGCCCAAATCCATGAGCTGCTCTTCATAAGTCCCGTGATGCAGCCCCCTAAGAATTTTCGTTGCCTTCTGCTGGACTCTCTCCAGTGCGTCCATGTAGTGAGCAGGACTGGCCGCTCACTGACCCCGAGGAGGAAGAACCCGCCCTGAGCCTGGGTGGGATGAGACGGACCTGCCCCTTTAAGTCCACGGAGGCCTGGGGGAGGGGCAGGACTATAAAAGCTAGGCCCAGAAGCTCAGTAGGGGGACAGCTGGCGGAGGGGGCAGAGGCCTGTGCTCAGGAGCTGGCCGAGGCAGACAACTGGCCTAGGCCTTGAGGAGAAGACCCTTTTCTCCCGACACCTAAACTTGGACCAGACAGACCCTGTCAACCCGTCCCTGCCTGGGAGCCAGGTAAAAATTGAGGGGGGTGGGTCTGGAAGCGGGCCAGGGGATGTGGGGGATGGTCAGACGGACCTGATCACCCTTTACGGTGGGTCAGCGTGCTTCGGCACGGATTCCTGCTGACCCCAGTGGCCGCCATGGTGGCCACTGCTAGGGCCCTGGGCCGGGACACACTGGAGTAGGGAGGGCCTGCGTCCCCCCTGTTACCCCGATACTGGGTGGCAGTCTCCCCCTCCCCACTTGTGCTGTGAAAGCTGTTTGTTTGCTGGCCTGCTTTCAGGCCCCTGGTCTTAAAGGGGCCTCCAGGCTAGGTAGTACAGGCCTGAGCTCTGGGCAGGGGCTCAGGCCTGAGTGGGAACTCTTAGGCTGTGGCTACACTGCAGGCTTCTTGCACAATAACTATTTTGCGGAAGAGTTCTTGTGCAAAAAATCTTCCACAAGAGCGTGTCCACACTGCCGTGTGTTTTTGTGCAAGAGCATCTGTGGCAGTGTGGACGCTCTCTTCTGCAAGACAGCTCTGATGGCCATTTTAACCATAGGGGCTTCTTACGCAAGAAATTCATGTTGCCTGTCTACACTGCCTTCTTGTGGAAGAGCTCTTGCGCAAGAGGGCTTATTCCTCGTGGGGAGAGGAATAACTCTTCCGGAAGAAGCCCTGTTTTCCAACGCTGTACTGTACATTTACTTGCACAAGAACATGCGTGCAGTGTAGATAGCCGGCAAGTTTTTGCGCAAGAATGGCTGTTCTTGCAGAAGAAGCGTGCAATGTAGACACAGCCTTACAGTCCACATCCTTTCTGTAACGGGGGGTCCAGAACTGGACACAATATGCCAAATGTGGCCTCCCCAGCGCCGAATGAAGGGGAATAATCGCTTTTCTAGATCTGCCGGCAAAGCTCCTACTAATGCAGCCCAATATGCCATTAGCCTTTTGGCTACAAGGGACTCATATCTTGCTTCTCATCCACTGTAATCCCTGGGTCCTTTTCTGCCAAACTGCTGCTTTGCCAGTCGGTCCCCAGCCTGTAGCAGGACTTGGGATTCTTCCGTCTCCACTTGTCCTTGTTGAGCCCTATCACCTTTTACATAAGCCCAAAAGCTTCCATGACGGATTCCTCCCCCCTCCCAACTATTGGAGAGGGGACGAGGGGTGGCTCTGGAGGAACGGCACCTCCTGCAATGTAGAATTCGCAGCGCTGCCAACCTGCTCTCCTCCGGCGTGTGCTTCATGTGCATTTGAAGAATCCCACTGAGCAAATTTTGTTGTGCTGATTCTCCTAGCAGCCTAGTGAGCTGGAACGGCATGGCTCAGTGATTTCCTCTGTAATAAACCCATCTGGCCAGGCAGGCTTGACAGCTCCGCTCAAACTCATTGGATTGGGGGGTGGGGCGTGAAAATGAAAAATCCAAGCCGAAGGAGGAGAGGAGGAAATCAGATCGACAAACAGAGTTCTTGTTGAAAGTGAAACTCTGTCATTTGTGCCACACCTGGATCATGAATGTCTGTGCGGGGCTTTGGGTGTCTTTTGGGGAGCATTAGGGTTGCCTTATACAGTGGTACAGGGTTTGCTTTATTCCAGAGATGGGGTTGTATTTGCCCTGTCCTCCTGCCCTTCCTTGGGAGAATTAATGCCAGTCACGGATAACGGATGGATGTGTACCAAGGAACGTGGCAGAGGAGGGAGGGAGATGGATCTATGTTGCCTGTTTCCTAGTTATACAGGTTGAATCGCTCTAGTCCAGAATTCTCTGGTCCAGAAATACCCGTTGTCCAGAATGATTTTAGCGAGCTGGGTGTCCACTTTTCATGAACGTGGCCAAGTTTCCTGCAGTCCCATAAAGTTTGTTTCCAGCCCCCAGTCCTGCTCTTCGTGTTCTGTGCTGTTACTTAGCTCTAATTGGCCCTACATGTCATTCTACAAGCCCAGAATACTGCTAGACAATATTGAGCGTCTGTGGTCTGGAAGCTTCTCTCCTTCGGAATAGGTCAGGTCCCAAGAGTGCTGAACTAGAGAGGTTCAACCTGTAGCTTCCTCCCCCGCTGTGATGGCCGTGACGAGTCTGTGTGCACAGAGGTGGGATGAGTCTCATCCAGAACAGAGGCAAGGCGGGGAATGGACACTTCTTCACAGGCCACGTTCAGCTTCCTGGCATATGGAATCCAGCCGTCTAGCCTATTACTGGTGCACTAATCGCCCCAGTAACGAGGCAGAAGCTTTTGAGTGTAATCTGAAAGGGCCAGCTTGATGGAAGGGGAAGGAGGGGGAAGTCTCTTTTTCTCAGGAGGCTTTTCCTGATCTTCTGCCTGTATTTTCATTTGATTAATTTTGTCAAGTTCCTGTTTGTATCCTGTTGTCTCTCCCTACATGATTGCTATTCAGCAATCGCATCTTTCAATTCCTCGTCGTGGCCCCCTTTGAAAATCTCTTAGCAGCTGCAAATGCTTGACATCTTTCTTTTGCGGTTTCTCCTTCTCAGCCCTCTCATCATTTCTGTCCCTCCTCTCCGAGCCCCCTCCAAACTGCCAGCATCTTTCTGCTCTTGTCTGAGTGTCCTCTGCATCCATTTGGCTCGCAATCAGTGCTCTGGTGTTAAACTCTCGAGAGCTGATATGAGAGAGAGAATAGAAGGCAATTGAGAAGATTACAGACACAGTAGGTCGTTGTTACTCGGTATGGAAATGGACATATTGTCAGAAGGAGCTGGCTTAGACTAAGAAGCTTTCAAATAACACAGTGCGAGGAAAGACCAAATACTGCCTTATTGTTTCCTCCAGGCTTCAATTTTGCATTGAAAATCAGTCCGTGTTTTCATGTGTTAAGAGTGGAACGGATTTAAAAAAACACAGACCAAGAAGGAAGGAGAAACAGAGGTGGAGGCAAAGTATTAATCAAAAACAGAAATCTTAAGTCAGCCTGCAAACTTCTGGTCCTCCAAGGCCTGAAGACTGTAAATAGCGTTTTGAAGCAACAGAGGAAGTAAAAGAATTAATTACAGTTCGGCTATCCAATCCTGGTTCTCCCAGAAGCAGCATTTATTAAGATCTCACTGAGGCAGGAAAGATTGAACAAGGGGCGTATGGGACCATGAGGTGGAAAAAAGAATTAATCCGTTTGTCCCTGGAGACTAGAGAAATCCGCAGAAATGAAACCGAAAGTTAAAATGAAAGGAGGGGAAAGCAAGCAGAGCTGAGACTCCGGGAACCGCCAGAATGTTAAATTCAGGCCACATTCAGGCGGAGAAGACCAATTACGCTGCACTCGCGCACCGAGAGCTTGGGTGGCTACCGAAGAAAGTCCCTCGTGTGAAAGTTTCTCCTGATTTCTTTACATTTGGAAATGTCACACACAGGCCTAGAGCAGGGGTGGGGACTCTACGGCCCAGGGGCCAGATCTGCCCCCCGGCTTGCCTAGATCTGGTCCCTGAGGCTTGAGGAGCCCCCCTCCAACACTGGCGAGCTGGTGCTCCAGCCCTGTGGCCCCCCTCCCACTCAGACCCCGCACCCCCACTCTGTCACTTCTCTTGTCCTCCTGCCCTGACCCCACACGCCAAACCTGCTTCCCAGCAGTTCCCTCCCACACACCAAACCCCTTCTTTTTTGCCAGAGACTAGGGGCCCCCCACAAAATCAACTAGTCTGGGCCCCCCAAGCTCTGGTGTGCAAGGAGAATGTGTGTGTACAGTTTTAGTGTCTCACTTTTGTGCACCCCTTCCCCCGACTGATCTTTCTGTGGGTCAGCAGCCCCCGACTCTGAGGCTCTTTGTTTTCCTAGTTCTCCCTCTTAAAAACTACAAATGGGGATATAAATCATATACGACCGTGTGTTCACATAGTTAAGGGAGGCAGCTGAACGATGCGGCATAATTTGTTATTCTTAACTACAGGTTGCCCTTCTCTGAACCAGGACTCTCTGGTCCGGCAACATCACTGGTCCAGCAGGACCATGGATGTGCCAAGCCCACAATGTCCCAGTGGCAGGCTGATGTCTGGGAGGCCTGAGGGCCGGCAGGGTAGAGGGGCCAGGAACTTGGCGCATGGCAGCCGGGCTGCCTGGTAGGGCCAGCAGGGCAGTGGGGCTGGTGGCAGATGGGGAGCCATCCTGGAGGCCTGTGGCCAGGCCAGGGTTGGGGGGTAGGGCAGAAATGACCTCCTGTGGTTCGGCAAAATCTTCGTATGGGACTGGTCAGGTCCCGAGGATACCGGGCCAGAGGAGTCCAGCCTGCATTTTAATTCCAGAAAACAGATTCTAGCAGAAAATCATTGTTGTTTCCCTGTGTCTCTGGAAGGTGCTGGCTTGAGCAAATCCTTACCGAAATACGCAGTAAAGATCCCGACCCTCCAGCTTCGAGTACCAGGCTTTCAGAAGAAAGAAAGGATGCTTGGATGCTTTCTCAACAAAATCACATTGAGGGTAAAGCTGTTATTGAATTCATCTCCTTAATGGAAGGCCATTTGTAATACACCTCTGCGCCTGTTTGCTCAATAAACTCACAGCTGACTGCAAAGCAGAAAGCAGATGATTAGCAGGCAGCCAAAGGAGAGAGGAGGACGTATGCACAGGCCAGGCAGGGTGGGCATGCTGATGGCTCTGTAGAGCAGCGGTTCTCAAGCTTTTTGGGCTCTGGAGCCCTTTACATGCGTAAAAATTTATGCGACGCCCCAGCGGTCCACTGATTGTATGTGTTTAACCTCTCGATGTTTCCAGTTTGTCAACCTCGCGGAGCCCCTGGAGATGTTTCATGGAGCCCTGGGGTTCCACGGAGCACAGTTTGAGAAACACTGCTGGAGAGCTATAACAGCTTGGTGATAGGCTGCGTTGTTCCGAAAAGCCGTCGGAAAAGTGGGATGCTCTGCAGATCCTGCAATATTTCATAAAAAAAGTATAAAATACCGTTGGATATAGTGATACAGCAGGGCTGTAGTACGTGCTGATCCTCTCTAGTCTTGTACTCGCTGGTCCAGCAACATCTGTGATCTGGCATGATTTGAGTTAGCCGGATGTCCACGTCTCATGGGCGTGGCCAAGTTTCCCGTGGTCCCATAAAGTTTGTTTCCAGCCACCAGTCCTGGCGCTTGGTGTTCTGTGCTGTTACTCGGCTCTAATTTACCCCAAAATGTCTTCTAAAAGCCCAACAAGCAGTGGTAGTGTCAGTAATGCTGACCATATTGACCTCCCGTGATTCAGTTTGGTTTGGCATTGGTCAGGTCCTGGGGTACTGGAAATTATTATCCTAGTCCAATCAAAGCAGACAACAAGCATTTGTTCCAAATCTGTTTGAGAGCCCAGCCAAAACTCACCCCACTGTCGAGTCAATTCGCTATTAGTATGCAAGAGGCATCATCCTGTCTTGAATAAATCCAAATTAACTCCTCCTAATCCATTTAGACATGAGGCAGACCCCTGACTTGCTCCCTGCCTTTCTTTTTATACATATTTATGACAACGTCAATACAAGACATTCTGTAATTAAAAAGCCTTCGTATTTTGTACACGTACGTGCGTGCGCGCACACAGCCCTATGGGCCAGCGGCTAAAATGTTTGTTGGCATCGGAATGGATGATTCCGCCAGCCAATGCTTTTTCCCCTCTTCTGGGAGTTTCAAAGTGTTTTTTCCAATGCTGTCTTCCCTGCGTTACTTCCTTCCAGAAATTTTTAACAGCTTTGTAGCTCAGTTTCACACAACAGTGCAACTATATCCACAATCTGGCGGATGCGAGCACATTTGGTTTTTTGGAAGTACACACAACACAGCCCCTCTCAAAATCAGCCCTTACAAAAAGGCTTTGAGTAGATATGGGAGGCATGTTTTGGTGACTATTCCTTTCTCACCAGAGCTTTAACCAACGTCTGGCTTGTTTTAAGACACCAGAATCATTTTATACACTGAATTCTGTGGCCCTTTCAGCATGCCATTGCTTTTTCCAGTGTTGGAATGCTGAGCAGGCAGGCAGAATTTCTTGGTAACACTTTAGATCGTAAGAGGATTGTCTAGGAATTCGGGAACCAGGCTTGGATTGGGAGCGAGACCCAGAGTTATTTCTCTTCTCCGCCACTAACATCCTGTGTGACAGTGGGCAACTCACTTATTCTCTCTGTGCCTCACCTCCCTACTTCCTAGAGTTGTAATGGGAATAAAAGATTGTGATGCCTTCCAGTGCTTTGGTAACCTAAGAGCCATATAGATAACTATATATGTCTAAATGGTATATAGAATCATAGAACACTAGGACTGAAAGGGACCTCGAGAGGTCATCGAGTCCAGTCCCCTGCCCTCGTGGCAGGACCCAGTACCGCCTAGACCATCCCTAGATAGATCAGAGGTGCACAATAAGCCGGAAGCCACTTGCCAAGCTTAGCCCTTGGTGGGCAATTGGTATTTAATTTACCTGCATGATCACAGGTACGGTGATCCTGTTGGCTGTGGATTGTTATTCCCGGCCCATGAAAGCTGTGGGAAGTGGTGTGGACTGAGAGAGAACTTCCCAGAGCTCCCATTGGCTGGGAATGAGGATCCATGGCCAAGGGGAGTTGCCAGCAGACGCGCAGGTAAATAAATTGCCTGTGGCCCACCAGGAGCTAACCCTGGCAAGCCGCATCCGGCCTGCAGGCCACTGATTGCCCATCTGTGCCATAGATGATCTCGATACACGTGTCGGAAATTCATTGGGCACACAGCAAAGCAAACTCATATCTGTCCGTTTGAAACGGCTCCAAAGTGTAGTTGCCATATCAGACTCTGGGGCAAGGGTATCGTTTACGGCAGGGCTTGTGGTGAGCCTGCATACAGGCCTGTACGGTAAGTCTGACACATTTCACAGACCTCTTGGTTTTTGTGGAGAACCCTGGACACCCCTCAACTGACCTCCATCTGCAACCTCCAAACAGGTCATTGCTCTCTGGCCCCTTGGTTATTCTGTAGCATGTCTCCAAGTGAAATTAACTTCTGCTTTTATTCGGCATCCGCATGGGGCAGCAGTGAGTGGAAGTGGGAAGGGAAAATAAATGCTTTAACATAGCAGTGAAATTCTTCTGGGAGACAATTTTACTTTCTTTTCCCAGTGGAATCAGCCGAGTTCATCACGGAGAGGAACTTCATGACTAACGGTCTGGTTTCTCTCCTCTCTGCCTTCGATGGTCATCTGTAAGAGGAGGGGAAAAAAGAGAGAGAGCAGATTCATCATACTTGTCGCTGGAGGCAGGAAAAGTGCTTCCAGGAGACTGGCTGTCTATTTATCTTGCCTTGGCTCTTAAACCATCACTGTGGAGGTAGCCAAGTGTCTCATACATTTATCAAAGTGTACAAATGGAGATTTCTGTTTCTCAAGTCTTTTTCTCCCTCCTTCCCTGCTCGGGAGGCATTTTAAAAATGTGCCTCAAGGGTGGCTTAGTATAAGTTGTCACATCATAGAAGTTAAAGATGGAAAATACTGGGAAGCTTTCTGTCCCATCCCCGGCCAATGCAGTATAGCATCCTTCACCGTACTTTTCATTTGTCCAGTCCAGCCTCAAGCGATGGGGCTTCTGCTTCTTTGCCTGTACTGAGGACATGGATTTGCAGCAGAAACACAAAGGCGGTGAAATCACCTTTCATTCCGGTGAAAAGTCTCCTTTCAAGAGCATTCAACGCTACAGATTTAAAAAAGAATTCATTAATAAGTAACATCCGGAATTGACCCCGTGAAGTTTCTTTACCCACCAGAGTTGGCACTATTTTGGGTTGTGGTGAAAGGAGGGAAAAAAGTATCTTTCAGTGTTGAGTCCATCCTATTAGACACACAGCCTTTATTAAATTGGTAAGAAATGTGAGTCCGTAAAGGACTTACTTATAGGAATGCTCCCTTCCCCCTTTCTCTAGAGCCCTGTGCAGATACAAAATTTGTATCCGCATCTGTATCCACAAAAACAAGCTGTGGATATCCGCAGCCATATCCACGGGTGTGGGGATATCCACGGGTGGGGATTTGCGGGGCTCTACCCATCCCCATGTTACACTTTTAAAAATTAAAACTACTTCAGGAAATAACTCCTTTCATGTTGATTATGCTTTCGGTATTGTAAGCTAGAAAGCTAACTCGAAGGAGCAGTCAATTAAGAAAATGAGTCTGACTTTTCCAGAAGATGTGGAGTACATTTAGCAAATTGGAATCTCGTGCAAGACCATTAACTCTTCTCAGGGACGGAAAATAACAAAAGGAATCCAAACATAATTTTGTAAGAATTGTTTTCTAGAGAAGAGCTAGTGGAAACTGCTGCTTGAGAGTGTAGGTGCTTGAGAGATGCCTTACTGGATGGAATGCACTTTTACAACTCTCTGTGACTCATGGCCAATGCTCTTGAGCAACTAAAATACATTACATTTAATCTTGAGCGCTACCCACTGGATATAGTAAACCTCACCTCCTGCTTCTGTTAATCTTAGTAGGGGAGAACTTTGTATTTAAGGAAACTTCCCAGTTTGGGGTTGCAAAGAAGGCTTTAAAAATCAAAGCAGATTTTTACACAGTTCACTTTTCATATTCTGTGCATATGTAACGCTGGCAGATGGATTTGAACCTGGGACCTCTGGAGCTTAGTGCATGAGCCAAAAGGTAGCTGGTGCTCAGCTAAGGCTGTAGAGCACTCATCCTTCTCTCTGTAAGTGGGCTCGGTGCCACTAGATGGGTAGTACATCATAGATAGCGATTAATTAATAGTCATGTAACCGCACAAAATATTCTCCGTTACACGACTTCGATAATCGCTGGGGGTGGAGCCGGCATCCAGTGTGTTCCCGGCCCCTGGCAGTCCCCTGCCACTCTGTGCCGCCGCCTCTGTAAACAGGTGGGAGCCGGTCTGCGAGGGGAGCCAATTAAAAAACCTCTGATACAGAGGCAGCAGCGCAGCGTGGCAGCAGCCTCTGTCTGCGGGCAGCCTCCCCCCGCTACTGCCTCTAATAGAGAGTCAGCAGCATGGGGCAGGGGCAAGCGTCTTGTGATACGTGCAGAGAGCCGGCTTCCCGCCTGTGTCAGCTCCCTCCTGCCCCTCTCATCCGCTGCGCTGCTGCCTCTCTATGAGAAGCAGCAGAGCAGGCGTTGGGGGGCAGGCGACTCCGTGGATCCAATGCTCCTGCTCCCCCCCGTGCTAACCTGGAGGGACCTCTGGGAATGAGAACTTTATTTAACGGCCAATCTGATCACTCTACTGAGACTACCAATGGGCTAGGTTGTTTTTCTGCTAGTGTCACCTGTCCATTAGGCCGAGATCCCCACCCACGTATATTACACAGGCCAAGAGCACCAAATAATCAATATATGTTAACAACTTTCTCTCTGCTCTCAACTGGGCAGTTCTGAGGTTGGAGACTCCATCACTTATTTTTACGTCTCTGGAATATGGCACTGAATTTAAAATGAAATCAAGAGACCGGCAATACTGCTGCAGTTTCAGGAGGCAATTAGATTAAAGCTCCCTCGGCTTGCCTTTTAACAAGAGGCTAATTGCTGATTTTGCATGTTGTGAAAGCAAAGCTACTTTGGTCTGTAGCAAGTCCAAATAAGCCACCACGCTAATTTTCTTGCAGTTTCCCCATGATGCTTGAACATTAAATAGGACTATGAAGGTAAAGTAATCAAGTTAGATCTTTCAATAAACACATGGTCCTCTTTAAAAAAAAAAAAAAAAAAAAAGACTCTACATGTAAACATGTCCTACATCGGGGGTTCGATGGGAGAAATGCTCCCATTGACTTCCCTTACTCCTTGCGGGAGCGAGGAGTACCAGTGCTGACAGGGGTGCCCTCAGCATTTGATTTAGCAGGTCTTTACTAGACCCACTAAATGGAACCCTGGAGGATTGATCACCAGAGCATCAATACTCCAGCAAGTGGAGACATGGTTTAACACTTATGTTATCCAGTTAAGGTCTCTAGGGGTATAGCTATGTAACTGACTATAATATCGAGCCCTGGATGTTTCAACTCATTCTAATCCAAGTTTTCCAGTAATATACTGTGTGTGCATGGTATTTGGCAGGTAAATTGTTATATATGGAAGGGATTGGCTTACCTGTCAAAGACCATGATGGTAGAATCCAGCATAGAGTAAGAGATGAAACACCACAATGTATGTCTTCTTCCTAGCTAAGTTGCAATTTTAGGATTTCACTTCTGAGAGAAGATGCGAACAGAAATTTCTCTTCTCTAAAGACTTGATTAACATCTCTAAAATGCATGCATAGGAAGGAAGCCGGAGGCCTGAAATTCTGCTTTGGTGTGGCTTTTACATCATAGGCAGCTAGCCAGAGGGCATTAACGAGGACAGCTACATTTTAATGAGACAGAAAATTTACCTCTGAGTGCCTTATGTAACTTGTGCCCCTATGTGGCTCCTTGTTCCGAAAGCCAAAAATGCTGGTTTTAGAATTTCAGAGAGGAAGTTCTGAAGTTACATCTACATAATAAATCCATATTCACTCTGTCGAGTGCTGCTCTCATAATTATAAGTGCATTCTGCATTAGTTCATATGTAGCACCTATAATCTGAGGATCTGGGTGGGAGGAGAGTAATTGCAAATTGAAAACTCGTGCAATCCCCGAGTAGCGAACAAATGAAAACACCAGAATTTTCCAGTCCCTTTCCATAAAAGAAGGCATATCCAACGGGATATAAATATCCTCAGCCTGGTTAAATCCCCCCAACAGATTGGTGTAATTGCTCAGAAGTGTCTATGTTTTGTCAAGCCTTTTTGAAGCAACTCATTGGGGAATTGGCCCTGCCTAAACCCTGAGCCAGGATAAGCCACACTGCCTCTTCCAATGAAATAGGCTCAGCGTGAATCTTCATCTAAATGCCAAAGGCTTGAAGAAGAGAGACAAATAAAAATGGCCCTGAAGAGCCATTAAGAGGAAGACTTTGGCTGCCTGCTTTGCTGGAGAGGGTCTCTGCGTTTCAGATTGTGTGTCTGCGTCTGTGCCCATGACACAGTTTATTAGAGCGGGAAAGACTTTGCAGAACCTTGTTGAAGCAACATGCGGTAAAATAGATTTTTATCTCCGATCCAATTAACAGCCGAGTTACACTAGGCTAGTGAAACAAAGGGCAGCGAGTCTCCAAGACTCTATTTACATGATTTATTAGAAGATGGCTGACTACAAGAGCGGGTGGTGGGACTTATGTTTAATTTATTAGGACACAATGGGGAAAAGGCTCAGATATCAAGCTATTGGCGATTTTTTGATTTCCCCGGTACAGCGCAAAAGTGGTTCTCCCTAGAGCAGAGCTATTAAAAGCCCCAGACCACTAGCAGATCTAGCTGTTGGCAGAACTCAGTGGCATGCCAGACACAGCATGCCCACTGGATGTGGCAAAACAGCTGATAGGAAATGCCATTCATTTACACTGCATGGCCTCAGGTTCATTCAGAGGGAACTGCGGGCGCTTAGCCTTCCGGGGGGAAATAAGATGCATTCCTCAGTCTTTTTGGGTATACAGTAATTCCTCACTTAACACGTGCCCACTTAACACGTTTTCGCGATAGCACGATATTTTTGTTTAGGGAACATTTTTCAAACAACACAATCCTGTCCCCGCAATAACATGATTTCCCCTAGGGCCGGCCGGTGGCCCAGCAGCTGCGCGAGGCTTCCCCTGCCTCCCTGCAAAGCGGCAGAGGTTTGCCGCTTTGTAAGGAGGCAGAGGAAGCCCTACGCAGCTGCCGGTGACCGGCCAGCTGGGGAAACCCAGCTGCCAGCTGGAAGCCCCCTCCCCTGTCCTTCCCTTCTCTTCTCCAGAGCCAAACCCCTCCCCTCTCTGCTATAACCCCGTCCCCTTTCTCCCCCAACCGTATGTCCCGGTCCCAGCTGCTAACAAGTGCAGGCTGGAGCCGCGAGCGCATGTGGGCTTGAAACGCAACCCCCGCCTTTTCCATTATTTTCAATGGGAAAATTGACCCCGTGTAACACGTTTTCACTTAGCACGATCATTTTCTGAAACGTAGCTGCCGTGTTCAATGAGGAATTACTGTGCAGCGGCTGACAGCAATGTGTGTAGTTCGGAGGTTTTGAAGCAAGGATGAATCAGCAAGGCTGAATCTGCTATAAAGATGAGAGAATAATGTGTCCGAAATGTCCCATTTAAAGCATTTTGCAAGCCAGCAGAAGACTCCTGGCTGATACCACCGTTTGGTGTTTGTACTTTTATGATGGAAGTGAGGAAGGATTTTCAATGACAGACTAAATCTAATCTACGCAGCCCTTCTATCAGGCCAGTTCAAGAAGACTTGCCCCCTTAGGAGCTACATTGCATTGTTCTTCACAAAGACACGGTTGATAGCAGCAAAAGTGGGCAGGATTGGGAGACTACAGAGCAGGTGTACGAGGCCTAAGAGATCTATCGGAAAAGGCTTTCATTCGCGATAGATCAGCCTCTAGACTGCTGCTTTTCTCCGACAAAGCTCTGTGTCGGAAAAAAGTGGCAGCCATTTTTATGCTGATGAAGCGCGGGATAGTTAAGTCCCCACTTCATTAGCAATTTTGCCCAGCCTAATCTGCATCCCTCAGCTAGCAGAGGGGTGCAGTCTAGACATACCCTCAGCGTCCAGGGAAAATAGCCGCGGTGCTTATCTTTCAGAGTGATGTGCAATGGTCAGACACCAAAATGCCAGATGCCATTTTCTAGTGTGAGAATAGGCTGGTGTAAAATGTCAAGAAAACACAATTGCAAATAATGAGTTGTGTACATGTGGCCAATATACATAAAATATGCAGCTTTGGGCACTCTTGGAGAGAGAAGATCCAAATGCTTGATGATCTGATTATAGCTCAAACTGGTAGTCTTCAGTCTGGTAGTGGTAACTGGTTACTTGGTAGTGGTTAGAGAGGGGTGGTTTGGAGAGATAGCAACACTAACTAGTTGCACAATGAAGGTGCTAATGGTTCTTGATGTCTGTTTAGAATCTGGTGTTGATCATCTTCCTTTCCTAGTGCAAACTAATGCTTCTTATCAGCCTTTTGTAACTATTTAGTCTTTAAATGCTAACTAGACTATTTGTTGTTTAAGTTTTCCCTGTTACAGACTCACTCTGCCATCCCTCTGAAGCTTATCTACTCACTGTCTTTTTTTTCTTCCTCCTCCTCAATTTTTTTTCCTTCTCCTCTCCCCCCCCCCCCCCCATTTATTCTTGGATCTGGACTTCCAACACTCCTGTCATCTGAAGAAGTGGGTTGTGGCCATGAAAGCTACATGTTTTGTTAGTCTAGTAGCACTTTAAAGACTATTTGTGGTTTTTTGAGTTTTTCCTGTTAGACTAACTCAGCTACCCCTCTGAAGAGTTAAAACAAATGTATTCCTGTAAGAGTGGCGTCCGATTTAGTAATTCACTCCCCGTGTTCCAGCCAAATTCCATTATTGAGAAATGAGAGTTTTGAGCCACAACTTGAATCTAATAACTTATAAGGGCTTTTTTTTTCTGATGGATGGTCTCTCTCCACATCGCTGCTGGAGGGCTAAGGATCTCCCTATTGCTTCTCTAGCAAGGAGCCAGGCCATGAGGGGAGCCGGTTTAAAAACCAGCTCCCTGTGCAGACCTGCTGCCTACTGCCTCGCGCTGCTGCCTCTGATACAGAAGCAGCAGCGTGCGGATGGCAGCAGTCTTCGGCTGCAGTGGGTCTGAGCTCCCCGCAGACAGAGGCTGCTGAGGGGGAGGGGGAGAGAGAGGGAGCCCCTGCGGATGGGGTTGCTGCCACAAAGCAGCCTTTCTCCACGGCAGTGCTGGGATGTGGAAGAGCCGCCCCTGCGCCTGTGCTGCTGCCTACGATAGAAGCAGCAGCTTAGGGGAGGGGGAGGCAGCACGGAAGAGCTTGTGCTGGGGAGAACTGGCTTTTAAGTAGACTAGATAAGCCTAGGCTGGTGGTTAATCCGTTAGTCGACTAGTTGACTGCTCATTCACATCCCTAATGTGAAGGTTTAATCTTAACGGGTGAGGTTTACCAGTTAAGATTAACTGGTATGGGCTGGCGTAGTTCCCCCCCTGGTGTAGGTGGGGGCTGATCTGGTGACCTGGTCGGTGCACCCTCTGTTCCCAGTGGGCCCCTGCTCAGCCCCCCCTTAATCAGTTAACTGCTTTAACAGTATGTTAATAGTAGATTTGCCAATTAAATAGGATTTTGCATCCCTAGCCTGAATTAGATCTTACATTGGTGTAAGGGATTTACACCAATAGCCCACTAGTGTACATAAGATCAGAAATGAGAGTCACAACCTTAAGACTCCATGCCACATCCAGCTTCTCAGCCCCCCCACTGCTGTCCCTGAGTTAACACAGTGAGTTCTCTTCTGAAACGCAAGAGACTCCTTCAAGTCTTCCCTAGGACTTCATTATAGGAAGATATCTCTTTCTTTTAAAGTATCATGTGTAAAATGCCAATATCAGTACAGTTTGTGGTGCAAGGCCTGCAGGTAAGACACTTATAAATGGTACATTTAGTTTTCAACTGCCTGGTAGACAGTAAGGAGTAAGGACAGGTTTGTGCTTGTTTGGTTTGTGCTTGTTTGGTAAGTTTTCATTTGATAACTTCACTTTTAGCTTTCCTTATCTAAAAGAGGAAAATGCAAAATATTGCCGGGCTCTGGTGTTCTCAAAGGAGAGTTAACGTCTTTAATTAGCATTGGCATTTGAAGCAGGAGATAGCAAGACAACTGTACATTATGGTGAGTTGTAGGCAGTGGTACTGTCTCTCAAAGCTACAGTGATTTTTTTTTCATGTCCCCATTTAAGATGCACCCTGGAATCTATGGAAAACACATTGTTGACGAGAGGCATGAAATATGGGACATAAATGCGTTTGCGGTTAAATATCTGTGGTACAAATCTTCTGTAATGTCTTTCCCACCTCTGTCTGAGATACTAAAATTCCAGAACTTACACACACTCTTTAACAAGGGGCTTGTGGCTTCCATAATAATGCTTTGGGAACCCTTGATGGACTGAATTAGCACATGCTTTGTCTGGATGGGTGAATCTGGCAAAGTGAAGGGTGGTAGCAATTTATTACCTGAAAATTAAGATCCAACAACTCAGATCCAGCTTGTGCCGGGAAACCAGCCAGTTTTCCTTAATATCCCACACGTGTACAGTGGCATGACTGTCTTGGCTCAAAAAAGGCGAGTGTAAATTTGAGTAGAATTTGTTCTGTGGACTCAGAGTTCTATGCTGACTGTCGGCTCTGGGAGCTCAGACAGACAGATATCCTAAGGTTCAAGGGTGCTCAAAAAGCCAGTCTCTTGCCCCCTTATAAAGCTTCCTTGTTCCCTCTTTAGTAAGGAGCTTTAGAGATCCTTGAATGAAAGGCAGTATCCAGGTGCTAAGTAGGTAATATAACCCATCAGGCTTGCTCATTGTATCAGAGTCAAATAAACTGATTTTCAGATTTGGACTGGCCCTTACTCTGTTGTATATACACAGCCGTATTGTGCTTTGCCTAATTACACTCCAGTCTTTCATTCAGTGGACAAGTATTCTCGGTAAATAAGTCAGGATTAAATGGCAAACAATTAGCAGCCCATATTGGGTGCCCAGCTTTATGAAATTACCCATCTGCACACAGTGCCTTTCCAAAAATAGAGCAGGGATGGCTACAGTTAGTCTCCCAATGGCAATAAGAGTAGTTCAAACCCTGTCTCACTGGCATGGCTTTCGCTAGAAAATGCGCCTGTGTGTGATTTCCCCTCGCACTTAATTTCAAAATAATTTCGCCATAAAATGAAAACAAACCTGTCTGGTTGGTTGTTCCCTGAGGACGTGAAGCTGGACTTGTGCATGCACAGACCAACTGGGAGGTGAGGAGAAGGTTTCTCTCTGTGTTGGGATTACAGCTACTGACACAGATTGGGACAGAGACTTCTAAACTGCACATTGTTGAGACCACCAGCTGCACACGTTTCCCAGTTGTTTGCTCTTGGGAATTGTTTCTGTATAAAGATAACGTACTTCAAGTCTGAAAGGCTGAAGATGTAGGGCCAGATCCCTGGTCATGTGTGCAAGTGTGGGACAAGGCTCATCTGGGTGGTACCCAGTCCTGGGGCTGTTGTGTGCAGGCCGGGTCCATGGGCCTATGGCAGAACTGTGGTTAGAATCCTAGAATCCCAGGGCTGGAAGAGACCTCAGGAGTCATCGAGTCCAGCCCCCTGCCCGAAGCAGGACCAACCCAACTCAATCAGCCCAGGGCTTAAAAACCTCTCGGGATGGAGATTCCACCCCCTCCCTAGGGAACCCAGCCCAGGGCTTCCCCACCAAAAAAGGTTTTCAAACTTTTTTTTCTCATGACCTAGTTGAAGAAAATAGTTGATGCCGTGACCCAACATTTGACTAGTGTGTGGGTTCTGGGGGGGAAGAGGGGCTGAGGTTGGGAGCTTTGGGGTGTGGGGGGGGGGTTCAGGGCTGGAGCAGGAGGGGCTGACCTTGAGTGACTCTGTCAGCAGTGCAGGGTGGTTGCAAAGGCAGCTTCCCGCCTCTCCTGGCCCCGTAGACCATTCTGGACCTCAGAAGCAGCCAGCAGCAGGTTCCTAGCCAATGGGGATGCGGAGCTAGTGCTGGGGGCAGTGGCACTGTACCGAGCCCTGTGCGCTCTCCCCTCACCCCTAGGAGCCAGACCTGCTGCTGGCTGCGGTGCCAGGCCAGTCAGGGAGCTGCCTTAGCGCTGATCACCTGATCCCCCTGCTGCACCGAGTCCCAGTGCCCGACATTCCACCACCCAGTTCCAGCTCACGACCCGTCATTTGAAAACCCCGGTGTTAAAACACTCTGAGGGGGGAAATCCTGGCTCCTGGCGTCAGTCTATCCAGGTGGTTAAAGGGCCATCAGCCCGTTAGTATCTGAGCACCTCATTGCCATTCATGAATTTTAATCTCACGACCTGCCCTGTGGTAAACAAGTAGAGTCACCCAGGAAATCAGCGGTTGTGCTGGGAATTGATCCCAGCTCTCTTGGGTTCCAGTCAAGCCAGGTTGCTTCTCCATGTGAGCACATCATGGACCATTCGACTCTCACCCCTCTTCCATTTGTTTACACACGAGCTGTACTTGCAAGGGGGAAGTGTTGGCAAATTTAAGTATAAGGTGAAACAAAAAACAGGACTATGCAGCACTTTAAAGACTAATAAGATGGTTTATTAGGTGATGAGCTTTCGTGGGCCAGACCCACTTCCTAAGCTCATCACCTAATAAACCATCTTGTTAGTCTTTAAAGTGCTACATAGTCCTGTTTTTTGTTTCAGCTACACCAGACTAACACGGCTACATTTCGATCACTAGTAAGTATAAGGTGTCTCCTACATTCCAACTAACTCAGCTGTGAGGGTACATTATAGATTCTGCGTGGAAAGGAAAAACCCTCTTTCAGAACCATAAAGCAAACACACACAGAAAACCCCACTGCACGTTTTCTAAATTCCAGAAGCCGGAGATGGCAAGCAGGTTTTTTTTTTTTAAATTAATGCCATTTCCCTCCTTTTCGTTGGCCCTGTCAGTGTTCATACCTGGTTTTGTGGCAGCCATATTTGCAGTGTTCAAACAGTTCCCCTGCGTGGAGTGGGGAAGGGGGCTTAGCTGCAGGGCAAGGGGTGGGCCGTTCTGTCTCTTGAATATCCAGAGTACAGAGAAACGTGCATCCCCTGCTAAGGAAAATTTATCACTCAACAATGAAATGTTATTGGCAAAATGGTTCTCCTGGCATCATTTCAAGAGCTTGTTTCAGAGGCAGGAGCCCATTTGATCATATTACTTCCAAAATAGCTTGGTAATCAGTTCAACCCCAGGTGCTAGGAAAGCGAATGCAGCGTTCAATGTTTTAATTTTATCAACTTATCCAGAGTCTGACAGCTGACTGATGACTCTGACAAAAGGTTATTATTAGCATTGTTGTTATTTATTATTTCTGAATGCTCAAGAACGTGCTGGGTGCCTCCCAAGAAAAAGTACAGACACAATGCCTGTCCCAGAGAGCTTGCAGGCTAGATTGAGACATGACAAGGACAAAACAATTTTTGTACCTCCCTCTCTTTTCAAATTCATCGCAAACTTGGCCATAAAAATGTGATCTCTCAATTTTAGGAAGCATTTGGTATGTGGGGAAACTAAAGTGGGCATTAGCATGGATCAAAAACCTAATGGATTGATTGTGTTTGACACTACTTTATAACTTACTAGTAATCTTTTACTCCACTTGCATTTGGATAAGATTATTCCCACAGTTAAAATGTGCCATTGGGTAAAATGCTTAGCAACCGTGGACTAGCTGTCTGCTACCAGAAATTACGAGCTGAGTGCTTTTTCTTTTTATCACTTTACTCCACACTACACTTGTCTGAATGGCATCTGTTTCCTTCATTGAGCCCATGTGTGTCTGAATTAGATGCATCATAAATTTTAAGGCCAGAAGGAACCATGTGATCAACTAGCCTGACCTGCTGTATAACAAAAGGCCAGAGAGCTGCCCTAAAATAATTCTGAGAACAGATTTGTTACAACAGCTTCCAATCATGAGCAAAGAAATTGTGTTTCTTGAAAGAGCAAAGCAGGTTTCTCTGGAGAGTTGAAGTATTTCTAAGGTGATGTCGTCTTAAGCATAAAATCTTTCTATCTTCGGCACTGCTTGGTAACAAAGGCCATGTCTCCACTTGGCACGCTGTTAATCATTCTTCTGATGTTCGATTTAGTGGGTCTAGTTAAGACCTGCAAAATCGAACACTGAGAGTGGCGCCGATCAGTGCCGATATTCCTTGCAGTCATGAGGTATAAGGGAAGCCGATAGGAGCATTTACTCCCAACAGCCTCCTGCTGTGAAGATGGCGCCAAGCTCGGCTAAAGGTAAACCAACTCCAGCTGGAGTTGCGTACCTTAACCCAACCTTCTCGTGTAGACCTGGCCTAAGCATATTTGGTCAGAGTAGCGCGGTGTATTTCAGAGCTGCCAGGAACCAACAATATTTTAAAGAGGCCACAACTCAGCCTGTCCGTTTTATGTGACATCCTCCATTTAAAAAGATCTGCCCAGCCCATGAATGTGAACAGTGTGGTGATGTCTGGGAGGGCGGTGGGAGACCCACCCTCCCTGGGCTGGTGAACGGCAGCAGAGGTGCTCAGTAGCCCCTGTAGATGGTGTTCTCCCCTTGTGTGTGGGACAATGATGGGTGAATCATGCCTACCCCACTCTTTTCCTTGGTCTTGGAGATCCCCCACGGAAGAGACATGGACTCCTTTTGTACAATGGAGTGAGGGGCCCCCCAGGGCAGCGCGGCAGAGTCCTATGTCCTCTTTACAAGGAAAAATGAGCAGGCAGAAGTCAAAGCAGTGGAGAATCACACCCAGAATTACTAACAAACTTTCTCCAGACTGGAATGTTTTATTTCTCCACCTTTTCTTTTTTCCGCCCTTCCCTCCTTAGTTTCTCAGCAACTCTCTATTCGCCTCTCAAAATGTTTCATGCTGTGGATCAGCAGGAAGAGTTCTGAGGGCTGCAGTTTGAGAAGAACTTCTATGCCCCGTCCAACAGAACTGCACTGAGGCCTGGCTAGATCGCCAAAGGGTTCTGCACTCCCTCTCCTTTTTCCGAAGGCCAGGTCCCAGCCGTGTGCTGATTAAAAAAACACTGTTAAAATGAACATATTTCCAGGTAAAACATTGATATTGATCTACATCTAGGTACCCTCTAAATAGGTAATGCTAGAAGATTTCCCTGGCGTTGCTCAGATCCTTAACTCAATTAATTTTTGTTTTTTGGAAAGTAAAATGAAAATGTCCCTGCTGCATTTGGAGGAAGATTCAGCATGCAGGCTGCCGCTCGGAGCTCTCTGTCACCGTAACAGCTTGGGGCCAGGTGAGAAGCACGTCTCCCTGGCTGCTGCAGCTGGCACAGCCAGGGGAGGGGTGTGTGTCTGCCAGCCGGGGCAGCCAGCTGCGTTTCTGTACAAATTGGGGTAGAGACTTCAACCCCTTCTACCTGAAAGGGATACCAGGGGGTGGAAGGCTTGAGGCTAGGGCAGTCCTGGATGGGGGAGGGAGAGTTGCCCCAGTCAGACCCTTTCACCTGCCTGCTCTTTTTTTGTTTTGTTTTATGAGAAGCATTCCCATTGCTCTGACACAACCAAATCCTTCTGTTGCTTCAAGTGATGATACGAGGAAGCTGTATAGCAAATTTGGTGTTCCTAGTTCTTACCATTCAGGAGAAGTTCTTGGACAGACAGACAGACTGAATCAGATATATAGTAGATGTAGCATCATGCCTTTTGGCAGTTTCTTGGGACCTTGCAGTTGTTTTCCCAGTCAAGCTAATCCCCCTAACAAACTCATTTAAAAAAAAAAGTATCAGCTGTTAGGATGCAGATGGTCACATTTGCATCAAACAATTTTTAAATTATCATTCAAATTAAATTAAATTGAAAATGCAATGAGCTGTTCCTGTCGAACGAGGCCTACAAAGGCAAGTTAATTAAGGTCACATTTTTTTAACCCGTGAAGAATATTTAAACTGTAGCATGCCTAGTCTGTGGACCATTAGCGTTATATCATTTTAGAAATTAGAATAAATCATTCTTGAAAGCTTTATACAGGGTATATTCTGCTCTCTCCCCTCCTTCCGTCCCTGACGCCGAAGTAATATTGTTCTCTGCAATGCAAACTGTAAGGAAGTGCTTTAAAAGAGGGCAGGCTCATGAAATTGGGAGGAGGGGTGTCCTGTGAGGTCTTATAGTGTGTGTGAACAGTGCTATTGTGACTAGTGTGCGATAACACAAGCATGTAAAGTTACATATAACTGAGGAGGGACATGATTGACCAAAGAAGGGAGCCAGAACTTTCTGAACATGCATTCTGCATATCACTGAAACAACTGCACATCTGAAAATTAACCTATACCTGTAATTGCATGACTCACATGCACACAATGGTGTGTATTTGGCAGGCACAGCATGCATGCATTTTTTAGAAGTGACCTCAGTCATCTTCACGGCCCCCAACTGTCGCAGACAATCAGTGATGAATTAACGGTACCTGTTTCTCTTGGCTGGGAAGAAAAATGTGTCCTGCTGTGCTTAAAAGCAGAAAATAACAACCTTGCCTTCATTTCCCGCAAGCTGGCTAGTGTCCTGGCATCACGTTCAGCCAACAGGAAAAAAAAAAAAAACAACCACCAAAGTACAGACAGGAATGCATTGAACATGGGGTTCAAGTACTTAGCAAAGCATCCGGTGACGCCCAGCATAGCATCAGAGCACATCAAATTGAATCAGAAATGTTTTTAATTAAAACTAATTTCTCTCTCTTTTGACTGCTTGAATTCACTCCTATAGCTGCCTCATTCTCTGGTACATCTGGTTTATCAGTAAATATATCACTGCAAACAATGAATTATTATTTCAAATGTGGAAACAGTGAAATTAATGGGTAGCAGGTTTAAAACTAATAAAAGAAAGTTCTTCACACAGCGTGTAGTCAACCTGTGGAACTCCTTGCCAGAGGAGGCTGTGAAAGCTAGGACTATAATAGAGTTTAAAGAGAAGCTAGATAATTTCATGGAGGTTAGGTCCATAAAAGGCAATTAGCCAGGGGATAAAATGGTGTCCTTGGCCTCTGTTTGTCAGAGGCTGGAGAGGGATGGCAGGAGACAAATCGCTTGATCGTTGTCTTTCGTCCACCCCCTCTGGGGCACCTGGTGCTGGCCACTGTCGGCAGACAGGACACTGGGCTAGATGGACCTTTGGTCTGATCCAGTACAGCTGTTCTTATGTTATGTACAAGTCTAACCTCTCTAATCCAGCACCTTCAGGTGCCAAATCAGAGAATTTGCTGAACCATGGGAGGTCAGTGTAGTCTAGCAGCATTTCCAACACTTCCACTGCTTACTGGGCTTTGAGAAGACATTTAGGGGTAAATTAGGGCTAAATATCAGCATAGAGCACTGAGAGCCAGGACAGGTGGCTGGAAACAAACTTGATGGGACCATGGGAAACATGGCCACCCCTATGGTAAGTAGGGATCAGAGAGAGCCGAGCTGGAGAGGTTCAACCTGTGGTGAGAGAGGATATTGTATCCTTTTGAGCAGATGTCTTGGTTTTATACATTCTCTGTATTATACCCAGGCATGAACTCGGACAGCGAGGGATTGAGGAGAACTGCAGACTCCAGGAGTAATTAGTAAGGCTGTTGGCATCTAAAGATGGTTTAACTGCTGCTTGTGTGTGTGGTTGGTAGTGAGCTTCCCAAAGCAGAGCATTAACATTCTTCTTCATGGGTGGGCCCACTGAGTCTCCATTAGATTTAACTGGCCACAAAGAACGTAGGTCCAGCTAAAAGATGGTTGGTTGCAAATGTCCACATGTGTCCGAAAGTCTCAAAGTAAATTGGAGTTAAAAACAAGCTGTACAAACTGCGTGCTGACTCCTGGTCTTCTTCCCAAGCAGCCTTAAGCCAACCAATTTTTATTTGCAGCAAGTAGTACCCGGCTCATTATCTGACTGGAAGAAATCTGGGTTCACCAGCCTGACTACACCTATGAATAGGGCTCGACAGTTAATGTAATCTACTCATCCGTGGCGAGTAGATTACAAGCTGGCACAGCTTGTCACACTGCTGTATATATGGTGAAACTGCTTTTGACTTCAGTAGATGAATTTCAGTTTATACTGAGACCAGAATCCAGACCCTGTGGCTACGTCTAGACTGGCCACAAATTCCGGAAAAGGGATGCAAATCAGGTAAGTCAGCATAGGGAAATCCGCGGGGGATTTAAATATCCCCCGCGGATTTAAATAAACATGTCCGCCGCTTTTTTTCACGCTTCCTTGAAAGAAGGAATAAGAGATCCTCCGGAAAAGGGCTTTATTCCGGAGGATCGTGCCAGTCTAGACGCTTTTTTTCCGGCTTTTCCCCAAGCCGGAAAAAAAGCAGCGGACATGTTTATTTAAATCCGCGGGGGATATTTAAATCCCCCGTGGATTTCCCTTTGCTGACTTACCTGATTTGCATCCCTTTTCCGGAATTTGTGGCCAGTCTAGACTTAGCCTGTGTGTTTTACTCAAAGAAAGCTTTTGTGTTGATTACATCTAAGAAACATAGTTGCACTCCAGTTATTTGTAGGACATATAAAAATCCAGCCTCAAAATCCATCTACTAAATAAAACAAAATGCCAAGAAAAACTGATTACAAACAAGCTTGAAAGGCTGATATTGAAAGTGACAGTTTTAGCAATAGCTTAGCAGGGAACAATTATGGTGTAAGATTCAATTTGTAAACCAGCATATGTCTCACTTCATTAAAAGACAATACAAATGACAGAGTCAAGGCTAAATGAATATAGAATGAACACAGCCTGTTGCTGTTGCCTTTCTGGTTTTAAACAAAGAGAATTTTAGACTTTGCCTTGCCATTGATAACAGGCAAGTAATATCTGATCTTCACTCCAGTTATATTACAAAGCGGAACCTGCCAAAATTCAGAGCAACGTCCCACTCCAGGCCTGGCAGTTAGCCAGGTAGCCAATTGTATTTCAAGAGACTTCCAACCTCAGCCTCTGCTTCTTGCCATCACTTTTGCAGCCATTGAGTTAGGCCAGGTCTACACTCATTGGCAACACTGAATAAAGATACATCGACTCCAGTTATGTTAATTACATAGCTGGAATCTCCAGCTATGTAATTAACATAACTGGAGTCAATGTATCTTTTTTCATGTTTCCCCACTAGCCCCACAGTGGGAGGCCGATGGGAACAAATATTCCCGCCGGCTTCTCTCACAAGCAGAAGTACTGCCAGCTAGTGAGGGCACTCTCTGAGTTTGATTTAGCAGATCTTAACTAGTCTCACTAAATCAAACTCCGGAATATTGATCATGGGAGCGGTGATCTTCCGTTTAGTGTAGACATGGCCTTAGGTTTTAACTAATGAAAGTGCAATGTCACTGACTGAGAACAGCAGACTTTGTCCCAGGAGCTTGAATTCTCCCTTTGATGGCATGAAACCTTTCAGATGGAAGGGCATGCTCTGCAGATCTTCTTTAGCCAAGGAATCTTTGCATGATGGGTGTTTCTTCTTTTTTTGGATTCCCCATTTTGACTGTTGTTGTAGAAGTCCCTTAAATCCATTAAAGTCTATTAAAACTATAGAGCTGTGGTTTACTTTCCTGCTTTGTATAGCATGTACTGATTTGAAAGGGGAGAGCAAATAAAAACCACATTGAATATGCCTAGTTTATTGGTTGGTATCTTTCAAATAGGTTGCACAAAAGTTAAAGAATTTTCAAGTGAAGGTCAAGTAGATTGACCCAATAGGTAATTTGCCATTTTACAAGAGAACCCTTTTCCATCTGGAACATTTGCTGTTTGTCTGCTTGGGAACTATAAATTCCTCTCTAATAACTGGCTCCGTCAACACTGTGTGCATTACAACTGGATATATTTAATGGTAAAATGACAAAAGTAACCTCATATTGAAAAGCAAAAAAAAAAAAAAAAAAAAAATCCAACTTTACAAATATCATTCCAATCTAGCGGGTGGAAATATTCAATATTTTTAAATAATTTAGATTGCCATAAACCATACACTGCCAAACTTATTAGGCTGAATTAATCATTAAGATCCCAAAGTATTTTACCTATTTAAATTGATATGTAAACTATGCTTTCCAGATATAATATGGATCCCTTCACCTAGCACTGAAAAGCACCCTTTTCTAGGGTGAAACACAAGCACAACAATACCTCACAATGCTTTATGACAATTTACTGGAGGCTTGAGGGGAATTTTTGGGGGTAAAGGGAACATCATAATCCAGAATGGAATTAAGCTGGGACATCAAGGCTGATCTTGCAAACTAGAATCATAATTCTGTAAAACACCTTAGTAGGCATATTTTCCTCAGCTTGGGCCTGGATCTTATGGACAGTCTTGCAGGAAGTGCTGTCACATCTTTGAATACCACAAATTTCCAGATCTTGGCTTGACATCTCATTCCCAAGATGACACCTCTTGCACTAAAGCTCCATCCTGGGCCATTTGTTCAGAACTAAGTCACAGGGAAGAGAGGCACCCACTGTGTATTTAATATTTTAAGAATATTTTACACACTGGTCCACTGCAACAAGACATCCGTCATTACTGAAGGTTATTCTTAAATTCTTCACTTGTAACCTTCCTTTGTTTCTCTTTTAATGATGGTATTTTCTAGTTCTTCTATTGGCTATCATGTTTTCAGGGAATAGTGTATTAAATTCTTTCATTAAATTATAATGCCTTGGTCTGTCAAAATTCTGTGTCTAATTTCAGGACCCTATATAATGCAAGAGATATAGCTCTATTCTTTAATTTTTACCTAACAATTAAGTAAAATGGCATATATTTTGTGCATGTGAGCAGAGCTGATGGCTATATGTTATATTTTTGACTGACACACTGAATGAGTGCCCCATTTTTTTTCAGTCAAAAAATTTCAAATTTCTCAAGTTCTCAGATTTATTGCAGCACCAGAAATATGCTTAGTGTAATGGGCAATCATTTTCCTAAGGCTGTCGAGAAGAAGGTGAGAAAATCTAAGCTGAGATCCTTACTCAAAGCAGAGCGGTACCATTAAATTATGATGTCTTGATGCAGCATTATTACATCATGACATATGGTCATGATAGAATGATGATCCATCGACTTACAGAAATTCCAGGCTACCTCATTAGTTAACTGACGAGTCTGCTTATTACATTGTGGAGGTCACACAGAGTGTGAGAGACTTGACTGAATTGTTACTGGCCGTAATATAAAAACCATTTTGGTTTGGTTAACTTGACTTTTAAATGTACTTGCTGGGGAAAGAAACTTCATCACCTGACAGCCCAGATACATTTAAACAACACCACCTTTAAAGGCATGACTCCAAACTTAATTAAAATGCAGGCTTCACAGTGTCTGTTTCATCAATCCTGACAACTAGCAAATCCTTTTCTAATGTTTCCCTTGATGGCTGGATGTTTATTTGGATGCAGTGAATGTAGGTTTGGTGAATGCGCGTGTCAAATAGGTCAAGAGACGAGATGGACACAGAGCCCTGGAAATGCCACTCGTTATTAGCGGGTCTCCCTGGGCTTTCCTTTCCCACAGGGAAAAATGTGTGGTAATGCCATAGCAACCACAAAGGAACAACCATAGTGGGCCAGGCCTTTGCTGTGAAAAGCTTACGAGGCTGCTTTAGTAAAAGGACTCATTTCTAGACTTTTGCAGGAAATTTTGTTTTTAGACTAATTTGAACGATGAAAATGAAAAGGCACAGAAAAGAAAAAGCGATCAGCAGCTTTCCAGACTTTCCTCTGCAATGATTTTTTTTCCCAGCTGGGTAGGAGGAATATTATAAATGCAAGAACCAGCTCAAAACACTCCATTTTTAACCACTCCCATCCCCATTCTTGCGGCGAAACCAGCAATGGAAACATGAATGCAACCCAGTGTAACACTGCAATCCTATCTATGGACTCGCGGCTGTCTAGAATTATGTGTATTTTCTCTGCTAGTTTATTCCCACTGAGGAAAACATAGTGCCTCTTTTATCACGCATAGGAGCTTTATTTAAAGATTCAGAGGCTCAGCGCCTGGAGATGTGAGACATAAATAGAGAGTCACACGACTGGAAGCGGCCATATGGTGAGTGCTGCAGTTTAAAGTTCATCAGCTCCCCTGAAAGAATAGTTCATCCATGAGAATCTGAAATTCACTTATATCCATAGTAAGGTTTAGTCATCATGCTATCTATGCACAAGCAAAGGAAGGAATAAACCAGCCACCTTTCTAGGGGGTTGACCTTTTAGCTAACAATAATACTTAGCACTAACCCAGTGCTTTAGTCTCTGAAGACTTTTGCAAACATTAATCAACAAGATTTAGTAAAACGTTGTAGTCAAGATATGTCCACGTCTGCCAGTGACACAGACTAGAACGCTTTACTTCTGACTCACATTTATTGTTTGGGATCTAATTTTTTATCTTAAATGCAGAGGATTTTGACCAGTCCTGCTGTTAGCTTATTACAGGAAGGTTAAAAACAAGGTATTACTCTTTTCACTGTCTCCATCTGCAACCTGGCTCCTTAGCAATCTTTCCAGTGCAAGCTTTGCTGTAATTGCCACACACTAACACTATATAAAGTTTATTCTTTGCTAGAATAACAGAAACAGCCCCAGGTGAAATGCTGTGTGTGTGTGTGTGTGTGTGTGTGTGTGTGTGTGTGTGTGTGTGTGTGTGTGTGTGTGTGTGTGTGTGTGTGTGTGTGTGTGTGTGTGTGTGTGTGTGTGTCTGCAAAATAATACCTCCTTAAATTATTGTAACATAAGGTCCTTTTTTGCTTTAACCAATGTCCACTTGTTCTGATCTCGCCAATAATCTCGATTAATTATGACCTTTCAATAGCCCCTTTGTAAGTAGTTCATGCAGGTCGTCTTGTAAGGGATGGTGCCGAACGCCTGTGATGTGTCTTATGCTAAGGGCACACGAGTCTAGTGTCTTCTCAGGATCACATCCCTTATTCATCTTCTGTGAAGTCTAAATCATCCCAGTTCAGTCATCCTACCTTGGTAGGAAAGCCCCTTCCTTCCTGTTTATCACCTGGCCCTATACTGAGTTGCCTCCAACTTTGAACGGAGCCACCAACGTTGGACACTATTCAGGGGACATTCAATAAGCAAGGGCAGTCATCCCATGGCAGAGTAATTAATATGATCATGAAACGGATGTACTAACAAAGTTCCCTCCAAAATTATCTTTTGCAAGGGATAATGTGTGTACAGGTTGGACCTCCCTGGTCCGGCACCCTTGGGACCTGACCAGTCCTGGACAAGGGAGTTTGCCGGACCAGAGGAAGTCTGGGAAGGGCGGCACCAGTCTCCCTGCTGGGCTCCTCTCGCAACCTCTGCTCCCCAGCCTCTTGTTTCCGCAAGCTGCAGCAGCCTCGCTAGAGCTCCTGGTGGCCCTGCCAACTTCATGACAGCCCTGCCACCCCTGGAGCTCCCGTCAGCCCCGTCAGCCCTGCCACCCTGCTGGCTTTGCGGCATCCCCACCAACCCACCGGCGCTCCCGCCAGCCTCACGGCAACCCCACCGGCCCCCTGCAGCTCCTGGTGGCCCAGATGGCTGAGGGCTCTGGCTCCCCGCTCCCGCTCCTCTGCCCTGCCAGCTGCAGGCTCCAAGCCACCAGCAACCTCTGCCTCTGGGATTCTCTAGTCTCACAACATCTGTTGTCCTTCTGGACCACGGATGTTGCTGGACCAAAGCGCCCTGGACTACAGAGGTTCAACATGTATTAATTATATGAATTATCAAAGAGTTCACTATGTGCTGCAAGTCTCTCCCCAGACAAGGAAGAGCACTGTTCTGATATTTGTATGTATTGGTTAAAAACAAGGGGATTTAGAAATCAGACAAGCTAAACAGACACATTTTACCAAGTTTTGCAGTATTTCCTCTCCCTGTGAATTAGGCTGGGTGACTATATACAGCAAGTCTTTTCCTTACCTGTCTACACCGGCAGTATTAATAGTTTCTCACTCTTCAGTCCGCAGAATCAAAAAGTAAATGCCTGGTTAGGAGTGGATATTGGGGCGTATACTGATGAACCTCCCCGGCATCCTTTTGAGTTCTTGTCTTGTCTTTTTCAGCAAAACGGGCGCTTTGGGGTGCACGTGAGGCATGCTACAGAAAAGAAAAGGGATAAATAAGACTTTCACCGCAAAGTGAAAATGGACTTTGTGAATTATATCCAAGAAGCAGAACTGTAGCTGAGATCTCTTGGTGGATGCCTGGGGGAAAAGAAAAGCTACTTCTTGGTGTAATGCAATGATTAGTGCTTTAAAGAGATAATAAATGTACAGATTTTAATTAAAATGCGACCGGGTGGAAGGAGCTGTTGACTTGATAATGGCAAATGACCTGACTGCAGGTGCATAACAATGATCATGCATTGTTAATAAGGAGCCCCAGCTTGACAGATAGCTTTGACTTGACCTGTAATATTTGGCATCAAATCTCGTGTCTGTTCATCCAGCTCTGTGCCTTCTATCTTTATTACCCACTGCATATTCTTTTCTGGCAGAAGTGTGATTTCTACTAATCCTCCCCACTGGAACCTAATGCTCTCTCGTTAAATGACGGCCCCAGATCTTTGACAGAGTGTCAGTGGGTACCCTCCTCACCCACCTCTTCATAAGCAACAGTGTGAAATCTGACTTCTCAATTAACCTGTGCTAAATTAGAATCTTTGTGATCAAATGGGCTGACGTGAGATTTTAGATGCTGGTGCCTTGAGCCCCGGGATGCAGGAGGGTTTGGAATTCCTGCAAGAATCTCTTTTCCGTGTGTCAGTTCATTATGGGATTCAAAAATAAACCCCCACTCTTCCTGCTCCATTTAGATAATTTCATAGGGAAACAATTCATCAGCATTCAGTGTAAGTAATATTCTTTTGCAGTAGAAAGAAAACAGAGAGGAGGAAATCATTTATGTAATACTCCACAGCTGTATGTGGGTCTCTTTACAAGACAGAAGCTAGACAATAGAGAAGTTAATTTAAAAGATTATTTACACATAACTTGCTAGGATGCGATGTCATACTTAGCCAGTTGAGAGTAAAGATGCATTAAAAGTGCATTTGTGTCTTTTGCATCTTTTCCAATTAAAATAAACCTCTTGCTTGAAAATTCCACCTTCCCACTGGGACCCTCATCAAAGGACTAAAGCAGAGAGGGGAGCTAGACATTGATAGCCAATAAAAACATGGAGTTTCCAACTTAACAACGCAACTTTGTTTATTGTGGAAAAATCTCAACAAGTTTTCATGAGATGTAATTGGAAAAAGGCTCTCCCCAGAGCTGTGTCATGGTGGCAAGTTCTTCAGTTCAAACAATGCACCCACCTCATCATGCTGCCCAGGAAAGCGTTCTGAGAGCTGTCCAGAGGTACCGGAGTGAAAATACCGAGACTACAGTCCCATGGATGTTGTGGTCGAGGAATTAGGTGCTGTTGATAAAGGGTCTGATTCTGAGCTCAGAGTAGATTTGCACTTGCAGAATGCCAATTGACTTCAGTTACTCCCAATTTACACAGGTGTAAGAAAAATCAGAGTCAGGCCCAAAGTGCGGTAGCAGCGAGGAAAATGTGAACGTTTCTGTACTTATTCACATACACGCATGACCTGTAGATGGTAGTACACTCCCTTGTGACACACCTGAAATTCTCTGCATTAGAGATGCTGAACAGGTAGGTGTTCTGATGCTATGGTGTGACTGTGGTGTAAGAATCTAGCAACTACAGTAGACTAGAATGAGGGTACAATCCTGTTTTGAGTTGTGGCAGTGTGGTGGCGGAAGACTGAAAAAGGCAGAGGGAACACTATTTTCTTGGCTTCCCAGTGTACCTATGAAACTGCTGAACAGGACTCCTGTCTAGTATGCTCTTTGAGGAGCGAATGACCTGGCCACCCATGCTCCATGGACCAAAGGGACTGTGGGTAGTCTGTCTGGGGACTTGCTTAGGCACCCAGCTTTGATGCTGCCTTTAGTAATGGGAAGGATACATTGCTCCTTTCCGTAAGCAGCTTTGTGAAGTGCACGACTTAGGCCTTGTCTATACTTATCCGGACATTGATGCTCTGGAGATCGATCTTCTGGGGTTTGATTTAGCAGGTCTAGTGAAGACCTGCTAAATCGAACATTGATGACACCCCTGTCAACCCGAGTACTCCACGGGCTTGCAAGACATAAGGGAAGTCAATGGGAGAGTTCCTTCCAGAAACCTTCCACAATGGGGACTCTGCAGAAATTCGACTTATGGTACATTGACTCAAACTACGCTATTCTTGTATCTGGGAGTTGTGTATTTTAAGTCGACTGGCTCCCTAAGTGTAAACCTGGCTTTAGGATTTGTCTTGCTCACCTCTGTGAGAGTCTTCTAAACCCTCTAATCAAATTTTATGTTGGCTTCCCCTGTACATCTTTGGTGAGGTAGGATAGAATTTTGTTCGGAAGATATAAAACCTTCAGTCTCTGCACTCTAAGTAGGCAAATATTTGTTTTCTTATTAACATCCTCAGTGTATGATAATAAAAATATATTTAAAATAATAATATATAAGGCAATTAGATACTAATACCTCAAGAAAAAGATTGAGGGGAACTAGACTATGTCTAATATGCTATTTGTTTTCTTTGCTGTGATTTGCACTTTGCTGGGAAGGTCAGTGGCAGCAAATCCTCTTTTGATTAATAAGATCCTGTTGAAGATTCCACCCTATAATTACTCTTTGTATGAAAAGGCAGACATGGCCAGGTTTAACTTGTGCATCAGGCTGGATTACTCTCCTTTACTTCATCTTCTTGTCAGCAGAGATCTGTAATGCAAATATTTTTCTTGTTCAAACAGGGACATCTAGTTATAGCTCTTTGTGAAGGGGCAGGTGTTGTTGTTAATATTTATAGGATAGTGATGTATCATAGGAGGGCAATGCCAAACAGGTTATAAATCCCTACCCTGAATAGCTTCCAGTCTGAGGCCCAAGCCAAAATAAATGCTCATAAGATGAAACAGAGCAAGATGCGGCAGTTGGACCTTGATTACTTTACAAAAGAGGGGAGAATGTAATAGGTTCATGATGGAGAAGATGGAGGGAATTTGATAAATCAGGAGGTTAATATAAAAAGGCTATTTCAGAGACAAGCAGCGGTGTAGAAAAAGGCGCTGTGCTGAGAGTGTACAAAACAGGCATACGAGGCAATAAGGTGTGAAACGTGGATGGCAGCAAGAAGGGGGAGAGACAAAAATTACGTTAGCAGGTGGGGACAGGGTATGGGCAGTCTGAAGGTGACTGGATATTAACAAAGGCTTTTTGACATTCAGGTTGAAGGTTGTTTCATAGATTTCCAGCAGGGACGCTGTTTGGAAAAATTAGTTTTGTCCTCCAGATGGTTAGTGCTAAATAATTATCTATCCCTATGAAACAGGTTTTTAGTAGTGGAGTAAAATTCCTGCCCATATTTAACCGTTAGCAAGACTTTATTGTCTGCTGCTAAACTCCACACCAGTAGCATGTGCTTTTTAGAAATATATTTCTCCTTTGCTGAAAGTGCATTTGAAAAGTGTCCTTTTGGTGTCTCCCGTGTTTGCCCTGCCCTTGTTAGAATTGTTTACATTCACACGATTTCAGCACTCTCTTGGGTGCTTGCATAGTATTTCAAAGCAATTTACAGTAAAAATGCATTACGGTGTTCTAGGATATAAACAAGAGGCTCTCTATAGAAAGTCCTTGATATGTTTTGCTCTAATGTCAGTAAGCCTCATTAAACAGCTGTATATACTGCACAGACTGGTACAGTACTGAAATACTCGCATGCCTGCATTTTATAACCGCTCTGAATGTGACTCCTGGGAGAATCCAGGTGACGTAAAGATGCAGGCCTTATCCTGAGGTAGCAAAGGAGGTGGAAATATGTTCAGAGCCTCTCTCCTCTGTTCTCCCCCCTACCTTGCACTTAGGTGCAGTCTGGGAGCTGACTAGGGTGCTGTCTCAGTTCATTGCAGCTCAGTTCATTGACATTCAGCTCACAAGGTTCTGTTGTGTTGGGCATGATGATGTTGTCGTGTGTGGCAGTTATACACATGAAGCCGTTCTCACCATGGGCAAGGGTCCCGTGGCAGTGTGGGAAGTGCTTATTAATACAAGGCTTTTACAAAATTATTCTTTTGTTAGTATGGATGGGACAGTACAGGGTTGGTAGAAAAGGCCTTTAGTTTTTAGGAGACTGAATGCCAGGTGAATATTAAGGATTTGCTCCCGACTACAGCTCTCATTGTTGGGGTGTTATTCGCATCAAGCTTGTATATAAGGAACATAGATAAAGGGCTATTGGCTGCAAAACTGTTTTCAAAGGAAATGTGGATGACATGCAAACACACATTTGCGCGTGCACACCTCCACCCTCAAGAAAATTGCAAATATACAAAGAAACTATTACGGAAAGGAGGAGTCAGCAAGGACACGAGGCACATCCTTCTTTTGACTTCGCAGTTTCACCATAAATAATTCTTTACTTCCCCATGCGTGTCCAGCGCCTTTTTGCAAATAATATACATCAACTCCTCTTGCAATTGCCCTTGGAGCACTGCCCCTTTTAACTACTTTCAGTCAAAAGAGATTGAACTCAATTCCAGTGTGAACGGCCTTTTCTTAGCTTCAGTTCATGCCCTCTTGTTATACTTAAAAACAACTCAAATAGCCTTGTTGCCTCTGTTCTCTTTAGAATTGTGATATCTCAGTGCCTTAGGATACAGCCCTATATTTATGTTTAACTGGTTAACCAATTAAATGGAGGCAGGTGGGGGGGACTGTTCCAGCCCCCACTTATTAACTGCAACCGGTTAACCTATTAACCTTTCACATCCCTAGATCCTACTGTGAATATTATCAGATGTTTACTTTGTCCATTTCAGGACCAGGTCTTGGGTGATCAGGCCTAACCGTTGGAGCAGTGGCAATTTCCAACCAAGAACAACACTGATAGTCAGGGCTGCTGTCAGGAACAGGAGTCACAGCCCAAGGTCAGGAGTTCAAGAACAAGCCAAGCGGCAGGTGCTTCACTATAATTTAGGAGGGAAGTGAAACTTTTTGCACAGATCTCTCTGGAAGTCCTCATGCGCTTAAACAGGGCACCTGAGCCAATCAGGGGCCTTGAGCAAAGGTTTCATTCTGAGCCTTCCCAGGTGGTAATTCCTGTGTTGTTTATCTCCACATTGTGAGAGCCTTTTAAGCTGGCTATCAGCACATACCAGCTCCCACCTGCTGGCCCCGCTCCCAGGGAGCTGGCTTCTGCACTGGGCTGCTGCCTCTGTATCAGAGGCAGCAGCAAGGGGCATCAGCCAGCTCCCTGGGAGCTGGTGCACACCATGGGTGGTGAGAGGCAGCAGTGTAGGGTGGCAGCCGGCTCCCCTGGAGTGGGTTGGGAGCTTGTGTGTAACTGTTAACAGTAACTGATAAGCCCAGGTTATACTTTTACATCCCTAGTAGCTATAAAACAAAACCAAATGTGGTGACTCAAACAAGTTTAGCTCCCAGTAATGCTGCTGAAAGTTCAAACTATTTAGTACACAGAAATTTAAAAAAAAAATGATACAGGTTATTCTTTGAATGGCATGACAGTCAGGATTTTAACTGAGAGCTAATTTGCCTATAGAAAACCTAAGTTATGAATTTGTTGGTGAACCATTTCACATTGGCTAAGATTTTGATCCTCAATGGATCATTGGTTACGGTTATGTCACTTTGTGAAATAGTGTACCTTTAGCATTTTACTAAGTATATACAGAAATACCAGACTCCCAGTCCACTGAATTAAACCTGTAAATTTGAACTGTCAAAGCCAAAGCTGTTGAACCAGACAGCCATGTACCTTTATGACATTTTCTTATTAAAAGCACTGCGATGCAGTTGCTCAAACAGACTAATAAATCAAACAGTAGAGAGAAGCTGGGACAGATACATCCAAGCTTTCCAGGTTGTCAGGGGCATTGGCAAAATATTTGCCATTAACCTATGTGGCCTCGTACCCAAAAAAGGAAATTTATTTATTTCGGTTAGACTTTGACCATACAATAACTTCGAGCCATGATTTTATAACTAGTTAGAGGCATGGTCACCTTAACCTTAACCATGGTCATCTTAACCAATTTGGGTCCACATAGCAGCTTCTCTACCATCACAGGCACATTTATGTGACCACAGCTATCATATTGTCTCACCACATTTGTGTCAGCATGGGTATGTCTAGACTACATGGCTCTGTCGACAGAGCCATGTAAACTAGCCTACCCGACATAGTTAATGAAGCAGGGATTTAAATAATCCCCACTTCCTTAAAATAAAAATGGCCACTGCGCTGTGCCGACAATCAGCTGATCTGGCACAGCAACAGGAGTCTAGATGCGGATCGGTCGACAAGGGAAGCCTTTGTTGACTGCTCCCTTATGCCTCATGAAATGAGGTTTACAGGACTGGTCAACAAAGGCTTCCCTTGTTGACCGATCCGCATGTAGACTCCCGCGCTGTACATGTGGAGGATCAGCTGATTGTCGGCACAGAACAGTGGCCATTTTTATTTTAATGAAGCGGGGATTATTTAAATCCCCGCTTCATTGACTATGTTGGGTAAGCTAGTTTACATGTCTCTGTCGACAGAGCCATGTAGTCTAGACATACCTCATGTATTGGGAAAATTTGGGAAGCTATCAGTAGAGGATAGGGTGCCCTAAGGATACACAGACAGTGGCACCAATGTACCCTGCAATGTCCCAAGACTTAGAAGAAAGGATGACTGGCCAAGCCAATAACTCAAATATAATTAAGGATGCCCTCTTGACACTGAAGAAAAACGCAGCCCAGTATGAACTAGTTACAGGAAAAAAATCCATTTGTCACGCTAGACCTTTGGCAGGAGCAAAACATTGGTGAACAAGCACAATTACTAATAGAGTTTTGACCATGTTGTATACGGGCATGAACATGTTTAGAGCCAATCATTCAGACACTTGGTTACAGCTATTGTGTGGACATGTCCCTAGATTGCAGACATGTGCGATGCTCTAGGTTTTGTTGCTTATGCTTACTAGGGGTTTTTTTGGGCGGGATAGCCATGATAGTCTGTAACTTTAAAAACATTAGTTTTTTCTTGTTCACTCTCATTCACTTTGTGCAGTTAATCAGATTTAATTCACTCTCTGGATTTGGTAACTACATATTCTTGTTTTTATGCAAAGGTAATAGACCACCTAAGACTATGTGTAAATTAATTATTTTTTCTTCTGAAGCATTTATCCTGTATAATTGTGGCAGAGGTAAAATGTTTCTTATGAAAGCATATGGCAAGCCAGAGATGTACAGCAAATGCTTATGGTTTTTTTGAAGGACAGGGTTAAAGAAACACATTCCTTCATGGAATTGTATGTAAGCGCAATGTTAATTATATATCAGGCCATCAAGTTACTAATAGGTAAGCAAATACTTCGGTGGAAATTAGAACATGTTAAGTGAAGTAGGAATATAGTGTCAGATTGTTAAAGGTGCCTATGTTACTTAGGAACAGCCAACATTAGGTGGAGATTTCTAAAGAATGAATATAGATCAACATACATACATTAAAAATCAAGCTTGTTAAACCAAGTTTTTCCAACCAACAAAACAAAAAAAGAATTATTCAGGGAAAAATAAAATATCCAGTTTGCCTCTGCAATTCCAAAAATATATGCTATTTTTGAAATTGTAACATTCATCAGATTTCAATGGTATTCTGAAGCAGTTCTGTATAGATATTGGAGGTGAATTCTGGCCCCAGTGGATGATTTATTAGAGGAAAGATTTCATCATAATTCTTCAATTTCATTTTTTTTTCTGCAAGGGATGTTTTCTAATGTTTCTAATGGGTGGAATCAAACGAAATACAAAGTACAATCTCCTAACATTAAACCATTGGCTTACATTTTTCTTTTTTTCTCTTTCCCTAGTCCCCCAATTCCATCTGGGAATTTTGGGATGTCTGTGAGATATGCAGGGGTTTAATGTTAGGAGTCTGTACTTTGTGTATAGTTATTGCAGCTATCAACTTAATTAGTGTATTGTAGAAAATGTGCTCAGAAATAAGAGCTTCCTCTAAAAATGTGATGTCCGTTTTGTCCGTTTCTGTTTGTTTTTATGAGAAACAATCCCATTCCAGGCACATCCCATTTTTCTGGCACAACCAAACTGACCTTGCTGCAAGTTACAATAAGAGGAAGCTGTACACCTAACTTGATGGTCCTAGTTCTTAAAGTTTAGGAGGAGTTCTTGAACAAACAGACAGACAGAAAGACAGACTCTCTCAAATACGTAGTAGTTTTTTCTCCATGTAGATACCTATAGATTGAAATTAAGTCACCCCTTAACCTCTTTGGGTATGTCTACACTACCCTCCTAATTCGAACTAGGAGGGTAATGTAGGCATACCGCACTTGCAAATGAAGCCCGGGATTTGAATTTCCCGGGCTTCATTTGCATAAAGGTATCTTCATTTGCTACACGCGGCACGGAGTAGCTAGTTCGGATTAGGCTTCCTAATCCGAACTAGCTGTACTCCTCATTCCACAAGGAGTACAGCTAGTTCAGATTAGGAAGTCTAATCCGGACTAGCTACTCTGTGCCGCGTATAGCCGTGCGGCACGGGGTTCGAACTGCCGGCATTTAAAAATGGCGCCAGCCGGCTTTATGCAAATGAAGCCCGGGAAATTCAAATCCCGGGCTTCATTTGCAAGTGCGGTATGCCTACATTACCCTCCTAGTTCGAATTAGGAGGGTAGTGTAGACATACCCTTTGTTAAGTTAACCTTGAGCGTTTTGGGAATGTCTACACTGCAGTAGAACACTTGTGGCTGGTCCACGTCAGGTGACTCATGATCCTGTGGCTTGGGCTGCAGGGTTATAAAATTGCAGTGTAGGGTTCTGGATAGAGCCTAGGGCTACATCTACACTGCGCATTGTTGTGCAAGAAGATATGCAAATGAGGTGCAGCAATGAATATCGCTGCACCTCATTTGCATATCTAATGAGCCACCATTTTGCGGAAGGGGCTTTTGCACAAGAAGGAGTTGTCTGCACTGCTCCTTCTTGCAAAAAACCCCTCTTGTGCAGGAGCCGTTCTGCCACTTATCTGCATATCTGCATGTGCAACAATGACATAGACTGGGCTCTGGGACTCTTCCCTGCACTGGGCCCCAGTGCCTGAAAGACTCCGTTGAAATGTATAACAGTGTTTCTTTCAAGTCTCCTTAGGGGTACTCGAGAGAAGCCTGGCGGGTACATCAACACAACTGACATTTGGAGAAAACTGAATTTTTGTTTTAAGTTTGACAGCGCTTTATTATTTTTGTACTTTTTACACTCAAAAATCGCCCCGCTACGATTGTTTAAACAAATGTGTTGCAATGGTAGAAAAAAAACCTGTGTGTGTGAAAACTGTAGGTAGTGGGGGTACTTCTAATTTTTTTTTTTAAAAGGGAAGGGGTACTTTATAAAAAAAAAGTTGAGACTCTGATTTATAGCCCCACAGCTTGAGCCAGAGTCAGCTGACACAGGCCAGCCACGGGTTCTTTATTGCAGTGTAAACATGCCCTGGGACTCTCTAGAAGACATGTTTGTTAATCCTTTAATCATTCTCATGGCTCTTCTCTGAAGCCTTTCCAATTTATCAACGTCTTTCATAAACTGTGGGCACCAGAACTAGATGCAGCATTCCTGCAGCAGTCACACCAGTGCCAAATACAGAGGTACCTCTCTGCTTGAGATTTTTTCATTTATGCATCCCAGGATCGCATTAGCACCCTTGGCCACCACGTTGCCCTGGGATCTCATATCCATCATGCCCCCAAATCTTTTTTTAGTCACTACTTCCCAGGATGCAGTCTCCCATCCTGTAAGGTAAAATATGCCATGTTTGCATGCAGTTCTAACAGCCCCCCTGCCTGACTTCTCAGGTGCTGCATTTTTATCCTGGGCCACGTTAAGTCTAAGATGTGACATTCTGTCTTATCTCAGTCATTTCCTATGCCTGCTGCTGTGGATGTGATAGGTATCAGGACAGAGCTACTGCTTTTGTACAGCATGCGTTTTCCTTCATCTCAGGGTAACTGGCTTCATGGCAGACTATTCCTCTGTGTCTGTTAGAACAAGGTCTAATAAAGAATTCTCACATGTTGACTGCAACACTGTTGGAGCTAGAAATGTGACACTCAAATTGAAGTTGCTTGTGATTATGCAGCTTTTCTTTTACACAGGTGTACAGCAAGGCAATCATCCTGTTCCTAAGCCTAATTTAGTGGTCTGTAAAAGGCACCCACTAATATCCCATTTTGTGTTTTCTCTATTAGGACATTGATCAATAAGCACACGAGGCCATTTTCTTCTGAGTGACATGGAAATAGATAATAGTGCCACTCCCCTTCCTCTTTTGCCTATTCAGTCCTTCCTAAATAGGTTATAACCATTGATTTTAAAATTCCAGTCATGCAAATTGTCTCATCAGGTTTCTGTAATGCCAACTAGATCAAATTTATGCTTATAAATGAGCAAGTACAATTCCTCTTATTTGTTACTTTAGCTCCTAGCATTGGTATATAGGTAATTCAGGAATGTCTTCTCTTCGTTTCCTTTGGTTCTTTGCTTCATTGTGTCCTCAGTGTCTCAGTTTTGTGCTAACAGAGTGCTCAGATGATCCCTCTTTTTACCCTACTTTATAACCCTTTGCCGAGGCTGAGGTATTTGGGCTTATTTAGTCTTCAGAAGAGAAGAGTTGGAGTGGGGGATTTGATAACAGCCTTCATTTACCTGAAGGGGGTGGGGGGATGTTCCAAAGGGAGTGGAGGCTATTCTCAATGATAGCAGATGAGAGAATAAGGAGCAATCGTCTCAAGTTGGAGTCGGGAGATCTAGAATCACAGAACACTAGAACTGGAAGGGAGCTCGAGAGGTCATCGAGTCAAGTCCTCTGCCCTCACGGCAGGACCAAGCACCTACTAGATCATCCCTGACAGGTGTCTGTTTAACCTGCTCTTCAATATCTCCAGTGATGGAGATTCCACAACCTCCCTAGGCAATTTATTCCAGTGTTTAACCAACCTGATAGTTAGGAAGTTTTTCCTAATGTCCATCCTAAAGCTCCCTTGCTGCAATTTAAGCCCATTGCTTCTTGTCCTGTCCTCAGAGGCCAAGAAGAACAATTTTTCCCTCTCCTCCTTGTAACACCTTTCTAGATACTTGACAACCACTACCATGTCCCCTCTCCGACTTCTCTTTTCTAAACTAAACAAGACCAATTCTTTCAGTCTTCCCTCATAGCTCGTTTTCTAGACCTTAAATAATTTCTGTTGCTCTTCTCTGGACCTTCTCCAATTTCTCCACATCTTGCTTGAAATGTGGTGCCCAAAACTGGACACAATACTCCAACTGAGGCCTAATCAGCCTACAGTAGAGTGGAAGAATTGCTTCTTGCGTCTTGCTCACAACATTCCTGTTAATGCATCCAGAATCGTGTTTGCTTTTTTTGCAACAGTGTCACACTGCTGACTCATATTTAACTTGTGGTCCACTATGACTTCTAGGTCTCTTTCGGCAGTATGCCTTCCCAGGGGCGGCCCTAGACTAGCTACCAGCAGCTGGCACCCTACTCGAACCATGCAATCGGCGCCCTCACCTCCAAACCCCTCAATGATATTGCGCCACCATTTGGTGCCCCATTTAACTTGACACTGTGGGGAAAATCAAATAACTCCAATTGTGTCTAAGGGGGACTGTGCAGAAATCAAAACTCTCTGAAAGAAAACTGCTGTAAGGGTTAAAAAATTTTCCAGGCCTTTCTCCCTGTAACAGAGAGAAATCAAATTAGCTCTAATCAAAGACCCTTACAAATGACTATCTCAAATTCATGGATACTCCTAGTCTGTCACAATTTGTCATGTAAACCCTTATCTTTGTCACAGTTTGCCTTGTAGACTCCTCCACTCAAGTTCTCATGTGGCTTTGTGTACTGTAAAAACTTACTTCTAGCACTCCTGGGGTGAACAGAAGTCTCAGAGTACTTCTGCTGAGACTTTGATATGTTAAAGAAGAACAATCCACAACTGAACTGTCTAAGCATTCTGTATATAGGATACCTGAATCTGTCTGTCAGGGCTGCTGCTTCACTCTTGGAAGTGACAGCCTGCATGCATGCATCATAAAGTTTTCTCTTCTAAGTTTCTTTCCTGCCTCACTGATTTGACCTCCGGCCTCGAACCCTTCTGGGGGCTCTGTACCCCAGGGGAGCGAGATTTCCCCCTTCAATTTGGTGTCAGAAGTGGGATTCGAACCCACGCCTCCATACGGAGACTGCAGGCTAGCAGCCACACA
This sequence comes from Pelodiscus sinensis, assembly GCF_049634645.1. NCBI lineage: Eukaryota > Metazoa > Chordata > Testudines > Trionychidae > Pelodiscus > Pelodiscus sinensis. The sequence continues at coordinate 3,960,777 of NC_134731.1, read as the reverse complement.
GAAAGAAGAAACCTAGACATAAAATAACGGTTAGGAGAGCTTGCACCTGCAGGTAAAGGAAGCCCTCCCAGCACCTACGGATGTGCCATGCCACAACATCCAACCAGGCGACTACGTGTTCGTGAAGGAACATCGCAGAAAAAATTCCCTGACAGCCCGGTGGAAAGAACCGTTCCAAGTGCTGTTCATCACCCACACAGCAGTAAAAGTGAAGGAGGGCCCCTCGTGGATCCACGCAAGTCATGTACGCCGAACTGCAGATCCAACAGAGCTGATTGACCCCGTCACCCAGGACCCCTCCCTGGAGGAATCACCTGAGGACGAGGTTCAGCGGACCGAGGCGGCAGACTCTCAAACCAGACTGTTACCAAACCGGCCTCCACCAGGAGCTTCGAGGTACAACCTGAGAGGTAGGACTGTACCAGCAAAGACCTACAGGTGAGCCTGGCGCCCCGTAGCTCTCAAAGGGGAATCCATTCCAGTACTGAGTGAACTAAGAGACTACGAAATCTCGAAAAGTGCCTGCAGAGGCAAGCCAAACAATACTAACTGATTAAGCTTAGTTAAAGAGACTGCTTTGCTAGGTGCTAGATAATTACTATATTATTATTATCCTTCTACTTTAGAGACTTAAGATACTATAAGATGGGGATTGTTTTCCTTCTTTTAGTAGTCAGAATAGCCTTAGTATATAACTTTCCTCACCCTTATTGGGAAGCCCTGCAAAAGGTTTGTCGCTCACCAATACAAGTGACTGTTGGATATGTGAACAGCTTATAATAGGCTCTGAAGGCCTTTTACCATTACAGTTTATCCCAACTCCTGCCTCCCTGTGGACCAGACCCCTAAAATTCAGATCTACTGGTAGTCAGTACTCTACAGGAGAGCGGAAGTGGGTAGATGCCCAGAATGGTAACACTGTGCCAGAAGTACATAGTCATGGGGGGGAACCGGCAGATTTGGCATAAAAAGCTGATTGCCTCAGGGATTCCCCTTACTCAAGCATTACATCCATCAGGAACTAGGTTTCCATTGTGTTTTGAAAGCAAAATTGGCACTGGTAAAGATCTGGGGTTGAATGGGCAGTGGGTCATTTACCCAGCAGATAAAGAAAACCTCCCTCTAAGATAAAACTTCATCCTAGCAAAGAAAAAATACCTAAGAATGTCCAAAATAAACTTTGAGTAATACTCCAATAGGAGTATTAAAGGGGGGAATTGTGGGGAAAATCAAATAACTCCAATTGTGTCTAAGGGGGACTGTGCAGAAATCAAAACTCTCTGAAAGAAAACTGCTGTAAGGGTTAAAAAATTTTCCAGGCCTTTCTCCCTGTAACAGAGAGAAATCAAATTAGCTCTAATCAAAGACCCTTACAAATGACTATCTCAAATTCATGGATACTCCTAGTCTGTCACAATTTGTCATGTAAACCCTTATCTTTGTCACAGTTTGCCTTGTAGACTCCTCCACTCAAGTTCTCATGTGGCTTTGTGTACTGTAAAAACTTACTTCTAGCACTCCTGGGGTGAACAGAAGTCTCAGAGTACTTCTGCTGAGACTTTGATATGTTAAAGAAGAACAATCCACAACTGAACTGTCTAAGCATTCTGTATATAGGATACCTGAATCTGTCTGTCAGGGCTGCTGCTTCACTCTTGGAAGTGACAGCCTGCATGCATGCATCATAAAGTTTTCTCTTCTAAGTTTCTTTCCTGCCTCACTGATTTGACCTCCGGCCTCGAACCCTTCTGGGGGCTCTGTACCCCAGGGGAGCGAGATTTCCCCCTTCAACACCCTAGGCAACCGCCTAGTTCGCCTATATGGATGGGCCGCCCCTGCTCCTCCCTAGACACTCGCTTCCCATTCTGTATATGTGAAAACGATTGTTCCTTCCTAAGTTGAGCACTTTGCATTTGTCCTTATTACACTTCATCCTATTTACCTCAGATCATTTCTCCAGTTTGTCCAGATCATTTTGAATTATGATCCTATCCTCCAAAGCACTCGCAACCCCTCCCCCCTTGGTATCATCCAAAAATGTAATAAGCATACTCTTTATGCCAATATCTAAATCGTTGATGAAGTTATTGAACAGAACCAGTCCCAAAACAGACCCCTGCAGAACCCCACTTGTTATGCCCATCCAGTATGACCCTGAACATTAATAACTGCTCTCTGAGAGTGGTTATTCAGCCAGTTATGCACCTACCTTACAGAAGCCCCATCTAGGTTGTATTTCCCTAATTTATTGTTAAGAATGTCGTGCGAGAGCATATCAAATGCCTTACTAAAGTCTAGGTATACCATGTCCGTTGCTTCTCTCTTATTCACAAGACTTGTTATCTTATCAAAGAAAGCTATCAGATTGGTTTGACACGATTTGTTCTTTACAAATCCACACTGGATGTTACCTATCACCTTATTATCTTCCAGATGTTTACAGATGGAGTCCTTAATTACTTGCTCCATCTTCTCTAGAACAGAAGTTAAACTGACTGGTCTGTAGTTTTCTGGGTTGTTCTTATTTCCCTTTGTAGATTTGTCCTTTTCCAGACTTCTGGAATCTCTCCCAACTTCCATGATTTTTCAAAGATGATAGGTAAATGCTCAGATAGCTCCTCTATCTAGGTTAGACGTTAGGAAATCTATTTCCCTAGGAATGTGCTGAAGCACCAGAGTGGATTGCCCAGGGAGTTGGTGAAATCTCTATTCTTAGAGGTTTTTAAGGCGAGGATTGACAAAGCTCAGGGGGATTGGTCTAGATCAGTGTTTCTGAAAGTGTTCCGTGAAAGTGTTCCGTGAAACCACTTTGAGATACCCTAAGGCTTTATTTCCTATTTTATGTGGTAGATCAAAATATGCAGCTGGGATTTGTATTTACACAGCAGCTTAGCACACTGGAGCCCTGACCTGTGTTAGGGCTTTTAGGCACTGCCATAATATAAAGCATAAAAACAAGGAATCTTGAACTATTGGGCAGGACATTCAAAATCGTGGCACTTCCCCTAATAAACCTTCAACCTCTTACTGCATTCTCCTCCGTGCAAGGCAGTTCCACTGTCATAGTATCCCTTGTGCTATTCATTTTGCTATCAAATTGAATTTATTCTCTATAGAACATAAGAACAACCATACTGGGTCAGACCAGTGGTCCATTTAGACCAGTATCCCATCTTCTTACAATAGCTATTGCCAGTTGCATCCACGTGAACAGAACAGGGAAATATACTGAGGGCTCTGTTTCCTGTCATGCAGTCCCAGCTTCTAGCAATCAGAGGTTTAGGGATACCCAGAACATGGGTTTATATACCTGACTATTTTGGCTAATAGCCATTTATGAACGTCTCCTTCATGAACTTATTTCATTTTACTGATATATGACAGTCACGTTCTACCACTCTTCTAAGACGTAACTCTCCTTAGATAGGGCCCTGAGAGACCATTGCTGTTAAAACATTAAAGCATTCATTAACAATGATCATTTTACTTTTTAACCTCCTCCTTAAGTGACAGATGTGAAATATGCCTTTTTTGGATTTTTTATTTCAGAAACAAAGAAAAGCAAGTGCCATATGTCCTGTCTTCTATGTTGGGACTTTCTATCCCAGTCATAGATTTGATTATGTATTTTAAAGAGGGGAGTTCTCTAAACAGGTTGAAACTCTTGACTGCAGCAGGGCTTTGCATGCAAGCTGAGGTTCCTGCCAGGAGGCACACTGCTTCACAATAATGACAAATTAGTGTTGTTTGATTCATCAGTTCTCACTAGGGAATTGCTCTTTCTGCAAACATTTTACCTTCATTAATAGGCTCAACACACTGAACTGGTTTCAGTGTATTGACAAATGGTAAGTAAGTTGTGCAAAATGTACTGTGTTTATCTGACAAATTTCTCTGTATCTCTTCCACTAACAATGTAATCCAATATCTTCAGGTGATGAATGATGTAATTAAGTTAATTCTTCTGTGCTGCCCAATAATTCGGTATGAACTCAGATGTCTTCTAAATTCTGAAGGATGTTCTTCTTTTGTCATCACTGAAGGAGTATTAAACCACTGCATGTCTTGCTCATTAACACCAAATAAACACTATTTACTGGGGCATCTTTTGGTGTTGACTGAGGCTCAGGAAATCTTTCAGTTGTTGTTTTGAGGTAAAAGACTACCTCAAAAGACTAGGCTTTTATTGGTGATGGTGTGCTGGATGATGGGGAGTGCTGGGCTACAGTAGCCAAATAGAAGCACACAAAGCACATTCTAGGGCAACAGATTTGGTGTTGTTCCTTACAGCTGGTCCAAAACAGGAGAGGTATATTCTATCCACTTCACTTGCTTCTAAGGGCATGTCTACACTAGGAAATTATTTTGAAATAATTACATTTGAAATAATAACTCCTGAAATAACAAAATCAAAATAGCAGGTGCCCTCTAGGGGGAATCCTCAAAATTAGTCCGAGGCAGACTTTGTTATTGTGGATTACCTCAACTTAGAGCCCCAGGAAGCATTGGGGAGTAATTACTTTGAATTACTTTGGGGAGTAGTTATTTCAAAAGAGCAGCAGCAGAGCGGCCACACTAACGCTATTTAGAAATAACTATTTTGAAATAAGCTTTATTCTCGGAGGAAAGCAGCAGTAGAGATTTCGAACCTGCTATTTCAAAATAATGGGCTTGAGAGTGTGGACACACTGCTTATTTCGAAATAAGGGGGCTTATTTGGAAATTACTTCCTATTATAGACCAGGGCTTTGGAACAGCAAGCATGTGGGGGTAGGGAACAGCACATTTGTAGGGGACATGTCACTTCATCCCCCTCATCTAGCAATTAGTGGCGCATTCGATCACCATTCTGCCTGCCTCCTGAGCAGGTGCGTGGTAGAAGGGGCTCGCTGTGCCTTTTTCCTGACCACACTCAGTGCCCCTACCAAGATGAAACAATATCAAGTCTTAGTACTTTTAAAGCTATATTCTACAGCATGACCTACTCCTGGGGGAATTCTACACCAAAAAAATAAAAATTCTGCTCATAATATTTTAAAATTCTGCATATTTTTTTCTTAAAATAGCACATTTTCATCATGCTGGTTTCAATTATTTTAATAATTTATTTAAACTACAGTACAGTCAATGGGGAATGGGATTGAGGGGCATTAGAGGGGATTTGGGGATTTCCTCCAACAGTAATGTAGGTAGTATATTGACCCTTTCTTTTGAGGTAGTAGTCAACAAATAGAGATAGCCATGTGCTCAGTGTTACATTGTCGGCAACTGAAGAGCAAATAAGGTCTGGGGACTCAGACTCACTATGTATATTGACAGCTGACTATCTCCGGAAACATCAATAGCAAACAGTTCATGGACCACATTTTGATGGGAAACTTTTTCAATCAAAAAATTAGACTAGTCCTAATCACTGAAGTACCATAAGCATTATAAGGCCAGACTGTCCTTTACCATAAGAAAAAACTTAAACAACAAATAGTCTGGTAGCACTTTAAAGACTAACAAAACATGTAGATGGTATCATGAGCTTTCATGAGTACAACCCACTTCTTCCAGTCATCTGAAGAAGTGGGTTGTACCCACGAAAGCTCATGATACCATATACATGTTTGGTTAGTCTGGTAGCAATTTAAAGACTATTTGTGGTTTTTTAAGTTTTTCCTGTTACAGACTAACTCCGCTACCCCTCTGAAGCTTTACTATAAGGCTTCTTTATGACACTCTGGCAATGAAAAAGAGCCTTACAACTGTTATACCTGTTTTATACTCCTGATGGAATTCACTAAGAACAATGGGAACAGTTCACTAAGCAAGCAGGCTGCTGCCTTTGCTGTGCCTGAAGGGCAGAACCTCCCCCACACCTACCTCCTCCAAAATACCTCAAAGCCCTACCCCTCCATGCTGAGCATAAGCACAGAATGTCTCTCTCTCTCTCACAAGCATGACTGCCCAGTCCTCCCACTCAGGCAGTGATTTTGTTTTTCTGCTAGCTATTCTGAGTACTCAAACCAACCTGTCTGCGCTGCTAAAGAGGGACTCATTTGACTACCCCTGTGGCTTCCCTTTACTTCCACATCAGAAGTAATTTTTCCACAGGCAAGTGAAGAAATCTGTGGGAGCCATGAATTCTATGCATGCGCAGTGATGCAAAATTCTATCCAGAAGGAAGTTTAAAAAAAAAGAACTTGGACACTCAAGCAGAGTATTAAGTAATGATCTGCAATATAGTTCTGAAATATCCCATAAAAGCTCTTCAGTTACACAGTAACTTCATGGAGAAATTACATGTGCCAGCAGATTACTAGTGAATAACACTTAATAGAACCAAAAGTAAGTGTTGTCTGAACCACACTGTATGTAGGAGGCAGAAGTAACCATGCATTTACCCAGTGATTATATGGCATTTTCCATATAACTAAATATCTGGATATTACAAGATACTTTTCATGTAATTAAAATGGCCAGCAATATCTGATAGGATCCTTCCTCATTTTGTTAACTTAATTATATAATTCTGACACACTCGGGATCTCTTGATTCAAAATGCGATCCATTATTTGCTCTCTTAGTCAATGGTAAAAAATCTCTTCCTCCTTCGAGTCACGCATCTGACCATGAATTCTTCTGAGTTCTGCCTTCTGATCCGAGGCCAGAGGACATCATGAAAAATTCAACTCCGGGTTGAAGCTCTCTAATCTGGCAATATCAGTGGTCCGGCATGTTGTTTGTTAGATGGATGTCCACTTGGCCAAGTTTCCCACAGTCCCACGAAGTTTGTGAACAGCCACCAGTCCTGACTCTGTGTTCTGTGCTGTTATTTAGCTCTAATTTACCCCTAAATATCTTCTAAAAGCCCAGGAAGCCGTGGAAGAGTTGGTAATGCTGCTAGACAATATTGACCTCCTGTGGTCTGGCAAATTCTCTGGTCCAGCACTGGTCAGATCCGAAGAGTCCCAGACTAGAGAGGTTCAACCTGTATCTTATTCCTGGAAGCACCTTTTGGCTTTTCCTCATTTAATGTTTGCTAACGTGGATGAGTGTGAAACCGGTTCCCTAAGCCAAGAGCTATACCCTATCATGAATCAGATGAGAAAGCAAAATTCCAGAGTCAAAATGTGTGAACGTTGCAATGTTCTGGAGCTTTGTTAGTGCAGGGTGCAAGAAATAGTGGAGTCTGGGCCAAATGGAAAGGAAATGGGAAATAGCAACGAACATGCCAATAAAAAATAAATAACATGGACTTATCCCTCTCCTTATTGCTAAGATTTATATATGTTATTGCAAACAAAGAGAAAGCATTAGACATTTGTATGTTCTTGTAAATTTGATTATTTATTACAAGATGCTAGCGTCCTTAAAATTGATGTACACTGCTATACTGTCATTTTCCCAATTCTCCTTTCCTTGTTTAGGCCAGTTATATATATTAAGCTATTCCAGTCTGTCTTTGTAATTCAATCCATGTAGCCTCCTAGCAACTTTGGTTGCTCTTTTCTAAATCCCTTCACATTTTCAATAGTTTTCTGGCAATGAGGGTCCCAGAACTAAATACACTCCTCTTAGTACAGCTGTGCCAAAGTCGTGTAGATAATGACTGTTAATTCCCTGTTCTGTGGTGGAATGCCTCTAGATATGTGTCCATACCTCACCGTTTACTTTGCTGCTTGGTCAGGGGAGTGGAAAACTCAGGAAACAGCAACATTAAGGTAGGTAATGTAACAGCATGCCCTTTAGTAATAGGGCTGCAGTAGGCATGCTACTGAGGGCCAGAAAAACTTAGGAAGATGTGTGGAAGCCCTGGGCCTTCATAGATGTTGAGAGATCTATGTATATCTACAGGTGCGAGGACCTGAAACACCTGCCAATACACAGGAAGCAAATCTGCACCCCATTAAGAAGGAACTGCCCCAAATTTCATTCCTGCATTTTTCTGCTCCTGGCACTTTTCTCACATAAAATAGAAGCTGGACCTTTGATATGGTCTCATTATGGGCATATTTTACGTCTTTGTTTAAAGATCAGTTATAATGCAAGACTTTAAAAATAAATAAAACAAATCTGCTTGGATTTCAACATAATGTATAGAATTCAAAATGATAAGTACACACAGTTTAAAGGGCACTTTTTTTTTTACGATTCCAAGACATGATCTTAGAAATTGGTCCGACCTCTAAATATTATAGGGCTTTGCACTTGCACTGCTTCATATGCTAGCAATGTCCCTCCCAGGAGAAACTCAAAACTCCGGAACCAGCAGAAAAAGATGGGACAGATTTTCAAATGCTATATTTAAAAATGTGTGTATTGGAAATTTAAGCCTGCATACATTTGCTCCATGATTTGGAGCCTTAAGTGTTTTTTAAAAAAATCCATTTATATTTTAAATAAGCATTTCAGTTCACCTTCAAGAAAGAAAATCTATAGAAAACAAATAAATTTCAATGTCAGAAGATCCATAGCAGCACTATTCCCTGTATTAATAAAACAAAGGAAATAATACAGATGTCCTTGAGAACAACTGCTTCTTGCAGAGATAAGGTGGTGATTAATTGAAAATTTGTTCTTGCCAGAGGTGGCTATCAAGTGAAAATAAATAAATGGTATGGCTCCACTCTTGTAGTCTACCTGCAATAAATATTACTATTCTGGTAATAGGAAACAGTATAATATTGGCCATTTGAAGGTTAAGATGCCAAAAACATCTCTGCCCTTAAGGCTATTCTGTTGATGTCATTTGCCATGAAAAATAAGTATCCTGGCAACTCATTTAATTTGATTCCAGAACCGTTTGTAAAACAGAACATTCTTTTGTTAGAGAGCTACTGCACCATGTCAGAATTAGCAGGAAAGCCAAATCTCAAGAAATGGAAGCGTTTTTCTGAAGCTGGATTTTTAAACTGATGGAGTCTTGTGCGTCTCACAATGAAACGAGTTAGTAAAGGATGTGAGGATATCTGTCTATCTGCAGGAAATGGAATTTCCATTTCAGGAGGTGGCCCGTTTTCCTATGAGTCAATACTGCACCAGTGCCCCCAACATAATGCATGAGGCTTCGGGTCCTGCTGGAGAGTGCTGTTCTTTGGATGAAACAAAACCAATGTCCAATTTGCTTTGGTTTTTACAGTTTTAGGAGAAAATAGAGTTAAATCCAATTTTCTGGGTAAATTCTAGCTTGGGAATTAATGTTCTCCCTACCTAAAATTATCCTTGTTATTTCAGCAGGAGACTATTTTTTCTTCATATCCCATTCTAAACTTTTGAGTGATACTACTATGTGCTGTTAAATAACTGCAGTATTTAATTCCAGTGCTGTGTACACCATTTAAGTGATGGGGGAAATATTCCCAATGTTCTGGAAGGGTAATTGCCTACCAATAGGTAGTCACAAATACCTTTCATTGTAAAGACTTAAGACAGGTCTACACTAAAAGGAAACATCGACTCCTGCTGTGTTAATTACACAGCTTGAGTCAACATACCTTGTTTTGAGTTTCCCTGTTTTCCACACAGCAGGAAGCTGTTGGGAGAAAATGCTCCTGTCTGCTTCCTTTCCTCCTCGGAGAAATAGGAATACTGGACACCAATGGGGATGCCCTCTGAGTTCAGTTTAGCGAGTCTTAATTAGACTTGCTTAATTGAACTCTGGAAGAGGGATCATGATAGTGTCGATCTTTCATTTCATATCATTAGTGAAAACATCACCTTATATTAGCTCTCCTGCCATACCCCATGTAACTGGACTTGAAAGTTGGCAGATGTCCTCTGAAAGCAAAGGATACTTTAAGTTAAATTATTTTTGGCTTACAAATCAGTAAAAATAGTATTTTTTTTATTTTTGCCTGTTTCTTTTTCTCCTGATAGCTCAAGAAAGGTTTCCTATTACTGTTATAAACCTTCCATATATTTAAATCTCCTTAAAAACTCATTTTCTAGTACTTGAGGAAAATAGACTGTAATTAAGCAAAGCTGTAACAGTAATTATGAATGTTGTAGATAGCTTGCACCCGGTGATTTCATTTGCAACCTTTTTTGTGTTGAGAAAATAATGGGAAACAGATCAGCTCAAAAAGAGCGTTCTGTCATTACTTTTTGATAGCTGTTGGGTGACTTTACATTATGCAAAATGTATTGGTGCTTCCAGTTTAATTTCTAGGGATGTATCACCATATCACCAAAATCTATCACAATTGGAACTAATTGACAGCCTGGCTAGTTTTTCCAACATAGCTGCTAAAAGCTGAATGAATGGTGGAAACTAAAATATCCCTCTACAGGTAGGTTCTGTTGGTCAGAGTTGAAGCACAATGGAGAGGTAAGGTAGAGGCAAATTACTCCATTGCTCCCGGTGCTTGAATCTGTCCTGTTGATAGAGAACTTTAGTCTCCAAAACAGTTAATCTACATCCTTCCTCGGCACTTAGTCCACTTTAAAAATGAGTTGAAATGAAACCTCTGGGTAGCTTTTTTGTTTAATATCTGCATGGAGTTAGCTTAATGGAAGAGATGGTTTTCAAATTTGTTTGTACTTGTAACGCAGATGTCTCTAAAACACACAAAGATATGCTCTTATCCTGGAAGTTTAATTATGAGTTCTGTGTTTTACAGTAAAAATATATTAGCGAAGTTAGTCCATGAAGAAATATAAATGAGGCTCATTTGTTAACTCCACCACTTGAAGAACTGTATCATAGTGTAATGGAAGTATTGTGGGGATCTATTAACCTGGTGAAGTAACTCATTAAATCCTTGAAATGTATGAACGAAGAGAAAAGGGATGACCCTTTTAGAATGACTGAAAAGAGGAACTTGAACAATGGGGAAAACTTGATTAAAAAGTGAACATACCGTCAATCAGTTTTATTTAGCCAGTAAATTGTGGTATTTCTGTTAGGGATGTTAAATTTTGATTAATTAGCTAATTAAGTAGTCGATGGAATTTCCATTGACTACTTGACTAATCAACATGGAATGGGGGAAGGGCGCTAGCTATCCCAGATGCACCTTGGGGCTCTTGCTACATTTAAAAGGCAGAGGCACAGCAGTCAGACCACTGCGAGTGTGGACTGCTTCAGTCCCTGTATGCACCATTTCCTGCTGTGTCTCTGCCTCCCTTGCCACCCGCCCCTGTGGAGATAGTGCTGGGGGGAACCAGCTTTTAAGCTGGCTCCCATTCCCCCACTTACAGAGGAAGTGAGGATGGGAGAGAAGTGACTAGTCGACTCGACTACTCGATAAGCCTATGCTTATCAGGTAGTTCGCTAGTCACTTACATCCTAGTTTCTGTTGCCATTATGTATTTCCAGTATGTATATCTGAACTAGGCAGTTTTGTCTTAGAACCCATCTTTTTATTCTCTTTTTACTATGCATTGAAGTCATGATCCTGTGTTATAACTTGGTAAGTTGTGACTCAAATAAAACCATTGGGACTTTATGGCAGAACACCAGCAGCTAGATCAGGAAGATGGGAAGAATAAAATCTTTTAAAATTCAAATAATATGTTAAATTGAATAAATGGAAAGGACAATTATGAAGAGTGAACTATCTAGCTAGGCATTGGTCTCATCTTATTCCAATAGAATCTGACCATATGTTTAAATAAAGATGAGTTCTTAGTCTAAAAAACACTATATAAGATTAAGAAGAGTAACATGGAGAATGAAGGGTGAAAGTTTTCTTGGAGACATGGGTTCAAATTCTTGGTTTCTGTCAAAAGTGTGTTTTGTGATTTCATCCTCATTTGTACACTTAAGAAAATAATCACATAAATCAGAATAATTCAGTTGATTGCGAACCCTTGGTCAAAAAAAGAAACATGTCTGGAATAGCAAGTAGGAATCAAATGCAATGACTGAACTATGGTCCCTGGACTGGACTAACAATCTGTGGTGCAGGTCAGTGTTCAAATGCAGTGAAAAACTTGTGAAAGCTACAGGACTATTGTTACCAGTCAAGATTCAAGTACATTGCCAGAAGCCTGCACAGTTCCTTTTTGCAATGTGCATGGTTTAAACCAGAGCTGAGCACTAACTAAACCTACACACACAGAGAAAGGGAGTCAGGTTTTCTTAATTTGCAGAATAGCAGTGTTAGAAGTCTTTCATTTATTCAGATAATATTGTTAGAGTTTTAGAGGAACATTCTCCTTACATCTGTAACTGTCTTCGATAGCATGAAGTCTGCTATATGGGTTAGGCTTTATACCACCTGGGCCATAAAAAGAAGGAACAGACAATTATTTCCAACATTACTTCCAGAGTTGCTGATTTATGATGTGTCAGAATCAGAAGCGTGAAATGAGGGCTGTTACAGAACTGTTTTTTATGATCAGGTGGCATTATGTGTACTTCTCCTGAATGTTGACATTTAGAGGAGTAGGCTATTTGATAAATAGATACCTCTGACTTTGAACCTGTCAAAGAGTTTATATTAGCAAATATGAAAACATACAGTTTGTTTCTCGCTAGTAATTCCTGTGCTCTGGGAAAAATGAACAGTTTTTAGACCTAACTTTAGTTAGGAATAGATTGTGTGATACCTTTTTGTTTTAGGCATATATATATATTTTTTCTGATAGCATTCCAAGTAAAATGTATTCTGTCAGGGAGTCTAATCACCTTCAGCCATTTCTGTAAAATCCATGCCTCAGAAAGACATAATGGATACAGGATCCCTGAGGCTTGGAGATTGTTGGGATGTGAAGCGCTCTTGTAACAAACTGTGACATAGGCATCTTAGTTACTAAGCCTCCCTTTATACTGTTGACTCGCTGCCAGATTATGTGTGTTTCAGGGATGTAAGAGACAAAAAATATGGAATATTCAAAGTCAGTGTAAATCTACTGTACTATTCCTTTACATTAAGATCACCCCTCATGTAAGGGTAGTAATTTATTGCCTCCAGCTTAATTATAACTCTATTAGCATGGATGTCTGTTTGGTTTGTGAGTCTCAGGAGACAGTAAATATCTTGATTTAAACAGACCTTGTGGGGGATCAAGTGCATGTGATATAAAAGCATAACAGAGCTTTCATCCATGTTCAATGACCTTTGAACCCCAAGCTCTGCCCCAGATAGCTATTTAGAAACCTTAATGTGACAACTAGAGTAGGATCCAGATATCAGAATTTTTGGAAAAGGCATGAAATACTGTAAGTTGAGCAAAATGTGCATATGCTATGTTAATTTGTTGCTTTGGAGTAATACTGTACTACAGTTTAGTTTTCTGCAGGGCTACTCAACACGTGGCCCATGGGCCACATGTGATTTGCAGCCTGTTTGTTTATGGCCAGCGGTGCTTTTTGGGTTTATGTGGGGCTCAACACACGGCCTGCAGGTGGGAGCCTAAACAAAAGAGTAGTCAATATAATGGTGTTCTGTTGAGATGCGTTTTAGTAGTTAAATTCCTGGACTGTTATTGCTCATTAAAAGTGCTGTCATATTGGTGGAAATTGGGTAAATATTGCATTTTATTAATATCAGCAGAACTGACTTAAATGGGGCCTGCGTGTTGTCTAGTCTTGCCTTAATCTTTGTATTAATGCCTGGCAGTGTGAAAGAAGCTATTTGCATATATTTGCATATGTATTTGCATGTATATGCAACCACATTTAAGTTGCGGCCCTCTGCATGTACTGTGAGTATCATTGTGTCCCCTGGGACTTCCAAAGTTGAGTAGCCCTGGTCTACTGCTTCACTCAGATCCCTCTTCATAAAGCAGTACTTTTTAAAAATTCAGACCAAAAGGATCATCTCTTTTTGTGGAAATTGCTGGAGTATATACATCTAAATGAGCATACTACTGTAAGTTCAGTATGATTTTATCTACAGCCAATTGGATTGGAGCTTGGACTCTAAAAGAAATATAGTCAGATTTTGTCATATCCAATGTTCTTGAAAATCAACAAATGAGGTGGAATTTTCAAAATTACCTACTCTTAAAATAATTTAAACTAATTGGAAAATCCCACTTATAAATGATAAACCCATTTCAAACCTCCTTATAGTAATTTTATATCAGGATATTTGCCTTTAATTATATTTACTTACAGTAAGATGGTACTGTTTTCCAGTGAAAAAGCAAATTATTACCCAATATCAGATTGAAAACTGAGGCTGCTGCACTCTAAAATTGGGTCTGTACACATGTTTTGTTTTACAGGGTATTTTATCTAGGGGTTTGTCTACACTGCAGCATTTTTCCGGAAAAACTATACTTACGTCCATACTGCTATTGCGTTCTTTTGAGAGAAAGTCAAAAGAACGGAGGGGGTTTCCCACAGTGGTAAACCTCTTTCTATGAGGAAGAAGCCTTTTTCCAAAAAAGTTTTTTTGAAAAAGGCACGTGTGTGGACGCAGAAGAGGGAGTTCTTTCGAAAGAAGAGGCCTCCAGGCAATAACACAGGTGCCCTGGCGGACACTCTGTCCATACCAATCACAATGTAAATGCGAGATAGCATCCAGTCAGTGTGGACGCTATCTTTCGAAAAAGTACATCGGTTTTTCATTGAGCTTTTGCTGTGTAGACACTCTTTTGGAAAAAGCTTTTCTGGAAGATCTCTTTTGGAAAAGCTTCTTCCAAAAGAAGCTTGCAGTCTAGAGACATAGCCTAGTTGTCCCATACTGAAACTTTTCATATGTAGCAATTAGTTAACTTACAACTGATCAATATTTATATCTTTTAACTTAAATGGTTAGAATTTGTATGGTTCTATAGTGCCATCAGTTTAGAAACCCCTTCCTCTCCAAAAAAACCCTCCAAAAATGCAATCCAGATCTTCCTGTAACTTGTAATGTATTATGCAGTGTCAACAAAGAAAAGGGACTAAATTAGGGTCATAATACTAAACAATGGGAGAGATCTATTTACTTTTTTAGCATCATGACTATATAGTTTTCTGATAATAAACTGGAACCACATTTGATCTTATCCAAAAAGCCTAAGAAGAAGAAATATAAAATTCATTTTGAGGAATTGACTCTCTCCCACATTGTGAGTTGGGAAAACATGATGTATATTAGAAACTCTTAACTAGCTGGAGTTAATTAAATTAAGATTGGGATACATTTCAAAAGAGATACATAAGAATTTATAATCTTTATTTTCATTTGCATAAATGGGAACTGAGCAGTTAACCCATATGCACTGGTGTGAAAATGTACCTTATTTATAGGTAATTAAAATATTACCAGTAGAATGTATATTTCTTAAGGCCACATTCTAATTTTAACCAAAAAGACAAAACAACAAATTTGAGAATACAAACACCCACAGACAATCTGTATATACTCTGTTACATACTACTTAAAGGAAACATAAACCAAAATATCCCGTTATTATAATGGAACGTATTAATCTATCAATTTACTATTTGGAAGCCAATGTACCATATACTGTTAATATAATATGTTTTAAAGGTCAAATAGAAAATGTATAATAATTTGAAGAAAATAATTTAAAAAATGAAGTTGTAAAGGTTAAAACAAATTAGAGTGCCTCCAATTTACTAGACTTTTGTAACTCTCTGAATTTTCAAGAGATTCAATATGGTGATTCAGTTTGATATTTTGAGACAAACTGGCTTTTGTTCATCCCTTTATAGTCTGCTAAATAGTCTGTCTGCCTTGTAACCTTGTTGATGATAAAATGCACTGATTCAGAGTAGACCACACAATGCTAGATCATTTCACCCTTTTGAGCATATGACATGCAATTCTATAACTATATGATTAGATCTATAGATAACCAGATTATATTTATAAATTTCTATTGTTACCCGCTTGTTCGGTAAAATAGTGTAGTTTCATCATTTGCTTTCATGTAGTGAACTGTAACCTTAGAGGTTACTGGCTTTTTGTAGCCTTTAAAGTTGTAGCTAAACTGCTGCTTAGCCCAGTTAATTGCATGAATAAGATTGCCTGCACAGCCTTTTGTGCAGTATTAGCTTCAATTCATGCCTTAAAAATACTGGTGCAAATTTCTCATGTCGGCAAGCACTGTACAGCTCAACATAAATAACACAGAATCTGGCTCTTAGGGCCTGAAAAGGTTTCAGCAAATAATAAATGTTTGCTTAATATTCAACTTTCAAGCAAAATCTTTGTTGGAAATTTTAGTTTGACAAATTCAGGGATTCTAGAAGTGATGGATAATGATAGCACTTGCTTTTCTTTAGTTAATATTCTGTCAGCATTTCTATTATAAAGTATCAGTTTTGAGTGGTTTTGTTTTTAAAGGGCAAATACATTTATTTGTGTATTATAAATGAAAATAAATGAATTAAACTAAACCTCACATGCAACTTAATATAATGTCTCGGCCTGCTTTTACCTTTTAGCAAATTTGCTTTAAATTGGTTTGGAGGAAAGGAAAGTAACTCACTAGAATGTGCATGTTACATAAGCTCTCTGTGCCCAGACCATAGAGTATGTGAGTGTATTACAGCTCCCAATTCATGCTTTTAGCACTAAAAGTCCCTGGTACCAGCAGAAGTTTATTTAATTCCATATGGCTTGAATTTACAGAATTACATTTAACATTGGATCAAGAGTTTAATATTCAGATTTAAGGCAGCCAATGTATTAAAGCAAAAAGGAAGAGAATCAACATCTTCAACGTTTTCTGTTATACATTTGTTAAAATAGAGCGGTGCAGCGTTGTGTTTCTTGAATCTATAAGTTAAAACGATCTGCTTCTAAATATGGGCAGATTGTTTGGCCAGGAGTATGGGTGTAGATGATTCCTCAAACATCTTCTTCTTGGCTACGTCTAGACTGGCATGATTTTCTGCAAATGCTTTTAACGGAAAAATTTTTCTGTTAAAAGCCTTTGCGGAAAAGAGCATCTAGATTGGCATGGACGCTTTTCCACAAAAGCACTTTTTGCGGAAAAGCATCTGTGCCAATCTAGATGCGGTTTTGTGCAAGAAAGCCCCGATCGCCATTTTCACGATCGGGGCTTCTTTGCGCAAAACAATACCACATTGTCTACACTGGCCCTCTTGCACAAAAGCATTTTGCTCGAATGGGAGCAGCATAGTATTTCTGCAAGAACACTGACAATCTTACATGAGATCGTCAGTGTTCTTGTGGAAATTCAAGCGGCCAGTGTAGACAGCTGGCAAGTTTTGAAAAACTTGCTAGTCTAGACGCAGCCTTTGTGTATGTGGGAGGAATTGGGGTAGTCCCTTGTCTCACAAGGACTGTCCTCCTGTTGAATCTACCAAGTCCTAGAATGAGTCTGGGAAAAGGATGGGCCAAGGCTTTCGAAGAGTCCAAACCAGGTCTGCGCTAGACGTGGCAAGTTGGCTTAAGGTAAGCCAACTCCAGCTACGTATTCTAGCTGGTGGGGGGCTCTGCTTCCTGCTGCCGCTGAGAAGCCACACACTGCAAGCTGGGAGGATGGCATGGCGGAGTGGAACAGGCTGGTGGGTTTCTGTGGCTTCTACCACCCACTTCGGTGAGTGTTGGGGGAGGGAGGCAACACCTGCTGCCACCATCACACCAGGCCCCCATAACCTCCTGGTCCCTCCCATCCATAGGATGGTTCGGGTAGCTGCCGTGGGGCCCTCAAAAGCACAAGACCTCAGGCAGCTGCCCCAATTACATTGGGATGGTTCCGCATGTAAAAAGGAAGCACAAACATAAGTGTTAAAGCAGCATTAAGGGACATTTCTATGACTCTGTTCATGCATTGAAGATGCGATTCAACAAAGTATTTAAGCACATGAGAAATTCCATGGACCTCAATATCATTACTTAGGTGCATAGGCGTGCGCAGCACATTTCATTAGGGTGTGCACCCAAAGAATTTTTTTAAAATGCACTTTGACCCCCCCATTAGCCACACCTCTGACCCCTGTTAGCCACTCCCCTGATCCCCATTAGCCACGCCCCTGGAGGTACCCTCTCCGGGCAAGATGGGCACATGACCATAAATAAAAAGTGTTATGTGACCCCCGACCCAAGGACTTTTCCCACCATCCTCCTACCAATAGGGATTAGTTTGCTCCCCACCCCAACCGCCCCCTATGCAACTATCCTGCAATTGCATTAATCCAATGAGTGTGACATTAATGCGGGGGTGGAGAGGCTGGAGGGGAAGTGTTCCCTCTAAGAGTTTCCTCCCATGAGCAGAATGAATTTTGTGTTGTGCACCAGTACTGACTTCATATGGCTTGTTTGGATGTGCCATTGTGGCACTCAAGTTATTAATAAATATCTACCTTTCCCCTCTGCTGCCATGTCTCCTCCCCTTGCTCCATCAACTCCCCTGGTGCCTGCTGCCCCCCACTCCTCACCCTCCTCTGCTGTCCTGACTCCTGCTCTTCTCACTGTCCTCAGCCCTCCTGAGACCTGCCCCCCTCCATCAGTCCTTCTCTCCCCCCTGTGCCCACTCCTCCAGTAGCCCCACTCTGATCATGTGAGCTACCCCTCCTCATCCCCTCTTCTAACACCTCCCTCGCCTCTCTCCTCTGGTGCTGGTCCCTCCCCTGCAGGTGTCTGCCCTTCTGCTTCACCCCCAGAATCCCCTGGCACCTGCACCCTCCTGGTGTCTAGCCCTTCCCTCACTGCCCCTGCCCCCTTTGCCCTTTTTTCCCTGATGCCCATCCCCTCACCACCCTCTGCCCCCATTTCCCTCATGCCCCTGTGCCCTCACACATGACTTGCTCCAACCCCACCTTCCTCATGCCTACCCATTCTGTCAAGCCTTTTCCCAGCACCTCCCCCTCCAATCCCCAGTGCCCTTACCCTCTCCTCTTCCAGCATCACCCTGTCCCCCCTCCCACTGACACCTCCCCTCCTGCCCTTTTTCTCATTGTCGCCACTTCCCCCCTAGCATTTGTGTCTCCTCTACCCTGTCCCTCTGGTGCCTTCCCCTTTCTTCCCCCTCTCTCCTCTCCCTCTGTACAAGCTCCTTCCTCTCCTACCCCTTCCTCTTATTCCTCCTCCTTACCTTCAGCTTCTGCCTTACAGCTTGCAGGGCTGGAGTCAGAGCCAGCCCAAGCTTCAGGGCGGGGGAGGGGCACCCCCAGGGCACCGTATGGTGCTGCCGGGACAGGCGGGGGTGCCCCTGGGGCACGGCGCAGTGCCGCGGGGCCGGGCGCCATGCGGTGCTACCAGACCGGGCGGGGGCGCCCCCCAGGGTACCACACTGTGCTGCTGGGCCGGGCGGGGGCGCTCTCGGGCGCCTCAGGGGTGCCACGTCGTGCTGCTGGGCCGCGCGGTGCTGCCGGGCCGAATGGGGCCCAGGGCACAAAAATGGCTCGGGCTAGGCGGCCCGAGACATTAAGGTGTGCCTTTCCACACCCAGCACACCCTGTGCGCACGCCTGTGCTTAGGTGCTTAAAGTTAAGCACATGCTCAAGTGATTTGATGGATGAAGATGGTAGTTTCTCCATTGCAAGAGACTGCAAACAGGAAAACATTAAATATTTTGGGTTATTTCATGCACTTGTTACTGAGATAAAATTACCATTGAGATAAAAACTATACAGTATCAATTACTATATCTGCTGCAGTAACTAAGCTTGTGAGCTTTAGTCAGATCCTCAATATTTAGTTTAACAGAGATTTGGGAGACATAAAGCTAGCAAAGAAAATGTGCTAACAAAGAGTGTTGACAAGCTAAATAGCTTTCTTTGTAACCACATTTTTTTGTATTATAGCTGCTAAATGCTACTTTGTGAGTAACACCATCTAGTTGAGCTGTATAAGAAATTGGCATAATCTTCAATGTATTTGGCAACAAGCCAAGACTGGCACAAACTCTAAGTATTTTCACATGCATGACTGAAATTAAAACTATGAAATAATTCTTTACAAAAAAGGAGACTAGATAAATTGCAACACAGTAAAAGTGGCTATATCATTATTCCTAGTGCTAGCTCTTTATTCAGCCACATAAGTTAGCTATGTTTTGATACCACGTATGTAAGCATTATTGTCTCCATTCCCTGATCTCAGTCAATGTCCCTTTGATGAAATAATTGGTAGAGTGACTTACCAGAGCTTGTGTTATGGGTATGTGACTTGCCCCTGCTTGTAGCTCCATGTAGAACAAGTGCCTCGAATAATTGGTCCTTGATTTCACAGTCCTCAAAAGTTTATTTTTCATGCTATCATGGGATTTTGTTTTATTTATGTCACTTTTTAGGTTTGTTCATTTAAATTTAATTGATGTTTGAAGTGTTGTGTGGTAGTTTTCAGACTGCTTCTATCAAGAGAAAAGTACTTATTCCTTTCTGTAGGAGCCAGAAGATAATTTGATTATAGCTGTACTGAGCACAGAAGTTCAGTCTTGTTTCTGTTGTTATGCTAAGGTGCCAACAGCATTTCTTCTTCTAATCATAATTCTATTTAGTTCTTATTTAGCACTTTTCATCTGTAGATCTCAAAGCACTGGAGGTTGAGTATTATTATCTCCATTATACACAAGGGAAAACTGAGTCACACAAATAGGTGATTTTTCAAAGGCCACACAGCAGGTCATTGAAAGAGCCAGGAACAGAATCCATTTACTGACACACAATCCCATGTCCTTTTCACTGGGCCATTCTGCTGTAGGAGAAGATAGAGGGAGAGGACATTTCCTTAAGGGTCTCTTTGTGGAATTTAATTCTTCTAGAAATGGAGAGAATGGGTCTTCCCATGGAACCAGCTATGAGGCCCCTTACAAACCAAGGGATTAGTGGACAGCCAATGTCACGTACAAAGAGAAGCAATGCATCTGCCCTGGCTCTTGCGTTCCTGGTGACATCTCCTGGCCCTTGGCTTTGTGTCACTGATGAGTGAGCCCATAATTGTGGGTATAAATTATTTTTGTCAGCATGACAACTGAAGAAATAGTAAATTTTAAGTAATGGGACTTTTGTAACTGTAAAAGAGAATGTGAACTGTTTGCTTTATTTATTAATTTATTTAGAAAACCAGTTTCTTACAAAATAGTAATGTTTAGGGTTTACACTGAAAAATAGATATTGTGTACGTAGTCTGTGAGAGAGGACTCCAAAAAAAGGATATCTTTTGTTTACACACACACACACACACACACACACACACCCCCTCAGATGTCCATTTTTAAAAGCGGTTTCTTCTTTGTGTGTGTGTGTGTGTGTGTGTGTGTGTGTGTGTTTAAACTTGTATACTCTGTCATGTTATTAAAACTTGCTATTTAGTTCTGAACAAAAATTTGTTTTCAAATGTCTAAATTTTGCATGCTTTTAATGGCACACATAAAATAAAGATGTTATAACAGGTGGTTTAGAAATATCGATTTGCTTGTGAGGCTACAAGACAGGGTTTTTTTTTCTATTTTATATATTAGCCTTTTAAAAAAATCAGACAAAGAAAAGTGTAAGTCCAAAGGAAATCTACTCTGATCAAATCCACTGGTTTGTTAATCACCTGAATTTTTGCTCATATCATACATGTGAAACACAGGCCTTTTCAACCTTACACAGGAGAAAGCCAAACCCTGTAATAAGACTTCTGCTACTTAGTTCGTGCTGTACAGGGAACAAACACAAAGAAAACAGGCATGTCACAACTCAACTCATTCTTGTCTTTAATGTCTTTGCTGCATTTATGAAAAGGGAGAGGAGAGGGAACGCATGAAGTCAGTTATTTACATGGCAGCAAAGCTTTAGATGTGGTCCTTCATAAGAATCCTCTGGATATGTTTAAAAGGACTTGTATTGAGACAAGATATCAAATAAACAAGGAAAGCAAGGATAATGCTGAGGGTTTGAAGAATGGACATGTATGGTCAACAGATGTGCCTCAACCGGATTCCCCTTACGAATAAAGTAAGGGAATTCTGATACAGCATTCTTGCTGAAGTTGCTGGGATTGAGACTCTGGCATTTGTTTTCCCCTCTCAGTCAGAAAATCCTTGAATCTTACTCGTGTGTTACAAAAGACATCTGCTTGATAGGGTTTTTGGACACTGCAAACGATGTGCTTCCCATAACAATGAAGAGTTAAAGGGATAGGAACAAGATTTGTGGGGCTAGCTAAATTCCTGCTTTAATGATTATTTTAATGCTGCTGGGATTTTTGTAGTATTACTAATTAGATGTTAGGTTGCTTAGTGCATTATATAGGTGTCTTTATTATTTACCTCTAACTAAATAAAAAATGAAAAGGGAAGTGACTCAATAATAGTGACCCAAGAGCTGTGTAGAAATTTGAGAACAAAAATTTTATTTGAAGTAGACTAAGGGTATGTCTGCACTTGCACCCTATTTTGAAATAGGGATGCAAATGAAGACATTTGAAATTGCAAATGAAGCTGGAATTTAAATATCCCACGCTTCATTTGCATAATTGCATTATGGCGCTATTTTGAAATAGCGCTATTTTGAAATAAAACGCACTGTGTAGACATGTTATTTCGAGAGAAGGGTTTTCTCTCGAAATAATGCGTCGGGACAGGTCTAATATTGGGGACTGGGAGATGGCACTGGGAGGACTCGGGGGAGAGGGTTGGGTGCAGTGGGGCTCTGGAAACAGGAGATTGGCACTGGGGAGTCTGGTGGGGGGGGCCCTAAAGGGTGGGGGCTGGCCTAGGGGGGTTGGGTGCAGGGCACTCTAGGGTCAGTGTGGCTAGCGCTGGGGGGGTAGTGGAGGTGTAAGGGGCTCTAGGGATTAAAGCTGGCACTGGCCCATTCACAAACTTTTGGTGGCCCAGTAACATATATGCAGATATGCCAATAAAATGTCACCGCTCCACCAAAAGTTTGTGAATGGGTTTGCCGGTCCCCAGTATAAAAAAGTTTGGGAACCACTGGTGTAAGTGACAATCTGTAATAGCAGTAGGAGAACAGATTTCTGGGCCTGCTGTAAGAATCCCTTCTAGCACCAATTTTAATGATTGAGTCTCCCTACAGTCTTCCAACTAATCCAACTTAGTTACAAGAATCAAGAGTGTAATATACTTCTACAGTAGACAAATAAAAATTCAAGAACAAACTAAGCTCTTTACAGTAGGAACTTTCAGGAAAATGATTAAAGAATTCATTATATTTTATTCTTAGTTTTCAGTGTTTTGACTGTAATAAGCACGTTGTTTTAATTTGAAATCAATAAAAGACTGATAACACCACAAAGTGATGTTTGCAGCCTACTGAAGTTGAGTTCACATTTATTTTGTTTCATTTGCATATTCATATGTGAAATGGAGTGGAATTGAATGTGGTTATCCAGGGTCATTTTTTTACTATAATACCTTTTGCCAGGCCACTTACTGCAAAGTATGGAGGACGGAATAGGGCAGGTCTCCCCAGAAACCTTGTGAGAAGGATGAAAGAGTTCCTCTGAGAGCCGTATGGAGAAATGCAGGGAGGATTCCTGCTTCATCTCCAGACACGTTTACAAAGTGTTCCGGTCCAAGGAGCCCCCACTGTGTAGGCAGGGTGGCCACCACAGATCACACTCAATTACCTTAGCCCACTTGTAGCATGATTAAAAATGTGAACTCACCAGAAGTGCCCTCCACGCCATTAGGGCCTGGCAGCGAGATGTCTTGAGAGGAGGAGATTGTCTCCAAAGCTACTGAAAGGTCCTGGCTGTCAGTAAGATGGGATGCTCTGCTCTCCTGCTGACCATTCTCTTCCTCCTCCTCTTCCTCATACACATGGTCCTTCCATGCTGGTGCTTCAGGCTGCCAGAGGAGTGCATTGGGAGGAATCCCTGGACTGGCTTTGGAAACTGATCAGGTTCCACCCACAAGCTCATAGAAGCGGTATGTTTGCAGCACTGATCCAGACCATCCATTTACCTCTCTTGTCCTTATTCACATAGCAGCGAGTTCCAGGATCTCCTGCATGCTTCGTGCTGGTGCTCGTTTGTGTCCCTGGGCATTCATGGTCAGATGTGATGCTGAGGGTGTGCTGTCTACTTTGAGGTCTGCTCACCACACTGGCCACACAGGAAATGAAATTCAAATTTTCCTGAAGTTTTTCCTGTGCACCTGGAGAGCAGTAGAGTTGAAAGTCCTGGCCAGAGTGGTCACATCTGAGCATGTGGGACACTTTCTGGAGGCCAAGAATGTCGACTTTCACAGCACTGCCTCTGCACTGCCTTAAGGTCCATTATGCAAGGTTGAATTTATCATTACTTCTTGTGAAAAGCAGGAGTATCGAAATCAACTTTAACTGCCCTTAAAGTCGACGGAATGGGCTTGGTGGTATGGACTAATTTTTTAGAAAATTGACCTAATGCAGTTAAGTTTAACCTAAACTCCTAGTATAGACCCAGACCTTAGGAGGCTCAGATAGCCTTATAGAAAGAAATGGAGAATTGGACTGGCTAACCATGGCTTTGTTGAAACAAAAAACAGGACTATGTAGCACTTTAAAGACTAACAAGATGGTTTATTAGGTGATGAGCTTTCGTGGGCCAGACCCAGTTCCTCAGATCAAATACTGAAAGAAAATTGTTACAACCATATATACCAAAGGATACAATTAAATAAAAGACGGCTTTGTTGGGTATAGTGCCTTAGGAGAATTGTAGACGAGTGCCCTCTAGGTACTGTATAGAGCATTGCAGCTCAGTCAGCAGCTTTACATCTCTTTTACATGAAATAAAAATTGTGAAATTACATAATTCATTATTTCTTTATGATTTCCAGTATTACATATTTCACTTCAATTGTTTTGGATGACTATAACCAGTGCTTTTTTGTTTAAAAAAAAGAAAAGAAAAAAAGGTGCCGGTACTCCAGGGGAAAAGTTGCTGAGCTCTGACAGGAAGTGCTGGTACTGTGTCTGGAGGTGCCGGTACCGTCACAAAAAAAGCACTGACTATAAATACAGAAGTTACATTCTATATCATGTTTTCTGAAACAAACTTAGTTAACAGGATTTCCAGAACTTCTTAACTAAGGAGTTTAATGCAATAGAAAAGCCAGTATACTGATGAGCACTATACTTTATTCCCTTTATTTATTATATATTTTGAAATGACAGAAAATTGTGCTATTTTTCGTAATTTACCTTATGCTGATTGTAATCAGTAACAGTCTTTTCACTTTTTGCACAAATATGTACTGAATTCCATACGTAGACGTGCCTTCCTTTCTGGCATTATATTATTACAATAATATATTGAAGTGATGTTAGTGCTTCAATTTGAAACTTCAAACCCCAGAAAGTTGCTTTAATTTAAGAAAAAATCCTTTTCTGATTTCTTGTATGCCAAATGTCCACAATGTTTATGGCTAAGTTATAAATCCTTTAAGAAAAGGTTGTAGAGTGGAGACTATCAATATGGATGAGGTATATGAATGATACCAATAATCTAAGGAGAGGGCAGCAGAGAGAATTGGGGAGAAACTGTAAGTGTTTGGGAAGGTGGAAGGTTAGAAAGGAGAAATAAAATGTGACCCTTTCTTGTTGAATTGGTGTACAGACACACAACTATAAATAATCTTGCAGTCAACATTGACCAAGTTACAAGTAAGAATCCAAGCGAGGAATTCTTAAAAGTAACAAAGATTATATATTAAAAGGATATTACAAGAAAATAACAAATGTTTTAATAAGGACTCTATATCTGATGAGAGATCAATTCAATTACTAATATAAAGCAAATGATCAGTAGGGTTGCCAGGTGTCCAGTTTTGAACCAGACAGTCCAGTATTTGAGCTTTCTGTTTGGGAAACAAATTGAGAAAATATAACTGTCCGGTGTTTTCTAAATAAGATGTAATGTAGATTGTGATGCAATGTCAAGCGTGTCCGGTATTTTTGTTGAAACCATCTGGCAACCCTAATGATCAGTCAAAACTATACTAAGTAAAGTCAAATAGTTTCTTTTCATACCGAGACTCTCAGAAAGTCTGTGTGCTTCATCTTATGGAATAGGACTTAAAGCATATTTTCTAAGTTCCGGATGATTTTGTATGTGATACACTTGAGGGGGGGTGGATAAACATGAGATAATAACATATTGACTGTTGAATTCTGGCACATTTTAAATTGATGTTTGTTGTTTTAAAACCATGCAGCGGGATAAGTGTTCTATGAAGAAGCTAACTGGACCCCCACTGTTTCTTTGTGTATTCCTCCAGCTAACTGCACTGCTGATAGACAGCGCTATTAAGTAGTCATTAGCACCATGTCTGAAAGCTTGGCTTCTGCAGATAATAACAGTCCATTCAGTATTTTAAGCCTTTCTAAGAAGGAGGGCAGAGTGTGGTTCATATAACTGAGTATAATGAGGTCATTCTAAGACAAGCCTGAGATACAGACCCCTGCACAACTTTAGCCTATTTGATGTTAGAACAGATTCAAATCTAACATTCCAGTGATTCCCCTTGCCCCTCCCTCCCCCCCGTAAAAAGCTTCTGCCATTAATTGAGACTACAGGCAGTCCCCAGGTTACGTACAAGATAGGGACTGTAGGTTTGTTCTTAAGTTGAATCTGTATGTAAGTCGGAACTGGCGTCCAGATTCAGCCGCTGCTGAAACTGATCAGTTTCAACAGCGGCTGAATCTGGACGCCAGTTCTGACTTACATACAGATTCAACTTAAGAACCCCAGGCATCCCAAAAAGATTGATGATGAAAAAAGAAAAAATATCTGAGACAAATCAGTCTCTTTGAAGTCAGTGGAAATTTTGCCATTGACCTGAATTGAACAAGATTTCCCCATTGAACATAAGAAATATTTTTTTCAAGGGAAACCAATATTTATTAAAAATTGTTCTCTCTCTTTTTTCTAGTATTCATCATGGCTTCTGGACTTTTGGTTTATCCTTTCGGTCTGAGCTCTGCTACAGTGAAGAAATTCTGTGAGAATTCAAGCATATACTATGCAGGAGACTGCCAGATTGGTTGGGGGTATATGTTGGCAATTGTTGGAGTCATGTTATCTGTCTTTTTACCATTTTTTGCAAAATATGCACCAAAAGAGCACATATCTCCAACTCCAATACCTGCTATTTTATAGTATTTTATTAATATTTAACAGCAGAACACTCCTGTCAATCAATGGGCAGAAAGTAATATAGCACTTCCTTTTAGCTGTATGGCTAAAAAAAAAAGAGAGAGAGGAGGGAAAGAGAGGGTCAGAATCACAAAGACCAAAAGTGCATTGACAGTCTTCCATAAGCATGAGACTCTAACACTCTGGAATTGAAATAAGATTAATAAGTAGCCTTTATGCTGCTCTAAACTTATAATGGCGTAATGCCTTATTTAAAATATCTGTTTATCCTCAAAACATCTGTCTACCTCCCAAACAGTTTCTTTTATGTCTCAAAACAGTAAATCTGTTAAAAGCCTCAATTCTCTTTTATATGTTATTAAATGTCAAAACTTTTATGAACCCTGTAATTTAAAATTTGCTATTTTGTTATAGTTCTTATGAGTGAGGAAAAGCCTGCTAGTAACCATGGCCTAAAATGAAACTTATCTATGAAAAAAGTTGTATGCAAGAACAAATGCTTTTGTTTGTTTTTTATCGATGCATGTGAGAAGTGTGCCTGAATATTGTAATTTATAGGCACACTTTTTAGTGCTATCCTAACATGTGGGAAGAACAGCCTTCATAGTGATTGCTATAAATTTTAGCTACCGTAACTCTTTTCTAAAGAGATCTAACCTTTTCAAAAAGCCCAATATTAAAATCATTTAAAAAGGAGAAAATATGTTAAGAGGAGAAGTGCATTTGTTTTACCATAGTTTTTAGATTATAGTTTTTCATGTAATTATATACAATTATTTTTACTTTAGAGGGGTTTATAATTGTGTAAGGTAAATGCTTCATTTACAAAACATACATGTCTGATGGCAAAGCTACCTATGCACATTTCATCGTGATGCAAGGTGGAGAAGGCCAGAGTATGATGGCCTTTCTCATGCTGAATAGTATCGTGCTCCATGAGAAAGTGATTTGTTATGGAATAAAATTCTACTGTGGGTGTGTCTAGACTACTGAGTTTTGTCGACAAAAGTGGACTTTTGTCGACAAAACTATACCAGCGTCTACACTACCGCTGAGTTCTGTCGACATAACGTCAACAGAACTCAGCAGTTTTGTCGACGCTGGTATACCTCATTTTACGAGGCATAACACCTTCTGTCGACAGAGTTCTGTTGACAGAAGGTGTTATTGCCTGTAGGGTTGCGTCTAGACTACGGGGTTCTGTCGACAAAGCAGCTTGCTTTGTCGACAGAACTCAATGTGTCTGGACGCTCTTTGTTGATGGAAGTTTTGTCGACAGATACTGTTGACAAAACTTCTGTCGACAAAACCCGGTAGTCTAGACGTACCCTAAGTGTGAGTATGTATTGCAGACTTTGCCTTCATATCAACCAATGTAATGTTTAGAAAATGTCACATCTGATGGGTATTTTTTGTGTAAAATGTATGAAGTTTAGTTCCAGCAATATGGCTTTTTTGTTTGTTTCATTACCACTAAGGATTCAAACAAATGCACCACTTGCCTTAAATAAAAGAATGATTAGGTTCTAATATTACTACATTGCCACATTTCTCTTTTAATATTACAGTAAAATTCCTATCCAATATTTAGGGGCATGAGGGTGTTATTTATTTTAAATATTTGCTAGTAAAGAACTGAACCTCTTAAATGATATATTAATACTGAAACTTAAGTTTCTGTTTTTTAATTTTGTCCTGTGAACCAACTGATTGCAGCTATCATCTTTGTGAGTTGTATGAAGTGTTGTTGTAGCCATTTGGTCCCAGGATATTAGAGAGAAAAGGTGGATGAGGTAATGTCTAAATTAAACCAACTTCTGTTGGGAAGAAAAATAGGCTTTCAAGATTACACAGAGCTTTAGAAAAAGAACTGAAGAAGAGCTCTATGTAAGTTCAAAAGCTTGTCTCTCTCACCAACAGAAACTGGTCCAACAAAAGATATTACCTCACCTCCCATATAGCTCTCTCTTTCTTGGTTATTTATCGAAGCCTGACTAATGGTTATTTCTGAATTACTTCTTTTGTGAAACATATGCATGAAGAGACAGAGAAATGTTGAGGAAGTATAAGAAAATGAGAACTGATAGAACAATCACTTTACTTTATTCCAATATGTATCAAAATATTATACAGTCTTGTTTACATAGTGAAGCCTTCTAAATTCATATTAATTAAACATTCATTTTCTAAAGTCAGTTACATCATCATGAGCTCCAAAGGGTAAATTATGCACACACATTTTAATATAATGAGTTACATAATTAATGTTTTAAAATGCATATTTCAAAGCTGAATAAAGTAAATAGAGATCATAGAGTTTGATCATAGGGTAAGTAAGGAGTGAAATCTTCCAACTATTTAACAAAAATGAGGCTAAAGGAATTTCTTCTGCTCTTTTAAAGTAGGCAGAATAGGTTTCAGTCTCCTCTGTATGTAGCTTATTGCATTTTTAGAAGTGTCTTATCTCTTGTTTTCATAAATTTGTGGAATAGATTGGAAAGTTTCCTATAAAATTCAGAAGGTAAAAAGTGAGACAATAAATAGATGATAAATCCATAATCACAAAGTAGAGAGAGAAATGCAGGCTTTTCTTTCCTAACCAACCTGTGCCTTTACAACAGAACAATTATACAAGACAGGATCAATATATAAAAAATTCTCATCAACCACTCAAAATGTTATACAATGTGTAAAAATGTATTGTGTGGGTTTTCCTCTGTTTTGTGTAATGCTTACCATTGTTCACTTAATGTTTCACTAGAAAAAGTGATTTGTTAGTGTAAATTAGAAAACATTTTTGCAAAGATTTGATAGCTTACCAAAAGTTAAAAAATTTTAGATTTCTATTAATACCCATAATATAGTAGATACAGAGGGCCAGATCCAGTACACTTATAAACATAGTTTTACCCATGTGCAGAATTGTGCTCATCAGTAATCCCACTGAAATCCATAGGATTCCACATGAGTAAAGATATTTACATGTGTAAGGGTACGTCTAGACTACCGGGTTTTGTCGACAGAAGTTTTGTCGACAGTATCTGTCGACAAAGAGCGTCCAGACACATTGAGTTCTGTCGACAAAGCAAGCTGCTTTGTCGACAGAACCCTGTAGTCTAGACGCAACCCTACAGGCAATAACACCTTCTGTCGACAGAACTCTGTCGACAGAAGGTGTTATGCCTCGTAAAATGAGGTATACCAGCGTTGACAAAACTGCTGAGTTCTGTCGACGTTATGTCGACAGAACTCAGCGGTAGTGTAGACGCTGGTATAGTTTTGTCGACAAAAGTCCACTTTTGTCGACAAAACTCAGTAGTCTAGACACACCCTAAGTGTTTGCCAAATTGAACCCCTAGTTTGAAATTTCTTTTTACCTTTCACTTATTTTCTCAGTAGGGATCTTAAAATTTACAATATCACTATACCAAACTACATTTTGAAAACTTATTTTTAGTGTTTTGAACAAATAAATTAAAAATTCAATTTTTTTCTATATATTCTTCATTTTCTAAGAAAGCATGAAATTAATGTTTCCATATTGAATTTCCTTTATATAATTTTAAATGTTGAAAGGAAATAAATTTGACGAAATAAATTTAATGGAGACTAGTAACATCTAAAATGGGATAGACAGAATTGCTATGTAAAAGATGTACATTCAGAACTAGTTTATAACTGCAGGTACAGATCATACTGTAACTGACTTAAACCAGAATAAGCAAAGCATATACTGCAGAACGTCCTCTGGAACTCAAATATGGGGAATTACTACCAATACATTTGCTAACACTAATAGATCACTTTTTAAATAAGGATTGTCTGTGAGTTATATTGTGTATAATAATTTTCTTGTTAAAAACAGAAAAATTACTGGATCAGGTTCAAGTTTTATTCTAAATATATAATTTTTTAAGTGTAACTAAAAGCTGTATTTTCCATTACTGTGTTTCTGCGTTGACTAGCTGCCTCCTTTTTAGAATATTAACTGTTTTCTGTATTTGACTTGTTGAATAAAGTATTTCAATTGTTTTAAATGTGAAATTTACAATTGCCAACACTGTATAATAAAATAATTCACATTGTTCACAATTTTCTTGACTTTGCTTTGTTTTACAGTTGCAATCATATTATACAGAGCAATTACTTTAAGGCTTGTCTACATTGCAAGTTTTTGTGGCAGAAAATATGCTAATGAGGGTATCATTAGTGTAAGTTGCAACATCATTAGCATATTTTCTGCCCTTTCTTTTTGCCCAAGGGGGTTTGAACAAAAAGAAGCAGTGTAGCTGCTTCCGTTCTGCGTAAAAACCCCATGTTGTGCAAGATCCTTATGCCTCTTCCGGATCCTCCTAAACTCGCAGTGTAGAAGTGCGAAGCCTAAGAGAAGAGACTTAGGGTATGTCTACATTGCATTCCTCTTTCGAGAGAGGAATGCAAAAGCAGACAAACAAAATTGCAAATGAAGCGCAGATTTGAATTTCCCACATTTCATTTGCATAATCGCGTCCTGGTGCTATTTCGAAATACCCTATTTCGAAAAAAGAAATGCTGTGCAGACGCGGTTATTTCGAAAGAAAACCCTTCTTTCAAAATAACCCTTAAACCTCATTTTATAAGGAGTAAGGGTTATTTCAAAAGAAGGGTTTTCTTTCGAAATAACCGTGTCTAGACAGCGCTTCTTTTTTCGAAATAGGGTATTTTGAAATAGCACCCGGACGTGATTATGCAAATGAAGCATAGGAAATTGAAATCTGTGCTTAATTTGCCATTTCATTTGTCTGCATTTGCATTCCTCTCTCGAAAGACGAATGCAATGTAGACATATCCTTAGGGAATAAGGAAATGGCAATAATATGAATAATCCATATATAATTGTCTGCATATAGGAGCATAGGCATAAATATATAGTTTGTGATCCTGGACCTGGACAAATAATGATCCAGTTTGTAGGCTGCTCTCCTGGGACTTAGGAAAACCAGGTTCATTTAACTACTCTATCTCCCACCTCTTGTGTGGCTTTGGACAACTCACTCACTGTCGCTCTGCCTTAGCTCCCTCTACAAAATAAGGATATTAATACTTCTTCGAGAGATTGCTCATGTGCATTCAAATTAGGTGCATGTGTGCCGCGTGCACGGATTCTGGAGCCTTTTTCCCTAGCGGTATACATCGGGCCAGCTGGGAGCCCCCTAGAGTGGCGCTGTCATAATGGTGAATAAATACTCTTGCTGGCTCTTCCCTCCCTCAGTTCTTTCTTACTGCCCATGACGGTAGCCCGGAACAGTCTTTGTCTTGGTCTATTGACAAACCCAGTTCTTGATAGTGTTTTGCATTGTAAATTTTAGATGGTAAGTATGTTTTAGTTGTAGAACGCTCTCCTCCCTGCGGGGGAGGGTGATGCCAGGCCTGCTAGGGTTTCAACCGTGCGTGGCTTGTTCAAAGTCTATGCCCTGCGGGGACCCCCATGACTCTTGCCTAAAGTGTCTGGGGGAGGGCCACTTGACTGATTCATGCAGAATTTGTAAAGCTTTCAAACCCCGCACAAAGAGGGAAAGAGATTCCTGCCTGAAGCTGCTACTCATGGAGTCTGCACTTCAGCTGGTACCAGAGTGGGCTCTGGCAGTGCAGAGCGCACCAGCATCTATATGCAATCCTGCACCGGGGCGTACCTCAGGGCAGAAGTAGATGGCAGAACTGAGGCACAGGTTCCAATCACCTGCAACGAATTGGAAGAAACAGGCATGAGGAAGATCCCAGGACCACAGACCCCAAACACCCGCTGGAGTCTCCCCACACCACTGCGAGCAAGGACTAATGCAGGTACACAGGCCATCGATCCCTGATGTGTTCAGCGCAGCGAGGGATTTGATAGAGATGACCACCTCGCTGAGCCCGTCTCTGATACCAGACACGATGGACCGGTCGTACATGTCAGCAGCACCAGACTCAGCAATAGCACAAAGTACTGCACCAGCACACAGTGTGTGGCTTGCTTCTGCGCCCACCCCGGTACCAGGGTCCGGAACAGCCTCGGGATCCTCGGTGGCACCCGGTTATATGCCGGCACCGGTGGCCATGTTGACACCGATGTCACTGCCAGCACTGGTGGCCATGTCGGCGTTGATGGTAATGCCGACACCAGTGGTCACATCGGCACTGGTGTCTGTGATGGCATCAGCACCTATAATCATGCCGGCACCAGGGACCATGCAGGTCGCAGTGGGGTTGCCTGCACTGGCGAGCACCTCCGCGCTGCTGCTCGTGGCACTGCAGGTACCTATGTTGTTATCGGCGCAGGCACAGAGTGAGACGCCACCTCGCCCGGGAGTGATGAGACCCCCTCCCCCACTTGTGCATCTTGGGAAGCCAGAATCCATGGCCAGGCACCGAACTAGGCACCACTCTCAGGCGCTGTCTACAGTCCCCTTCCCCCCTTGGTCGGCGTCAGACGATTCATCCAAATCAGAGGCAGAGTCTGTGAGGTCAGAAGCCTCCTCACAGAGGTCCTCCCATTACCGCTCTCATTCGCTGTACCAATCCCGGCACTGGGAGTACCAGCCGCAGCAAACATGGCCACTGCAGGGGCAAGCTCAATGGCCCTTCTGGCCACCATGGGCCTATCACCAGTTCCAGGGTCCACTGCCACCGTCCCAGGGGTTGGGAGGTTCTAGGTCCAGGGGCACTCCCTCAGCGACTCCCATGTCTAGGGCACCTGCCTTAAAGGACAGGGTCAGCCCTCAGAGGGATTTGCCTTGCCTAGTAACACAAGGGGAGGCATCCGAGGTTCAGAAGTAAGCAAAGCCACAGGTCCCAGTGCAAGTGTGAGGGCCATCCCAGGAGCAGCCAGCAGTGAGGGAATACTCGTCGTCGTATGATGAGGCCTTGGCCGACCCAGCTTCTCCTATGCCACCAATGGATGCCAGAGCCCACCAAGATCTATTAAGGTGCTTGGCGGCGAACCTGGGATTTTAGGCAGAGGTTGTACAATAAGATGTTAACAGGGAGTTTGGAGAGGGAGTTCTCCAGTACACAGACAATCCAGGAAGTTTTTGGAGAATATTGGGGATAACTTTTTGGTACAAGTGCTGAAGGAACTGACCTGGGGCCATGCACAGCCTTACCTGCTGCTCACAAACAGGGAGGAACTAGTAGGGGAAATAGAGGTGGGTGACAACCTGGGAAGCAGTGATCATGAGATGGTCAATTTCAGGATCCTGACCAAAAGGAGAGTAGCAAAATACACTCCCTGGACTTCAGAAGAGCAGACTTTGACTCCTTCAGAGAACTGATGGGCAGGATTCCCTGGGTTGCTTACATGAAAGGGAAAGGAGTCCAGAAGAGCTGGCAGTATTTTAAAGAAGCCTTATTAAAGGCGCAGGAAGAAACCATCCCGATGTGCAGCAAGAAAAGCAAATATGGTAGGCTACCAGATTGGTTTACCAGGGACATCCATGATGAACTTAAACACAAAAAAGGAGCTTACAAGAAGTGGAAACTTGGACAGATGATTAGGGATAAGTATAAATATATTGCTTGAGAATGCAGGGGAGTTATCAGGAAGGCAAAAGCACAATTGGAATTGCAGCTGGCAAGGGGTGTGAAGGGTAACAAGAAATGTTTCTACAGGCATGTTAGCAATAAGAGGGTGATCAGAGAGGGTGTGGGGCCCTTATTGGATGAGGGACGTAACCTAGTGACAGATGATGTGGGAAAAGCTGAAGTACTCAATGCTTTCTTTGCCTCTGTCTTCATGGACAAGGTCAGCTCCCAGACACTGCATTGTCTAGTGCATTTATGGGAAGGAGGTGGACAGCCCTTGGTGGAGAAAGAACAAGTTAGGAACTATTTAGAAAAGCTAGACATACACAAATCCATGGGCCCAGATTTAATGCATCCGAGGGTTCTGAGGGAGTTGGCAAATGTCATTGCGGAGCCTTTGGCCATTATCTTTGAAAACTCATGGAGATCCTGGATGATTGGAAAAAGGCAAATGTAGTGCCCATCTTTTAAAAAGGGAAGAAGGACAATCCAGGGAACTACAGACCAGTCAGCCTTACCTCAGTGCCTGGAAAAATCATGGAGGGGATCCTCAAGGAATCAATTTTGAAGAACTTGGCAGAGGGGAAAGTGATGAGGAATAGTCAACATGGATTCACAAAGGGAAGTTGTGCCTGGCCAATCTGATTAGCTTCTATGATGAGGTAACTGACTCTGTGGATATGGGAAAGTCGGTGGATGTGATATACCTTGACTTTAGCAAAGCTTTTGATATGGTCTCCCACAATATTCTTGCCAGCAAGTTAAGGGAGTATATATTGGATACATGGATTGTAAGATGGATAGAAAGCTGACTAGACTGTCGGGCCCAACGCGTAGTGATCAACGACTTGATGTCAAGTTGGCGGTCGGTTTCTAGCAGAGTGCCCCAAGGATCGGTTCTTGGACTGGTTTTGTTCAACATCTTTATTAATGACCTGGATGAGGGGATGGATTGCACCCTCAGCAAGTTTGCAGATGACACTAAGCTAGGGGGAGAGGTAGATACGTTGGAGGGCAGGGATAGGGTCCAGAGTGACCTGGACAGATTAGAGGATTGGGGCAAAAGAAATCTGATGAGGTTCAGCAAGGACAAGTTTAGAGTCCTGCACTTGGGACGGAAGAATCCCAAGCATTGTTACAGCCTGGGGACTGAATGGTTAAGTAGCAGTTCTGCAGAAAAGGACCTGGGGATTACAGTGGATGAGAAGCTGGATATGAGTCAACAGTGTGCCCATGTAGCCAAGAAGGCTAATGGCATATTAGGGTGCATTAGGAGGAGCATTGCCAGCAGATCCAGAGAAGTGATTATTCCCCTTTATTCGGCTCTGGTGAGGCCACATCTGGAATACTGTGTCCAGTTCTGGGCCCCCCCACTATAGAAAGGATGGGGACACATTGGAGAGGGTCCAGTAGAGGGCAACCAAAATTATTAGGGGACTGGAGCAGATGACCTATGAGGAGGCAGAATACCACCAAGAATCACAGCGCATTCTACACGGTCTCAGGCCTCTTCGACAGCATACCTAGCAAGGGTCCCCATAGTGGACATCTGTAGGGAAGCCACATGATTGTCGGTGCACACATTTGCAGCACATTATGCAATCACTCAGCAAGCTAGCGCAGATGCAGCCCTGTGGGCTGCAGTGCTGTAGTCTGCATTACAGTAATTTCTGTTGTTCTCCGACCCCATCTCCATAGGGTGTTGGCTAGGGAGTCACCTAATTTGAATGCACACGAGCAATCACTCGAAGAAGAAAAAATGGTTACTTACCTGTAACTGTTGTTTTTCGAGATGAGTTGCTCATGTCCATTCGGAACTGAGGAAGGGGAGGGGCCAGCAGGGGTATTTATTCACCATTATGTTGACGCCACTCTAGGGGGCTCCCTGCTGGCCCGATGGATACCGCTGGGGGAAAAGCTCCGGAATCCATGCAAATGGCGCATGCGCACCTACTTCAAATGGACATGAGCAACACATCTCGATGAACAACAATTACAGGTAAGTAACCATTTTTTTCCTAGTTCACATTGATGTTGATGATATATTAAAGATTGGGGCAATTGGATACGTCAGTAATGGGGACCAGATAAATACCAAAGAGAGGTGCCATCCCAGAATATCTTGACAGTGCCTGTTACTCTACTCTGTAGAAAAACTTCTACATGGGCTTCTACAAAAAGGAAGGAAACTTTTGTAGTCCAGTTTCAATGCTGGCTGCAACTTTTCTGCAGATGCCTTTTTTGCAAATTTAAGTGATACTACATTACAAGCTGGAGCTAACCTAGTCTGAAACCCTTGGGTTCTGACCAGTCCCGAATGACCGGGGAGGCCCCGTCCCTCATGGACTGTGCTGCTTTCCTTGTTCCTGGGATAGAGCTCTAGCCCCACTTCTGCCTGGCTGCAGCCCTAGCACCCTGTCACCTACCCAGCTGGGTATCCTTGGGCTAGAACTCTATAGCTGCCACTGGCTCTGCTGCTGCTGGGGCTGGAGCTCCCTGGCTGCCACTGGAGCACCAAATCAGGAGCTTCACACCTGTGACCAGAGCTCCCTGGCCCCACCAGGGCCGGAGCTCCACAGCTGGGGCTGAAGCTCCCTGGCTGCTGCTGGGGCCACTGCCGTCCCTGCTTCTACCTGGCCACTGGGTCCAAAACTCCCCGCTGCACTGCCCTCCTAACATGGGGCCTCCTTACTGAACACTTCAGTGGATTGCCTATGAGGATGTACATCTCCCATTTCAGTCTTCTATGGGCCATATAGCTGTATCATAAGGTTAGATAAAAGGGATTGGAAACTATGCTGTGACTGGGGTGTTCTCTCCTTTCCATGATAGCACTGTGAAATCCACTGATTGTTTACATTCAGAGTATATGAGTTTAACTAAAAGTTGAAATTCTGTTTGAATTCATGTATGCATAACCAAAATTCTATATTTTCATTCATATCCCTTCAATAAAATCTAACAAACCACACAACAAAAAAATGTAGCACAGTAAACAAACAAATATAGTGGTAATAACAAATTGGAACAATTTTATTTTAATTTTTACATAACACATACTTTCATTGTGTTTTCAAGCATTTAATACAAGAACATTTTAATATGAGCGTTGCAAATTCTCAAGATGTGGAGCCTTTATGCTTACTGATCAATAGGAGCATGACCTCAATTTTAAATTACTGCTTAAATAAACATTACTTTTAAATCTCATTCATTGTTTTCACATATTCTCTCATCTCAATATCTGAAATTTTAACAAATTCTTGGAAAGTTCTTTGTTCTACAACAGTTGTGGGTCTTACAGACACACACTTGAAGACATTCCTTTTTTTGTCATAGTTTCCCATGCACCTATGGACATGACCTCTAATTAATCTTGGAAGGTCCCGATCCTATTTCAAGAGATAATAATAAAAAAATTAAGAACATAACAATGGCCATACTGGGTCAGACCAAAGGTCCCTCTAGCCCAGTATCCTGTCTTCTGACAGTGGCTAACAATAGGTGCCCCAGAGGGAATGAACAGAACAGCTAATCACCAAGAGATCCATCCCCTGTTGCCCATTCCCAGCTTCTGACAAATAGAGACTTAGGACACCATTCCTACATATCCTGGCTAATAGCCACTGATGGACCTATGTGCCATATATTTATCTAGTTCTTTTTCAAACTCTGTTAAATCTTGGCCTTCACAATGTCCTCTGGCAAGGAGTTTCACAGGTTGATTGTGGGTTGCATGAAGAAATGCTTCCTTTTGTTGGTTTTAAAGCTACTTATTAGGTTCATTTGGTGATCTCGAGTTCTTATTTTATGGGAACAAGTAAACAACTTTTCCTTATTTATTTTCTCAACACTTCATGATTTTATAGTCCTCGATCATATTCCCCCTTAGACTACTCTTTTCTAAGATGAAAGTCCCAGTCTTATTAATCTCTCCTCACATGGGGTATGTCTACACTACCCCCCTAGTTCGAACTAGGGGGGGTAATGTAGTCATACGGAGTTGCAAATGAAGCCCGGGATTTGAATTTCCCGGGCTTCATTTGCATAAAGCCAGCCGGCGCCATTTTTAAATGCCGGCTAGGTCAGACCCCGTGCCGCGCGGCTACACGTGGCACGGACTGGCTAGTTCGGATTAGGAAGCTAATCCAAACTAGCTAGTCCGTGCCGCGTGTAGCCGCACGGCAAGGGGTCCGACCTAGCCGGCATTTAAAAATGGTGCCGGCCGGCTTTATGCAAATGAAGCCCGGGAAATTCAAATCCCGGGCTTCATTTGCAACTCCGTATGACTACATTACCCCCCCAGTTC
Organism: Pelodiscus sinensis; assembly: GCF_049634645.1. Taxonomy (NCBI): domain Eukaryota; kingdom Metazoa; phylum Chordata; order Testudines; family Trionychidae; genus Pelodiscus; species Pelodiscus sinensis. Next base: position 3,921,972 of record NC_134731.1, on the reverse strand, counting down.
AAACTAGGGGGGTAGTGTAGACATACCCATGGAGGCCATTCCAACACCTCTAATGATTTTTGTTGATCTTTTCTGAACTTTTTCCAATGTCTTCAGTATTCAAGATGTGGGCATACCATGTATTTATATAGCGGCACTAAGAAATTCTCTATCTTATTCTCTACCCCTTTTATGATTCCTAACATTGTGTTTGCTTTGACTGCTGCTGAACATTGAGTGCATGTTTCAGAGAACTATCCACAATGACTGTCTCGAGTAGTAATAGCTAATTTTGTCCCCATAATTTTATATGTATAGTAGGGATTATGTTTTCCAATATGCATTAGTTTGCATCGATCAACATTAAAATTCATTAGCCATTTTTTGCAGTCACCTAGTATTGAAAGATCCTTTTGAAGCTCTTAACGGTCTGGTTTGGACTTGACTATCTTGAGTAGTTTAGTATCATCTGCAAATTGAATATTAATTCCTTTTTCTGACATGAACTACATTCTTCAAAATATCTGAAGAATAATAATGTTATTAGGGGATTCCTCAAAGCTAAATAATGGGTGCAGCACTACAATCAGCACTACTGTCTGTTGCAGTTCTTGACCACTCTCTGGCAGCATGTCTCAGAGGAGCTGTCAGAAAGACTTTGTCTATCTCTGTACCTCTAGAGCTTAGGAAAAATAGTTCTATTGGAAGAAGGGAGCTACAGAATATATGTTCTGAGGGAAGTTGCTCTAAGTATCAGGAAGCAACATAAAAAATGTCTTAGTGAACAGAAAGAGGAGATACTGGGTTCTCACGGACAAAAAACCCACAATAACTTTTGTCCAGGGCTATCTTGAGGTATGCACATATTACCTTAACAAAAACAACAACAACAAACAAAAACCAACAACAAACTGAGGTAAAAGAAAACTTATTGCTATATATGTTTTATGAGAAGAATTGAGTTTTATCACAATTACATACATAAAACTCCTCTGGGTACAAGGAGTGTTTTCCTACATCTGCATCTAACCATAGACAGAAAGCAAATATCTGCCAGAACTGCATGGCCCTTTTATAGCCTCATTTCTGAATGGTCAGTGCTATGAAAGCACGCTCTTACAATCCAGACAAGAACTCATTTTCTATAGGGCTCCAAAAGCTCAGCAGCACTATGGAGTTGTGGTGTGTAAAGTATGAATAAAAATATGCAGTGCACACCTTGAAAAAGAAAGAACATTACCCCATAACCTCTGCTTTATGGTTGTTTCCTTTCAAAATCCCAACCCTTTTTTCCACAACCTAAACAAACTCTGATTAAAATTAATTTGTTCTGAGGTAGCCCCCAGACACTTGTACAAACATTCCTCAACATGTTTTAGCAAAACGGGCTTGGGCTTGCCTGAACTGCAACTGTATTTACTGCCACAGACCCAATAAGCAGTTTGTTCACTTTGTATGGAAAGTGAACAGTCCAGCTTTTAGCTTTCTTTTCTACATTAGAAATTAGTTTTAACAGAATACATGTTATTAATCTCCTAACTGCACCACATATAGTGCATTCTGTAATAAATATAGAAAATACTTACAATTTCATAAAATACACATGGCAAACTCTCCTTTCCATCTTTCAAGACAAAACTTTTTGCTCCATATGCCCCAGGCGTTACTGCAGAATCAAGTGTGCCTAAACAATGTCAATAAGTAAACCAGGATGTAACCATTAGAACACTATTAAAGCCCATGATCTACAAAGATTAACTGACATTAAGGAGGCAGTTTTAATTTGTATCATATCCCAATGAGAACTCTACCAAAAAGAACTTCTTCATAGAACTGTCTCAGCGGACTCTCTAGCTCAGTGTTTCTCAACTAGTGGCACGAGGACCCTCGGGTACTGGAGAGACGTCTGGGGGATACATCAACACAACTGAAATATGAAGAAAACTGAATTTTTCTTTTACATTTTACAGTGCTTTATTATTTTTGTAATTTTTACACCCAAACATTTCACCTCCTGCCCAGCTATGATTAAGTTTTTTAAACAAATGTGTTGCAATGGTAGACAAAAAAATTGTGTGTCTGAAAACTGTAGGTACTGGGGATACTTTTTTTAAAAGGGGGTACTTATAATTTTTTTTAAAAAGGGGTACTTTATAAAAATGGTTGAGAAACACTGCTCTAGCTACTACGTCCATACCCTTTTCAGACAGCCCACTTTTGATGATGTGCTATCCTCTATGCCTTTACCTTTGCACCCAACTGTATGTGGAGTTGTGGCTGCTTTGCACAGTGCTACCAAATCCCCAGTAGCATTCTCATTCCCTGGAAATTCACACTTCTTTATATCAGCCTAAGCCACTGATTAAATTAGCACAGTTAATTTTATATTGCCCTGGAACTTATGCTAGGAACTATTATTACAGAAATCAAGACAACAGTAGAAATATTATGATAGGAGAGTTTAAGTATTGTAGAGTGATACATTTCATTGTGTTACGCTCATATTTTGGTCTCCTTGATGTATGGACAAATGTTTGGATATGAAATTAATTGGATTCCCATGTCAATATTAAAAGGGATATGAGTCAAAGATTAATCAAAATCTGAGAACTGGTTCTTTAAATATTGATACTGTTGTCACACAACCGTAAAAACTACATTGTGCTTGTGGTACTTAAGTATCAGTATTCTTAATTACAGCATACATTACTATACATACCTAATACTTCAAATAAGAGTGCAATTTTATAAGTATACTGGCTCCAATGTTTCATACTTTCAATGACTGCACATATAATTCTCAGAGAATTGTCTTTTTCTTTGAGTTTTAATTGATATGCTGGAATTTTCTTTCAAGGGAAGATGAGAACCTCAAGTTAAATAGAGATCTTTAAAGTCTTTAAAGTCAGATAGGCAGTTGGACATTGTTCTTATGTTAATTATCCAGTATTTAAAATAAACACTTTATTTAATTTATTTAGGTTAAAAAGCACCAATATATTAAGTGTTCAATATAACTTGTTTTATGATATCACAAAAGTCACAGAATTCTCTTTCTGTTCAAATAAGTACCCCTGTTCAAAACAATAGTCACGCAACCCTCCTTTCCTACTCACACCCATACAGATGGTAAAAATGAAGATTTTATTTAGGGACTAGACTTTCTAATATTTCTAAATGGCTTAAGAACCCAAGTCCCAAAATCTGCATTAGTTGGAGAGACTAAGTAGGATAAGATCCCATAGATAGGCACTAGACAACTGATATGAGTCCAGCTAAGTGAAAAACAATTTCTGGCAATGAAAGAAACAATGTAAACATGCCAGAAACACACAAATTTGCACCATCTATTTCATGCTAAGTAGCAGATAGAGACAAATTCATGATTAGCAGTTGGCTAAAATACCGTGATAAAGTGACTCCCATTTACTGGCAGAAAAGGGGTTTAAAAAGTCTTAGGGAGGCTGTGCTAGAGCAGCCAATGAGAAAAAGGCTGAAGGGAGCAGCCAATGAGGGCCAAGCCGGTCCATATGAAAAGGAAGCATCAGGGCAGCGGAAGGGAGTTTTGGGTAGAGAACCCAGGGAGGAAGGACTGTGTCTCTGGAGAGCTGAGAGAACTTCCATCGCACTGGGCAGAGCAGTCCTGTGAGCAGGAACCGGCCACGTGGGAGACAGCTCCTGGATGGCTCTGGTGTTTGTAGGCTAAGACCCTGACACAAGGGCAAAGAGGGTGCTGGAGCTATATGGGAGCCCCAGAATAATGGACTGCAGTTGGCCACTCAGGAAAGTAGCTAGACGCTGGACAGCAGTTGGCCACTGAAGGGAAGCAGCTGAACAGTGGACTGCAGATCCCTTGGAAGGGGGAAAGCATGGTGTGTTGCATAGCAGGAGAGCTGCATTGCTGAAGAGGACACTGCAATCCTTGGAGAAACATGGGTCCAAGAGAAGGAGTGATGGTACAGAGGTACCACCTAAGGAGGTAATTTCCAGGACAACCAGCAGGCAGTTCTACCCCCATTACACATATACACATAAATCTAATCAATAATGAAAAGTTATTCTGTTTTTTATTTTAACTGTACTACCATGTAAATCAGCATTGACCAAATAGATAATTATCATTAATTGTGAATGTACAGCATACCATGGGGGTACAAACAAAGAAAAAGAAAATTGTATCTTTAAGTAGGATGGGATTTTTATTTAAAAATAAGTAATGAAAACATTGTTTAGTCTAAATTTGTGCTATTTTTGACAGAAATTGCATGTAGCAAAAGAGAAAAGAAAAATGTAAGACTGAGGGCTGAAGCAAAAGTAAGTAGAGATTTAACGAATTGAAGGAGAGACTAAACTTTTAAAATCAGTCATAATTTCTATTTCCCTGCATTAACAAGAGATATGTCGTGCAAAGAGATATGAAAAAGGTTTTGTAAATACATGAGTAAATTAATAAAGAGATATATTTGTTCTCCATACAGAAAATAACGACAACTACAGAAACTAGGAGACAAAGCCAGCATTTCTTCAAGCGGGGCAACTCTTCACCATTCAACAAACAGTTGAAGAATAAGATCTATTAATTACCTCTATATTGTATCCATCACAATATGTGACTTGAAGAAGCGTAATTTTATTTCACTAGTAAAAATTATTTAAATAAATTACATTAAGAGCATGTCTTCTTTAACACAAATCCAAAATGTAACTTCCAACATTTCCACAAAATTTCCTGTGATAGTTCTAAGAAAAACCCAGGACTCTGAGCAGAAGGCTGACCAGAGTGAGTGTGTGGTCACAGGACCTAGGGATAATTGTCTTCAAATGTTTGGAAATATTAAGTAATTTTAAAGTGAAATTCGTAATTCCGAGCCCTCCCAAAGTTGAATTCATGAAGGCCTCCCAAAACTATAATTCATGGTAGATTCATCTTCACCCAAATAGTTTCCTCCCACAACAAGCATTTGTTCCCTTATTGTTTTCTTGGGAGATGTCCTGAGGCCTGTAATTTCTTCCCCTTCCTACTCCCCAAATTTTTACCTGAATTGTTTTGTCTTCTGGAACATGATCAAATTGTTTTCCATTAACTTTATTTTCTTGAATATAATGTTTAAATGTATATGCTGGACTATGATCCTGTAGACTTTTTGATATGGTGCTGGGTATAATTGGCCATTGTCCTTTGGATGAACATTTTTGTCCTGTTACAGTTGTCTCAATATGCTGTGATGTCGTATAATGGTCAGGTAGTTTGGGCTGCAGAACAGTTCTCAGGTTATTTGAGGTATTCTCAAACTTTTGAATGATTCCACTATCAGATATTAAATTGGTTCTGCTACTTGGCGGCATATGCTCATTTCTGTTCCAAACTTGAGCACTGTTATTCTTTTCTTCTTCTCTGTAGTGTAACATTATACATGGTTCAGTATCACAATACCTATTGAAATATTGACCTGCATATTCAAAATGTATATAAATGCATTCCATAGATTATTCTGTGGCCTTTTAAAAATACACTGTAATTCTTTAAGCCCAGATAAATCATTTAAATATGTACTTAAATTTATCCTTATTCAGCATCATGATTAAGCATGTGGTTAATTTTACACATGTGCTTAACTTTCATTAACGTCAATGGATTTTAAACGTTTCAACTGATACCTTCAACAGGGATGCTTTCCAGAATCAGAGCCTTAAAATCATTTTCTCAAATTAAATGCACAGTAAAAGTAAGTTCTCCAACTGATAGAAAAGAATACCTTTGTGAACTATACCCCATGGTCACCACTCAAAAAATACCTCCTACAATAGGTTGTAAATTTGGCTTTATGATTTCAGAACTGTACACTTCATAAAGAAAGCCAATGAACTGCTTTCATCTCCAGTCTTGCCAATAGAGGTGAGTTTAGGAAGGTCTTGTCAGAAAGATATCTACGCTCCCATTGGTCTTACAGTGGTTATAGAGCGAGAACTATCCTGTGACTGGGAGTGTTTCCATGGTATTGGAGCCTCCAAAAAATCACAACCCCAAGCAATCACATACCTGGATTGTAATATGGCTTGATAGTGACTTTCCAGTTAAGATTCAACTACCAATTTAGGATTCCCTAGGACTCCCAAGTTAGTCAATAGGTGTATGGCACCTGGGGCTAAATTAGGCCACCAAATTTTAAGAAAAATTCAGCATAGCTACATAATTCTGCTTGAAAATTCATAGCGTAATATGATCTATGACATGGAGGCAGAACAGACCCTTCCATGTGTGCAATATATATGTTTTGGAATTTTAACAATAAATTGTGGGGGTGAGGGGTTTGTACCATTTATCAATGTACATGGGTAGTGGCTTAAAGATTTTGCAATTGAAAATTATTTTTTGAAATAACATCTGAAATTAAAAGTAACAAATTGGAGAAATGGACTCTGGAATTTTTCCTAATTATTCCAGAAATTCCAACATCTTGCTATTTATCACCTTTCATTCTGAAAGCATTGCTGATTCAACAAATGGACAATATTTTGCTGAATTGGAATTGTTTACATAAAAAGACAAATTTGGTTTGAAAGTGTACAGAATACACTTTGCAGTGTACATATCTGGTAATTATTCCCAAAAAGGTTAATATATCATTCGAAAGAAATTATTAGTTAAAAAATAGATATGCAACATTGCCAACTAAGATTCTTTTGACTGTTTCAAGAATATGGAAACATAACAAATATCAGATGTACTTTCACTTGAGAATAAGTGTTATTCTGTTTAATGATAAGAAGAAATTCCAAATTTTACCAACCTCATAATATTCAGGTTCTTTCCAGTATGTGATATATTAGGCTTTGATGCATTTTGTTGTTTCAACAGGGAAGGAGCCACAGAAGTTTCTATTTGACTTTCAAAGTAACATTTTAAATGTTAGAATGACAGAGTAGCAGCCTGATTTATAGGTTAAACACGTGAATTGTGTTTTGTGAAATATTTAAATGTATAAGGCATTAAAATAAACACAGAAGGCAAAAAAGTTTATTTTTACATACCCACTGTTTGTTGTTTTCTGTAGTTGAGCCAGCTCTGGCTTTGAAACTTCCCACCCTAATTCTTAAAAGACAAAGATGGATAAAAATTGAAAATACAGAATGTAAATATATTAAATATGCTTAGGCCCTCTTCTGCAAATAATTGTGTGTGCTTTATATGCCATAAGTAATCAAATGCCATTCACCTGCCACAACAAGTGGGAGAACTTGATAGAGCTGGTGGGCAAAGGGACAGTTACAGCAGTGATGGAGAGACACTTGCTGAAGGACACCAAGTACCTCCTCCCACACTTTACTGGAGACTTTGGCACCTGTTGTCCAGATGGAGGGGAGGGGCACTGATTGGCTCACATCCCCTAGCTTCACGGATGGAACCAAAAGAGACTCCAAATGGCCCCTTCCTACCTGTTATATCCCTGGAGCTAGGGGATGTGAGCAATCAGTGCCCCCTCCCCTCCAACTGGGCAACTAAGAAGGAGGAATCCAGCCTGGCAAATGTCACTGATTCCCTATTTGAGGTCAGGAAGGATTTTGTCTCATGAGATTCAATTACCAGAGGCATAGGGAGCTTTTTTACCTTCCTTGTAACCTTGTGGCACCTACGGATGGAGGTTCCCACCCTTCGGCATTCTCTGTCCCTTTAGTGAAGGAGTGGGATTGGTAGGATTCTGAGCAAGATAAGAATCTGAGGGGAGGGAGAGGAAGGCAGAGGAAAGTTTACCTCCAGTGATGGGTTATTTCGTAGGCACCTGTAATCACCATGTTGAAACCACTTAAAATGCATGGTTTATGAGAATATGGGTGATGAGTGTGTGGCATTCCTCCCATGTTTAAGTTGAATAAAAAGTTTTAGCCTGCCACTTTAAAATCCATCCATGTGTCTGTCTTAATTTCATTTCTGTGCCCAGATCAATGGGGAATCTGGTTGACTGATGTTTATAATCACACAACTTTTTTCAAAGTGAATTTTAATTAACTTTTTTTCTAACTAATGCTTAAGCTATTAGTTTTAGAACTGTCTGCATTTAGCACAAAGAAACTTTTATTTTAAGCAGTAATAATAGGGATAACACTATTAACAATAAATAATCATGACAGAATGCTGGGTCATAACCTTTTAAAACCTCAGTATTGGGGACAGATTATTTCTCTTTTACAAGACTACAATAGCACACTATACATTTTCCATCTTGTAACATGGACCTTGAATTTCTATTGAAACCACCCAAAAACAAAAGGTCACAATTTCAAGAGAGTCCATTTAAATGCCAGCATGCTACTTCATTCTGTAAAAACAGAAAAAAGTCAACTTCCCTGAAGGCACACATTAAAATGGCTTAATTATACAGAGTAGAAAGAAACTTATTGTAGGACAGAAAAGAGTGAAATATTTTTCTCTCACAAAATGAATTTTTCTATAGAAAACCTAGAGCATGTTTATGAACTCTAGATAAAGATTACTTTTTAAAATGTTATGATAAAGTTAAAAATAAAAATTCCATTAAAACTGTTGGTTTTTTTTAAAAGCTTATTTACCTGTTGTTCTAGCAGAAAAGTCATAACTATGAGTCACAGAATTGGTACTTGCTTCATTTTTAAGTGGATTTGATGTGAGTGGCTGTCTGGTTCTTTTTTTCTGATTGAACAGTGGTACAGGTAGACAACCTAAATATAAATTAAAATAACTGTATTGTATATCATTGGAAAGCCATCAAATCTTTCTGGCTAAGGGATAAACAATCTACATTTTGCATTTGGAAAATGGGTAAATTATAATTATTTAATTAACATTTCCATCCATGATTATTATCTTTATTGTTTACTAGAGGGCTAAGCCATGTGCTGTCTATGCTTGCCAACTCTCGTTTCTGGCTGTTTTCGTGGCCAGAGAGCATGAGTGTGATGACATCATTCTGTCAGCCGGCAGGAAAAGCTTTTTTATATAGAAAGATTTTATATCACCTAAAAGTGTAATATATCACACAGAAGATAAAGCCCTTACCCTGAAACGTTTACAATGTAAAATCCCTGGGCTGCAAACACTTGCACATGTGCTAAGCTCCTTACTCTGTGGAGGTTCCACTGCATGCAACATTACCACTATGATCTCAACGTTTCAATAACATACACATTTAAGTGGAGCTCGGTTTGAACATTAGGATCTGGCTTAGCAGGAAATATTTGCAGAAATTGGGTAAATACATTGATAAAATGATTTTCAAATTGTACAGTAATAAAAAGTTATTGATACCTGCTGTGCTACGAGTTGAACTGTCACTTAAATTTCTCTTCATTTCTTTCACAATATCCAAATATGTGATAATTTATTCACTATTCCAAATTCACCATATGAAAGTTATATTTCAATTAAATCTACCTGTAGGGAAAAACCTCTAATTCACATTTTAAATATAGCTAAAGTACATGCAGCTTTTCATTAACTTCACTTCATTATTTGTGTAACAGTTGTGTGTACCAATTTAGGCATATTCTTAACTTTATTTTGTGAATAGTCTCAGGATATATCTACACTGCAGTGTTATTTCAGAATAACTGATGGTATTCCAAAATACTACAAGTATTCCAAAATACTGTTGAGCTGGAGGACTTCTTACTCTGACTCCTGTAACCCTCATTTTACGAGGAGTAAGGTAAGTCAGATGAAGAGTGCGCTTTCTTGGTCTTCCTGCTGTGTAGACAGCACCAAAAGCTGAAATAAGCTATTTCAACTTAAGCTGTGCATTTGATGTAGCTCACGTTGCGTAGTTTATTTCAGTTTTAGCTCTGCTGTGTAGATGTACCCTCAATGACTTCCTGTGAGTACCATGAATGTGCATAAAATTACATCACATGAGTGTGACTTTCTAGGATCAGGCCCCCATTTTTTAAGTAAAAGGATATATTTGCATAATTACATTTATATCTGTCCTAGTTTATTTTTAATAAACTTAAACCTAAAAATCCTTTGAACTGAAAACAAATCATTAAAACTTTCAATTCAAAGGGTAATTTTATCTAAATCCCTGAGAATAGGAAATTAAAAAGAAAGTGATGACTTAACCATAACTTTGTTATAAGTGTGGCGCTATAATAAATCCTAAAAAGTTAATTATAAAAATGGAATGCCTTATGATTATGCATAAGAACTAAAGTTAACCATTTCATGAAAAATAGTGTCACTGTATAGGATATGAAAATAATGAAAGAGATAAATTTGCTTAGGCCCAAAACCTGTAAAAACTTCCCTTTTGCAGGAGACATTAGATGTGGCCAGAATCCATCAGTGAATAATTATAAACTGGAGATTCTGTAGGTAGAATTAACAAAAGTTAGCTTTTAAAATACATTCACATTTGACATACATGAATTTTTGTTTGCCACGTTTCCTTTCTGATTAATCCATTACATTATTATAAGCAGAAACAGTGAGTTCATTTCACTTTAAATGTTTAAATGGCTTTCATCTCATTGACCTCATGTCACGTATTTATTCACATAAAATCACTATTAGGCTATATCTACACTGCCACGCTATTTGATGTCTTTTGAGTACGCCCATTATTTTGAAATATAACGGGCTCGCTATTCCAATATCCCTGTAAACCTCATTCCATGAGAAGTAAGGGATATTTTGGAAGAGATTTATTTCAAAATGAGTGCTGTGTAGACCAGGGACATAGTGGGGAGGAGGAGGAGAGCGAGGAGGGCAGTTACCCCCAGGCGCCATACTAAGGCTAGAGCAGGGAAAAAGGTGCGGGCAGGTCTATGACAGCCTGGCCCCACCGCAGCAGCCATGGCCACATCAGACACACCCGTGATGTTCTCCCTACGCTTGCCTTAGCACTCAGGGACACCTGCCCCCCCCTCCCTCACTACGCCCCTGGTGTAGACATAAGCTATTTTGAAATAACATAGAAATAACATACACAAGTTGTGTAGCTCAAATTGAGTATCTTATTTTGACCTATGGTGCAGTGAAGAATCAGAGCGATTAAATTTTGTGCATTTCTAGATGTGGTATTTACATGAGTTTTGTGAAACTTTTGTAAAGTGATACGTAATTGTGGTATTAGAGCAGTGATGCCAACTTTTTTCAATTTATTATGAGTCTTGAGATACTGGGTGTTTTTATGATGCCTCACCTGCTGAAATCAAAAGAATACATGATAATCATAGCATTCATTAGATAGATAGATAGCTTGATCGCTAAATAGATAGATTTTAACCCCGGCTGCAGAGAAAAGTTTGAAAACATGAAACAAGTAATGTATTGGAAAGGGTACAGAGAAGAGCGACAAGAATGATTAAAGGTTTAGAGAACATGACCTATGAAGCCAGGCTTCATGAACTGGGCTTGTTTAGTTTGGAAAAAAGAAGATTAAGGGGGGACATGATAGCGGTTTTCAAATATCTAAAAGGGTGTCACAAGGAGGAAGGAGAAAATTTGTTCCTCTTGGTTTCTGAGGACAGGGCAAGGAGTAATGGGCTTAAAGTGCAGCAGGGGAGGTTTAGATTGGACATTAGGAAAAAATTCCTAACTGTCAGGGTGGTCAAATATTGGAATAAATTGCCAAGGGAGGTGGTGGAATCTCCCTCTCTGGAGATATTTAAGAACAGGTTAGATAGACATCTGTCAGGGATGGTGTAGGTGGAGCTTGGTCCTGCCTTGAGGGCGGGGGGCTGGACTTGATGACCTCTTGAGGTCCCTTCCAGTCCTATTATTCTATGATTCTATGATACCGTAGAGCCTCAGAAATGTAAAGAAAATAAAAAGAACTCCCAATGTATTGGTTTTAATCTTGTGATTCTTAACTAATCTTTTCATGGGGAGAGGGGAGGAGGTTGACATTTATTTTAAATGTTTGACTTTCTGGTTGCCATTTCTGAGGAACAAAAACCCAAAACACCTGAAAAAATAGGACTTCCTAAAACTGGACAACCCACCAAACTGGATAGCTGGCAGCATTTACTGAGCCCATAAATCTGGACAACTGGCAGTGTTTACTAAGTACCCTCAGAGATTATCCAGGACTGCTATCTCAAAAAAGTGATGATACAGGGAAAATCGGAACAGATAGCAGAATTGGAATTGGCCGTATTGTATAAGACTGATCTTGCAAAATATTATCATCTGTTTGCAGAATGAAGCTCTAAATGATTTACTAAAATTAACAATAAAAATAAAAAGTCACAAACATAAATTAGTTGCCCCTATTCTTAGCATGTAAATACTTATGTACATGTTTATCTATCTCTGCCTTTCATGTTTGTAGGATCAGAGCCCAAATACCTAATACAAAAGATAGACTCTCTAGCTCAGGGTTTCCCAACCTATTGGTCGGGACCCAAATATGGGTGCCATTACATTTCAAAAGGGTCACCAGGTGTCTCCCAGGATGGCTCTTAAAAAGCCATTTTCACATATTTTGAATTGCCCTGGGTCACCAAGTCTTCCTGAATTGTCAAAATGGGTCCCCATCTGGAAAAGGTTGAAAACTGCTGCTGAGTCTAGCTGATTTATGCCATGGACATCAGGGATAAATGTGCATGCATACATTAGGGCAGAATGTGGCCCTGAGGTTTGTAATCATTCATATGTCAAACACTTTTTGGTGGTACCCCAACTCATCAATGAAAATGAATGTGTGAGATTTGCAAAACGAAACAAAATAAAACGCACAGGCAATCCTCCAACTAAATGTTATGCCTTGAAGAGCTTGTTGTGCGGGGTGTGATTTTTTTTACAATGACTTTTGCTTTTTGACGTTGATGTTAAAACGTGTCCACTGCTGAGGACGGAGGGCCAAGCCAGGGACAGGACAAGGGGCTGAGGGGAAACGCAAGAAAACTCAAGCGCCCGGGGGGTCAAACTCTGCCTGGAGCTGAGGGAAGGCGGATTGAGCCCGCCAAAAATCAACGGCTGGAAAAAACCGTTACTCCAGCGCGGGAGGGGCGGAGGCGGGAAAGCGCCGACTGGCGCGCGGTTCCATAGTTCTCGCGCCTTCTCTCAACAGATAAGGGAGCCTCCCTGAACGTGTGCGCGCGGAGGCTGTGGGGGGGGGGGGGGGGGAGCATAAACAAGGAGATTGCACGAAACGAATAAACTCTTGTGTTTTATTGCCTCTCTGCTTGCACAGGACAGTGCCCAGGGGGCGCCAGAACTCAGCCAGAAACCTGCACTCAATCCTCCTGAACACTAATTACCTACACGTATCCCCGTTCCTCCGCCTGTGGCAGGCTTTCCCCTCCGCTCTTAGCTCTGTGCTGGGGTTCGCCTGAGCTTCTTTTCGCTCATCCTCTGGGTGGCTTTTTCCTTCAGTTCTGGGCGAGCTTTTGCCTCTGCAAGGAAAAAAAATTATGAAAATACAACGCCTGGGAATCTCACAATGAAAATAAGCACTCCCAGCTAAAAGAATGGAGATCTGTTTGGTTTTTAGACTCGCCCCTACCCTAAGCTCTGGTGCCTTTACAAGATACACAAATGGTATTTCATGAAAAAAACTTTAAAATTAATAGTATGCTTAACAGGGCTATCAAGTGAGTATAATAAATAAAGGCTTCATATCTTTGGGGTGAAAAGCTCCAGTTGTCAGGATAGAATAAAACCTACCTAGTCTTTGCAGTTACAAAATGCAGGACAATGTAGCACTTTAAAGACTAACAAGATGCAGAACATTGCAGAACAGGAGGGGGATGCGGGGGGGGGGGGGGGGAGAGGAAGGAAGGTAAGTGTCTGTGAATTGATGATATTAGAGGTAGGGAGAGTGGGATGTTTGTGAGTTAATGATATTAGAGGTGATAATTGGGGAAAGTGTCGAATTTTAACATGAATGACAGTTCAGAGGATTCCCTTTCAAGTGCAGATGTAAACGGTCTTTACATCTGCACTTGAAAGGGAATCCTCTGAACTGTCATTCATGTTAAAATTCGACACTTTCCAAAAAGGACTCAACAAACACTTGAACTATCTCACCCATTACCAAGATAGTTTCCCCAATTATCACCTCTAATACCATTAACTCACAAACATCCCACTCTCCCTACCTCTAATATCATCAATTCACAGACACTTACCTTCCTTCCTCCCCCCCCCCCCCGCATCCCCCTCCTGTTCTGCAATGTGATTTGTCCTTTTCATATTCGTTCATTTTTTTTTAATTGTATCCTTTGGTATATATGGTTGTGACTACTTTCTTCCACTATTTGATCTGAGGAAGTGGGTCTGGCCCACGAAAGCTCATCATCTAATAAACCATCTTGTTAGTCTTTAAAGTGCTACATTATCCTGCATTTTGCTTCAGCTACCCCAGACTAACACGGCTACATTTCTATCAGATATTATTAGTCATCTTCTTCATTGTAATCAATTGATGTCAGTGTAGACGTTCAATTCAGCAGACTACTGCAGTAGTTACTTGTTCACACATGGGATATACTAGCTAAAAAACTGGAGGTTGTCCCTTCCTCCTGGTCTGAATCGAGTTGTGTGCACTCTCCTACCCTAGGGAAGGAGCCCTTATTGTTTTAGTGCATCACCACTGGCTTCTTGTTTTTAAAGTAGTGCTGCAAGGGTCACTCTTAGCATTATGATGCTATAAGCAAGTTGGCAAATATCATTCCATCCAGACTGCACTGACCTATACAGTTAGGGTGGATCTCCACTGCACCCGTAGGTTGAAATAAGATACACAATTTGAGCTACGCAAATTTCATATCTTATTTTGATATAATTTCAGAATAAAGCGCTTTCTGACAAGTCCCTTAACCCTTGTGGAACGAGGGTTACAGGGACGCTGGAATAGCATGCCCATTATTTCGAAATCTATTTTGAAATAACGGGTGTGTTTAAAGACGTGGAATAGCTATTTCAGGATACTTCCGGTATCCCAAAATAGCGCTGCTGTCTAGACGTAGCGTTACAATGAACATTTTACTGGCCCTAGCATTTTGCTTTCAGGGATAACTATTTATTAGGAGGGATGGAGGCAGCCAAGTTCAGCTCTCCCCAATCTTTAGGACAGCCAGTCACTCTAATAGAGAGCACTGAGGGGAAGAATGCACAGAGGAACCTCTATAAAATGATTTAGCCTAAACAGTTTCTATTATCATTAGTAATAATTGTACAAGTCTTCTCAACCCTGCTCTAAAGGCTTTTAGTATTGTGACTCACTCGCTCTCTCTCTCTCTCTCTCTCTCTCTCTCACACACACACACACACACACACACACACACACAGAGCAATAGTGACTCTCTCTCTCTCTCTCTCTCTCTCACACACACACACAGAGCAATAGTTATGGAATGTAAAACCAAAACATTTCTAAAATTATATTAAAGAAACCAAAATATGTTCCCGATTAATTTTCCAGGGATACAAAATATAGATGTTGGCACATATTTCAGTAATAAGGCATTATATTGTTGTCAGCATCTTAACTCAGAAGAATGAAAACTCTTTGAATGTTTCTTTTTTCATTTATTGCCATAAAGCCACTAGAGTTAGTACTGGGAAACCAGGAGTTAAAGATTCTTTGGAAGTTAATTTGCTTTAAGGGAATAAAAGAAGCTTCCGTGGCTTTAGTCCTAAACTCATGTTTGGAAATGCATTGTTTCTTTTCTATTAAAGTTCTTCTTAGGAGACAAACTTCTTGCATGTTAAATAAGGTAAGTGTATAAACAAATACCGTGGTTCACTCAGCTTCTTGTAAGGAATTATAAACATTATCACACATTCAACAATAAAATATAAACTGTATTTACTAGCATTGTGTAATTACATTTTACAATTTACTTTCGAAAGGGTTTTAGTGTTTAAATTCTATAAACGAGATTCAAAATGTGAATCAGTTGTTCAGTCACTTTGCTTTGTATCCATGACCAAAAGCAATGGGGTCAAAAGTTGGTACAAAACAGTCTTTTGGTGTAAAATATAACTACCCTGGGTTATTTAATCAATTATTTACTACACTTATTTTCTTTTATGTGACAAGTTACTAAAGTGAAGAAATAATACCATTGGGTGGCTGAATAAACATAGTCTCTCCAGATTAGTTCACTACAAGACTCGGTAAATCAGCATGAATAGGCTGAAATTTAAAGTGTAAGTTTTATTATGTGAATTCAGTGCCAGACGATTTGGTTAAGATGTCTGAATCCTGTGTTCGGCTTTCTCATCTTATACCTTTAACATATCAAATCTTGCTTCTAAAACCTTTTTCATATAGTAGTGACATATTTTTCTGTATGATTGAAATATAAATTTTATACAAATCCTAACATAAAGTAAATTTTGACAAAAAATTATATTTTATGCCTTTGAAATGTAGATTTACTTGTATCTCTGTGGTGCACTGTGAGTCATTACAGAGTTGTAAATACAATTAGTACAGATTACTGTTGCCTATAAAAAAAGCTGGCTTTTCTTGTTGGAACTTTTATTCTCCAGGGTGTGCATCTTGTCTGTCCGTTTGTGAGTCTGTTTGTTCAAGAACTCCTCCTACATGATAAGAAGTAGGACCACCAAATTTGGTATGCAACTTCCTCTTATCTTAACTTAAAGCAAGGTCAGGGTTGGTTGTGCAAGGAAAATGGCAAGTCTCTGAAATGAGTCTGTTTTTCATAACATAGAAAGGGAGGAGGTTGAGAGGAGGGATGCGATACTGAGAGTGACCATGGGAGACAGCAAGTGCAAGGCTTAGCTATACTGTAGTCACCATTCAATGGAGCCACACCACCAAGAGAGTGGCCATCTGGGGCTGGGACTATCTTGCCTGCCACCAGACCAAGTAAATAGCCCCTGTGCCCCAAACCCTTCTCTCCCGACCTTTGGCTGCAGCGCTGGAGGGGGAGAGGGAGAAAGCCCTGCTGTAAGTGGGGGAAGGCCCCTGGTAACCAATGAAGCTTAAGGAGAGAAAAAAACCCTGCCGGCCAGGAGCACTGGGGGGGAAGGGGAGTGAAAAGGACCCTAATGGCTGAGGCACTGGGGGAGTAGAGAAATTCCCTACCAGCTGGGGGTGGGGTCGGAGAGACAGTCCCACTGGATGGGAGCCCCCTTCCTGAGCCCCTCCTCACCCTCCAATCCTCACTTTTGCATCCCCTCACATCCCCAGCCTCCTGGCCTAAGTCCCTTCTCAGCCCCCACTGATTCCTGCACCAATCACACTCCCAGCTTCCTGCTCTGTCCCCCATCTTCAAGGCCCTGCCCTAAATCCTGCACCCCCTCTCCTCCCCGCCAAACTATCTGCCCTCTGAGCTGAAGGACCCGGGTAATGGAGGTAGGTCTTCTAGTATTATTATGTGATAAAAGCCCTTAGGAAAGGATGAGTGAAATTTTTACACATAGGTTAGCCTAGACTTTAGAATACCCCATATAATGGATTGGGATTGCAGATATAATTCTGCTCATGAAATATTGCCAGGATGCCATTGAACATATGTGACAGCTGCATAGTTTAATTTGCTTTTGAGAATATCCTTTGTATATAATAGGTATGGCATATGTATTGGAATCATGGGAAAATTCTGAATTTGGAAAAGAACAAGTTCTTGATCTCTGAAGATATTGAGAGGCACTTCCACAGAGGTCCATGCTAGCAGACCCTATTGCAACACTGAGATCAAGAATATTACATTCAGTTGTGAATATTAAATTTTATTTTTAATTAAGTCCCCTGTAGTCACTGTTCACTAATTATGATAAAACTGTCATACACACACACCTACAAACTCACATGAACAATAAATATATTAAAAAAAATCCATCTGTACTCGCATACAGACTTCTTTGGTAGTCAGTAATGAGCTTTCAGCATTTTGTCTCTTACAGTACCTAAGATGTGAAATCATAACTTCATATTTTGTTGTGTATTTTTGCTCACTATAAGCCATTTTTATTGCATATTGTGCTGCCTAAATGATATAAAACACATGTAAAATAATAATTTGATCTATCAAATTTGAAGTGCTAGCATTCTGTGGATTTTCAGTGTAGAATGTGAACATTACTTTAAAGTACAATTTAAAAATGATACTGTTTTTCATTAGCATAGTTTTTGATTACACACATTACAGACTGAGTACAGGAGTTAGTTATTGAGCTATGTGACTGTATCTTTAGCTGATTTATACATATTATTATCCAAATATGGTAAAAAAAGGGCAGGTCTTGGAAGGGAGGAGTGTCAGTTTACCAACACCGGTGTATTGCAACAGACAACTCTTTAAACTTGTTAGGAGAAATGTTAATACGCTTCAGATAAAATCTAGTCCAGACAGATTTTAAAAAATTTAACATTTTCTGTCCTTTCTTAGGAACAAATGTTTTACTTTGCTATTTTCTGTTTTGATTGCAGCAAACATTAAAGCAGCTTATTAGAATGACTTCCTGTTTTGTCATTCATGAGGCTCCTGTACGAAGAGTAGCTATCTTTGGAGGGACTCATGGCAATGAATTATCAGGGGTATTTTTGGTCAAGCATTGGCAGGAGAATGGAGCTGAGATTCAAAGAACAGGGCTGGAAGTGAGACCATTTATTACCAATCCAAGAGCTGTGAAGAAATGTACTAGATATATTGACTGTGACCTGAACCGTGTTTTTGACACTGCTAATCTTGGGTAAGAATAACTGTGTGCTTGTGTATTTTCAGTTTTCTACCTTAAATGTTATCAGGAGCTTCTTTTATTATTTTTTTTGGTAATTTTTTTGAATAAACACCACAATCACATGATTCAGTGACCCTTAACCTAGAAAGACCAAAGAGATTGTACTTAGTTGATTCATTGTTTATATAGTGCTAGTGCAACAAGAGACAGGTTGCCACAGGAAGTTATACTATATTTAAAATCAATATAGAATTTGCTGTATTCTTGTGAAGCTAAACTAATGCTATTACTCTGAGTGTGTCATTTCTCACATGTCCTGAAATAAACACCATGAGCAATTTAATTTTGAGACTTTTGCTAATGCCACTTTACTAGCAGCCACATAATCAGTTGTTAAAACACAGAGCTTAAATATTGATAAACGTGATGTTAAGTGTCTCTGAGAATGAACACAAATGTTCTATAAATTGTGAGAGTATTTTAAATTTCAGTCACATAAAGTGTAGACTGAAATGTGAAAATAGTCAAGTTTGAAATGTGAATAGTATGGCAAAATTATACAGCCAAAATTGTCAGTAAAGTGATTACACTGTGATTATTTCTTGATTGAAAGAATCTAAAACAAAGTGCAACTATTCAGATTTAAGAAGCTATTTTACAATGATAAATGACATTTTAAGTGAAACTTTATGTAAGCTCTATGTTTGAGATGTTAGCTGCTTAAGTGGACTTTGGTAGGTGAACCAAGCATTTTTAGCTATGATATATCTTTGATAATTATACAACACAAAGGTCCTAATGAGAAAGGTGGATAAGAGCAAAGACTATTTGAATTATACATATTGTGTAAAAGTAATTGTCTTTACAATGCATCTATTCATTTTCATTTGGCATTTTATCTAAGAGAGAATTGTTTTATTGGTAGTGTCACTTATAAGATAAATATGACTTTGCAAGAGACTGAGGTCTGCATCAACTTTTTAACTGTTTATGCATAGATATTTTAAGCATTTAGAATAACTTCTTTGTCTTTCTGTTTATTATTTCACCTGCTTTGAAATTGAAATGGTTTCTTAAATGCACTCTCTGGTTATCTAATTTAAAGTATTTCTTCTGAACTACTTTTTGAACAAGTTTTATTAATATTTTTTCAGTAAAACCCGTCAGATAATCCAACCCTTGAGTATTAGAAAGTACCATTAGAAGATTATTATCATTCCCCCTAGTCTCACCCCCAAAGTGGGAGACATACTATTACCTATAGCTTTACAAAAATAAGTATGAAATCCCAGCCCCATTGAAGGCAATGGTATAGTTCTCAATGACTACAATAGGACATGATTTTACCCAGAGTACTTAGATCATTCCCTTATTCCACGAAGTTCTCCATTTCAATTACAGTAATGCACAAAGGAAGTCTATAATTTTATATGACATCATATCAGATGCCATTTTACAATTAAATTAATAAAGTTCAGTACATTCAACTGTAAAATCTCACAACCATAAACTATATTAAAAATAACAGTTTGATTTAGTTTTAAAGACATTGAGATGGAACGTACTAATATATTGAGGAAAAGGATTCCAGATGGAATTCATAAGTATCATTTACTTTATGGAGCAAGAGCACTTAAATCAAATATTTTAGAATCTCTTCAGAATATGACAAGAAGTAGATCAAAAAGGAAACAAGCAATGAAAGACATTATAGATGAGGACCAAGGTTTAAGGACATGAACTAACTGAAAGACTTCTGTGTTCAGCAAATGTTGGATTGGGCCCTAGAAATGACTTTACACGGGGAATAAATCTTGTGCTGCCTTTATGTACAGAGGGAGAACTTTAGTTTCAGCCCTTGTGAACTGAAAGTAAATGCAAAGAAGTACAGCAAAAATAATGTAAAACACAATTTTAGATTAGGTGAGAAGTCTTGCAAAATACTGAATGAGACAGCAAGAAAACATATTGTCTACTAGCATGAATACTTGCTGAGTTCTATCACAACCTCTTACAGGTCAAACAGTTTAATAAGGTAGTTGTATATGATGTATCAATTCTAGTTAATTATGGAAAAATCAAATGAAAAGGTACTCTCATTTTTTACAGCAAAGTGATAGAATTAATTAATTAATTTCTTTGTGATAATATTAACAGTAGGCAAACGACAGAAGATATTCCATATGAAGTGAGAAGAGCTCAGGAAATCAATCATGTATTTGGTCCAAAAGATAGTGATGATGCCTATGACCTTATTTTTGACCTTCACAACACAACTTCTAACATGGGTGGCACTCTTATTCTTGAAAACTCCAGGAATAACTTTACAATCCAGATGTTTCATTATATTAAGGTAAAATTAATTTTAATAAACTATGAGAATAAATTCAGATTTGTATTTGAAACATATTACTGTTTATCAGCTTTGTGCCTTTATTTCAATACATGTATGCTGTTTTGTTTAATTTTCTAAAATATTTGGTAAAGATATTAAAATTAATTACAAAATGGTATTTTTATTATCACAAATAATTATGAAATTCAGTTTAATACTGGTTAGTACAGATTACAACCTTTCATATAGACAGCACTAGTAAATAAAATTAATCTGTTATTAAGACAAATGTGGGGCCAGTAGCAAAAAATAAGAAAGAAAACAAAATTAGTAAAACCTTAAAGATCATTGCATTTACTTTTAATCTAGTCTGCTATAAAGCAAGAAAAAAATAGCGTCTGAATGCAAAATATTGTAAGACACGAGTTATTTACAATGCAGTCTAGAAAAATGAATGAAATAAGATTATGACAAAGGAGGCCCTGATATACATTCGCCACAGTTTTAATGAGTGTTGAAAATGTTTAATTTTGTTGGTATTTTGTGTGGGGTTTTCATGAGTGACCCATGTTGGCCTGTTATCTCAAGAAGTTAATGGTGATCATCCTATTGTATTTAATGGGACAAAAGTAAGGTTAATATGGTACATTTTGAAAATCTCCCTCCCTTAATTCATATACTTCAAGATAAGATATTCCATATACTTTGACATATGATATTTAATCTTTCACGTGTCCCATCCATTTGAGATGCACAGTGCTTCTGAGAAAACCAGTCAGGTGGGCGGCCAGGTTCAGCAAGGGCTTGATAACTCTGCTGACAGATACCAAGTTCTGGTCCCCGCACGTGTCCCCCCACAAAGATGTGGTCAGTTTATGAGTAAGAGTATATAAAGATTATCATATAGCTAATCAAAATATAGAAATGAGAGGCAGTAATCTAGAAAGGAATGGCTAGAAAAGCGTTCTGCCAAGACATATAAAAAAACTGGGCTAACTCACTGCATGTGTCTCATAAGAGACTCTAACCCTAGCAAGAAGAAAAATATTTGAAATCTCTCCTAAAGCAATTTGATTCTCGGTAAATTAAGACTGGAACTGTGTTCATGTATATTATTGTTCAGCTAAGTTCAGTGGAGCATGCCTGACATGAGCTAAGGGAAAGCAGACCAACAAATACAGCTTTGTATGTTTTCTAAAGATGTCCTACTTATTTTAGGGCCAGGAAATAAAAGCAACATATTAAAGATTTTGTGTAAATCACTTCCGCATCAGTAGTCTTTTGTAGCACATTTTTAAAGTATTTGCATAACAAAGACTTTTTTTTTTACTAATCTTCACAGAATGCTTTGGCCCCAGAATGCTGTCCTGTTTTCCTGATTGAACATCCTAACTTGAAATATGCAACAACTCGATCTATAGCAAAACACCCTGTTGGTAAATATGAATATTGAGAATACTTTCCAGTCTCCAGACATTATTAAAATAGATGCTTGTCTCCAGACATTTTTGTTTCTAAGGTGTTTCTTTAAGATAAACAAATTCCTCACAATTCTAAGGAAGAGTAGAAGGGAAAACAGCAAAATAGGGACAATGGATTTCAGGAAGGCAGATTTTGGTAAGCTCAGAAAGCTGATAGGTAAGGTCCCATGGGAATCCAGACTGAGGGGAAAAACAACTGAGGAGAGTTGGCAGTTTTTCAAAGGGACATTATTAAGGGCCCAAAAGTAAGCTATTCTGCTGTGTCGGAAAGATAGAAAATATGGCAAAAGACCGCCTTGGCTTAACCACGAGATCTTGCATGATCTAAAAATAAAAAAGGAGTCATATAAAAAATGGAAAGTAGGACAAATTACAAAGGATGAATATAGGCAAACAGCACAGGAATGTAGGGGAAAGATTAGAAAGGCAAAGGCACAAAATGAGTTCAAACTAGCTACGGGAATAAAGGGAAACAAGAAGACTTTTTATAATTACATTAGAAGCAAGAGGAAGACCAAAGACAGGGTAGGCCCAATGGTCAGTGAGGAGGGAGAAACAGTAACAGGAAACTTGGAAATGGCAGAGATGCTTAATGACTTCTTTGTTTCGGTCTTCACTGAGAAGTCTGAAGGAATGCCTAACATAGTGAATGCTAGTGGGAAGGGGGTAGGTTTAGAAGATAAAATAAAAAAAAGAACAAGTTAAAAATCACCTAGAAAAGTTAGATGCCTGCAAGTCACCAAGGCACGATGAAATGCATCCTAGAATACTCAAGGAGCTGATAGAGGAGGTATCTGAGCCTCTAGCTATCATCTTTGGAAAATGATGGGAGACATGAGAGATTCCAGAAAACTGGAAAAGGGCAAATATAGTGCCCATTTATGAAAAAGGGAAATAAGAACAACCCAGGAAACTACAGACCAGTTAGTTTAACTTCTGTGCCAGGGAAGATAATGGAGCAAGTAATTAAGGAAATCATCTGTAAACACTTGAAAGGTGGCAAGGTGACAGGGAACAACCAGCATGCATTTGTAAAGAATAAATCATGTCAAACCAATCTGATAGCTTTCTTTGGTAGGATAACGAGTCTTGTGGATAAGAGAGAAGTGGTGGATGTGGTATACCTAGACTTTAGTAAGGCATTTGATACAGTCTCGCATGATATTCTTATCAATAAACTAGGCAAATACAACTTAGATGGGGCTACTGTAAGGTGAGTGCATAACTGGCTGGATAACTGTACTCAGAGAGTAGTTATTAATGGTTCACAATCCTGCTGGAAAGGTATAACAAATGGGGTTCAGCAGGGGTCTGTTTTGGGACTGGCTCTCTTCAATATCTTCATCAACGATTTAGATATTGGCATAGAAAGTACACTTATTAAGTTTGAAGATGATACCAAGCTGGGAAGGGTTGCAACTAATCTGGAGGATAGGGTCATAATTCAAAATGATCTGGACAAATTGGAGAAATGATCTGAGGTAAACAGGATGAAGTTTAATAAAGACAAATGCAAAGTGCTCCACTTAGGAAGGAACAATCAGTTTCACACATACAGAATGGGAAGCGACTGTCTTGGAAGGTGTACGGCAGACAGGAATCTAGGGGTTATAGTGGACCGCAAGCTAAATATGAGTCAGCAATGTGATGCTGTTGCAAAAAAAGCAAATATGATTCTGGGATGCATTAAAGGTGTGTTGTGAGCAAGACACGAGAAGTCATTCTTCCGCTCTACTCTGCGCTAGTTAGGCCTTAGTTGGAGTATTGTGTCCAGTTCCAGGCACCGCATTTCAAGAAGGATGTGGAGAAATTGGAGAGGATCCAGAGAAGAGCAAGAAGAATGATTAAAGGTCTAGAGAACATGACCTATGAAGGAAGGCTGAAAAAATTGGGTTTGTTCAGTTTAGAAAAGAGAAGTTTGAGGGGGGACATGATAGCAGTTTTCAGGTACCTAAAAGGTATCTTAAGAAGGAGGGAGAAAACTTGTTCATCTTGGCCTCTGAGGATAGGACAAGAAGCAATGGGCTTAAACTGCAGCAAGGGAGGTTTAGGTTGGACATTAGGAAAAAGTTCCTGTCAGGGTAGTCAAACACTGGAATAAATTGCCCAGGGAGGTTGTGGAATCTCCATCTGTGGAGATATTTAAGAGTAGGTTAGATAAATGTCTATCAGGGATGGTCTAGACAGTATTTGGTCCTGCCATGAGGGCAGGGGACTGGACTCGATGACCTCTCGAGGTCCCTTCCAGTTCTAGTATTCTATGTTTCTATGATTCTAAATTGCTATACTGAGCTTCATCCACCTGCTTCATAATCATATGGGCTTGATTTGGTAAATAAATTATCCATCCTGCTTCATAAAGTGCCTCCCCCTCTTTAATAATTAGTCTACTTTTTGTAGGAATATTATTTTATGGGAGATATTTATAACATTTTAGGATACAAAGAAAATTCTGTTGTTTAATTATCAGCAATACTGATGTTTACTTCAGAAGAGGTATTTATTTTTCATAAATAAAACTAGGATGCAGTATTGGTTATAAACCAGAAAAGGGAAAAGGTATGGTGAGATAAAGGAAAGAAGAGTAATGTTTGAACTGAAGTGGCTAACTTGTTAATTTATACTGCAATAAACAGTATAACATAAGAGAAATTTTGCATTATTTTGCTTTCAAAGTTAATTAACCTGGTAATTCTCTGAAAGAGAACGAAAGATGAGGAGAAGAGACTAAGAAGAATGTACATAAGTTCTGGATCCTCACTCTAGGGGTATGTCTACACTATAGTGTTATTTCGAAATATCTTATTTTGAAATAGTTAATTCGAAATAAGTTATTTCGAAATAATGCGTCTACACACAAAATGCATTTCCAAATAGCATTTTGCTATTTCAAAATAGCACGTCCACACTGAGTGGACGCTGAATTGCATTTAAGGCGGCTGGAACCAGGTCTGGCAGGGCATCAGGTCAGGAGTTACTTTGTGTGGCTGCTACCTGAGGCTATCTGAGGCCTGGGCTTAAAGGCCCCCCCCCCCCCCGGACAGCCGGTTCTCAGGTTTCCCTGCTTGCTTGCCTACCTCAATGAGGGACAAAAAAGCATTTTGTCTCTGCGTCCTCTGGTTGCCCTCACTCGAGACACCACAACACTCTGCAGCATGGAGCCAGAGCTGCCCCTAGGCACTCTGGTGCTTCTCTTGGAAGTGTTGCTGCGAGCCTGGCTGCACTTTCTGCAGGCTGCCATCTGGGAAGTCCATCGGAGGGCTGTCAGTATCCAGGAGGCCCTGCAGGAGAGCTTCCACCCGGAGAAGCACTAAAAGCCTCCCTGGTCTGCCCCACTGGGGGCTTGTGCCTTATTCCTCCCTCACATCCTTCCACTTACCCCTCTCTAACCACTCTTCCTGACGTAAAATAAAATACACGTATTTTCATAAACACAAACTCTCTTTACTTAACAAAACTGGGGGGGGAGGGGAGAATGAAACTCTGGTGAGACTGGGGAAAGGAGGCGGGAGAGAGGAGAAGAGAGGGGACGGAGAAACCTGAGAGGAGGGAGCTGGAAGGGGGAAGCAAGGGTAAGAAGGGGGAGGGGAAGCTCAGGGCTCGGGGTTGGGGGGTCTCGCCAGACCAACTTGATTTTCATGTGAACCTGCTCCTGGGTTCGCGTGTGGCTTTTGGTGGCCAGGCTGGCAGCTATCCTGCCATAGACTGCCGTGTTCCTCCGTCTAGTGTGGAGACCATGGATGTTGGGGGCATCCCCCCAAAACCTGAATAAGGTCCATGATCTCCATCCTGGACCAGGAAGGCACCCACGTTTTCAGGGCCCTGGCAGGTCCTGGGAGCTGGCAGACTGCTCCTGGGGAGAGGTGGAGGGCTGGCTGCCAGTGGCTTGCTGGCTCATGTTTTGGGGCCACTGGGTCAGGGGCAGTAACTGCTGGCTCTGGGCTGGCAGGCTTGGAGCTGACACAGGCACTGTGACCAGAGTCTACCCCTTTAAAGGGTCCGGGGAAGGGGGGAGGGAGAGAAGTGTTCTTGGTTGAGGCTGGAGTGGCCACCAGGGCACCCTGGGAAGGCTATAGGCCCCCTATTTTTGAAATAAGTGTCTACACCGCACTTATTTCGAAATAGCTATTTCGAATTTGGTGTTATTCCTCGTAGAATGAGGTTTACCAAATTCAAAATAAGCGCTCCACTATTTCAAATTAATTTTGAAATAGCGATTTGGTTGTGTGGACGCTAGGAAAGTTATTTCGAAATAACGGCTGTTATTTCAAAATAACTATGCTATGTAGACAGACCCTAGCTTAGTATGACAGTTCTAATTAAAGTATGTTACTGAGATTTCTTTAAAACAGTTCGTATAATATTAACTGGTGAGTTACATAGGTTCAAATCCTGCTTATGTTAGTGAAAGAGTCACACAGACTAACTCAAACATTAATACTTCATTCTAAAATGTTAAGTACAGACACAGACAGGAATGTATATTTTTAGTGTGCATTTTAAACATGTGACATATAATATGTTTGTCAATATCTACTTCATTTGTACACAGGTGTGGAAGTTGGGCCTCAGCCCCAAGGAGTGGTTAGAGCTGATATTCTGGACAAAATGAGAAAAATTATCAAACATGGCCTTGATTTTGTGCACATTTTTAATGAAGGTATAGTAAATTATGCAAGCATGAACACTACTATTCTCTGCTAGTTAACTCATTGCAAAAGAGTAGATTTTTAAAAAATAAATGAAGCTATAGCATTTTGCAATGCAACAAAAGATGCTCATATTTTGTATTATTTTTGTAGCATTAATAGTAAGTTCATTCATACAGTCTTTAATATCTTATTTCCAATTTATTTTACTTATTCTGAATTACAGCATGAATAATTTATATGAATGTTGGAATTGAGAAGTGCACGTAAGCCTTAAGAATTTCTGTTGCTAATGACCTCTGCCCTTTTTATTGAATCTTGAGCATCTAGAACTATAGTAAAAATGTATTTTAAAAGGTACGTCACTTATAGAAAGTAGTTCACAACTGTGTTCGCAACTTACTGTACAATAAGTATACACTAAGGCTGTGTCTACATTGGCATCCCTTTCCGGAAAAGGGATGCTAATGAGACACATCGCAATTGCAAATCCGCGGGGGATTTAAATATCCCCCACGGCATTTGCATTTACATGGCTGCTGCTTTTTTCTGGCTTGGGGATAAGCTGGAGAAAAGCGCCAGTCTAGACGTGATTCTCCGGAAAATAAGCCCTTTTCCGGAGGATCTTTTATTCCTACTTGAAAGGAATGTAAATGCAAATGCCGCGGGGGATATTTAAATCATTCTCTAATATATTTATTCTTTTTAGGAAAGGAATTTCCACCATGTACAATTGAAGTTTACAAAATAATTGAGAAAGTAGATTATCCCAGGAATAAAAATGGTGAAATTACTGCTGTTATTCATCCTTGCCTGCAGGTAAAAGTCTATCATTCTTCTTCGTTGCCTGGGTATACCAAAAGAAGGACAGGAAACACTTGATATGGATTTTAATCAGGCCACAACTTTATTATAGATGTCTGAGATTTCCTAGCAGATAAAGTATATAGTGCAGGCAAAATCATGTTTATTGAAACCATTGCCTGGGGCTTGCACCAACACCTCTTCATTTTCCATTCAGGTCTCCTCAGCCAGATGATGGCTTGTACCTTATTATCCACCCCCCTTGCAGATGGATTAAAGTGGGTTGTGAAAACAGGAGAGGGTGGGGTTTGGCTCCTTGCTGTACCATAGTAGGAGTACCCAGTAGTGTTCCCATTATATTGTTATATCTCTATGCTGAATTACTTTCATTATGTGCACCAATATGGACATGATGTATCACATAACAAAAGTCATTCTGCATATGGACAGTGTGTGGTGGAGGTAGAGCCTAAGGATTGGGGTAAGGGCTTTCAGTGGGAGTTTGGCTCTAAATGAGACTGAGCTAGTTTGGTTCCAGGCTCAGCTAGTTTGGATGCAGGAGGGGGTGAGGGCTCTGGCTGGGGGTTTGGGCTCTGAAATAAGGGGTTTAGGGTACAAGAGGGGGCTCTAGGTATGGGGAGAGGCTTAGGCCTGGGGATTTAGGTGCAGGAGGAGGTGCAGACTCTGGGCTGGGACTTCGGATGCACAAAGGGGGTATGGGCTCTGGACTGGGGTTATGGGCTTTGGGGTGTGGTAAGTGACTATGTTTGGGAGGGCTCAGTGTGGGGCAGGAGGTTGTGGCTCGGGCTTACCTTGGTGGTTCCTGGTCAGCGGTGCTAAAGCAGGCTACCTGGTGCTTGCCTGTCTGGGGTACTGGCCAATGGGTGTGCTGAACAGGTGCTTAGCACTGAGAGTCCTGTAAACCCTCCTGCTGTGCTGGCTGTTTCTCCAATGGCTCGTACACAGCTATCTCATCTTCAGCGTCTCCATGGTGGGGCTGGAGAGGAGCGGGCCATCTGCCCTGCCACAAGGGCTCCATGCTGAGACCAGGGGAGGGGTGCATCCTCTCTGACCACAGCGTTCATGCTGGGGATGTGGGATGGGTTCCTTCCTCTGCCAGATCAGCACCATTCTGGGGCCCATTGAAGAGCTTTTCTCCCCTCACTGCAGCAGTTCTTTGCTAGTGCTTGTGGGGAGAGGTGCCTCTGCCCTGGCCATGGCAGCTTCAGGGCTTTGGGAGAGATATCTCTCCCCCTGCAGCCTTGAGCCCCTGTGTGGGGCTTAATAGGAAGCTATGTGGCTGTCTCCAGCCCCCAGCCTTTGTTCTGTTCCTTTATCCACCACCTCCTTTCAAGTCCTTTACCAGGCCATTTATCTGGTCATTGTATGTCTTCCCTATGGAGCACCTGTACTGAGCATCCATCCCACACTTATAGAATAAGTTGTGATATGCAGCCTGCCCCTTTTCATTTTACTATTAAAGGTCCTTTCTGACACCTGCTGTAAGGAAGGTGAAAAAAACCTCACTCCACTAAAGTCAATCGAGTGGTGCGGAAAAAATGCCTTCCAATCTCATACACAGAGCTTGCACCTTTATGACTTTCAGATATCACATTTCTGGGGGGTGAGTCAGTGAGGCAAAGCTTACCATCATTCACCTTTTGCAGTGGTCTCTGACCTCATTTGCCTCTCCCCTTTATGGCTATAAAACACGGCTGCCTTCCCAGTCAAAATTGTCCCCATTTTAAGTACAGAGCATTTATTTGCAACATTTTATAGGTATTTCTTTGATGTTTGCTTTATAGCATCGTATGTAGAATAACATTGAATAAGATATTTATAATTATTATTATGTCAAATCCACAAATGGAGAGATTGAATGATTTAGGATCACTCGTACAAGTTTTATAACTAATGGTTTACAGTATTTCAGGAATTGATTTGGAAAGTTCTAAACTCAATTTTGAACAAAAACTCAAGGTAAATAAGGTATGGTATACTTTAATTCTCAACAGGTACTTCCAATTTTGGGAGCCAGACCTTTGAGAAAACTTGTTCCTGATTTTCAGAGTTGCTGGACACTCATAGTTCCTATTTATTTCAACTAGAAAAGTTTAGCACTCCTAAAATCAGGCACAGGATGTTTAAAGTCACGCATACCAAATCAATGATGCCTTGAAAGTTTGGGCCATAAACCATACAAAGTGGTATAATTATACATAATTAACTTAACAATCTTATATGAAAGTTTTCAAAACATATGAAAGTGAAAATATCTATTTTCTAACATAATCTATAATCTGATTTCCTATAAGGATCAAGATTGGCAGCCACTGAATAATGGGGATCCTATATTTTTAACTATGGATGGTGAGACTATTACATATGAAGGGGATTCTACAGTATACCCAACTTTTGTGAATGAGGCTGCATATTATGAAAAGAAACAAGCTTTTGTAAAAACAGTCAAAGTAAAGCTTACTGCAAAATGTATTAGATCCCTTTTGCCTTAAAACTAGGACATTTGTAAAAGATTGTGAAACTTTATATATAGGACCAAATTAGTTTCTGATTTCTGCTCCATGTAATTTAGGTGAAGTCAGTGGGGATTTATTGAACATAAGTCAATGCAGAAATTAACCCTTAATTTAAAATTCCGTATTAATTAATTTTGCTAAGGACTTTGAAAATGAGAAGCACTTTTGAACTACAAGTATTATTACTTTTAGCCATGTTCATGGTTTATTGCAGATACTAAAATTAAATATTATTATTTTATATAACTAATTATTGAATGTATTCTGCAAAATTGTGTCTATACAATATATCAAATTATTGATCAGTATGTTATAAAATCTTATCTAAAGTTTTTTTCACAAATGTTAAGTCTTTCCCAAATGTTTTTCAGAATTTTGCACCTTGAAGTCTACATTACTGAAAAAATACACATTGTTTTAGGAAATGCTTTAAATTTGAGTAAGAAAGTTACTCTGAGTAAAATACACTTAAAGGATTTTCTAATTAATGTAAAATTTCTAAAGACAAATAAAAATGGATTTTGTTGAATTAGTGGCATATTTACTGGTACAATATTTCTCTTAATGGTCAACATTTGTGGGAAGTGTAAGAATTTTGATGAAAATATGATACAATTTCTGCATCAAGGAAAATATAAAACTTTCTGCATTTGCAATTTGGATTACATTTACATGGCATAGTGTACGATCAAGCAATTATTGTACTCCAGAACTCCTGTTATTTCAAAGGAGTTTTATATATACGAAGAATGCAAGATCAGGTTAATATGTTATAGAATTGCCACATCCAATCTGGATAAATAATTAACTTCACAATTAGAAACATGTTGTAAAGTAATTTGTTAATAAGGTCAATTAAACTATCATCAACCAACTTCCACTGGAGCCTGTTGAAAAATATAGGTCAGAGAATTTTCACTGCACAAACCTTTTCCTAATTGTGAACTAATTGTCATAATTTTTTGATGGAGGATGATTCATAACTTCTGTATCAGATATATGAAAAAAAAGATTCCATGTGGAGTTTATCAGGATGCTGAAAATGTAATTTAATTATTCTGTATTTTTAGGAACTAGGTCTGAGTATCACAGGGACGGAAAGAATGGGGGACACGAATTAACTCTCTGAATATTTATTATGATATATTGATGCCAGTCAGGGCAGAGAAAGCATTAAAAACCTTATGCATTATTTTTTATATTTGAAGTAATTAGCTGTATTACTGAAAAAAAACCATGTGCAGTAACAAGTTGGAGATTCAGTTAATTACAAAAAACCAAAAGGTTCTGATATTAATGCCTTTCCTCAAAAATCAATATAGCAAGAACAAAAAAACCACAACAGGATATCAATAGGATGCACATATCATTGTACAATAAAATCTGCAGAAGGAAAAGGAATTTGCTGTTCAGTATTCTCATATTTAAATTTTCCTTTGATTTTTATTTTATTCTTGATAACTTGCTAGCCAAAAATAGTTTCTTACATTTTTACAGGTCCAACCACTGTTTGAACTGAAAAAAGAAATTATAGCTGGATATTATATTTTCTCTTTCACACATTACAGCTGCTGAATTTAAAAAGGAAGGAGAATATTGAAAAAACTGAGGATTGGTGAATATTGTAATTTTTTTCTATTTCGAGTACTAGCTATAATACAGTAAAGAGACAGATTACTTAGAAGGTTTTAATTTAAAATATATTATATTTGTAATTAGATTTTATCCCTCATAAATTAATATTAATTATATGATAAGGCCATTATAAAATACCCTGATGCATCTACAGTTATACTTCATGGTATTATTTTGAATGATGGACCAGAAAGGCTATGTTTACACAGCTGTTTTTTTCGGCAGAAGATATGCAAATCACACACTCATTTGCATATCTTCTGCCAATCCTTTTTGCAGAAGAGGTTTTGCCGCTAAAAAGCCCATGTAGAAGGGGCCATTTGTTGGGGGGGAAAAAACCTTTTGAGCAAGATCTCACAAAAGGGTTTTTTCCAACGAATGGCCCCGTCTACACGGGGCTTTTTAGCGGCAAAATCTCTTCCGCAAAAAGGATTGGCAGAAGATATGCAAATGAGAGCATGATTTGCACATCTTCTGCCGAAAAAAACAGCAGTGTAGACATAGTCAAAATGTCACCATCCTTTTCCTTTGACAAGTGGTATATTCTTTCTCCATCACTCCCAGCCAATGTTATTTATTCTTGCTTTGTGTTTCCATTGCAATGTCAAGACAATAATAAATGCAGGAGAAATATATGTTTATTAAATTATCTGATTTATTTCTTTAATTTTAAATAAATAATATATGAAAAGTACAGAATTTGGCCTCCTCTAGCTATTATCATTGTGGCCATATTCCTTGCAATCCTACTGCATATAAACCATCTGATAGTGCATGTTCTAGCTAGGCTCTTTGGCCACAATGGCATAAGTATATCCTGACTGGAAAACTACTAGAAGCAATCACGCAAGATGACCAAAGTAAGGTTCTGTGCATGTGCTGTGCCTTTTCAGTTCTATATAAAGAGGAATGTTCTCCCAGGTAGCTAAGGCTATGTCTAGACTACATCCCTCTTTCGAAAGAAGGAAGTAAATTAGACAGATAAAAATTGCAAGTTAAGCTGAGATTTGAATTTCCCGTGCTTCATTTGCATAATGGCAGCCGCGCATTCTTTAGAAAAAGGTTATTTTGAAAGAACTGCGTCTAGACGGCAGTATCCCTTTTGAAATACCTGTTTTCGAACGAACACGCAGCTGTCATTATGCAAATGAAGCACGGGAAATTCAAATTTGCAATTTTGATCTGCCTAATTTACATCCCTCTTTTGAAAGAGGGATGTAGTTAAGACATGTCCTAACAGGCATAGGTGAAATAACCAAAAGCCAAACATATGGCCATACTGCAACATTCTTGGCTAACAGTTTATAACTTCCACCCTCAAAAAGAGAAAAAAAAACTATTAGCACTGAAGAAATATTCCCACAAGACTCTGCTCTCTTAGGGTATGTCTACACAGCAAAGCTATTTCGAAATAACAGCCCTTATTTCAAAATAATTTTCCTACCGTCTACACAGCCAAACCGCTATTTCAAAATTAATTCGAAATAGCGGAGCACTTATTTTGAATTTGGTAAACCTCATTCTACGAGGAATAACACCAAATTTGAAATAGCTATTTCGAAATAAGTGCGGTGTAGACACTTATTTAAAAAATAGGGGGCCTACAGCCTTCCTAGGGTGCCCTGGTGGCCACTCCAGCCTCAACCAAGAACACTTCTCTCCCTCCCCCCTCCCCGGAGCCCTTCAAGGGGTAGACTCTGGTCACAGTGCCTGTGCCAACTCCAAGCCTGCCAGCACAGAGCCAGCAGTCACTGCCCCTGACCCAGTGGTCCCAAAACATGAGCCAGCAAGCCAGCCCTCCACCGCTCCCCAGGAGCAGTCTGCCAGCTCCCAGGAACCTGCCAGTGCCTGGAGAATGTGGGTGCCTTTCTGGTCCAGGATGGAGCTCATGGACCTTTTTCAGGTTAGGAGGAGATGCCCCCAACGTCCATGATCTCTGCACTAGACGGAGGAACACGGTCGTCTATGGCAGGATAGCTGCCTGCCTGGCCACCAAAGGCCACATGCGAACCTAGGAGCAGGTTCGAATGAAAATCAGGTAGGTCTGGCGAGCCTCAGGCAGCAGCTCCATGCAGTAAGTCTTGACGTAGAGCCCTGCTGGAATTGGTTCTGGGCAGCCTTAAATGCAATTCAGAGTCCACTCAGCGTGGAGGTGCTATTTTGAAATAGCAAAATGCTATTTCAAAATGTATTTTTTGTGTAGACGTGTTATTTCAAAATAAGCTATTTCAAAATAACACTAGTATAGACATACTCTTACTCACATGTGCTACTAGGATAATCAAACATGATTCAGTCATCAAATTGATACCACACAGGAATGTCCTCCAGTAAAAGTAAGCTTGGCTGTTTAGGATTTCAACTTTGAGGAGTTTGTTTCAGTTTCACTTGACATCTGTACTGGGGCTGTTCATAGTAAGAGACAGACAATACAGGATCTATAGAAATCTGATTACTAACAACATTTACCATCCCAAATAGCTCTGCACCCTGCTCCTTGCTGTATAGGTTCTTTATGTTCTTTTCCCTTAATACAGTAGTCTTGTAGACCAGCTGATCCACTGTGAAGATAATTCATGCAATTTATTAGGATCTAATGCATCTCTTACTACTTTTTTGAATAGGTTCCTTAAAATAGACTGTAACTATGAAAATATTAGATCAGAATCCATGATGATTAAGGCACATTCTGCAGGAATACAATAACAAATGTTGAACATACGTAAAGCAAAAACATTTCTTTTATATATGCACATGTACATAAAATAGAAAACCAAACATAATTCAAAATGACATGTCTTGAGGACTGATTAAATACGAAGTGCTACAGAAACTGCAACATGTGATACTCTCAATAGAGAGAAAGAGTTTAAAAATTCACAATTACATTGCATTCAACTGATTTTTAAAAATAATTTCTTCACAGATAAAAATTTACTGCTAATCTTCCCAAAGTAGCAGGTATTAGGCATTAATTTAAAACAATAACAACAACAACGACAACAACAAAACCACTCATGGAGGTAACAGTTATTCTGTTAAAGCAGTAAAACATGACAAGAGGTGGATTTTCAAATGGTACTAGCAAAAGGCCAGAGACCCAGTCATTTAAAGAAATCCAAACAGCAACCCTTCTTAAATGAATTAATTTTAGTGACCTATTGTTCTTGTAAAAGGGAATGCATATGTACAAATGAAAAAAAAAAACCCTAGCCATTATAGATCAGAAAGCGGATCCTGCAGGTTCAGTGAAAGTTGATTACACTTTTTAGAATGAGATCCATGATGATAACACTTTTAGTCAAAATGAAAACACCACTATAGTCAGAACTTTCTAAATTATACACTTTACATTGTGGTTCTAATTCAAACCTGAAATGTCTTTTTTCATATTTTTAAAACTTAACTATTGTAAGTACATAAAATGATTTTTATGCATTAGAGCGATCAGTATAGAAAGTACAGTACCAGACATCAAAGAGATCTGAATAATTTTTCCAAAAGGAGAAAATATTGTATATTACATTTGGTTTTGCTTGTTTAACCAATAGAAAGTAAAGAACTTTATTTAAACATCACCAGATAAATGTTGACACCATGGCTACATCTACATTGGCATGATCTTGTGCAAATACTCTTTAATGCAAGAGTTCTTGAGTTAAAGTATTTGTGCAAGAATACGTCTACATTGGCGTGTGCCGTTGCGCAAGAGATGTGCTTTTGTGCAAGAGCATCCGTGCCAGTGTAGACGCTCTCTTATGCAAGAAAGCTCCGATAGCCATTTTAGCCATCGGGCTTTCTTGCGCAAGAAATTCATGTTGCCTGTTTACACTGGCCTCTTGCGCAAGAATAGTTGCGCAAGAGGGCTTATTCCTGTGCGGGAGCATCATAGTTCTTACACAAGAAGCACTGATTTCACACATTAGAACGTCAGTGTTCTTGCGCAAGAACTCCCCACCAGTATAGACAGGCAGCATATTTTTACAGAAAAGTGGGTACTTTTGCACAAAATCATGCCAATGTAGACACAGCCCATGGGTTTTGTTCAAAAGGCTCACAACAGAGCTAAATGCAATACTCTCTTTTCCTTTGGCTTCTCTCTCTTGATATGTGGGTTGAAGTCATATAATCAAAGTGTGTTCTCTGACTTCTGGCAGCTGTTCCATATATAAAGGTAGGATTTCAATAAATATCAAATAAATATTGAGTACTGTGCAACTAAACAGTGGTTTCTATCAAATAATCCATTTCATCAAATGTATTCAGGGTATTTTTGCTATTACTTCTTGAGGTATCTTGAATTCTGTTGTAACCTACAAAATAAAATATTTTAAAAACTTTCTATAGCAGAAATTGTATTTACATAATTTTTTTAATAATCTAATTTTATATATATTCTTTTTACATTTTAAAATTGAATATTTTATTTGTTAATAATTACAGTATAGTTTAATAACATAATTTCATGAAACTGTTTTATGCTTCTCCCTTTGGCCATTATTGAGATTTTTTTCCCACCTAGTAATTAAAAATATTTTAATAGGGCTCTCAAGCAATACAAAATTAATTATGATTAATCTCATGACTAATCCTGCTGTTACACATAATAGGATACCATTTATCTAAATATTTTTCGATATTCTCTAATGTTTTAAATATCTCTATTTCAATTACAACACAGACTATAGTGTACAATCCACACTTTATATTTATTTTCAATACAAATTACTGTGAAAAACAAAAGAATTAGTATTTTTCAGTTCATCTAATACAAGTACTCTAGTGCAATCTCTTTATCATGAAAATTAAACTTACAAATGTAGAACTATATACAAAAAAACTGCATTCAAAAATAAAACAATGTAAAACTTTAGAGCCTAAACTCTGCTCATTTCTACTTCTTGTTCTTCCAATCACTCGGGCAAACAAGTTTGGTTACAATTTGCAGGAGATAATGCTGCCAACTTCTTGTTTACAATCTCACCTGAAAGAGAAAGCAGGCATTCACGTGACACTGTGTTAACTGGCATTGCAAAATATTTACATGCCAGATGCACTAAAGATTTATGTGTCCCTTCATGCTTCGACCACCATTCCAAAGGATATGCATCCAGGCTGATAACGGTTTCTGCTTGGTAACCATATAAAGCAGAGTGGGCTGGTGCATGTTCATTTTCATCATCTGAGGTAAATGCTACCAGCAGAGGGTTGATTTTCTTTTTGGGTGATACAGATTCAGTAGTTTCCATATCGGACTGTTACTCTTATTCTGAAAACAGGTGTTTTGTAAGCATGCTTCACACTTTGTCCCTCTCAGTGCTCATTTTTAGAAATCTCACATTGGTACCTTCTTAAAATGAACATGTGCTAGGTCATCATCTGAGACTGCTATAACATGAAATATATGTCAGAATGCAGGTAAAACAGAACAGGAAGCATACAATTCCCTTCCAAGGAATTCAGTCCCAAATTTAATTAACACATTATTTTTCAACAAGCATCATCAGCATGGAAGCATGTCCTCTGGAATGGTGACTGGATCAAGAAGGGGCATACAAATGTTTAGCATATCTGGCACATAAATTCCTTGCAATGTTGGCTATGGAAGTGTCATGCAAATCGTGACATTGTAAATAAGAAGCAGGCAACATTATCTTCTGCCAATTATAATCAAAGTTGTTTGTCTTAGCGACTGGCTAAACAAGAAAGGGGACTGAGTGGACTTGTAGGCTCTAAAGTTTTGCACACTTTAATTTTTAATTTTTGAGTGCAATTATGTAACTCAAAATCTTTATTTGTAAGTTACACTTTCACAATAAAGAGATTGTGCTAAACTATTTGTATGGGGTTGTAGTTGGGCAGAGTGGCCACCCACTGACCCAGAGGCAGAGGAACCGCCCCAGAAGCCATTTTGGGCACAGCATTGCCTCTTCCAGTCACCTGACTGGAAGCCAGGCGGTGTGGCCAGGACTATAAGAACCCAGCCTGAGAGCTCAGTCTGGGCCCAGCTCCTGGAGGAACCAGAGGCCTGCTCAGTGCTCCCTGCCTGGGAGGCCGAGGCCTTCGACTGTATCTGACTTGTAAGACCTGCTAGAATGCCTGCACCAGCTTGTACCCAGAGGATCAGCCAGAACACCTCCTCCAGCTGTTACCAGAGCACTGGTTGGGGCCGCTGGACCTTCAAGTGGCTGAGGACTGGCCTGGACCCCAGCTGGACGTGACCACCCTTAACTCTCCGAGTGACCTGCTGGACATCTAGGTACCCGCTGAGGGGGAGAAGGGAAGTGGCCCAGGGGAATAGCAAGAGCTGCTAAAGGCCTTAAGCCAGCATGTATCAGGCTTGAGCCCCTGTTGATCCTGCACTACTGCTTCTAGGGCCTTGGACCTGGGGTGCAGTGGAGTGGGTGGGCCTGCGCCCCCCCAGCCATCCACCAACTGGGTGGCAGGTCACCCTATCCACCACTGCAGCAGAGCTGCCTTTACCCTTCCTGAACCAGGAGACAAAACTGATTGTTTGTTGGCTGCCCTGCCTGACCCATGGCTAAGGCCTTTAAACTGCTCCTGTTTGCCCCGCGCTGAAGCAGGGCTAGGGCCCCCTTACTCACTGGTGTTGCCTGAAACAAGGCCTGGGCTCCTGAACTAATAAACTGTCAGTGTTTGTTTATCTGTCACCCTGCCTGAACCAAGGCTTGGGTTTATGAACAACTGTCTGTTGCCTGCCCTGAACCAGGGCCAGGGCACTTTGACCTATTTGTAACTGTGTTTGCAGCCTGCCCTGAGCCAGGGCCGGGCCTCGCTACTAACTGTATGTGGTTGTTGCTCCACCCTGAACCAGGGCTGAGTATATAGAATAAATGTGCTTGCTGCCTGCCTTGAGCCAGGGCTAGGCTTCTATACTGATGGGGTTTTTTTGCTGCCCGCCCTGCACCGGGGCTAGGGCTCCTGAACTGACTGCCTGTTGCTCACCCTGAAGCAGGGCCGGGCTCTGAACAGTGTGCCTCTTGCCCTGACCTGAACAAGGCCGGGTTATTGAACTATTGACTTGGGTGTTTATTTTAAGTGTCTGTACAGTGGGGCGGAGTGGCTGCCCACTGACCCAGAGGCAAAAGAATCGCCCTAAGAGGCCTAACTGACTTACAGGGGTGAACTGAAAAATACTATTTATGTTTTTACAGTGCAAATATTTGTAATAAAATAATATTATAAAGTGAGCTCTGTACACTTTGTATTCTATGTTGCAATAGAAATCAATATATGTGAAAATGCAAGAAAGCATCCAAAATTTTTAATACATTTCATTTGGTGTTCTAGTATTTTAACAGTGTCATTGATCAATGATTAATTTTTTAAAACTGTAACTTAGATAATCATGTGAGTTAACTATGATTAATCATCAGACCTAATTTCTAACTTTCAAGTACTCACATACTGAATCTGGGGCCAACTGGTTAGAAGGTTGAGCCAACAGTAACACAGCTAGGAATTTCCATACTGAAACAGACTACAGGCCCACCTAATCTTGTATACTTCATTTGCTTTTGGTCTTTACCTGTTGCAAAATGTTCTAACCTTTTATGAAAATGTATTTAAAGTAACTAAAGATATTGTGGGCTTTTTCCTCTGAAGCATGAGCTGTCCTGTTCATCAAATGTTTTCAAGAGGCCCAGAGGAAGATTTTCATAGGCAATTACATTTCAATGGGAGTAAGACACCTAACTTACTTAAGGTGTTTTTGTAAATTCTTCTAGGTACCTATCTGCATTTTTAGGCACCCACATACCTTTGAAAATTTGGCCCCTGCATATTTATGATCTTAATCCTGTATTTTGTTGTGAACAGGCAATTTTCCTTTGAATTTCACCTGTCCAAAATACTGTTTTCAATACATCTTATTTACTAAAGTCTTGTTTGCTTATACCGTATATATTTTTCCTCTCAGTATTAATAGAATTTTCATTTTAGCAACATTTAAGTTTAAAGACGTAAAATACATATTCAGGTTCTAATAACAAAAATACTTTATTGATTCATCTAGCATATTAATCCAAATAAGATAGTTTAAGTGAACAATACCTGTTGGCCCAGGATCTTCATTAATAAATGAAACATGTGTTTTCCATTCAGTCCATTTCACTTCATTAATCCTGTTTATATTGTATATAAATTGTATTATTAGCATGAATTATCTTCAATTTTGGAGCTACACTTCCTCTTTTTTTTCTTAATTAGTTTTTTTGAATTGTCATAATACACCATCAATACACATTTTACCAGTATGGAAATTATCTATGTATTCTGCAGTATTATTCATTGTATTTAGCTAAGAATGTTGCTTATTGAGCTACTTTATATTTTCATTCATTACAAACATACATTTTGAGCAAAATATTCTGATACTATTTTGCAGTATGTTAATTATGTTAAAGAACAATCCATTTGTAAATATTAATTTTAAATTAACATTTATAAGAGATTACAACAAATTAACATTTACTGCAAATACTTATTGTGTATTAAAATCAAATATGAATATGAGGAAATTCCCCTTTTTGCCTACAAAAAGCTGAATTGTGTTTTTATAAAACTATATATTACTATCTCTTATTAGCAATTGTGAACTGCAGAATATCTCAAGCTGAATTTTTACACAGTTACCAGTTTACCACAGTTGGCCAAATTTTGTTTTATCTTACAAAAATCCAAATCCAAGAAGCAGAAAAAATGATTTTATAGATTTAAATGAAAAGTATTTTGCAGTGGCAGTTATGAACAGACAACCCTGAATGTACATTCACAGAAGACTCACCAAATAGTTCTCGTGTAGTATTACCTTAAACACACTCTTGTGTCATTTTCAGCCACTTTACACATTTCTCCCAATAGGAATTTTTTCTTCAGATATTTTGGTAATATTTTTTCAAATTCCAAAATGGTCTTGGCTCTCTAGTAATAATAAATAGTAACAATATTGCAGTGTTCTTGACCACATTCATAACTAATCTTTTCAACTCTCAGGGAGGTCCTGCCATCCCAATCGGGGATTGATGTACGTAGAATAGCGGCAGTCTAGATAAGGCACTGAAGAACCAGTACAACATCCCTTCAGTGTGAATGTTAGCTAGTAGCAGGACTACAATGAGAGGAAGCAATGTACTACTGGACCCTTTTAAACTCTCCCAACACTGGTATTGGGGAAGAAAAATTCAAACCCTGTCATTCTCCTTTTACGTATTTTAGGACACTGAAAATGATATGGGTGGTTCTGAGTTAGAGGTTAAGCTAATATACATGAAATCAAGGTAAATCTGTATATTATGTATGTTCTAAAATAAAGGTGGGAGGATACATTATATAATAGTTACCAGATAAAGCCTAATGGCTAGCATATCAAGAATTAAAATGAATAGTTGAATGGGAATTTACAGCATTAAAATCTGTGCCATAAAACTACTATTAAACTTTTGTTCATAGTTGCTTATGCCAAATTAAATATTTCACACTATTAAATATTTAAACTAGCATAAATGTTGAGTACTTCAATGATTTTTGTCCAGCCTGTCCATATGTTATCTATCTCTGTGGTCTCTAAGGCCTGGTCTACACTACAGCAGAAGGTCAAAATAAGATACCCAACTCCAGCTATGTTAATTACGTAGCTGAAGTTGACATATCTTAAATTATGTTTCTGTGCCATCCACAGTGGGAGGCTGATGGAAGCAAATGTTCCCGTCAGCTTCCTTTGGTCCTCACAAAAGGAGGAATACTGGATGCTAGCCAGAGCTGCCCTCAGTGTTCGATGTACAGTTCCATACTTGAACCACTACAACGAGTGCTAGAAGATCAGCCTCTGGATCATTGATCTTCCGCGTAGTGTAGATGTACCTTAAATGGCGTGACTTCAGTGACAGGACTCCAAGTTTACGCTGGTGTACCTTAGAGGCGAATCTGGCTTACTGCATCTATTTTGTAAGTAAGAACAAGACTGTGTGGCTGGTGAGATGCCTGTCAAATTAAACTTTAAATATAGTCGTCATGATATGATAGTTTCTAAATTCAGAGTGAAACTTTGTAAAAATGCCTGGGTTTTGACTAAGCCAAAGAGTACAAAGATCTATGGTAAGATTAGTCAATAGGCAGACCATGGGCTAAATCCAAATCACCAGATACTTTTGAGTGGACCAGAACATCATCATTATTATTATATTTTCTCTGGGCTCTGCATCTTCACTATATCTTAACTCAGAAATTTGGACCCTGAAAAAAAGTAGTTGATTACCCCCATCTATAGTTTAATGTTGCAAACAAACCTGGAGTCTCCAAATGTGTTCACTTTCTTTAGAAATATTTTCCACTGTTTCTCCCATTAATGCAATCAGCATGTTCAGAAGGAGAACAAAAGCCAATAATACATAAGTTATGAGTAGAAGAAGAAACAGGACAGGATATTTTGATTTTTGTTGCATCTCCAGATCTCCCAGTCCAATGGTGAGTTTAAAAAGCTCCATAAGAACAGTACCCAAACTGCTGTATGAATGACATTTATTGTCATTGGGACATTCTTCAATCAACGCAGCAAGAGCTATATAAGAAGCAAATGAAAAATCCATGTTAGTTATCATAATATTGCACGGTTATATAACATCTTCTGTAGCAAAGAATCAAATGCTGCAACTGTAAATGCAGCAACTGTCTAGCAACACACAGCAACAAAATATGACAATTTCAGAAAAAGTTAATACCATTTTTAATTGAAACTTATGGACAGTTCAGACAGACAGAATGTAATAGTATTCATCCGTATGTAGCCAGAACACTAGATGTAAACTTGCCTACAAAAATTATGGATTTTTTTTTATATCCATTATTAGCACATGACATCAGCTTGGAAGAAGTAATGTTCTGACTACAAATATGTTGTTCTTATTTGTAAGAGTGAAAAAGTTTTACTCAGACAATATATCAGTGCTTTTCTGCAGTAATAGTCAATACGTTATACTTACCTACGCTAAATCCCAGCAAAAACACAATGTATACAACTAAAAATTTTAGCACATCATGTAAGATCACCTAAAAGTTAAAATATTTATGATTAGTAGAGTTGCAAAAAGTTATCTTTACAGTTACATATTTTGCAGTGATGAAGATGTACCACAGTCTATATGAGAGTGGTTACATTTAAAAAATGAACACTTTAGCAAGTGTGACATTTTTAAAAATTATTTGGTCAATCACTAGGATTTGACTCCTTGTCTTATACATTTATGTGT
Source organism: Pelodiscus sinensis (assembly GCF_049634645.1). Classification (NCBI taxonomy): domain Eukaryota; kingdom Metazoa; phylum Chordata; order Testudines; family Trionychidae; genus Pelodiscus; species Pelodiscus sinensis. The sequence goes on along the minus strand of NC_134731.1, from coordinate 3,878,651 downwards.
GCTAAATACATTAATCGAGGGGCAAATATAACTCTGAAGCTAGTAAACATTATACTGTTTGATTCAATTAAATATCAAAACTCTATTAGCTGAAAAATACAATATGATTTATAGATTTAAAATTATCAAGCTCACTATTACTTTTTAAAATTACATATGCATACTGCATTCTATTGCAATAAAACAAATCTTAAAGAAAAGAAACTGGAAATTTCAGTGTGGATTACTTATAATATCAGCAACATCTAAATTTTAGAATGTACATGAATTAGATAATGATAAATAGAATAATATGAGAAAAAAAAAGTATACATGCCTTTTGGATCATGACACTATAAATGCCCATGGATTGGAAACCCCTGGTAAAGTACAGCATATTTACCCATCCTAGTGCCATTGCTAAGACAAGACACATCAGGTGTTCTTTGTAGGAAAATAAATACAGGAAGACGGAGAAGATCACAAGCACTGCTTGTATAAAACTGTTGGGGAAAAAAAAACCCCCAAAGAGTATAAAATATAGTGGAAAATATTATGCAGAACTTCCTTATTTCTTCCTATTTCACTTCTAATTTTACTTTCCACACTACGTCCAAACTGTGCTTGTTGTAGCTGGAAAAGCTATAAAGGTTGCTCTGTCACCTTTTGTTTTCCTCAGTTTTGGGGTCAGCCTAAGGCCAGGCTAGCCCCCAGTGTAAAGTAGAGCAATTTTAGAACTGTTCTTGTGCAATGTCTCCCAAATGGTCATTCCAGAGTCAGGGATCACAGAAACATAGCATCACTGTGACTACACCCTCTTTCTGCAGTCATATCTTCTATGCTAGGAACAGGAGGAGGTACTGGCGGCATCCCTACCAGCTGGCGGCATCCCTACCAGCTGATTAAATTGCAACTCATAGAAGATGTAATGGCTATCAAAATCTGGCTAACTTGTTTCTTTTATAAACAAAATAAAAGTCTCTAATTTGCAGTACTTGCGAAGATAAAAATAGTTTATATGTACCAATCCACAATACAATTACTGGCCAGTAAACTATTACTATATAAAACTACATATAAAATTATGTTCTTACCTCAGACAACTGACAGTGTAAATTAACAAGTGAATAACTTTTAAAAATTCATTTTCTGTGAAGCAAGGAAATATAACTGACAGAGTGCATGTTATTTCAGAAACAACAATTTATATACCAGACTTACAATGCGAAGTGGAACCATGCATCTGACAAAATTGACTGAAGATCGGAAGGTCTTAGCAGAAAGATGGCTACACTCTGTGTAGACAGGTATATGTAAACAGATTAAAAATAATATCAAATTAAAGGTGAATGAAAATTCAAAATCAAGTAGTCCACTAAAATCAGCTATAGTATCTAAAATTTCAGAATTTTCTAAGTTTTTTGTGCCTCAAACACTTTTTCAGATTTTTTTTAAAACATGTCTGCATTTTTTGCTGTACTTAAAATAATATAACTATTAACTTTACTAATTACTGTTACTAATAAATAACCTTAAATGTCTTAAGGGAAAGTAAGTCATCTATGCTTGTCCTTTATGATATAGATCCTTATTAAAAATTTACTTAATACAATACTTTAAGCACATGAACAATCCTATTCACTTCATGATTTTAAAGTACATTGTTTAAGTATGTTGCTGGATAAGGGTAAGAGTTTAATACGATCACCATACTTCAAATCACATTTTATTCCCAGTTTGTCAAAGAGAAAGGTCTAACATCAATTTCAGATAATATCTTTCAATTATTTTAGTATATCTTTAGGACTATCAAGAAGGATTATCATCTTTATCCACAATTATTCATTCTCCTTGTATTTGTACAATGCGAGACATTATGAAAGTTATAAGTTATAAAACATATAACTACTTAAAAGTTATAAAATTATTATCAAAATTGTCAGTGTTTACAAATCTACAAAACACCTATATACATACAATTATTTTATTTGAATTATGAAAGTGTCTCACCTCTTTTATGGCTAAAAATATTGCTTCTATTATAATAAGCACTTGTCCCAGCAATTGCAGCCATCCCAAGTTGTGTGTCAAAGCTAGTGGATAGGGCGGAGCCTGGAAAAAAGGGTTAGAAATGAATAGTGGGAGTTTAAAGCTAGCTATTTGATGGCACAATAAAGGAAAAGGTCCCAGACAAAAAATCCAGTCTTTCTAACCCTCTGTGTACAGAAATTCTATTGAATTCAGTTATGTAGAACTTCCTTATTTCTTCATATTTCACTTCTAATTTTACTTTCCACACTACGTGGAGGAATTGCAGGATCAGACTGAAAATAAAGTAAGATTATTTAAAATATATACAGGACTATGTAGCACTTTAAAGACTAACAAGATGGTTTATTAGATGATGAGCTTTCGTGGGCCAGACCCACTTTTTCAGATCAAATTGTGGAAGAAAATAGTCACAACTATATATACCAAAGGATACAATTTAAAAAAATGAACATTTGAAAAGGACAAATCAAATTTCAGAACAGAAGAGGGATGGGGGGGAGGTGAATGTTTGTGGGCTAATGATATTAGAGGTGATAATTGGGGAAGCTATCTTTGTAATGGGTAAGATAACTAGATCCTTTGTTTAGACTCAGATATAGAGTGTCGAATTTTAGCATGAATGACAGTTCAGAGGATTCCCTTTCAAGTGCAGATTTAAAAGGTCTTTGTAGCAAGATGCAGGTAGTTAGGTCATTGAGACAGTGTCCTTTCTGGTTGAAATGGCAAGAAACTGTTTTTTCTTTGTGATCATGGCCTAGAAACACTGGAGACATTCCACAGAGATTTCAACAACCTACAGCCCACCATCAACCTCAGCCTGGACCATTCTACACGGGAGGTCCATTTCCTGGACACCACAGTACAAATCAACAATGGAAAATTAGACACCACTCTCTACAGAAAACCCACCAACTCATACAGTTACCTATGTGCTTCCAGCTCCCATCCAGAACACACCATACGATCCATCATCTATAGCCAAGCCCTTCGATACAACCGCATCTGCTCTAATCCCACTGACAGAGACCAGAAACTTCAGGATCTCTACCAAGCATTTATAAACCTCAACTACCCATCCGGAGAAATAAAAAAGCAAATTGAAAGAGCCAAACAAATACCTAGAAACCATCTACTTCAAGACAGACCCAAGAAAACCAACAATAGAACACTACTTGTCATCATCTACAACCCCCAACTTAACCCTGTCCCACATATTATCAATAAACTACAGGCTATACTGGAACAGGATACCAAACCCCAAGAGGCTCTGGGAGACAGACCCATAGTCTCCTATAGACAACCACCTAACCTCAAGATGATTCTTACCAACAGCCACGGGACATACCACACTAATACCAACCCTGGAACTTTCCCTTGCAACAAACCCCGTAGCCAGCTTTGTCCACATATTCACTCTGCTGATACCATTATTGGACCTAACCAAGTGAGTTATAAGATCAAGAACAGGTATTCCTGCGCATCTAGAAATATAATTTATGCTATCATACGCCGAAAGTGTCTGTCTGCTATGTACATTGGACAAACATCTCAGACACTTCGCCAAAGGATCAGTGTCCACAAAACAGATATCAGACATGATCACAAAGAAAAAACAGTTTCTTGCCATTTCAGCCAGAAAGGAGACTGTCTCAACAACCTAACTACCTGCATCCTGCTACAAAGACCTTTTAAATCTGCACTTGAAAGGGAATCCTCTGAACTGTCATTCATGCTAAAATTCGACACTCTACATCTGAGTCTAAACAAAGGATCTAGTTATCTTACCCATTACAAAGATAGCTTCCCCAATTATCACCTCTAATATCATTAGCCCACAGACATTCACTTCCCCCCCCCCCATCCCTCTTCTGTTCTGAAATTTGATTTGTCCTTTTCATATGTTCATTTTTTTAAATTGTATCCTTTGGTATATATGGTTGTGACTATTTTCTTCCACTATTTGATCTGAGGAAGTGGGTCTGGCCCACGAAAGCTCATCATCTAATAAACCATCTTGTTAGTCTTTAAAGTGCTACATAGTCCTGTATTTTGCTTCAGCTACACCAGACTAACATGGCTACATTTCTATTACTATTAAAATACATACTTATTCTTTCCCAATTATTATTAAAAAATATAATTTTTAAAACACAGGCAGGTCCACACACTGGTATGCATAAACAGTATTTTGTTTGTTTCCTAACTCAAATGAATTTCTCTTCTTTCCTTAATGTTCTCTATCCCTTCACGTGATAAACCCATAGAGGGAAGTTCTGGCCCTATTGAAGTTAACGATAAAACTCTCATTTCCTTCAGTGGGGCAATACTTCATCCTAGAATCTCCATTTATATTTAAACATGTTAAATCTGATTTAGAGAATATTACTGCATTTTGAAAACAAAATTGGATGAGATTTTTAATTGCTGCACATACCTCACCTCTCCAGGGTCTGTAATAGGAAACCAACGTTAACAGTATGTTATATATGAAATAAAAACAAAATGACATAAAGAACATGTGTCTTGCAAACTTTTTCCATTTCATTCGCAGTAGTGAATGAAGAGGCTCCAAAGCCAACATTTCATGACGGTTCTATAGGAAAAAAACAAACAAAGAGAAAGTCAAATTTGTAACTTGTGAGAAAACTGAAGGTAGGGCAAATAAAAAATATCAACTACGTATTTTAAACATTTCATTTCTCTTGCTGTCAGTCTATAAATACCACTTTGCTCAAAGACCCTTGGGCCAGTTCTTTAGCTGGTATCAGTAGGCGTAGTTCTACTGAATCCAATGGTTATATACCAGTCCCCAGCATGAGAAAATGCCTGAGATGATTATCTGCCGAATTAATTGTATCTTGTTCTGTTGAAAATATGATTATATTATACCAATTTTCTACCAAACTTTTATTTTTTCAGGAATTGTCACTTCAATAATTTGAATGTTAGCAATATGCCAAATTCTGCTTTTAAATAGTGAAAATTCCTTGATAATACACTGCTTCTATGCACAAAACACCTATGTATAAAGTAAATTTAAAGTTTACTGCTTATTATAGTATCTTTGCTTCCTAATACTATTTTCTTTTAATAAAGGAGATAGTTTATATCAAGTGTTTATCAAAGGGTATGTCTACACTACAGCGTTATTTCGAAATAAGCTATTTCAAAATAGCTTATTTCGAAATAACGCTGTAGTGTAGACATACCCTTTGATAAACACTTGATATAAACTATGTCTACACTACAGCGTTATTTCGAAATAGTTATTTTGAAATAGCTTATTTTGAAATAACGCATCTACATATACAATGCATTTTGAAATAGCTTTTTGCTATTTCAAAATATCGCATCGACAGTGAGTGGATGCTGAATCACATTTAAGGCCGGCGGGAACCAGGTCATCACGTCAGGAGTTACTTTGTGTGGCTGCTGTCTGAGGCCTGTGCTTAAAGGGACACCCCCCCTCCGGACAGCCAGTTCTCAGGTTTCCCTGCTTGCTTGCCTGCCTTGATGAGGGACAGCAAAGCATTTTGTCTGAGTGCTCTGGTTGTCCTCACTTGGGACACCACAGCACTCTGCAACATGGAGTCAGAGCTGCCCCTGAGCACTCTGGTGCTTCTCTTGGACACGTTGCTGCGAGCCTGGCTGCACTTTCTGCAGGCTGCCATCTGGGAGGTCCATCGGGGGGCTGTCAGTACCTAGGAGGCCCTGCAGGAGAGCTTCCACCCTCAGGAGCACGAAGAGCCTCCCTGGTCTGCCCCATTGGGGGCTTGTGCCTCATTCCTCCCTCACGTTCTTTCACTTACCCCACCCTAACCACCCTTCCTGATGTAAAATAAATACATGTATTTTCATGAACACAAACTCTCTTTATTTAACAAAACTGAGAGGGGGGGAATGAAACTCTGGTGAGACTGGGGAAAGGAGGCAGGAGAGGGGAGAAGAGAGGGGACAGAGAAACCTGGGAGGAGGGAGCTGGAAGGGGGAAGCAAAGGGAAAAAGGGGGAGGGGAAGCTCAGGGTTGGGGGTCTCACTGGACCAACTTGATTTTCATGAGAACCTGCTCCAGGGTTTGCATGTGGCCTTTGGTGGCCAGGCTGGCAGGTATCCTGCCATAGACGACCGTGTTCCTCCGTCTAGTGCGGAGATCATGGATATTGGGGGTATCCCTCCCAAACCTGAATAAGGTCCATGATCTCCACCCTGGACCAGGAAGGTGACCACCTTCTCCAGGCCCTGCCAGGCTCCTGGGAGCTAGCAGGCTGCATCTGGGGAGCAGTGGAGGGCTGGCTGCCAGTGGCTTGATGGCTCATGTTTTGGGACCACTGGGTCCGGGGCAGTGACTGCTGACTCTGGGCTGGCAGGCTTGGAGCTGGCACAGGCACTGTGACCAGAGTCTACCCCTTTAAGGACTCCGGGGATGGAGGGAGGGAGACAAATGTTCTTGGTTGAGGTCTGAGTGGCCACCAGGGCACCCTGGGAAGGCTGGAGGCTCCCTATTTCGAAATAAGTGTCTACACATCACTTATTTCGAAATGGCAGTTTCGAAATTTGCATTATTCCTCATGGAATGAAGTTTACCAATTTTGAAATAAGCGCTCCTCTATTTCGAATTAATTTTGAAATAGTGGTTTGGCTCTGTAGACACTAGTAAAGTTATTTATAAATAACGGCTGGTATTTCAAAATAACTTTGCTGTGTAGACATACCCTTAAAGTGTGTGTGACTTAAAATGAAGTGTCTACCATTAGTCTAAGACTATTTTAGGTGTCCCAAGAAGGCCCAATAAAGGAAAAGGTCCCAGACTACTCCAGTACAACAAACTAATGTCCCCAAAGCTGGCCAAACTAAAGTTCCAATCCTTCTTTTGGATCTGGACCCACTATAATCCTAATGGGACTTTGCATAAGCACAGGGGTTCATATTAGTGGTTACCTGCTGAAAGACTGAGATCTAAAAGTTATATTTTTACTAGTTTATCACGTTCTCCAGATAATTTGTAGGTTTAAAAAAGCTAGGCCAATGTATTGCTAGAAAACATATTGACTTTAATAACAGGCAACTTACACCAATATTTGTGTTATAAACAATAATCTCCAGTAATGAGTTGTCTGCAGTCGTATCTAGTTCTGTCAGGTCATAAAGGGAAGATTGAACGGGACCATACGCCCAATCTGTGAATTTTCTGGAAAGGCTTCTGTTTGGTTTGTCTCTTATTTCTCTACTGAGAATGTATTTCAGAATCTAAAACATTAACAGAATCATATGTAAGTTAATTAAGTCTTCTAAATGGAAGCAAGGGTGAGTGCACACTTGCCAAAATGTGCTTTTTTTTTTTTACTGACATATGCCAAAATGTCACAATAAATTTACTTTGTAATTCAATTAACCTTTTGGTAATTGAGGGAAGACATTACAGATAACCCATCCCTGAAAAACAAATACAGTTTTCTTTAATTGCCCTGAATTTTCTATTAGATCTGCACTTTTTTTCCCATTGAAAGCATTCCACTGCATACTTTGCTATAACTTTTCTTTAACTATGACTTTCTAATTTAACCCATTGTGAATCATTAACCAGGTACTCCAAGCTTTTGCTTTCAGAGGTCCAAATTCTACTCTTTACTATAAATCAGACTGATTCCATTTATTTCCTTAGAGTTAAAACTGTGTAAGAGAGAACATCACAGAATTCAGCCCTTCATAACACAGATCAAATTTTTAAAAAGAAATGAATTTACAAAATTTAAAAAATTTCCAATCACTATTTCTGCTGTGTTATTGGTTCAGTTTTTGTATTTCAGCTCAGATTGCAGCAACAGACTCTTTAGTTCCAGTTTTTGGCTATCATGTGCAGAACTCTAGTGCTTGAATTGCAAATACTGCAGGGTAAAGTTTAAATTCAAGCAAAACCGGTTTTGGTTTTATATCATTAAAGTATTTCTATTATTGGAAGTGTCATGACATCATCAGGTGTGCTATACTTCCAACTATTCACAATCTTTCTGCAAGTGTTCCTTATTTGTAATAATCCCTGGCTCTCCACTCCACAATCCCACCATCCAGAAATTGAATCTGTGTCTTCCTGTGAATGCTTCAACAGATCCAAATGAGCTTGGACTCCTGTTGGATAATTATGCTTCTTAAGAAGATATGCAATCAGCAAGGGTTTGTAAGATTGAGTTTTTAAATAGCATTTGTATTTTTAGTAATGGGATATTGAGGAAAAGGTGTGAAAATCTGAGAAGCTGAAACAATAGAAATAATGGAGGAGTGGTTTACAGAAAAAAAATTACTCTATTTTTACAGTACAAGACAATCACCATGGTGAACTGCAAATTTGTGCACCTGTAGTGCACACATAGCGACCTAGACTCTGTCTCTCTATTTAATTTCTTTCATTGGATTTTAGAATAGAGCCTTACCTCTAATTTTCCACTTTTTGCAGCTAGTTGCAATGGAGTTAAACCATCTTTATTCTTCATTGTCTCTAAAGTTCTGTTCTTACTTTTCAATAGAATCATGTCATACATTCGGATTACAAAGTCATTTTGTGTTTTAAAATCCTCTGCTACAGTAACCAATGCATGCAGTATATTGTTTCCTCGGGAATCTTGGGAGGTAATGTCCGTCCTCCTATTGTCCATCAGCAGTTGAACTATATCTGGTTGATTGGTACATGCAGCTAATGCCAGTGGAGTTTCACCTAACAAAATACAGTGCACAATAACTATTAATTTAGAACATAAGAACATAAGAATGGCCATAGTGGGTCAGACCAAAGGGCCATCCAGCCCAGTAGCCTGTCTGCCGACAGTGGCCAATGCCAGGTGTTGCAGAGGGACTGAATTGAACAGATAATGATCAAGCCATCTGTCTTCTGCCATCCATCTCCACCCTCTGACAAACAGAGGCTAGGGACACCATTCCTCACCCATCCTGGCTAATAGCCATTAATGGACTTAACCTCCATGAATTTATCTAGTTCTCTTTTAAAATCTGTTATAGTCCTAGCCTTCAGAACTGCCTCTGGCAAGGACTTCCACAGATTGACTATACGCTGTGTGAAGAACTTCCTTTTATTCGTTTTAAACCTGCTGCCCATTAGTTTCATTTGGTGCCCCTAATTCTTATATTATGGGAACCAGTAAATAGCTTTTCCTTATTCACTCTCTCCACAGCACTCATTATTTTATATACCTCTATCATGTCCCCCCTTAGTCTCCTCTTTTCCAAGCTGAAAAGTCCCAGTCATTTTAACCTCTCCTCATGTGGCACCTGTTCCAAACCCCTAATCATTTTAGTTGCCCTTCTCTGAATCATTTCTAATGCCAGTATATCTTTTTTGAGATGAGGAGACCACATCTGTACTCAGTATTCCAGATGTGGGAGTACCATGGATTTATATAAGGGTAATAAGATATTTTCCGTCTTATTCTCTATATCTTTTTTAATGATTCCTAACATCCTGTTTGCTTTTTTGACTGCTGCTGCACACTGCATGGAGGTCTTCAGAGAATTATCCACGATGACTCCAAGATCTCTTTCCTGATCAGTTGTAGCTAAATTAGCCCCCATCATATTATATGTATAGTTGGTAGTTCTTTTTTCCAATGTGCATTACTTTGCATTTATCCACATTAAACTTCTTTTGCCATTTTGTTGCCCAGTCACTTAGTTTGGTGAGATCTTTTTGAAGTTCTTCACAGTCTGCTTTGGTCTGAACTACCTTGAAAAGTTTAGTATTGTCTGCAAACTTTGCCACCTCACTGTTTACCCCTTTTTCCAGATCATTTATGAATAAGTTTAATAGGATTGGTCCTAGGACTGACCCTTGGGGAACACCACTTATTACCCCTCTCCATTCTGAAAATTTACCGTTTATTTCTTCCCTTTGTTTCCAGTCTTTTAACCAATTGTCAGTCCATGAAAGGATAGTTCCTCTTATCCCATTACAATTTAATTTACATAAGAGCCTTTGGTGAGGGACCTTGTCAAAGGCTTTCTGGAAATCTAAGTATACTATATCTACTGGATCCCCCTTGTCCACATGTTTGTTGATCCCTTCAAAAACTCTAATAGTTGGTAAGACATGATTTCCCTTTACAGAAACCATGTTGACTTTTGCCCAACAAATTATGTTCTTCTATGCGTCTGTCAATTTTATTCCTTACTATTGTTTCAACTAATTTGCTCGGTACTGACGTTAGACTTACCGGGCTGTAATTGCCGGGATCACGTCTAGAGCCCTTTTTAAATATTGGCATTACATTAGCTATCTTCCAGTCATTGGGTACAGAAGCTGATTTAAAGGATAGGTTACAAACCATAGTTAATAGTTCCACAATTTCACATTTGAGTTCTTTCAGAACTCTTGGGTGAATGCCATCTGGAACTGGTGACTTGTTACTGTTAAGTTTATCAATTAATTCCAAAACCTCCTTTAATGACACTTCAATCTGTGAAAAGTCCTCAGATTTGTCACCTACAAAGGACGGGTCAGGTTTGGGAATCTCCCTAACATCCTCAGCCATGAAGACTGACGCAAAGAATTCATTTAGTTTTTCCGCAATGACTTTATCGTCTTTAAGTGCTCCTTTTGTATCTCGATTGTCCAGGGCCCCACTGGTTGTTTAGCAGACTTCCTGCTTCTGATGTACTTAAAAAACATTTTATTACCTTTTGAGTTTTTGGTTAGCTGTTCTTCAAACTCCTTTTTGGCTTTTCTTATTACATTTTTACACTTAATTTGGCAGTGTTTATGCTCCTTTCTATTTTCCTCACTAGGATCTTACTTCCACTTTTCAAAATAATTTACAATTATTATGAGTATCAAAATGTACTGGAATAGCTACAGTTGCACAATAATACATTTTTATTGACAATTTCAGTCTTTACAAGCAATTGTCTGTCAACTATTTCTGTATATTTAATGTATTGTGGAAAACTGCTTTCTACTTACTATGTTGTAATTTGTAATATAGTCGCTACTGAAAGTTACATTTCCCAATATTTGATATGTTATTTCAGCACTTACATTAAATGCTCAATTAAACAAGATAAACATACACACTTTCATGTCATTATGTGATGTGCATAGAATTATGGAGAAGAATATTTTAGCTGCCCTGCACTATGTATACCCACTAACTCTACTCTGTGTAAATAATTCATCAAATTCCCTCCTGTCATGCAAATATTCATTCTGAAAGCATGAAGAGTAACTAGTCTTCGGGATTCTGAATTGCAGGGTTGCTGGAATTTCTCTTTGACATATATTTCTATTAACTGTGCATCTGCTTCATAGTCTATTGAAATTAATGGAGAAGACTCTCATTGACTTCAATGGGCTTTTGGTCTAGTTTTGTATGTACAACAGATGTAGTTTGGGTTGCTATCAACCTATCTGCTTATGTTGTCTGCATCACTGTGGAATCTGAGGGCTCATCTAGACTATAGGGAACGGTCGAAAGAAGATACAAGTTGGGGGCATCATAACTCGAACCCGCGTTTACGGTAGGCACATAAGTACAGTAGGTAGTGTCGTAAGTTGGGGGTTTCCAGCACCTTCCTCACTTACAAAAGTGGTTGTAAATGTGAGGTTCGGAACTTGGGTGGTTGCATCTCGGGGGACCTCCTATAATTCTGTAGGAGTTTGTTTAAACTACAGATAAGATTGATGCTGCTGTAGTTGACCTTCCAGGGTTCGAAATAGTAGGTCTAATGAAGTCCCGCTAATTCTGAGAAGGCACTCCCATCGGTGCTGGTAGTCCTGCTCCTCTATGTGGATGGCACCAAAATGCAATTTAAGATGCTTCAGCTCCAGCTACATAATTAATCCCATGGACATTTTTATGTCTTGTGTGAGTTTGAAAGACCTATTTTCTGCATTTCTGAAGCTACTGCACTGACTGAATGTTTCATTTTCTTAGGTTAGGTCTACACTACAGCTTTTTCTGAATTTCTTTTTTTTGAAAGACGCTTTTCCACAATTTGGCTCATCTACACTGGGCCAAATTTTGGAAAATCTCCCTCTTTTGGAAGATCCCTTCTTCCTCATGGAATGAGGAAGACAGGGCTTCCAAAAAAGCGCATTTGCACTTACGCAAAAAAAGGTGGAATAGCAAACTCATTCCCTGTATGCGGCTGTTTTTTTTTTTCCGGAATATCGCTGGTATCCCAGAAAAACCCCGCAGCCTCGACATACCCCTAGCATCCCAACTCAATTTTTCCATGGTGATCACATTTCACTTACCGAAATAAAATCCGTCATGCTTGCGTTTGGGGTTAAAGAACACACCCTGAGCATGGGCATTGACATCTGCCCCTTTTTCTATGAGGGTATGAGCAATAACATATTGTCTTCTTTCAATAGCAATATTTAGAGCTGTCTGGCCTGGAACAAAATAGACATGAAATGTTAGAGTTTAAAGTCCAATTTTTGTATCTTGTACGGTGCTAAACTCAATTATGATGCATATAACAGCATTAATAATAGTAATAAAGAACCATTGTTACTGTCTTCAGAATGTATCCAGAAAACATTAAATGTATGTTGAGGATTAAAATACATACAAACATATACTCTAAATGACTTCTAGAGGGAAATACCTTTGTATGCTTCTTCTGTGTACTTTGCATTGATAAGCCTTTCCAAAAAACTATTTTCTTCCCCAAAGGAGAGTAGCATTTTCACTATTTCATTCGTGTTCTGGTTGATGTTCAAAAGGGCTTTCATCAGACAGGTTTTACCAGTATCTGAATCTGTTAATTTTTTCATCAGATAATCTACAAAAGCGAATGTTATAATTAAATTACAGTGGGTTTTATTATGGCTAAAGGAGAATAGGAAAAATTCTAATCATATGTTATTGGGAAACATGCATCTAGACTATTTTCCAAACTACACTTCATCTATTCACTCTATTAATTCATCTTTATATTCCATACATACTAAGTGAAGGGACATATATTCATGAACAAACATCTCCACTAAATAGCCCTCGAAAGCTCATGATCCCATCTACATGTTTTATTAGTCTTTAAAGTGCTACCAGACTATTTGTTGTTTTTTAATGTTTATCCTGTACAGACTAACTCGGCTACCCCCTGAAGCTACTATATTAATGCTATCCACAATTTTCACCTAACACCAGTTTGGGGTGCAGAGCTTAGCTGCTCATGTATAAAACCATTACTCAATTCTCTAGCACCTAGATGGTACAAAATTAGAATGTTGATACATTATATGGCTTACCTTGCACTGCCATATTTCTACACCTATTTGACCTTTCTTTCACTTCCATAAGCAGATGTTGTAATTCCTCTGTGTTCCCCTCAGACACTGCCCTGAACATATACTTCTTCAGCTTTTTTGGGGCATTGTTCTGGTGATCTCCTTGCAACATGTGTGTGCTGAATTAACAAACAAACAAAAATCATAATTCTTGGTTAAGTTTAGCTCATACCGAAGTGTTTATTTTCATTTCTACCTCCTCTTGTTTATTTAGAAAAAGAAATGTTATTACATACCTCAGGGTAATGTGTCATTATCACAAAAGAGTGTTTGTGTGTTCCTCCAAAAATAGTTAGCCATTTCTCCCCAAATAAATTATTTGTATTAAAGCAATTTTAACTGAATGAAAGATACCGTTAACCTTTCACAAGTGATTTCTTTTGTTCTTGTATAATAAGAATTCAGCCCTTTGCACTCAAAGCTGAAGTAATTTGGCTTTCTGGGGAGCAGTCAGGAGAGACAAAGAGTGGAATTAAAATCCTACTGCCCTGTAAACTGTAGAATATATTGGCTCTTGCCTCTTTGCAACCCCTATGCAGGAGTGTTGGCCTACTGCCTCCACATGAGTACAGATTCAATAGCCTCTTCTCTGACACATCTCCAGTAAAGTGAATGCAGAATCCTCCTCGCACTGCCACTCCACTGTACACCAAGTATTTGTTCTGCTATTGAGGTGGTGGAAGGAAATTTCACCAGGTTTCATAATGTTTGCTGAACATGTTATTACAAAACTGGGATGGTTGGATGACATTTTATATCAATGAGAAATACATTTCCACTTGGCCTCGCAGAATATTAGATCTATCTGATCTCTGTTCCAAGATTGTCCAAGCTGTCTTCAAGAATATATTATATAGTATAGTTGAATATTTTAAATAGAAAGGCGGGGTAAAAATATTTAAATAAATAAATAGTACCAAATTCAGTACATAAAATCCCAGAAGTCCTGTTTTTACTGATTAATCTTGTACTTCATAATTTAAGTGAAAAGAAACTCATAATATTTCTTTCAATATCTAGTGCACATTTTAAACTATATATATAGTAGCCCAATGTCTGAGAGTCTGTAATGCTGAAATGTTGGTTGTTCCCTCTGGGCGGCCCATGCTGCATGGGGAATGCGGGGCCCAAACAGCCACTTGCTCCACCGTGGTGGCCCCGCTGAGCGGCACAGAAGTCAGCCGAGCACCACGGCGGGAGGGGAAGAAGGGTGGGGCGGTGATGTGCGGCGTGACAGCGGCTTCAGGCCCCACCCCCGGCTGTGAACGTCACCGCCCTGCCCCCCTTTGCCTCCCGCCGTGGTACTTGGCTGACTTCTGCACCGCTCAGCCGGACCGCCGCAGGGGAGCAAGTGGCCCAAACGACCCAACGCGCTCCCCCGAGTGAGAGGCAGGAAGGGGAGGAGAAGAGAAGGAGAGAGGCAAGAGGCGGGAGGGAGGGAGGGAGGGGGAGAGAGAGAGAGAGAGAGAGAGACACACACACACACACACACACACTCTGGAGGCTCAGGAGAGAAGACCGATGAGGAGGAGAGACCTGAAAATCCTGTCTTATGACAGGCTAATTGGCTAGTTTTAAAATAATAACTTACATTTATATAGTGTCTTTCATCCCGAAAGATCCCAAAGCTTTTTACAAACTACATGTACAAGAATCACTTCACCCACCACTGGGTTTCCTGTTACATTGCTGACTAAGCCCATTCCTACAAATGACATTTTCCAAAATTAGCTCAGCAATTATAAGCAGAAAGTCTTTAATACTTAAATCATATGTTTTGTTTGTTCCATCCTCCCGTCCATTTCTCTCTTCCCTCTCTCTCATAGGAATCTCTGGCACTCATTGGCCACATGGGAGAAAGGGGAGCTGAGCTGACTGGACAGCATTCCCCAGCTTCCAGGATTTTGGCACCCTACCTGAATTAGAAAAGAGAATCTAGCCTGAAAGATGCTGTGGGCCTAGCCCACCTGTTTAGGGGATCAGGAAGGAATTTTTTCCCCTCTCCTGGACCAACTGGGACCAGTTAAATGACTGATACAGGAGACTATGGTTATGGGTGGGCAGTGACTCTCGTATTAAAAGTTTAATAAAAGTTGTAGCCTGCTGCTTAACTCCATGCATATATCTCTCCTTTTACTGCTGGGTCCACATCAATATCTTCCACCCAAACTATCAGTTTTCTATGTGTGTGACATCTTAATGCAGCATTCTTTTAAAAATGGACTCTAAAATGAAAAAGGTTAAGTTACCAACAAATAGTAATGGTGCTTGAGCACTGGACTTGCTTATTGCTCAATATATATAGAATTTAGGTGCAACGTTTTCTTTAGTGAACTAGGAATTAGTGATTTTATAGACTTTGCCTTTCTCTGATCTTGGATATTTAATATGAGGATGCATGATATATACTTTCTAAAGAATTTATTTATTGGTGATGAGGCTCAAATGTATAAATCAATATCTCCTGCAGTCTTATGGGCTCATTTTTAAACCACGACAAGGAAAAATCAGTAAATCCACTCTGTCATACACTTAATCCATAGACAACACACTGCAGAAATACATTATGTCTCCACTTACCAATAACTGTCTACATTTGTGGCATACTCAGTAATATCATCTTGAAGAGATTGTGGGGAATCCATATCTTCCCCATTTCTAGAGGCACTGTAGAAAATACAGAAAAGGTTGAGTGTTTAAGTAGGTGGACATCTTTGCAAATTACACTGACTCATTCGATTAATGGGGGGCAATATCAACAAAAGGGCTGAAATTAATTTAATTTGACAATGTGATTTTTCATACCATCATTTAACTCACTTTGTGTTTTAGAATATAGGCCAAAATTGAAAAAGACTTTTGGGATTTTATCATGTTAACAAGTTTCATATTTGAAACCCTACTTTGTGTTTTTCCATGTTATTTCACTCAGGCTCCTACTACTGTATTTTTTCATTTTTCACTCTGTTTTAATCACATCACTCTTAATACTACATTGTAACACTTAGGCTGAGTCTAAATTATGATCCTCGTCTGCCAGAGGAAATGCAAATGAAGTGCTCATTTGCATAGGTCGTGCTCTCACTTGCATTTCCTCTTTGGATCCCTTTTGCACAAGAGGTTTTTGCACAAAAAAGAGCTGTGTAGGCAGCTCCTTTTTGCTCAAAAACTCCCTTTTGTGCAAAAAAGAGCCATCTACACAGCTCTTTTTTACACTAAAATCTCTTGCGCAAAAGGGATCCAAGGAGGAAATGCAAATGTGAGGGCAATATATGAAAATGAGTGCTCCATTTGCATTTCCTCTTGCGGAAAAGCCTTGCAGTTTAGTCGTAGCCTTACACTCTTCCTTTTCCATGTGTTCATTATTAATGTGATATCATCCACGTGACAAATATGAAAGTGAAATTGTGTAGATATTACATATGCACACAATAGTGTGCAACAATGGCTATTGTATATACTTTCCAGCTTTCCTTAGTGTTGGTCTGACATAAAGGACCACTGTCAATTACTTTTTAGTAGATTGGATTTTCTTTTTAGCTTGTTTTTGTAAGAAATTGAACGCTGATGGAACATCTCAGCTTAAAAACTCAGAAGACTGAAAACTGCTATTTATCTACAAAATGGATACATAAATAATACAGTGGCCCACATTACCCTACCAATGTTCTTCTGCCCTAATCTAGAAGGAACAGTCTTAAAATAAAGATGATTGTTCAGATTCTATTCCCATTCAGTCTGATCTCTCTGCTGAAAAATACAAGGAATATATGATGGATTTTTTAATTTATTTTTTGTTGGTGATTTGGGCTTTAGGAAATAAAACAAGCTTCTCAACTAATTAATTCCACATCAACAACCAAATAATCATTGGAAAAACAATTGGTCATTATTAACCTTGCTTTGATTTGATTAATATGTTGCCATCCAGCCTCCCTTTTCATAATTTTAAATTTGTCCCATTTACAGCTAGTATAAACAACTATTGAAAACCTTGACAATAGAATGAGGCTTTCTCCTGTTATTTTTCTTATCTATTTGTCATAAATGGTGGTTTTTTTCAATTTCCTGAGCACAAACAGTCATGTCTCTCATGAGTTTAAAACATTTTTTGGGCTGTCTTTAATACCGATGAGGACAGAATAGATCTAATAGGGAGTTTTGTTTATTTGTGCTCCCTCTGCTGGTTCTGCAGCAAATCTCAGGTTACCATAGGCCCAACACAGCCGAGTAAATAGTGTGGTTTTCCCAATCTTAATAAGAAACAAGGTACTAAAAAGGAAAAAACATTCAGGCTACAGGGGACTATATTAATTTTAAGACCAGTCAATTTATAGGCCTAAATTATTTAGCTGTGATCCTTTTAAAATAATGACAGAAGTATGAAAGTTTGTCTTTAGGGCAATGAGTGCAGGGGAAGGGCTGGCTGACTGAAGTCAACAGGAGTTTGACCCTGAGGCAATCAAAATGAGAGGCCCCTTTTAACATTTTAGCCTCCTTGTCGTCTAGGCAGAACTTTCAAGCATTTGTTCAAACATAACCATGTGTGCAATGTGATTAAGGAATATACCATATATTATACATACCATGGGCGAATATTTGAATCCATGGGTTTTGAAAACACCGGTGGTGATGTCTGTCTCAGAGATGAATTGCTTTCAAAGCCTTCAATTTCTAAGAAAAACTGTGAACTGTTGAATACATCATGTTGAAGGTTTGTTAGTGGGAAATGAAGTAAAAACATAACATAACCATAATAGAAACAAACTGTGTGGATGCCTAGCTAGGACCAGCTTTTAGTAGAGGTGGTATGCAGCATGGCATCACTTCTGATGAGGGGCTAAAACAGCATGTGATGTTGTATGGAATTTGGGGGGACACTTTAGGATATTATGAATATAAATATTATAGAATGGTAATGAATTATGCCATGTAAGATATCTGCAAAAAATGTTATAACCTCATGGAGATGTTTGTATCAGCTTTGTATTTCGGGTTATGGATGTGCATGTATGTCTCTGTATTACAGAACGTGTGCTCTGCTTCTGGATAGTGATAGAAATGTAGCCGTGTTAGTCTGGTGTAGCTGAAACAAAATACAGGACTATATATAGTCCTGTATTTTGTTTCTGCTTCTGGATGACACCCACAGACAGTTTGGTAATGCACTGCCTAGCCTCCTTGATGACCCAAAGCCTATCAGCTATTCAACTGACCCACTGAGAAAAGGCCAGGGATACGCCTCATGACTCAGCAAGGCATGTAGGGGCTGGACAGCTTGTGTCTGGAATAAAGGAAATGCCAGACACTTTGTAAAAGACTATAAAAGGCAGGAGCACCTTCTCCATTTTGTCTTCAGCCTGGCTACTTACCTCTGGAGTAACCTTTCTACAAACAAAGCCCTGAACAAAGGACAGAATGACCCATCCAAGCTGTGGATGCATTCCAGAGGGTCTTTCAAGTCTGCAAACTCACCAGTACCGCTGGGATACGAACTTCGAAGTCTTTGTATCTATCTGACTGCTTTACCATTCAACATCTTTCCTTTCGTTCTTTCTTTTTTGTCTGTATAATAAACCATTAGTTTTAGATACTAAGGGACTGGCTGGTGGCTTGGTATTTTGGGTAAGATCCAACCTATACTGACCTGGCTATGTGGCTGACCCTGTGGGATCAGAACATTTTGTACAAGTGAACAGAGGTTTAAAATAACTTCCTGTACTGGAGCTAGGTACTGACTGGGAGCCAGAGACTGGAATGCAATAAAGGGGGCTGTGTGATTTCTTTTTCAGCTTCTTGATAACCAGTGTGAGACATGAGACGCACAGTTTGTGACGGGTTGCGGAAGCTAATTTCAGTGTTAACCACCAGGGTTGGGAGTTCCTCTCTTTTGCAGTCTGGAATTTCCAGTGAGAGCTGCCCCAGGCACCCCGAGTCACACAGGGTGTATCCTTTCTAGGCACTGAAGAGCTCTACCTTCACATGCATTGCCAATCAAACATTAAATTCTTTGTGTTGGCAGACATGGGAAAAGATCCTGAGATGTCTTTAGGAGATATGGTATCAAATCCAGACATTATCAGGGGCACCACTGCAACCAGGAGACACCTTTGTATCCAGATTTTGTGCACTCCACAAAATGTTAGTGTAACTCCAAAGAACACACACACACACAAAATATTTACACATCCACACTCTACTCTGCTCTCTGCAGCCTTTGCATTGGAGCTGTCATCCTTCCATCCAAGAAGTGGGGAGGAACCCCACCTCAGTCCACTGACACTGATGAACACCTAAATGAACCACAAAAGTTGAGAGACCACAAGTTAAATAACATGGGCCTTGCCACCATCTAAGACTGAAATGTGCCCACCTCCGAAAATGAAACTTTTCTATGTTCAGCTACTGCATTGCTGTTTAGAGAAAGAGGAGTAAGAAAGATAAATGAAACGCTGAAAAACCTGGCATACAGGTTTATGAGGAACTGTGATGACCAGGTTTTTAAAAGCAAGGAGAGATGGTAGGCAGAAGCGAATGGTTGATGTTACTATGCACCATTCAAACAGCTGCCACATTTCACGCATGATGGCTCAGTTTTATTGGTGGATGAAATGACATTCTATGTGGCATTCTATTCTTGTTTGTACACTGGCTTTCTAAATCTCTAAAATGCTTTGAGAGTCACCTTGAAAAATATTCTGGTTCACATTCTGGTATACTCAGTGGGGTACTAATTATTTCTCCTTTCTTTTTTCTAATTTCCCTTCTTAAAATGTTCAGGGCAGTTGAAACAAGCACCCTAGGATCAATTTACAGCATGCTGCTATGCTGCTGCTTAGCAACCTGGGGGCGTATGCCAAAAATAGTGTGGTGTAATATCATCTCTGGTTAACATAGCTTCCATCTTTGAAGGAGGGAAGTGTTAATATGCTACACATGGTATTTTAAACTTAAATGACCTTTTAACATTTCCTATGTGCATGTGAGTTATTCCACTAACACAAAGATTAAAATATCCATTATATTTGACAGGAATGTGTATCTGAAATCATATTGAGGACAACTGTTGTTGGTAGCACAGGAAGTACCAACCTATTTTGCCATTACGTACACACCATGAGCTGGATTCTCAGCTGGTGTGAATCAGTGTAACTCCATGGAAGTCTGAACTTGGCACAGAGGCTGAGAAGGGGTGGTGGAAGAAAGATGACTTTTATGCCACTCTTCTGTGCCCCCTGTCTTTGGATGTCTTGGGACTGCCCTGGCTGGTAGCCAATTGTGTATGGCCCCAATGAACCTGGAGGACAGACAGGAATGCCCAATCTACATAGCGCTCTGGCCCTGTCCTTGACACAGCCCCTGAACTGGGTGGGAGGAGTTGGAGTTCCTTTAGGGCAGACTATGTTAGCTCAACACCAGGAGAGAACTGCCTTATGCTTGGGGCATTCCCCAGGACAGGATCTGCTGTCTTCACAAATCCTCAATGGCAATCTGCCTAGCACAAACAAGCCACAAGGCAGTGATGAATTGGGTCACACGTATCTTGGAGGTTGGCATAGCGTGCATGCCCGAAGCCTTTTCTCTGTTTTATCAGGGAAATGGCCTCTCTGGGACGTACCATGAGTAAAAAATGAGTAACTGCCAACCAATACTTATGTGCTTACATATTCAAACCACGTTACAGGGAACACTAACCATGAAAACAACCTAGTCATGCTCAAACTTCATTGCTGCGCTCCTCCCAAGCCACCTCTAACTCTTCCTGTACTTAATTATGTGCCTTTAGTTAATGCCTATGCCCTTGAGTTAAAGAAGGTAGAAATAAATGGTACTTTTTACAATATATGTTGCCAAAATAAAGTATAAGAGAATGAGACATGTTCTTTAGGTCAGAATGAAATCACCACTCAGCTTGCCAATAATGATATATTCAGGGAATGAAATGTTGAAAAGCATTAGAAGTATACCAATACAGAAACATGTAATTAAATAGAATATGATAATGTTTGTAATTAAAACGCATGTGATTTTTGTTTTTTACGCACCCTAGCTCCTAATGTAAGATGGTACAGCCCTCCCATCGTACTTTTTTTCTACAGCTGCAAAAAGCCTGAATCTGGTAAATGAACATAAGTGACTTATGATTAATGGCCACACGTATATACTGTAACTTGTCAGTCTTCTGCAAATTTGCTTCAATTTTGAAACACTAGGGCTACGTCTAGATTGGCATGATTTTCCGCAAATGCTTTTAACGGAAAAGTTTTCCATTAAAAGCATTTGCGGAAAAGAATGTCTAGATTGGCACGGACGCTTTTCCGCAAAAGCACTTTTTGCGGAAAAGCGCCCGTGCCAATCTAGACGCGGTTTTGCACAAGAAAGCCCCGATCGCCATTTTCGTGATCGGGGCTTTTATGCGCAAAACAATACTGCGTTGTCTACACTGGCCCTCTTGCACAAAAGCATTTGCGCAAGAGGGCTTTTGCCCAAACGGGAGCAGCATAGCATTTCCGCAAGAACACTGACAATCTTACAAGAGATCGTCAGTGTTCTTGCGGAAATTCAAGCAGCCAGTGTAGACAGCTGGCAAGCTTTTCCGTAAAAGCAGCTGCTTTTGCGGAGAAACTTGCCAGTCTAGACGCAGCCTAGGTGTATATATTGTGACCAGTTCAGACAGCCTTCCTGTTGCCCACATTGTACTACAAACACTTTGATTCCAATTTAGATGTATATAGGACCACCCTTGTACTTTGGAGGACCAAGAATGCCAAATGAAGGAGGAGTGGAACAAGAACATCAACTTCTTTCTGCACTTAATGACAGAGGGAGTAGTCAGGTCAATCCCCGAGTTTTCAGATTGTGACACCTGCTTGCATCATTTCTGCGTAAGGAGATCACTCAAATAATTAACAAAATTATCCTTGGTACTAAACCAGTATTAAATTCTCTTGAGGCCTAAGGCTTTCTGATTGGACTATATTTTGTGTTTGCACAGCAGTTAACAAAATAAAAAGAATCAGTTGCAGAGTTAAAGTTTATAAGCCCAATTAATCTCTAAAATTCTGTGATTTCAGTGCCATTACATCAAGGACAAATCTTATCACTTGTAGTATCTCTCTCCATTAATACTAGACACAATCTTTATCAGAATATTATTGAACTAATATAAAATATGCATAAATATATGGGGAGATGGACGCATGAAAAATAGTGAGTTGACCATTTTACTAAAAATCTCTATGTACAAACATTTTTCTACATACTTCTCACCCCATATGCTACACCCCTTACTACTCTTCCTGTGTCCTTCCACATTTTTTTCACACTGTCTTGTATCAATCCATATGACCCTATTCTTGGGAGAACCTCTCATTCCTTTTCTGCCAACCTTGCACTCTTCTTTAAATGCTTCTTTAAACCTCATATTTTCCCTAAATGTCTCATTACAATCCTTCCCATATTTGAACTGTTGTTCTTTGTGGGGCCTCAATCCTGCAAGCTCATACAAGCCTGCTGACGCCAGTGCCTACAGAGAATGACCCTCATTGACATGAGGCATGGGCTTACCCAGGTAGGGATGTATTAGTGTAATCATTTAACCAATAAGCAAAAGCTTATAGCTTAATGCTAAAGATTACATGCATTCTCCCTCCCCCTTTGCCAGTAAATCTGTAGAAGGCTTGTCAGCAACCTAGCTCAGTTCTAGCTTATGCTAGGTCTGGGAGCTCAGCCTTCCCCTTGGACAGGAGCTGCTGCCACCCTGCACTGCTGCCTCTGTATCAGAGGCAGAAGCGTGAGGCGGCAGGCAACTAGTCCATGAGGGTAGCTGGATTTTAAACTGGTTCCCCTTGCAGACTAGCTGTCACCTGATATAGAGGCAGCAGCGAGGAGTGGCAGAGACTCCTCAGGAGTGGGGCCGGAGTGCACTGGCTGTGAGCCCCAGCTCTGGGACTATAGAATAGACAAGTAACCAATAAGAATTCACGAGGTTAATTGACTATTCAGTTAACCGATATTTAACATCCCTAGTAGGGAGCCTGAGAGTGCAAGCGCTTCAGAGCAAGCAATATGTCTTTGTGCATATTTCCTAAAGCACGGTATACATTTTCAGATCTATACAGCATATAAAGCCTACAAGCATATAAATGTTTGTTATTAATAACACAATATTAGTATTGTAATCAATATCATATTGATTCATCAGTTACTTTTTCAACATACATTCCATTCATTAGCACTTTCTTATTCAAACATTGCATGTGTGCTGTTATCAATTATTTCAATGTTAGCATCTGCTGGATAACAGATAATAAAAGGGTTTACAAATAGCAGAAATCTGCCATTTCTAATAAATTGTCTAAGGCTGGTCTTGTGAAGCTATGATGTTCTACCTTTTCTTTGTGGGGGTGCTTTCAGCCGGCTTTTTCTCCTGGTTGTTGGTAGGAGGAGGACCTAATGTATTTGTTCTCTTGGCCATGAGTGGAATATTTTCTTTTTTATCTTTAATCTTGTTTCTGTAATAGATAGATTCAGAGTTGTTTAACCCCCTTTTTATTTGAACATGCCACATGATCAAATTGCCTATTTCTACTCCTTACACACACAAACACAAATCTTAATTAATTTTTTCAAGGTTCCTCCTTACAAAAGATTAAACACAGCTTAGAGCCAGACACTAAAGGTGCTGAAGGCAGATGAAAACAGAAATTCTGCAAAGTGCTGGATCAGTAGAAGCAATCTCTGAGTAGACAATATTAACATCATGGACAGAACTCAACTAAAAATTAAGTCTTTTACCTGGACAGCCAAGGTCTCCTGAGATCTGGTACCACTCCCATAAGACTAGTACAAGAGAGAAGAAGAAAAGTTATGACCCTGTTATATATGAAGAATGTTCATCGCCCAACATAGCATGAGGACTTTGATACTTGCATCTGCCCATCAACTTTTAGAATGTTAATGCCCTAAAAAATTGTTACCTTTTACAATCATTAAGGATAATTTCTAATGAAGATGTTAATTTTAGGAACTTGTAAGGTATGCTTTTATTGTAAATAGAAATAGAAAGTTCAATGATGTAACCAAGTAGCTTCTCCAGGAAAGTGGTGAAAGCACCCTTGGTAGTCAAGAAGAATGTACTGTAAGGAAAATAAACTGGCAGGGGATGGACAACATGAGTTACAAAGAATGGCTTTGTTTCATTTCAGAGTTCCATGGTGCTGACGAACCTATAGAAGATCTCTTCTACACAACCTTTGACTTAAAGCCTCCATGACTAGATGGGAGTACAGACGGATTTTACATTCCTTTGAGTCTATTCCTTCGGCGTTGTGATTCCTCTAACATAGAAATAACAACATGGTAAAATAAGATTGAAGAGAGTGCATGATAACTGAAGATGGCTGGAATGATAAACAAGGGTGTGCATGCGGCATGCATGACTAGGTGTACGTGGTAGAGCTGCATTTGTGTGTGGAAATATTATCATTCAGCATGTGCAGGGAACAGAGCAGTAACAAATGCTAACGCCTGTCAATGAACTCTTTTTGCTGCTTCTTTTATCTTCACCTGGCATGTCAAAGAACTCAGAAATGCTTAGTAGTCTCCCTGCCCCAGCTGGCGTTGGTTTAAAACATTCAAACAGAAATCAAATAGTATTGTATATTGCTGTTATATATGTTTATAGGAAAAATGTTTAATCAAACAAACACAGCTCAGAAAACCCCAGTATTTGGATAAGTATCATAAATACAAATCATACCTGCATAGAACTCATTCATAAAGAGCAATGGCCGAACAACTTATTTAGTATTTCTATCATATAAACAACACAGTCTCCCTCCCTGTACTAAAGGTGCATAGGAATAGAACAGAGTGTTCAGAGAATGTAGCTGTGGGGGGAAATTGTCCATCACCTTGCAAATGTAGTATATTCTGTAGACCTCAGATACACTATTTATCAGTTATTAAACTGATACTTTGATCTTAACTCAGCCAAGAGCAAATGATTACTGTCTTGTCTAGTTCATAAATAATATTGATATTTATCTATTCCAGAGCGCCATAAGAATGCAGAGTACTTTATGAATGCATAAAACACGTGATCCTTATCCAGAGGAGCAGACTAATATGATACATGGAATAAATAACTCAAACACGAGTTAGTAAAAAGACAAACATGGAGATTAGCATTAGAAAGGTTCAAAAAAGAAATAGTTTTAAGGAGGAACTGGAAGTAAAAAGAGAACTGCTTGTCGACAAAGACATAGTGGGAGAAGCACTCAAAGAGCAGCCCTGGGAACAAGGCTAAGAAGGAGGAAGTAAGAGTATAGGCAAAATGCTGTAGCATATAGCTGGCTGAAACATTTCTGAAAGCTAAAATGTTTCAGCGAGATGTATTCGTTCGGATGAAGTTTTAGCCAGGAAGGTTTCCAAGGTCCAGAAAAGACTCTCAGATCACTTCAAAAGGAGAGAGAAACCCAAAAAACCCAAAATAAAATAGGCTATGTTTTCAAACCAAAACCAGCCATTTCAACACAATTTTGTTTCACAAAAATGTCTGAAAGTTTTTGGTTTTGTTCCCGTGAGGCATGAAAGAGTGGGAACAGAGGGCGAATGATGTTAAAAGGTCAGAATAGCTAGATGACTAATGGATTTCTGTATGGATTGGAGAAATGAAAGGCAAGATACAAGGAGGCAGGTACGCTTGGTGAGGTGGAAGTTAACCAGCCAGGGGCCTAGAGAGGAAAGGACAGTTGACTGTGTAGACTTACCCTTAGAAGTGATTTTTAGTTTTTAGCAAGAGCCAAAATATAAGGAAATGGAGAAGAAGACAGTGAGGATTCAAAGATGATATTGAGGTTGTATATCTAGGTGATGGGAAGGATAATGACATTTTCAGTGATGCTAAAGCAAAGAGACACAAGAAAGAATCTGGGAGGAAAGAGGAGACAAAATTTCTAGAAATCTCAGCTGAGGAGTGTCAAAGCTCTTTGAGAGTTCTGGATGGTTAGTCTCATCCATAAGGCCACATTTTTAAACGACGGATCTAATTTTGCACCAGTAATTGAATGCAGCATAAATAGTAGAATGGAAATATCTAACTGCCCGAGCGGTAGATTGTGAAAGATTTACATTTTATCATTAGTGTGCATATTTAATTGCATCAATTGAAAATAAGCACAAAAATTAGTGGCCAGGTTTGGGACTTTGAAAATATGCCCCATAGAACTAAATTCTTTTCTTAGATATATCCATGCAACTTTCACTGAAGACAGTGGACATTTAATGTATGTATCATTAATTCTGAGATGCCTGTGTATCCTTAATTTTTCCCTCTCTATGTAATTGGTCTAATGACTGAATGATAATCTGTTCATCATTCAATACCCTTCTTCTGCTCTGCTGTTTTCTGTCATTTATACCAGACTCTCTCCAGTATCTTACATCATTCTGATCTTGTAAAGTGATTTGAGATACATTTTACATGATGAGCACTATACAAACTAAAGTTGGATTGCTTTATTGTCATAATCTGACAGGGGATGTGCTCCGCATTCTCTGCACATTTCTATTTTTACTCCAACCAGCTATTCTGTCATTATTTTTCAGCCAGTTTTTTCATTACCTATTTGCAGAATTGAATGCGACAATAAAATATTGTGCTGGTTCTTAGCATTAAGAAATAATATGAAGTATAAAGTGAATGTATCTAGAGAATAGTAGATATATCTTGTACTTTAGGTATGCTGTAAGGGCATAATTTACTGTACCAAAATCAGATGATTCCATCCCTACAGTGAGTAGTACTTCATGATGCAAGCAGTCATAGGGTATGTCTACACTACCCCACTAGTTCGAACTAGCGGGGTAATGTAGGCATACCGCACTTGCAAATGAAGCCCGGGATTTGAATTTCCTGGGCTTCATTTGCATAAGCGGGGCGCCGCCATTTTTAAAACCCCGCTGGTTCGAACCCCGTGCAGGGGCACGAACTAGGTAGTTCGAACTAGGCTTCCTAGTTCGAACTACCGTTACTCCTCGTGGAATGAGGAGTAACGGTAGTTCGAACTAGGAAGCCTAGTTCGAACTACCTAGTTCATGCCCCGTGTAGCCGCGCTGCACGGGGTTCGAACCAGCGGGGTTTTAAAAATGGCGGCACCCCGCTTATGCAAATGAAGCCCGGGAAATTCAAATCCTGGGCTTCATTTGCAAGTGCGGTATGCTTACATTACCCTCCTAGTTCGAACTAGGAGGGTAGTGTAGACATACCCCTATTGAGTAACCTTATGTATACATCAATTATAATATAACAGCAATCATCTTGGTTAAGACATAGAGAACAAACAAATAAAAAACCAAAACAGTGAAGTGGGTCAGAATGGAATGGTAGAATCCTCTTCTCTTTTCCTAATTCTCAAAAACAAACAAACAAACAAAAACCAAATAACTACCTGTAATGATTTCTATTCTATGTTTTTTTAAAAAACACTTCTACAATAAAGGTGTTCTTTCTGTTCTTCAGCTCTTTTTATTATTTGTACTACAGGTTGAATCTCTCTAGTCCAGCACCCTTGGAACCTGACCAGGGAAGAACTAGAGAATTTGCCAAACCGTGGAGGTCAGTATTTTCTAGCATTACCAACATTTTCACTGCCAGGTCAAACAAACGTTATGGTACTGCAGGAAACTTGACTACACCCCTCATAAGTGGACATCCAGCTAGCTAAAATGATGCCAGACCACAGATGTTGCCAAACCAGAGAGTGCCAGATTAGAGAAGTTCAACCCGTACCAGAGTATCTATAAAACCCACAAGTCCTGTATGCTAGGTGTTGCACAATATTCACACTTCCTTTAATAAGTTGCAGCTCTCTAATATGTGACTGACTGACATAAACTGTAAAAATGTGCAAAGCAACCCCCAAAGAGCAAAGAATCTGGTTTATCCTCTTCCCTTAATATTTTCATGCTTTTGGGGGGAGGGGAATGTGTATTTTGGGGATGTGACACTAAACTATAACTTAATTTTTCCCAATAGAAAAATGAGTTTTCCCATGAAAAACTGTTTTTACAAATTGGCAGAATCCTCTGTGAAAAATAATTTCTTCCCTAAGGAATACAGGATTTATCGATCAGAACTCTTTTCTTTATAGATCTTAGCATTATAGAAACACTAAGGAACTGATCTGACTACCATTCTGCTTTTGGGAGTGAATGTAACATCTGAGTCCTTCAGAAAAAGATGGAAATGTTTTTTAAATTTAGTTTTTTCCCCAACAGAATTGTGAACAGCTGTATTTACTAGATTATAAATGATAAAAGGTCACTATGGATCAGATAAGTATACATAAAAACATTTTATCTGTTTTCACTTCTACATACTTAGGGAATTAAGATTTGTCATGTCACACAGCTCTGGTTTAATAAATCACAAAAAGCTTTACTACATTTAAAAATAAGGAACTCTTTTATCCTTTGCCTTTTAAAGAATGGCAGAGTCACATAAAGTCCTCAATCTCCACATGCGTACCATAATGCAATCTGCATCCAGATGAGCTCTAAGATGACTTACCCTGGTTAGGAAGCTCCCATTCGTATATTGGAAAGGTGGCTTATGGTTGTTAGAAGGAACTCCAAAGCGGTTGTCACCAATGCTGCTATTGTATCCAAAAAGGTGAAAGAGCACAATAAACAAAAAATGTTTCTTAAAGGTTAAAAGCATCCTAAAAATGTGAGGCACCCTTTCCGTGTCATCTAGTTTGTTTGGGTGCAGTTTCCATTTGACTGTAGTACTTAAAACTGGAACACCTCAGGGTTACGCCTGAAATTGGGCAAGCGACAGACAGACTTGCTAGACAACAATTCCTTCACTGCACTACTCACAAAATTGGGAGATAAAACACTGCCAATAATTATATATTTAAAATAGTTGCTAATAAATCTGAGTCACTTAATGATGAGGCAATGACATTTGAGTCAAGGGTATACATAGCTTTTTAGTTTCTGTGTTCCGTATTAGTAAGAATATATCCATTGATATTGTAAATCGTGTTATGTCATACTTCATTTGTTGTACAGGTTGTACCTCCCTAAACTGGGACACTCTGGTCCAGCAACATCTGTGGTCTAGTAGGACCGTGGAAGTTCCTAGACCACAGAGCCAAGGGACAGAGAGGTCTGGCAGCGGGGCAGGAGTACAGTGGGTGGGGAGGGAGGCGACTTGGCTGGGGAGCCCCGTGGCACAATGGGGAGCTCTGGCTCTTGCAGCATCAGGGCAGCTCTGGGCCCGGTGGTGGCTGGGGAGCTCCAGCCCCAGTGGTAGCTCCTGACCCAGGGGCCATGGAGCTCCAGCCCCAGAGAGCCCCAGCTGGGCCAGCGGCAGAGAGGCGGGGGCCTGAGGGCCAAGCATAGCCAGAAGCAGCCTGCGGTAGGGAGGGGCAGAGGGTTAGGAGGTCTTTAGCAAGAGAAAACCCCTGGTGCGGCAAATCTCCTTGTTCGGGACTGATCAGGTCCTGAGGGTGCCGGACCAAGTTAGTCCAAGCTGTGTAATATATAACTATGTTACCTATTCAAAAAACACAAAACAAACGTGAAAAGATCAATTGAGAGCACTCCAAAAAGAGACAAAGAAAGCAAAGACATGTATAGTTAATTGCTTTCATAACACATTGGGGCTGTGTCTAGACTGGCAAGTTTTTCCGGAAAATCAGCCGCTTTTCCGGAAAAACTTGCCAGCTGTCTACACTGGCCACTTGAATTTCCGGAAAAGCACTGACGATCTCATGTAAGATCGTCAGTGATTTTCCAGAAATACTATGCTGCTCCCGTTCGGGCAAAAGTCTTTTTCCGAAAGACTTTTGCGCAAAAGGGCCAGTGTAAAGAGCACAGTACTGTTTTAGGCAAAAAAGCCCCGATCGCGAAAATGGCGATCAGGGCTTTTTTGCGGAAAAGCGCATCTAGATTGGCCACGGACGCTTTTCTGCAAAAAGTGCTTTTCCGGAAAAGCTTCAATCTAGACACGCTTTTCCGAAAATGCTTTTAATGGAAAACTTTTCCGTTAAAAGCATTTCCGGAAAATCATGCCAGTGTAGATGTAGCCAGAGAGTTTAGAGAGCCATTCGTTTCCAAATAGTGAGGATACAGCAGATGTTTTAAAGCATTTCCTGTCTTTAAAGGGATTCAAAAGATGTATCTTTAGGCTTCATGAGGATATGAATTTGCATGTTTTGTATCAACAACACTAATTTCAATGCATTGTGTAATGCCAATTCCAAGGGAATGGAATTTTGCAACCTTGCTTGTTTTTCACAGTTTGCTATATAGTTGAGAGAGTCTGTGGGTCTGTCTGTTTGTTCAAGAACTCCTCCTAAACCGTAAGAGCTAGGACCACCAAATTCGGTATATGGCTTTGTCTTATCGTAACTTAAATCAAGGTAAGGAACTGGTTGTGCCAGGAAAATAGGATGTGCCTGGAATGGGATTGTGTCTCATCAAACCATACAGAAAAGATACAGAATTACCAGGTGGGTAACAAGGGCTGGCTGTGCGTGTGCCCTCCTCGGTTCAGGACTGCCCCAGCCTCAAATTTCTCGCTTCCAAGTGCCATTTAGGGAGAGCTGGGAGGAGGGGTAAGCTGAAGCTCTCTCGATTCAGACGGGAACATTGCTGGCTATTCCCCTTCATCAGGGAGTAAAGGGAAATTGCAAAGTTTGCTGCATTGCTCACTTTGGCTAGGAAGCTCAGGGGGAGAGGAACCTGGACCTCTCCCAGCTGGGGGACAGGTACCCCTCTCCTGGCTGTGCCTGCTGGAGCTGCAGCAGCCATGGAGAGGCACTTCTCACCTGGCTCCAAATTTCTGCCTCTCTCCTCTCTCCTCAGGGCAGTCTGCATCCTGAACCCTTCACTTCCAGGCTCCCCCAGAGCTCTGCTTCAAGTGAAGAAAAATTAAAATTAATTGAGTTAAGGACCCGAGCAACATCAGGTAAATCTCCTAATGGAATAATAATTAACACAATGGACTTCTTTCCTTCGGGCACCTATAAAGCTATATCTAGACTGCAGAGTTGTTCTGGGATACCAGAGGTATCCCAGAAAAACTCTGCCGCGTCCAGGGAAGGCATCCGCCTTTCTGGAACAGTTTCTGAAAAAACGGGCGCATTCTTTCGGCATCCATGTATTCCTCATTTTATGAGGAATAAGGGATGTTCTGAAGGAAGAGGTTTTTCCAACATTTGGCTCCATGTAGATAGGCCAAATGTTGGAAAAGCCTCTTCTGTTAAAACAAGCATAAAATGATATGCAAGTTGCGGTTCGCAATTTGCTTATCTTTTTCCGAAAAAACCCACCCACAGCATTGACAAAGCCTCACCGTGTAGCCTCAAGTTTTCCTCTCCTTCCCTTGGTTTTACCTTTATCAGGGAACAGTTTGTGTGCATAAGATATGTAACCATGCCTCGAAGATATGCTTAAGATTCTCTCAATTAACTTCACTGAAGTGACAACTCCATTGGATCTTGAGAGTTATGTACTTAACGAGGTGAGTCTAATGGACCAACAGCTCATGTTATAAAAGGGAGCTGGAAGGCATAAGAAGTTTGGAAAGCAAACAAAAAGCAAATATGAAGAGGTTTTGGAAATGGAAGCTTATGAATGGCTTAAGAAATTGACTCCTGGAATTAGACATTTGTGGCCTGAAGAAAAATTTCACATTCCTCCACTGGTTCCCCCTTCCCTTTCACATCAGACATAAGTATCCTGTCAGAAGACAGGTATTGAGCTAAATGGATCTTTGGTCTGACCCAGGATGTTCTTATGTTCTTATAAAATACTTGTCTTCACTTTCAAGATTCTTTATCTTGGCCTATCCCCACCCTCTTTCATTCCCTATCAAAATGTCAGCTCCTACCTAGATGGGTCCATGGTACCAGCCTTTATCACACACTTGTTACATTTTCAAAGAGTACCTTTCTCCTTTCTCTCATCCTTCCTCTTGTGCTTGGAAGGAGCTCCCCATAAACCTCTACAAAACCAACTCATTATACTCCTTCAAATCGTTTCTTAGTTATTAATGGTTCACAATCCTGCTGGAAAGGTATAACAAGTGGGGCTCCGCAGGGGTCTGTTTTGGGACCGGCTCTCTTCAATATCTTCATCAACAATTTAGATATTGGCATAGAAAGTACTCTTATTAAGTTTGTGGATGATACCAAACTGGAAGGGGTTGCAACTGCTCTGGAGGATAGGGTCATAATTCAAAATGATCTGGACAAATTGGAGAAATGGTCTGACGTAAACAGGATGAAGTTTAATAAAGACAAATGCAAAGTGCTCCACTTAGGAAGGAACAATCAGTTTCATACATACAGAATGGAAAGCGACTGTTTAGGAAGGAGTATGGCAGAAAGGGAACTAAGGGTTACAGTGGACCATAAGCTGAATATGAGTCAGCAGTGTGATGCTGTTGCAAAAAAAACCAAACATGATTCTGGGATGCATTA
The DNA here is from genome assembly GCF_049634645.1 of Pelodiscus sinensis. Classification (NCBI taxonomy): domain Eukaryota; kingdom Metazoa; phylum Chordata; order Testudines; family Trionychidae; genus Pelodiscus; species Pelodiscus sinensis. The sequence goes on along the minus strand of NC_134731.1, from coordinate 3,845,822 downwards.
AAAGTGTGTTGTGAGCAAGACACGAGAAGTCATTCTTCCCCTCTACCCTGCGCTGGTTAGGCCTCAGTTGGAGTATTGTGTCCAGTTCTGGGTACCGCATTTCAAGAAAGATGTGGAGAAATTGGAGAGGGTCCAGCGAAGAGCAAGAAGAATGATTAAAGGTCTACAGAACATGACCTATGAAGGAAGGCTGAGAGAATTGGGTTTAAACTGCAGCAAAGGAGGTTTAGGTTGGACATTAGGAAAAAGTTCCTAACTGTCAGGGTAGTTAAACACTGGAATAAATTGCCCAGGGAGGTTGTGGGATCTCCATCTCTGGAGAATTTAAGAGTAGGTTAGATAAATGGTCTAGACAGTATTTGGTCCTTCCATGAGGGCAGGGGACTGGATTCGATGACCGCTTGAGGTCCCTTCCAGTCCTAGTATTCTATGATTAATACTCTCCTCTGCTGAGGTCCCCACAGAAAAATTCACAACATTTAGACTGGTAATATGCAGAGACCATAGCTTATCCTGCTGACCATATTGTCTCATTTTTTCTTTGTTCTTTCCCATCTGCCTGCCTGTGCCCATCTGTTTTCTCTTTACAACTTACAAGTGATGATAAGCTAACTGACATAGTGCCATGAATAATAATTATTCCGGCATCCCTTATGAAAAAAATTCCTTTCATATCGTAACTTTAAAAGTACAATTACCTAATTACTAAGTAACCATTAATTTCCAAGGAATTAAGCTGGAGGAAGCTGCTAGTGGAAAAAGTTTCCAAGGCTCGTGCATGCGATGCACGCACACCTGATTGGAATGGACGTGAACAACACATCTCAAAGAACACCAGCTACTACAGAAAAGTTAATAGTCTTTTCTTGATCTTTGGACTCAGATTTTCTTAGCGACACGTCCCACCGTAATGCTGAGGGGATTCATGTGGTTGATTTTTCACTAGACAACTGTGGTATAAGCAGCCAGCTGTCTCCCATAACAGAAGAACCTTTTATTTTGTGACATCAGAAAATACAGTAGTGGCAGGATATATGTCATCCCATCCTATGCTGTCAAAGTTATCTTGCTCCCTACACTTTCCTTCAAATGGCATGTTACACCCACTTTTTAAGGAAAAAAATATAATGAAAAGGAGGTATTATATAAATGAACATTGTTAAACATCTCATTTCCCCTTAAAACAGTGTAATGAATGATTCAAACCAATAGGAATATATCTGGCTTGAAACAGAGTAAAGAATTTTTGCTGTGTGTGGTTCGGTCTCTCAATACTCCAAGCATGCAATGTGTGCATTCCTTTGGATACCTGCTGAGATGCATTCCGCTTTTCCCTGGCAAATAATATTTTTGACTTATCAAAACACTTGGCAGTCAGTTTCTCACATCAATAATATACACATCCTCTAATAAAAGAAAAGTTCATTTCACACATTTATGTAGTACTTGACTCATTTCCATCAAGTTTTGCCCCGTTTACCCCCTTTTGAAAGTCCCACTAATTATTTGTGTCTTTTTGTTTGAAAGGGTGGAGAGTAACTAGGGAATTTGAGGAATACTAAAAATCTGGACTGAACTTGTTTTGGGGTGCTTCAGACTTTCTGACATATATATTACATGAAATCCCCAGCAAACTAACACTTAATACATTCTTAGATTCAGTGACTGTAACCAGAAGAATGAAAATAACTTAGACTTGCTTATGCATTAACTATGTAACTTCAGTAACATTCTCCCTATTGCAAAACTCTCATAAGCCCCACATTATTAATTTCATTCTCATACGATCAAATCTTGATACCACCAGACACATCTGAAAAGCTTTACACCCCTACCAACTGAATAATATTAGCACATACTGAGGAATCTGTTTATGAATATGAGCTGTGAGAACAAGTTCCATTCTGAAAAATGTTTAAGGTAACAAGGCGCCTCCGTAGGGCCCTGTTTCTCTGCTGTGGATGGGCAGAGAGAATAGCATTTTACTTTTCACACTGTGTGTGTATAAGTTTTATAGAGTAAGAGACAAACTCTAGGGAAATCTTAAAGTCGGATAATATCTGCTATTTTGTGAAATCCTACCAATATTGTTCGCACAGCCTTATAGCACCTGTACCTTTAGGTTTTGTTTCTCAAAATTTTTTGCCATGGATACAAAACCACAAACCCCTATTCCCTAAGGAGTGGTGAATGTTCAGCGAGGCTTCTAGCACTTACTTGCTCTCCGTGTTTCCCTCAGCTACACTTTTTGGCTACGTCTACACTGGCCCCTTCTCCGGAAGAGGCATGCTAATTTCAAACTTTGGAATAGGGAAATCCGTGGGGGATTTAAATATCCCCTGCGGGATTTAAATAAACATGTCCGCCGATTTTTTTCCGGCTTGGGGAAAAGCTGGAAAAAAGCGTCTAGACTGGCGCGATCCTCCGGAATAAAGCCCTTTTCCGGAGGATCTCTTATTCCTACTTTCAGGCAGGGCTGGTGCAGGCAAAATATACTAGCCTGGGCCCCCCTAGGCTCTGGTGTGCAAGAGGAATGTGGGGAGTGTCTTTCTACTTCTCATTCTTTGCTTCTCACTTGTGTGCAGCCCCGGACTGATATTTCTGTGGGTCAGCGGCCCCTGACCCAAAAAAGGTTCCCCACCCCTGGCCTAAAAAAAATGGGTTCACACAGCCAAAATACTAAAAAGAAGAGAAAAAAAGGAAACATCTAGTCCTGGATCTTAGGTGCCATTCATTCCCTATATCAACCGGGTTTCTAAAAGAAAAAAAAGTGTTTCATTCTATCTCTTCTTATGCAGGTTGAACCTGATGGCTGTGTCTAGACTGCATCCCTATCGCAATTGCAAATGAAGCGGGGATTTAAATCTCCCCTGCTTCATTAGCATAAAAATGGCTGCCGCTTTTTTCCGGCTCAGAGCTTTTCCGGAAAAAAGCGCCAGTCTAGAAGCGGATCTTTTGGAAAATAAAGCCTTTTCCGAAAGATCTCTTATCCCTCTTAAAATAAAGGATAAGGGTTTTTTTCAGAAAAGGCTTTATTTTCTGAAAGATCTGCATCTAGACTGGCGCTTTTTTCCGGCAAAGCTCTGAGCCGGAAAAAAGCAGCAGCCATTTTTATGCTAATGAAGCAGGGGAGATTTAAATCCCCGCTTCATTTTCAATTGCGATAGGTCTAATTTGCATCCCTTTTACGAAAAAGGGATGCAGTCTAGACACAGCCCTCTAGTCCAGCACTCTCTGATCTGGAAACTTCCGTGATCCAGCATGATTTTAGTGACCTGGATGTCCCCTTGTCATAGGTATGGCCAAATTTCCCGCGGTCCCATAAAGTTTGTTTACAGCCACCAATCCTGGCTCTCAGTGGCCTGTGCTGTTATTTGGCTCTAATTTACCCCTAACTCTCTTTTAAAAGCCCAGTAAGCAATGGAAGTTGGTAAGTTGGTAATGCTGCTAGACAATATTGATCTCCCATGGTTCAGCAAATTCTTTGGTTCAGCACCGGTCAGGTCCCGAGGGTGCCAGACTAGAGAGGTTCAGCCTGTATTGTTTCTCCTTCCTGTTGGAACAAGTATCCGAATCTGCGACCAGAGCCATTCCCACACCATCGCTGAACTCCAATGCCATCCCTGGAATGAGGCCAGGCGCCTATTACCAATCCTGTGCTCAATTGAATTCAATGCTAAAAATTTCCATTAACATTTATGGCACCAGAATTTGATTCGAAGTTATTTTTAACCTTTACTCCATCAAGCACTGCCTGGGAACTGAATGAACCAAGGATAATAATAAATAAATAATAAACGATGGCATTAACAAGACTCGTACCTGACAAAGCTGCTACTTGTCAGGTGTTTCTCTTTCTCCTTTGTTTTTTTTCTTTGTTTTTTTTCTTCTTTTTTAGATTTCATAGTATTTAGAGCAGAGACTGTCTTCAAATAAGTCTGTACAGCATTTTTGGGGCATTACTGAGTAAATAAATAGTGTGCTTCCTTTGCCTGATTTTTGGGAGAAACGTTGTGCCCTTCTGCAGACATCAAGGGCCAATATTTAAACATATGCACATCGAATAACATACAAACTATTATATGCATCCAACTTGTGCAGATGGAAACTATAGTTTATGGTAGAACCCACCAGGGTATGTCATTAAATCTGAAAGCATGCTTTTGAAAATTTGGCCTCAAGATTTTGGATGCTTGTTTCGGGGAAAATTTTAAAAAATCACTTTGACTAATATAGCCCATTGTTTTCCTTAGCTTCCGAAAACATATTTAGCCACTCCCCCAAAACTGTTTATCAGCTGTGGTTAAGACAGGCAATAGAATCTGACTTTCAAAGCATCCGCTATATTTGGCTATCCCAAATCTCACATGCAATGTACCAAATCGCAGCTGTGACAACACGACTCCATACTCCTGGTAAATCTTCACTGTGGGGTTCACTTTTTTGTACGTTTGGCAAAAGTCAAGAATTGAGCAATAATCCATTGCTCATGGGATTGTGCCACACACAAACAGGATGTGCCCCGCCTTGCTGACTGCTGCTTTTTTCTCCAGAATGTGTCTACTACCATTTGACTCAAGCCACCTTTTGATGATGATTACCAGAAATAGGTGCAGGCATCAGAAATGAGGATAATCTGGGTTTCAACTGGTAACACAGTTGCTTTGGAGATAATAAAATAACTTGTTTTTGTAGCTGCCTTCTCTCCCCCATACGCACACACACATCTTCCCCCTCAACCTTTGGTCCTTCCATTGTGAAAAGTTGTTTAGAGCTGAAAAAACGTTTTGGTTGAAATCTGAAGCCAAGAAAAATGTATCTGGTTTCAAGCGGGAAGCAAAAATCTTCACAAATTTGTCATACCTGGTACACTCATTTCCAACTCCTCCCAAAAAAGGCCCTGCTATCTAAATAAAATAAATTAATGGAGGTTGCCTATCTCCTAGAATTGGAAGGGACCTTGAAAGGTCATCAAGTCCAGTCCCCTGCCTACACAACAGGACCAAGTACCATCCGTGACACATTTTTGCCCCAAATGGCCTCCGCAACAATTGAACTCATAACCCTGGGTTTAGCAGGCCAATGCTCAAACCACTGAGCTATCTCTCCCACAGACAGTCTTACAATGGTGGATCAAGACAATTTTAAAATCAAGATTGGATTTTTGTCTAAAAGATTTGATCTAAGAAATAATTTTGAAGAAGTTCTTGGGCCTGTGGTGAAGGAGTTAGGAAGAAGATCAAAATGGTCCCTTCTGGCCTTGGAATCTATGAATAATTCCAGGTGAACATTAGCAAATTCAAACAAATGCCACTGAATTTGGTTCACCAAAACTGTGACTGGCTTCTGGCTAAGACAGAACTCTGCCACTACAACCTGGCTGAAAAGGGCAGTTGAAGCCAGCTGAGCAAGCCCATGCCTGAAGGGCTAATGGGAAACAGCTGTGGGCCTCATTAGCCAACGGGCTAGATAAGGCAGCCTGAGAGGTAGTTGAAGAGGAAGAGCCAGAGAGTGGCTGAGTGTGTCTCTCAGCCAGTAGGAGAGGCTGTCTGAGTGAAAGGAAGGTATTGAGTCCTACCCAGAATATGTGAAATGAGCACCAGTTTAATTGTAAGTGTAAAGGAAAGGCAACATTGTGAGATACAGGAGATAAAAACAAAATTTGATTGGATGACCAACAATAACCTTGCTTTTAGGGAAGTAAGTAACTCAGACAGCAGTATGCAACAAAGTGCTGATTACCCCAAATGGAGCGGACGAAAGTTTTTGTAAGGGCAGAATGAGACAACAAAAATCTAACGTCAGCAATTGTCAGGCGAGTGGAGAAGTACCAAAATACTGAAACAGGGTATATAAGGTTGGATGGAACAGACCAAGAGCGGATGGGTTGCGAATCTGATCAACCAGAGCTCCCTCCCCGGCGCTGAATCTCGCTGCCCCACACAAGCTCCGACAGGGAAACAACACCTGTCGTAAGTTGCAACGAAAAATTCAAAAAAGGAAAAACATAATGAAAAGAATATCTCCTGAATCTAAGCAATGCTTCTAGCTTTCTTAACAGGAGTATTATATATTTGTTAACTCCATAAATTGTTTAAAGGTAAATCAAGAGGGTATATCTGTAGGAGAAGTTATTTCTTGGGTTTTTTTAACTGTACTGTTTTTCTACTTTTTCTTTGTATATTATATTGTCTTAAAAGAATCAAAAATAGTGAATTGATTTAAATGAAAAATTAATTATAAAGTAAATAGAAAAAATAAAAAATCTTTGTTTGACCCTAAAAAGAAGTATTCCTCTCTGTGGTTTCAAATCCTTTAAAGAACCAAACCCGGATACCAAAAGCTGCAGGAAGGAACAACCAAAGCTCTGTAAATAGAAGATGGTGGAAAATTGGCACAGACAATAAAAGGCATGGGATTGTGCAACAGAGGGTCTCGGGTTGATTTGTGGCTGAAGAAGGGGTCCCTGGGCGAGGACTTTGCCACACCTAGTATGTCTACACTGGCAGCTTTTTGCGCAAGAACTCTTTTGTGGAAGAGTTCTTGTGCAAAAAAATCTTCCACAAGAGTGCATCCACACTGCCATGTGCTTGTGTGCAAGAGATGTGCTTTTCACAAGAGCATCCATGGCAGTGTGGAGGCTCTCTTGTGCAAGAAAGCTCTGATGGGCGTTTTAACCATAGGGGCTTCTTGCACAAGAAATTCATGTTGCCTGTCTACACTGCCCTCTTGTGAAAGAGCTCTTGCACAAGAGGGCTTATTCCTCATGGGGAGAGGACTAACTTTCGGAAAAAGCCCTGTTTTACAACGCTATACTGTAAATTTGCTTGCGCAAGAACACACATACAGTGTAGACAGCCGGCAAGTTCTTGCACAAGAAGCTGCCAGTGTAGACATAGCCCAGGTGATAGAGGTGGGATTCAGTGCTAGCAAACATGGTGGGTGGCCCCGGGATGGAGGAGACCCTGCAGTGGCTGGTCAAACAGCAAGAGCAGGTGCAGCAGGCCCTACAAAGTTTTTAGTAGTCCCACCAGGTGGAGAGGCAGACCACGTTAACCTGGCAGGCAGAGCAGCAGCAAAACCTGCAGAACTTTATCAAGGAGCAGAGCAAGAGACAGCAGTAACTCCTGCAGCAGGTGGTGAGTCCCAAGGAAGGGGATGGTACACGGCCACCATGCTTGGGACTCTGTAAAATGGGGCCAGCAGATGACCTGGATATTTCTTGGGACATTTGAGCAGGTAGCCATGGCTGCTAGATGGGAGAGGGCTACCTCGGCCCTATGTCTGGCTCCTTATTTGGCAGGAGAGGCTCAAGCGGCCTACATGGCCTTGGGGGATGAACAAGCCTGTAACTATGAGGTAGTGAGGGCAGCCATTTTGGACCAGGTGGGTCTGTCTCTGGAAAAATATCTCCAGAAATTTCGGTCAGCCCAATGGACAGCAGCAGTGAGGCCCCGGGCGTTTGCTCTGAAGTTAGCAAACTGGGCAACGTGCTGGCTGAGGCCGGAGACACAGACAGCAGGAAATAAAGGACATGCTTGTACTCGAGCAGTTGCTGCAAGTCCTACTGGAGACTATTTGCTTGTGAGTCAGGTGCCACCAGACTGCAACAGTGGATGCAGCAGTCAGGTTGGCGGAGGAGTACGTCGAGGTGAAGGTTCCCCGTAGAGAAGGCCAACCCTACAAGGACCCAGGAAGGAAGCTGGAGGAGCCCCTTTCTGGGAAAGGCCTGGAGGGGAAGGAGGCACCCTGAGGAGCACTTGTGAGGCTGGCACAATATCCTGCTGGCAGTGCGAAAGGGCAGGGCATAGGAAGCGGGACTGCCCGGACAGCATGGACTGTGGGTATGTGGGTGGACTCAGGAGGGGAGGACCTGGTAAGAGGCAGAGTCTGCCCACTGTCCCGACACAGGTGGGGAGAAATGCCCTTGCCAAATAATGGACTGCTTGTCAGCCCACTCGCTAGTGTGGAAGGGGCTGGTGAGGCTGCACAGAATGGTCCCCGGAGCACAGGTGATGCTAGAATGCATCCCTGGGGACAAGAGGTCCTGCCCGGTAGCCCAGGTGCTGCTGAAAGTAAGGGGCAGCTTCTGATGGAAGCAGGTTGTGATAGTTGACCTGCTACTGTATCGGGTGGTGGTGGGCCGATCCCAGTCATGACCTACCACAGAGAGAGAGAGAGAGAGGTCTCAGGGAAAGGTGAGAGGTTCCCCCCAACCGTCAATGTAGCTGTTCATGCTCTGGGCGTAGGGAACTATGGCACATAGCAGGGCAGTGCCCTAACCCCATGGGGACAGACATAGGAAGTGTGTCTGGGGGAGATGGGTGGCCTAGCCCCTCCCAAGGAGAGAGGGGACAACTGGATCTTTCCCCAGAGCAGCCCCCAGGGGAGGAGATGCTGACCTCAGGGAGATGAGGGAAACTGAAGCTCAAATGGTACTGCACTAAGGGGGCAGATCTCTGACCCCTCAATTCAGGTTGAAGGAAGGGGGGGTGAAGGAGGGACCAGAAGGCCCTGATGGGGGTGTGACTGGTATGAGGACCTGTGGGCAAGGGCTGAATTTTATGGGCCAGGCCCCTGCCACTGTAATTTTTGTAGGGAGGTAACGAAGGAGCCTCCCAAAGTCCCTAGGGAATGCCTAGGCACAAGCGGGGGTTTGCCCCAAAGGGACCCCCTTAGTGAGGACCGGAGTGGCCCAGGGAGGGTGGAACCCCTAAACAGGATCCCCAGGGGTCACCCAGCCCCGAGTGAGGGACTGCCCCACAAGGACCCCAGGACAAAAGGGGTCGGGCTGCTCCCAAGAGTGGAGAGCTTTAAGGACTAAAGGGGTCAGGCCGCCCTATGGCTACATTGGCAAGATTTTGCACAAATACTTTTAACGCAAGAGTTTTTGTGTTAAAGTATTTGTGCAAGAGAGCGTCTGCACTGGCATGTGCTTTTGTGCAAGAGATGTGCTTTTGCGCAAAAGCATCCGTGCCAGTGTAGACGCTCTCTTGCGCAAGAAAGCTCTGATGGCCATTTTAGCCATCGGGCTTTCTTGCACAAGAAATTCATGTTGCCTGTCTACACTGGCCTCTTGCGCAAGAACAGTTGCGCAAGAGGGCTTATTCCTGAGGGCTTATTCCTGTGTCTTGGGACACACAAAGGCTACGTCTACACTGGCCCCTTTTCCGAAAGGGGTATGTTAATTTCACAGGTCGTAATAGGGAAATCCGCGGGGGATTTAAATATCCCCCGGCATTTAAATAAAAATGTCCGCCGCTTTTTTCTGGCTTTTAGAAAAGCCGGAAAAGAGCGTCTACACTGGCCCCGATCCTCCGGAAAAAGCGCCCTTTTCCGGAGGATCTTATTCCTACTTTGAAGTAGGAATAAGATCCTCCGGAAAAGGGTGCTTTTGAAGTAGGAATAAGATCCTCCGGAAAAGGGCGCTTTTTCCGGAGGATCAGGGCCAGTGTAGACGCTCTTTTCCGGCTTTTCTAAAAGCCGGAAAAAAGCGGCGGACATTTTTATTTAAATGCCGCGGGGGAAATTTAAATCCCCCGTGGATTTCCCTATTACGACCTGTGAAATTAACATGCCCCTTTCGGAAAAGGGGCCAGTGTAGACGTAGCCAAAATGTATTCTGCACGTGGATGGAAAAATCCACACATGGATGGAAGAGATTGGAGGGAACTTTGATGACAATAGTAACAATATTTGATTAAATGTGCTGAAAGATGGAGTTTTCACCATTTTTGAAGGTAATTAATTCCACATACTAATGAAGCATGCTCTCTGAATATACACGTCAGAATTACATGATAGTTACAGGCTACATTTGCTTATTTAAAATGTCGCCTTCTTACTAATTAAAGGCTTATTTCTTTTTGGTGTAGGTCAAAATAATTAATAACTCTTTTCTTTTTGTCCTTACAAATTGGTCCCTCAAGAGTCCCATCAAAATTTCTGTTGCCTTTCCCTGAACTCACTTCAGTTTTCAATATCTTTCTAGAAATGAGGAACCTGCCTTTGAGTACAGTATCCCAGCAGAGATGTCGTGAGAAGGGACTATTCTCTCTTTGCTCTTCAACATGACACCTCAGAATATCTAGCCCAAAATTACATTGCCCTTTTCGATGCCACAATATATTGCAAATGTATGTATAATTTGCTTTCCACTCTCACCCTTAAATCCTTTTCAGGATTACCAGTAACACTGTTCTAAAACAAAAGTAATATTCCTGCCCAAGAGATCACCTTTTCATAGAGTGAGCAAAGACTGTGTTATCAGTATGTAATTTGCTTAACTTTCCTAAACTTTATAGCGAGTTCCTTCATGTGGAGAAGTGTCTGCAGTTGCTTGATGTGTGAAATGATTTGTTAATTTGTAAATCTGTCCATACACTTTGTCAATTCTGCCATACTAGGGAGAACAGAGAAACAATATGTGGGGAATGAAAATAAACAAAATTTGTGAGAACAGAAGACTTCTAAATTGCTCTTGAGTTTCTCACAAATGTTTCAGCTTTATCAGCCTCCTATTTGTGGCTCTGTTAAACATCCAGAAGTATGTGGCATTTTTTTTTAACCACAAAAATAGAGAAGGGTGGGGTGAAAAACTTGTATGCATGCTAAAAATCTGGCATTAACTTATTTTGGGGTGTTTCATCTGATTTCACATGTAAAATGGTGATATCCCTGCCTAATTAGTATTTTTGAGATTCTTAAATGCAGTGACTGTCATTCTTCTGGTTAGGATCAAAAATTATATGTGGTGTAGTTGTAGCATTGTCCAACCCAGGATATTAGAGAGACAAGATGGGTGAGATGAGATCTTGTATTAGATCAAATTCTGTTGATGAGAGTGACAAGCTTTTGAGAGCTCTGGGTGGCTTGAAAACTTGTCTCTCTCCTATAGATGATATTGCCTCACCCATTGTGTCTCTAATAACAAACTGCACACTTGACTCTGCTAGAATGACCAGATTCTAATAACACCCTCTAAAAATATAATGATCCTCTACCTTTAGTCCTGCACAGTCTAAAATTACTTTATCATTATATGGCTTCTCAGGACCTTCCTATACCCCATTTATACACTAAGGCTGTGTTTAGATTGGCATGATTTTCCGGAAATGCTTTTAACGGAAAAGTTTTCCGTTAAAAGCATTTTTTGGAACAGAGCGTCTAGATTGGCACGGACACTTTTCCGCAAAAGCACTTTTTGTGGAAAAATGTCCATGTCAATCTAGACGCGCTTTTCCGCAAAAAAGCCCCGATCGCCATTTTCGTGATCGGGGCTTTTTTGCGGAAAACAAATCTCAGCTGTCTACACTGGCCCTTTTGCGCAAAAGCTTTGCGCATCTTAGGGACTTTTGCCTGAATGGGAGCAGAATAGTATTTCCGCAAGAAGTACTGATTTCTTCCAGTAGGAAGTCAGTGCTTTTGCAGAAATTCAAGTGGCCAGTGTGGACAGCTGGCAAGTTTTTCCGGAAAAGCGGCTGATTTTCTGGAAAAACTGGCCAGTCTAGACACAGCCTACAGGTTTTTCATCTCTGACTAATTGCCTACTAATGACAGGCAGTTGAATAATGCTTTTACTTTATGGCTGTGTCTACACTGGCCACTTATTCTGGAAAATCAGCCGCTTTTCCGGAATAACTTGCCAGCTGTCTACTCTGGCCTCTTGAATTTCCAGAAAAGCACTGACGATCTAATGTAAAATCGTCAGTGTTTTTCTGGAAAAACTATGCTGCTCCCGTTCGGGCGAAAGTCCTTTTCCGGAAAACTGTTCCGGAAAAGGGCCAGTGTAGGCAGCCCAGATTTCTTTTCCGCAAAAAAGCCCTGATCGCAAAAATGGCGATCGTGGCTTTTTTGCGGAAAAGCGCGTCTACATTGGCACGGACGCTTTTCCGCAAAAAGTGCTTTTCCGGAAAAGCATCCTGCCAATGTAGATGCACTTTGTCCGAAAATGCTTATAACGGAAAAGTTTTCAGTTTTAAGCATTTTCGTGTGAGGAGAATGGCGTGGCAAAGGAGTTTTCTGTTCACGTTAGGGCAGGGATTCTCAAACTTTAGGATACTGCGACCCCCCTCTAAGTTGCTCATGGAACCCCGGGGGTCAGGACCCACAGTTTGAGAAACACGGCTTTAGGGTATTGGTAATTCTAAAAATGCCCAGAGTGTTGAATTTATAGTGAGGGTGGGCTATATCTTCATTCTAAAACATACAATTGGAAGGTGATTGTTGGTCTGTGAGGGTATGTCTACACTACAGAGTTTTTTTCAGAAAAACAGCCATTTTTCCAAAAAAACTTCACACTGCAATTGTGTTCTTTCAAAAGAAAATTGAAAGAACAGAGGGATTTTTCCAACATTGGTAAACCTCTTTCTACGAGGAAGAAATCTTTTTCCAAAAGAGCTCTTTTGGAAAAGACGTGTGTGGACAGGGAAGAGGGCGTTCTTTTGAAAGAAGAGGAAAGAGGAAAAAGCACAGGTGCCCCGATGGCCGTTCCGGCCATAGTAATCAGCTTAAATGCGAGCTAGCGTCCACACTGAATGGACATTATCTTTTAAAAAAGCAGATTGCTTTTTCGATGTGCTTTGGCGGTGTGGACGCTCTCTTTCAGAAGAAGTTTTTTTCCGAAGATTTCTTCTGGAAAAGCTTCTTCCGAAAGAAGCCTGCAGCCTAGACATAGCTTTACTGACTCTCAGGGTACGTCTAAACTACATGGCTCTGTCGACAGAGCCATGTAGGTTAGTTTATGCGAAAAAGGGAAACGGCCGTCGCGCTGTGCCGATCAGCCATTGTTTCACGAGGCATAAAGGATCTGCCGACGAAGGGTTCTGGGGTCGGCAGATCCCCATCTAGACTGCTGTGCTGTGCCGACAATCAGCTGATCGGCACAGCGTGGCGGCCATTTTGATTTAAATGAAACGGCGATTATTTAAATTGCAGCTTCATTTCCCTTTGCCGTCCTGCCTAATCTACATGGCTCTGTCAATGGGGTTTGTCAGTTGGCCACTCCAGTGCCAGAAGAAAGGGAGGGTGGTGGTGGTGGTGAGAAACCAGAACCCTGAGATGGACAGTCCTCAGCACCAATGGGGAGAGGCCAGAGTTCTAGGCCAGCCCAATGAAGGAGTCAGAATGTTGGGGAGGTCCCGTCCTCGGTGTGAAGTCTCACTGCCTGGGCCTGAGTAGGGCTGAGGTTAAGCAAGAGCTGGAGTGTGAGCTGAGGGGGCAGAGCCATGCCTGGCAGAGGGGCAGCCCGGGGAGCTGGGGCAGGAGGCAGGGGCAGTGAGCAGCCAAGGAAGGGGGGGGGGAGCCCTGGGAAGAAGGCTTAGCGCAGGAGGATACCACCAGCCCTGATGGGAGGATCAACCGTGGGGAAAAGGGCCTCCCTCCCCCCTAGATCCTGAGGGCAGGTGGCCGTCACTAGAGCGAGTGTCTGACCGTGGCATCCCTGCAGCACAGCCTGGGCCTAGGCAAGAGGTGTGAGGAACTGACTGAACTGCCCTTGCTCTCCAGAGGTCGCTGTTTGTGCCCCAGGCTGGGGTTTTCCTTTCACATTTCCCCTTGCTTCCTTATTTTGAACTGGGTGCTGCTTAATCACGTGCATTTGCTTTGAACGCTAGGAAACGATCAGGGACGCATCCGGTGCAGAGAAAGTATCCTGAAATTGGGGACAGCCTTTGTCCTGACCATGACAAGGGGAGGGGTGAGCCCCTCAGGAATTCTGGGCCCGGCTTTGTCAGGGTTCCAGAGACTCTGTCACGCAGGAACTCCTTGAGGTCAGGCAGGCCTCTGGGGAAAGGACGTGGGGACAAGGACTCAGATCCTTTCGTGACCCGTTCCACTGGAGAAGCGCAGAACCCAGAAAGGGTTGCCACAATGGAGGGAGTACTCTCCCACTTCCACAATGATTGTGTAACCTGGGATTTTTCAGCTCATCTTGGATATTAATTAGCTAATGTTTTCACAGGGCTGCGTAGGTGTAAAGGGCTATATAAGTGCTAGGGAGTGTTACTAATGGTGTGGTTTTTCCCTGAATCATAGACACATTAGCGAGAGAAGTTCCACTGATTCATTGAGTCTATCCCTTAGGCAACATAGGGTATTTTCTTGTGCTTTTTCCAGCCTAATTTAAAATGTCTTGATTTATGGAGCTTCTACCTTTCTCCTGGGGAGATTGTTACAACCTAATGGAAGTTTTTAATAATGTTTCAGCCTTAATTTTCAATATCTTAATCTAATCTCAGAATAGTTCTTCCCCTTGTTTCTTTTTTCAAATACTCGTAGGCAGCTATCACCAGTCATGGTGAAAGTTGTGGTGAGGTCATATTACCTGTAGCCACTTAATAAGGGATTATTTTAGCTGGCATTGATTTAACTGGGTGCAGATAACCAAATATTTAAGGGGTGACTACATAAGGTGCAATTAAGTGCACCTTCACTGAGAGAAACACCTCGTAAAGAAACTACATAACAAAAATATAATTGTCAGGTGATAATGGGTTCTAGATTTCATAATGGTAGTTTCAGCAATAACAAGGTAATGCCATAGGATCCTGTTCAATGATGATAATATCCAATTTTACATTAAAGAAGCTCCCCGAGACAACAGAATTCATCTGCATTCTGTGTGTGATTATCCTGTTAGTAGAAAACAGTGATGGGCTTTAGAAAATACTGTAGCAAAGTTTAATGGTACCTCCCAAGGACAGCCAAAGAGTGAGAAGAAATTTTGCAACAAACCAATCTTCTCTCATTCTTCTCCCTATGACTAGGCTGGCTAGAATTTCAGACTAGCTGGTTGTGACCATCAGGATGCAGAGGGAATACCTATTCTCATAGTAGATATGTACTATCTTGCTATGCATTTTCCTGTAAGGTGTCCTTCTGCATAGTAGATCAGCCCTTTCCCCTACAAGTAGGTGATTGGTACATCTTCCAGACGAGTTACCTTCCCTAGACTAAAAGAGGAGGGACACACCTTTTGCTCTTAGATGTTGACAGATGTTTGGTTGTGTGTGTGTGTTCCGCCATATGCCTCCCCAGCCCTGCACAGACAGCTAGCATAGCAGAACTCGAGCAGATCCATTAAGGTACAAAGACACTTGGCCAGGTTTATCCTGCAGACTCCACTGGATTACTAATACATGGATGCCCATAACAATGGGCCAGATCAGAGAATGGTGAGGCTTTTTGCTTTTTTCAGGTTATTTTAGATTAAACACAGATACTCCCTTTGAAATACATTTTTATACCTTGATACAAACAAGTTAGTACTGTCTTTCTGACAGTTATTGTAGTTACTGTCTTCTGACGTGGCTAGTTATTAATCACCTTGTACATGTTCATTTGATTAAAACATTTGTACTATGAACTGGTATATTGATCTAATTTTTAGGAGTGGTCAGTGTATTCCTGTTATCTTGGGGGATGTTTTTGTGCCACGTTTGATATTAGGATGTCCTGGCATGACATATTGGAGTGTGCTTGTGTGAGTGCTCATGAGTAGGGATGAAATAACTCCTGAAAAAACGATTTCGAAATAAGTTTATTCCCCAAGGAAAGCAAGAGTTATTATTTTGAAATAACCAGACCCTTATTTTGAAATAATGAGCTTGATAGCATGGGTGCTCTGCTTGTTATTTCAAAATAACTCCTTTGTGTAGACATGCCTAAGGTGCCACACAGCCATTTTTTTTCAAGTATTTCTTGAAACTCATATGTACTGTGATGAGTTCCTAACATATCAGGTCCCTATCTTGGTTGTAACTTCCAGGTAGTAATAAATCTTTGTAAAGATCTGAAACTCAAAAGGCCCAGCTTAAACATCTTCACTCTTTCTGCCCATCAATGTAAAGGCAACTAGTGGGTATAATCTTTCCTTTATGAAACCATTCTTTGACAGATTTCTTTCCAGATCCAATATAGCACAGCTCTCTAGGAATAAAAAAACTGCTCTCATATATTCACATAACTGCCACAATGCCACACGGAGAGAAAAAACAAGTCAATATACTAGGGGTGTGTCTAAACTACATGGCTCCATCGATGGAGCCATGTAGATTAGGCTGATCGGCAAAGGGAAATGAAGCCGCGATTTAACAATTGCGGCTTCATTTAAATTTACATGGCTGCTGCGCTGAGCCGACAAACAGCTGATCAGCTGTTTGTCGGCTCAGTGCACTAGTCTGGACGCTCCCACACCGACCTGAAAGCCCTTTATCGACCTCCCCGTTATGCCTCGTAGGATGAGGTTTACCAGGGAGGTCGATAAAAGGCTTTCATGTCGACAGGGGAGCGTCCAGACTAGCGCAGCTGTTTGTCGGCTCAGCGCAGCAGCCATGTAAATTTAAATGAAGCCACAATTATTTAAATCGCAGCTTCATTTCCCTTTGCCAAACAAACAAATCTACATGGCTCCGTCGACGGAGCCATGTAGTTTAGATGTACCCCTATAAAAATGCAACAGAAAAGCAAGGAAATGCAGATGAAAATGCTCTCTAAATCTGGCATCTGGAAGCAGTCCTATAAAAGCATTATACTAGCTTTTTTCAGTGAGGTAGCATCACCCAGTGGCCATTTACCAGAAGTGCATTGTTTACAGTAACTACATGATTTCGTAAAACTCAAGCCTTTCGTCAAATTTAAAACAATTCACAAGTAGATCTGTTTAGAGCTGCAAGGAACAAATAATGAATTTTTTCAAATAGTTTGGTGAATTCAAAAGTTTGTCTTTTAAGACCATCTCAACTCAGCAGGGCACTTCATTGTGCAGAAGAGTTTTATGAATCATAGTTTTGGTGCTTGCACTCTGCTGAGACACTGAATAAGATTACTAGGTGCAGTGATGGTTTCTGATTTAACAGCCTCCTAGCAACTGGACAGAGATTTGCCCCATCCCCAAACTGTGTTTTATAGGCTAATGGGCAGTACTGGGTGGTAAAAATTTCTTCTTCCTAGTGACATGGGCTAGATTTCAACTAAACACCATTGGAAGCTAGAGCATGTCTACACTACAGCATTATTTCAATATTCAGTAGACTTCCGATAATCCGGAACCTATGGGACCTAGGTGGTGCCGGATTATCAGATATGCCGGACTATCAGGAGATACTATAAACTGGTTATATATATACTGTATACATTATATACTGTATATAAAGTGTTCTCAACCCTTTTTAGTGTACATACTGTATACAGTGTACTGTAATGTTTTAGTTTTTTTAAGCCTTTTTTACCCTTTTTGCTCAGTTCAGCTGCTGCTGCTGTTACCTTGTGACTCATTTTTTGCCGAAGCTCACTCACTAGGCTCTTGCCATTTTGAGGCCGGACTTTCAGGAGTGCCGGACTATTGGATGCTGGACTATTGGAGTTTTACTGTAATAGGTGAGTGTCCAGACAGAAAAACTGTTATTTCAAAATTATTTCAAAATAACGGGCTTCTTATTTTGAAATGATAAATCCTTATTTCGTGAGGAATAACGCTTATTTTGAAATTGGTATTTTGAAATAGCGGTAGTGTGGATGCTCCCCTTCTGCTATTTCAAAATAGCTCGCTCCGGCGCCATTCAAAGTAATTGCTCCCCAGTGCTTCCAGGGGCTCTAAATCAAGGTAGCCTGCCTCAGACTAATTTTGAGGCTTCCCTGTCCTGTGGATGTGCTATTTCGAAATAGTTATTTCGGGAGTTATTATTCAAAATAACTTATTTTGAGATACCCTTGTAGTGCAGACGTACCATTAGATAACTAAATACTTTTTTAGGGTGTAGGTCAGTGGTGGGCTCCTCCAGCACATGGCTCATCAAGGTAATTCACTGGTGGGCACGAGACATTTTGCTGATGTTAACTGTCTGTAGGCATAGCTCCCTACAGCTCCCACTGGCTGCAATTTGCCGTTCCCAGCCAATGGGAGCTGCGAGAAATGGAGCAGTTTGCAGCGCTGGCCATCACTTCCCATAGCTCTCATTGGCTGGGCAGAGCAAAATGTATCCTGTGGAACCTTGTGGGGTGGGGAAATCCTGCAGATCGTTAATGTCAGTGAAATGTCTTGTGGCTTGCAAGTGGATTAACCTGATGGTCATATGTGGCCTGCAGCCACTGATGTAGGCCTTGCTACTATTGTTGCAACTTGGTGTTGCTGTGTTCATATTAACTAGGACAATCTAGTTAATCAAGGAAAGAGCTTCAGTTCTATCCTCTGTATTTTCTTTTTTTCGTGGGACTCCGTCCTGTCTCTCACATCAATACAAGCTTAAGAGGAGCACAAAGGGGACTAGTACTTGCGGGGAATGTTTGTGGTGGAACGAGGTGTACAGATAGTTCGGAATAGGAGGCCTATTCCGAATTACCTAGTTCGTGCCGCGTGTAGCCGCGGGAACGGAGTCCGAACTAGCGGACATTTAAAAATGGCAGCACCCGGCAACATGCAAATGAAGCCCGGGAAATTCAAATCCCGGGCTTCATTTGCAAGTTCGTATGACTACATTAACCACTCTAGTTCGAACTAGGTAGTGTAGACATACCCTTAGTCTACATCTATGCAGCAGGCAGTTATTTTGAAATAGTGTCAAAATACCATCAATCTGGAGGACTTCTTACTCCAACTCTCATTGTACAAGGAGTAAGGGAAGTTCGAGGAAGAGTGCTCTGTTTCGAAATAAGTGCTGTGTAGATGCTCCCTATTTCGAAATAAGCTATTTTGAAATAAGCTGAGCAATTGACGTAGCTCAATTTGTGTAGCTTCTTTCAAGTTAAACCCTGCAGTGTAGACACACCTGTAGAGAAATATCCAGTGAGTCTGCCTCCCTGTTGAAGAGATCTTGAAAAGATTTAAAATTGTTCCTTGTAATTGGGGATAGGGGCGTGATTGTCTTGTCTGGAGAGGATGACAACAAGTGTGTTGGGGGGCATGGTCTTTCCCTCAGTGACCTCCACTATGTCCTCCATGTCATCTTGGGGGCTTCACATGGAAGATGGATGGATGGCATTGAAGGAACAGTTTATTGGGCTCTAGACATGGTCCATGTCCCAGCCTAGCTAAGCAGATGGCAGAAGCATGGGTGGAAGCCATAGGAATGGATGCCATACTTTTCCTAGTCACTGTGGTGGTTGTGGTTGCGGTGCCTTCTTTGGCGGGGAATGGATATCCTTTAGCTCTTACAACTTAAGTGAAAGGATTTATTCCTACAGATGGGAGCTGTGAATAAAACACAAGAGGAGAACTCACAATATGCATTGAACAACACATTACACAGACAACATCAAGAACTGTTACAGCATCATAGACTAGGCAAAGCAGGTAATAGAAACAAGGACACTTGTGTAGAGTTGTCTTCATATTTGCTTGCTCAGGTTTAGTGAATGTTACAATTTTCAACTAACAAATTATTTAGAAGGCTCTAAAATATTTTCAGGTGATGAGGTGATGACTTACAGCTTCTGAGTCACAACAGACGTAATAAAAAAATTGGAGATCATTACCTGGAGTTTTCTCTCTGGGATATAATATGTTGTAGAGTGAGCACCCACATTGGTCTGGGATGGCCATTTTTGGTCTAGTTTTCCCGGAATGTTTCCAAGTATACTGAGGCAATCAGTCTATGTCTACACTGGCGCGATCTTGCGCTAGAGCGATGCAAATGAGGCTAAGCGTGGAATATCGCTGAGCCTCATTTGCATACCTAATGAGCCACCATTTTGTGGAAGAGGATATTGCACAAGAAGGAGCTGTCTACACGGCCCCTTCTTGCGCAAGAAAAACCCTCTTGCGCAATGCCGTTATTCCTGAAAATAATCAGCATAGCGGCATTGCGCAAGAGGGTTTTTCTTGCGCAAGAAGGGGCACTGTAGACAGCTCCTTCTTGCGCAAGAGCCTCTTCTGCAAAATGGCAGCTCATTAGGTATGCAAATGAGGCTCGGCGATATTCCAAGCTTAGCCTCATTTGCATAGCTCTGGCGCAAGATCGTGCCAGTGTAGACGTAGACTGACCTTTAGACAATGAGGCTAAGCAGCTTCATCCACCCATTCCCATAAGTTGAGGACAGCCAATATGGCATTGCAGGTGTGTTTCCTAGAGCATGAGGAGAATAACTATAGATGGGACACTGGACCTTGCAGGGTTTCAGACATCGAAAGAAGGAACAGGACATAAGAAAACCAGGAACCTCTAGGTGGTGAGCATTTGATAGCAGCTATCTAAACACAATGTGACTTTGTGGAGACCACATGAGTTAGCAGAAAAAAAACCATAAACTATAAGAAAATTTATTTTTCAATATTAATACTAAAAGAGAGGATTGTTAAGTGTTGAGTAGGAAGATATAAGCAATAATGAATTAATGCTACAATTCTAGGCATTTATACTTTGTCTCATAACCAGAAATAAGTGGATATTATATCTTTTGTAAGTTGCGAGAGAGGATTATGCTGAAGTATGTGAGATGAGAATTTGTATCTTCACCAACTGAGGAACCAGATATGTACTTTAATGGATCGAACATATTTTTTCCAGCAGAGAATAAAGACACACATAAAAATAACTATATAAACTCCTTTCCTTTAAAAATGGAATATGACAGCATCTTCCTAAACTTAGCCACATTGTAGGTCTTATTGCAGAAAATTGTATTTCAAAAGTCTGCTTAATTTTCTGTTTGTTCTGTTTACCTGTCAGTCGATGGTCAGGGCAGCGCGTGTGTGTGTTATACACCTGAGTTTTCAACTGCTAGGACCGGGGTCCCTTCGCAGCGGGCGGCCTAGGGAAGGCCGACGGATGCCACAAAGGATCTGTCCTGTGGAGGCGACACGATCCAAACGCCCAGCTCTTACTGCATCTGCCCCTATGACTGGCTGGAGTTTTTAATTGTGTTGGGTTCTGTTACAGCAACAGGAGGAGTCAGGTTAAAGCTTAAACAATTACAGGTTTATTAAAGAAGCTTATGAATCATATGGTTACAATGGCTATTGCTCTATTTCTTAACTGCTAGCAAATATAGATCTTAAAAGTGGTTACAAAGAAAATAAAGATAGAAAATAAGAATAATAATGGTACCAAGTGACAGCTTAATCTTTAAAGAGCTCTAATTCTATGTGTGTATATATATACTTAAACAAAAGACACATACAGGTACAATTTTTACCCCCTTCTGTGCCTCTCGACTCCAGTGGGTCAAGCCAGGGCTGGTCCCTCAATTTCTAGGAAAGATGAAGATGAGGTGGGCATCCCCGTGGAATCTCGGGAGGCCAATCACCTAACCCGACCAGCAGATAGATGGTAGATTGACATTCAGAGTGAGTGTGCTGCTGGACCCATCTTTATACCCATAGGGGCCCGTACCCTCTTTCTTATCTAAGATGCCAAATTATGCTCGTCCGTCTTTGTGATGCCAGTTCTTACAGGGGAGTTTCAAGTAATTTACGCTTGTAAGAGAGAGAGAACTAAATTAGGAGTAATGGACATTCTTTACTGGGCAGGAGATTCCTCCCCCTGTGGATGACTGTGTGTTCATATCAATGTGGGTTTCAGTCAAGGGCACTCCTCTGCAGCCTCTTGGTCAGCGATTAGCTCGATCACCCTCATATCTCTGCTTACAGTTATCCAGGGTCACTGTGAGCCAGCATATCTGGGCCTCCTGTCAGGGCTTCAAAGACTATGCTGATTTTACTGCTCTGTGTGTGCCCTGTATGCTCCAGGCAAGCAAGATGGATGTTACGGGGGGGAGGACGCCGTCAAGGGGAAGTCATTTCTGGCCCCCCTTCCAACATTCCCCTCCAACGCTGGCCCAACCTCTGGCCTCTTGGCTAGCTTTCCCCTCTCGCTGGCAGCCCCACCACCTCTGCATGCACCAGGCTCCCGCTGCCTCGCCCACCTCGTGCTGCCACGCAGGGTAGACCTGCTGCCTCTACATGCTGGGCGCCCGTTGTTCTAATGGACAGCCCCGCTCCTGTGTGTTGGGCTCTCACTGTCCTGCCAGCCTGCAAGGCTCCCTGGTGCTAGCTCTCCACCAGGACTCTCTGGTCCTGGAACATCCGTGATCTGCTGGATCAGAGACTCCCAGTTAAGAAAGTTTCAACCTGTGCAATGACGTGTATGATTTTTATTCCTTAATCAAAATCTTCTGATAGATCATTAGCTGAGGAGTCTGAACTCAGTCCTGGAAGGTTCTGAGCACTCTGGCCCCAGCACAGAAAAAAGCTTAAGCACACACCTACTCCAACTTAAAATTTCTTATAGGTCCTGTCCTATTGCAACCTAGGGCTGTGTCCAGACTCAGGGGTTTTTTCGGGAAAAGTAGCCTTTTTCCGAAAAAACTTCCCCTGCGTCCAGACTCAAGCCGCGTTCTTTCGAAATTAAATCGAAAGAACGCGGCTTTTCTTTCAATGGCGGTAAACCTCATTTCACGAGGAAGAACGCCTTCTTTCAAAAGTTCCTCTTTCAAAAGAAGGCGTTCTTCAATGTAAATAGGGCTTCTTCGAAAGAGAGCATCCAGACTCGCTGGATGCTTTCTTTCGAAAAAGCAAGCCGCTTTTTCGAAAGTTCAATGTGCAGTCTAGACGCTCTCTTTTGAAAGAGGCTCTTTCGAAAGTATCTTTCGAAAGAGCCTCTTTCGAAAGAGGCTTGCAGTCTAGACATAGCCTAGGTCTCTACTAGTTCTTTAAATAGCTCCTTTCTGGGCTTTTGCCATAGCTCAGCCAGCTTTTGCCGGACCAACTTACTTTCACTTCTGGTATGTGCTTAAAACTGTGCATTTGTGCCTTTCTTTGCAGCAACTTCCTCTAGACAGGCAAACAGTCTCAAAATCTACAGTAAATAAAACCTTTGTATTTCAGGTTCATTCGCCTCTACAAGCTCCACCCCATGGATCCACACCAGATTGGGCACTTGTGAAAGTAATACGAGTAATTGGACGTGCTATGCACTTAGAAAGAGGAAAGCTCTGCGAACAGAACTTCAAACAGGTAATCTATTTTTGCTGCCATTTTACACAAAAGAGAAACTGAAATACAAAACCGTTCACTAATGTGATATTGAGATTACTGTTCTAAAAATTCAAAAGTTGGGAAATGCAAACATTCAGATAACTTTAACCCATCTAGACTGTACATGTGGGCTGTGTCTAGACTGGCAAGTTTTTCTGGAAAATCAGCTGCTTTTCCGGAAAAACTTGCCAGCTATCTACACTGGCCGCTTGAATTTCCGGAAAAGCACTGACGATCTCATGTAAGATTTTCAGTGCTTTTCCAGAAATACTATGCTGCTCCCGTTCGGGCAAAAGTCTTTTTCTGAAAGACTTTTGTGCAAAAGGGCCAGTGTAGACAGCACAGTACTGTTTTCCGCAAAAAAGCCCCGATCGCGAAAATGGCGATCGGGGCGTTTTTGCCGAAAACCGCGTCTAGATTGGCCACGGACGCTTTTCCGCAAAAAGTGCTTTTCTAGAAAAGCACCCTGCCAATCTAGACGCGCTTTTCTAAAAATGCTTTTAACGGAAAACTTTTCCATTAAAAGCATTTTCGGAAAATCATGCCAGTGTAGACGTAGCCGTGCAGTATGGTTAGCAGCATAATTGATATGGCATAAAGGAATATCTGTTTTTTTAGCTTAATGCAGGGGCAATCAAAATTCATTGCACCATGATCCCCTTGTGATACCAAAACATACTGCACAATCCCGGGAGTGGGGGTGGGGATGAAAACGGGAGTGCCATGAGTGGAGGGGTCAAAGTCTGAGCCTCAGAAGCCCAGGTGAGGAAGGGGTCAAAGCTCAAGGCCATTACATTGAAACATAATGTAAAAACAACATTTAGTTTCCAAAACATCAATATTAAACCAAAAAAACCATAGTTCATCTGACGCTATAAACTGAATTTGACCCACATTCACAAATAATTTCAGTTGACACAAACTACATTTTTCCGTGACTGAAAGATCTTGCCGAACTCTTATTTCTGAAGAAAAATTCCATATTACTGTTGTTCACAGCTCGGGGACAGGACATGTACCCATTTATTTACAAACAGCTCTTTTTACTCCAAAATGGGGTTTGCACAGCTAGGCTACGTCAGAATTATGAGCCATTTCCGAAAGAGGAAATGCAAATGGAGTTCTCATTTGCATATGCCACGTTCTCATTTGCATTTTCTTCTTGGCTCCCTTTTGCGCAAGAGGTTTTTGCACAAAAAAGAGCTGTGTAGACGGCACCTTTTTGCGCAAAAAACCCTTTTTGTGCAAGAGCCGTTCTTCTACACAGTGCTTTTTCACACAAAAACCTCTTGTGCAAAAGGGATCTGAGGAGAAAATGCAAATGAGCGTGACATATGCAAATGAGCGCTCCATTTGCATTTCCTCTTGCGGAAGAGGCTCGTAGTTTAGACATAGCCCTATTATCAGCTGGTTCAGGCTCTGATTATCAACCGCTCATTTCCAAGCACTACTGTACTTCTGTGGAAAACTGACATCACATACCTCCAAAAGGATGATGGTGTTTAAATTTCTTGTAATTTCTTGTGTGTTTTACTTTTTTTCCATTAATTGCACTAAGAAATCTGGAAGCATGACAAAAAATTTTTTGACTTGGGATGCTGCCAGGGTAATATATGGCTCACGCACATACAGGGGTAATTTTGTCCATATCGATCTCAGTGAACTTCTGGATGGAGCAGTGTGGGAAATGGTTTTCCCGTCCCATTAATATATTTGCTCCATTTATTTTTTTCTCCCCACCACAAATCAGGAGAAAAAGTTCAAATCACACACTATGAAATGTTTTTCATTTAGGATCAATTGAAGCTATTTGTCTAGATAATTGCAGAGCCTTTTAGTTAGATTTATACTTTTTCTCAGATTAATTAGCTTACATTTCAAAACAAAAAAGTTGATTCATGCTGGAAAAAATGCACTCAAACTTTCTATAGGAAAAGAATGAAAAAGCGGAAAAGAAATCACGATTAAACTTGAGGATTTAAATCAAGAGTTTCTTCTTCCTAAATTAAAATTATGATTACAGTTGATGATTTAAAGAGCTGTCAGTTTAAAATCAGCCTAGTTGTGCCCTTTGGCCTTCCACTGAATTTTATAATTTAGCAGTGAGACAAATAGTAATCTGGTGTTTTGATATTATCCAAAAGTGCTTGACATAACACAGGCAGCAGCTATCAAATGGGTTACATTAAAACAGCATGGCATCCCCTAGAGAATGTTGAAAATCTTGCCTCTTGTAAATTTGCGTTGAGGGAAATGTATACTGAGCTGGAGGGCAACTTTTAATCTCTGAACACTAGGATACACATTTTGGTCAAGGGCACCAAAGCCCCCCTATGTTTTGTACCAGGATGCTGCTTGCTCCTGTCCCCTTTCCCTCACTAGCAGGGTGTGAGAGGAATGCATGCAGTTTGAATTGCTTACTCCTCTCTCCCCTCCCCAGTTGGGATCAAGAGGAATGAACACTCATCAGTGACCATCTGGGATCTTTCCCTGCTGTCAGGAAATAAACATGAGGTTTCCTATCACAAACATTGCTTAATTTACACTGAAAACTTTTCCATTTTTTCCCAAAGCTCCGTTTTTTGTGAAATGACAATAAAGCTGGATCACAGAGGACCCCTTGGTGTGCTGACATAGACATGTTTATGATATTTATGTTTAAAAATGTTTCCAAAGATTTTCGGTATAACAAAGGATTTTATATCTTACTATGTGACTGATTTTGGTGGAGGGCTTTCTTAAAACTACTTCACAAAGAGTCAGAAGTAAAGAAAGGGAAACTAAGTTGTCCAGCTATCTGAAAGAAAAGGGATATTGTCCCTTTAAGGGCTCTCTTCAACAGGGAAAGGAAGGGGGAGAGATTACTGCAGGGATGGACAGAAGGGACAGAGACTTTGGAAGCAAGTTTTTTTTGGTACTATAGTAATTACTGTTAAAATGTGTATTTTAGAAAAGGATTTTTTGAATAATTTATTTTAAAATCGATAATGTATGAAGATAAGGAGCACCTTTACTCGAACTCTGATCCTGAAAAACATTTCCACATCACAATTGTGTACAGACTGAGGGTGGCATATTTACCAATCCATTAATAAAAGCTCATTTACTCAGAATAGGGGTAGCCCAAGTCTTATAACTTGGTTCAGGCTCTAAATATCAACCCTTCATTCCAAGTGCTACTGTACTTCTGAGGGAAACAGACCTCACACTCACATCAGTGGGTAGAGGTCAGGCCTTTTGGATATCCATGGCTGAGGGTGAAAAATGAGTAATTAGATCAAACTCCCTTTGATTAAGCATGGACTGTATCATCATAAAACTTTGATTTTATACGGCATACATAACTGTTTTATTAATCTTTAAAATAGTTGTAAAAGTTAGTATTTTTCAACATCTTGCTTGGCTAGCCTATGGCCCACACTGGATAAAAAGTATTGTGAGCTTTCGTGGGCACAAGAAGTGGGTTGTGTCCATGAAACTCATGATACTATTTATATTTTTCTTTGTCTCTAAAGTGCTATAATTCCATTGTTGTTTTTTTAGTTACAGACTAACACAGCTACCCCTCTGAGACTGGAAAAAAATGTTTTATTTCTCAGCTTGTCGTCATGCCAGAAGTGTTCAGTTGAGGCATCTCTTCGGAGACCATTCTCAACTTCAAATACATTTTTCAAAGTTTGGTAGGGATGAATTTAAAAATGATGATAACTCATAAAGGAAATAAGAGGTTGACTTGAAAATTCATTCTGTGCTGGGATATATAGATATCCGTATAGCTATGTAAGATGAGTATCTAGTATAGCTAGAGTGTGTTTGGACATGAGCGTGTTCATGGTGTGTTGGCAATTGAAGCAGGGACTTTCAGTTTCAAGCAGCCAAGAAGTATTTGTACAAAACAACTTTGTTATGGACTAGGAAACTATAAGAAGAAACGGCAGATGGGGAAAGAACACCAAATGGACAGCTATAAACATATATAAGAATTGGTGGAAATTGCACAACTTGGATCATAGCATTCCACCCAGGACTGTTTAAGTGGAATTGTGTGGGTGAAAGGAAACCGAGATAAAAGACTAATGATGTCATGAAGTGAACTATAAATTAAGCTTCATGCATTTGCAGTTTAGCATCTTTCAGTAATCCAAAGCCCTCTTTGGATATGGTGTGATGTTTGTGGACTCTCTGTGCCTTGTGATTGGACTGAACCCCGAGTGGCAGTTGGAACGTCTGACCATGGACTCTGGCGTAGTATAATTTGGGGTATAAATATGGAGTGAATGAGGTTCATTTTGCAATTTAATAAAAAGCAATTAGAGTATTATATGCCAAGAATGTATGTAGTATCTGCCTGCCCCCATACAGTAATATCTAAGACTAGTGTAAAGATTGCAAGGGTACATGGCATTATTGATACATACCAGAAAGAGTAATAATTATTCCAAGCCGTTCATTGTCAAACATATTTTGACAAGTAGGCACACTCTGCATTGTGCTATAGTGCCAATCAGAAGACCCTAGTAGATAACTTCTCCTCTTATTCCTCTCCTCCTTCTGTCCAAATGAGGTGTCTATTTGAACCTAGACAACTCTCCTAATCTTTCCTTCCAGTTTACGGTCCCTCGCTATGATTTTGGAATGTATAATGTTTTCTCTCTTTCTCCTTAGAAGGCAAATTATGTTCAGCCAGAACCCAACCACCCCAGAGCAGTCTGTGGGGTAAGTAATCCGTGCCTAGACATGAAAGGCATCATGTAACCTTTGTCATGGGCTCAGAAACATGCCTCTAAGTCTAAAAGGGTGATAGTATTTAAAAGCTGATTGAAGGCTCGTGTAATTTCTTGTATGCTTTAGCATCTTTTCCATTAATTGTACTAACTAATCATCTGCAAACATGAAAAAAAAATTTGCCTTGGGATGGTGTCAGGGTAATATGTGACTCAAGCACATACAGAGGTAACTTTGCAGTGAGTTTCTGGATAGAGCTGTGTGGGAAATGGTTTCCCATCCCACTAAAATTTTGATTGATTGAGGTTTTCTCTCCATCTCAAATCAGGATAAAACATGGAAATCTCACAAACTAACAAACTGTAATGTTTTTCTTTTTGGATCAATTGAAGCTTTTTGTTTGAATAATTTCAGAAGCGTTCATTTAGAGTTATACCTTTTTTCTGATTTAATTAGCTTGAATTTTAAAACAAAAAGTTGATTCACACTGGAAAAAAATGGAACCGACTTTTTTTTAAGGTAAATAACTAAAAAGTACAAAAGGAAATCAAAACTAAATGTGAAGATTTAAATTAAGAATTTCTTCTTCCTAAATTAAATTATGATTTCAGCTGGTAATTTAAATGGCTGTCATTTTCAAATCAGCCTAATTGTGCCCTTTGGCCTTCCACCGAATTTCATAATTTAGTAATGAAACAGAATAAAAGTTTCATTTTTTTAATATTATCCAACACTGCTGAATGTAAAACAGGCAGCAATTATTGCATGGGTGGCAATAAAACAGCTTGATACATGTTGTAAAATGTTGAAAAATTCATGTCTTACCAGTATGCATGGAGGGGAAGATATATTGCGCTCAAAGGCAATTTTTCTCTTCTGAGGATCCATGAACAAAACGTGGGGGAAAAGTTTTGAAACTGACACAACGTTTTATTACATCATGCAACCTGATCCTTTTCCCCAGACCCTTTTAGTTTCAACAAATCTGCATTTTTTTTTCAGAATTCATTGAAAAATTTCTGATCAGGTTTATTTCATGTTCCAGACTAGACAGTAAATGATCCCATTCCATGCTATTTATAAGGAAAAAACGAATCCTTTAGACTATTTTAATTGTTAAAATCTGTTCCATTTTTAAAATACTATTTTCCTCCCACATGGCATACCCATAGACTTGAATGAGTCCTTGACATTATGGACAGAGTGTTTAGCAACAGTATGGCAGTAGGTGACTTTTCTGAAATTGCTTGTTGTTGACTGTTGCAGTGTCGACAGTTCATGGAGTCATAGGACACTAGAACTGGAAGGGCCCTCGAGAGGTCCTCAAATCCAGTTCCCTGCCCTCACGGCAGGACCAAGCACCATCTAGGTCATCCCTGATAGATGGTTATCCAACTTGCTCTTAAATATCTCCAGTGATGGAGATTCCACAACCCCCCAAGGCAATTTATTCCAGTGTTTAACCATCCGGACCTTTAGGAAATGTGTCCTAATGTCCAACCTAAACCTCCCTTGCTACAGGTTAAGCACATTGCTTCTTGTCCTATCCTGAGAGGTCAAGGAGAACAATTTAGGAAAAAGACCCACGGTGATTAACCCTATGACGCTGGCCCCATCTCCTCACTGTCACAGCTCTGCCCCAGGTTTACATCTACTCCTGGCTCACCGTATCGCCCCGCATGTGCTCATCACTGCTTCTTCATCAGAGGACAAAGGGAACAATTTTTCTCTCTCCTCCTTGCAATATCCATTTAGGTAATTGAAAACTGCTATTATGTCCCCTCTCAGTCTTCTCTTTTCCAAAGTAAAGAAACCCATTTCTTTCAGTCTTCCCTCACAGGCCATGTTTTCTAGACCTTGAATCATGTTTTTGCTCTTCTCTGGATCCTCTCCAATTTCTGCATGTTTCTTGAAATGTGGTACCCAGAACTGGACACAATACTGCAGGAGAGGCCTAATCAACGCAGAGTAGAACGGAAGAATGACGTCTCGTGTTTTGCTCACAACAATGTCAGATCCAGACATTTTAAATGTACGGACAATAGGCAGGATGGACACTCAAACCTTTGCAAACCCAGGGCCTCTCTCTGTTGCCCTTCTGTAGACAAGCCCTGAATCATTTAGGAACATATCACTCATCTTTTACTGCACATGCTCATTCTGCCCTGGAGTGTTGGACCTATGTCGAATCAGAATGATGTTTCTCAGGCAGGGCAAAGGCCATGCATTCTGGGGCTCCTTGAAAGGTTTATACAGTACAATGAGGAGATGGAGCACTTTGGACATTACGCTGGAGCAATGCCGCACCAGGAACCCACATACAGCATCCTGGCTATTTAGTGCACAGTGTCTGTTAGCAATGTGGTGTTCTATTAGACGTTAATAGATGTTTGGCTCTGTGTGTGTTTGTTTGTGTTTCCTCTCTGTACCTCCTCAGTTCCTTGCAAAGCAGACCTCATGTGAATTAACCAGTGGCCACAAAATCAGATAATTGATGACAGCACTGGGCTAGATTTATTTCCTATTGAAACAGTCCTAAGTCCTGTCTCAAAGGTTACAGGTACCTTATGAATGTGTATACCTGAAATGAGGACGTAGTTTGAATTGCTGTTTCTCTGCCGGGTGTAGCCAGAGGCAGTTACTTCAGGCTAGTGGAATTTCAAAATGGCGACTGGATGGGAACATGCAAATAAAGCCCAGGATATTTAAATCCCGGGCTTCATTTGCAACTTCGAATGCCTACATTAGCCTCCCTAGTTCGAACTAGAGGGCTAGTGTAGACATACCCTTAGAGACTTCCACTTGAGAAGAGATGTCTTTTTCTATTCCATTTGAAAATATTGTTTTCCTTCAGCACAGCATGCCCATTGCCTGTTACTGCTTTCCTTCTGCAACTCGCAACGTAATCTGTGTGATTCTGTACTGTCTGACAATGGAGACATTTTGTTTCATGAAATAACTTCTCTGCAGACATGAAGAGGATGAATGCCTAATGCAAACAAGAACATCCTATGAAACTCAAATGGAAACATTCGTTGGTTGTGGGCATGTGCCACCTACTGCTTCCCTTCCACTTATTGCTGTTGCCTTTCCCTTTGAACTATTGGTTACATTTCAGGTTTTTCCCCTGACTTAAAAAATTAGAACAAGTTAGAATGAAAACAAAGAACAAAAGGAGAAGTGGTCTCTAATTGTAAGTGTTAAGGCCCATGAGAAGACCGAAGGCCCGCTGAAGGGTCTATTCCCATTTACTGTAGCCAACCGTAGAAAAGCGAAACATGTTTAAACCAATCTTTAAAACAAGGTTCCTCATTCCAGGAGTGTCCCTAGGAATGCTCCACTCTGGGTATACTGGCGTGCGTGTAGTGCTGATCAGAGAGCTTCAGGATCAGTGTCCATTTCGCCCACCCCTGCACTGGGACAAGGCTAATCAGCACATGCATGCTAGCCTCCCAAGCCCATTTATACTAACCTAGACCTGGTGACAATGAAATATGTTTGTTCATTTAGATGCTTGCTTTTGTGGACAGATCTCTTTTTCTCTTCCACTTTGAAAATACCAGTTTCCTCCAGCAGGGGATGCCCATAGACTTGAATGACTCCTTGAGCTCATAGCTAGAACGTTTAGTAAGACTTTGGGAGTAGGTGACTTAAGGTAGAAGATGCTTCCCCATAAGTAATTATGGTGCTGATAACAAAGGTCCTATGAAACTCAAATGGAAATGTTCCTTGTTCATGGGTCTGTGTCACCTATTGTAGCCCTTCCACTTATTGCTATTGACCTTCACGATGAACTATTGGTTAGATTTCAGGTTTTTCCTTGCAACACAAAGTAAAACAAAGTAGACTGAAAACAAAGAACAAGAAACTGGTCTTTAATTGCAACCCTCAGTTTTATGGCCCCTCAGGAGACCGAACTGAAGGGCCACTGAAGGGTTTATTCCCATTCACTATTGCAAACCAGAGAAAAGCAAAGAAACATTAAAACAATAATTTAACACAAGGTTCCGTGTTTGAGTAGTGTCCCTATGAGTGATCCACTGTAGGTGTGCTGGTATCCCTTTACTGCTGATTGGAGAACTTCGGGAGCAGTGTCTGTTGGGCCCACAACTGTGCTGTCTCTACTTCTGTCACTCCACAAAGGCCAATCAGCATAGCTGCACTTACCCCGTATTAGTGCCTTTTCACTTTCACGTTTCTGCTTATGCGAATCCAGTCCTGGAGACAATAAACCTGCATGGCCACTGAGAGACTTTTGCTTCTGGACACAGCTCTTTTATAATTCCACTTTGAGTATATCATTTTCTTCCAGCACAAAATATCCATAGAGCTGAATGAATTCCCAAGCTCATGGCTAGAATGTTTAGCAACACTATACCACGGAGTGACCTTTCTGTGGTTGCTTCTTGCTACTTTCCTACTGCATCTAGCAATGTAATCTGATGGTGGAGTCCTTTTGGTTGATGAAATAACTTCTCCTCTGCAGACGTGAAGAGGATGAACCCCTAGTCTATCTGAGAGACTCCTATGAAACTCAAATGGAGACGTTCTGTGTTCATAGGTACGTGTCCCTTACTACAGCCCTTACATTTATTGCTGTTGCCCTTTACCATAAACTACTGGTTCCATTTCAGAATTTTCCTTTGAAAAGGAAAAAGTAGATTGAAAACAAGGCGAACTGGTCTTCAATTGCAACCTTTATTATTAAGTCCCCACAGGAGAGAGTCCTAAAGGGCCACTGAAGGGTCTATTTCCAGTCACTGTAGCAAACCGTGGAAAAGAAAAACAAGATTAAAATCAATGATTTAAAACAAGGTTTCTTGTTTGAGTCGTGTCCTGTGAATGCTCCACTGTACTGCTGATGGGAGAACTTCAGTGTCCATTTGGCTCGCCCCCGTTCTGTATCTATTCGTGCCTCAGCACAAGGCTAATCGGCATGTGTGCGCTAGCCTCCCAAGTCTATTTATACAAATCTAGTCCGGGTGACAATGGAATATGGTTGTTCATTTAGAGGCTTCCATGTGTGGACAGATCACTTTTGCTATTCAATTTTGAAAATATCATTTTCCTACAACACAGACTGTCCGGACTTGAGTGAAACCTGAAGCTCACGGCTAGAATGTTTAGTAAGACTTTGGCAGTAGGTAACATAAAGTAGAAGATGCTGCCACATAAATAATTATAGTGCTGATAAGGCAGCTAATATTATTTGCTGGAATACTTCCGAGTTGCCATATGGATAGTGGCTTGTCTAAATCTTCTAATTTTTTATATGCCTACATCTTAATAAATTATTTTTTTGAAAAACCACTCCCAACTCTGTTGTACATGTCTCCTATCACAGCTGTGTACAATAAATGTTATAAAATATAAGATGGGATAGTTATAGGAGATTAAATTTAGCTCTCATTCTATATGTCTTGAGAAACCAAATTTTGAAATGTTTTTTGCATAAATAGCATTTCTAAATGGCTTTCTGCTTTTTAATATCACAGGCGTCATTGTGTCACAGGCCAAAATTATCTCAGGCTCTGCAACCTTCAGAAAACCAGTAGGCACAAATATATATTTTATGCAAGAATATCTCCTCTGATAGCAAATGTGGAACAGCCCCAAAGCTATTGTCTTCCTAGAACAAAGGGTGGCAGAATTTCCCTGTGTCCAGAAATCTCTTTGCATCAGTGAGTCTGTCTCCCAAAAACTAACTCAGAAAAGAAATGCAAAGAGACCACCAGTTACAGAACATTGGGATTAGATGATTATCATTAAATATGACGAGCAGAAGAAGAATGGAAGATGACCCTTGTAGCAAAATACTAATAACAAGAAAGATGCTCCCTCCTCTTCTGCAGGCCCCTCTTCTGCAGTATGTTTGCAAGAACCAGTGTGTCATAGCTTTCAAACTCTAAACGTTTCAGTCCTCTTTCATTGGGTATCATGCTGTAGAAAGGGCCACAATAAACTCATCAGTCTGCCTATGCATCAGTACCCACGGTTGCATTCCACTCTCCATGTACAGTCAGGATATGGAGGTGGTGGAATCTCCCTCTCTGGAGATATTTAAGAACAGGTTAGATAGACATCTGTCAGGGATGGTGTAGACGGAGCTTGGTCCTGCCTTGAGGGTGGGGGGCTGGACTCGATGACCTCTCGAGGTCCCTTCCAGTCCTATTATTCTATGATTCTATGATTCTATGATCTTTCTTGTGTATGTTACCTCGCAGTTAACATGAATCGTTAATATTTGTATACATTTTTTATCTCTCAAGTTGCCGACATTATTGTCTTTATTTTGAACTGGAATTTCTTTATTTTGAACTGGATAAATCGTGGAACCTGACTAGAAATGTCCACTTCTATTAAGAAGTAGATTTCGCTCTCCATATGACTAGGACAATAATTATTCAAAACAAAAGGATGTCCCCTTAAAAAACTTTGCACACGTGCTTCTGCAAATTCAGTCCTGATGAAAATAAGATAAGACCGATCATGTAGAGATTACTATTTTTCGACAGATCTCCTTTTCTTTTCCATTCTGAAAACACCATTTTCTTCCAGCACAGCAAGCCCATAGACCTGAATGAGTCCTTGAGGAGAAGTCTAAAATATTTAGCAACTCAGTGGCAGTAGGTTGCCTTTCTATGATTGCCTGTTGCTGCTTTCCTTCTACAACTAGCAACGTAATCTGTGTGATTCTGACAATGGAGTCCCTTTGTTTGATGAAATAACTTCTTTTCTGCAGACGGGAACAGGAAAAACCAAGAATGTTCTTTGAAATTCAGTTGGATTTATGGGCAATAACTTTTTGCCAGGGGCCACTTCACACCAGAAGTGACGGAGCCTCAAACAGAAGGGATGGGGATTGGTTTACGGGAGGAGGTGCCCCTTTGACGCCCCCCAAATTCACCCTAAACACCCATGCCCTTGGAGACAAGAGGAGATTTTCCATGCTCCCCCACCCCTAGGCCAATCAGAGCTTGGGGGCGGGGCATGCAAATAATTTTTTGCCAAGGTCCCTCCTCCCACCCTGCCATGAGCACATGACCCTTCAAAGTGCTGCATGCTCCTGGCAGGCAGAGGAAACTTTGCGCATTTCCCCCCACCCCAAGGCCCTAATTGGCCTGGGGGCAAGGGAGTGACAGGGCCTCTGCAGGCCAGATCAACCCGCTTGGCGGGCCAGATCCAGCCCACAGAGGACCTTTTGCCCTCCCCTGCTCCAAGGGTTACATTTCAGTTTTTTGCCTTAGAATTAAAATATCAGAACAAATTAGATTGAAAAGAAAGAACAAAGAATTGGTCTTTAATTGTAACCCTCAGTGCTAAAGCCTCTGATGAGACAGAATGGAGGGCCCCTTGCTCTTCTTTCCTATTCACTAGTGCAAGCCATTGGGAATCCAACTTTCATTTAGAAAATAACTAAACCATAGAAAAGCAACACAATGGCAGTAGGTTACTTTTCTGTGATCGCCTCTTGCTGCTTTTCTTCTGCAACCAGCAGTGTAATCTGTGTGATTCTGCACAATGGAGTCCTTTTGTTTAATGAAATAACGTCTCCTCTGCAGACATGAAGGGGATGAGCCCTCAGAGCAACCAAGAATGGCTGATGATTCATCCTTTCCAGTTCAAATGGACGACTTCATTATTTGCGGTAGGTACGTGTCATCGTGGCTGTGTCTAGACTGGCCAGTTTTTCCAGAAAATCAGCCACTTTTCCGGAAAAACTTGCCAGCTGTCTACACTGGCCGCTTGAATTTCCGCAAAAGCACTGACTTCCTACTGTCTGAAATCAGTGCTTTTTGCGGAAATACTATGCTGCTCCCGTTTGGGCAAAAGTCCCTTTTGCGCAAAACTTTTGCACAAAAGGGCCAGTGTAGACAGCCCAGATTTGTTTTGTGCAAAAAAGCCTCGATCGCGAAAGTGGCAATTGGGGCTTTTTTGCACAAAAGCGCGTCAAGATTGGCCACGGACGCTTTTCCGCAAAAGGTGCTTTGGCAGAAAAGCGTCCGTGCCAATCTAGACGCTCTGTTCTGAAAATGCTTTTAACGGAAAAGTTTTCCGTTAAAAGCATTTCCGGAAAATCATGCCAGTCTAGACGTAGCCCTACTGTAGCTCTTTCAGGTATTGCTATTGTATTTTACTTTTTATATTTATTCAGATTAAAAAATTAGAACTATCTAGATTAGTACAAAATATTGTAACTGCAATTTAATACTGAGCTGTCCTGAGATACTTAATTATGCTGCGTGGAGATGGCAACGCTGGGCTGGATTCCCCTCTTATAGCCCTGGAGTTGCTCCTAGATTGCACGGTCAGTGAAAGGGGTATCGGACCTGCTTGTGTTGGAAGCAGCGCTGATTGCGGAGGAAGGATTTAAAGGTTCACTAGAAGTGTGACAAATTCAGGGTTTTTTCCCCTTTAATTTGATCTGGAGAAATCATGGAACCTGACCCTATTTCCTGGTTTCCACAAATGGGGATTTTTAATAATGAATGATTCACTGAAAAATTTCTGACAAAGTCAACTCTCCAGTGCAGAAAGAGCCGAAGGCTTGGCAATAAAAGCCCAAAGCCTTTTCCAGTGGCTCCCAAACGATCAGACTATGTTACCAAGCTCTCAGTGTGACCCCTCGAGGTGCTGTTTGTACGTACTCAACAAGATCAGTCTCCTCCCTCAGGAATGTCCATTTCTAAGACATCTATAGAGAAGCGACAAGGGCATAGTTCCATTCTTTTGCAGAACAACTGGGGATATTGCCTCCATTTGCCATCTTCGGCTCCACAGTGTCATTTGCAACTGACCCTGGGCAGGGCGGGGGCGGGGCAGGGGGAGGCATGGGCCTGGCTATGCGCTCCTAGCGGGGCCATGATGCTGCGTGGAGTTGGCAGAGCTGGGGGCAGCCCTCGGCATCGTTCAGACCATGCGGCACCGACCCCAGCCAGACCTTCAATACCACCTGGAGTGTTCTGCCTGGGGTTCCAATGGGGATTTAAAGGGCTTGGGCAGAAATTCTATTTAAGAGCAATTAATTTTGACATTCACTGTAGCATGCTGAACTTTCTTTTAATTAAAAAATTAGAATTATGGAGTTTAGAACACAACAGAGTACCTACTACGTATTTAATACTGAGTTGTTCTGAGATTCTTAAATTACCTTTTACTGTCAGACTAGTGTCGGGTAGAAGTTCAATTCAGGATTTGTTTGGGGTCATATGGGGTTCTCTGTAAATGTCAAAACTGGGCCTCTGACTTCTCCTGAGGAGAGCTACACCTGCTGTTAAAAACTGTTTCTCTGAAGGAGTCTTCTGGAAGGTTGGCTTGCCAATTTCTGTGTGCCCAAGTGCTGCTTTTTGCACCAGAAAGAATTGCAGGCTCAAAAATGTGGGTAAAACATTGGCGGATATCAATTGCACTAGGAAAATGTAGCCAGACTTCTTTAAACAAGGAACGCTGCCTTTATTTTTCCTAGACAATCATATGTTTTCAGCCAGATGAAACAACAAAGCAACAGTACAAAGTAGAATTCTACCTCTGCTTGTAAATACCCTCAGGGAGTGGAATGCAGTTACCTGGGTTTGAATGACAATATTTAAAAAAAAAGAACAATCAACCAGACACAGTAAATGTTTTTCTAATGATCTCTTTTGATTTTACAACAGAACCTTGCGGAGAGCCTTCCCTTCCATCGACTAACGGACATTATGACCAAGTAGATTCATCAATAGAAACTTCAGGATGGAATAACAGGTAGAGATGTTTGGCTTGCAGCAGTTCAGTGAAAACATTACTTTTCTTTTTACAAATATCTAATTTCCAGTGTTGACCAATTTTGTTACATTTCTGGCAGGTCGGTTTCCTTTACATTTGAGCAGCTGACGTCTTCCCAAATATGAATGTACAATGTTGGATTGCTTATTACTAGTGTTATCACAGAACCATAGATAAGAGGATTGGAAAGGACCTCTTAAGACATCTACTTCTGGCTACACGCGGCACGGGCTAGATAGTTCGGACTAGCAAGCTATTCCGAACTATCTGTACGCCTCGTGAAACGGGGTTCGAACAAGCCGGCATTTAAAAATGGCGCCGGCCGGCTTATGCAAATAAAGCCCGGGAAATTCAAATCCCGGGCTTCATTTGCACGTTCGGTATGCATACATTACCCCGCTAGTTCGCACTAGCGGGGTAGTGTAGACATACCCTTAAAGACTAACAAGATGGTTTATTAGGTGATAAGTTTTTGTGGGCCAGACCCACTTCCTCAGGTCTGAGAAGTTCATCCGATATAATAGCATTCAGTCACTTTAGGCACATGATGGCATAAATTATATTTCTGGATGAACAGGAATATGTATTCTTGATCTTGTAACTGGCATGGTTAGATCCAATAATGACTAACACGGCTGCATCTCTATCACTATCTTACTATAAGTAGAAATCTGAAATGAAAAAGCATGTTCTTACAGTCTGCCTCCGCTAAAACGGTTTTGTATTTTGGGGAAATGTAATCTGAGTAGAGCAGAATATTCAGAAAGCCCTAAAACGATTTTTTAAAAGTACACTAATTAGAGATACAGAAACCTGCTGGGGGGAAGGGAGAATTAGGGAGCAGAGGAATATGTGGGGAGGGATTGGGGCTGCAGGGAGGGGAGAGATAAATGGGGATGAGAGATAAGGGATGGGAGAATAGTTGTGGGCACAGGTTGGGGAAGGGAAACATGGGGCCAGAAAGGGGGGAAAATTGAATCAGGTGCACTTGTCAGCTTCACATCCTCCCTTGATCTGGTGTCCCCTGGCGGGGGCGGGACAGGGCAATCATAGGAGGAAGGAGTTGGAGCCAGGTAACCTTACCTGTCCATAAGGGAGCTGTGATATGTCTGTGTGGGGGCACTTCTGCAGGGAAACTGGCAGCAGTGTGAGACACCCCCTGTAAATAGGAGCTTCAGGGGGTAGCCGAGTTAGTCTGTTACAGAAAAAAAACAAATGATCTGGTAGCACTTTATAAACTAACAAAACATGTAGATGGGATCATGAGCTTTCGTGGGCACTGCCCACTTCTTCAGATGACCAAGAAGCCAGCTGTGCCCACGAAAGCTCATGATACCATCTACATGTTTTGTTAGTTTATAAAGTGCTACCAGATCATTTGTTGTTTTTTTCCCCTGTAAATAGATATTTAATTGCTCTTTAAATAGCCCATTAACAGCTCTTTAAATAGCTCCCTCCTCTTTAAATAACTAGAGAGTCCCTGTCAGCTCTTTAAATAGGTTCCTGCTAATTCTTTAAATATCCCCCCTACTATCTTTTGCCCCAGCTCAGCCAGCTATGGTGGGAGCTGTGCACCGGGGCGCACCCCTTTACTTTCACCTCTGAGTAAAACTCAGTAAAGTCTTCCTGAGACTTAAAAGTTTCAGAGGGGGAGCTGTGTTAGTCTATAACTAAAAAAATGTAAAAATCAACAAATAGTCCTGCAGCACCTTAGAGATGAACAAAACATGTAGAAAAAAACAACCAATGGTCTGGTAGCACTTGATAGACTAACAAAACATGAAGATGGTGGAAGCCTGGTATCATGATCATGATCAGGCTAAGCTTAAAGAAATTTAAAGGGACAGGGAGTAGATCTGGGTGAAACTTTTCATATGAATAGTTTATTGGGTGAAAAATTCCATTTTGGAGGAACAAAAACCATTTGTTGAATTCTACTCAGCTTGTTCGGCTGGAGGGAAAGACGGGGAAAATATCGAAAAGTTACATTTTGACATTTTTAAAAAAACTTTGAATTTTAATTGCAAAACAACATTTTGTTTATAAATTAGGCATAGTTTTTTAGAAGGGTAGAAAGCATTAAAAGACTAAAAGAAATTAAATTTTTAAAAACCTCAAGGCAATTTTTTCAGCTTTCCCTGAGAAAACAAAAAGAAATCAATTTTGAATTAACTTGAAAACAGCTGTATTTTTTCATTTAGACACACATCTGAAAAATTGCTCAGTTTAGGGAGCATCTATGTTGCAGGCCTGAGTAATCCAGAAGTTATATTTCTCTCCTATAAATGTTATTTCTGTGTCTGGCTTGTTCTTTTTTTCTTTTCTTCATAATTCAACCCACAGGAGTTCAAATCCTGCTTCAAAATCACTAATCTTAGGGGGAAATATCATGATGCATGATATACATTGACTTATTGATCTGAAACCGCAATAAACCCAGGATTTCACAGGAAGGTCATAATAGCACAACAGGGAGAAATGAAAAAATGCAATCCTTAACCCTAGTATATCCCATTTGACTGGGGCAGACAAGATGAGGTCTTGGACTGAATCTGGCCTGCTGAGCTACTGGATCCATCCCGAGGGCCGTGCTGCTGGGACTGTCAGATACAAAGCAGCTTCACACTCCTTTAAGCAAATAGGGAACTGGCAAATAGCATCTTAGAAATTGTGTTGGGGGCAGGAGCCATGTGTGGAAAGCCTTCCCTTCCCCGTCACCTCCACCCCCTGAGCAGAGAGCCACAGGGAGCAGCTAGCCATTTTGAGCAGCCTGGGTCTGTGGTAGACATGGAACTTGCCTCAGAATCCTGCAGGGTTGCTGGCTGGGAACCGCCTAGATAAATGTCTCCTGGCCAGAGCCTGCCTCTGTCACACCCCCCCCCCCCCCCACACACACACACAAACACACCTCAACTCCCTTCCTCAGGTCACCAACCAAACCCTCTGCACCCTTCCTCCCCCATCCCAAGTCATAACTCCCTCCCAGTCCTTGCACACTCTCCATGGAAAAGTGCACCCCTTGACCACTTACCAAAATGGCCCCCATCAAAACTTATCACCCACCCCTGCCTTAGGCCATGAGCTGTACACTGGGGATCTTCGTATCAGTGTTTCATTATGCTGGCTGTTTGTTTGTTTCCTCTTTAACAGGGACGTATCAGACTTTTTTGATGATGTTGCTAAGGGAGATCTTAAAAAAATAAAATCCTGGCTCTCGAGAATCCAACGGAATAAGTGGCAAATGGATGAGCTCAGAGGTACAATGTGTGTCAGTTCCCATTCAAGCATACAGGAATCCCACTGCACCGACTTCTGATCTATTTTACACTGCAGTAGCTTGAAATTACTACTCCAATAATACACTAGTAAATATTGGAGCTATTTAGAAGGAAATAAGGAACTAATGGGATGGAGAGTTTAGGAAAGACTGAGATGCCAAACTCTTATTGCTGGTGCACTGAAGAGCTTTGCTAGAGTGGAGTCTAAGTACATGAGTTGTTCCACGGAAGTAAATGGGATACTCACACACTTACGCACTTTACTAGGGTATTGCCTTAATTAAATACAGGAGGGTAAAGGTATAGTCACTAATTCCCTCTGGGGGTTTAAGATTTGGAGAATGGGACGGGCTCAGTTCTGGGGCAGAGGGTTGTGGTGCTGGGGGCTAAGGGCTGTGGCTGGGGGTACCAGCTCTGGGATGGGGCCAGAGTAAGGGAGGGAACTCAGGGCTACAGCAGAGGGTTGGGGTGCAGGTGGCTGGGGGTGCAGGCTTTAGGGTGGGACTAAGGATAAGGAGTTTTGTGTGCAGGCTGCCCGGGACAACAGCGCAGAGAGAGAACTCTCCCCAGACCTCTTTTCCTGCAGCAGCACCCAGACTGGGGGAGAGGTGCCTCTCCCCACTGCAACAAGGCTGGGGCTGGGGTGAGAGAGAGGTGCTTCTCTACCACAACCACAGGGCTGGAGGAGCCATTGCATCCCTGCATGCCCCAGGCTCCCCCATCACTATTCCCCACCCCACCCCACTGCCTCCCTCCGCTTCCTGAATCACTCCACTGCCAACTTCCAGGTCCTCCTGTAGCCACGCCCCTGAGTGCAATGTGCATGGCTGCATGGTTCTGCTAAATAAGTGCATGACTCTTGGTAGCCTCCTTTGTGGCCACCCAGGGTGCACCTTGGAGGGACTATAGTCCTGAGATCCCCAGGAGGTGTAAATCAGCAAAATTCTGTACACTAGCTAAAAACGTGACCCCACTGATTTCAGCAAAGCTCTGCAGAATTACCACCAGCTGAAATTGTGCTTAACCTGGCTCAAAAGAGGGAGACACTCTCAGTGAAACACTGGGTGTGTGCAGGTAAATATAGTTTAAAAAACGTCCTGGTCATTTTAATACTAAACGCAGGATCTGTGAAATATGGGGCTGTCCAATGCTAGGGAAGGCCCTAAGCTTTGGGGGCCGGATCCAGGAAACCCAGGAGCTGCATCTGCCCCCCAGGCCTTCGGTTCCCCACCCCAGTGCTAGACTATTAATTGTAGTCTGAGCTGTTTGAAATGCAGCCAGTTACACATATCTGTTTGCTCTGATTTTAGAAGTGCCATAATATTAGGGACAGGCCTGTTCGAGGGAGAATTACAATGAAAGCTCATTTCTACAGAAAAAGAAACTGGAAAAACCTGTTTGATGAAAGCTTTGCTGAATCCAGTGAACAATTCCCCAGAGACCACTGAAGAGATCGTTACATCGCTGATAGAGTGTGCAAAAGGTTCTGGGTGTTTGAAGAAGCTGCTGGATGCATCTTTTACTGCTAAAGCATATGAAGGTAATAAATTATTCTGGTTTAGAGCAAGACTTCGATTTCTGGGGCTCAGAATTATTTTTTCTTTTACCATTTTCATCTTCCCTTCCCCCCACAAAGTTAACATCTGTCTTTGCTCATTCTTCGCTGCAGGGCAGACAGCACTGCACATTGCCATTGAGAAAAGGCTGGACAGGATAGTTAAGCTCCTAGTTGAAAATGGAGCTGACGTTCATATCCAAGCAAAAGGAACATTCTTCCAGCCACTTACATGGAGAGATGACTGCTTCTATTTTGGTAATTCTACTTCATGGCTCATTCCCACTGAACAAAAGCCATTACCCACTTGTCCTGAGCTTGTTCCTTTCCATAATGGTGGAAGGGGAGGGGTTGATTTTCTTCCTGCACATTGTGAAAATGTCCTTTTCAAGCCCTAATGAAGTCCCCAGCAAAACTCCCATTGACCAGTAGGGCCCAGATTTCATCCTTGTGGTACATCTGGCCCTGAAACAATATTGAATTATTTGGAGGTGAACTTAACCCATGTTTGGGAAGTAAAGGAGTTTTGGCAGGGCCTTGTGTGGACTCTCTACAGCTGGGTCAATTTCACTCTTTGAAAATGACACCTGGACAGGCCATCTTGGTAACCTAGTGGCTATTTCATGTCAATAAGATCTATTCTCTGTCATTTCTGCTCTATAGGGTACCAGTAGTCCTGTGGATAAGATACTCAACCTTAGAACATGGGAATGACCATATTGTATCATCCGGCCAAATATCCAGTCTCTGACAGTTTAATAGTCCTTTCAAAATTATACTAATTATGAGAACTCGGGATATTTTGTTATCTGTATAAAAATGGCCACACTGGGTCAGACCAAAGGTCTACCTCCCGTCATCCAGGTGCCCTTTAGAGAGGACAGGTGGGCTGAAGTTGAATCTCTCCCCTCTGCCCCTGATTCATAGGGGATCATTGCTGGCTGTTCCCCTTCATCAGGGAGTGAGGGGAAAGTGCGCTGTTTGCTGCATTCCTTAACCTGGCAGGGGAGCAGAGGGGCCAGCTGAACCTGGACCTGCCCCACCCGGGGAACATGTATCCTCCCCCGGCTGCGCCTGCTGGCGGTACAATGGCCATGGAGAGGTGCTTCTCACCTGGCCCCAAGCTGCTGTGGTGAGAGAGGTCTGGGGTAGACCGCTTTCCCCAGGGCTGCCTGCATCCTGAACCCTTCACCCCCACCCCACCCCAGAGCCATGATTTAAATGAAGAAAAGCAAAAATTGAGTTAAAGAGCAATGCTGGATAAATCTTGTAGTTTGTTTCTATATTAGAGGTTCTCCAGACCCTTGATCATTCTCATCACTCTTCCCTGAACGCCTTCCAGTAAGTGGATTGGTGGTTGAGGATGAGGGATAACTTCGGGGTTGTGACCTATATTTTCTCACTCAAATACTACTTAAACTGTGGCAAGAGGGAAGTGCTGTTGAGCAATAAGCTACAGCCATTCCGATAGAGATTCACTTGCAACTTTTAATGTTGTTGACAGGAGAATATCCACTCTCGCAGGCTGCTTGCACAAACCAACCAAAGTTAGTGGAGTTCCTGTTAGATAAAGTTTCAAATCCTTATGCCCAAGATTCCCTGGGAAATACAGTCCTTCATGCGCTGGTAATGGTAGCTGATGACTCTGAGGAAAATACAGCGTTTGTGACAGAAATATATGACCAGATTTTGAAGGCGAGTGAAAAAAAATGCATTGAAACTAGAAATGAGTCAAAGAAGAACCTGGAAAAGATCTCGAACAAAGAAGGACTCACTCCCCTACAGTTAGCTGCGACATATGGGAAGATCAAGGTACAGTCGCCTCAGCTGTCTAATAAAAGAAGGGGAGTTTGTCATGTGAAGGGGAGTGTGTCATGGCATGGGGAGAACCTTGTCAAAGGTTAGGACAAGAAAAGTGGTGAATGGAGAGTTTTCAGGGCCCTCAAACAGTCTTAGAAGTTCTAACAGGGAAGAAATAAGAACTGCAGTGTCACAGATCCAGAACCCGGCAATGATTTTCTTTCTCCCTCTGGGTTATTTTGCTCCTAAATAGATCTTCCAGCATATTTTAGGAAGATCCTTTCCATGTGAAGGCAAACACTCAATGGCTCATCTCTCGAGGAAGTTTGTGGAATGGGCGTATGGCCCGGTCTGCTGCTCCTTATATGATTTATCAGAAG
Organism: Pelodiscus sinensis; assembly: GCF_049634645.1. Classification (NCBI taxonomy): domain Eukaryota; kingdom Metazoa; phylum Chordata; order Testudines; family Trionychidae; genus Pelodiscus; species Pelodiscus sinensis. The sequence goes on along the minus strand of NC_134731.1, from coordinate 3,801,350 downwards.
TGGATACTGGAGAGCGCCATTCTGCCCTGAAGATTGTGGTGTATAACACCAACCATGAGGTATGTGCCCGAGAACCGGAACAATGAAAAACAAAGGATTGTACTGCCTTGGGAACACATGGAGGGAGTGTGAGTCGTGTCCCTTCAGCAGCTGACCTGCTGTTGCCAGCTAATGGAGTTTCTCCTTCAAGTGGTAAAAGTGTGTGCGTTGCAACTGATGATTCCTGGATCATCAACCAGCTGACAGTCATAGCAAGGGCAAGGAGGGTCAGCAGCCATGAGTACCAGGATGCTTCTTGCTTTTCTTCCTGTTCCCCTGAAGACCAGGGAGTGAGGAAAAAGTACACAGGTTTTGTGATTTACTCCTCTGCCCTCTCCCCTCACCAGCCAGGAGTGAGACGCATGCACACACACTTTGTAATTTCCCCCCGCTCACTGCCCAATAGGGGAATGGGAAGAAAAGCGAGCAGTGTCCCGGTACACATAGCTACTGCTCCCTCTGCCTCCTGAAATGGTGCCCTGTCCTAGAGTCCTGGGAGGTGCTAATAAACAGCAGCCCACCGTACAAAAAATGGCTGAGGTTATGGCTGTGTCTACACTACAGGGTTTTTCTGGGACACCAGAGATATTCCAGAAAAACTCCACCGGCATCCAGGGAACCCGTCTGCTCTTCCGCTTTTTTTTGCGGAAGAGCAGACTTGCTCTTTTGGAAGCCCTGTCTTCCTCCTCCCATGAGGAAGAAGGGATCTTCCAAAAGGTTTTTTTTTCAAAATTTTGCCAAATTTTGGAAAAGCCTCTTCTGAAAAAATATCAGAAAAAGGTGCACAAATTGAGGAGCGCATTTTGCGTAAATTTTTCCGATAGATTCTTGTAGTGTAGACATAGCCTATGAATATCTTAAGAATTCAGTTCTCACTTTTAGACACTTTACTTTCTCTCTCTCTATCCACGAGAGAGAAGTTAACAAGTGTTCTTCCCCTTTGCAGAAACACTATGACATGCTGGATGTGGAGCCTCTGAAAGAGCTGATTGGTATAAAATGGAGACATTTTGCGGCAGTGATGTTTGGCATCAGCACAGCCCTGTATCTGCTGTACATCACCATTTTCACTGTGATGGCTGCATATCAGCCCCAGATCAACCAGGTGAAGATTTCTGGAGAGATTCAAGCTTGCTGCATGGAGCTATTTAATGTATTTAACTTATATTGGCAGATCCCACACCTGGCTAGAGAGCAGAACTAGAACTCTGCCAGAAGCCCTGCTGTGGGTGTCCCTCATGCATGCAGGTCACCATCGTTCAGCATCAGGAAGTCTTGTGTGTGTGCAGTTACATCTCCATGAACTGTAGAAATATACACACTAGTGCATACAAAATGATGGGCTCTAAATTAACTGCAATCACTCGAGACAGTTTTTGGAGTCATTGTCGATAGTTCTCTGAAAACATCTGCTCACTGTACAGCAGCAGTCAAACAAGCTAGTACGGTATTAGGAACCATTAGGGAAAGGAAAGACAAGATAGTAAGTGTCATAAATCATATGAATCCATGGAACGCTCACACCTTGAATGCTGCATGCAGTTCTGGTTTCCCCATTGCCAAAATGATGTATTAGAAACAGTGCAGAGAAGGGCAACAAAAACGGTTAAAGGTATGGAACAGTTTGCATATGAGAGCTTAACTAGGCTGAAACTATTTAGTTTAGAAAAGAGACAAGGGAGGATATGCTAGAGGTCTACAGAATCATGAATGGTGTGGTGTAAGTAAAAGTTATTTATCACCTCACATGATCCATGAATTGGGGTCACCTGATAAAATTAACAATCTGTGGATTTAAAACAAACACCAGGCAGTACTTCTTCACAAATCGCATGGTCAGCCTTTGGAACTCACTGCAGGGGATGTTGTGAAGGTCAAAAGTAGAAATGAATTTTAAAAAGAATGAGAAGTTCATAGAGGACAGGTTGATCGTGGATCAGTCGCCAAGATGTCCCTAAGCCTCTGGCTGCCAGATCCTAGGAGCAGGAGAGCGAGAACCTTGGTAGAAGTTGGGGGGAGGATCATGAGGCTCTGCCCCTCTTGGTGGCCAGACCGGAAGGCAGAGCCAGGCAGTGGCAAGAGCAACTCAGGGAGACCTGGACCATCCACCTGCCCTAGGTGAGGGGGATTACTCAAGAGCAGCCTTTGGCCATTCTCTATCCCCCAGAGGTTGTTCTATTTATTCCCTTTGAAGAATCTGGTACTGGCCACTGTCAGAAGACAGGATACTGGACTAGATGGACTATTAATCTGACCCAGTGTGGCTGTTCTTACATTTGACAGATAATATTCAGCAATTAAAAATCCTGGCCGTGAGTCTTGGCTGGTATTACACTGTGGGCTTGGGAGACATGAGTAGTACTAAGGTTGACACCTTCAGTGTTCGATTTACTGGGTCTTTACTCGACCTAATAAATTGAATGCTGGAAGATTGACCGACATAGCGTTGATCTTTCCACAAGTATAGGCATAGCCTCAGACTACTTTTTTTGTCTTGTTTCCTTCCCTGTTCCTTTCAGCAGATGGCAGCTCCCAACACAACTGTACATATTTTGCAGCAGGTTCTCCATGAGGCAAACGGTGGAAACCCATGGCTTCTTGTGGCGCAAATTTACACTTTAATAGCAGCCATTTCCTTCTTGGTTAAGAGTGTAAGTAGAACCACACGTCTAGCCACTGGAATATGATACAATTGACGTCCATGAGGCTTCTCTGACAGAGACAGAATAGAATATAGACATACACATTTTCTTTTGCTATGTTAAAAGTGTACACACTAATGTATTTTGCACAATCAAAGCCTCTTAACTGTAGCAGAGCTGCTACTCCACAATTATAAAACCATCACAATATTACTGCTTAACTATAGCCCTGTTAGTGATGTCTATTATATGTTAAACACATGAGCTGCATCTAGACTGGCATGATTTTGGGCAAATACTTTTAACGGAAACATTTTTCCGTTAAAAGTATTTGTGCAAGAGAGCCTCTATATTGGCAGTGCCTTTGCGCAAAAGATTTGCTTTTGCGCAAGAGCATCCGTGCCAGTGTAAACGCGCTCTTGAGCAAGAAAGCTCCGATGGCCATTTTAGCCATCGGGCTTTCTTGCGCAAGAAATTAACATTGCAAGAATACTTGGGCAAGAAGGCTTATCCCTGAGCAGGAGCGTCGGAATATTTGCTCAAGAACCACTGATTTTGTACATTACAACGTCAGTGTTCTTGCGCAAATACTCTCGGCCAACGTAGACAGGCAGCAAGTTTTTGCACAAAATCATGCCAGTCTGGACACAGCCAGGCATTATGGAGCAGTTCACTTCCCACAGAGGAGCAGCGCAAGACATGCACCACTTAGGTCTTCATATTAAGTTAGATGTATGTGGTGCATTGGCCTTGTGTTGACCTATACTGAGGAGAATTTCACCCCTAGTGAGCTAAGCAATGCACATGGTTTCCCAGGAAACTTCAGTGCTAAATACTAATGTCCTTTCAGAGGGTCATAGAGGGATTACCGTATGTCCAACCGACTGTAGGTAGCAAAGTTAATGAACTGGAACATATTTCAAAATCACATTTTTAAAAGTGTTGACTAAGCTTCTAAGTGTTAACTAACTTAAGCGGAAGGACTTGTATTTGATCCACATGTTTGTGTTTCAGGGTTTAGAGATCTTCTGGATGTGGCCTTTCACATTTCGCTCTATTCTTCAGATTAACTATTTCTACGTTCTCTTGTAAGTTTTACTCTTCTTGTCCCCTCTGAATATAATATAGTATTAAACCTTGTCCCAGTGGAACTAGTGTCTTGTGTTTCTGTAAGCCAGTCAGGCTAGACTTTTTTAGCTATTTGAAATTGCATTGCATGTATTTAATAAATACAGGTTGAATGTTTCTAGTCCAGGGATCTCTGGTCCTGCAACATCCATGGTCTGGCATGATTTTAGTTAGCCAGATGTCCATTTACTATGCATGTGGCCAAGTTTCCCCGTGGTAACGTTTGTTCAGAGTCCTGGCTGTCTGTGTACACAGCTGCTATTTAGCTTAAATTTACACCCAAATGTCTTTTAAGAGCCTTGTAAGCAGTGGAAGGGTTGGTAATGCTGTTAGACAATATTGACCTGTGGTTCAGCAAATTCTTATGTTCTGCACCAATCAGATCCTGAGGGTGCCAGACTAGAGAGGTTTAACCCGTACATATATTTCAGTAACAACTGATGGGAAATATCTCTGTTGTGACTATAGTTTCTTTTTTTTCCCAGTTTCATTCAAGCACTGCTCGTGATATGTGCACATATGTTGTGCTTCATGCAGATGGAAGTTTATGTTATAGTGAGGGTCTCAGCCTTAGTTTTGGGATGGTTCAATATCTTGTACTATTTCAGAGGGTTCCGAATCACTGGCATTTACACTGTAATGGTTCAAAAGGTAGGTTCAAAACCTTTAACATGTATTTACATATTAAAAGCATGTTAATATAGGTATAAAAACACAACAAAACTGGTTCATAAGAGAGTGGAGAATTTTCCCAGAAGTTGGAAAGAACCTATTGCTAAGGTATTCCACATAAATATTTTCCTGTGTTTGGATTGTGAATATAAATATTGACCATAGCATTTCTCTTTGCTCCATTCAGGCATGTTTTGACCAACCAGCAGTAAAATATGCGAAAGCTAAATTATTCCTATTCGCTTAAATTTTCCTTGCAATTGGTTTCCTTTACTTAAGACATGTTTTATATAAACCCTAAGCTATCACAATGTGACAGATTTACTTTATTATATTGAGTGCAACGTTAAAAGATCTGGGAATATATGGATATGCTGCTATGCCCCTAAATAGTCTTTATGTCTATAATAAGGCTGCGTCTAGATAGGCATGATTTTACGGAAATGCTTTTAACGAAAAACTTTTCCGTTAAAAGCATTTTTTGAACAGAGTGTCTAGATTGGCACAGATGCTTTTCCGCAAAAGCACTTTTTGCGGAAAAGCGTCCATGCCAATCTAGACGTGCTTTTCCGCAAAAAATCTCCAATCGCCATTTTCGCGATTGAGGCTTTTTTGCGGAAAACAAATCTGAGCTGTCTACACTAGCCCTTTTGCGCAAGAGCTTTGCGAAAAAGGGACTTTTGCCCGAACGGGAGCAGCATAGTATTTCCACAAGAAGCACTGATTTCTTACAGTAGGAAGTCAGTACTTTTGTGGAAATTCAAGCGGCCAGTGTAGACAGCTGGCAAGTTTTTCTGGAAAAGCGGCTGATTTTCCGGAAAAACTGGCCAGTCTAGATTCAGCCTAAGATTATATACTGTCAGACTCCAGACCTAGATATATTAGTGAATTACAGCACTTTCATGTCATTTTCTGCAAATTTCCAGTAATACACTTCTTTCTATGTTTCCTATACATTTTCAGATGATTTTAGTGGATGTTTCCAGGTTCCTTTTGGTTTATGGGGTTTTCCTGGTAGGTTTTGGAGCAGGTAAGAAGTTTTTCATATCAATATATTAAATTAGAGTAAATATTAATTTGATTTTAATTATATGGAAATATGAAGAAGGCAAGAAATTAAATCAGTCATATGATTGTGGGATTCTGCAGGCATCCAGCATCGCTACCACTGGTCACCTAGGCAGCCCCTCATTTTAGCTAAATCTAAAGCTGTTCAAACCTTTTCTATTCATGGGTGGTGCTTCTGGGGTGAGCCTGTTTTTATTTCCCATACATCACTGAGAACATAAATGTGAACTTATGCAGTAAAAGGTGAGACATTACATTTCAAATATGTAGTAAGAGCTCAGGAAATATGTAGCAGAAAGGGCAACAATAAAGGATTAGCCAGATCGAGTCCTGGGCATTCATAGTGGTCCTTGCCCAGGAACAGTAGAGTCATTACACAGTTATATCCAACCCATGCCAAACGAAGTGGTAACTACATTTGCAATATCAGAAAACAATCTGGACAACATCAAATCTCAATTTGTACAAGGAAATGACGATGGTACCTATTACCAGTAGCTCAGACAATAGAAATTCAGTATTTTCTTCTGTCAGTTCAGTGATTGGTCCGTCCTTTTCCTAAGTCTGATGCTGGTTTTCTGTTACCCTGCAGGTCTTGCTTCTCTGATGAACGATTGCCCCCAGGACACAGAGTGCAGCCGATTCCACAGCTTTCACTCTGCAGTGTTTGAGCTCTTTAAGCTTACCTTAGGGCTCGGGGACCTCTCAGGGCATGAGGATTCCAAGTACCCGAAGGTTTTCATGCTTCTGCTCATCTGCTACGTGATACTCACCTTTGTGCTCCTCTTAAACATGCTGATCGCACTCATGGGGGAGACAGTCAATTCAGTGTCCCAAGAAAGTGAGAAAATCTGGAAGCTCCAGGTGAGGCTCCTGCCTTTAGCAGTTCAAACCCAGTGACAAGACACTGTAATGTGATCAGAAATGCCCAATAGTTGGCATACACATGTCTCATCTACCTGTCAATTCTTTTACATTTTTCTTAACCCTCCCAGGAACATCAGAAAAATGAAACGTGTATTTCACGCTGCAGTTACAGGTAACAATACCTGGAATTGGCTGCATCCTTGTCAGGCCTCAGGACTGTTCCACTAGGGAAGCTTTCCAGCATGACACTAGCGAGACACAACACATTCATTGGGACCATATTATCCAACCTGAATACAGAGTATTTCCCTTTCATAGGCAAAATCTAAACTACTGTGCCCACTGAGTATCTATAGCAATCATTCAACTGTAATGTCCTTATGTGGTGACTAGATGTCACCTTTCTCCATGTGAAGGCGGCTGTGCAAGCATGAAGTGCTTTTTTAAATGGTAGAAAGTCACACCAGGAAACACTTACCATTGGTTGCATTTGTACAGTTGTAGGTGAGATTTTCAAAAGCTCTCAGACAATGGCCTGATGCTGCCCACACTGTAGATAAGTTCATAGAGGATAGGTCCATCCATGGGTATTGGGTAGGGATGTAATTGTGTAATCGATTAACCAATAAGCAAACGCTTATAGGTTAATGCTATAGACTACACACATTTCCCTCTCCCCCGCCTGCCAATAAATTTTTAGCAGGCTGGCTCAGTCCTGGCTTGCCACATGTCCAGGACCCATCCCTGCTGCAGCTCTGTATTAAAAGTGTTTTAGGAGCTGGGTGGGCAGGCAGCCCGGCTCTGTCCTAATTCATGCCAGGCTCTGCACTTAAAGTGTATTAGGAACCAGGTGGGCAGGAAGCTCTGCTCAGTTCCAGCTCATGCCAAGTCCAGGAGCTCAGATCCCCTTAGACAGTGGCTGCTGCCACCTCGTGCTACTACCTCTTTATCAGAGGCTGCAACACACTGCGCCAGGCAGCCGGACCACAAGAGAGGTGGCTTTCAAATTGGCTCCCCTCATGGATCAGCTGCCGCTTGGCATCCAGCGCTGCTTCCTCAGATAGAGGCAGGGGTCTCCTCAGGAGTGAGGCTGGAGTGCACTGGCTGCCGGCCCCCGGGGACTATAGACTAGTCTATTAACTGATAAGAATTCATGAGTATACTTGACCATTTAATTAACTAATATTTAACATTCCTCGTATTGGGTAAGTTGGTCAGAAATACAGCCCCATTCGACAGATGTCCCTAAACTCCAGTTTTCAGAGCCTGGGATTGGATTATTGGAGATGGATCACTCAAAACCGCCCTGCCCTATTCATTTCCTCTAAAGCATCTGCCTCTGGCCAAGGCAGGAAGAAAGGACACTAGGCTAGATGGACCATTGGTTTTCATGCTATGGCCCTTACGTTCAGCTGCTACGTCAGTGGGTGCAGCGTTAAGAGCACAGACAGGAAAATCCCACTCCAAGAGCACTCATACCTTCTGCAGATTTTCAAAAGTGCATCCTTTGAAAATTCAGGGCAGGTAGAAAGACCGGCAGACAGTGAAAACATGCCACACGCAGTAAGAGCCATATGCAAGAACATCTCCAGAATGATTCATTGTTTGCCATCGTGTTAATTATACACAGAAAGCCATGACAATACTGGATCTGGAAAGAAGTTTGCCAGTGTCCTGGAGAAAATGGCTCCAAAGGAAAAAAATTCACCCCGATATGCTAGTTGGCTACACCCCTGATGGCAAGGAAGATCAGAGAACTTGCTTACGGTACGTACAGTGAGACCTCTAGAGATCGAACTAACCATTTAATAAAAGTGTGATTTAAACTATTTTATTATGTCTAAATGTGATGGGCCCGAGCTCTGTGTGGCTCCCTGATACAGCTTATCACCAGAAGACCTTTCAGGGGTCTGTGGGCCTTGCAGAGACTGTGGAGGTGAAGGTAATCCCTCTACCAAAGACAGTAGAGAAGGGCAGCAATCCACACCATCAGGGCCAGGAGAGAAAAATTTGTGTTTACTTTTTGTGAAATGCTCTTGGATACTGAGGAAAAAGGCCCCTCTGTGACAACAGATAGGCTACGTCTAGACTGGCATGATTTTCCACAAATGCTTTTAACGGAAAAGCGTCCGTGCCAATCTAGATGCGGTTTTGCGCAAGAAAGCCCCGATCGCCATTTTTGCCATCTGGGTTTTTTTTGCGCAAAACAATACCACGTTGTCTACACTGGCCCTCTTGCGCAAAAGCATTTGCGCAAGAGGGCTTTTGCCTGAACAGGAGCAGCAAAGCATTTCCGCAAGAAGCACTGATTTCAGACAGTAGGAAGTCAGTGTGTTCTTGCAGAAATTCAAGCGGCCAGTGTAGACAACTGGCAAGATTTTCCACAAAAGCAACCGCTTTTGCGGAAAAACTTGCCAGTCTAGACACAGCCATAGAGTTGGAGGGAGGTTGCATACAACAGAAGGTCACATTGATGGTGAATTATTCATGGTGTTAGATACTTTAGTTACTCATCGTAAGCCTGAACCTTCTGATGCCCCCCATCCCTAAAGTTATATGGGGCTTGGCCATGCTGAACCCAGCTTTTATACGAATATAAATATACTTCAGATTGGTAAGCTTCCTCTTGATATGTTTGCTTATAATGAACAGGGTGAATGATGTGAACAAAACCTACTGGAGTAACACACTAAAGAACATGAATGAAGATCCAGGCCCTCTTGCAAAGGAAAAGAAAGACGGTAATGGCTGAGATCCTGTTTTTAACTGTAGGAGAACTTTTTATTGCCCGTAAACCTCAAAAATCATTCCAATGGAACTATCACTAGAGTTACGCTATCTACCATGTCAGCCACCTCCAAGACTAGCCTAGTGTTGAACAGAGGAGCTTTGTAGCTTAGAACTACACGGGGGCCCCTTGAAGTCCTTGTTGATGCACGACTCCCGCTAACTTCAAAAGCAATTTCAAATCAGAATTTCAGGACTGGACTGTTATTGAACGGCAGCGACACAGTTATTTCTGCCCAGTGAAACTCGGTGTTCTGATGAGATGTGAAAACTGATAGTTCTAAGTCACTTCATTTCTTACAAAAAAGCATTTAATTACATTGGATGAAAACCTGACCCTACTGAAGTCAATAGCAAATTCCCATTGATTTAAATGGAGACAGGATTTAACTGATATTATGGGTTCTGTAGATGTTACAGAGCTACAGATATAATAGATGCAGCAATGAAAGTAACTTAACATTTCTTACCGATACTGACCTATTGCTACCAGGTCTCTGGGTGTTTTTTGTGATGTTAAATAAAGTGCTGCCAATGAGAATAATGTCATTGTTTGTGATGGTTAGAGCAGATAAAATTTTGAAGATAAATTCCAAAATATAAGTTAATTTACAAACATAGGTAGTGGTTGGATAGGTTTTTTTCTTCCAGATCTTGTAATTACTAGTGTTTGGATTTCTGTCAGTTTCACTTGAGAGAAACCCAGACTTCTAACAGCAACTGACTCTTTTCTCCAAAGTACATCCAAACTAAACAGAGATGATTGGCTTGTTCTTCTCATGCCAGCAGTTTCACCTTCTCCGTATTTCTTTTCCAGGTTCAAGGAGAGATGCGGTATGAAAAAAGGAACCTGAGGAAAGAAACACATCAGTACATAAAATTGATATCTGAAGAGGTGTTGGTTCAGCAGTGGGTAACCTAGGCTAGTGGGTAGGCTGCATGAGTGGCCTCTTTCATGTCAATGGTCTGCAAGATTGTCATAATGTTCTCCTGGGATAGGGCAGTTTTACTATCGGCATTTGCATACTTAGAAATTGCAGGGTGTAACAGTAAACACAATGTCTTATGGCTGCACATAGAATCTTGGGCTGTGTCTACATTGGCAAGATTTTCCACAAAAGCACCCCCTTTTGCGCAAAAACATGCTGCCTGTCTACACTGGCGGGGAGTTCTTGCACAAGAACACTGACGTTCTAACGTGTGAAATCAGGGCTTCTTGCACAAGAACTATGATGCTCTCGTTCAGGAATAAGCCCTCTTGCACAACTGTTCTTGTGCAAGAGGCCAGTGTAGACAGGGAACATGAATTTCTTGCACAAGAAAACCCGATGGTTAAAATGGCCATCGGAGCTTTCTTGCACAAGAAAGGGTCTACACTGGCATTGATGCTCTTGTGCAAAAGCACATCTTTTGCGCAAAGGCACATGCCAGTGTAGACGCTCTCTTGCGCAAATACTCTAACGCAAGAACTCTTGCATTAAAGAGTATTTGCGCAAAAACTTTCCAATGTAGGCGTAGCCCAGATGTCTTGCAGCTGCATGTAGAATCCGCATGTGGCCCTCCACTGTGTTGGCTTCTTCAACTTCTTGCGTGCGTATACTTTCATGGCAAGTCAGAGTTCCTCTGCTTTTACTTTTGAGTGAAGCAGAAGGATGTAACTAAATATAGTCTATTCCTCTCTCAATAGATATAGACATTTATACTCTTCTTTTCTCTTGCGTATCATATAACATGTTAGAACAGCTCATTATAAACTTGACTATCACTCTTACACAAATTTAGAGCCCTGCACAGATACAAAATTTATATCCAGTGACGTGGATACCTGTGGACATAAATCAGTATCCACAGATCTGCAGGGCTCTACCAGGAACAACAGTGGCCAAAGCAGCTGCTTGTCAGGTGGTCACTCCCAGGAGCCAGCTAATCCTCTGGTAGGGCTGTGGTGACCCCGGCCCTCCCCTTGGAGTGCCTTCCCACAGGAACAGCTGCCGCTGAGCCTGTTGCCATCCCAGTAGCCATACTGGAGAAGCTAGCAGTGCAGAGTTCTATGCAGATATGGATTTAGATGCACGGATATACGTTTTGTATCCACACAGGGCTGTCCTAACCATTCCCTCTGATATTTTATACCTGTGCTGACGTAATGGATGTTAACTTTTGGTAACTGTTCTCAGGGAACTGATAATAGATTCTATCCAATAACCAAAACAACACGGCGATTGCTGCCATTCTGGGTGTGGTAACAATTAAGATAAAATCTCATTATCAATAAAAATCATATTTCTGTATCAGAGCTACATTCTGTTGACTGAAAACTTACATCAAGCTCACTGCAGCCTGAGTATCTGTGTTAGTCGGGGTGACCCTGTCTATCCCACACAAGCCCCAGGGTCTGAAGGCTGCTCTAGGACATTTCTTCCAGCAGTTGAGAAGTTTCCCAAGGGTCTATTACGATGTGGAACTGGGGAGCAAGCAGATGGGGAGCAAGCAGTGAAATCCAACTGAGAACCTCAAGGTCTAGGCCATTTGTAGTTTTTCCACTGAGAGGTAAGAAAAGCTTCTTGTGGGCAAAAGCACTCAGTTTATTTCCGGGACTCAAGCCCCTAATGGCCATCGCAGATACTCACTTGTTGAACAAGTCAATGGTGATGGCAACTACTGTGACGCTTAAAATATTGAAATTACTTTCTTGTGTATGGAAGAAATATTCTGTACAGAAAAGTATTTCAGGACCAAATTTTCATACAATTACAATGGAAACTTTCGCAGTGGTCCCTAGAATGTCTACTATGGAAGAATAATTCTGGTAGTTTTTGTTATTATCCTGATCTTTTATTTCCCTGCTAGTTTAGTTGTAGGTATTTCTAATTCCAAACTAGCACAAACATTGTGCCCATTTTATGGTAATACACTCTACTTAGCACTAGCCATAAAGGAAGGGGGCATCCCCTTTAAGCTCACCAAAATTTGTATCTCAGTGTCAGAGATGAAAAATTGCCTTTGAGTTCAATACACCTTCCCCTCAATGCATACTGGTAAGACATGAGGTTTTCAATATTTTACAGCATGTATCAAACTATTTTATTGCCACTCATGCAATAATTGCTGCCTGTTTTACATTCAGCGATGCAGGATAATATCAAAAAAATAAAACTTTTATTCTGTCTCATTACTAAATTATGAAATTCAGTGGAAAGCCAGAGGGCACAACTAAGCTGATTTTTCAATGACAGCCATTTAAATCATCTGCTGAAATCATAATTTAATATAGGAAGAAGAAACTCTTAATTTAAATCCTCAAGTTTAATCTTGATTTCCTTTTGTACTTTTTAGTTATTTTCCTAAAAAATGTTGATTGCATTTTTTCCAGTGTGAATCAACTTTGTTTCGAAATTTAAGCTAATTAATCTAAAAAGGATGTAAACCTAAATGAAAGGTTCTGAAATTATCTAAAGAAAAAGCTTCAATTGATCCAAAAAGAAAAACTTTTCAGTTTTGTTAGTTTGTGAGATTTCAACTTTGTATCCTGATTTGAGACGGGAAGAAAAACTCAAATAATCAAAAATATTAATGGGATGGGAAACCATTTCCCACACAGCTCCATCCGGAAACTCACTGCAAAATTTACCCATGGACATGCTTGCACCACATATTACCCTGATACCTTCCCATGTGAATTCTTTTTTTTTTTTCATGCTTGGAGATGATCAGTTAGTACAAATAGTGGAAAAGAAGCTAAAGCATACAAGAAATTACATGAGCCTTGGATTAGATTTTAAATAGTATCATCCTTTTAGAGGCATGTTTTTGAACCCATGATAACGGTTGCTTGAAGTTTTTCATGACTAGATACTGATTACTTACCGCACAGGGGTGACTGAGTTCTGGCTGAATATAATTTGCTTGCTAAGGAAACAGAAAAAACATATTTATATTATAGCTAGGGTCCCTAAAATGGGAGGAAATATTAGGATAGTTTTTAGATTCAATTGAACAGTTCATAGGACAGAAAAAGGGGAGGAATATGAAAAGAAGTTATCTAGTAGGGTCTTCTGATTGGTGCAGTATCACAATGCAGAGTGCACCTGTCAAAATATGTCTCACAAGGAAAGACTTAGAGTTATTATATTATTTAAGCACATAAGAACATAAGAATGGCTGTACTCGCTCAGACCAAAGGTCCATCTAGCCTAGTAGCCTGTCCGTTGACAGTGGCCAGCACCAGGTGTCCCAGAGAGGGTGGACGGAAGTCAATGATCAAGCGATTTGTCTCCTGCCATCCTTCTCCTGTCTCTGACAAACAGAGGCCAGGGACGCCATTTCTATACCAAGGGCAGGGTAGGCCCATTGCTCAATGAGGAGGGAGAAACAATAACAAGAAACGTGGAAATGGCAGAGGTGCTTAATGACTTCTTTGTTTCGGTTTTTGTCAAGAAGATGGATGGTGATGGGATGCTTAAAACAGAGAATGCTAGTGGAAATGGGATAGGCTTAGAAGTTAAAATAAAAGAACAAGTTAAAAATTACTTAGAAAAGTCAGATGTCTGCAAGTCACCAGGGCCTGATGGAATGTCTAGAATCCTCAAGAAGCTGACAGAGGAGGGCTATGAGCCTTTAGCTATGATCTTTGAAAAATCATGGAAGTAGGGAGAGTTTCCAGAAGACTGGAAAAGGCAACTATTGTGCCCCTCTATACAAAAGGAAATAAAAACAACCCAGGAAACTAGAGACCATTTGGTTTAACTTCTGTGCCAGGAAAGATAATGGAGCAAGTAATTAAGGAATCCATCTGAAAGATAAGGTGATAGGTAACAGCCAGTATGGATTTGTAAAGAATAAATCATCTCAAACCAATCTGATAGCTTTCTTTGGTAGGATAACAAGTCTTGTGGATAAGGGAGAAACAGTGGACGTGGTATACCTAGGCTTTAGTAAGGCATTTGATACAGTCTTGCATGACCTTCTCAATAAAGTAGGGAAATACAATCTAGATGGGGCTACTATAAGGTGGGTGCATAACTGGCTGGATAACCATTCTCATAGAGAAGTTATTAATGGTTCACAATCATGCTAGAAGGGCATAACAAGTGGGGTTCCACAGGGGTCTGTTTTGGGACCAGTTCTGTTCAATATCTTCATCAACGATTTAGATATTGACATAGAGAGTGTGCTTATGAAGTTTGCAGATGATATCAAACTGGGAGGGGGTTGCAAGTGCTTTGGAGGATAGGGTCAAAGTTCAAAATGATCTGGACAAACTAGAGAAATGGTCTGAGGCAAACAGGATGAAGTTTAATATGAAGTTTAATAAGGACATACAAAGTAATCCACTTAGGAAGGAAAGAACGGTTACTTACCTAGTAACTGTGATTCTTCGAGATGTGTTGCTCACGTCCATTCCAATTAGGTGTGTGCACACAGCGTGCACGTGTCATCAGAAGTTTTTCCCTCAGCAGTACCCGTAGGGCCAGCGGGGAGCCCCCTGGAGTGATGCCAGTATATCAGCCCATATATACCCCTGCTGGCCCCCTCACCCACTCAGTTCCTTCTTACTGGAATACTCTGGAGAGAGGGCGGCAGGTGGGGATTTGGAATGGACCATTCTTTCTTCTTCGAGTGTTTGCTCATGTGCATTCCAATTAGGTGACTCCAAAGCAGAACCTATGGAAGAGGGCTGGATGTTGAAGCTACAGAGGCGTGGAGGACCACCCTGCCCAGGGCGGCGTCTTCCCTGGTGTCATGTGTTAGCGCATGGTGATTGGTGAAGGTATGGGCAGAGGACTATGTTGCGGCTCTGCAGATGTCCAGGGTAGGAACCTGTGCCATGAAAGTGGTGGAGTCTGCCACAGCTCTCAGGGAGTGCGCTCTAAGGAGAGGAGCTGGTATCCCCACTAGGGCATAGCACTCCTTGATACAAGCGGTTATCCAGGAGGAGAGCCACTGGGAGGATACGGGTTGACCCCTCACCCATTCGGCGATGGCCACAAAAAGTTGCGATGACTTCCTGAATGGTTTTGTCCTAAGTAAAAAGCTATCGCCCTGAGCACATCTAGAATGTGTGAAGCCTGTTCTTTCCCAGACATGTGTGGCTTGGGGTAAAAGACCAGCATGAAAATATCCTGGGAGGTGTGGAAAGAAGATACCATCTTGGGCAGAAAAGCTGGGTGGGGGTGGAGCCTAATCTTATCTTTGAAAAACACAGTGTAGGGGGAATCCTGGCAGATGTGAGTGCCACTAGAAGAGACACCTTATAAGACAGGTATAGAAGGGAACACATTGCTAAAGGCTCGAACGGGGGTCCCATAAGTTTGGAAAGGACCAGATTTAGGTTCCACTGGGGGACGGGCTGGCGGACGTGTAGGTAGAACCTGTCCAACCCTTTCAGAAACCTATTGACCATTGGGTTAGCAAACAGAGCTTTCCCCCCTTCCCCCGAGTGGAAGGCCAAAATGGCCGCCAAGTGAACCTTGATGGAGGAGGAAGAGAGGTCCTGGAGCCTGAGGTCTAACAGGTAATCCAGGATCAAGGGAATCGCAGCTTTCCTTGGGTGTATCCCCTTCTGGGCAACCCAAGTACAGAACCGTTTCCACTTAGCCAGGTATGTGGTCCTAGTGGAGGGCTTCCTGCTACCCAGCAGGACTTCCTGGACCCATTTCTTGGCCATTAGCCACAGAACTTCCACACTGGCAAATGCAGCGAGTGCACGTCCGGGTGGCGGAGCCTGCCCGAGTCCTGAGTAATCAGGTCCGGGAGCAGCGGGAAGGTCCTGGGTCTCTCGCATGACAGGTTGAGGAGAGTTGAGAACCTGCGCTGCCTGGGCCAAGCTGGGGTGATTAAATCAGGGATGCCCTGAACGCCCGCACTCTGAGTAAGACTTTGTGGATTAGCGGGAATGGTAGGAAGGCATATCATAGGCCCTGCAGCCAGGGGAGAAGGAGAGCATCTCCCAGGGAGCCCTGTCCCTGTCTCATGAGGAAGCAGAATCGGGGGCACTTCCTGTTCTGCCCTGTGGCGAAGAGGTCCAGATGGGGAGACCCCCATGCACGGAAGATAGATTGGGCTACATCCCGCCTCAGAGACCATTCATTTCCTGCAAAGGACCTGCTCAGTTTATCCGCCAGGACGACTTGGGAGCCCGGGAGGTACGAGGCCATCAGGTGGATATCCGCCCCGATGCAAAGTTCCCACAGGTGAATCACCTCCCAGCACAGGCGAGGGGAACGGGCCCCGCCCTGCTTGTTTATATACGCTACCACTATCGTGTTGTCTGGTAGGATGAGGACAGACTTGCCCCTGAGCTGGGGAAGGAAAACCTCACAAGCCAATCGGGCTGCCCGGAGCTCCCTGATGTTGATATGCAGGGAGAGCTCGTCTGCAGACCACATACCTTGCGTGTGAAGGTCTCCCAGGTGGGCTCCCCAGCCGGTGTCCGACGTGTCCGTGACAAGGCGGGTGGACGGTACCGGCCTACAAAATGGTTCCCCCGTGGAGACCTCTGCCTGGTTGGTCCAGCAGTTCAGTGCAAGAAGGATGGGGCTTGGGACCGTCACCATCCTGTCCCATGAATGGACGAGTGAGTTGTGGACTCATGATAACAACATCTGTAGCGGACTCATGCGCAGCCTGGCGTGTTGCACTACATAAGTGAAGGCAGCCATGCGGCGTAGGAGACACATGCAAAGCCGGGCGGTGATCAGTGGAAAGTTCTGGAATTCCTGAAGGACTGAGAGGGGACATGATAGCGGTTTTCAAACAGGGCCGGCCCATAACATTTTGGCACCTGAGACAGGGACCTCAAATGCCCTCTTGCTTGGGCCAAAACTTTGAAAGGTCTCAATTCTGCCTCCTTCCTGTTCTACTCCTTTCATGGTACTGCTCTGCTACCTACATATGCACCAGCAACAGACACAATTTTCTACACTCTGGGTCCTAGTGGCACCCCCCCACAGTCTGGCACCTGAGGCAGCCGCTTCAGTTCACCTCATGGTAGGGCCAACCCTGTTTTCAAGTATCTAAAAGTCTGTTATAAGGAGAAAAGAGAAAAATTGTTCTCCTTGGCCTCTGATAATAGGATAAGAAGCAATGGGCTTAAATTGTAGCAAGAGAGGTTTAGGTTGGACATTAGGAAATACTTCTTGTCAGGGTGGTGAAACACTGGAGTAAATTACCGAGGGGGCGTTGTAGAATCTCCATCACTGGAGATATTTAAGAGCAGGTTGGACAGACTCCTGTCAGGGATGGTCTAGACAGTGCTTGGTCCCTCCATGAGGGCAGGGGACTGGACTCGAGGACCCTTCCAGTTCTAACAAAAAACAGTATTATGTAGCACTTTAAAGACTAACAAGATGGTTTATTAGGTAATGAGCTTTCATGGGCCAGACCCACTTCCTCAGATCAAATAGTGGAAGAAAATTGGCATGACCATATATACCAAAGGATACAATCAAAAAAATGAACACATATGAAAAGGACACATCAAATTTCAGAACAGAAGGGGGATGAGAGGGGCAGCTACATTTCTATCATCATCCTTCCAGTTCTATGATTCTGTGCAATAAGTATTTTTTCACAATCAATGATTCGTTGAAAAAATTGTTGTCAGTCTACTTCATATTCAAAACTAGACAGTAAATTAATCCATTCTATGTTATTTGTTGGGCAAAGCTAATTCTTTAGATTATTTTAATTGTGATATTTTGTAAATGTTATTATTATACATTACATTAACTTTTAGATTTCACTCTGCTTATGACAAGGATATTAATTGTTGAAAGCAAAAGGATTCACTTAAAAAAAAAATCCAATCCCCTCATGTGAATCCAGTCTTGGTGAGACTAATATATGATGGTCCTTTAAGGACTTCCATTTCTGGACAGAGCTTCTTTTCGCTTCCAGTTTGAAAATATCATTTTCCTCCCACACAGCATGTCCTTTAACTTGAATGAGTGCTTGATGCCATGTTCAGCAACAGTATGGCAGCAAGTGACTTTTCTGTGATTGCTTGGTGTTGACAATTGTAGTGTCAATAATTATTGCCAATGTGGTCTGTTAAATGTCAATAGATACTTTGCTGTCCATGTGTGCCAAGGTGCCTCCTTGGCTCTGCACAGATAGCCAGAGAAGCAGAACATGAGCAAACCACCCGATGACCACAAAATCAGACAAGGGACAAAAGCACCCAATCAGGTTTTTGCCAAGGAAGCATAGTCTCGCCTCAAGGGTTACAGAAACACTAAGAACATGGGCCACTTGAAAATGGACCAGCTGAGTCAGTGGCAGGACTTTCCATTGTTCTTGGGTCAAACAAAGACAACCCCTCTGAGATACATCTGTATACACATGCATCATTCCTGATGTATCTGGTGGCATCCTCAGACACATGAGGGTATCACCCGTTGATGTACCAAAGGGCCATCTGTTACCTTATACTTGTTGGATCAATCAAAACGTTGCCAATCCTCACGTTGTCATCCTGACCCCATCTTTAGGATAGATCAGCGTGTTCCTGTTATTTATAGGGGATGTGCTGTGATTGAAGGGTGCTGGTACCACCCTTCTACTATATGCGTACATGAGTGTTCTTTCCGAATGAACACCTCCTTGCAAAAGAAGACAGGCTCTGTAAAAGGTAAACGAGGATCTAGACTGCTGCCTGTCAGAACAGGACACGTCAGATCACAGAAGAAAAGGTAGTGAGCAATACTTCCACTGGATTGGGAAATCAGATGAAGGAAAAAAATGGACCAATTAACAGGAGCTACAACTTGATCACCAAGGAGCAAAGAATGGCAAAGTGAAAAATGGAAATTTAGCAGATTAACACCGAGAATTGATGCAATAACCTATGATGTCCAAAAACAGTAAACTGTGGGGGGAAGGGGGGAAAAGGAACTCCTGCAATCAATTTGACATGCACACAACAGCCACATACGTGGGAGGGCAAAATCAGGTTTTACAAGGTAACAACCCCCACTCACGTCTCAGAGTCAGGATAAAAAGCAATCAACATAGTCTTCAGCTGGTTTTTGAAAACTGCCTGTCCACTCCAAGAGAAAACTCAAGAAGCTCTTAGAACCCAGCCAGAGAAAAGATCATCTCTGACTAGAAGGAATTCATCTGGAACAAGCAGAGGGGTGAGAAATACATTTGTAACAATCTCTCTTAGCGTAGGAGGCCGAGTTGTCGTGTTTGGTTTAGTTTAGCACAGTAACTTACTTTGATTTGTCTGTTTTTCACTTGCAGTCACTTAAATCTTACTTTTCACTCACTAGATATTTGAGAGAGTTTGTGCATCTCTCTGTCTTTGCAGCCAACTGTGAGACCACCAAATTTGGGAGGCTGTTTCCTTTTATCATAATTTAAAGCAAGGGCAGGGTTTGTTGTGCCAGGACAATGGGATGTGTGTGGAATGTGATTGCTTCTCATCAAACAGAAAGGGAGGACTGTGATAGCAGGGGCAGTATGCTCCTGAATGATCACAGGGCAAGCGCCTCAGCCCTGGAGAGCAGCTGATGGCTGGGCAGCATGGCCCCGCTTCCTAGCCCCAGGGTGCAGGTGAACATAAGAACATAAGAACGGCCGTCCTGGGTCAGACCAAAGGTCCATGTAGCCCAGTATCCTGTCTACCGACAGTGGCCAGCACCAGGTGCCCCAGAGAGGGTGGACCAAAGACAACGATCAAGCGATTTGTCTCCTGCCATCCCTCTCCAGCCTCTGACAAACAGAGGCCAAGGACACCCTTTTATCCCCTGGCTAATAGTCTTTTATGGACCTAACTTCCGTGAAATTATCTAGCTTCTCTTTAAACTCTGTTATAGTCCTAGTCTTCACAGCCTTCTCTGGCAAGGAGTTCCACAGGTTGACTATGCACTGTGTGAAGAAGAACTTTCTTTTATTAGTTTAAAACCTGCTCCCCATTAATTTCATTTGGTGTCCTCTAGTTCTTCTATTATGGGAACTAATAAATAACTTTTCTTTATTCGCCCTCTCCACACCACTCATGATTTTATAGACCTCTATCATATCCCCCCTCAGTCTCCTCTTTTCTAAACTGAAAAGTCCCAGCCACTTTTGCCTCTCTTCATATGGGACCCGTTCCAAACTCCTAAACTTTTTAGTTGCCCTTTTCTGAACCCTTTCCAAGGCCAAATGATCTTAATTTTCTCTCACTACATATTTGAGAGAGTTTGTGCATCTGTCTGTCTTTGCAGCCAACTTTGTAGGTGGTGGCTACACAGCATGGACCTTGCCGCCACAGCTGGGAAGAGGCACCTGTGTTGGCTAGACAGCCAGTGCCATCTCTTGGCAAGCCCTTCCCCCTACCAGCTCCATTGCAGACTTCCTCAGTGCAGGTGCATCATTGTACAGATCGCTGGTGTCCAATCATTGGGCCCCACTCAATACCGCAGGGTTCTCTGCAGTGTTCTTTCTAATGTTTCCATCCATGGGCAGAATACATTTTATGTGCACCATTAGTAGAAACACATGCTGCCAGCTCTGGACTCCTGCTAATGGTATCCTTCTGGAGTGCTCTGGTGGAGCTGGGTACCGGAAGCGCTGTTCTGCAGTGGTTCCGGTCTTACCTGTCGGGACGCTTTCAGAAGGTGGAGCTCTAGGGGGCTGCTACTCGACGCTGTGGCGATTGTGCTACGGGGTCCCGTAAGGTTCCATCTTGTTCCCTCTGCTGTTTAACATTTATACAAAGCTTCTGGGAGAGGTCCTAAGGAGTTTTGGAGGACGGTGCCATCAATATGCAGATGACACCCAACTCTGTTTCCCTGTGACATCAGAACCAAGTGTGGCAGCGACTGATTTAAACCAGTGTCTGGAGGCAGTGATGAACTGGATGAAATTAAATAAACTGAAGGGCTGTGTCTAGACTGGCAAGTTTTTCTGCAAAAGCAGCTGTTTTTGCGGAAAAACTTGCCAGCTGTCTACACTGGCCACTTGAATTTCTGCAAGAACACTGACGATCTCATGTAAAAAATCAGTGCTCCTTGTGGAAATACTACGTTGCTCCCGTTCGGGAAAAAGGGACAGTGTAGACAGCTCAGATTTGTTTTGCGCAAAAAAGCCCCGATTGCGAAAATGGCAATCGGGGCTTTTTTGTGCAAAAGCGCGTCTAGATTGGCACGGACGCTTTTCTGCAAAAAGTGCTTTTGAGGAAAAATGTCCATGCCAATCTAGATGCTCTTTTCCACAAATGCTTTTAACGGAAAACTTTTCCGTTAAAAGCATTTACGGAAAATCATGCCCGTCTAGACGTAGCCAAGCTGAATCTAGATAAGATTGACGTCCTGTGAATCAGGAGGCCATCTGTTTGGGAATGTGGCATAGTGCCTGTTCTGGATGGGTTTCTGTGTACTAAAAGAACAAGTACACAGCTTGGGAGTCCTCCTGGACCCTTTTTTAACATTTGAGAACCAAATCTCTTCGGTGGCCAGGAGCGCTTTTGGGCAGCTTTGGCTGATCCACCAGCTGTGACCCTTCCTGAACAAGCATAACTTGGCCCCAGTGATCCATGCTCTTGTTACATCCCAAATGGATTACAGCCGGTCCCCGACTTACAAACGGGTTACGTTCCAAAGGCCTGGTCATAATTCAATTTGTTTGTAAGTCAGCAATACATGCTTTTACATATAGCTGCGCTGTTCGTAAGTGCGGATGGTGCCTTCGTAAGTCGGGGACTGGCTGTAATGGGGTTAATGGGAGGTTGGTCATAAGTGCGGATGGTTGTAAGTCGATGCGTTCATAAGTCGGGGATCGGCTGTACTGTAATGCATTTATGTGGGGCTGTTTCCAAGGAGCCTTCAGAAACTTCAACTGGTCCAGAATGCAGCCGCTTGAGTTTTAACTAATACTCATTATACAGAGCCCTAAATGGGTTGCGTCTGGGATATCTGAAGGATCGTCTTCTCCTATACGAACCTGCCCAGGGATTTAGGTCAGCTAGGGAGGCTCTGCTCCGTGTTCCTCCACTTGTGAAGATAAGATTAACATCTACGCAGAGCTGGGCCTTCTCAGCTTTCGCTCCCAGGCTGTGGAATTCTCTCCCCTGGGCTATTTGCATGGTACCAATACTGGCATTTTTCGGCGTCAGGCTAAAGCCACTCTTTTTACTCATGCTTTTATTGGGGTTTGAGTCTGTGTGTGTGTGTGTATGCGTGTTTGTTCCTCCTCTCAAGATGTCTTAGCAGGTTTTATGTCCCCCTGGGGTCTCATATTTTAATTGTTTATATATCGTGTTTTAAACATTGTGTAAGCCGCGTTGAGTATTTTTAATAGAGAAACGGGGAAAAAATATTTTAAATAAATAAATAATCAAGGAGCTCCAGCAGTAGGAAGTCAAGTTCCCTGTGCCACTGCCATCCCCCTTAGGACAGTGGCCACCCGCATGGAACCCACTGCAATGTCCTTTCTGGTCACCTTGGGCTTTCCACCAGGACCAACGTCCAACACAAGGTCTCTGAGCAGATCAGCCTTGATTGCTTCGTACCAGAGGTTTTCCAAATTGCCCAGTCACTATGGATGCTGATGGCAATATCAGCACCTTCTGTGGTGCTGTGGGATCGCTCCATGTCTATGGGCACAGCCCTTCATTGTGCCCAGGCATCGGTCATGGTACCCAGTTGAGGATCTAACTTCAATGCCTGTACAAACACTGGCACTGGTCACCTCGACAGATTTGTCACCTCGCTGTTTCCCCCTTTCTCTAGATCATTTATAAACCAGTTGAATAGGATGGGTCCCAGGGCAGACCCTTGGGTGCCTCCACTAGTTACCCGTCTCCACTCTGAAAACTGACCATTTATTTTTACACTGGCACCAGTGACCACTTCGAAGCCATTTTCAGCCCCAGCACTGATGATCCTTTCAGCCCCAGTACTAGTTGTGGCACCAGGGGTTCCAGTGGCACAGCTTTTACCAGTGCCACCAGACCCTGTCGGTGCAGAGTTCAATGATTTGACCCAATCCCCAATCCTCTCCTCATCTTCTTCCCTGGATGAACCCTGTCTCTCAACCCCCTCCAGCCATGCTAAGTCCTCTAGCAAATGCCCGGACTAGACCCTCCCTGTCTGATTTTGACCCACCTTCACTCCTTCCTCCCAATCTGGAGAACTAGCACAACGGACCATAAGGTCCTAGCCATGGTACAACATGGCTATACCTCCATCTATCATCTACCCCCCCTCCCCTGTCCATCTTCAGGGTCCCCTTTTACAAGAAACTTCTTGAGCAGGAGGTAGAGGAGAAACTCTGTATGAAAGTGGTGAAGGAGATACTGCCCCATTTCAGAAACTGCGGCTTCTACTCTCATTATTTTTAATACCAAAAACCAAGTGGGGGAGTAGAGTCTGCTGACAACTGCTACTGTACTTCACTTAACAATAAACCTGGCCTGGCACTTTCGATCCGTACCTGGTTTGGGGGTCTTTGGGGGCCCTCACAGGGTCTGCTGTGGTCATTGGGCCCACATCATTGAGCACACATGCAAGCAGCCTTCTGGTTATCATCATCGACGGAGCCAGAGACCTGGGAGGACACCATGGCAGTAAATCCTCCTAACTACACTCCTCGATCATGATGACAACATATGCATCTTTGAGGGCAGCATGCCAGTCCCCTCAATCCAGGTCAGGGATGACCAAAGCCCGGCGGACCATAGGAAACTTGAGCTTCAACTGGTAGCAGTTCAGATCTTGCTGGTTCAAGATGGGATGAATGCCCCTAGCAACACAATTGGTGTGATTCTGCACTGTTGGACAAATGAGTCATTTTATAGAATGTAATATTTATGTTCCCTCCCCTATTTTGTCCAAGGAGATGTTCAGTTGAATCTAGGAGGTCCTCCTAACCTTTGATCTCATTTCCAGGTCCCTAGCTATGATTTTGGAATTATTATGTTTTTTTCTCTTTCTCCTTAGAAAGCAAATTATGTGCAGCCAGAACCCAACCAATGCAGAGCAGTCCAGCAGGTAAGTGCCTAGACACAAAAGGCTTCATAGAACCTTTGTTAAGGGCTCAAAAACGTGCCTCTTAGGGTACGTCTAGACTGCAGAGATATTTTGGGATACCGAAAGTATTCCAAAATAGCAACACTTGGTCTTTAAATGCTCCCACAATTCCCTCATGGAATGATGGTTAAGGGATTTGTCAGCATAGTGCCTTATTTTGAAATTTGGCACTGTCTGCACAGCGCCAAATTTCAAAATAAGCTCTTTCGACTTAAACTTGGAATAAGCTACACAAGAAGTCAGTAAGCACCTCTGCCATTTCCTAGTTTCCGGTTATTGTTTCTCCCTCCTCCTTGAGCAATGGGCCTACCCTGTCTTTGGTCCTTTTGCTCCTAATATACTTGTAGATCATCTTCTTATAAGGGTTATAAGTTATAACCCTATATGCCTCTAGCTAGATTTAGGTTTTTTGTGCCTGTGCCTTACTAATCTTGCCTGTGCATACCTGTGTTGTTTGTTTATATTCATCCTTCGTAATTTGATCTAGTTTCTACTTTTTATACGACTCCTTTTTGATTTTTAGATCATGTAAGATCTCCTGGTTGATCCATGGTGGTCTCCTGCCTTAGGCTACGTCTAGACTGGCATGATTTTCCGGAAATACTTTTAAAGGAAAAGTTTTCCGTTAAAAGCATTTTCGGAAAAGAGCATCTAGATTGGCACGGATGCTTTTCCGCAAAAACACTTTTTGCAGAAAAGCGACCGTGGCCAATCTAGACGCGCTTTTGCGCAAAACAAATCTCAGCTTTTGCCCAAACGGGAGCAGCATAGTATTTCCGCAAGAAGCACTGATTTCTTACAGTAGGAAGTCAGTGCTTTTGCGGAAATTCAAGCGGACAGTGTAGACAGCTGGCAAGTTTTTCCGGAAAAGCAGCTGATTTTCCGGAAAAACTGGCGAGTCTAGACACAGCCATAGTTTTTATCTTTCCTATGCAGTGGAATAGTTTGTTTTTGGACCCTTAATAATGTCCCTTTAAAAAACTGCCAATTCTCTTCAGTTGTTTTTCCTCCTAGTCTTGCTTCCCATGGGACCTTACCTACCAGCTCTCTGAGTTTACTAAAATTTGCCTTCCTGAAATCCATTGTTTCTATTTTACTGTTCTCCCTTTTACCATTCCTTAGAATCATGAATTCTATGATTTCATGGTTACTTTCTCCCAAGCTGCCTTCCACTTTCAAATTTTCAACCAGTTCCTCCTTATTTGTTAAAATCAAATCTAGAACAGCTTCCCCCCGATAGCTTTCTCAACCTTCTGAAATAAAAAATTGTCTCCAACGCAGTCCAAGAAGTTGTTGGATAATCTGTGCCCTGCTGTGTTAGTTTCCCAACATAAAGTATGTCTGGACAGTTGAAGTCCCCTATTAACACCAAACCCTGCACTTTGGATTATTTTGTTAGTTGTTTTAAAAAAAAGCTTCATCCACCTCTTCTGCCTTGGTTGGTGGTCTGTAGTAGACCCCTAGCATGACATTAGTTTAATCACTTACAGCTTGTTTCAGTGTTTGCTATGCTTTAAAAAAAAAAGCGGCAGCTGCTGTGGTGTCGGCTTTTTTTCTCTTCAGTATTCTGGGTTCCCTGGGCTTTAAACAATGTGATTCCTGCAGAGACATGATGCCGACTGACCTCAGATGTCCAGTGTCCTGCGTCTAATGCCTCCAGGAGTCTCATGCAGAACATAAGTGTCCTCACTGCCTTAGGGTCAGAAAAGACTGCTAAATGCAGCTTAAAACTTTACTCTAGGAAAAATCTCTTCAACTTTTCCTAGAGGAGGCATGGGGACAGCAAAAGCCCTCTGATAGGGCAGCCACCCCATAAAGGCTCTCAAGCTGCAAGGGCTTCCAGGGCTTCCCCGGCATGCTCCTTATCAGTGTTGCCCGGTGCCATCAGTCTCTGGCACCATGGAGAAACGTTAGTCAGCCTCAGCAGGGGAGCTGAGACAGAGTCTAAACTCGCCACTCCAACTGGTGCAATGAGGCAGCAGCCCCAGGGAAGCCACATATACCTCCACCATCAACTCCTGTGAGCTCTCCCTTGGTGCCTGAACAAACAGGGCAGAGTGACCTTGATCACCCTGTCAAGGTTGTTCCTCACTCTGGCATGACAAATGCAGAAGTGGGGGCCCGCAAGAGCCCCCCAAACCTTGTCTCTACAG
The DNA here is from genome assembly GCF_049634645.1 of Pelodiscus sinensis. Taxonomy (NCBI): domain Eukaryota; kingdom Metazoa; phylum Chordata; order Testudines; family Trionychidae; genus Pelodiscus; species Pelodiscus sinensis. The sequence goes on along the minus strand of NC_134731.1, from coordinate 3,774,977 downwards.
GCTTTGGTACAAAAACTCCCTCCCACCCCCAATCCTATTACCCGGTTTTTGTAGAAAATCTGCTGGCACCCCCCCAAAGTAATTCCATGAAAAATCAGGGAAGAAATCACTTGGGAAATTTCCTTCTTAAAAACCCAGGGGTACCTCAAGCTCATTTTCCTCAAAACAGCTTGAGAAAAGAGAAAAACAAGCTGCAGTCTGTGATAGCTGACCCCTCAGTCAGTCAGACAGACAGACGTTCCAGGACACAAAAATGAACCAATACCAGTTAATTAGAAAAAGAAACAAACTTTTATTATCAAAATAAAACTATAGTTGCAAGCATAATAAATTGGCTAGGTGGGAAGAGCCACCAATTGATCTAGATACTATGGGGGACCCTCCCTGGGCCAGAACTTTAGTTACAAAAGATTAAAAAACACCTTTAACAGCTCAGACATCAGTTCCAGATTCCCAAACCAGGAAAACAATAATCCTGACACTTGCCCTACTTACACATTATAAGAAGTCTTTTCTTGGAGAGAAACGGGCCTCCCATCTCCTTCAGTCTTGGAAGAAAACACTTTGTATGAGAGTCAAAGGAGGGAAAGGTAAAGATTCCTTTCTCGCCTTTGTCCCTACCTGCATTGCTATTGACTGACCAAATACCTGGGTAGGGACAGAGTTAATTCCTTAGTCACCAGGTGCTGGTCAGCTCTCCTCGTTATGACAGGAAACCGCATATGCCTCTACCATCAGCTCCTATGAGTCCTCCCTTGGTGCTTGAACAAATGGGGCAGAGTGACTTTGATCACCCCACAGCACTGCAGCATAAGGCACGGCGCAAAATGTGGCATTTACAAAAATCTCCTCAGCCTGACAAGAGCGGTAGCTTGCTCGCCACGCTCCACAACACTGGTATACACTATTATGCCACAAAGTGCCCCTCCGCCACCTACACCAATATCCCCAAGATCCGAGTACGGCACTGGGCATAGGAGCAGGTTCTCGTCGAGCCACTCCTTTCCTTCTCTATCACTGTCTTCCTGGCATTCATACAGAAATCAACAGCATTCCATGCGGTCTAACCCACCATGGATGTATCCCCCACATCAATTCCAGCCTCAACGGGCCCCTTGGGATGCCTGGCCAAGGTACCGCCCACATTCCTCCCATGCCTACCACTCGTGGCACACAGCCTCTACATCCCAACAACAGCACACTTTGATGCACTCACCCACAATTTCTGCGCATTCCTCGCCTGCCCACCCTCCCTCAGTAATCTCTCAAGCAGGTTCTAATGAGCACAACAAATTACCTTACTCAGATTCAGAGAGTTCCTCACACAAACTTAGGTCCAGGCAGGATGAAGCAGTTTTCCAGATCTCACCTCCTCCACTGGCAGATTACCTGAAACGATTTCAGGAATTATTTAAACAGGTAGCCCAAGACATCACTTTACAAGAGGTTCAGAATAAACAATATAAATTACTCATAATATTACAACCCACAGCATCCTCATAGAGAGCTTTACCTGTTGGTGAAACTATCCTTGAACCTTCAGCTGCTTTGTGAAAAAATCCAGCCTCTGTTCTGCCCACAAACCGCAGAGCAGACAGAAAATATTTTGTCACTGCAAAGGACATGGACTTTCTCTTTGCTCACCCCCAGCCAAACTCTCTGGTGGTGGACTCAGTTAATCCTGGTGCAAGGGCACACTGAGACCTTAGTGGAGCACCCACAGGAACACACATCTCAAAGAATCATCATTACTGCACCTGCTGAGTAACTTCTTTAGCTACAGCCTAAGTCTAATGCTGGCCTGGTGACTCCATTTAAATGGAGCCACAACCCCAGGCTATGTCTACACTGGCATGATTTTCCAAAAATGCTTTTAACGGAAAACTTTTCCGTTAAAAGCATTTTCGGAAAAATAGCGTCTAGATTGGCAGGACGCTTTTCCGCAAAAGCACTTTTTGCGGAAAAGCATCCGTGGCCAATCTAGACGCAGTTTTCCACAAAAAAGCCCCGATCGCCATTTTCACGATCGGGGCTTTTTTTTGGAAAACAGTACTGTGCTGTTTACACTAGCCCTCTTGCACAAATGATTTGCGCAACAGGGCTTTTGCCCAAACAGGAGCAGCACAGTATTTCTGCAAGAACACTGATGATATTACATGAGATCATCAGTGTTCTTGCAGAAATTCAAGTAGCCAGTGTAGACAGCTGGCAAGTTTTTCCGCAAAATCAGTTGATTTTGCGGAAAAACGTGCCAGTCTAGACACAGCCCCACAGTTTGAGAACCGCTGTCCTATGTATTGAGCTAATAATAACCAGGATGCAAGTAGAAGATTCTTCCAGGTAAGTAATTATGGTTCTCAGACAACAACTGATATCATTTCATGGAATCCTATTGAGAGTTATAATAGAGTGGTGTAGTGTAAATCTTCTATTGCATTGCTTGATATCATAGCATCTTAAAAATAATGGTGCTATTTGTGCATTTAGATCTTCACTAAATGTCATAATTTAGCAGCGAGAGTAGAAAAGCCTGTTATGATACACATCGTGGAATGTATTGAACATCTCATATCTTACCAGCCTCAAAGCAGGGAAAGGGAACAGTTTCATCTCTGGAGACCAGAATTCAAATTTGGGTAAGGCCTTAAAGGAAGGAACTTTCCTTTTAGTCTAGATCTAAATAAAGATTTATAAAAAAAAAAGTTAGCCATAAAAGTGCAAAACTGGACACAATGGTTAGTTTCCAGACAAGAAATACCTAAAACTAAAATGTCAAGGACATTAAGGATTTGGATGAAGTTTTCAAAAAAATCACTGAACAGAAATTCTAGTCCATGTAAGACTTTTGATGATCTCCATGGATGTGCTCCCATTGTATTTCCTTATAGCATCTTCACAAGTTGAAGGAAAGACTATACCAAGTAAGGGTCAGATTATGCCCTCAGTGACAACAGTATAAATCCAAAGTAATTCCTTTAGGCTTTGTCTAGACTACATGGCTCCGTCACCAGAGCCATGTAAAATAGTTTATTTGGCAGAGGCAAAGAAGCGGAGATTTAAATAATCCCTGCTTCATTAAAATAAAAATGGCTGCCGCGCTGTGCTGACGATCAGCTGATTCAGCACAGGGGGCGGTCTAGATGCACCGCGGTCAACAAGGGAAACCTTTTTTGACCACTCCAGTAAACCGAGGCATACTGGAATGGTCGACAAAGGCTTCCCTTGTCGACCGCGGCACATCTAGACTGCCCCTCTGTGCCGGATCAGCTGATCGTTGGCACAGCATGGTGGCCATTTTTATTTTAATGAAGCGGGGATTATTTAAATCCCCGCTTCTTTGCCTATGCCGAATAAACTATTTTCCATGGTTCCGTCGACAGAGCCATGTAGTCTAGACATAGCCTTAGAGACAAAGAGAGATCAGAATTTGGCATTAAATCGATCTTTGGGTTTTATTATATGTTTTTATAAAGGCTATAATTTAACTTGGGCCTCTAACTTACCGGTACTCCTGAACAAAGCTACACCTGCTTTAAAAACTGCTTCCCTTAAGGAGTCTCTTGAGAAGTTGGCTTGCCAATGACTATGTGTCCAAATGCTGCTTTTAGCACCAGAATGAATTGCAGACACAAAAATGTAGGTACAACCTTTGCACGTGAGAATTGCACTAGCAAAAGGTGACCAGTTCTCTGAAATCAAGGAGCACCATCTTTATTTTTTCTAGACAATTATGTGCATTCAACTAGATGAAACAAGACACAAAAAAGTACAATTCCACACCTTTTACACAAAAGCATCCATGCCCAGTGTAGACGCTCTCTTGCACAAGAAAGCTCCGATGGCCATTTTAGCCATCGGGTTTTCTTGCACAAGAAATTAACGTGGCTGTCTACACTGGCCCTCTTGCGCAAGAATACTTGCGCAAGAGGGCTTATCCCTGAGCGGGAGCGTCAGAGTATTTGCGCAAGAAGCACTGATTTTGTACATTACGACGTCAGTGTTCTTGCGCAAATATTCACAGCCAGTGTGGACAGGCGGCAAGATTTTGTGCAAAAGCAACTGCTTTTGCACAAAATCTTGCCAATGTAGACACAGCCAAAGGGTATATTAGCATTAAGCTTTGATTTGAATTGGAAAATGGATCAACAATATGTGTCTTGCATCGCAGTGGTACAGAAAGCCATGCTGAAATCCAGTAATTGGTAACAATATAGATAAAGTCAAAAACAACCCCAAACAGAAATTCTGAGACGATGTATTTACACGGAAGTTATGCTGCTAAAAAGGGAGGCTGAAGAGAGAGACCCTAAATACCCTGTTCCAAACTGATAACCTAACCCGAACCTTAGAATAACTTTGCAATCCTCACACAACTCCTCTATGGGTCAGGACCCCTAAAATTAGTCACCATGAAGTTTAAATGGCTGAAATAATGAAAGCTATGGTATTTTAAATCCTATGACTATGAAATTGACCAAAATGGACTGTGAATGGACCATGTTCTTCTTTTAAGATCACTTGAAGCTTTTTGTTTGGAGAATGAACCCCTAGTGGACTCCAGCCTGAACCGTGATACAGGAGTGGAAATGTTCTTTGATGATAGGTATGTACCACGAGAGACAGCCCCTCCATTTATTGCTATTGCCCTTCCCTATGAACTATGGATTAAATTTCAGGTGTTTCCTTACTATTTTAGAGTGATGTACCCCATATTCTTTTACATAAATGTGCCTATGAATATGATCTAACTCGAATATGCTTTTTGGTACCACCCTTCTGGAATGTGCTTGCACGAGTGCTCTGGGCCTGTCCTTTCTTAGGAATATGTGTTTCTGCAGTATCAGCCCTGAGCTTGCCAAATTCACTGAGCGGGGCCTGTCTCTTGCTCACAGCCTGACTTTACTTCAAAACAGCAAAGCTTTGACTGCATTAGCTCAGGTCCCAGATCTCTGATGCGTGGGCTTATGTTTCAAGCCCTCTTCGTACAACGCTGAGTACTGCTTTCCTCCTGCAACTGGCAACGTTATCTCTGTGATTCTGCACTGTTGGACAATGGAGGAAGTCATTTTGATGGATGAAATATTTTCTTCTTTGCAGACCTAAAGCGGAACCAAGTAGCCTGAGCTATGACACTCAAATGGAAAAGTTGCCTGTTGAGTATGTGTCCCCAACTACAGCCCTTCCACTTACTGATGTTCCTTTCTTTATGAACTATGGGTCCAATTTCAGGTTTTTTCAGCTTGTAATTGCCGAGATGTGTTTATATGGATTGAACAGTGAGTGAAGATGCTACTTGGGGAGCCAGCTCCTTAGCCCGTGTGCCTGCCCATATTCCACCCCTGCTGTGCCATGCCGCTCTCGCGCCCCACTATCTCCCTTGTCTCGCCCCTCCCCCTCTCGGGTCACCCCTTCCAGCCAAATGCCTGAATCCAAATGTAGCAAATGACATGAAAACAAAAAAAAGGCGCTTCTGTGATTTCTCTCCAAAGAAAACGGAGCATGTTTCCCACTGCAGGTCAGATTCTGCGGACGGGTCAGGCAGACGGGATCTAATTAAAAGCATTAACTTTGGGAATAAAAAGATTAGTCACAAATTTTTTGATATATCCTGAAATTAGTCACTGATAGATTTTCAAAAACTTGGCAAGCCAGCTGGGAGAGTGAAACAGGCTTGGGCCAGGTTGCTCCGCTTCCTGCCATAGGCAGTGAGCATAGGGGGCTCAAACCCTTAGACTCCCTGCCAGCCTTAGATTCCCTGCCAGTCCTCGGCCCCGTCACTCATGGGAGGGGCTTGAATGAAGGGTTGGAGTGAGGATGAGGCAGGAAGAGATGGAGCCTAAGTGCAAAGGGCGCAGGAAGAGGTGAGGCCGTCTCCCTAGCTAGGGGTGTCACGGGGAAGCATCACTTGGGGGGCAGTCAGGTCCCTCCCCAGCAGTCCCCATTGACCACAACCCCACTTTCTGACAATGAAGAGAATACAGGACACTTGGGGATGGGGGTCAGAGCCCTGCTACACAGGAGGAGGAAGGAGCTGCAGCCAAAACCCTACTGCACTGCAAGAAGGTGGAGCTCAGGCTTAGCTACAGCCCTAGGTCCCAGCAAGTCTAATGCTGGCCCCGGTGACTCCATTAAAATGGGTCCACAACCCACTTTGGGGTCCCAACCTACAGCTTGAGGACCCACTTTGGGGTCCCAACCTACAGCTTGAGGACCGCTGTCCTAGAGGTTGAGATGAAAACAGCTAGCAAGCGAAGATGCTTCCAGGGAAGTAACTGTGGCTATTAGACCATGGCTGATATAATTTCCTGGAGTCTTCCTGTTGCTTTCCTTTTAATCTAGTTCTAAATGGAGATTTATCCATAAAAGTTACCCATAAAAGTGTAAAACTGGACACAAAGGCTCGTTTCTGGGCAAGGAATACCTACGGTAAAAATATCAAGGAAATTGAAAGTTTGGATGAATTTTTGAAAAAAAAATCACTGAATTGCAATTCTTGTCTATGTTTGTCTAAGACTTTTGGCGATCTCCATGGATGTAGTCCCATTGTAATTTTCATACAGAATTTTTACTAGTTGAGTGAAAAGCTCCATAACTGGAGCTCTGCTTAGGGTCAAACTCTGCTCTCAGTGACAACAGTATAAACCCAAAATAATTCCATTAGATGCAGCTTGTGGGCAGAATTTGGCGCTAAATTTCTGTGAAAATTCATCTTCGGAGTTTGATGTGTTTCTATAGAAATTGTCATTTAAATCTAACAGATACCTCAGGGTAAGAGTCTCTGGTAAACTAACTCCAGTCTCTTTCCCCAGTGTCCTTAGTACTGCAATAAGAATGTACTAATATTTCATTGTTTTGGGCCCAGCTTCTACAAACACTGTACGTATGCATAATTTGGCACACAGGAATCATCCTGGTGTGGAAAAAGTGAATAAGGAAAAGTTCTTTACTTATTACTGCAATATAAGAACTAGGGGGTTACCAAGTGAAATTAATAGGCAGCAGATTTAAAACAAACAAAATGAAGTTTCTCTTCACTCGGCGCACAGCCAACCTGTGGAATTTCTTTCCGGAGGATGTGGTGAAGACTAGGACTTTAATAGGGTTAAAAAAAACCTAGTTAGATTCATGGAGGTTAGGTCCATCAATGGCTATTAGCCAGGATGGGCAGGAATCCTCTGCCCCCGCCTCTGTTTGTCTGCAAATGCCTGATAGGAAAGGGATCGCATGAGGATTACCTGTTGTGGTTCCTGTCTCTAGGGCATGTCTACACAGAAAAGTTATTTCGAAATAACAGCCGTTATTTTGAAATAACTTTGCTAGCATCTACACAAGCCAACTGCTATTTCGAAATTAAATCGAAATAGCGAGGGGCTTATTTCGAAATTGGAAAACCTCATTCCATGAGGAATAGCGCCAATTTCGAAATTGCTATTTCAAAATAAGCACTGTGTGGACACTTATTTCGAAGTAGGGGGCCTCCAGCCCTTCCCAGGGTGCCCTGCTGGCCGCCCTGGCCACAAAGTAACTTCTGACCTGATGCCCTGCCAGAGCCAGTTCCGGCTGGCCTTAAATGCGATTCAGCGTCCTATCAATGTGGACCCGCTATTTCAAAATAGCCAAAAGGTATTTCGAAATGCATTTTGTTTGTAGACGCGTTATTTCGAAAAAAGATATTTTGAAATAACTATTTCGAAATTAGACGATTTGAAATAATGCTGTAGTGTAGACATACCAACACTGCTTCCCTTAAGGAGTCTCTTGAGAAGTTGGCTTGCCAGTGCCTATGTGTCCAATTGCTGCTTTTAGCACCAGAATGAATTGCAGGCACAAAAATGTAGGTACAACCTTTGCACGTGAGAATTGCACTAGCAAAAGCTGACCAGTTCTCTGAAATCAAGGAATCATAGAATCATAGGACTGGAAGGGACCTCGAGAGGTCATCGAGTCCAGCCCCCCGCCCTCAAGGCAGGCCCAAGCTCCGTCTACACCATCCCTTTTCCTAATGTCCAACCTAAACCTTCCTTGCTGCAGTTTAAGCCCATTGCTTCTTGTTCTATCCTCAGAGGCCAGGAAGAACAAATTTTCTCCCTCCTCTTTGTGACACCCTTTTAGATATGTCCCCTCTCGATCTTCTCTTTTCCAAACTAAGCAAGCCCAATTCTTTCAGTTTCCCCTCATAGGTCATGTTCTCTAGACCTTTCATCATTCTTGTTGCTCTTTTCTGGACCCTTTCCAATTTCTCCACATCTTTCTTGAAATGTGGTGCCCAGAACTGGACCCAACACTCCAACTGAGGCCTAATAAGCCCAGAGTAGAGCGGAAGAATGACTTCTCGTGTCTTGCTCACAACACACCTGTTAATGCATCCCAGAATTAGGTTTGCTTTTTTTGCAACAGCATCACATTGCTGACTCATAGTCAGCTTGTGGTCCACTATGACCCCTAGATCCCTTTCTGCCGTACTCCTTTCTAGACCGTCGCTTCCCATTCTGTGTGCGTGAAACTGATTGTTCCTTCCTAAGTGGAGCACTTTGCATTTGTCCTTATTGAGATACTTCCTAAGATATCTACTTCTTCCACTACAGCTGGACTCTAGTCTCCCCACCTCTGACGCATCAGCATTTTACCTAGTCTTTTCTTGACCCTCTTTAATGACAAGGTCTCCTATCGTGGGTGGTTTGTGAAGTTTCAACTTGGGGAGGCAGTAGCTTCCCAGCCCAGGCTCTGCCCCTTTCCCTGCCCAGATCACACCTCCTTCTCCCTGTCTCCCTCCTCTCTTCCCTGCACATCCTGTGTCCCTGCTAACTACATGCTTGTACCCTTCCAGCAAATCCCTGAACCCAAGCAAATTATTTTTGAAAAAACCCTCCACTTTTCTGCAATTTCTCTCAACAAAATGGAACATGTTTTGTACGATGTGCCAGACATGCAGAAGGTACCTAATTAACAGCACTAAATTTGGGCAAATTGCTCCAGCATCACACAATGGGAGGAAGAGTCACCCCATAAAGTCCCAAACTGAAATTCTCCTATAATCCGGGAGCAGTGGCTACTGCATGAATAATGCAGAAAGATTTTGACATTGCAAAAAACACTTTGCAGAATTGCACTTCTCAGCACTTTCCATCTGATGACACCCAAACACTGAACTAAAACCAATGAATTTACACAGACTTCTGTGAGGCACGCGAGTATTACTAGTATCCCTTTTTTCATATGAAGAAACTGAGGCATGGGATAATTAAGTTCCCTTAAGGAGTCTCTTGAGAAGTTGGCTTGCCAATGACTATGTGTCCAAATGCTGCTTTTAGTACCAGAATGAATTGCAGACACAAAAATGTAGGTACAACCTTTGCACGTGAGAATTGCACTAGCAAAAGGTGACCAGTTCTCTGAAATCAAGGAATCATAGACTCATAGGACTGCAAGGGACCTCGAGAGGTCATCGAGTCCAGCCCCCCGCCCTCAAGGCAGGACCAAGCTCCGTCTACACCATCCCTGACAGATGTCTATCTAACCTGTTCTTAAATATCTCCAGAGAGGGAGATTCCACCACCTCCCTTGGCAATGTATTACAATATTTGACCACCCTGACAGTTAGGAATTTTTTCCTAATGTCCAATCTAAACCTCCCCTGCTGCACTTTAAGCCCATTACTCCTTGTCCTGTCCTCAGAAACCAAGAGGAACAAATTTTCTCCTTCCTCCTTGTGACACCCTTTTAGATATTTGAAAACCGCTATCATGTCCCCCCTTAATCTTCTTTTTTCCAAACTAAACAAGCCCAGTTCATGAAGCCTGGCTTCATAGGTCATGTTCTCTAGACCTTTAATCATTCTTGTCGTTCTTCTCTGTACCCTTTCCAATTTCTCCACATCTTTCTTGAAATGTGGCGCCCAGAACTGGACACAGTACTCCAGCTGAGGCCTAACTAGTGCAGAGTAGAGCGGCAGAATGACTTCACGAGTTTTGCTTACAACACACCTGTTGATACAACCTAGAATCATATTTGCTTTTTTTGCAACAGCATCACACTGTTGACTCATATTCAACTTGTGGTCCACAATGACCCCTAGATCCCTTTCCGCCATGCTCCTTCCTAGACAGTCGCTTCCCATCTTGTATGTATGGAACTGATTGTTCCTTCCTAAGTGGAGCACTTTGCATTTCTCTTTATTAAACCTCATCCTGTTTACCTCTGACCATTTCTCTAACTTGGTAAGGTCATTTTGAATTATGTCCCTATCCTCCAAAGAAGTTGCAACCCCACCCAGTTTGGTATCATCTGCAAACTTAATAAGTGTACTCTCTATCCCAATATCTAAGACATTGATGAAGATATTGAACAGTACGGGTCCCAAAACTGACCCTTGAGGAACTCCACTTGTTATCCATTTCCAGCAGGATTTAGAACCGTTAACAACAACTCTCTGACTACGGTTATCCAGCCAATTATGCACCCACCTTATCGTGGCCCTATCTAAGTTATATTTGCCTAGTTTATCAATAAGAATATCATGCGAGACCGTATCAAATGCCTTACTAAAGTCTAGGTATATGACATCCACCGCTTCTCCCTTATCCACAAGGCTCGTTATCTTATCAAAGAAAGCTATCAGATTAGTTTGGCATGACTTGTTCTTCACAAACCCATGCTGGCTATTCCCTATCACTTTATTACCTTCCAAGTGTTTGCATATGATTTCCTTAATTACCTGCTCCATTATCTTCCCTGGGACAGACGTTAAACTGACCGGTCTGTAGTTTCCTGAAGGAGCACCATCTTTATTTTTTCTAGACAATTATGTGCATTCAACTAGATGAAACAAGACACAAAAAAGTACAATTCCACACCTTTAGCGCAAAAGCATTCGTGCCAGTGTAGACGTTCTCTTGCACAAGAAAGCTCCGATGGCCATTTTAGCCATCGGGCTTTCTTGCACAAGAAATTAACGTTGGTGTCTACACTGGCCCTCTTGCGCAAGAATACTTGCGCAAGAGGGCTTATCCCTGAGCGGGAGCGTCAGAGTATTTGCGCAAGAAGCACTGATTTTGTACATTACGACGTCAGTGTTCTTGCGCAAATATTCACAGCCAGTGTGGACAGGCGGCAAGATTTTGTGCAAAAGCAACTGCTTTTGCACAAAATCTTGCCAATGTAGACACAGCCAAAGGGTATATTAGCATTAAGCTTTGATTTGAATTGGAAAATGGATCAACAATATGAGTCTTGCATCGCAGTGGTACAGAAAGCCATGCTGAAATCCAGTAATTGGTAACAATATAGATAAAGTCAAACACAACCCCAAACAGAAATTCTGAGTCGATGTATTTACATGGAAGTTATGCTGCTAAAAAGGGAGGCTGAAGTGAGAGACCCTAAATGCCCTGTTCCAAACTGATAACCTAACCCGAACCTTAGAATAACTTTGCAATCCTCACACAACTCCTCTATGGGTCAGGACCCCTAAAATTAGTCACCATGAAGTTTAAATGGCTGAAATAATGAAAGCTATGGTATTTTAAATCCTATGACTATGAAATTGACCAAAATGGACTGTGAATGGACCATGTTCTTCTTTTAAGATCACTTGAAGCTTTTTGTTTGGAGAATGAACCCCTAGTGGACTCCAGCCTGAACCGTGATACAGGAGTGGAAATGTTCTTTGATGATAGGTATGTACCACGAGAGACAGCCCCTCCATTTATTGCTATTGCCCTTCCCTATGAACTATGGATTAAATTTCAGGTGTTTCCTTACTATTTTAGAGTGATGTACCCCATATTCTTTTACATAAATGTGCCTATGAATATGATCTAACTCGAATATGCTTTTTGGTACCACCCTTCTGGAATGTGCTTGCACGAGTGCTCTGGGCCTGTCCTTTCTTAGGAATATGTGTTTCTGCAGTATCAGCCCTGAGCTTGCCAAATTCACTGAGCGGGGCCTGTCTCTTGCTCACAGCCTGACTTTACTTCAAAACAGCAAAGCTTTGACTGCATTAGCTCAGGTCCCAGATCTCTGATGCGTGGGCTTATGTTTCAAGCCCTCTTCGTACAACGCTGAGTACTGCTTTCCTCCTGCAACTGGCAACGTTATCTCTGTGATTCTGCACTGTTGGACAATGGAGGAAGTCATTTTGATGGATGAAATATTTTCTTCTTTGCAGACCTAAAGCGGAACCAAGTAGCCTGAGCTATGACACTCAAATGGAAGAGTTGCCTGTTGAGTATGTGTCCCCAACTACAGCCCTTCCACTTACTGATGTTCCTTTCTTTATGAACTATGGGTCCAATTTCAGGTTTTTTCTTTGAATTAAAACTTCAGTGTGATAGTGCGCCCCATAGACTTTATATAAATGTGCCTATGAATATGAACAGCTCAAAGACGCTTCATGCAAACCAATGCATGGAACTGATCATTGGAAAGCTTGTAATTGCCGAGATGTGTTTATATGGATTGAACAGTGAGTGAAGATGCTACTTGGGGAGCCAGCTCCTTAGCCCGTGTGCCTGCCCATATTCCACCCCTGCTGTGCCATGCCGCTCTCGCGCCCCACTATCTCCCTTGTCTCGCCCCTCCCCCTCTCGGGTCACCCCTTCCAGCCAAATGCCTGAGTCCAAATGTAGCAAATGACATGAAAACAAAAAAAAGGCGCTTCTGTGATTTCTCTCCAAAGAAAACGGAGCATGTTTCCCACTGCAGGTCAGATTCTGCGGACGGGTCAGGCAGACGGGATCTAATTAAACGCATTAACTTTGGGAATAAAAAGATTAGTCACAAATTCTTTGATATATCCTGAAATTAGTCACTGATAGATTTTCAAAAACTTGGCAAGCCAGCTGGGAGAGTGAAACAGGCTTGGACCAGGTTGCTCCGCTTCCTGCCATAGGCAGTGAGCATAGGGGGCTCAAACCCTTAGACTCCCTGCCAGCCTTAGATTCCCTGCCAGTCCTCGGCCCCGTCACTCATGGGAGGGGCTTGAATGAAGGGTTGGAGTGAGGATGAGGCAGGAAGAGATGGAGCCTAAGTGCAAAGGGCGCAGGAAGAGGTGAGGCCGTCTCCCTAGCTAGGGGTGTCACGGGGAAGCATCACTTGGGGGGCAGTCAGGTCCCTCCCCAGCAGTCCCCATTGACCACAACCCCACTTTCTGACAATGAAGAGAATACAGGACACTTGGGGATGGGGGTCAGAGCCCTGCTACACAGGAGGAGGAAGGAGCTGCAGCCAAAACCCTGCTGCACTGCATGAAGGTGGAGCTCAGGCTTAGCTACAGCCCTAGGTCCCAGCAAGTCTAATGCTGGCCCCGGTGACTCCATTAAAATGGGTCCACAACCCACTTTGGGGTCCCAACCTACAGCTTGAGGACCCACTTTGGGGTCCCAACCTACAGCTTGAGGACCGCTGTCCTAGAGGTTGAGATGAAAACAGCTAGCACTCACGCAAGCGAAGATGCTTCCAGGGAAGTAACTGTGGCTATTAGACCATGGCTGATATAATTTCGTGGAGTCTTCCTGTCGCTTTCCTTTTAATCTAGTTCTAAATGGAGATTTATCCATAAAAGTTACCCATAAAAGTGTAAAACTGGACACAAAGGCTCGTTTCTGGGCAAGGAATACCTACGGTAAAAATATCAAGGAAATTGAAAGTTTGGATGAATTTTTGAAAAAAAAATCACTGAATTGCAATTCTTGTCTATGTTTGTCTAAGACTTTTGGCGATCTCCATGGATGTAGTCCCATTGTAATTTTCATACAGAATTTTTACTAGTTGAGTGAAAAGCTCCATAACTGGAGCTCTGCTTAGGGTCAAACTCTGCTCTCAGTGACAACAGTATAAACCCAAAATAATTCCATTAGATGTAGCTTGTGGGCAGAATTTGGCGCTAAATTTCTGTGAAAATTCATCTTCGGAGTTTGATGTGTTTCTATAGAAATTGTCATTTAAATCTAACAGATACCTCAGGGTAAGAGTCTCTGGTAAACTAACTCCAGTCTCTTTCCCCAGTGTCCTTAGTACTGCAATAAGAATGTACTAATATTTCATTGTTTTGGGCCCAGCTTCTACAAACACTGTACGTATGCATAATTTGGCACACAGGAATCATCCTGGTGTGGAAAAACTGAATAAGGAAAAGTTCTTTACTTATTACTGCAATATAAGAACTAGGGGGTTACCAAGTGAAATTAATAGGCAGCAGATTTAAAACAAACAAAATGAAGTTTCTCTTCACTCGGCGCACAGCCAACCTGTGGAACTTCTTTCTGGAGGATGTGGTGAAGACTAGGACTTTAATAGGGTTAAAAAAACCCTAGTTAGATTCATGGAGGTTAGGTCCATCAATGGCTATTAGCCAGTATGGGCAGGAATCCTCTGCCCCCGCCTCTGTTTGTCTGCAAATGCCTGATAGGAAAGGGATCGCATGAGGATTACCTGTTGTGGTTCCTGTCTCTGGGGCATGTCTACACAGCAAAGATATTTCGAAATAACAGCCGTTATTTTGAAATAACTTTGCTAGCATCTACACAAGCCAACTGCTATTTCGAAATTAAATCGAAATAACGAGGGGCTTATTTCGAAATTGGAAAACCTCATTCCATGAGGAATAGCGCCAATTTCGAAATTGCGATTTCAAAATAAGCACTTTGTGGACACTTATTTCGAAGTAGGGGGCCTCCAGCCCTTCCCAGGGTGCCCTGCTGGCTGCCCTGGCCACAAAGTAACTTCTGACCTGATGCCCTGCCAGAGCCAGTTCCGGCTGGCCTTAAATGCGATTCAGCGTCCTATCAATGTGGACCCGCTATTTCAAAATAGCCAAAAGGTATTTCGAAATGCATTTTGTGTGTAGACGCGTTATTTCGAAAAAAGATATTTTGAAATAACTATTTCAAAATTAGATGATTTGAAATAATGCTGTAGTGTAGACATACCAACACTGCTTCCCTTAAGGAGTCTCTTGAGAAGTTGGCTTGCCAGTGCCTATGTGTCCAATTGCTGCTTTTAGCACCAGAGTGAATTGCAGGCACAACAATGTAGGGACAACCTTTACAGGCACCAATTGCATTAGCAAAATGTGTCCAGGCCTCTGAAATCAAGGAGTTTCGCCTTTTTTTTCCCTAGACAATCATGTACATTCAGCCAGATGAAAGAGCAAAGAAAAAAAATACATAGAACAAATCTACCCCTGACTGTAAATACCATCCAGGAGTGGAATGCAGTTATCTGGGTATTCATTACAGTATTTAAAAACAAACAACTAGATACAGAATATTTTTCTGATGATCTGTGTTGATTTTTCCAGAGTGATTGTTTTGGCTACAGGATCTGACCAAGAAGGTTCAGCCATAGAAGCTCCAGGATGGGATGAGAGGTAAAGATTTTTCACTCGCAACATTTCAGTGAAAACATTACTTTTCTTTTAGTAAAAAGATCTGCTTTCCAGTTTTGGCCAATTCTGTAACATTTCTGGCAGCTCAATTTGAGCAGCTAAGTTTCCCCAAATTTGTGTTTACACTGTTATATTGCTTATTATTTGTGTTATCACAGAACCGGAAACGGGAGAATTAGAAAGGACTGGAAGGGTATGTCTACACGTGCACCCTCTTTCGAGAGAGGGATGCAAATGCAGCTGAGCAAAATTGCAACTGAAGAGCAGATTTGAATTTCCTGCACTTCATTTGCATATTCGCGTTATGGCGCTATTTCGAAATAGCGCTATTTCGAAAAAAGAAACATTGTTTAGACACGGTAATTTCAAAAGAAAACCCTTCTTCCAAAATAACTGGTAAACCTCGTTGTAAGAGGAATAAGGGTTATTTCAGAAGAAGGGGTTTCTTTCGAAATAACTGCGTCTTGACAGCGTTTCTTTTTTCAAAATAGCTGTATTTCGAAATAGCACCATAACACGAATTTGCAAATGAAGTGCGGGAAATTCAAATCCGTGCTTCATTTGCAATTTTGCTCAGCTGCATTTGCATCCCTCTCTCGAAGTTGGTGCAAGTGTAGACATACCCAAAGGGATCTCGAGAGGTCATCGAGTCCAGTCCCCTACCCTCATGGCAGGACCCAGTACTGTCTAGACCATCCCTGATAGACATTTATCTAACCTACTCTTAAATATCTCCGGAGATGGAGATTCCACAACCTCCCTGGGCAATTTATTCCAGTGTTTAACCACCCTGACAGTTAGGAACTTTTTTCTAATGTCCAACCTAAACCTTCCTTGCTGCAGTTTAAGCCCACTGCTTCTTGTTCTATCCTCAGAGGCCAGGAAGAACAAATTTTCTCCCTCCTCTTTGTGACACCCTTTTAGATATGTCCCCTCTCGATCTTCTCTTTTCCAAACTAAGCAAGCCCAATTCTTTCAGTTTCCCCTCATAGGTCATGTTCTCTAGACCTTTCATCATTCTTGTTGCTCTTTTCTGGACCCTTTCCAATTTCTTCACGTCTTTCTTGAAATGTGGTGCCCAGAACTGGACCCAATACTCCAACTGAGGCCTAATAAGCCCAGAGTAGAGCGGAAGAATGACTTCTCGTGTCTTGCTCACAACACACCTGTTAATGCATCCCAGAATTAGGTTTGCTTTTTTTGCAACAGCATCACATTGCTGACTCATAGTCAGCTTCTCGTCCACTATGACCCCTAGATCCCTTTCTGCCGTACTCCTTTCTAGACCGTCGCTTCCCATTCTGTGTGCGTGAAACTGATTGTTCCTTCCTAAGTGGAGCACTTTGCATTTGTCCTTATTGAGATACTTCCTAAGATATCTACTTCCTCCACTACAGCTGGACTCTAGTCTCCCCACCTCTGATGCATCAGCATTTTACCTAGTCTTTTCTTGACCCTCTTTAATGACAAGGTCTCCTATCGTGGGTGGTTTGTGAAGTTTCAACTTGGGGAGGCAGTAGCTTCCCAGCCCAGGCTCTGCCCCTTTCCCTGCCCAGATCACACCTCCTTCTCCCTGTCTCCCTCCTCTCTTCCCTGCACATCCTGTGTCCCTGCTAACTACATGCTTGTACCCTTCCAGCAAATCCCTGAACCCAAGCAAATTATTTTTGAAAAAACCCTCCACTTTTCTGCAATTTCTCTCAACAAAATGGAACATGTTTTGTACGATGTGCCAGACATGCAGAAGGTACCTAATTAACAGCACTAAATTTGGGCAAATTGCTCCAGCATCACACAATGGGAGGAAGAGTCACCCCATAAAGTCCCAAACTGAAATTCTCCTATAATCCGGGAGCAGTGGCTACTGCATGAATAATGCAGAAAGATTTTGACATTGCAAAAAACACTTTGCAGAATTGCACTTCTCAGCACTTTTCATCTGATGACACCCAAACACTGAACTAAAACCAATGAATTTACACAGACTTCTGTGAGGCACGCGAGTATTACTAGTATCCCTTTTTTCATATGAAGAAACTGAGGCATGGGATAATTAAGTTCCTTATCCTCTGTTGTTGTTGTTGTTGTTGTTCGTTTTTTAAAAAAATCAGTGGAAAAGCTCTCTTTGACACCTTAAATGATGGGTCCAATGTCATACTGGAAGTCTGACGGAAAGGCCATGAAGAAAACCCCTCATCTTCACATTCCTAGAAGAGGAAAGCACAAGCCACTGGCTGCATTGAAGTGGGAGATCAGCCTGAAACCCCAGCTTCTTCTCTGAGGCTGTCCCTGTGGGTGCTCCACCTTAGTGTTGGGCGCCTCAGTGCACCTGGCTGGAAGATTTCGATAGCAGTGCTTGTGGATAGCCTGTTCGCACATGGGCAGTAACCCTCACGCGCCAGGCTGCTAATGCTCACGCGTGAGCCCTGATCCCCTCTGCCGCCTTCGGTCCCGGTTGGAACCCGCAGTGTGCTGTGCACTGAGCTCCTCAATTAGCTAGATAGCATTTAGTCAGACTCAGCCTTCTCAAACCATTCTCCTTCACTCGGAAGAGGAAAAAAAAAGATTTTTTTTGCATCAAACTGCGAAACCACAAATAAGCGGAGGCTCACAGCCTACCACTTCCCCCTTATGGGGATCACCCTGCGCGGGATCTCCCCTCCGTGTTTTTACTCATTTTTATTCTTTAAATCTTTTATCCTCCTGAGGAGATCAAATACAACGTCCTCCTCAGACACACACACACCCCCCACAGGCATACACAGCAGCGGCCGGTGATCAGATGCCACCTATTTGCCGCTTGTATATTTCCCGCCTAGACGGGCGTTCGCTTATCTCTGCTGCCTGAGGGGGGAACACGGAGTAGTTCAAGGCCTTCTTCACACAGCCCTGATTGCCAGAGCAACTACAGCGAGAGAGCTATTTTTCTTGGACAGCGATCTGACCCAGATGCAATCTCTGGGGTTTTCCTGCATCCCTGCTTACAATCTCTCAGCGGCGATGTCAGTCAAAGCGGCTGCAGCTGCCTCAGCTGCGAGCTCTGCAACCTCTAATCAATCAAAGAGGATAAACGCAGAGGCTAGCAGGGAATCCCCTTCACCCAAGAAAGGGAAATCCCACAATTCCAAGCCGGTCCTGTCCTCTGTGGGGGCTCTGGAGAAGAGCTTTCTGGGGCTGCGATCACCCATTGCACCCCGAGGGTCCCAGGACCTGGCTACAATGCTGAAACAGCCTAGCAAGCCTGAGCCCCTTGTGGCACAAAAACTCAAGCCAGCCATGGCAACCCCTACGCAGACCTCACACTCTGCCACTGATTAAAATTGTGGGTTTACCAAAGCCCCACGCTCAACTTTATCAGTGTGCGCACGTATCCCGCAGCCTGGCAAGGCAAGAGGCTCACAGCCACAGTACCCCCTGCCGCCTATGCCTCAAACCTACTCCTGCATCTATGGACCAGCTAAAGTTTACCTCAGTAACCACAACTCCACCTTTCGGAACTGATGCCTCTCCGACACTTGCCAGGTTCTCTCCAGCAAATGTAACAGCTCCTGCGCCTCCTTCATATAGCGAGGAGGCAGCTGTGCCTCTTTCAAATGCTCTCACCCAGGCACTGCTCCCCTAGGAGGAGCTCACCTCTGCCACAACCAATGATGCCTCAGTGGCACCCCAGCCAGGGGCTACCACCTCCATGCCCATGCCTCCTGCTTGGCCCTACTGGGACCCCTACTGCACCAGCAGCGCAACAACACCAGCACGCTAGTCAGACTCACGCAAGACACACTTCCGTGACCTCCCTGGATGCATCTGGGGATCAAACTGACTCTGATCATCCCTTTGGTGATGACGACTTAAATGATTCATTACACCCGCCGATTCAGCTGTCCTCCTCTCCTCTGGAGGATGCCCTCATGCAGTCCATACCATGGATCTCTTTCGATCCCTAGACCTCCAGATACACCTCTCCAAATGCCAGCTCCAACCAGTCCAGGTGCTGGATGTTGCAGGGCCGAAGGATGGACGAATCCGGGTGGAGTGTAAGAGGCGATTTATTCGGTTACAGCATCCAGACTGCTCGTTCCCCTCGTCTTGCGACCAAAGTGAACCCTGAATTATGGTTACAGCATCTTTTATCCCTACCCTTCTCTTGGTACCCATCCTATCCCTTTTTTTCCGAATTATCCTTTTGTTTCCTAATATGGTGAGGATCGCCCCTTCCCGGACCTGACCTCTTTGCTTCCCAATATGGAGAGGCTAGCTTTGCCCGGACCTTACCTACTGATTTCTTATATGGTGCCTTTTGGAGCCTTATTTTACTAGCAGTAGATTGGGTAACTGGATGGCCTAACTTACGGTAAGGCCCCAAATTAGGGAATTTTGTGGCTTAATTTACAAGAGGATGCTATTCCTGAGGCAATCCTTGTATTGCTGTCTTTCCTGTTACACATGCAGCTAAGGGTCGTCTTGCTTCCGAGCTGAGTTTCTGTGGAGAATTATGAAGGCAGGATCTTATGCCTGGATCTTGCCTTCTGCTCCCTGTAGGCCAGATCCAGCGCTGAGACCCTCTTTATTCCCGCACCCACACTGGAGTTCATAGGGGCTTGATTAGATTGCACCACTGCCACTGCATCTCTGTCCCACCACAGGTTCCTAGCTATGCGGGAACTTATTGAACTTCACTGCACAGCTCCCCAGCTACCTGCCAGAGCATGTCTCCAGCTCCTAGGCCACATGGCAGCAGCCACCACTGTGGTCCCTCATGCCAGATTGCATGAGTCCACTACAACACTGGCTCAGCACAGTCTGCACACCGAGGAAGCAGCCTCCTCAAGCTGGTCTCAGTGCCACTCACCATCAGGAATCACGCCAATGGTGGTCGGATCCACAAAATGTGTGTGCTGGGGTCCCCTTCCACAAACCAGCCCCCTCTTTCACGATCACCACGGATGCGTCCCACTTAGGCTGGGGAGCCCACCTTGGCACCTGCACTACACGAGCCTGGTGGTCACCTGCAGAGACCACTCTGCACGTCAATATCCTCGAGCTCCGCGTGGTGTTCTACGCCTGCCGGCATTTCTGAGACCACGTGGTCTCACAATTCCACGGTGCAGATCTGTACAGACAACCAAGCTGCAATGTTTTACATCAACAGGCAGGGAGGGGCCAGATCTTACCCCCTCTGCAAGGAAGCGGTCCATCTCTGGACTTGGTGCATTGCACACAATATAGAAAAGAAATTCTTTTCAATAGCTACCGAACATCTATTCGAAAATCTTACCTGTACAAATGGTGACGCTTCTCCGCTTGGTCCCAAAGAAACAACCTCGATGCAGCCTCAGCTCTATTACCTGCAATCCTGCAATACATCATGGAACTTAAGAACTTGGGCCCCTCCCTGAGCTCCCTTAAAGTCCATCTCGTTGCAATCACAGCTCTACACCAACCAATTCAGGGCTTCTCAACGTAGAAAGCCCCAGGGGCCACAATGATACAGCACATGCCGAGGGCCTCAACTTAAGTGTGATTGCATATACATGCAAATATATGCAAACAGCTTCTTTCACACTGATGGGCATAAATACAAAGCACTTCCCACAATGCCCTGGCACTCCCAGCACCTCCTCCCTGACGACTAGAAATGCCGACACCCTGTACCCATCTGTTTCAGCCAGCCCATCTGCTTGCGTCTTTCAGTGCTCACCCTGCCTGGGAGACACCTCGCCGTCGTGGAGCGTGTTCCCAGTGGAGGCCATGTTCAAAGGATCCCATCTGTGGGCTGCATGTTGAGCACGGCGTAAACCCAAACCGCACCATGGACTGCAAACAAACCGGCCATGTGCCACGTGTTGAGTAGCCCTGCAATAGACAATACATTGGTGTTCACACACCCCACAACTAAAAGGTTTCTCAAAGGCCTGAGAAACACTTACCCTCCCGTCAAACTACCAGTCCCCTCCTGGGACCTCAATCTCATTCTTAGGACCCTAACGAGAAAGCCCTTCGAACCAATAGCAACATGCTCATTGCTCCACCTCTCCATGAAGGTGGCCTTCCTGGTGGCTATACCATCTACTAGACGGGTGGTAGAAATTGCAGCCCTCATGACTGACCCATCTTTTATGGTCTTCCATAAAGACAAGGTGGTACTTAGACCTCACCTAAAATTCTTGCCAAAGTTCTCCTCCGCGTTCCCCTGCAATGAGCCTATCAACTTACTTGTCTTCTTTCCCAAACCTCACGACAACGTGATGCAGGCAATGCTTCATATCCTCGATCTCCGCAGGGCCATTGTATTCTACATAGATAGAACCACACGAATCCGCCAAACCAACAGATTATTCGTTTTGACTACAGAACCATCTCTGGGTCTTCCCATCTCCTCTCAGAGACTTTCCAAATGGATAGTGGAGTGTATAAGACTGGCATACTCAGTCTTTGGCAAAGATCCGCCTCCACAACTTCGTGCGCACTCCACAAGAGCCACGGCTGCATCAACCGCATACATTCAGGGCATCCCCTTGTCAGATATTTGTAAGTCAGCTACCTGGTCGTCCATCTATATTTTCACAATCCACTATGCACTCAACACATACCCTTCGAGGGGAACCCTTTTCAGCCCCTCCACCCTGATAGCTGTCCATAAAGACACGATGCAGACCAAAGCACCCACCTCCAGCAGACACACTGCTTCATAGTCACTCAGGGTGTGTCTACATTACATGGCTCCATCAAAGGAGCCATGTAGATGACTGTAATCGGCAAAGGGGAATGAAGCGGCAATTTAAATAATCGCCGCTTCATTTACATCAAAATGGACGTCGCGCTGTGCCGATCAGCTGATCATCAGCACAGCGTGGTAGTCTAGACGGGGATCAGCCGACCCCAGATTCCTTTCTCGTCAGATCCTTTATGCCTCGTTTGGGACTGGTTCTGTTCAATATCTTCATCAATGATTTAGATGATGGCATAGAGAGTGTGTTTATTAAGTTTGCAGAAGATACCAAGCTGGGAGGAGTTGCAAGTGCTTTGGAGGTTAGGCTGCCAGGCGCCAGGGGGCATGGCTGTTCGCCCGCCGGGCACCAGAGGGCGGGGACACTTGCGCGCCCGGGGACAGGGCCCCCCTATAGTCACGTGCCTGGGGGTGGGGCCTCCTCCAAGGGCCACGCGCCGGCGCCCCCCCAAGTGCTGCGTGCCCGGGGCCAGCGCCCCTCCACAAGTGCCACATGCCCGGCGCCAGCGCCCCCTCCAAGCGCTGCGTACCCGGGGCCGGAGCTCCCCCCCAAGTGCCGCGCACCCGGGGCCGGCACTCCCCCCCCCTCCAAGCGCCATGCACTCAGAGCATGGGTGGCCAATCTGCAGCACTCCCGGGGCCGGCGCTCACTGTGCGCCATGCATCCGGGGCTGGCTCCGGCACCATGCATGCACCACGTGCCCAGGGCCAGGCCAGCCCTGAGCACTTGCTGGGCGCACACAAATGCCCCCGCAGGCTCCATGGTGCCCACAGGCACCGTGTTGGGGACCACTGGTAGAAGGTGCTTGGTCCTGCCGTGAGGGCAGTGGACTGGAACTGATGACCTCTTGAGGTTCCTTCCAGTTCTAATGTTCTATGATTCTACAATTCCCCACTTCCTCTTCTCCCAACTGCTCACCCCCCTTCCCTCATTCTCCTATTCCTTCCCCACTGCCTCTTCCCCCCACACCTCAATCCCCATTTCCCTCATTCCCACTCCCACCCAACTCCGCTGCAGAACACAGAAAACAAGGAGCCTGTGGAGAGAGGGCAATAAGGGGACGGGAACCAGGCAGCTATCTATGTGGTACTCATTGTGCTAGGCCACACCCCCCACCACTGCACACACTAGCACGGGGGAGGGGCCTATGGGGAACGCGTGTGGGGAGTGGGAAGGGGAGAAGAATTCCCAGCAGCAGGTTCAGTAGCAACTAGGCTAGGAAAGTGAAACCAAACCCACCCCCACGCTCCACAGCAGCAAGCGGAGGGAGCCAATGCAGCATGGAGAGTGGAAAGGAGGAGAAGGGGGGCAACAAGGAGGAACCCCACTTTGCAGATGCAGGGAGTGACTGGATGGGTGAGGGGCTGAGCAGGAGAACAAAGCAGCACAGCAGGGCTAGCAATCCTTCTGGAGCCAGTGAGATGAATGGAATTACAGGCTGCAAAACCTCTGGGAGAACCAGGTGAATGTAACTGGAGTCTTTGCCAATTTTGCCCCCAGGCAGGTTCGGGGGCGGGCTGCTATTCTGCCTTCCCAGTCGCTCTGGAACCTGCCTGAACAGCACTAAATATTCGACAGTAACCCCACCTGGCAGTTGGAGGGAGGGAGGAAAGGGGAGAGATTGGACCAGCACAGCTTAGCTTTGGGCAGGCTGTGCCTTGTTTTGCCTTACTGACCAGACACCCATGCCTCCCACAGTGAACTATTCATTGAGACTACGTCTAGACTGGCATGATTTTCCAGAAATGCTTTTAACGGAAAAGTTTTCCGTTAAAAGCATTTTCGGAACAGAGCGTCTAGATTGGCATGGACGCTTTTCTGCAAAAGCACTTTCTGCGGAAAAGCGTCCGTGCCAATCTAGACGCGCTTTTCAGCAAAAAAGCCCCGATCGCCATTTTCACGATCGGGGCTTTTTTGCAGAAAACAAATCTGAGCTGTCTACACTGGCCCTTTTGCGCAAAAGGACTTTTGCCTGAACGGGAGCAGCATAGTATTTCCGCAAGAAGCACTGATTTCAGACAGTAGGAAGTCAGTGCTTTTGCGGAAATTCAAGCGGCCAGTGTAGACAGCTGGCAAGTTTTTCCGGAAAAGCGGCTGATTTTCCAGAAAAACTGGCCAGTCTAGACACAGCCTAACAGTATTAAATTAAAAGAGTGTTAACATTTAACCAAGTCTTATAAGAACACAACTACTGTACAAAGTCATGATGTCAAGAAAGCAAGTTAAAAATAGACTCAAAGGGAATATGTAGTGTACTAAGTTTTGATCTGAGTTGGAAGATGGGTCAACAGTATTTGCATTCATTGGCACAAAAAGCCATGCTGAATTCCAGTAACTGATAAAAATGCAGCTAAATTCAAAACAGACCCCAAACAGAAATTCTGAGTGGTTGTATTTACTGGGAAGGTATGCCTGCGATAAGGGAGGCTGAAGTGAAAGACCCGAAATGGCCTGTTCCAAATTCAAAACTAGATGCTGAACAAGGGGCAAGCAAAAGAAGGGCATTACTATTTGTAGGGACCTACCAAATTCACAGCCCTGAAAAACATGTCACAAACCTGGAAATCTGGTATTTTTTGTGCTTTTACCCTATCCTACACAAAGGGTACGTCTAGACCCGTGGTCACCAACCAGTAGATCGCGATCTACCGGTAGATCTCAGAGGCTCTAAGAGTAGCTCTTGAGCCCTCTCTGAACTGCGCGCCTGCGCAGTACATTTACATTAGATTTCCTCATTTGAGGAGCAGCTACTCGCCGAGCAACAACACCAGGTGAGTAGCTGCGAGGAATGGTGGGATTTTTTTTAAAGTAGTAGTATAAGGATTGGGGATAGCAAGTGATGGAAAGGAGGAGAATAGAGAGGGCGGGGCTTCAAGGAAGGGGCGGGGCGGTAGATCTTGGCTTGGTCTGTCATTTAAAAAGTGATCTTGGGTGTAAAAAGGTTGGAGACAGATCGGGGCAGTCTGGACGATCCCCTGTCGACATGAAAGCCCTTTATAGACCTCCCTGGTAAACCTCATCCTACGAGGCATAACGGGGAGGTCGATAAAGGGCTTTCAGGTCGGCGCGGGAGCGTCCAGACTAGCACACTGAGCCGATAAACAGCTGATCAGCTGTTTGTCGGCTCAGCGCGGCAGCCATTTAAATTTAAATGAAGCCGCGATTATTTAAATCGCGGCTTCATTTCCCTCTTCCGATTAGCCTAATCTACATGGCTCCATCAATGGAGCCATGTAGTTTAGACACACCCCAATTGAGCTGATAATAACGAGCACTCAAGTAAAATAGAAGATGCTTCCAGATAAGTAATTCTGGTTCTGAGAAGACAGCTGATATAATTTATTGGAGTTCTACTGTTACAATCGAGAGAGTGGTATGTTGAAAATCTTCTATTGCATTGCTTTATATCGTGGCAACTTAAAAATAATGGTTCACATCTTCCACTAAACTTTACCATTTATCAGTGAGATAGAGAAGAATAACTGCTATGATACATGTTGTGGAATGTATTGAACATCTAATATATACCAGTCTCCGAGCAGGGAAAATGCTTTGTTCTAGGGGACAGCTTTTCCTCTCTGGAGACCTGAATTCAAATTTGTGAGAGACCTCAAGGGAAGAAATTTTCTTTTTAATCTAGTTCTAAATGGTGATTTTGCCATAAAAGTTACCCATGAATAAGATGTAATGTTTAGTTTACAGTCTAGGAATCCCTACAACTAACATATCAAGGAAATTAAGGGTTTGAATGAAATTTTTTAAAAAATCACTGAATTGTGATTTTAGTCTATGTAAGACTTTTGGTGATCTCCATGGATGTGCTCCCGTTGTAATTCTTTTACAGCATCTTCACAAGTTAGGGAGACACAGAAAACAGAATTTGGCACTAAATGTATGTGAAAATTGATCTTTGGGGTTTGATGGGGTATCTAACAGATACCGCAGGATAATAGTCTGTGGTGAACTAGCTCCACTCTCTTTCCCCAGTGTTCTCTGTACTGAAATAAGAATGCCTGAATAGTTCATTCTTTTAGGCCCAGCTTCTACAAATACTGTGTGAATGCATAATTTGGCACACATGAATCAGCCTATTGATTTCAATAGGATTACTCATTTCTGTAAAATTAAGCGTATGTATAAACGTTGGCAAGATCGAGGATTAATTTGCCTTTTACTGTCAGACTGGGGGTCAAGTTGAAGTTGAATTCACGATTTGCTCAGGGTCATATGGGGTTCTCAGTGAACATCGAAACAGAGACTCCTGAACAGAACGTCACCTGCTTTAAAAACTGCTTCCCTTAAGGAGTCTCTTGAGAAGTTGGCTTGCCCGTGCTTATGTGTCTAAGTGCTGCTTTTAGCACCAGAATGAATTGCAGGCACAAAAATGTAGGGACAACTTTTGCAGGCACCAATTGCATTAGCAAAATGTGTCCAGGCCTCTGAAATCAAGGAGTTCCGCCTTTTTTGTTTTTTCTAGACAATCGTGCATTCAGCCAGATGAAACAGCAAAGAAAAAAATACATAGAACAAATCTACCCCTGACTGTAAATACCATCCAGGGTATTCATTACAATATTTAAAAACTATCAACTGGATACAGAATATTTTTCTGATGATCTGTGTTGATTTTTCCAGAGAGCGTCGTAAAAAATTTCTATTGGCTACAGGATCTGACCAAGAAGGTTCAGCCATAGAAGCTTCAGGATGGGATGGCAGGTAAAGATTTTTCATTCGCAGCACTTCAGTGAAAACATTACTTTTCTTTTAGTAAAAAGATCGACTTTCCAGTTTTGACTAATTCTGTTACATTTCCGGCAGCTCAATTTCATCTAAATTTGAGCAGCTTTAGTCTTCCAAAATTTCAGCTTACAGTGTTGGATCACTTATTATTTATGTTATCACAGAGCCGTAGATGGGAGGACTGGAAAGGACCTCTTAAAACATCTACTTTTTCCACTCTCCCCAGCACTCACTTATGAGAATTTCTTCTAGTCTTTCTTCTTTGGGGGATGTCCCTGTGGATGCTCCACTGCTCATGATGGGATGCCCCACAGTCCAGAGCGGAGCTTTTTGAACAGTAGTCAGCGGGCTGCATGTGCATGAAGAGCACTTTGCACCACACTCCCGTTGGCGCCCTGTGCGCACGGCCCAATCCACCCCTTTAGTTCCTCTTCTACCACCCTCGGTCGTGCATGGAGCTCTTCATTCTCCTCAACATTTCATTCTCCCCATGGAGAAAATTAGTTAGCCTTATCCCTTTTCTTCAGATTTATTATGGTTGTGATTTGTCTCTCCATTCCTTAAAAAAAAAAATTCTTGTTAGTTTCTAACAGAGCCACTGGCAGCTCCAGCGCCAGATTCCTCAAGCAATTGAATATCGCCCCCCCTCCCCACCTTCCTTCCCTCGTTTATAAAAAGAGAGAGAGAGAAAAGAGGAAGAGAAAATAACAAAGCAGTAAGAGCAAACAGAGAAACAAAAGAAGGCGACAGAAACCACAGGAGGTCAGTTAACACCCCTGCGACGCACACTGACTGCACAATGCCGGATTGTCCACAGGGACACACTGGGTGCATCTAGACTGGCATGATTTTGTGCAAAAACTTGCCGCCTGTCTACACTGGCCACAAGTATTTGCGCAAGAACACTGACTTTGTACTGTATAAAATCAGTGGTTCTTGTGCAAATACTGTGACACTCCCGCTCAGGGATAAGCCCTCTTGTGCAAGAGGGCCAGTGTAGACAGCCATGTTAATTTCTTGCGCAAGAAAGCCCGATGGCTAAAATGGCCATCGGAGCTTTCTTGCACAAGAGAGTATCTACACTGGCACGGATGCTTTTGCGCAAAAGACGTCCGTGCCAGTGTAGATGCTCTTTTGCGCAAATACTTTTAACGGAAAAACTTTTCAATTAAAAGTATTTGCGCAAAATCCTGCCAGTGTAGACACAGCCATCTTGTTTATGAGGAACTGGAAGGAGCCAGACCGCACGTTCTAAGAAATGGTGTGAACGGCATGAGGCACCCATTGTGCACACGCAGTGCGGTAGATGACTGCTGACAAATCTCATAAGAACATAAGAACGGCCATACTGGGTCAGACCAAAGGTCCTTCTAGCCCAGTATTCTGTCTGCTGACAGTGGCCAGCACCAGGTGCCCCAGAGAGGGTGGACCGAAGACAATGATCAAGCGATTTGTCTCCTGCCATCTCTCTCCAGCCTCTGATAAACAGAGGCCAAGGACACCCTTTTATCCCCTGGCTAATCGCCTTTTATGGGCCTAACCTCCATGAAATTATCTAGCTTCTCTTTAAACTCTATTATAGTCCTAGCCTTCACAGCCTCCTCTGGCAAGGAGTTCCACAGGTTGATTACACGCTGTGTGAAGAAGAACTTTCTTTTATTAGTTTTAAACCTGCTCCCCATTAATTTCATTTGGTGTCCTCTAGTTCTTCTATTTAGGGACCTAATAAATAACTTTTTTTATCGGCCCTCTCCACACCACTCATGATTTTATAGACCTCTATCATATCCCCCCTCAGTCGCCTCTTTTCTAAACTGAAAAGTCCCAGTCGCTTTGACCTCTCCTCATATGGGACCCGTTCCAAACCCCTCATCATTTTAGTTGCCCTTTTCTGAACCCTTTCCAAGGCCAAAATATCTGTTTTGAGGTGAGGAGACCACATCTGAACACAGTATTCAAGATGTGGGCATACCAGTTTTATACAGGGGCAGTAAGATATTCTGGGTCTTCTTTTCTATCCCTTTCCTAATAATTCCTAGCATCCTATTTGCCTTTTGACCGCCGCTGCACACTGTGTGCAAGTTTTCAGAGAACTGTCCACAATAACTCCAAGATCTCTTTCCTGATCTGTCGTAGCCAAATTAGCCCCCATCATACTGTACGTATAGTTGGGGTTATTTTTCCCGATGTGCATTACTTTACACTTATCCACATTAAATTTCATTTGCCATTTTGTTGCCCAATCACTCAGTTTGGTGAGATCTTCTTGGAGTCCCTCACAGTCTGCTTCTGTCTTGACTATCCTAAACAGTTTGGTATCATCTGCAAACTTTACCACCTCACTGTTTACCCCTTTCTCCAGATCATTTATGAATAAGTTGAAGAGGATTGGTCCCAGGACTGACTCTTGGGGGACACCACTAGTTACCCCTCTCCAATCTGAAAATTTACCATTTATTCCTACCCTTTGTTTCCTGTCTTTTAACCAGTTCTCAATCCAAGGAAGGACCTTCCCTCTTATCCCATGGCCATGTAATTTACACAGGAGCCTTTGGTGAGGGACGTTGTCAAAGGCTTTCTGAAAATCCAAGTATACTATATCTACTGGCTCCCCCTTGTCCGCATGTTTGTTAACACCTTCAAAGAACTCTAATAGATTAGTAAGACAGGATTTCCCTTTACAGAAACCATGTTGACTTTTGTCCAACAAATTATGTTCTTCTACATGCTTCACAATTTTATTCTTTACTATTGTTTCGACTAATTTGCCCGGTACTGAAGTTAGACTTACCGGTCTGTAATTGCCAGGATCGCCTCTAGAGCCCTTTTTAAATATTGGTGTCACGTTGGCTACCTTCCAGGCATTAGGTACGGAAGCCGATTTAAAGGATAGGTTACAAACCACAGATAATAGCTCAGCAATTTCCCTTTTGAGTTCTTTTAGAACCCTTGGATGAATGCCATCCGGTCCCGGAGATTTGTTAACATTAAGTTTCTCTATTTGTTCCAAAACCTCCTCCAATGACACTTCAATCCGGGACAGTTCCTCAGATTCATCTCCCTTAAAGGATGGTGCAGATTCGGGAATCTCCCCAACATCCTCAGCCGTGAAGACTGAAGCAAAGAAATCATTTAGTTTCTCTGCAATGGCTTTATCATCCTTGATTGCTCCTTTTATAGCTCGATCATCTAGGGGACCCACAGGCTTTTTAGCAGGCTTCCTGCTTCTAATGTACTTAAAAAACATTTTGTTATTTCTTTTTGAGTTTTTGGCTAGCTGTTCCTCAAAATCTCTCTTTGCTTTTCTTATTACATTTTTACACTTGATTTGACAGTGTTTATGTTCCTTTCTATTTATCTCACTAGGATTGGACTACCACTTCTTAAAAGATGCCTTTTTGTCCCTCACTGCTTCTTTTACATGGTGGTTGAGCCACGGTGACACTTTTTTAGGTCTCTTGCTATGTTTTTTAATTTGGGGTATACATTTAAGTTGGGCCTCTATTATGGTGTCTTTAAAAAGTTTCCATGCAGCTTTCAGGGATTTGGCTCTAGTCACTGTGCCTTTTAATTTTTGTTTAACTAACCTCCTCGTTTTTGTGTAATTCCCCTTTTTGAAATTAAATGCCAGGGTGCTGGACTGCTGAGGTGTTCTTCCCACCACAGGAATGTTGAATGTTGTTATATTATGGTCACTATTCCCAAGCGGTCCTGTAACGGTTATATCCTGGACCTGATCCTGCACTCCACTCAGGACTAAATCGAGAATTGCCTCTCCCCTTGTGGGTTCCTGCACCAGCTGCTCCAAGAAGCAGTCATTTAAGCCATTGAGAAATTTAACTCTGGTTCTCTTCCTGAGGAGACATGTATCCAGTCAATATAGGGGTAATTAAAATCCCCCATTATTATAGAGTTCTCTATTTTGGTAGCCTCTCTAATCTCCCTCAGCATTTCAATGTCAGTATTGCTGTCCTGGTCAGGTGGTCGGTAATATATCCCTACTGCTAATTTCTTATTATTGGTGCATGGAATTACTATCCATAGCGATTCTATTGAACATGTTGATTCACTTAATATTTTTATTTCATTTGATTCTACATTATCTTTCACATACAGTGCCACTCCACCACCCACCCGGCCTGCTCTATCCTTTCTATATATTTTATATCCCGGTATGATTGTGTCCCACAGATTTTCCTCATTCCGCCAGGTTTCAGTGATGCCTATTATGTCAATCTCCTCATTTAATACGAGGTACTCCAGTTCACCCATCTTATTAGTCAGACTCCTAGCATTTGTGTACAAGCACTTTAAAAATTTGTCACTGCTTATTTGTCTGCCCTTCCTTGATGCATTGGATTCCTTTGTATGCGGTTGTTTGTCTGCTCTGGCCCATGGTTTGCCCTCTCCCCTCCTCTCTTTCTGACTACAGCTTAAAGAATCTCTATCAATGGATTCTCCTCTAAGAGAAGTCTCCATCCGATTTACGTGCATCTCCGCACCAATCGGCTTTCCCTCATCTCTTAGTTTAAAAACTGCTCTACGGCCTTTTTAATGTTTAGTGCCAGCAGTCTGGTTCCACCCTGGTTTAGGTGGAGCCCATCCTTCCTGTACTGGCTCCCCCTCTCCCAAAAGTGTCCCCAGTTCCTAATAAATCTAAACCCCTCTTCCCTACACCATCGTCTCATCCATGCATTGAGACTCTGAAGCTCTGCCTGCCTACCTGGCCCTGCGCGCGGAACTGAAAGCATTTCTGAGAATGCCACCATAGAGGTCCTGGATTTCAGTCTCTTTCCTAGCAGCCTAAATTTGGCCTCCAGGACATCTCTCCTACCCTTCCCTATGTCATTGGTACCTACATGTACCACGACCACCAGTTCCTCCCCAGCACTACACATAAGTCTATCTAGATGCCTCGAGAGATCCGCAACCTTCGCACCAGGCAGGCAAGTGACCATACGGTTCTCCTGGTCATCACAAACCCAACTATCTATGTTTCTAACGATCGAATCACCCACTACTAACACCTGCCTCTTCCTAACAACTGGCATTCCCTCCCCCTCAGAGGTATCCTCAGTGCGAGAGGATACCGCAACATCCTCTGGGAGCAGGGTCCCAACTACGGGATGATTTCCCTCTGCTCCCATTGAATGCACTGGGGCTCTCAGCCTGGAGGTGGGACAGTACTACAGTGTCCCGGAAAGTCTCATCAACATAGCTCTCTACCTCCCTTAGCTCCTCCAGTTCAGCCACCCTGGCCTCCAAAGCCCGAACTCGGTCTCTGAGGGTCAGGAGCTCCTTGCAACAGGTGCACACATACGCCACCCGCCCACAGGGCAGGTAATCATACATGTTACACTCGACGCAATAAACAGGATAGCCCCCACTCTGCTGCTGGGCTTCTGTCTCCATTTTTCTAATGAATAAGTTTAAGTCTAAACTGGGATTCTTTTTAAACCTCTGTAATATAGATTATTGTAAGAGTTATGTTTTAAAGAAGGTCAGAAGTCACTAGTGCCCTCTAACCTCCCCCTCTAAACTCCCTCTCCAAACTCTCCTGTTAGCTGTTCCTGGTCGCTGAGTCACAGGCTTATATATCTCTGGTAGCCCCTCCCCCTGACTGAGGCTCAGCCAATTAACAGAGGCTTCTAGATTTCAAACCTTTTAGAAGCTCCCTCAAACAAACAAACAATCAAACAAACGAACCAACCAAACACAAGCTCAGCACACAGCAAATAACTCCCCCCCACACAAACACACACTCCAGACAGCCACTTACCACAAGGGTCCCGATGTTTTACTCCTCTTTTACCTGGAGAACTCCCTCTCCAAACTCTCCTGTTAGCTGTTCCTGTTCGCAAGCCCATTTCCAATCTGTAGCGCCAGGATGAGTCCGACACCTGCAGTGGAGCACACACAGGGACACACATCTCGAAGAACCGTTGTTACTGCACCAAGGGGAGTAACTTCCTCTTTTTACAAGACTAGAAAGCATTAAAAAACAAAATGGAATGCAATGAAATTTAAAAAAACCCTTGAGACCATTTTTTCAGCTTTTTCCCCCGAGAAAACCAAAAAAAAAATCAATTTTGAGTTGACTTGAAAAAAAATTGGATTTTCTTCATTCAGCCACAAATCTGAAAAATTGCTAGGTTTAGAGAGCATGCATCTGTGTTGCAGGCCTAAGTAATCCAGAAATTTTATTTCTCTCCCATAAATGTTATTTCTGTATCTGGCTTGTTCTTTTTTTCTTCATAATTAAACCCACAGGAGTTCAAATCCTGTTTCTTCAGAATCATTAATCTTAGGGGAAAATATCATGATGCGTGATTATACATTGACTCATTGATCTGAAACAGCAATAAACCCAGGATTTCACAGGAGGGTTAAAACAGCACAAGAAGAAGAAATGAAAACTTGC
The DNA here is from genome assembly GCF_049634645.1 of Pelodiscus sinensis. Taxonomy (NCBI): domain Eukaryota; kingdom Metazoa; phylum Chordata; order Testudines; family Trionychidae; genus Pelodiscus; species Pelodiscus sinensis. The sequence goes on along the minus strand of NC_134731.1, from coordinate 3,741,700 downwards.
AATCCTTAACCCTAATAAGTCCCCTTAGGCCAGGGTGGGCAAGATGCAGCCGTTGGACTAAGTCTGACCTGCTGAGCCTCTGGATCCATCCCGAGGGCCGTGCTGCTGGGACCGTCAGACACAAAGCAGCCCCACGCTACTTTAAGCCAAAAGGAAACTGGCAAATAGAAGCTGAGAAATTGTGCTAGAAGTGGGAGCTGCATGGAAAGCCTTCCCTTCCCCCTCACCTCCACCCTCCTGAGCAGAGAGCCACAGGCAGCAGCCAGCCATTCTGAGCAGCCTGGGTCTGCGGCAGACATGGAACCTGCCTTGGAATCCTGCAGGGCTGCTGGCTGGGAACCGCCTAGATAAACTCCTGGCCAGAGCCTACCTCTGTCACCCCACCCCTCCCACACTCCAACTCCCTTCCCCAAGTCACCAACCAAACTCTCTGCACCCCCTGCTCCCAGGACACAGCTTCCGCCCAGACTTTGCACACTCTCCATGGAAAAGTGCACCCCTTCAAAAATTACCACCCACCCCTGCCTTAGGCCATGAGCTGTGCACTGGGGATCTTTGTATCAGTGTTTCATTATGCTGGCTGTTTGTTTGTTTCCTCTTTAACAGGGACGTATCAGACTTTTTTGATGATGTTGCTAAGGGAGATCTTAAAAAAATAAAATCCTGGCTCTCGAGAATCCAACGGAATAAGTGGCAAATGGATGAGCTCAGAGGTACAATGTGTGTCAGTTCCCATTCAAGCATACAGGAATCCCACTGCACTGACTTCTGATCTATTTTACACTGCAGTAGCTTGAAATTACTCCTCCAATAATACACTAGTAATTATTGGAGCTATCTAGAAGGAAATAAGGAACTAATGGGATGGAAAGTTCAGGAAAGACTGAGATGCCAAACTCTTATTGCTGGTGCACTGAAGAGCTTTGCTAGAGTGGAGTCTAAGTACATGAGTTGTTCCACTGAAGTAAATGGGATACTCACACACTTACGCACTTTACTAGGGTATTGCCTTAATTAAATACAGGAGGGTAAAGGTATAGTCACTAATTCCCTCTGGGGGTTTAAGATTTGGAGAATGGGACGGGCTCAGTTCTGGGGCAGAGGGTTGTGGTGCTGGGGGCTAAGGGCTGTGGCTGGGGGTGCCAGCTCTGGGATGGGGCCAGGGATGAGGGGCCAGAGTAAGGGAGGGAACTCAGGGCTACAGCAGAAGGTTGGGGTGCAGGTGGCTGGGGGTGCAGGCTTTAGGGTGGGACTAAGGATAAGGAGTTTTGTGTGCAGGCTGCCCGGGACCACAGTGCAGAGAGAGAACTCTCCCCAGACCTCTTTTCCTGCAGCAGCACCCAGACTGGGGGAGAGGTGCCTCTCCCCACTGCAACAAGGCTGGGGCTGGGGTGAGAGAGAGGTGCCTCTCTACCACAACCACAGGGCTGGGGGACCCATTGCATCCCTGCATGCCCCAGGTTCCTCCATCACTATTCCCCACCTCACCCCACTGCCTCCCTCCTCTTCCTCAGTCACTCCACTGCCAACTTCCACGCCCCTGAGTGCAATGTGCATGGCTGCATGGTTCTGCTAAATAAGTGCATGGCTCTTGGTAGCCTCCTTTGTGGCCACCCAGGGTGCACCTTGGAGGGACTATAGGCCTGAGATCCCCAGGAGGTGTAAATCAGCAAAATTCCGTACACTAGCTAAAAACTTGACCGCACTGATTTCAGCGAAGCTCTGCAGATTTACCACCAGCTGAAATTGTGCTTAACCTGGCTCAAAAGAGGGAGACACACTGGCTATGATCTTGCGTTAAAGTATTTGCGCAAGAGAGCGTCTGCACTGGCATGTACCTTTGCTCAAGAGATGTGCTTTTGCGCAAGAGTATCCGTGCCAGTGTAGACGCGCTCTTGTGCAAGAAAGCTCCGATAGCCATTTTAACCATCGGGGTTTCTTGCACAAGAAATTCATGTTGCCTGTCTACACTGGCCTCTTGCACAAGAACAGTTGCGCAAGAGGGCTTATTCTTGAGCGGGAGCATCATAGTTCTTGCGCAAGAAGCCCTGATTTCACACATTAGAACGTCAGTGTTCTTGCACAAGAACTCCCCGCCAGTGTAGAAAGGCAGCAAGTTTTTGCGCAAAAGCGGCCGCTTTGGCACAAGATCGCGCTAATGTAGAGACAGCCTCTCAGTTTAAAGAATGAGACTCTGGGTGTGTGCCGGTAAATATAGCTTGCTCCTGTTTGCTTAGATTTCCTGGGTATTTGCCTGATGCAGCAGTGTGTCGAACATTGCAATCAATTTGATGGTGGTAGGCTCACAAGTCGTAAATGCAGGAACTCTGAAATATGGGGCCGGAGTTCCACCGTGGGCTCCCCAATGTTAGGGAAGACCCTAAGCTTCGGGGTCCAGATCCTGGCAACCCAGGAGCCGCATCCAGGCCTCAGGTTCCCCAGCCCGGTGCTAGACTATTAATGGTAGTCTGAGTTGTTTGAAATGCAGCCAGTTCCACATATCTGTTTGCTCTGATTTTAGAAGTGCCATAATATTAGGGACAGGCCTGTTCGAGGGAGAATTAAAATGAAAGCTCATTTCTACAGAAAAAGAAACTGGAAAAACCTGTTTGATGAAAGCTTTGCTGAATCCAATGAACAATTCCCCGGAGACCACTGAAGAGATCGTTACATCTCTCATAGACTGTGCAAAAGGTTCTGGGTGTTTGAAGAAGCTGCTGGATGCATCTTTTACTGCTACAGAATATGAAGGTAATAAATTATTCCGGTTTAGAGCAAGACTTCGGTTTCTGGGGCTCAGAATTATTTTTTCTTTTACCATTTTCATCTTCCCTTCCCCCCACAAAGTTAACATCTGTCTTTGCTCATTCTTCGCTGCAGGGCAGACAGCACTGCACATTGCCATTGAGAAAAGGCTGGACAGGATAGTTAAGCTCCTAGTTGAAAATGGAGCTGACGTTCATATCCAAGCAAAAGGAACATTCTTCCAGCCACTTACATGCAGAGATGACTGCTTCTATTTTGGTAATTCTACTTCATGGATCATTCCCACTGAACAAAAGCCATTACCCACTTGTCCTGAGCTTGTTCCTTTCCACAATGGTGGAAGGGGAGGGGTTGATTTTCTTCCTGCACATTGTGAAAATGTCCTTTTCAAGCCCTAATGAAGTCCCCAGCAAAACTCCCATTGACTTCAGTAGGGCCGAGATTTCATCCTTGTGGTACATCTGGCCCTGAAACAGTGTTGATTTATTTGGAGTGACATTAACCTGGCTACGTCTACACTGGCATGATTTTCCGGAAATGCTTTTAACGGAAAACTTTTCCGTTAAAAGCATTTTCAGAAAAGCACGTCTAGATTGGCAAGACGCTTTTCCGCAGGGCTGCCTGCATCCTAAACCCCACCCCACCCCAACCCAGAGCCATGATTTAAATGAAGAAAAACAAAAACTGAGTTAAAGAGCAACCCTGGATAAATCTTGTAGTTTGTTCCTATATTAGAGGTTCTCCAGACCCTTGATCATTCTCATCACTCTTCCCTGAACGCCTTCTAGGCCTGCAATAGGTGGATTGGTGGTTGAGGATGAGGGATAACTTCGGGGTTGTGACCTATATTTTCTCACTCAAATACTACTTAAACTGTGGCAAGAGGGAAGTGCTGTTGAGCAATAAGCTACAGCCATTCCGATAGAGATTCACTTGCAACTTTTAATGTTGTTGACAGGAGAATATCCACTCTCGCAGGCTGCTTGCACAAACCAACCAAAGTTAGTGGAGTTCCTGTTAGATAAAGTTTCAAATCCTTATGCCCAAGATTCCCTGGGAAATACAGTCCTTCACGCTCTGGTAATGGTAGCTGATGACTCTGAGGAAAATACAGCGTTCGTGACAGAAATATATGACCAGATTTTGAAGGCAAGTGAAAAAAAATGCATTGAAACTAGAAATGAGTCAAAGAAGAACCTGGAAAAGATCTTGAACAAAGAAGGACTCACTCCCCTACAGTTAGCTGCGACATATGGGAAGATCAAGGTACAGTCGGCTCAGCTGTCTAATAAAAGAAGGGGAGTTTGTCATGTGAAGGGGAGTGTGTCATGGCATGGGGAGAACCTTGTCAAAGGTTAGGACAAGAAAAGTGGTGAATGGGGAGTTTTCAGGGCCCTCAAACAGTCTTAGAAGTTCTAACAGGGAAGAAATAAGAACTGCAGTGTCACAGTCCAGAACCCGGCAATGATTTTCTTTCTCCCTCTGGGTTATTTTGCTCCTAAATAGATCTTCCAGCATATTTTAGGAAGATCCTTTCCACGTGAAGGCAAACACTCAATGGCTCATCTCTCGAGGAAGTTTGTGGAATGGGCGTATGGCCCGGTCTGCTGCTCCTTATATGATTTATCAGAAGTAGATACCGGAGAAAGCCATTCTGCCCTGAAGATTGTGGTGTATAACACCAACCATGAGGTATGTGCCGGAGAGCCGGAACAATGAAAAACAAAGGATTGTACTGCCTTGGGAACACACGGAGGGAGTGTGAGTCGTGTCCCTTCAGCAGCTGACCTGCTGTTGCCAGCTAATGGAGTTTCTCCTTCAAGTGTGTGCGTTGCAACGGATGATTCCTGGATCATCAACCAGCTGACAGCCATAGAATGCATAGCAAGGGCACCATTTCAAGAGGAGGGGGAGGCAGCAGCCATGAGTACCAGAGCACTGCTTGCTTTTCTTTCTGTTCCTGAGGGCTACGTCTACACTGGCATGATTTTCCAGAAATGTTTTTAACGGAAAAGTTTTCCGTTAAAAGCATTTTCGGAAAAATCGCGTCTAGATTGGCAGGATGCTTTTCCGCAAAAGCACTTTTTGCAGAAAAGCGTCCATGGCCAATCTAGACGTGCTTTTCCGCAAAAAAGCCCCGATCGCCATTTTCTCGATCCAGGCTTTTTTGCGGAAAACAGTACTATGCTGTCTACACTGGCCCTTTTGTGCAAAAGTCTTTCGGAAAAAGACTTTTGCCCGAATGGGAGCAGCATAGTATTTCCAGAAAAGCACTGATGATTTTACAGGAGATCGTCAGTGCTTTTCCGGAAATTCAAGTGGCCAGTGTAGACAGCTGGCAAGTTTTTCCGCAAAATCAAATAATTTTGCGGAAAAACTTGCCAGTCTAGACACAGCCATGGTGATCAGGAAGAGAGGGAAAAGCACACAGATTTTGTGAATTACTCCTCTGCCCCTCCCCTCACCCGCCAGGAGCGAGAGGCACGCATACATGCTTTGTAATTTCCCCTCTCTCGCTCCCCAATACGTCAGGGAAATGGGAAGCAAAACGAGCCGTGTCCCGGTACACCCAGCTACTGCTCCCTCTGCTCTCCTGAAATGGCGCTCTCTCCTGTAATGCTATGAAGTGCTAATAAAGACCAGCCCACCATAAAAAAATCAGATGCCCATACACAGTACAACCCATCAAGGTTGCTTTTCCCCTTTATTTGTTACTGTCCCCCATGCCGCATGGGAGCCTCAGAATCCGCAAGGATTTTCTCAACACGTGCCAAGATTAGTTTGCTTCTTCTGTGTTTGCAATAATAGTTACTTTATCATAACCTCAGTCACTTAATTTTTAAAGCTACAGTTTGCTAAGAACAGCCTCATTAAGTGTTGATCCCTGTGGCCACATGGCTCCATTTTCCTATTTTCCAATATGGAACCCCTTTCCCTTAGACTCAAGTCCCATAATGTTCTTGCAGTATAGTTCATAGCTCTTATACAAGCCTTTTCATCAGTAGAGCCAAGAGTCTCAAAGCACTTTCCAAAGGAGATTTTCTCCATTTTACAAACAGAGCTAAACAAAAAAGGAAAACTGTGGAGCTAAGAAATTAATGCAGAGTGCCATTCCGGGGGAGAGGGAGGAGGTTATGAATATCTTAAGAATTCAGTCCTCACTTTTAAACACTTTACTTTCTCTCTCTCTCTTTCTCTCTCTCTGTCCATGAGAGAAGTTAACAAGTGTTCTTCCCCTTTGCAGAAACACTATGACATGCTGGATGTGGAGCCTCTGAAAGAGCTGATTGATATAAAATGGAGACATTTTGCGGCAGTGATGTTTGGCATCAGCACAGCCCTGTATCTGCTGTACATAACTACTTTCACTGTGTTGGCTGCATACCAACCCCAGATCAACCAGGTGAAGATTTCTGGAAAGATTCAAGCTTTCTGCATGGAGCTATTTAAAGTATTTAACGTACATTGCCAGATCCCACCCCTAGCTGGACAGCAGAACTAGAACTCTGCCAGAAGCCCTGCTGTGGGTGTCCCTCATGCACACAGGTCACCACCGTTTCAGCATCAGGAAGTGTTATGTGTGTGCTGTTCCGTCTCCATGAACTGTAGATATATACACAATAATACATTCAAAATGGTGGGCTCTCAATTAACTTCAGCCACTTGAGACAGATCTTGGAGTCATTGTCGATAGTTCTCTGAAAACATCTGCTCACTGTACAGCAGCAGTCAAAAAAGTTAGCACGGTATTAGGAACCATTAGGGAAAGAAAAGATACGATAGTAAGAATCATAAAATCATATGAATCCATGGAACGCTCACACCTTGAATGCCGCATGCAGTTCTGGTTTCCCCATTGCCAAAATGATGTATTAGAAACAGTGCAGAGAAGGGCAACAAAAATGATTAAAGGTATGGAACAGTTTCCGTATGAGAGATTAACTAGGCTGGAGTTAACTTAGTTTAGAAAAAAGCCAATATGCTAGAGGTCTACAGAATCATGAATGGTGTGGAGTAAGTAAAAGTTATTGATCACCTCGTATAATACATGAATCAGAGGTCACCCGATAAAATTAACAGTCTGCAGATTTAAAACAAACACCAGGCAGTACTTCTTCACAAATCGCATGGTCAGTCTTTGGAACTCACTGCAGGGGATGTTGTGAAGGCCAAAAGTAGAAACGGATGTTTAAAAGAATGAGAAGTTCATAGAGGACAGGTCGATCGTGGATCAGTCGCCAAGATGTCCCTAAGCCTCCGGCTGCCAGATCCTGGGAGCAGGAGAGCGAGAACCTTGGTAGAAGTTGGGGGTAAGATCATGAGGCTCTGCCCCTCTTGGTGGCCAGACCGAAAGGCAGAGCCAGGCAGTGGCAAGAGCAACTCAGGGAGACCTGGACCATCCGCCTGCCCTAGGTGAGGGGGATTACTCAAGAGCAGCCTTTGGCCAGTCTCTGTCCCCCAGAGGTTGTTCTATTTATTCCCTTTGAAGAATCTGGTGCTGGCCACTGTCAGAAGACAGGATACTGGACTAGATGGACTGTTAATCTGACCCAGTGTGGCTGTTCTTATGTGTACGAGAGATAATACTCAGCAATGCAAAATCCTGGCCGTGAGTCTTGGCTGGTATTGCACTGTGGGCTTGGGAGAAGCAAGGAGGACCACAGTCAACACCTTCCGCATTCGATTTAGTGGGTCTTTACTAGACCCACTAAATTGAATGCTGGAAGATCAATTGCCATAGCGCTGATCTTTCCGCAAGTATACGCATAGCCTCAGACTACATTTTTGTCTTGTTTTCTTCCCTGTTCCTTTCAGCAGATGGCAGCACCCAACACAACTGTACATGTTTTGCAGCAGGATCTCCATGAGGCAAACGGTAGAAACCCATGGCTTCTTGTGGCGCAAATTTACACTTTAATAGCAGCCATTTCCTTCTTGGTTAAGAGTGTAAGTAGAACCACACGTCTAGCCACTGGAATATGATACAATTGAAGTCCCTGGGGGCTCGCTGACAAAGACAGAATAGAATACAGACATATATGTTTTCTTTTGCTATGTTAAAAGTGTTCACACTAATGGATTTCACACAATCAAAGACTCTTAATCTTAACTGCTCCACAATAATAAAGCTCATCACAATATTTCTCCTTAACTGTAACCCTGATAGTGATGTCTTATGATAAGTTAAACACTGGGGCTGCGTCTAGACTGGCATGATTTTGCGCAAATACCTTTAACGGAAAAACTTTTCCATTAAAAGTATTTGCGCAAGAGAGCCTCTATACTGGCATGTGCCTTTGCACAAAAGCATCCGTGCCCAGTGTAGACACTCTCTTGCACAAGAAAGCTCCGATGGCCATTTTAGCCATCGGGCTTTCTTGGGCAAGAAATTAACGTTGCCTGTCTACACTGGCCTCTTGCTCAAGAATACTTGCGCAAGAGGGCTTATCCCTGAGCGGAAGCATCAGAGTATTTGCGCAAGAAGCACTGATTTTGTACAAGCGACGAGGAGTCCTGTGGCACCTTATAGACCAACTGAAGTGTGGGAGCATAAGCTTTTGTGGGCAAAGACCCACTTCGTCAGATGCATGGGTTGGTCTATAAGGTGCCACAGGACTCCTCGTCGCTTTTGCAGATTCAGACTAACACGGCTACCCCTCTGATACTTGATTTTGTACAGTACAAAGTCAGTGTTCTTGCGCAAATACTCGCGGCCAGTGTAGACAGGCGGCAAGATTTTGCGCAAAAGCAACTGCTTTTGTGCAAAATCTTGCCAGTCTAGACACAGCCAGGCATTATGGAGCATTCACTTCCTGCATAGAACCAACACAAGACTTACGCACCACTTAGATCTTAACATTTAGTGAGATATGGGGAGACATTGGCCTTGTGTTGACCTTCTATACAGAGGGGGATTTCAACCCTAGTGAGCTAAGCAAAGCGCATGGTTTCCCAGGAAATTTCAGTGCAAAACACTACTGTCCTTTCAGAGGGTCATAGAGGGATTATGTCCAACCGACTGTAGGTAGCAAAGTTAATGAACTGGAACATATTTCAAAATCACATTTTTAAAAGTGTTGACTAAGCTTCTAAGTGTTAACTAAGTTAAGTGGAAGGACTTGTATTTGATCCACATGTTTGTGTTTCAGGGTTTAGAGAGCTTCCGGATGTGGCCTTTCACATTTCGCTCTGTTCTTCAGATTAACTATTTCTACGTTCTCTTGTAAGTTTTACTCTTCTTGTTGCTTCTGAATACAACATAGTGTTACACCCTGTCCCAATGGAACTAGTGTCTTGTGTTCCTGTAAGCCAGTCAGGCTAGACTTTTTAGCTATTTGAAAGTGCATTGCATGTATTTAATAAATACAGGTTGAATGTCTCTAGTCCAGTGCTCTCTGGTCTGGCAACATCCATGGTCTGGCATAATTTTAGTTAGCCAGATGTCCACTTACAATGCACATGGCCAAGTTTCCCCGTGGTAACGTTTGTTCAGAGTCCTGGCTCTCTGTGTACAGAGCTGCTATTTAGCTCAAATTTACCCCAAAATGTCTTTTAAGAGCCTAGTAAGCAGTGGAAGCATTGGTAACACTGCTAGACAATATTGACCTCCCGTGGTTCAGCAAATTCTCATTTTCAGCATTGATCAGGTCCTGAGGGTGCCAGACTAGAGGGGTTCATTCAACCTGTATATATATTTCTGTAACAACTGATGGGAAATATCTCTATGTTTTGACTATGGTTTTTTTTTTCCCCCAGTTTCATCCAAGCACTGCTCGTGATATGGGCACATATGTTGTACTTCATGCAAATGGAAAGTTATGTTATAATGAGGGTCTCAGCCTTAGTTTTGGGATGGTTCAATATCTTGTACTATTTCAGAGGGTTCAGAATCACTGGCATTTACACTGTAATGATTCAAAAGGTAGGTTCAAAACCTCTGATACATATTTACATATTAAAAGCATGTTAATACAGGTATGAAAACACAACATAACTAATTCATGTGCGAGTGGAGAATTTTAACCCCAGAAGCTGGGAAGAACCTATTGCTAAGGTATTCCCCATAAATATGTTCCTGTGTTTGGATTGTGAATATAAATATTGACCATAGCATCGCTCTTTGCTCCATTCAGGCATGTTTCAACCAACCAGAAGAAAAACATGCTAAACTATTCCTGTTCACTTAAATTTGCCTTGAAGTTGGTTTGCTTTACTTAAGCCATGCTTTATACAAACCCTGAGCTATCACAATGGGTGTGTCTAGACTACAGGGTTGTGTTGACAAAAGTGGACTTTTGTCGACAAAACTATACCTGCGTCTACACTACCGCTGAGGTCTGTCGACATAACGTCGACAGAACTTAGCAGTTTTGTCGATGCTGGTAAACCTCATTTTACGAGGCATAACGCCTTCTGTCGACAGAGTTCTGTCGACAGAAGGTGTTATTGCATGTAAACTGTCCTTTGCGTCTACACTACCATGTCGACAAAGCAGCTTGCTTTGTCGACAGAACTGACTGTAGTCTAGACACTCTTTGTCGACAGAAGCCTGTAGTCTAGATGTACCCAAAGTGACAGATTTACTGTATTATATTGTGTGCAAATTTAAAAGATCTGAAAGTATTTGGATTATGACCTTAAATTGTCTTTATACCTGTACACAGTAAGATTATATATTGCCAAACTCCAGACATAGATATATTAGCAAACTGAAGAGGTTTCATGTCATTTTCTACAAATTTCTATTTTTTCCATGATTTTTCAGATGATTTTAGTGAATGTTTCCAGGTTCCTTTTGGTTTATGGGGTTTTCCTGGTAGGTTTTGGAGCAGGTAAGAAGTTTTTCATATCAATATATTAAATTAGAGTAAATATTAATTTGATTTTAATGATATGGAAAGATGAAAAGGACAAGAAATTAAATCAATCCTATGTTTTTGGAGTCAGCAAGCATCCAGCATCACTACCGCTGCTTACCTAGGCAGCCCCTATTTTAGCTAAATCTAGAACTGTTCAAACCTTTTCTGTTCATGGGCTGTGAATTTGGGGGGAGCATATGTCACTGAAAACATAAATGTGAGCTTATGCAGTAACAGTTGGGACGTTACATTTTAAATATGCAGTAAGAGCTCAGGAAATATGTGGCGGAAAAGGCAACAAGTCACATTAAAGGATTAGCCAGATCGAGTCCTGGGCATTCATAGGGGTCCTTGCCCTGGAACAGTAGAGTCATTACACAGTTATATCCAACCCATGCCAAACGAAGTGGTAACTACATTTGCAATATCAGAAAACAATCTGGACAACATCAAATCTCAATTTGTACAAGGAAATGACTATGGTACCTGGTACCAGTAGCTCAGGCAATAGAAATTCAATATTTTCTTCTGTCAGTTCAGTGATTGTTCCGGCCTTTTCCTAAAGTCTGATGCTGGTTTTCTGTTACCCTGCAGGTCTTGCTTCTCTGATGAACGATTGCCCCCAGGACACAGAGTGCAGCCGATTCCACAGCTTTCACTCTGCAGCGTTTGAGCTCTTTAAGCTTACCTTAGGGCTCGGGGACCTCTCAGGGCATGAGGATTCCAAGTACCCGAAGGTTTTCATGCTTCTGCTCATCTGCTACGTGATACTCACCTTTGTGCTCCTCTTAAACATGCTGATCGCACTCATGGGGGAGACGGTCAATTCAGTGTCCCAAGAAAGTGAGAAAATCTGGAAGCTCCAGGTGAGGCTCATCCCTTTAGCAGTTCAAACCCAGTGACAAGACACTGTAATGTGATCAGAAATACCCAATAGTTGGCATACACGTGTCTCATCTACCTGTCAATTCTTTTAGGGTATGTCTACACTACCCCGCTAGTTCGAACTAGCGGGGGTAAGGTAGTCATCCGCAATTGCAAATGAAGCCCGGGATTTGAATTTCCCGGGCTTCATTTGCATAAAGCCGGCCGGCGCCATTTTTAAATGCCGGCTAGTTCGAACCCCGTGCCGCGCGGCTACACGCAGCATGGAGTAGCTAGTTCGGATTAGGCTTCTAATCCGAACTAGCTGTACTCCTCGTGGAATGAGGAGTACAGCTAGTTCAGATTAGGAAACCTAATCCGAACTAGCTACTCTGTGCCGCGTGTAGCCGCGCGGCACGGGGTTCGAACTAGCCGGCATTTAAAAATGGCGCCGGCCGGCTTTATGCAAATGAAGCCCGGGAAATTCAAATCCCGGGCTTCATTTGCAATTGCGGATGACTACCTTACCCCCGCTAGTTTGAACTAGCGGGGTAGTGTAGACATACCCTTACATTTTTCTTAACCCTCCCAGGAACATCAGAAAAATGAAACATCTATTTCACACTGCAGTTACAGGTAACAATACCTGGAATTGGCTGCATCGTTGTCAGGCCTCAGGACTGTTCCACTAGGGAAGCTTTCCAGCATGACACTAGCGAGACACAACACATTCCTGGAGTCCATATTATCCAACCTGAATACAGAGTATTTCCCTTTAATATGTACAATCTAAACTACTGTGCCCACTGAGTATCTATAGCAATCATTCAACTGCAATGTCCTTATGTGGTGACTAGATGTCACCTTTCTCCATGTGAAGGCAGCTGTGCAAGCATGAAGTGCTTTTTTAAATGGTAGAAAGTCACACCAGGAAACACTTACCATTGGTTGCATTTGTACAGTTGTATGTGAGATTTTCAAAAGCTCTCAGACAATGGCCTGATGCTGCCCACACTGTAGATAAGTTAATGGAGGATAGGTCCATCCAAGGGTATTAAGTAATATGGCCAGGAACACAGCGTTCAGCTGATATATTACCATTACCTTCAATGTGCACAGAGTTAAGAGCACGGACAGGAAAATCCCACTCCAAGAGCACTCATACCTTCTGTAGACTTTCAAAACTGCATCCTTTGAAAACCTTGGGCAGGTAGAAAGACCAGCGAAACATGTCGCATGCAGTAAGAGCCATATGCAAGAACATACCCAGAATGATTCATTGTTTGCCATCATGTTGATTATACACAGAAAGCCATGACAATACTGGATCTGGAAAGAAGTTTGCCAGTGTCCTGGAGACAATGGCTCCAAAGAAAAAAAATTCACCCCGATATGCTAGTTGGCTATACCCCTGATGGCAAGAAAGATCAAAGAACTTGCTTACGGTACGTACAGTGAGACCTCTAGAGATCGAACTAACCATTTAATAAAAGTGTGATTTAAACTATTTTATTATGCTTAAATGTGATGGGCCCGAGCTCTGTGTGGCTCCCTGATAGAGCTTATCACACATGCATGCCGGAAGACCCTTCCGGGGTCACTGGGCCTTGCAGAGACTGTGGAGATGAAATTAATCCCTCTATCAAAGAAAACAGAGAAGGGCAGCAATCCACACCATCAGGGCCAGCACAGAGAGATTTGTGTTTACTTTTTGTGGAAAGCTCTTGGGTACTAAGGCGAAAGCCATCCCCGTGAACCCAACTTTTACATGAATGAAACTAAACTTCAGATTGGTAAGCTTCCTCTTGATATGTTTGCTTAAAATGAACAGGGTGAATGAAGTGAACAAAACCTACTGGAGTAACACACTAAAGAACAGGAAGGAAGATCCGAACCCCTTTGCAAAGGAAAAGAAAGACGGTAATGGCTGAGATCCTGTTTTTAACTGTAGGAGAACTTTTTACTGCCCTTAAACCTCAATAATAATTCCAATGGACCTATGACTAGAGTTACGCTATCTACCATGTCAGCCACCTCCAAGACTAGCCTAGTGTTGAACAGAGGAGCTTTGTGGCTTACAATTACACCGGGGGGGGGGGGGGGAGGGCAAATCTTGAAGTCCTTGTTGATGCACAACTCCCACGGACTTCAAAAGGCATTTCAAATCAGAATTCCAGGATTGGGCTTTCAGGATATTGAAAGGCAGCGACACCGTTATATCTGCCCAGTGAAGATCTGTGTTCTGATGAGATGTGAAAAACTGGAAGTTCTAAGTCACTTCATCTCTCACAAATAAGTTTTTAATTACATAGGATGGAAACCTGACCCCATTGAAATCAACGGCAAATTCCCATTGACTTAATTGGAGACAGGATTTCACCAATAATATGGGTTCTGTAGGGCTACGTCTAGACTGGCATGATTTTCCGGAAATGCTTTTAACGGAAAAGTTTTCCATTAAAAGCATTTGCGGAAAAGAGTGTCTAGATTGGCACGGATGCTTTTCCGCAAAAGCACTTTTTGTGGAAAAGCTTCCGTGCCGATCTAGACGCGCTTTTGCGCAAAAAAGCTCCGATCGCCATTTTAACTATCGGGGCTTTTTTGGGCAAAACAATACTATGCTGTCTACACTGGCCCTCGTGCGCAAATGATTTGCACAAGAGGGCTTTTGCCCGAATGGGAGCAGTGCAGTATTTCTGCAAGAACACTGACAATCTTACATGAGATCATCAGTGTTCTTGCGGAAATTCAAGCAGCCAGTGTAGACAGCTGGCAAGTTTTTCTGCAAAATCAAGTGATTTTGCGGAAAAACTGGCCTGTCTAGACACAGCCTAGATGTTACAGAGCTACAGAGTTACAGGCATAATAGATGCAGCAATGAAAGTAACTTAATATTTCTTGCTGATACTGTCCTATTGCTACCAGGTCTCTGGGTGTTTTTTGTGATGTTAAATAACGTGCTGCCAATGAGAATAATGTCATTGTTTGTGGAAGTTAGAGCAGATAGAAGTTTGAAGATAAATTCTAAAATGCAGGTGGTGGTTGGATAGCTTTTTTTCTTCCTGATCTTGTAATGATTTTTAATTGGATTTTTGTCGGTTTCACTTGCGACAAACCCAGAACTCCAACAGCAAACTGACTCCTTTCTCCAAAGTACACCCAAACTAAACAGAGACTATTGGCTGCTGCTTCTCATGCCAGCAGTTTCACCTTCTCCATATTTCTTTTCCAGGTTCGAGGAGAGATGTGGTAGAAAAAAAGGAACCTGAAGAAAACACCTCAGTACATAAACTGATATGTGAAGAGGTGTCGGTTCAGCAATGGGCAACTTAGGCTAGTGAGTGAGTGAGATGGAGGCCACTCATGTAAATGGGCTGCAAAACTGTCATAACCAAGATGGTCTCCCAGGACAGGGTAGTTTTACTAACTGAGTTCGCACACTTTGGCTATGTCTACCTCTGGTATCCTGGAAAAACCCCATGGCAGCCAGGGAACGTGTCTGCTCTTCTGACATTTTATGCGAAAGAACAGCTGTGCTCCCTCCGAAGGGCTCTTCCGAAAGAGGAGGTTTTTCTAAAATTTGGCCCAATGTAGACGGGCCAAATCTCAGAAAAGCCTCTTCCGAAAAAACAGTCGAAAAAAGGTATGCAAATTGCAAACCTTTTTCCAAAAAAAAGCAGCCGTCTAGACATAGCTTTAGAGTTTTCAGGGTGTGCTGAGCAACAGTAAACAACATGTCTTGTAGCTTCACATAGTGGTGGGCCTATCAGGTTTCTGTGTTGGTTTCTTTAAGTTCTTACATGTGTATACTCGTTCAGGGCAAGTCAAACTCCCTCTGCTTTTACTTTGCACTGTAGAGTGAAGGAGAAGGATGCAAGTAAATATAAACATAGTCTGTATCTCCCTAAATAGACATTTATGGTACGTCTAAACTACATGCCTCCGTCAACGGAGGCATGTAGATTAGACAGATCGGCAGAGGGAAATGAAGCCGCGATTAAAATAATCACGGCTTCATTTAAATTTAAATGGCTGCCCCGCTCTGCCGATCAGCTGTTTGTCGGCAGATTGGGGCAGTCTGGATGCGCCGCGTCGACAAAGAAGCCTTTCTTGATCAGTGCAGGTATGCCTCGTGAAACCAGGTTTACCTGCGCCGATCAAGAAAGGCTTCTTTGTCGACGCAGCGCGTCCAGACTGCCCTGATCTGCCGACAAACAGCTGATCGGCAGAGCGGGGCAGCCATTTAAATTTAAATGAAGCCGTGATTATTTTAATCGCGGCTTCATTTCCCTCTGCCGATCTGTCTAATCTACATGCCTCCGTCGACGGAGGCATGTAGTCTAGACACACCCTTTTACTCTTCTTTTCTCTTGCATATCATAACATGTTAGAACAGCTAATTATAAACTTGACTATAACTCTGACACAAATGTACGGCCCTGCACAAATACAAAATTTATATCCAGTGACATGGATACCTGTGGACATAAATCAGCAGGGCTCAACAATTAGAGCAATCTACTCGCCCATGGCGAATAGATTTTAGCCCGGTGCGGCCGCACACCGCGGTCGGTGCATGTGCAGAGCGGTCGGTGCATGTGCAGTGCAGTCTGCACATGCGCAGCATCCCAAACAGCGTGGCTGGCGAGCAGGCCTCACCGCCGCTTGTCAAGCCCTGTAAATCAGTATCCACAGATCTGCAGGGCTCTCCCAGGAATGACAGGGGCCAAAGCAGCAGCTTGTCAGGTCGTCACTCCCAGGAGCCAGCGCCCTGCACTGGTAACTCCTCTGGCAGGGCTATGCCATCCCCAGCCCTGCCCACGGGGCACCTGCCCACAGGCACAGCTGCCACTGAGCCTGTTGCCACCCCAATAGCCATACTGCAGAAGCTAGAAGTGCAGAACTCTATGCAGATATGGATTTAGCTCCACAGATGTAAATTTTGTATTACACAGAACTGTACAAACCGTATCCTCCGCTCTTTCATCCTATACTAGCATAGTGCATGTTCGCTTTTGGTGACTGTTTGTGTGTCAGGTAGGGATGCAATGCAATAACTGTTTAAATAATTAACCAATAAGCATGAGCTTAATTAGTTACCAGTCACACACCACTTCCTGGCACTGCTCCCAGAGAGCTGGCTGCCACCCCACTCTGTTTGGGCTGCTCCCCCTGAGACAGAACCATCTTCAGGAGCGGGGCTAGAAGGTGGGAGTTGGTACCTGCCAGGAGCTAACTTAAAAGCCGGCTTCATGAGCACCGGCTCCGGAGGTGCCCGCTGCCACCCCACGCTGCAGGCTCTGCAGTATAGCGCCCCTGCTCCCAGGGAGCCAGGCAGGCGGCAGGCTCTGCAGTATAGCGCCCCTGCTCCCAGGGAGCCAGGCAGGCGGCAGGCTCTGCAGTATAGCGCCCCTGCTCCCAGGGAGCCAGGCAGGCGGCAGGCTCTGCAGTATAGCGCTCCTGCTCCCAGGGAGCCAGGCAGGCGGCAGGCTCTGCAGTATAGCGCTCCTGCTCCCAGGGAGCCAGGCAGGCTGCAGGCTCTGCAGTATAGCGCCCCTGCTCCCAGGGAGCCAGGCAGGCGGCAGGCTCTGCAGTATAGCGCCCCTGCTCCCAGGGAGCCAGGCAGGCTGCAGGCTCTGCAGTATAGCGCCCCTGCTCCCAGGGAGCCAGGCAGGCTGCAGGCTCTGCAGTATAGCGCCCCTGCTCCCAGGGAGCCAGGCAGGCTGCAGGCTCTGCAGTATAGCGCCCCTGCTCCCAGGGAGCCAGGCAGGCGGCAGGCTCTGCAGTATAGCGCCCCTGCTCCCAGGGAGCCAGGCAGGCGGCAGGCTCTGCAGTATAGCGCTCCTGCTCCCAGGGAGCCAGGCAGGCTGCAGGCTCTGCAGTATAGCGCCCCTGCTCCCAGGGAGCCAGGCAGGCTGCAGGCTCTGCAGTATAGCGCCCCTGCTCCCAGGGAGCCAGGCAGGCTGCAGGCTCTGCAGTATAGCGCCCCTGCTCCCAGGGAGCCAGGCAGGCGGCAGGCTCTGCAGTATAGCGCCCCTGCTCCCAGGGAGCCAGGCAGGCTGCAGGCTCTGCAGTATAGCGCCCCTGCTCCCAGGGAGCCAGGCAGGCTGCAGGCTCTGCAGTATAGCGCCCCTGCTCCCAGGGAGCCAGGCAGGCTGCAGGCTCCGCAGTATAGCGCCCCTGCTCCCAGGGAGCCAGGCAGGCTGCAGGCTCTGCAGTATAGCGCTCCTGCTCCCAGGGAGCCAGGCAGGCTGCAGGCTCTGCAGTATAGCGCCCCTGCTCCCAGGGAGCCAGGCAGGCGGCAGGCTCTGCAGTATAGCGCCCCTGCTCCCAGGGAGCCAGGCAGGCGGCAGGCTCTGCAGTATAGCGCCCCTGCTCCCAGGGAGCCAGGCAGGCTGCAGGCTCTGCAGTATAGCGCCCCTGCTCCCAGGGAGCCAGGCAGGCTGCAGGCTCCGCAGTATAGCGCTCCTGCTCCCAGGGAGCCAGGCAGGCTGCAGGCTCCGCAGTATAGCGCTCCTGCTCCCAGGGAGCCAGGCAGGCGGCAGGCTCTGCAGTATAGCGCCCCTGCTCTCAGGGAGCCAGGCAGGCTGCAGGCTCTGCAGTATAGCGCTCCTGCTCCCAGGGAGCCAGGCAGGCGGCAGGCTCTGCAGTATAGCGCCCCTGCTCCCAGGGAGCCAGGCAGGCTGCAGGCTCCGCAGTATAGCGCTCCTGCTCCCAGGGAGCCAGGCGGGCGGCAGGCTCTGCAGTATAGCGCCCCTGCTCCCAGGGAGCCAGGCAGGCTGCAGGCTCCGCAGTATAGCGCCCCTGCTCCCAGGGAGCCAGGCAGGCGGCAGGCTCTGCAGTATAGCGCCCCTGCTCCCAGGGAGCCAGGCAGGCTGCAGGCTCCGCAGTATAGCGCTCCTGCTCCCAGGGAGCCAGGCAGGCGGCAGGCTCTGCAGTATAGCGCCCCTGCTCCCAGGGAGCCAGGCAGGCTGCAGGCTCCGCAGTATAGCGCCCCTGCTCCCAGGGAGCCAGGCAGGCTGCAGGCTCTGCAGTATAGCGCCCCTGCTCCCAGGGAGCCAGGCAGGCTGCAGGCTCTGCAGTATAGCGCTCCTGCTCCCAGGGAGCCAGGCAGGCTGCAGGCTCTGCAGTATAGCGCTCCTGCTCCCAGGGAGCCAGGCAGGCTGCAGGCTCTGCAGTATAGCGCCCCTGCTCCCAGGGAGCCAGGCAGGCGGCAGGCTCTGCAGTATAGCGCCCCTGCTCCCAGGGAGCCAGGCAGGCTGCAGGCTCTGCAGTATAAAACTTACACTACGGAGTCCGCGGCATGTCACCACTAAGATTTTCAGCAGTTACACGGTTACTCAATTAATTGCTTTTTCACATCCCTTGTCTCAGGGAACTGATAATAAATTCTAGCCAATAACCAAACCAACACAGTGATTGCTGCCAGAGAATCATAGAACCATAGATCTGGAAGAGACCTCAGACGGTCAAGTCCAGCCCCCTGCTCTAGGCAGGACCAATCCCAACTAAATCAACCCGGCCAGGGCTTTGTCAAGCCGAGACTTAAACACCTCTAGGGATGGAGACTCCACTACTTCCCTAGGTAACCCATCCCAGTGCTTCACCACCCTCCTAGGGAAATAGTTTTTCTAATATCCAACCTGAACCTCTCCCACCACAACTTGAGCCCATTGTTCTGCCATCCGTCACTACTGAGAACAGCCTCTCTCCAGCCTCTTTGGACCCTCCCTTCAGGAAGTTTCAGGCTGCTCTCAAATCCCCCCTCACTCCTGCAGACTAAACAGAGCGCCGTTCTGGTGTGGTAACAATGAAGCTAAAACCTCCTCATCAATAAAACTCGTATTTCTCTCGCAGAGCTACGGACTGTTGGTGACTGAGCCTGAGCTCACTGCAGCCTGAGTAGCTGCGTCAGTCGGGGTGACCCTGCCTACCCCACACAAGCCCCAGGGGCGGAAGGCTGCTCTAGGACATTCCTTCCAGCGGCTGAGGATCCCAAGCGTGCGCGTGGATGTGGTGCTGGGGAGCGAGGCGTGAAATCCAACAGGGCGCCTCCAGGGCTAGGCCAGGGGTCGGCATCGCCACAAGCAGCACGTGAGCCAATTTTCACTGGCCCGCGCCGAGGGCTCAGCCCCGCCCCCTGTCCCTTGCGCAGTGGGGCGCCCCTGCTGTCACTGGAGCCCTCCCTCTGCCCCAGTAGCAGGTTTGCTGCAGCGGGAGGAGGCCCCGCTGGGGCTGAGACTCCTCAGCGGCACGAACCCGCCACAAGCCACCGCGGCAGCCACAGCCAGGCCCCCAAAAGTGCCTCTGACCAGGTTAGCTTGCGTCTCGGCTGCCTCTGGAGGGGCTCCTGTCCCCGAGCCCCACCTCAGAGGGGCTGCGCCCCCACCCCACCCTGGCCCAGGCTTGCCTCCCCTTCCCCCGCTGGACCTGGGTGTCGCCTGCAGGCAGCCACTGCCTGGCTGGAGTCGCAGCGTCGCTGGGCTGAAGGGGCCCAGACTGTGAAGCCCTGGCTTATGCCTTGCCTCCCTTGCACGGTGCCTGTGAGGGGCCGGGGCCCCCTCACCCTCCTGCCCCTGTCTGGACCCGCGCACCTGGTGCACAAGTGGCGCTGGTGCTTCAGCCTCACAGTGCGCCCTTTGCAAGGGGGCTCCCGTCCTGTGGGGGTTTCAGAAAAATGCAGGGCAGTGGGAACCCCAAACTCTGGGAGTGTCGCGCCGGGCACCCCAGTACGTGCCCCGAGAAGCACTGGCCCCTGAAGGAGATTCGGCAGCATCCCAGCTCTAGCTCTGACTTTCCCCTGTCAGAGTCTCTAAGTTCCACCTTCCGCTGCTCTCATGCAAAGCGCCTCAGCACCTGAGATCTCTGAGCACTTCGCTGTGATTTCTCTCGGACCATGTGGCCGTAAGGGCAGCCCTGGACCTTGTGGCCATGGCCGTGGCTGCAAGGGGGTGCAAAGCCAGGTAAGCATCCCCCCATGCCCAAACCCCCACACTCAATTCCCTCACTCACCCCCCTTATCCCGACAAGACCTCACACCCCCCAGCTTGCTCTGACACCCTCACTTGCTCCTGCACCCTCTGCTCCCAGCCTGCTTCTGCACCCTACCTCCCAACCTCTCCCTCTTCTGCACACCACCTCCCTCCCAGATCCTGCACCCCATCCCTATCCCACTTGATGGCAGCCCTGTCTTGCACACTGAACTCCTCATTTTCGTCCTCACACCAGAGCCTAAGGCTGTGGTCACCAACCAGTTGATCACGATCGACTGGTCAATCGCACGGTCTCGACCAATTGATTGCGAGGCATTCCAGGCACCTCATTTCCCCCCACGCCCCAGAAGTCCCCCTACCTACCTCGAGTGACAGTGGAGCTGCCCATGGGGTGGACGGAAGTTCTGCAGCTGCATGTCACTTCCGGGGGTTCCGGAAATGCACTGGCTGCTTCCTTGCTCCAGGTCTGTGGCATGCTGGGAACTTAGCGGGTGAGTCCCAAGAGGCGTGCGCTGGGACGTCCCTTCTCTGCGGGGAGGGGGGGTTGGAGGAGGGTTTTTTGGGTTTTTTTGCAGCTCACTTGTGTGGCTCCAACTGACTTTTCTGTGGGTCAGTGCCCCCCTGACTCAAAACAGGTCCCCGCCCTTCTCATAAAGACAATGCAGAAATTTTCTGTGTTTGACACAGTATTTTATTTAAAAATGAAGCCTGGCTGACAAACCCCCAATTGGGGCCAAGCCCCCATCTGGTCACAGCATGACAACATTCCTGCACCCACCTTTGTCCTAGATCTGAACCTCTCATACACTGGAACCCCCTGCCCTGAGCCCCTCACATACCCCAAACCAAATTCCTAAACCCTCACATCCACAAGCCTGTGGCTTGCTTAGTACCTCAACCTTCCATCTGACCCCAACACTGCCAGGCCTGGAGCTCCCTCCCCAAGCCAACATCCCCTTCTCCACCTCCTCCTGCATCCGGATTTCCTCTCAGAGCTTGCACTTCTCACTCCTTCCCACACCCAAATCCCTCATTCCCATCCCAGAGCCTCACATCCTGTCTCAGCAAGGGTACGGCTGGACTGCAGGAATTTTTCAGGATTCCAGAGATATCCCAGAAAAACTCTTCTGAATCCAGGGATGCGTTCGTTTGTTCTTCCACTTTTTTTAATGGAAGAGCAAACAGGCTCTTTTGGTCACCCCTACGTTCCTCTTTCCACGAGGAATAAGGGGGCTTCCAAAAGAAGGGGTTTTCTCACATTGGTTCCAGTCTAGACAGGCCAAATGTTGGAAAAACCTCTTCCTACAGAAGAATTGGGGAAAAAAGCAGCAGTATAAGGGTTGGGGATAGCAA
This sequence comes from Pelodiscus sinensis, assembly GCF_049634645.1. Classification (NCBI taxonomy): domain Eukaryota; kingdom Metazoa; phylum Chordata; order Testudines; family Trionychidae; genus Pelodiscus; species Pelodiscus sinensis. Next base: position 3,719,865 of record NC_134731.1, on the reverse strand, counting down.
GTGATGGAGAGGAGGAGAATAGAGAGGGCGGGGCTTCAAGGAAGGGGCGGGGCAGTAGATCTTGGCTTGTTCTATCATTTAAAAAGTGATCTTGGGTGTAAAAAGGTTGGAGACCACTTGTCTAAGGGGTCCATAAAATCCACTAACTCTGGCACCTCAGAAAAGTAAATCTGGCCTATGGGAAAGCCTAAAACTCAGTCTTCTCTATCCCTTCCCCGCGCTCTGTGGGGCTGGAGCACCATAGCAGTGAGGTGTCTCAGTTGGGGGCCACATCAGTGAGGGTTGGGTTTTTTTTGGAGGAATTTTTTTGCTTCTCACTCATGTGGTCCTCAACTGATTTTTCTGTGCGTCAGTGACCCCCCGACCAAAAAAAGGTTCCCAACCCCTGCCATAAATAAAGAAAACATCGGAACCTTTTGTGTCAGATGTAATACTTTACTTTATTTAAAATGAAGTTTGATAAACTAACATGAGAAAGTTAAAACATTTAATCTGTTTAATAATTTAAATTAAACCATTCTCCCTAGCTGCAGCTGGTTCAGAAAATATGGTCACTGTATGCAGCCTGCCCCTGCCCCCTCTGGCGCACAGATCCACAAATAAGTTCAATCTTGGCATGCCACTTCTGAAAGGTTGCCGATCCCTCGTCTAGGCCATTTGTAGTTTTTCCACTGGGAGATGAGGAAAACTCCGTGTGGGCAAAAATACTTACTTTATTTCCTGCTTTTAACCAGCCTGTGTGAAGTACCGTAGAAAATTCAAAGGAGCCTTCAGATGTTGATCTGGAAGTTAATAGCTAACGAATCACAGAGACTTAATGACCAATTTTTGGCAGACATGTTGGAAATAACCATGGAAACATGGCCTTAACCCAACACACTGTTCACTCAGCATGTTTAAGTCATTACAAGTCATTACATACAGTAACGTCCTCTGTCCTTTAGCCACAATGCCCTGTTCACATAAAGGACTCCGAATCCATGGTCTGTGAATACAGGCAATACACTTAAAAACAATTATACTTAGCCACCTTCTTAAGAACAAAATACAACAATAAAAATCTACGCCGACTTCGGAAGTGAATCCTTCCTTTCCTCAGAGGCTTCAGGCTCACAATCGCGTTCCAAAATGGGTTTTAACTTGGCGTCTTCTGGCTGTTTCTGTGCCACTTCTCGCCTGCTCCCATCTCTCAAAAGTGGAACCAAGGTCTTCCAGTTTTTCCCTGAAACTTTTCAGAAAAGTGGCTGTTATTGTTTTTCTCCTATAGAAACAGACTAGAACATTCCTGGTTGCCAACACAGAAGGAAGCTGGTGTAAACTTAATAGAATAAATTCTCTACTTCTGCTTTTTGGCTACGTCTATACTGGCATGATTTTCCGTAAATGCTTTTAATGGAAAAGTTTTCCATTAAAAGCATTTTCGGAAAAGCGCGTCTAGATTGGCCACAGACGCTTTTCTGCAAAAAAGCCCCGATCACCATTTTCGCGATCGGGGCTTTTTTGCGGAAAATAGTACTGTGCTGTCTACACTGGCCTTTTTGCCTGAACGGGAGCAGCATAGTATTTCCGGAAAAGCACTGACAATCTTACATGAGATCGTTAGTGCTTTTCCGGAAATTCAAGCGGCCAGTGTAGACAGCTGACAAGTTTTTCCGCAAAAGCAGATAATTTTGTGGAAAAACTTGCCAGTCTAGACACAGCCTATGAGTTTTATTTTTCTGTTAGTTTCCCATTCTTTTAAGCTGACAAGTATGCCCACTGATGTATGAGTTGGGTTTTTCTGCACTGGCTAGTGGGCTACTATGTTGGGGGGTCGGGGCCCTCTAAGGGCAACTCCCATGGTATTCTGCTGCCATCACCAAGAAGTGCCTCTCCTTACACACCATCCAAACATCCAGAGTGAGGAATCTGAGGGAGCTAGCATGTTCCAAGGAATCAAAGTGGACAATGAATAAGGGGCTAGTTCATTTTAATTCTTTTGCTCACTGTATTCATTCTGCGACTGTCCATGTAGCTTTTGAAGTCTCCCTGAGAAATGTATAAATTGCACTACCTCGATAACCCAAATGTATAATCTAATATCTGACTATGGGTAGAACCAGCGTGTCCACATGCCTGGATTCCTCACCTCTGCTAGACTTAAAAGAAAAACTCAAGTTTCGCTTCAAGCCCGTGCTGTACCCAGGCTCCTCGTTGATTATGCCCAGGTTAGTGTTCCACGTGGACCAGTTCACCTCATCGACTCTGGAGAGAGAACAACAAGAGGGATTTCAGCTTGAAAAGGGGATCTCATCTATTCTGCAGAAAGGGATCTAGAGTCTCAAGGCACTCATGGTATCACTTGCTTACTCAACCAGTTCTCTGTGGGGACAAGTCCCACGTAGAACCGTAAGTACTAGTCCTGAAGTACTCAAAGTTCACAGCAATGACCCTGGAATTTTTGTGCAGTAAAGTATTGCAGAATGCTGCTGGCCTAATCTTCCTGACGGATTAAAGCTCCCTGTGGGTTAATGCTCTATATTAAGGTACTTAATATCCCAAATACAATTCTCCATCTACTGGATATTTGCAAAAGGTCACTCTCAGCGTGATGGAGAGCGGCAATTTCACACAGCGAATTCAGTACTGTTTCCTGAGCAGGCACCCTCCCGGCTCAAAGTCATCTCATGTGATGCAGAGAAACAGCGAAGGATCCCCCCAGTTACACACTGTCCTTGAGTCCCAGGGCAAAGGGGGTGGCCGTGAGCTTGGGAATCCATGAGTATGCAGATCCACTGGCCAAGGAAGAGTTCAGACTCTCACCAGCTCGCAGTTCTGCCAACACTTCATGGTTTGCCAAGGGAATGTCATAGACATTCCCGCTGCACAAGTCAGATACTCATCCTCTACGCTCAGGCAGGATTCTCCTCACTGAGAAATTTGCATCATGAGGGCCCAAGAAGTAAAGCAACGTGGAAAGGAAAAGCTCAGCTGCAATATATCTGCTCATAACTGAGCTATGAGTTTTCTCGAGTCTGACAGCAATGATAGATGCTATGGACACCACTCCTTACCCATCCTGGCTAATAGCCATTAATGGACTTAACCTCCATGAATTTATCTAGTTCTCTTTTAAACCCTGTTATAGTCCTAGTCTTCACAACCTCCTCAGGCAAGGAGTTCCACAGGTTGACTGTGCGCTGAGTGAAGAACTTCCTTTTATTTGTTTTAAACCTGCTGCCCATTAATTTCATTTGGTGACCCCTAGTTCTTATATTATGGAAACAAATAAATAACTTTTCCTTATTCACTTTCTCCAAACCACTCATGATTTTATAGACCTCTATAATATCCCCCTTAGTCTCTTCTTTTCCAAGCTGAAAAGTGCTAGTCTTCAGTATTAAACAGGACACAATGCTGCTAGTATAATATAGAAGTTCTCCTTGGCGTTGTGGCATCGCAGACCCAGCAGCCTGGACCCAGTCTGCTGTGAATCCGACTAAGAACCCGTTTCACCCAGGCCACTGAACTGCCATCACTTAGTGCAATTTTTGGTCACCCAGTTTCAGAGCCCCACATCCAATTACCAGGCCTGTCAAGATGTATCTACTGAAGCTAAAACCAGGTTACCTGAAACACCATCTATAGTCATCCTTGTCATCAGGTGTGGTTCCCACTAAGACTCGCTTCCCAGATCGGAATGAGCTTATCATGCAGTTCAGGTAGCTATTTTCGATATTCAAGATGGTAATGGCTCGCTACCAATTGAAAAAAGCAAGGGGAATGGGGAACAGCTGTGTTTAACTCTATTTATACAGAAGGCAATTCCTATCTTTATAAAACAAAAATCCCCAAAGGTTCACCTGCATTCCCAGCGTAGGACAATGATCACACCACCCACAAGATACACAATTTCTCTACAAGTTTGCTTTTTAAAATGATGGACGATTACTGCTATGCAGTTAAACTACAGGGTTTCTTTTCTTACACAAAAGCTGACATGGCAGTGCCTGCAAGCCTGGCAGAAGGCATTTGCTTTCTTCCAATGCAGAATGTCTTTTCAGAGTCTGATCATGGCTTTCCATTGTCAAGAGCCTAAACACCTTGGCTATGTCTAGACTGGCCAGTTTTTCCTGAAAATCAGTCGCTTTTCCGGAAAAACTTGCCAGCTGTCTACACTGGCCACTTGAATTACCACAAAAGCACTGACTTCCTACTATAAGAAATCAGTGCTTCTTGCGGAAATACTATGCTGCTCCCGTTCGGGCAAAAGTCCCTTTTGCGCAAAACTTTTGTGCAAAAGGGCCAGTGTAGACAGCTCAGATTTGTTTTGCGCAAAAAAGCCCCAATCGCGAAAATGGCGATCGCGGCTTTTTTGCGCAAAAGCGCGTCAAGATTGGCCACGGACGCTTTTCCGCAAAAAGTGCTTTTGCGAAAAAGCGTCCGTGCCAATCTAGACGCTCTTTTCCGAAAATGCTTTTAATGGAAAACGTTTCCGTTAAAAGCATTTCCGGAAAATCATGCCAGTCTAGACGTAGCCCTCCTGATTTTGAGCCTGTTATTGTCTGATGATAAAAATATTTTCTTAAACTGCAAACATCTGTGAACTATTTGGTGCCTATTGAGAACATCTACTTAAACAGCGCATCATACACTAAATGAGGAAAGGGGCCAAGGACAGTCCTAAAGGCTTGTACTCATGCACAAGGAATCAGGAGATACAAAGCCATGAAGATCTGCAAGTTTAGAAACATGCCAGTCCCTCCTGATTCCCCTCACAGCTCTTCTCCCCTAAGTTCTCTTTCCATTTCCAAAAAGAAGACCAGAATTCTGGGTGATCGACAAACCTGGAGCTTCCAGATGCTCTTGCTCTCTTGTGCGATCTTGTTCACAGTTTCCCCCATCAGCGCAATCAGCATGTTGAGCAGCAGAATGTAGGTGAGGATGACATAGAGGACCAACAAGATGACGAAGACAGACTTGAACCTGTAGTTTTCAGTGAACTCTAGATCTCCCATGCCGATGGTGAACTTGAACAGCTCCAGGCAGGTGTAATACAGATTATTGTACGACAAGCAGCCACGCTTCACCTGGCTTCCTCGGGAGCAGGGAGAAGTCTCATTTTCTTGTCCCTCATTGTCATCTTCAATCAGAGTCACCACAGCTGTTGCAAATGTACACAAGAAAAAAATACTCAGAGACCATGCTCATTTTGCAAACACTGAGAAACTTGCCAAAAGGAATCTGATTAGATATAATATCGTGATGGCCACTAACTGCAGGCAGAGTTGTGGGAAGTCAGGAATGCTGAAAAATCAGTCTCCAAGATTCTGAAGTTGGGCACTGAACATGGAGAGATCCAAAATCAGAGGTTCCTTGAAAATGTAGTATCCTAGGGTATGTCTACACTACCCCGCTAGTTCGAACTAGCGCGCGGCTACACGGGGCTCGAACTAGGTAGTTCGGACTAGGATTCCTATTCCTATTCCTATTCCGAACTACCGGTACACCTCGTGCTAGTTCGAACTAGCGGGGTAGTGTAGACATACCCCTAGTTTCTCCATCTGTAAAATGGGAACAATGCTGCTTGGGCAGCCACTTTGAGATCTATGGGTAAAAAGCCCCACATAAATGCTAAGTTGTATTTTTTGTGCACTAGAGATTCTGTTCCGGGACATGATGTAGATTTCTTAGGTTTTTAGTTGATAAAGGGAATTCTAAATTAACTGAAAAGGTGATTTTTGCTAAACGTGATTCTCTAAGAAAGAAACAGGAATAAATAACCCCCGGGGTGTTATTACCTGTGGAAAATCCAAAGAGAAATACTAGGTAGACAAACATGAAGCGACATAAATCCCTCAGGATCATCTGAAACAGAACATTTCATAAGAATGTAACACAAGCTACACCCAAGAGTGGTGGAAAGTCCAGGTCTGGCTCCAGGAAGGCACCCTACAGTGTGAATTCAGTGCCCTTGTCTTACGCCATGACCAAGTTTCCTTGTCAATATAGGCAACCAAACCCTTAGCATTATTCCTAAAGCCTCTTTCATCCATATGTAATCTATCTCATGCCAAATATATCACATGCCAACCTTTCATGTGAACCAAGTTAAGACAATGTGGCTTTGTGTCCCCCTCTATGGGCTGGTTGGTCAGACCACATGAAGAGGTCTGATTTCATTGCAGAGAAGGTCTGAAAATAATGGAGGAGAGGAGAGTTACGGGCATGTGCCTTTTCAAACTCCCTGGGAGCAGTGAGGTAGATTATCCCCCAAGTTGAAAATAAATCGGCTTTCCCTGGTTTAAACCATGGGGTGAGCCAGTGGTGGCACCTCTCAGGCCTGGGCAAATTCAGCAGAGCTTGCAGCTGCTCCCTAGACTGACCTTCTCAATCATGACAGAGTAAATTCCCATCTGCTGGAAGCCTCGGGTGTAGTACAGCATGTTAGCCCAGCCCAGTGCCAAGGAAAACACCATGAATGCCACGTAGAGCTCCTGGCCACAGAAGTACAGCACCGCCGAAGTCAGCAGGAACAGGGAGTGGACAAAGCTGAAAGACAAGCGTGGGCCAAGCATAGGGTGCAGATCCTCCCAGGCAGGCAAGAAAGGAGGGAAGACATACGCAGTGGCATCAGCTCATAAGAACCCAGGTAGACATGTTTTCCTAGGCCAGCCTCCATCCCTTGAGAGACTCCTTCCCTTTCCTCCGCACTTCTCTTCTCCACCCCACTCCGTTCCTTTCCCTTTAACTCCCAAGCGTCCCACACTCCCGTTTTGCCAACCCGCTGCTGTTTTACTGCCTTGCAGAGGGTCAGCAGGACCAGCCACAACTCCCTGTGCCGTCCTCGAGGGGGCTGTCTCTGGCACGCCTCTGACCACTGAACTGCCAGCCTTTCAGGGCACCGCACTGCAGAGCAGCCTTCTAACTGGAGAGGGCAGAAGGCTCCAGCAGCATAAGGCTGAAGGTGCCACTGGGGACAGGAGAGGGCCTGTGCACAGAGCATCGGGCTGTAAGTCGGGAGTCCTGGAGCTATTCCTGGGACCAGACAGTTAACCTCTCAGCACTCACTTTCTCCACCCGGTGATAACCTGGAGTCTCCCTTTCCCCCCATGCAAAGTGCCAGGAGAACTAGGGATGGAAAGCCCTGTGCTCACTATGCTTATTGCAAAGCCTGGACATGTGATGCCTGGCTTGAGACCATGAGTCCCGTAGCTTCCTAAAAGCCCCATTCAAACACAGAGCAAGAAGTTGCTGAGAAGCTTACAAAAGAACCTCACTGTAACTGTCAGCTAGCAGAGTCTTTAAGGACGGCCGCCTCTGCAGGAAATATTGGATCTGCAAAAAAGGGAGACGAAAGGCCAGTTTCAGGTCCCAAGGACATTTCTGCTGTGCAGCTGCCAAGGGGACCCTTTAACTCCCAAGCGTCCCACACTCCCGTTTTGCCAACCCGCTGCTGTTTTACTGCCTTGCAGGGGGTCAGCAGGACCAGCCACAACTCCCTGTGCCGTCCTCGAGGGGGCTGTCTCTGGCACGCCTCTGACCACTGAACTGCCAGCCTTTCAGGGCACCGCACTGCAGAGCAGCCTTCTAACTGGAGAGGGCAGAGGGCTTCAGCAGCATAAGGCTGAAGGTGCCACTGGGGACAGGAGAGTATCTAAGTCCTGGCTGTTATCTCGGTCAAACGGTTTGAAAATGCTGCCGCTGCTGCCACCGCTGCCCCTAAGTGCCGGGGAGGTCTGCTGAGTCGGGTCCAAGCTGGAAAACAGCTCAGCCCAAGTTAGTCCACAAGGACCTCTTAATGCAACATGCAGTCCAGGAAGCACAGGCCTTAATTCCGGTTATCCCCTCAGGGCAGGGCTAGATTGGATCTTGCGGCTTGTGCCGGAGACAGCAGCCCACTCACTCACTCACTGAGCAACTGTGCTCACATTGTACTTGCGGTGCGTTCTTTACGCTGGCCACAATACAGTTGCTGTTTGTCTCCAACCTGGAACTGAAGAGCTCTTAAGTTCTTAATGGTGCAGGCCCTGGCTATATTCAGTGCCCCCTTGAGCCTGGTCTTGGCTGGTATCCATGCTCAGGCACATGTAGACTTTGTAGGGACTTTCCTCTCATACAGTAGGATGACAGGCAACTGCGTTTTAGCTTTGTAGCTCAATAGGAATGTCATAGATCCCGGCTGTGCCATTAAAAACTAGCTCTAGCTTTCAAGTGAGAGACAGACTCTAAGAGCAACTAGCCCAAACCAGGGGAATGACGTCTATTTTTGGCTCCCACTCATCCACGGGGCTTGAAGGAGAAATTTCAAAGCTCTTACCCCTCTGCAAAAGAAATAGACACCTCCCAGCACACTCAGGATCTCTCCGATGACTCGGAAATACTCCCCTGTCGTGTATTCAAATCTGAAGGGAGGCTGCAGAACATAGGAGCAAAGGGTCAGCTCAGCTGGAGATGGAAAACAACTTGTCTCCCAATGTTCCCTCTAATCTTCTCCGTCCGTGTGCAGAATACATGTTTTATGTGCATGGAGGCGTGTGCGAATGTGCACCACCAGTAGCAACCAAAGACCTAGCTATGGGCGCTCTGCTAATCAGCTGGAAAGCGTGTGAATCTCTCCTGGGAAATTGCACAAGGGCCTGGCTTACAGAGAACACTGCTATCTGCTGAGCAGCTAAAGGTGCTCAGCTTCCCCTAGGATTGGTCCCTAAAAGCACAGCTTTCTCCATTCTCCAAGGAGGGGGCTGGAGGAGCAATCTCTCCCCTGCGCTTATTGTCCCCATCACTCGGGACAGAGGGAAGAATTCTGTAGAGTCTGAAACAAAATACAGGACTATGTAGCACTTTAAAGACTAACAAGATGGTTTATTAGATGATGAGCTTCCGTGGGCCAGACCCACTTCCTCAGCTCAAATAGTGGAAGAAAATTGTCACAACCATATATACCAAAGGTTACAATTAAAAAATGTATTAATTGTATCCTTTGGTATATATAGTTGTGACAATTTTCTTCCACTATCTGATCTGAGGAAGTGGGTCTGGCCCACGGAAGCTCATCATCTAATGAACCATCTTGTTAGTCTTTAAAGTGCTGCCTAGTCCTGTTTTTTGTTTCAGCTACACCAGACTAACACGGCTACATTTCTATCACTATTCTGTAGAGTCTAGCATTGTGAACATGGCAAGCAGGCCTGGGAATTCATACCCGGGGTGGTCGCACCGATGCGCATGACCAGGAAAGTACCTTTTTATCTTTCTCCACTGGTCTGAAGTAGGCGGCCAGGGTGAGTATGACAATGTGCATGGTATAAACAAAGAAGTTGAAATAAAACAGGCGTTTGACGAATCGGTCCCACTTGTCCTGCAGCAGCCTGTTCAGGGGCTCCACCAGCAGCATCTCATGGCGATTCTGCAAAGGTGGGGAGAGAGAGAAGGAAGCCAGTACACACATACACTGAGATCGCACCTGCCAAGGGTGAAATGTCATCACCCCCAACAAACAGAGTCTCCAGTTCTCAGCAGGCAGGGAAGTGTCATTATCCCTACAGCCAAGGGATCTGTCCAGAGCTGCCCAGAGACGCAGGAACAGAGCTGTGCACAGAAGCCAGGAGGCCTGTCACCCAGGGCCCTGCCCCAAGGAGTGCAGGGAAAGACATACAGCACAGACACGCAGTGTGGCATGACTGTGGAACACGTTTACTTGTCTGAGCGAGCGTTCCAATGAATTGTACTATTGGCTTCAAGCCAATGGGGAGAATTTGCAATAGAAAGTCCTGGGGTCAGTTTCCAAAGTCGGGGGCAAAAGAAGCATCAGTGAATATACCCATGCCAAGAACTAAATCACTGCTCTGTACCATGGTGCAAGGGAGAGATACACTGCACACATCACAGCTCACCACTGAACCCAAAACCAACGTGTAGAGGAGGTTTCTTACTCACTGGTGTTTTGCTGCTATATGCGATGATCTCAAGCACTGAGTTTCTCTCACAGGTGTCGATGGAGGACAGGTCATAAAGAGATGAGTGGACGGGGCCATAGGCCCATTCAGTGAACTTTCTCGACAGATGCCTACACTCAGGCTCTTTGATCTCTCGTCTAAGGATGTAGGCGAAAATCTAATAAAAAAAGAAGGACACATGATCAACGTTTCAGCTGTGGTAGATTTTTTGTTTCTCAATGACATAGGAGGCCTGATTCTTCCCTGGCTTAACTTCACGGAACTCAAGCCATTAGGATACTGTATAGCTCACAGCTTGCAATATCCACCAGCCAGTGATCATGCTGGGTTCTGGGGAACAGAGTAATACAAATGTAGCAAACAGGCCAATGCAGCAACACAAAAGTGCCTCTCCAGTTAAGATTTGTGGCTGTCTTTGGCCTCTCAACACCTCTTTCATACCCCTTTGAGGCCACTGTCCTGGTGAAGGGGAAATGTTTCAGAGTTGGCCATGACAGCCAGTCAAAAAAGTGCTACCTAGTCCACCCGAGAGAGCAGACAAGCAGAGCACTTCTACTGTTTCCATCTAGGCTGACAGATGTGACGTGGAACTGCAGGATTCTCTTGGGATACATAACCTAGACGATGCCAAAGAAGCTTTGCTTTTCCATCTCCAGGGTTAAGTCCTATACAATTTTCCACCCTCTTGGACCGCTAAGCCCAGGCAGCAAGTAATGACATGTTCCCTATGTAAATGTTTAACTATAGTGTGTGTTATTTGAAATGGTAACAGTATGTGTACACCTACCCCTATCTTCCCTTTCTTTGCAGCCAGGGTTAAAGGAGTCAGTCCCTTCTTGTTAGTGATCTCTTCCAGCTTCAGCATTGGGTTAATTTTGGCACCAAGTATCAAAATGTTGTTGTACATCTTGGTTACAAATTTGGTGTTATCTTTGGTGTTATCTGCAATCTCTACCAAGGCGTGCAGAGCTATATTGCCCATGGAGTCCTGGGCAGCTATATTGGCTGGATGATACGGATTCTCCAGGAGGAATTTCACAATGGCTAGCTGGTTGGTGCAGGCAGCCAAGGAAAGCGGGAGTTCACCTAATGGCAAGCAACATGAACCACTGGTCAGAAAACTCACCGTATGTACAAAAGTCACCTTTATGAGCTTAAAGGGGAAGGAAAATGTAAAGTCCACACCTCCCACCATGCCTGGATAGGGGAGAGCAGTTCTCCATCAAATACTGTGCCAAATCCTAGTCTCACTGTAAAAAAATATATTTTCCGATGGGATTAAGCACCTGGCTCTGACACCAGGGAGGCAGGATAAGGGATGCCCTCAAGGTAGAGCAGTAGGGTGGGTTCTGCTGTGGACTAGGGGCTAGGGCAACCACCTAGGGCACGCAGGGTAGCAGGTTCAAATGCTGCACCTGTCACATGGGTGAGTTTCATCCCTTAGTCAACATGTTCACACCTTGCTGATCAATACACTGAGGTTATGTGGGCCCAACATATGGAGAGTTGAAAAAACCCAGAATTATCAGATTAGAAATGCACGTAGACTGGGACCTATGCATTTTGATTAAAAGGACTGAATGTGCCAGGAGAGTTTCCCCAGAAAGAGAATTCTCGTGCTGGGATCTCACACACTAAGTTTTAGGCAGGGACAATTTTTTAAGACTGGATTATAGCATCCCCAGCCCATTGAAAATAGATTATTACAGAAATATCAAGTGCAGCACTAGAAGCTGCCTCTAATAAAGATACAAACGCATAAAAAAATACACATGTAATTCAAAAGGCAAAGGTGGTTTGTTTGTTTGTTTGTTTGTTTGTTTGTTTTCGAAAAACCAAATGCTGCAATGCTGACATACCCTGTATGCACCATGAATTTACAGAGAAGCAGTTAAGATATTTTCTGTCCTATTCTCTACCCCTTTTCTAATGACTCCCAACATTCTGTTTGCTTTTTTAACTGCACATTGCGTGGACATTTTCAGAGCCGCGCTGACTCCTAGATCTCTTTCTTGAGTGATAACAGCCAACTTGAACAGCTCACACTTGAAACATGTCCCTTGGTAAGCTGACCAGTGAATGAAATCAAGCATCATGCTCCTCGTTTTCCCTACCAAAATAAAAGCCAGGCTTCCCTTTGATTTTCCGGAAGAACTCCCCGTGGGCTCGTGCATGAACATCTGCTCCATTTTGGACCAAGAGCTTCACCAAGTACATATTCCTCCTCTCGATGGCAATGTGGAGAGCAGTCTGACCTAGGGAAACACTCATCAGCCCGTGGAACTCTCGGGTCACATAACACCGAGAAACAGCTGTTGGACACTACTGGTGCCTTCTTCTGAGGCTAATGCAGTGGTGAAAAGGGACACATTGAACAACCCTGGAGACAGCAATGTTCTATTCGTTAATGGAGGCAAATGCAGGCTTCGTTGCTCCCCTGCCAATGTACCCCCAACCCTATCCCACCAAAATGCCTCTAGAGGGGTAAGAGCATTATACCACATTGACCAAGCATGTCACTGGCATAAATGGCAGGTGTGAGCCAGGTATTTCAAGAACACGAGCACCGACTACAAGTCAGGCTCTCTAGCAGTTTGTGGTTCTGCTTTCCCAGAATCAGAGCTTCAGTTTTGGTCAGATATAGAGGAACATCTGAGAGCTCAGATAGTCTCATGTAGCCTATTCATAACCTTTCTGTACAGGCTTAGGCTTAAGCAAAGCCAGACATTCTCCCAGCTGCCTTACCCTTGTAGTAGTTGTCGGTATATTCTGCATTAATTAACTCTTTCAGATTGCCTGTTTTCTCCGCAATTTCCAGAAGCAGGGGAATGGTGTCATTCTTCCCATCATGCAGATTCAGCATGGCTTTCAATAAGCAGGTTTTCCCAGTTTCTGGCTCTGTAACACAAAGAGTTATAGCTGTAAAACGAGGCATAACATACCTGCTCTCAGACACACTGACATGCAGTCATCACAAGGGATCTGGGATCTTCCGATTGGATGGAAGGACCCAGGGACGTTCAAAGTGTCACAAACATTCTTTCACACTTTTCTGACACTTTCACTAGCTTCACAGAGAACTGCCCAGTCTATGGGAAGATACTCCATGATCCAGAGCCCTTTCCAACGTCTTAATGTGTATTTAAGTTACTACCATGCTGATCTTTTAATCTCGGCATCACAGCTGGAAGAGGGAGACGGTATTTGGATGCATCAGACACTACCAGGTACCTTTGAATTCATTGTCTGTGAGATGCTTCAGGGTCTCATGGAGATAGATCAGCAGGTCATCCAAATCACTTGTGTCACCTTGGGCTACAGCATCAAAGATCCTTCTGCGATCGTAGAATTTGAAAGCTTTTTCTGAGCAGCTTGCAATGGAATTGGTAGATAGGAGCCTGACGAGGATAAATTTAGTTACTGAAATGAAAGGATTAAGCAAGCCTCTGAAAAGCAATCAGACGATTATACTTCCATTACTGGCTTTCAGTGGCATGCGCACTAGTGAATAGTACATATATGGAACTGTTCAGTTTGTAAAATCATAAAGGCCCAGACAAGCAAATCCAATGAAGCAACTATGTCTCTAACACCTGGATCATGCCCCGGGAGCCAAGAATGCCTGGGTTTTAATCTCAGCTTTGCCCTGAATACCCTCCTGTTGACTTCCTCTGGAGATTAGATTGTATTCAGAGATACCGCTCCAGGATGGGAAATAGTCATTAAATGTACTATAGTATTTGGGGTACTTCCCATTCAGCATAGGAATCCTGAAATGTATGCTGTAAATCACACGCCGTGGTGCAAGGAGTGAATACTGGGAGTTTGCGGCCCCAAACCACATCATAACATGCATAGCTCTACCAAATTCATGGTTCACTTCAGTCAGTTTCATGGTCTTAGGACTTTAAAAATTGCAAGTTTCATGATTTCAGCTACTTAAATGTGAAATGTCAGTGTTTTGTAAATTGTCATTTGGGTCTCCCCTAAATAGGAGATGTGGGGGGATTGCAAGATTATTGCGGTGGGGCCCTCAGTCAGCAGCCCCCACTCTCTAGCTGCCCAGCTCTGAAGGCAGCACAGATGTGAGGATGGCAATACTGTGATCCCCTTAAAATAACCTTGTGACCCCTACAATCCCTGTAGGGTTAGGAACCCCAATTTGGGAAACTCTGGTTTCCCTAGTGAAATCAGTATAACGTGAAAGTACACAAGAGACCAGATTTCAGGGGGAGACACAAAAGTTCACAGTCTGTGACACATTTTTCACGGCCATGAATTTGGTAATGCCCTAATAATATGGATCCACTATATCAGGAACTTACTTGGCAAATTGACTGTGTAATTTTGCCCTTTCCACATTGATATTAAACTTGATGACGGGAGCAGACATCAGTTCCATCTGGTACAAGGAGTCCATTGGCGCCATGTTCTTATCGCTGTCCCCCATCCCGAAGCGGCCTCGTCTCGCGAAGATGTTGCTTTTGGGCAGCTGCTGGACCTTCATGCTCTGGATGCTATGAAGACTGTCAGGGGTTCCCAGAATGGAATCCTCGCCATCTGTGTGCTCATCCATGACTTCAGAGTCCTCCACATCCGAACTGCCAAGTTTCTTCATCTTTCCCAGGATGGAGGACATGGCCAGCGGGCTGCAGGGAACCCAGTGCCGTTAATACTGCCACCTAATAAACAGTGAGGGCGTAGTCTGGCTTCCCTTACAGCTCTGTACCAGTAACGGGTTTGGTTTTTTAAGTGAAGGCATCCTGTATCAGTAGGGTGCATAGAACAACCATTTTGGCTTTCTACTCACTGCTCCTCCTGGCCAGTGGACCTCATCCCTGAACTGGAGCAACCAACCACTGCTTTGGATTAAGGGAGGAATTCAGCCTGACTGCTGAGAATGCCAAGAAGAGGCCCATGGGTGCCAGCTGTGGTCACGGTTCCTGTGAGACAGTCACTTCCTCGCTAGGGCTCGGGCTGTCTCTTTTCTATTCTCATCACCTCCAACTCATTTCGCATGAGCCCACCACAACAGCTGTCAGATGGTCCATTGCTCAACTAACTCCACCCTGCTCTGGTGAATCGCTGACTTAGTATTCTGTTTCACAGACACACCGAGCCTCTCTTGGCTCGCAATGCTCTGACTCTCAGTAAAAGCATCCGATTCGCATCATCCAGGGTAAGGTTTGAAGGAAAATCAACAACAGGGATTCTCCCCCACTCGCCAGTACGTGGCTGACAGTGGGAAATAATATGGCAGACTCTCAGAGTGTTACAAAGCCAGGAGCAAATCAAAACACACACATGCCTGGAGGGAAAGAAAGCATGGCCAGATGTTGGGTACCTACGCTGCAGGGCAGGAATAGGAAACAAAGGTACCTGGAGCTCTTATAAAGCTTATAGAAAGATACAGACTGCTACACGGGCACACTGATCTGGTAAGGTCCTGGTGTCCTGTCTTGGGACGAGGCAGTATCTCAAATGAAAACTTCACTAAAAAGCAGCATCTTGTAGAGTGAAGAGAAATTTTCCTCTTCACACTTGCAGCAATCGACTGATGCCTCGAAGCATGAAGTTTCACTATCTGTGTCATTTTTTATTTTTTTCCATGAAACTTTTTTTCACTATTTTACCACAAACATGAAGAGAAGAAATGTACCATGAAGGATCTTGTCTTCATCAACCATGGAGCCATTCGTGGCAAACAGGTTTCTCCCCACCCAGTGAAACACTCAACTGTTTAGAACATGATCCTTAGCGCACGCTAGCTTGTCCTTTAGCATTGTGTTAGGCAGGCAGCTTGGTTTTCCCCAGGGATCTTACCTGGTCACTCAAATAATTCCTGACGTGAGGGAAAGAGTCTCAGTATGTGGAATCAGTACACAACAACATTCCTTCTGATATGATCCAGCCAAGAGGCAGCAACAATGATTAATAAATCAACAAGCCTAACTATGAAATGGAAAATTATTCTTACACAGGATCGCGTGTGCAAACTACATCACCTCAGATCATCATAGAACCCTGGCAAGGAGAAAACAACTCACAACTTTTTGCACCTGAATAACTAAAGTTCAAAGTAAGTTTCTCTCTCTGTTTGGAAACAACAAGGCAAACTCTGTTCTCAGACCATGATAAATCAAGAGTCGCTTGTTTATGTGAAAGGAGTTGCACTGGTCAGTAATGGCTTGCTAACTACAAAAGTAGCTTCTCCTCTCTTGGAATTCACACCTCCAGATCAGCTACTAGAAGTGGGCCTCATCCTCCCTGATTGGATCCACCTCGCCATCTCCAGCCTGATTCTGGCCTGCATATTTATACCTGCCTCTGGAAATTTCCACTACATGCATCTGACGAAGTGGGTCTTTGCCCACGAAAACTTATGCTCCAACACTTTGGTTAGTCTATAAGGTGCCACAGGACTCCTCGCCGCTATCCCACACAAAGCTCTCTCGTTCTACCGTTGCCCATCTGATGAGAGTCAGGGGACATAAGGGTAGGGAGTAAGTTGTGTTAGTGCAAGAGAAGTATCAATCCAGAGAAGCAGGACTAAGTAAGGCGCCAACAGCAGGGAAAGCGGATGAGAAAGGGATGGCAAGGGGAGGTGTGCTAAAGAAATGAATGAAACCAGTGTCTGTAGGGTCTGAGGCGGAGAGGGATTTGGAGGACAGGACTGTTCAGAAGATGCTGAGTTCTTGTGGACGGGCCTGTTAAGAGCACATAACTAGATGGGTAGTAGTTCATCTTTTGTGGATAGAGGTTAAGGCCATTACTCCAAAGGTCGATCTATTAGCCAGTGGACTGAGCCTTGACAAATGTTTCTGTGCATGAGGACTGCTCAGCAATATAGGAGCAAGAGACGTTCAGCTAACGTGGGAAATTACCACTTACTGACTTCCATGGAGTCACAGTGGTGTATAACTGATATAATGGAGCTAACAGACTGGAGAACTGGTTCCAGTAAAGATAGCCACTGGACAGGCGAATCTTGGAAGCCCAGCACTTTGATCTTGTTTGATTTACAATGACAACAAATGCACTAAAATGAAGTGGTGTTGTAGCCGGGTTGGTTCCAGGATGTTAGAGAGACAAGGTAGATGAGGTAATATCTTTTATAGGTACAATAAAATACACTGCCTTGTCCATCTTGCCATGCTGAAGTCACAATATTTCTACATTTGTTTTCTTATTAAAGTGTTTCAAACAGCCAAGTATACATGCAGTATGATCAAGAGGAAAAGAGGCAAATACTGACACATCAAGGAGAATGTGACATGCGGGTAGGAACTGCTGCTGCTATCATGGTTAGATGTAAAACACTCTGGAGGATCAATAGTAAAGAAAGAAATTCACTGTACCCCTCTAGACAGATTTGAGAATGTGCAGAATGTCTTTGCAGGAAACATTTCCTGAAATCCCAGATTCTCTGGAAAATATAATGCTTCAAAAATAAGGTTTTTATGAAACCCTGCAATAAAATGTGCCCTGAGCTATAAAAACATTCCTATGCTGAGTATTATTATATAGACAAATAATATCTCACCAATAATCTCAAATGTGCTTCAGGTCTATTTTATTCCTTTCGAATATATTAGGGTGGAGAGTTAGCAAAACCATAAAATAATATGGGGTATTTTCAGTTCAGTAGGATTCATTAACCGCTCAACATCTCTTTGAATTTTCAATAACTATACCCACTATGTTTCTAAGTAGTCTTAAAATATTCATAAATGTACATTTACAGCATCAACAATAAAACAAAATAGACATCGTAATACCATAATTTAACACTGAGCTGCATTTTTGCTTAAATTTCCAGTTCTGTGGATCCCCTCACAAAAATAAATTGAAATAAGTAGAACATAAAATTTCCTAATACTTTAACATTATTCTGCAAATAAGGAGAATAATGCAATATATTACTTTTCATTTACAGTTTGGTATTAAAATACTTAACAAGTATTTCAGGGAACATTTTCTAAATGGGTTTAAAGAATGAAAAAAGACTGGCAAACAAAATAATCATGAGGCTATGGGGAGTTTTTTTGTTTGTTTGTTAAGAAGGGGGGAAAATGTCCCCTTTAAGCAAATATATATCTGGCACAAAATGCCAGACTGAATCTTGGAGTCCTTTGTGTCTCCACAGAATAGATCCAATAAGGCAGCAGCACAATGGCCTTTCACTCATCTCCTTGCCAATATGCCAGTTTTATTCAATCCAAAGGCTTTAGTTTTAAAAAACACTTGGTAGAAACCTCAATAATGACAGGAAAGCTACACAGCCTCATACATGTCTGAATTTGCAAGATGTAAACATATTCCAGAAGAGACTTCAACATTCACTGGATATTTTTTCTTTAAATTTCTCATGTGCTATCTATATAAAATGTACCTAACTTGGGCTCTTCTAATCCAATTAATATCAAGATTCAATCCTATACAACAAAAAACAATACTGATTATAACAGCCTCCAACTGAACCACATCTTCTTATAAATACCATGGAATAGTTTACAAACAATGGACAAGCATGCTGTTCAAATATACGTGCAAGACTTACAAAAGTTCCAAAAAATGCCACTTTCTGCAAAATAACCCAGTCTCAGTAAGTACTCTCTGATCTACAGGAGTTTTTTCCTCTATAAACTTCAGGAGTCTACTCTTCTTAGGTGATTTGTTTGGAGTAACAACACAGTTCTCTGCTCCAATTTGTCTGCAGGATTGTTCTACACTCTGATGGTTTTGTAAGTCAGAGGCTGTGCACTAGAAGAACACGGACTTGACTAATATAATAATTAAGAACTATACTAGAAGCAGAAGTAGCAATAGCAGCTATTCCCGAGAGTGTATCAAAGCTCTTTACAAGAATTCCAGTATTTTTTTCAAATTACATTTAGCAATGAACACTCCTTTTCAGATTTCCTCTTCACAAATACATTCAGCCTGGGAAAATCAGTTCCTTTTGTGGTTCAGCTGCACACATCACTTAATGTGAAAGTTTGTAGAATATCTGTAACTCTTATGGGATCGTTCATCTTTCTGGTGGTTGCTAGTGTCATTATAATGTGGATATACATGCTATCAAAGGAAGAGTTTGATTTTAAACAGAGTTGATGAAAGCTGATAACCAATAAATAGAGCCCTGCAAACCCACAGATATTCACTTTATGTCCACAGGTATCCACACCCTTGGATATGGCTGCCTCTATCCGCGGCTCATTTTTGTGGATACAAATTTTTAAAAAATGTAGCCGCACAGAGTTCTACCAATTAAAAAAAAAATTCAAACACCATCTTATTAATCTGTTTTCACACCACATTTAACTGAAATAATACTTGTTTATTTTAATCAGCTGTGAATTATCTAGTACAGCTTTAATATTTGAAGTGTTTCCGTACCTATGTCAAGCTGGTTTATTAGTCTGTCCTTCAGCCTAAGATATCTACATCAAGGAATGGGCTAGAAAGACAAAGCATTTCTAAAAGATGTGCTTTACCCCTGCCAGAAGCTTTGAACTTGGGTGAAATATCTGGCCTGCATTCTGCAGTTCATGCTAGATGATCACAATGGCCCTCTATGGCCTGAGCACGTATGAAAAGGCATGCTGCAATAGTCACAGCAAATTGTAACGACATTCACAGCCTATGATGTTTTATCCAAAGCAAATTAAATGCCTGTTTACATATGTGACGGGGCAGGCCAGCCCCGCACGGAACAAGGGGAAGAAGAGCATGCCTATGGGGGGGAATATGTCCCTCCCCTGCGACTAGGTTTACCAGGTAGGTTTAGAAAAAATACCGGACATGATTGATGGGTGGGGGGGGAACCGGACGGGAGAGGGGCGGGGCTGGCCAGGAGGGGGGGCGGGGGCAGCATGGCTGGCCATGGGAGATGGGGGGGCGGGGCTGGCGGGCAGGGGGTCAGGGGCAGCGCGGCTGGCGGGCGGGGGGTTGGGGCAGCACGGCTGGCCGAGGGAGATTGGGAGGAGGAGAACCAGCCGGCAGGAAACAGGCGTGACCGGGAAGGGGTTGGGGGCAGCGGAGCTGGTCGGAAAGGGGAAGGGGCGGAGGGGGCGGGACTGACCCGGGCACGTGGAGATCCCGGGGCGCTGTCAGGCCTGCACACGATCCGGAGAAGCGCAAGTGAGCCCAGCTGCAGCTCCACCACACGTAGGGTTGCCAGGTGTCCAGTGTTGTACCGGACAGTCCAGGATTTGCGCTCTCTGTTGGTAAAAAAAAATCAGACAATACCGGACATGTGCAATGTCCAGTATTTTCTGATTTTTCCAGCTGCGCACCGGACGGAAGCCTGGCGTGGGTAGAGAGGAGCACCGAGTTGGTTGAGTGTAAGGAGGAGGAGGAGAGGAAGCCTCCTCCCTCGCTAGTGCATCGCCAGGAGCCTGCGCGGGACAGGGAGTACCCTGGGATCTGTAAGTGCCTGGGTCAGTCCTACTCCGCGCTGGCCGATTTGCTCACACCCCCTCCCTTCCCGGCCGGCCGGTTCTTCCCCACTTCCCCTCCTGATCTTCCCCGGCCAGCCCCCCTGCATCACCCACCAGCTCTGCTTCCCACTGGCCCGTTCCTCTTCCTGATCTCCCCTGGCCAGTGCCGCTGCACCCCTCCCACCAGCTCTGCTTCCCACCCTCCCTTCCTCCCGGCCAGCCTCGCGGCCCTCAACTCCCCCCAGCTCTGCTTCCCACCCTCCCTTCCTCCCAGCCAGCCTCGCGGCCCTCAACTCCCCCCAGCTCTGCTTCCCGCCCACGATCAAGTGTGTCCGGGGTTTTTTTTGGGGGGGGTCTACCTGGTAACCCTAACCACGCGCTCAGGAGCAGGGACAGGGCTTCTCCTCCTCCCCAAGGCGTCAGACGCACCCAGGGCTCCCAGCTCCAATTGCCCCCTGCCTCTCAGCAACTCCCCTGCCCTCACCAGGCTTCCGTCCAGTGCCCAGCCAGAAATCCAGAAAATACCAGACACTGGGCCTGAAAACCGGACACCTGGCAACCCTACCCATAACCCTGCCAGGCATGCTCTCAGTGCAGCCCGGGTAGAAAAGCCTGCAGCGCAGCTCAGTTGGGAATGACCTCAGGAGGGAAAGGAAGCAGCCCAGGGCAGGCCACGGGAAGTGACCCAGCGGACTTGGCACGTTTTGGGGAGAGCTCCCTGCTGAGCCAGTGGTGGGAACTGCCCACCACTGATAGGACCCTCGGCTGGGGCCCGGAGAAGAGGGAGGGCCTGGACCCCCCCTACCCAAGCCCTTGCTGCGGAACTGTGATTCGGCCTCTGGGCCTGCGGGACAGTGATTTGGCTGCTGGGCCTGGAGTCCGGAGGTGCCGGGTTAGGCAGAGGCCCAGGGTAAAGCAACCTGGTACAACATATAATTCAACAACAGGCAAGCTCTTCAGCTGGTGTTACTAGAAGGATCTACACTGAGCATCTGACTCACTAATACTCTGATTAATTTCTCCACTGATCCCCAGAGCTGGACTTGATAACAAAACTAGGTATTCTGAGAGCTGGTTGTACACATTGAACCTCTCTAGTCCGGCACACTCTGCTCCAGCAACATCCGTGGTCCAGCAGATTTTAGTGAGCCACATGTCCACTTATCACAGACGTGGCCAATTTTCCCTCAGTCCCATAAAGTTTGTTTCCAGCCACCAGTCCTGGCTCTCGGTGTTCTCGGCTGTTACTTAGCTCTAATTTATCCCTAGATATTGTCTAAGAGCCCAGTAAGCAGTGGAAGGGCTGGTAATGCTGCTAGACAATATTGACCTTCCGTGATTCGGCAAATTCGCTGGTTGAGCACTGGTCAGGTCCCGAGAGGACTGGATTAGAGAGGTTTAACCTGTAGGAATATGTGCATTCCTGAAAGATGAGCACTTAGCATCTGTTCTACCACTGACCGTTATAGTTTGAGTTTATATTCAGGCAGAGGGGTTTGATTCTGCTCTGGCTTGCCTAACAGTACGTCTGGAGCAATTTATTTTGAAGTCAATGGAGTTAACCAAGCGTAAAAGAGATGCATTAAGCACCCCAGTGTCCACATTCATTCGCAGACACATCTCCAGATTTCAGACACTCTGAGACTTTCTGTTTCCAGGATATCCACAAAGGAGCCAGAGGAGAGTGAATGAAACGAGAGACAGGATGAAAATAAGCCAGTGGCAGTTTGCTACAGCTGAAGAGGACAGGGAGTGATGGGACAACACCCACACTTTTAAAAAAGGATAACATACGAGGAAGACTGCAGAACCAAAGCTTGCCTGCAGGAATCTGTGACCTGCAGTTTGTCCGAATTATGTCTCGCTTAGCGAGTCGCTAGAGGCAAATTCCCAGCAAAATTTCTTCAAAATCGATCCTCTATTGAAAAAAAATAAACAATTAACAAAAAACCCATCCCTGAATATTGACACTAGTATTCACGATAGGAAAGATTCACGTCTCGAAGGAAATAAAGTCCATAATTGATCTTGCAGCCCAGTCTCTGTCAAGCAGATTGCTATGCAAGAATCCACATTTCCATAGATAACCCAAAGGAACAGTCCTGGAAACAGAATGGCTGTTGGCCACCAATGTATGATGAGCTCACAATTGCTGAATCAATTGGTGGAGAAAGCACGGGAAAGTACATAATCAGGCCTACCGTGTCTGAACAATGCAGAATAGCAGCAAGCTCCAAGCCTACCAGGATTTACCTACAACGCAAGTAATAACCAGAGAACAAGAATCTTAAGAGCGAGTACAACATGCTTTCAAGCTAAGCAATGGATATGGATCCCATGACTGTCATACCACAGGCCAATAGAGAGATCCACTGATTTATCCAAGAAACCTACAACGAAACAGGGTCCCAGGTCCCAGGCTAGTGTTCTCACCACAGGGCCATATTTCCTCTCATCCTTGCTCTGCATATTGCTGTCATGACTCACAGCAATCCGTCTCCACAACACGACAGCATTACAATGCACAGGGAACTAAATATTCAGTAAACTACATTATGCTGGGCTATTCACTAAGATAATCACATCCAGCGTTTCAGAACTATGAGGAAGGAGAGTTAAGTGCTTCAGCTGCAATAGCTAGATTTTCAGGCCTAATTCAATTAGCCCTATTGCTGGCTTTTACTTCCAAAAAAATGACCCCCCTGAGGCTCTGTGGCCAAGTCTCTCCTTCTCCCCTCTCTCTTTCTAGGCTTTTCTCCATTTCTTTTTGCTAAGGCCTTCTTGTGTCCCCATGTCCCATTCCTGGCTCCAGAACTTCTCTAACCCTTCCTGCTCCACAGATGCACACTTTTGGAACCCCCCTCCCATTTCCTGGGCATCAATGGCCTCCTCTCTCCTTCTCATCAAGATGCTACTGCCCTGCTCATGT
The DNA here is from genome assembly GCF_049634645.1 of Pelodiscus sinensis. Taxonomy (NCBI): domain Eukaryota; kingdom Metazoa; phylum Chordata; order Testudines; family Trionychidae; genus Pelodiscus; species Pelodiscus sinensis. Next base: position 3,696,556 of record NC_134731.1, on the reverse strand, counting down.
GTCACCTCCTGAGGTCTCTGCGCTTTCCCATGCCTCATCTGTTGTCCTAAATACTGGTCTGGTCTGGATGAGAGTGGACAGGGACCTGGTTTGGGTGTATCAGAGTTATCAGTATACTTGCAGCGGCATGTGGGTGAAATTTACCCAAGGGGATCCACGTACATCTGAGGCACCGTGAAGGTTTAAATGTTGCCTCGGTGTTCTGTACACTCTGCACATGGGAATTAATTTCGCTCTGCAAACATCAGGGCCGTCCTTACCTATATGCAGAATATGCAGTTGCGTAGGGCACCCAAAACTTTGGGGGACCACAGAGTCTTAATGCCAACCTACCTGTCTCTTCCTGTCCCATGGCTCTGCTTCCTCTGGAGAGGCTCTAGTTAACTTAAAAGTCAAAAAGCCTGCCAGACGTATTAGCAGCGCACAGAACCTGTGAAAGAGCCATTCAAACGGTAATGAAACCATTTAACAGGCATTTGCCAACCCCAGGTCTATGCTGTCAGTTTCTGAATGTACTGTGTTAGTCAACAGGACCTTGCTTTAAAATTTGCTTTACAAATATTTCATTAGTGTGTTACTGAAGATTGGAAGATCACATATCTAAAAATCGTTTTCCCCCCTCGGCTGCTGTTGGACATGGAGGCACCAGTTTAATAGTACTGTATAGGGCCTCATAAATGCTTAGGACAGCCCCAACAAACATCCTGCCTCATCAGGTGGCAAAAGAAGACAGAAAAGTAACAATAGAGAGTTGTGTGGGGCTTTAACAAACACAGCTGGTGATGGGACACTAGATGGAGAAGACTGAGTTACTACAGAGAATTCTTTCCCAAGTGTCTGACCGATGGGTCTTGCCCACATGCTCAGGGTCCACCTAATCACCATGTTTGGGGTAAAAAGAAATTATCCATACATACATACAAGATGGGAAGCGACTGTCTAGGAAGGAGCATGGCGGAAAGGGATCTAGGGGTCATAGTGGACCACAAGTTGAATATGAGTCAACAGTGTGATGCTGTTGCAAAAAAAGCAAATATGATTCTAGGTTGTATCAACAGGTGTGTTGTAAGCAAAACTCGTGAAGTCATTCTGCCGCTCTACTCTGCACTAGTTAGGCCTCAGCTGGAGTACTGTGTCCAGTTCTGGGCGCCACATTTCAAGAAAGATGTGGAGAAATTGGAAAGGGTACAGAGAAAAGCGACAAGAATGATTAAAGATTTAGAGAACATGACCTATGAAGCCAGGCTTCATGAACTGGGCTTGTTTAGTTTGGAAAAAAGAAGATTAAGGGGGGACATGATAGCGGTTTTCAAATATCTAAAAGGGTGTCACAAGGAGGAAGGAGAAAATTTGTTCCTCTTGGTTTCTGAGGACAGGACAAGGAGTAATGGGCTTAAAGTGCAGCAGGGGAGGTTTAGATTGGACATTAGGAAAAAATTCCTAACTGTCAGGGTGTTCAAATATTGGAATAAATTGCCAAGGGAGGTGGTGGAATCTCCCTCTCTGGAGATATTTAAGAACAGGTTAGATAGACATCTGTCAGGGATGGTGTAGACGGAGCTTGATCCTGCCTTGAGGGCGGGGGGCTGGACTCGATGACCTCTCGAGGTCCCTTCCAGTCCTATGATTCTATGATTCTATCCTTAGGTCAGACTGGCAGAGACACTGGGAGATTTTTGCCTTTGCAGGATGAGACACAGGTCACTTGCAGGTTTAAACTAGTGTAAATGGTGGACTCTGCAACGTGGAGTCTTTAAACCCTGATCTGATGACTTCAGTAACTCAGCCAGAGGGTAGGGGTCTATAGGAGTGGGTGGGTGAGGTTCTATGTCCTGCAATATGCAGGAGGTCAGATTAGATGATCATGATGGTCCCTTCTGACTCTAAAGTCTCTGAGTCTATTATGGAAATTCTTGTTTTGATGAAGCCTAGTAATGATCCATATTCCATATTTTATCAGCTCCCTGGAACTGGCTCAGCTGGATTCAAGATTAGTAGAGCCGCACCTGCAAAGCCCTACTTATTGAAGGGGAAATGTTATTTGCCCCTGGAAGTATCATTCGAAAAAGGAAAGAAGATCTGCTGACGGAAAAATACATCATAACTAGCAAAGAGAAAACAGAGTGCTGCGGAATCGAGTGTTTTACCATAATCTTCAACTATTCTGCACTTCCTCTATGTTTCCCGATGATGCCAATGGCTCTTTACCCACCACATGGAATAGATTGGTCATGAGGAGGCTGGGAATTAATCCATCACTGTAATTACTGTCCGTGGATTTAGAGCTTTGGGATAGGAAGCAGATTTCTCATTAATATGATATGAGTCAGTCCCAATGCTGCTAATGAACAAGATGGAAATGCAGGTCCATATTTCAGATAAAACAGATGCTTCTGGTTAATACAGTTGTAACCAAATAATATGGAATCATTTTATTTCCTTCCCTCTCTCCATGTCCAACATCTGGATGATGAAAAACAGTACCAACCCTTTCACCTTAAAGGAGAAGGTAGAATAATCAGCAAGCTGCATTAGGATCTTGACACATTGGCAATACTTTTGGCAAGTTCATATGAGCAACGTTTAAAACTGAAGATAGATTTTAATCCAGCCTGCAAGTTGCTATGTCAAGTCTCAGTTTCTTCCAATATATAAAAGACAGAATTATAAACTCTTTAAATTAGAACGTATCAAGGAAACTAGAAAGGATGTTCTTGGGCTGACAAACTTGAGCACGTTTGACCTCTCGCTAGCAGCAATTGATTGTACTTCAGTCACATTGTAGTAAGAGGGGAGGGGACTGGATCGGTCAGGAGGGTTACTATAACTTTTCTCAAAGGAAAGAAAAGCTCTGAATGAAATATCAAATATTCTTCCCAAACTGGCTACTCAACTCCTCACACATAAATGTAAATAACTGTGCATTAAAACATAATGGCTGCATCTAGACTGGCAAGTTTTTCCGCAAAAGCAATTGCTTTTGCAGAAAAACTTGCTAGCTGTCTACACTGGCCGCTTTGAATTTGCGCAAGAACACTGACGATCTCATGTAAAAGCGACGAGGAGTCCTGTGGCACCTTATAGACTAACTGAAGTGTAGGAGCATAAGCTTTCGTGGGCAAAGACCCACTTCGTCAGATGCATGCATCTGACGAAGTGGGTCTTTGCCCACGAAAGCTTATGCTCCTACACTTCAGTTAGTCTATAAGGTGCCACAGGACTCCTCGTCGCTTTTGCAGATTCAGACTAACACGGCTACCCCTCTGATACTTGATCTCATGTAAGATTGTCAGTGTTCTTCCGCAAATACAATGACTCTCCCGTTTGGGAAAAAGCCCTCTTGCGCAAATGCTTTTGCGCAAGAGGGCCAGTGTAGACAACTGAGAACTGTTTTGCGCAAAAAAGCCCCAATGGCGAAAATGGCAATCGGGGCTTTCTTGCATAAAACCACGTCTAGATTGGCATGGACGCTTTTCCGCAAAAAGTGCTTTTGCGCAAATCGTCCGTGACAATCTAGACGCTCTTTTCCACAAATGCTTTTAACGGAAAAACTTTTCCGTTAAAAGTATTTGTGGAAAATCATGCCAGTCTAGACGTAGCCAATGAGAGATGTATCTTCCTGACTACCAGCTGGTAACCAATCTGTGCTCTGAAGCATGAGCATTGATGTATATAAAAAATCATTATACAAGCTAGTCACGAATCAAACTTGGATCAGCAGCAATATACTTCAGTGACCTATGCAAAAATAACCTTCCCTCCTATATGCTTAAGACCCAAAAAAGATGTTCAACCCCTCAAAGAGAAACTCTTCAGTCTATAAGATATGGAAAATTATTCTTTTATTTGTATTACAGTAGCACTTCTCAGCTTCATTGTGGTGCACATATGTAGGGTAAAAGATAGTTTAACCACAAAACATCTTTAACAAAGGCTACAGATGCTATTACCACAGACCCTAGCTATTCTTAGCTATCCTAAGCTTCTTTTCTAATGGGAAAATGAGCCTCTGATGAGGTATCTTTAACTCAAAATTACTGGATCTTTTCCCTTCGCACAGTCAAATCTCATACAGTAATTGGATCTCATTGCAGAGTTAGGAATGACAACATAAGGGCATGTAGAGCCCTAAGAACTTGTGGAATCAGAGAGGGACATTAATGCGAGCTGTTCTTCTTCACACTGAGTGGGATGGTGGATTAAAAGCAACATCAGGAATGAGGAGAAAACAGAAAGTTTCGATATGTCCAGAAAAACGCAATGTCAGACAACTCTGAACGATGGACTTCTTCTGTGCAACATCACCATCGCAGCACCCACAGCTGCATCCACATCCTTCCCATAGATCACCGGAAATGGAAACATTTTCTCCACTTCTTGCTTCAGCACCTCATTCCTGGAAAGGGCACTTCCACTGCCTAGAATTCGCTTCACTCCTGCCTTTTTCAGGTGTTGAAATGGCAACATGGAATGCAGATTTTGAATGATCCCGTGGCACATAGCTCTGGTTATGTGACCCAGAGAGAGCTCAGAAGCAGAGATATGAGTCACTGAGGCCATCTGCTCAGGCATGTGTCTTTCTCCAAATACAGTTGGGCAGATTGAGAGCCTGGTCTCATTTTGGGCCAAAGCTGCATTGATCATTTGAGCATAGACATTGGATTCTAGAACGTCATACCCTGCCAAAAGAAAATAGTGTTACTGATTTTATCCGCTTGGGGTCCCTTTCGCCTGTCAGACAAAACCTGGAGACTGAAAGTATGTTAATGATGCTGGGTGCTGTTCCAGTGCTGTGCGCTGGCTCAACAGACCACTTTGTATTTGGCTTCTCCTGTCCCGAGGGAGATCACTCCTGCAGGAATTCGAACCTCCACATCCAATATAGTTTTGATCCAAGAAGTCTTCAGATTACAGACACTGCAGTTCTGGTAACGGAACAGGTTTATCTGAAACATTAGCTACTGGCTTAATTTAAATGAAAAAGCAGCAGTAAGGGCAATATTGTATGTTTGGAAACTAACCAGCTTTTCTTAACCTTTTCTTAATAGTGGCAATCAGCACAGCCTCCGCCTCCTGTGCTGACAGTGCAAAGGTCACTCAATCGCTGGTTGGAAGGATTTTAAAATTCACTGTTGCTCTGAGACATCCCAAGCAAAGGATATCAAAGCAGTTGTGACAACACACTTTAAAGCACTTTGGGGAAATGACATGATAGTCTTGTACGATACTGCACTAAATCTGGCTCTTTGAGTCCATTAAGCATTTCAAGTTCTGTGAGAATTGCAACTCAAGGCAATTAATATAATCAAGTCACACTTTCTAAACTCTATGAACAGAGAAATTAGTGACTGAATTCTGATTGATCGACCTATCATTTTTCCTTTGATTCTGAAATGGAACCCGCAGAGATAGTCTCACTCACTTAAGTGCTTGGGAAGAGAAAAGAAACAAAAACAAAACCCAGACAGTCAAAATGCAGGCTCCAGTTAGTGTTGTTCCCAGTGTGTCTGTCCCCTAATAGTTGCAGGAAATTCTAGCACTGCAGTGGGATCACACACTCTGTACACAGCAGTGGTTTTCAACAGCATATGCAGACCCCTAACATTTTTTCAATGAAGGTGCAGTCCCTTTGGGAAATTTAGACACCATTTGCAACCCCTCCCGAGGTCTGTGAACCACAGACTGAAAACCACTGCTGTACAAGACTTGCTGCTTTGGCTCAGTCCCTCCAATCTTGCTGACTAGCTCCCATTTTAAACTCCGTCTCTCCCCAAAATACTTTACCCAGCTCTGCCATCCAGCGTGCCAACATATCCACAAATGTTGCCAACACGTTTCCTCCATTGAGCGATGCTGCCACTGCCAAATAGTTACCATCAAAATAGGGAAAATAGGCAACAGCTGACAAGGAATCGGGTGTGTCTGGAGGCTGAAATCCCAAGGGCATGGGGACTGTCAGCTGAGCAGAGGTGCTGATATTGAGAACTACGACACAAGAAAGATAAGATGTAGTCTTTTAGCAAGCCACCCTGAAAAAGGAAAATAAGTTATCCACACACCATGGGGTTGAGCACAATATAAATTCTCAGCTAGGAACAACAGCTATGGAACTAACAGAAAACTTAATTAGTCCTCTCACTTACTAGAAAATGGAACTAAAACCTATGGAAAAGTCTTACAGTGGAAGCTTGAAGTTATGAACACCTGAGGAACCACATGCCTGATTTGGAACTAGAAGTACACAATCAGGCAGCAGCTTAGACGCCCCCCAAAAAGGCAAATATGCTACTATGTTAAACACAAACTAATAAAAAAACAAAGGGAAAGTTTTTAAAAAAGATTTGATCAGGTAAGGAAACTGTTTCTGTGCTTGTTTCTTTTAAATGAAGATGGTTAAAAGCAGCAATGTTCTGCATAGTAAAGTTGCAAATCTGTATTAAGTCAATGTTCACTTGTAAACTTTTGAAAGACCAACCATAACATGTTGTTCAGAGTTACAAACAACCTCCTGTGGTGCTTATAACTCCAAGTTCTACTGGAGTTGTGTCCCAGCAGTAAAATAATACCTGCATCAGATCTCTCAGTCATACAAGAATAAACAGAGCACTGGAAATCTCCCAGAGCAATTCCCACTTCCGTTCCCTTTGGTATTCCATGCCAGTCATGGGGCATCTTCCCTGCAATGCCACCAGGTTCACTCACTTCAGGAAGCAAATCAACAGGAAAGCCAGACTCACTCAAACTGCAACCCAAAAACAAAACAAAACAGGTGGATTAGTCAATACGAGAGCAGGCAAACTGGCTTATGTGAACAATTTCTGAAGTCACAAGCTAACCTGACTACGTGCTTGTGGTTGCTGGATTTCCAGAATCTTTTGCTCACTCAATTAGCTCTGTCTAGGACTATGGGGCTGCCAGTCGCCTGGGGGCCGCACATGTGCTGGGCGCCCTGGGCGCAAGAACGGCTCGGGCCAGCCTGGTCACTAGGCGGGCGCCATGGCGCCAGTGGACACTGCGTTGGGAACCACTGGTCTAAGACAAGTTCAGACTGCCAGTTCCATTGACTGTGTTGGCTACAAATACACACAGCTTTGTACAGAAGGGTAAATAAATCCACCTACATTTATACTTGATTTGATCCAGCAGGATCATGTGCACCACCACATGTTCAAACCACCGATGTCACACCGCCAAGCAGTATGGGAAGGGACAATCAAAACAACAGTCATATAACCAGTTTTCAATGCCAAAGATCATTGACTCTCAGGGAACTTCCATGCAGAGGGTTAGCAGGTCAAAAACAAATCAGAAAATATTAGCTAAAAGCACCTGAAGCAAACAAACCTCGATGTGTTTATAGACCACTTCACTACAACCACTACTTCACGTCAGAAAAAGCACAGTGGGACAAATCCAAGCTTCTGTTACCCTTTCAATGGGCTAGGAAGTATTTTACCTTCACTGTTGGAAGATCTTTTCACCCTGGAGTCATGGCCCAAATTGATCCCTGAAATGTACAAGCCCTGGACTCCACCCCTTGAAAGAGCAAGTCATTTAAAAAAAAAGAGAGAGAATAAAATTCATTTCATATCAGATGCCTGGTCACCTTTAAATGACACTGTAAGTGAATTTAAATGCTTGTTAAAGAGCTCAGCTGAAGATACCAAAGAAATTCTCTTTATAGAATATAACATGGACAGCACCCGTGCAAGCTGACCCACTCTGTCCCACCGCTGTACCTCATCCATGCCCTAAGGAGACCATCTGCAGGAAAGAAGCAAATAATTCAATATCCACGGCCTCTTGCCTGAGCCAGCCACTAACACCTTCTCTTAAGGTTTCTAAAAACGACAATGCCCGTGAATGCCAACAGCAGTGAGGTTTTATATGGTGTCCTTGCCCAGCACAAACTGGAGTGAGACTCATTGCGCACAGGTCAAACTGTGGTTGCCAGAAGTCACCGGTGTGGTGTCCTGACAGGTCTCTTGGTTTGTCCAGTGATAACTGTTCGGCTGCATATGGATGCTCCTTCTGCATATTTTATTAGCTCTGCTTACACAGCTAATATAATAGACGCTAAGAGAGCCCCCAAAGACCACAAAAACAGATAAGGATCGAAGGCGCTAGGCTTATTGTACACAAAGCTCAGTAATAGCCCCAGATCAGATGACTACAGGTAGGCTAAGAATGTGGCTGATGACAACGGACTCGACTCATGAGATCTTCCTCAGTTGGACAAAGACAACTCCCTTGGGGTACATTTTTGTATACAGACACAAACAAGTTACACACCATTCCTGACATATCAGATTGCAACCCTTTGACATACCTAGATCCACATATCACCTTGTACATAGGAGTTTGATCACTTTCTATCATGCTGTCAGTTTAGACCCTGTCCTGAACCTGGGTCAGTATGTTCCTGTATCTGGGGAGGGTCTTGCTACCAAGAGGTTTCTTCACAAAGTGTTCTGGTACGACTCCTCTGAAATACATTTACAACCTGTGCCTAGTACCTCTTAGGTATGACTATTTCTGTAATATCAGCTCTGTTCTTGCCAACTTCTATAAACAGGGGCCTTTTTCTTGCTCATAGCTACACTTTGCTTTATATTAGTGTATAATAATATACCTTCACACCAGGCCAATGATACGTGGGCTTATGTTCCAGGCCGTCATCTTACTACACAAAACAACCATCTGAGAAAGCAGCTTTCAATCACTTCCTGTCTGGGCTACAGTCATACTTACAGTATACAGAAGTATCCACACCATGTGAGACAGATAACACACCAAATCCATTGGATAACTGTCACTTACATCTCAGTATTCCACCTTTTACTTCTGCAATTAAAATATCCCCAGCTGGCAGCATTCTGGATGGACATCAATGGCCTTTTCAGGTCACACAACATGGCAACCAAGTAATCATGGATGGTACCCGCTGCATCATAATGCTTCAGAAAATCTGGGCTATTTAACAACAAAACAAAAATAAAACAGCTGCTTTGTTAAACAGTCAGTTGCCAACAGTCTCTAGTCATAGTTGATATTCAGGACAAAACCTGACACACATGACTAAACAAAAAACAAAAAAAACAAAAAAACCAACCTTCTGGAAACATGTTAATTGCATGAGAGATAAATCCTAGGAAAAAGTTTCCATTAGAGCTGGTTAAGAAACATTTTTTCTGTCCACAAAAATATTCTACAAAAAAACTTGTTTTTGCAAAAAATATTTCAAGACTTTGTTTGTATAGAAACATCAAAATCTGAATTAAGGGGGAGGAAAATCACATTTGGCAACTCAAAAATTAGAGCGAGACTTCCCTGCAAACATATGTTTTGATAGAAAAAGAGCATTCTTTGTTGATTAAAAAAACCTTTCAAGCAAAAAATTTCAACCATCTCTAGCGTCTACCTCCAACACCACAGTTCCTCCATTAGTACCTGGTTTGGAGGCCAATAATCCAATTAGATCTTTTCCAAACATTCTGACTAAGCTACTTTAGCTTTACTGTAAAAATGATTTAACAGAGAGTGTCTGGGGGAAAACAAAAAAGCTGTTTATTGAAGAAAAACAGAAAAATTTGAAGTGTGAGACTAATGTTCTTCAGTGAATTGTTACTTTGCAATGAAACTTAATTACACTGTTGCAGATGAGTACTGTATTGCTGAATTCCTAGCTGTGTATAAAAGGAAATAGAGTAGGTATAATTCCTACTCTTATTTTTGCTATGAAAGTCAAATGACACAGAGCACTATGAAGTAAAGACAATGAGGAGTAACTCATAAGGCTCTGTTAGTAAAATACAATATTGACTCTGCCCCATCAGTAAATGCACCCCTTATGAAAGACAAGATTGTATTTAATATTCTTTGGAGTAATAGAATCACACAGAGTACCAAATCAAAACAGCACAGAACCAACAATGAAGACTACCTCCGTGATCAAGTCCTAGTTTTTCCATGGAACTGGTTTTACAATGTGCTACTATGCGCAATACTCACTCCTACCAGGAGATGGGGGAAACCAGTTTTAATACACCAGTTCTCTTTGGCAAAGTACACAGCTGCAAAAACTGTTATAAAAAGGGAAACAGTAGCATATTTGCACAGAGAAGTCCTCATCTCAGCTTTGAAGCATCTGAAAAAAATCTTAATTCCATCCAGTTGAATTAGGGTGCTCACTATATACATTAAAGCAAAAGCACCAAGGATGAAAATAACAGTATAAAAATGAGTGTGGAGAGATCAACCATGTTTCAGATACCATCTTCTAAACAGACTTTAGGAGGAAAGCAAGATCAAAAGAGCCTTTTCTTCTTAGCAAAACTGAATCCTACTTGATGTGGAAGATGGTAAAACTTTGGGAAGTGTAATAACTTACTGACGTTGAAGTGGTTTCAGAATCTGTGCAAAAATGTGTGGATTCCACATCCTGCTACGGCTGAAGGCAAGTAGTAAGTGAAAAACTATGTCTCATGCAAAACATGGGACAACCAGCAGATTATGTATAAACCGCATCAGAGGCTTGGTAGGACTGCTTACTGCGTAAGAGGGAAAGGAAGAGCAGCTAATGTAGGGTCCAATTCTCATAGCACCTTAAGGAACTGGCCCAAAGCAAATCTCCCAACATATTTTAGATTTTCATAAATCTTTATAGGATCTATACTTAAGATACAACTATAAGGTTCAAATTGTATTAACTGATGATGTAGAAACAGAGATGGTTCTTTTCTTAAGTGTTCTGTGGAGTTTTTTACTAAAAGGAGGAGAGAATATCCCAAACCTCAATTAGATGTATATGGTTCATGTTTAATTCTTGCATTGATTTGAAATTATCTTTAGTCGTTTAAAGAATATTAGGATTAAAAGGAACTTCTGCTTCATTTCACAAGTCTCCTCCTGCTCGTTCATTCTGAGAGATAGGAAGAAGTACAGCTGCTGACCCTGACATAGTATTCACCTTCTAAAAGAGCGCTCACTGTGGCTTTAATTCCAGACAAAAGAATGGTAATGAAACAGCTGGACACAGAAAATCTAATGCATACAGCTGAAGTTACAGTGCTTCTACCTGTTCTTTAAATACCAGTAGATTGTGGCACACCCAAATCCGGTAGCCAAGCTGAGGTGTGACTGTGGTTGAGGAAGAGAAGAGAGGAAACTGCTGCTGCAGCGGCCATCTTGCCACGTAATCAGATGACTGACTTCTCCAGGCTGAAAGGTGTGACCGGTTCCACTCTCTGCCCATTTGCAACCTGAAACGGGCAGTATTTGAGAAGCACAGCATAACTGCAGTTCGTCTGGCACCTCTCAACTCCTGTGACTCCGATCATTCTACAAACACATTTAATGCTTCAAAAATATACACCAGGACTAGAATCAAAGTAACCAAGCATATTTTCAAGCCCTGACTAATCTACTATAAAGCCCATTACCCTGAGATGAAGGAAAAAAACTATGCTGCCCAAAGACTTCAGCTCTGTCCTTGTGCTACCCATAATATCCACACAAACCGGCACAGGTAGGGACTGACATAAGGCAGAATGTCATATTTTAGACAGCATGATCCACCAGAAACATGCAACACCCAGTGAGAAATGGGGCTGTAGGCTTTTAGAACAGCACTCCATTGTTAAAACTGCATGCAAACACTATCCATTATACTATGGCTGCCTGGTTTTTAATCCAAAGTACCAGTTATCTGATTGCTTGATAGATCCAGATGCAACCATCTACAGGAATATATAACCGCCAAGTAGTAAAGGGTACATGGCATCCTTGCTCGGTGTAACAGCCTCACTGAAAAGATGGCATGTTCTCACTAGGATTTATGTGGATTCAATCTTCTTTTTAGCTTTATTGCCAAGGACCCCTACCTTGTTCCTATTAAATACAAAGGTAGGATTCTGTGCTGTGTCCCTAAGCCTCCTTTGCACCCTCTCAATCCTAGGCCACCTGGAGGGGCCAGCCTAAATTATGGCAGTCTCCCAAAGCTGCCCAGAATCTCCACAGCGCTAAATCCTCACGCTCCATTCCTATGCCCCAATCCCACCTCAGTATGTTCCCTACACAGGGCCTTCTAAAGGAATCCTAGGAATGCAGCCTTATGGCTGTCTTCCACAGTTCCTGTGCGGGGGAAGTCAGCCCCTGGCCAAATGTAGGCCTTTTAAGACCCTTTATGCAGCTCCAGCCGTTTTACGTAGCATAAAAGAGACACAGTGGGAGTGAGGCCCTCACTCTCAGAAGTTAAGCCACACTTGCAGAGGGGGAGCTAATGCCAGGCAGAAGGCATCATTCGACAATTACCACTGTCTCCACTAGCCTGGATTGAAAATTCAGTACAGCACCTGAACTCCACTCACACAAAGCAACCGTAAACTAACTGTGTAAAATGTAAAGTATTGTGTGAAGCTTCCAAAGTCCATTTCTATCTCATTTCCTCTCCTTTGTGTGCTGTTCCTTTAAGTCAATTTCAACTGTATTTCCACTGCACCTAGTTTTAAAATGGATTCTAAGAACTAGTATTAACCACAAAGCTAACCCTAAAGGATGCCATTAAAAATATTTGATCTGTAATACAGAGGGTGCAGTTTCACTTAATCTAATCAAAGTGAGAACAAACAAAGGTTCTCCTTCATTTTGTTGCATACAGAAATTTAAAACAAAAAAATGATGTGGCTTTCTGAAATGAAATATTAAGCACCTTCACATGAGAATTTGTGTGGATGATGGACTCCTGCGGTTTTGTTACGCAGACCTCATGGGACAGCTAGAAAGCAAGTACCAGACCCATAAATCCATCAGCCCTTCGATATATTCCTTGATGATGGAGTTAGTATTTAAAATAAAATTGCAGCCAGTAATGAATAGTTCAGGATCACTTAAAGCAATTGAGATCTTGCCAATATCTGGCAAACAATGACCAGTACTTTCGGGAAGTCAGTTTTATGGTCTACAGCAAATCTTTCCTTCAACTAGGGAATTCAACAATAGCTATTATTATTATTTAATATTTGCATTATTGTATATAGGTATGTATTCTGAGTTGGGAAGACTAAACACATAGAACCACTAATCTCAATGGATTTATACCTGTGTATTGGAGAAAAATCCACATTATAATCCCTGCCCCTACAGAGTTTACAATCTAAGACCCCAGTCCTGTACACAAAGCCATGCAGTTACACATTTACTTGAGTATTTGCAGAATCAGAACATATGTGAATAAGTCACAGCGGCTGATTTAGTTGATGAGCCTACAACTGCTTACCCATGCAGCATTGCATTTCCATTTCCTTATACTCATGGGCTGTCTCTAGACTGGCAAGTTTTTCCAGAAAATCAGCCACTTTTCTGGAAAAACTTGCCAGCTGTCTACACTGGCCGCTTGAATTTCCGGAAAAGCACTGACGATCTCATGTAAGATCGTCAGTGATTTTCCGGAAATACTATGCTGCTCCTGTTTGGGCAAAAGTCTTTTTCCGAAAGACTTTTGCGCAAAAGGGCCAGTGTAAACAGCACAGTAGTGTTTTCCGCAAAAAAGCCCCGATCGCAAAAATGGCGATCGGGACTTTTTTACGGAAAAGCGCGTCTAGATTGGCCATGGATGCTTTTCCGCAAAAAGTGCTTTTGCAGAAAAGCATCCTGCCAATCTAGATGTGCTTTTCCGAAAATGCTTTTAACGGAAAAATTTTCCGTTAAAAGCATTTCCGGAAAATCATGCCAGTGTAGACGTAGCCATGGAGTCATCATCAATAAGAATATTGTGCATGTGTCATCTACGGCTTATCAGAAAACCATTTCATTTAATGAACTGTTGCTTTTGTTTTTAAATCTGACTGGTTAAAATATTACATTTCACTTAAATTCAGTCCTTGTATTCTGCTTTCTAACGGGAATCTTTAAAAACAATATTCCAGTGCACTTCAATATGGGTAATGCTATGTAACATTTCCATAAAATGTCAGTCTAACATGGCAAGACAGACTCGGTAAGCTCTCTAAAGAAGAGGAATTACTGGAATGTATTCAGACAACTCACTGGGCCACAGACAGTAAGCCTGCGTCTAGACTGGCAAGTTTTTCCGCAAAAGCAGGTGCTTTTGCGCAAAAACTTGCCAGCTGTCTACACTGGCCACTTGATTTTGCGCAAAAGCACTGACGTTCTACTATCCGAAATCAGTGCTTCTTGCGCAAATGCTTTGACGTTCCTGTTCAGGCAAAAGCCCTTTTCCGGAAATGTTTTTGCGCAAGAGGGCCAGTGTAGACAGCTAAAAACTGTTTTGTGCAAAAAAGCCCCGATGGCGAAAATGGCGATCGGGGCTTTCTTGCGCAAAACCGCATCTAGATTGACACGGACACTCTTCCGGAAAAAGTGCTTTTGCGGAAAAGCGTCCATGCCAATCTAGACACTCTTTTCCGCAAATGCTTTTAACGGAAAAACCTTTCCGTTAAAAGCATTTGCGGAAAATCATGCCAGTCTAGACGTAGCCTTAGGATACATCTACAGGACAGCATTATTTCAGAATAACTGACATTCTGAAATAACAAAGAGTGTGTCTACCCTGCAAGCCATTATTCTGAAATAACGTTGAGCTGGAGGACTTCTTACTCTGACTCCTGTAACCCTCATTTGATGGCCATTTTCCACTGATTATTCCAGAACCAAAAATTATCTCCAACATCAGCAGATCCATCTTTCATGGCTTCTGCCATTTAGCTTCTACACTACAGTATATATAGCAAACATGTAAAAAAATGAACATTACCTTGGTTTGTTTTCCAAAACACAACCCCATGCATTTGCCCTGAAATACCAATGCGACTAACTCTTAGAAGGCGCTCCTGGGGAAAAGCCTCAAGACATTCATTCAAGGCTTTTATTATTCTCTGGACATCTTGCTCCGTTCCCTGCAAACATAAAATCAGGTATAAACATGCTGAGACAACCTATGAGGATTCAAGCACGTATCTACTAAATTGGTGTACTATACAGGAAGGCTCCAACTTACTAATGGGTTGCGTTCAAAAAGTTCATTTGTAAGTTGGTTATGTGGAACTCAGAACACATTTGTCCATAGCAGAAATGTTATAAATGGTCGTTAGGTTCCCAGGCTAGTCCACAAAAGCCTGTTTAACCCATAAGATACCTGAAATACTGTTTATTTGCCATGTAAAATAGTAAAAATCGTTTTTTATTTAACCTTGAATGTTGGTGCTTGAGGTAAAGCAGGTTCATTGAGGATGAGGAGGTAAGTGGAGATTCTGACCAGGATTTCTGAGCATCCCCCAGTCGCCACCTCCCACCGCGGGCTCTGTGCTGGCTCCTACAACCAGCCCCATTCCCTGGCCGATTCCCCACCCCTCACCCCGTGGGCTGCGCCCAACCTCAGTTCACAAGGAGGCAGTGAGCAGAGGCCAGAGGACTTTGGACGAGCAGGGGGCAGCCATGCAGCCAGCATCTGGAGAGAAGTGGCTGTTTCCCCGTCAAAGCAATGCTTTTCTCCAGCCGCTGGCTGCGCAACCTGCCCTCCCCCTCCCTCCCTCCCCCACCAACCCCCAGTCCTCTGCACTTGAGCAACCCACCACCCCCTGTGCCTCGTGCCTGTTTCCGAGGCCAGTGCCGTCCTTACCCATATGCCCAACATGCAACTCTTTAGGGCATTCAAAAATTTGGGACACCCTGGATCTTACTGTCCACCCACCTCCTCCTATCCCTGTTCTGTGGCTCCGCTTTCTCCAGAGGGATCTACTTAACTGAAAAGTGACAAACCCTGTCAGCCCTATTAGCAGCAGACTGAACCTGTGAAAGAGCCATTCCAGTGGTACTGAAGCTATTTAACAGGCATTTGCCAACCCCAAGTACCTCTTGTCAGTTTCTGAAGTTATTGTGTTAATCTACAAGAGCTTTGTTAAATATTTGCTTTAAAATTATCTTATCTCTACAAAATTGTCATACACGCACACAGTTATTGGGCATAGGAGCAGCAGTTTAATAGTACAGTAAACGTCCGATAATTCGGCACCTTTAGGACCCAGGGGGTGCCGGATTATCAGATATGCCGGACTATCAGAAGGGGGAGCTATGAGGGGTCTGGAGTGGGGTGGGAGGGGATGCCACCCCAGACCCCTCATAGCCCCCCCCTTACGATAGTCCAGCTCTGCCCCAGGCGTCCCTGATTCAGCTGCTGCTGGTCAGTTTCAGCAGCAGTTGAATTGGGGATGCCTGCAATAGAGCAGCTGGGGTGCTGTCGGGTTGGTCCCGCAGCGCCGAGGGGCGGCGCTATGGCACCAACCCGGCAGCACCCCAGCTGCTCTTGGGGACGCCTGGGGCAGAGCAGCTGGAGTGCTGCCGGGTTGGTCTTGTAGCGCCGCCCCTCAGCACTACAGGACCAACCCAGCAGCACCCCAGCTGCTCTGCCCCAGGGGTCCCCAAGTCAGCCGCTGCTGAAACAGATCAGCGGCTGATTCCAGGAAGCCCCGGGGCAAAGCAGCTCTGCCCCGGGCTTCCTGGAATCAGCCGCTGATCTGTTTCAGCAGCGGCTGAATCGGGGACCCCTGGGGCAGAGCAGCTGGGGTCCTGCCGGGTTGGTTCCGCAGCGCTGTCCTTTGGCGCTGCGGGACCAACCCGGCAGCACTCCAGCTGCTCTGCTGCAGGTGTCCCCAAGAGCAGCTGGGGTGCTGCCGGGTTGGTCCCGCAGCCCCGAGGGGCAGCGCTACTGGACCAACCCGGCAGCACCCCAGCTGCTCTGCTCCCAGCTTCCCCGATTCAGCTGCTGGTCAGTTTCAGCAGCAGCTGAATGGGGGAAGCCTGTCCGGCTGCCCAGCACTTCCGGGTTCCTGATGGTGCCGGACCATCAGGAGTCCCGGAGCATTGGATGCCGGACTAATGGAGTTTTACTGTACTGCCTAAGGCCCCATAAATGCTAAAGATGTCCCTAGGGATGCAGGTGAGCTTTTGTTTGTCAGTGAGCATGTTCCTAAGTCTGATGTTTGTGCCTGTATTTATTCAAGCAAAGATACTGTAGGTAGACGGGAACATCATCTATTATTTAACATAACAATACACTATTATTATAGCTGAATTACCAAATTACTACATAGTTCTAAGTGTCAACTCACACTAATTTAGATAATTTGTGGCTAAATATTATACATTAGAAACTAAAGTTTAATTTCACACACTAATCTATTAATATATAATTTTTATTGCATAAACAAATATTATTACTAACCTATTGCTGTTATTACCTCTCTAGTCTGGCACCCTCGGGACCTGACTGGTGCTAACCCAGAGAATTTGCTGAACCATAGGAGGTCAATATTTTCAAGCAGCATTACCAACACTACAACAGCTCTTCGAAGACATGTAGGGATAATGAGAGTCAGGGGCACAGAACACTGAAAGTCAGAACTGGTGGCTGTAAATAAACTTTATGGGGCCATGGGAACTTTGGCTACACAAATGCTAAGTGGACATCCAGCTAACTAAAATCATAATGAACCATGGATGTTGCCGGACCAGAGAATGCTGGATTAGAGAGGTTCAATCTGTACTTCTTATATGTACTACTTTAGCCCCTTTATTACTACCAAAGTCAATGGCCTTGTTATGATCTTAGGCCTTAAGAGAAGAAAGAGGTACCTTCCATCTTTCTGCCCTGTTTTTCGCCGGATGGATCTGTCATGATTATGAGGGTTAGCCAGCAGCCTGGGGATTAAGGGGTTAACTACACCTAGCCAGGTGTAGTGACCAGTAGGAATGTAGGTGGGACTTTCAAACTGGGACAAAGGAATTTGGGTTTTTTCCTTTCTCCTTTGTCTCTCTGAGAGTCCTCTGCAGCTACAGGGAGGGACAAGCATGTTTTTCTCTCTCCAAGAAACAATTCTTCACTTTCTGTAAGTAGTGTAAAGTTTAGGTAGTTTTGTTAGGCTTTATTGTTTTAAGGGTTAGGTATGGGATCCGATATCTGGCACTGCTTAAGAGTTGTTTGGCTTTTCGTTTTAACTAAGTTCTAGCCCATGGTGTAATTCCTCCATGAGTATATTTTGTTACCTTTCCATCTGATCCTTATACTTGCAACAGGAATATTGTTGTAATAATAAAAGTTTTCTCCTTCCTTTTTATTAACCTGGCATTGGTTACTGTGCGTCTTGATTTTTATAATAGGGGTGAGATTTCCCAAATGACCTTTCCCCTAATCTCGTTATTAATATTTGGGTGGTGGCAGCAGAAGTTTTAGTCCCAAAATCTAGGTTTTTAAGATTTTTGGGGAAGTTTTATACCAAAGCCTGATAGATAAGGCTTTGGAGTACACTTGCTGGCCCCCACTTCTGCATTTATCATGTCAGAGTGGGGAAGGAGCCATCCAGGATCAATAGACAAAATGGACCAGAAGCCCTTTATGATGCCCTACTTAAACAGTGCCCATATGAAGTTACTGATCACATTCTAAGGTAAAGTTCAAAATGGGTTAGGGTTGTTAGTCTTTGTTCCCTGAGAAGCCACATCACATACAAGATTAAGATGCCAGGAAAGATCTTTTTTCTTTGAGGAGTGTCCCCGTGGATGCTCCATCTTAGGGTACGTCTAGACTACATGCCTCTGTCGGCAGAGGCATGTAAATTAGGCTACCAGACATAGTAAAATGAAGCGGCGATTTAAATAATCGCCGCTTCATTTAAATGTACATGGCTGCCACGCTGAGCTGACATCAGCTGATCAGCTGTTTGTCGGCTCAGCGCGATAGTCTGGACGCGCGGGTGTTGACATCAAAGGTATTTGTCGACCACCCAGGTATGCCTCCTGGGATGAGGTTTACCTGGGTGGTCGACAAATACCTTTGATGTCGACACCCGCGCGTCCAGACTATCGCGCTGAACTGACAAACAGCTGATCAGCTGTTTGTCGGCTCAGCGCGGCAGCCATGTAAATTTAAATGAAGCGGCGATTACTTAAATCACCGCTTCATTTTACTATGTCGGGTAGCCTAATCTACATGTCTCTGGCGACAGAGGCATGTAGTCTAGACGTACCCTTAGATGCTTCAGCGCCACTGAGCCCAAGGAAAGTATATAACTTGGATTTGGCCTTTCAGTTTCACTCTATCGTGACAGAATCAAGTCTACTCTGACAATTAACTGTGGTGTCATGTCAGAAAGGGTTTAGTGCTATGTCTGTCTTGAAACTCCACAAATTATTCAAAAAAAAAAAAAGAGTTCCTAAGGATTCATGACCTACAGTCTAGAAAAAAAGTGGGGGGGGGTAATATTTTTTATTGGACTGTCTTGCAAATACCATGGGATCAACATCCTGTCTATTACAAGATAGACAGAAACACTAATCAGCATTTATTCTGCCTTTATCTGACTTAACCTTTCAGATACTTAACCACTGATTTAAAAAAGAAAACCTGACCTGTCTAGAAGCTTACTCAGCTTGTTTTTTTCATACAGCACAAGAGAAGTATTTTAAATTAGATTTCAGACATACAGACTAGGGATGTGGTTAATCGGTAAGCCTAACCTACCCATTCCAGTTAACTAGTAGGGGCTGGAGCACTCCCATCCACCACCGCTGCAGCAGACAAGGGCTGCTCCAACCAGCCAGCTGGAGCAGCCCCTGTCCAAGGTGGATCTGGCCCAGCTCCCTCCTCCTCTACAGCAGACAGAGGCTGCTCTGAGTGGTTGCAGCAGCTCCTGCTTGTGGCGGAGGTGGAGAGCAGTGGGTGGTGGGGGGCACCACAACCCATGGAGCTGGAGCGGCCCCCGTCCACTCCCCACTTTTAATCGGTTAACCTGTTAATCATAACGTTTAACCGGTTAACCGATCCGGTGGGATTTTACCTCCCTGACACACTGCCACCGACTCCTTTCCCTTGTGTCGGTAAAGGGCCAAGCGGCATCCTGCCAGGCCGCGACACCGGTGCGGCCAGGACACGGTGGCACACAGCTGCGCGGGGGGGAAGGCGCCGCCGCCGTCTTGGGCGACCTCGCCACGCCGCCCCTCGTCTCACCTGCGCGCCAGCCGCCGGGCCCCCGGCCTGGGTCTCCCGTGAGCAGCTGTGGGTCACGACGGGCCCCTGCTCCGTCTCCTCGAGCAGGGCAGCCTTGACCGAGGTGGTGCCCAGATCGATGCCCAGCGCGCACGCGGGGCCATCGCCCGGCTCGGCCATGGCCCTGCACCGGGGCGCTCAGGCAGCAGGGGGCTCCCTGGGGCGGCTCTCGGTTACCCGGCCCCGGCAGGCGGCTCTGCCCCGCGCAGGCTGCAGGGCGGCGGCGCCCCCTGAGGGTGAGTCCCAGCCTCACACTCGGCCTGGGGCTCGCGGCCGCGCTGACCCTTGAACCAGCCGCTCCCTGAGGGGGGAGCCGGCGCCTCCATCTTGAGTGTGGCAAGACGCGCTCCCGCGGCCCAGCCCCCCCCCCCCGAAGAGTGTTAAACGGGACTTGGATCGAACCGAAAGGGGAAACCGCCCCCAGCTGCCCCCCCGCCCCCGTGTGTGTGTGTGTGTGTGTGTGTGTGTGTGTGTGTGTGTGTGTCAGCCGCCACACCCAAGATGGCGGCAGGGCGCGGCCATTGCGGCTTTACGGCGCGCGAGACGGAAGCCGGCAGAGCGCAGGAGAGGCCGCCGCTCACGTGAGGGGGGAGGACGCAAGAGCATCCCGGCGGCGGTGAGTGCCCCGCCAAGGGGCTCGTGCGGCCCGGCTGTGAGGGGGGGGGGGGCTATGGGTTCCTGGCATGGGGGGGGTAGGTAGGGCAGTGGGGGGGCTATGGGTTCCTGGCATGGGGGGGTAGGTAGGGCAGTGGGGGGGCTATGGGTTCCTGGCATGGGGGGGGTAGGTAGGGCAGTGGGGGGGCTATGGGTTCCTGGCATGGGGGGGGTAGGTAGGGCAGTGGGGGGGCTATGGGTTCCTGGCATGGGGGGGGTAGGTAGGGCAGTGAGGGGGCTATGGGTTCCTGGCATGGGGGGGTAGGTAGAGCAGTGGGGGGGCTATGGGTTCCTGGCATGGGGGGGTAGGTAGGGCAGTGGGGGGGCTATGGGTTCCTGGCATGGGGGGGTAGGTAGGGCAGTGGGGGGGCTATGGGTTCCTGGCATGGGGGGGGTAGGTAGGGCAGTGGGGGGACTATGGGTTCCTGGCATGGGGGGGGTAGGTAGGGCAGTGGGGGGGCTATGGGTTCCTGGCATGGGGGGGGTAGGTAGGGCAGTGGGGGGGCTATGGGTTCCTGGCATGGGGGGGGTAGGTAGGGCAGTGGGGGGGCTATGGGTTCCTGGCATGGGGGGGGTAGGTAGGGCAGTGGGGGGGCTATGGGTTCCTGGCATGGGGGGGTAGGTAGAGCAGTGGGGGGGCTATGGGTTCCTGGCATGGGGGGGTAGGTAGGGCAGTGGGGGGGCTATGGGTTCCTGGCATGGGGGGGTAGGTAGGGCAGTGGGGGGGCTATGGGTTCCTGGCATGGGGGGGGTAGGTAGGGCAGTGGGGGGGCTATGGGTTCCTGGCATGGGGGGGTAGGTAGAGCAGTGGGGGGGCTATGGGTTCCTGGCATGGGGGGGTAGGTAGAGCAGTGGGGGGGCTATGGGTTCCTGGCATGGGGGGGGTAGGTAGGGCAGTGGGGGGGCTATGGGTTCCTGGCATTGGGGGGGGTAGGTAGGGCAGTGGGGGGGCTATGGGTTCCTGGCATGGGGGGGTAGGTAGGGCAGTGGGGGGGCTATGGGTTCCTGGCATGGGGGGGTAGGTAGGGCAGTGGGGGGGCTATGGGTTCCTGGCATGGGGGGGGTAGGTAGGGCAGTGGGGGGGCTATGGGTTCCTGGCATGGGGGGGGTAGGTAGAGCAGTGGGGGGGCTATGGGTTCCTGGCATGGGGGGGGTAGGTAGGGCAGTGGGGGGGCTATGGGTTCCTGGCATGGGGGGGTAGGTAGGGCAGTGGGGGGGCTATGGGTTCCTGGCATGGGGGGGTAGGTAGGGCAGTGGGGGGGCTATGGGTTCCTGGCATGGGGGGGGTAGGTAGGGCAGTGGGGGGGCTATGGGTTCCTGGCATGGGGGGGTAGGTAGAGCAGTGGGGGGGCTATGGGTTCCTGGCATGGGGGGGTAGGTAGAGCAGTGGGGGGGCTATGGGTTCCTGGCATGGGGGGGGTAGGTAGGGCAGTGGGGGGGCTATGGGTTCCTGGCATGGGGGGGTAGGTAGGGCAGTGGGGGGGCTATGGGTTCCTGGCATGGGGGGGGTAGGTAGAGCAGTGGGGGGGCTATGGGTTCCTGGCATGGGGGGGTAGGTAGGGCAGTGGGGGGGCTATGGGTTCCTGGCATGGGGGGGGTAGGTAGGGCAGTGGGGGGGCTATGGGTTCCTGGCATGGGGGGGTAGGTAGGGCAGTGGGGGGGCTATGGGTTCCTGGCATGGGGGGGGTAGGTAGGGCAGTGGGGGGGCTATGGGTTCCTGGCATGGGGGGGTAGGTAGAGCAGTGGGGGGGCTATGGGTTCCTGGCATGGGGGGGTAGGTAGAGCAGTGGGGGGGCTATGGGTTCCTGGCATGGGGGGGGGTAGGTAGGGCAGTGGGGGGGCTATGGGTTCCTGGCATGGGGGGGGTAGGTAGGGCGGGGGGGGTAGGTAGGGCAGTGGGGGGGCTATGGGTTCCTGGCATGGGGGGGTAGGTAGGGCAGTGGGGGGGACTATGGGTTCCTGGCATGGGGGGGGTAGGTAGGGCAGTGAGGGGGCTATGGGTTCCTGGCATGGGGGGGGTAGGTAGGGCAGTGGGGGGGCTATGGGTTCCTGGCATGGGGGGGGTAGGTAGGGCAGTGGGGGGGCTATGGGTTCCTGGCATGGGGGGGGTAGGTAGGGCAGTGGGGGGGCTATGGGTTCCTGGCATGGGGGGGGTAGGTAGGGCAGTGGGGGGGCTATGGGTTCCTGGCATGGGGGGGGTAGGTAGGGCAGTGGGGGGGCTATGGGTTCCTGGCATGGGGGGGTAGGTAGAGCAGTGGGGGGGCTATGGGTTCCTGGCATGGGGGGGGTAGGTAGGGCAGTGAGGGGGCTATGGGTTCCTGGCATGGGGGGGGTAGGTAGGGCAGTGGGGGGGCTATGGGTTCCTGGCATGGGGGGGGTAGGTAGGGCAGTGGGGGGGCTATGGGTTCCTGGCATGGGGGGGGTAGGTAGGGCGGGGGGGGGTAGGTAGGGCAGTGGGGGGGCTATGGGTTCCTGGCATGGGGGGGTAGGTAGGGCAGTGGGGGGGACTATGGGTTCCTGGCATGGGGGGGGTAGGTAGGGCAGTGAGGGGGCTATGGGTTCCTGGCATGGGGGGGGTAGGTAGGGCAGTGGGGGGGCTATGGGTTCCTGGCATGGGGGGGGTAGGTAGGGCAGTGGGGGGGCTATGGGTTCCTGGCATGGGGGGGGTAGGTAGGGCAGTGGGGGGGCTATGGGTTCCTGGCATGGGGGGGTAGGTAGGGCAGTGGGGGGGCTATGGGTTCCTGGCATGGGGGGGGGTAGATAGGGCAGTGAGGGGGCTATGGGTTCCTGGCATGGGGGGGGGTAGGTAGAGCAGTGGGGGGGCTATGGGTTCCTGGCATGGGGGGGGGTAGGTAGAGCAGTGGGGGGGCTATGGGTTCCTGGCATGGGGGGGGTAGGTAGGGCAGTGGGGGGGCTATGGGTTCCTGGCATGGGGGGGTAGGTAGGGCAGTGGGGGGGCTATGGGTTCCTGGCATGGGGGGGGGGTAGGTAGGGCAGTGGGGGGGCTATGGGTTCCTGGCATGGGGGGGGTAGGTAGGGCAGTGGGGGGCAATGGGTTCCTGGCATGGGGGGGGTAGGTAGGGCAGTGGGGGGGCAATGGGTTCCTGGCATGGGGGGGGTAGGTAGGGCAGTGGGGGGGCAATGGGTTCCTGGCATGGGGGGGGTAGGTAGAGCAGTGGGGGGGCTATGGGTTCCTGGCATGGGGGGGGTAGGTAGGGCAGTGGGGGGGCAATGGGTTCCTGGCATGGGGGGGGTAGGTAGGGCAGTGGGGGGGCAATGGGTTCCTGGCATGGGGGGGGTAGGTAGAGCAGTGGGGGGGCTATGGGTTCCTGGCATGGGGGGGGTAGGTAGGGCAGTGGGGGGGCTATGGGTTCCTGGCATGGGGGGGTAGGTAGGGCAGTGGGGGGGCTATGGGTTCCTGGCATGGGGGGGGTAGGTAGGGCAGTGGGGGGGC
Source organism: Pelodiscus sinensis (assembly GCF_049634645.1). Classification (NCBI taxonomy): domain Eukaryota; kingdom Metazoa; phylum Chordata; order Testudines; family Trionychidae; genus Pelodiscus; species Pelodiscus sinensis. The sequence goes on along the minus strand of NC_134731.1, from coordinate 3,672,389 downwards.
AATGGGTTCCTGGCATGGGGGGGGGTAGGTAGAGCAGTGGGGGGGCTATGGGTTCCTGGCATGGGGGGGGTAGGTAGGGCAGTGGGGGGGCTATGGGTTCTCCTGGCATGGGGGGGTAGGTAGGGCAGTGGGGGGGCTATGGGTTCCTGGCATGGGGGGGGTAGGTAGGGCAGTGGGGGGGCAATGGGTTCCTGGCATGGGGGGGGTAGGTAGGGCAGTGGGGGGGCAATGGGTTCCTGGCATGGGGGGGGGTAGGTAGGGCAGTGGGGGGGCTATGGGTTCCTGGCATGGGGGGGGTAGGTAGGGCAGTGGGGGGGCTATGGGTTCCTGGCATGGGGGGGGGTAGGTAGGGCAGTGGGGGGGGCTATGGGTTCCTGGCATGGGGGGGGTAGGTAGGGCAGTGGGGGGGCTATGGGTTCCTGGCATGGGGGGGGTAGGTAGGGCAGTGGGGGGGCTATGGGTTCCTGGCATGGGGGGGGTAGGTAGGGCAGTGGGGGGGCTATGGGTTCCTTGCATGGGGGGGGTAGGTAGGGCAGTGAGGGGGCTATGGGTTCCTGGCATGGGGGGGTAGGTAGGGCAGTGGGGGGGCTATGGGTTCCTGGCATGGGGGGGGTAGGTAGGGCAGTGGGGGGGCTATGGGTTCCTGGCATGGGGGGGGTAGGTAGGGCAGTGGGGGGGCTATGGGTTCCTGGCATGGGGGGGGTAGGTAGGGCAGTGGGGGGGCAATGGGTTCCTGGCATGGGGGGGGTAGGTAGGGCAGTGGGGGGGCTATGGGTTCCTTGCATGGGGGGGGTAGGTAGGGCAGTGGGGGGGCTATGGGTTCCTTGCATGGGGGGGGGTAGGTAGGGCAGTGAGGGGGCTATGGGTTCCTGGCATGGGGGGGGTAGGTAGGGCAGTGGGGGGGCTATGGGTTCCTGGCATGGGGGGGGTAGGTAGGGCAGTGGGGGGGCTATGGGTTCCTGGCATGGGGGGGTAGGTAGGGCAGTGGGGGGGGCTATGGGTTCCTTGCATGGGGGGGGTAGGTAGGGCAGTGGGGGGGCTATGGGTTCCTGGCATGGGGGGGGGTAGGTAGGGCAGTGGGGGGGCTATGGGTTCCTGGCATGGGGGGGGTAGGTAGGGCAGTGGGGGGGCTATGGGTTCCTGGCATGGGGGGGGTAGGTAGGGCAGTGGGGGGGCTATGGGTTCCTGGCATGGGGGGGGTAGGTAGGGCGGGGGGGTAGGTAGGGCAGTGGGGGGGCTATGGGTTCCTGGCATGGGGGGGGGTAGGTAGGGCAGTGAGGGGGCTATGGGTTCCTGGCATGGGGGGGGTAGGTAGGGCAGTGGGGGGGCTATGGGTTCCTGGCATGGGGGGGGGGGTAGGTAGGGCAGTGAGGGGGCTATGGGTTCCTGGCATGGGGGGGGTAGGTAGGGCAGTGGGGGGGCTATGGGTTCCTGGCATGGGGGGGTAGGTAGGGCAGTGGGGGGGCTATGGGTTCCTGGCATGGGGGGGGGGGTAGGTAGGGCAGTGAGGGGGCTATGGGTTCCTGGCATGGGGGGGGTAGGTAGGGCAGTGGGGGGGCTATGGGTTCTTGGCATGGGGGGGTAGGTAGGGCAGTGAGGGGGCTATGGGTTCCTGGCATGGGGGGGGGTAGGTAGGGCAGTGGGGGAGACTATGGGTTCCTGGCATTGGGGCGGGTAGGTAGGGTGGCGAGGAGGGGCTCTGGGCCCCTGTTATGGTGGGGGGAACAGAGACAGTGATGCAGGGTGGCAAGTGGGGGAGGGTAAGTGGGAGTTTGGCAAACTGGTCTGAAGGTGCCTTGGCTAAGTGGAGGGCTGGGTGTGGAGGGGAGGGGCAGTCTGGGCTAGCCCTGGGATAGCTGGATGTGGGTTAAAGATGGCCTGGGCAAGGCGATGGGTCACATGAAGTGATGCAGGGCGCTGGGGAGAAGGAAGGTGACAGACCGGGTTGCTCTGTGGCTGAAATCGTACAGGTGCTTAAACAAAATTTCTTTTTGTTTGTCTTGTAGCCAACTGAAGACTAGCAGGATGGTGAAAAGATGGCTACTTCTCTCCGGGTTGTGTCTTTCGCTCTCATTGCTAAAGCTCTGTGGTAAGTGTCTTCCCAACTGGGAAGTTTACCTAATCTTGCACAAGATCAGCAGTAGGTTGTGTTGTGTTTTGGTTTTTTTTTTTTTTTAAGCTCAATGGGCTGTAAATTAAAAGGGTTTCTGTAATAGAAACCAAATAGTCTCCTGTTCAAGGTGACCCATGTGAAATAATGGTGTGTTCATAAGGGTCTTGGCTTGTATAACAGCTTTCAAAGAGTTGTTCCAACTGCTGTTGTGGTATTGGGAACTATCTTCAGATTGTTTTGTGGTGACCAGTCAGCACGATGTGTCTTGTTTTGCTATTGATGTAAGTCATTAGGGTAGGTCAGCAAGCTACATAGTGCACTGCAGTCAATGCCAGCTGTGTGGTTTAGAGCTTCCAGAAGTGCCTACAACAGTGGTTCTCAAACAGGGGTCTGGTACCCTTCAGGGGCTGCAAGCAAATTTCAAGAAGTCTGCCAAAATAAACCAGAGAGCAGGGCTGGTATTGGACATGTTGGGACCCAGCACAGGAAGACCCTGGGGCTGAAGCTGATGCCGGAGCAACTTAACTTTGAGACCCTGGGGAGTTGCCCTGCTTGCTACCCCTTATGCCAACCCAGGCTTCTAATCTACCGGCTAGTTGTTTCACAGGCTGTGGAATTTGTATAGCATGTTGAGGAAGGGGCCAAAGGAGTGGGGAGACCTCAGAGAAAAAGTTTGGGGAGGTCTATAGGCTACTAAGATGGGACAACAAAACTCAGTCTCTTGCAATATTAACACAAGATTTCTAAAAGATGCATTTAAAATCCATCTCTCCCCCCCCCCCCCCTTCAGGATAAGCTGTGTATATTCTTTGTTTTTATACATTTCACATATTGGTCACTAACGTTTTACCAGTTAACTGATTAACCAGAATTTTACATCACTAATTATTAAAGATAGCTAGGCTCCATTGCTGATCACAGCAAGAAACACTTAAATTAGAATTTCATAATTAGTGTTTAAAATATCCTCTAATTTCATGTGTATAAGGTATTTGTTCCAGGAGTCTATTGTTTTGCCCACTTAGTTTTCAGTCTGTATTTTTTCTTATACAAGTTGCAAATTATTCAGTCACTTGAAAAAGGGCTAAAGTTTTCTTTCACACTGTCACAAGACACAGCTGTCTCCCACACTAACATTTCCTGCTAACCAAACCTATGAATTTGTCTAGCTGGTTTGCATTCTCAAATGGCTTCTTTTCAGGAAGAATACAGATTTCTACAAGCTATAATTAAGCTTAATTCTCCTTTTCTTTTTCCAGATGGAGCCATTATGCTCTCTGTCCCTGAAGTAGTTTCATTAGAAAATGGTAGTGAGACAAATATCACTGTGACTCTAAGGTAAGGTTAGAACAGCAGTTTGTTTCTCTTCCTTTAATTGACTGCTTTTGGCACAATCTTATTACAACCACAGTCATCAGGCCAGAATCGAGAATGGACAAGACTAGTTAAGATGACAAACTAGATTTGCAAGAAAGATAAGGTGGCTTTATGTATGTAGGGCAGCAGTTTTCAACCTTTTTTTTTTTCTTTTCAATTTCAAATGGAGGTGTGTACTTCTTTGGTAATGTTACACCTAGTCTGCAGACCCGTGGGAGTCCATGATCCAGAGGTTGAAAGCCATTTTTCTTTGGCAACTTTCCATGGACCCCCATAGACATAGTTTGTAGAAAATGCCTCTGATGTGCTGAGAACCACTGATTTAGGGTGAGTTTCATCTGTGTGTAGTGTTCCATTTAAGTCCTGGTACATAGGCTTCTTACTGACTTTCCTGGTGATGAAAATTCACTGTTGGGTACAAGCTCAGACATTCTGTATTTTTGTACCAATTAGTTTGGCTAGATATAATATCCAATATTATATGGCCTGTGTTGGGGTATTGAATTCTGCGTTTGCAGAGAGATGGACTCTTGTCTCTTCGAGCGCTAGCTATTATGAGCCCAACAAAAACGTGCTTCAGGTACAAGTTTATTTAGAAGGACCCTTAAATGCCATACTCTACTTCCTTCTCAATGTGAGATGATTTTGGGGAGGAGGGGGGCAGAAGGAAGGAGACTTCACCTCTGCAGTCTTCTCTGGGGATTGGTGGGATGCTTCCAAAGTGGGAGGAAGAATAGGGAAATACCAGACTTCAAAAGGTGTTTATCCATCTTTCAAACCCCTGCTAGAATTGACTAGTGGTTGCATAAAGGGAGACGTGCTAGTTCTGTCCAGTTCAGATTGGTCTATCAGTCGGTAAAGGACAGTATCTGTTTCTAGAGTAGGATATAATGTTGGTGCCACAAGTGATTAAATATCAGTTATTATATGTGGTCTTTCCAAAACAATATTGCCTGAGCTGTGTGGAACCAATTCTCTCAGAAGGCCTGAAACCTCCTTTAACACATGGATTTGTAGGCTTCATTTGACTTGTCTATCTTCACAGTGCCCCATTAAATGAGACATTGGTGATAACATTTAATGTCACATACTCATCAAAAAATGGAACCATTGTTGAACTACCTGATCAAGTGAGTAACAGAACTGGCTTCAGACCTTCTGCTAATGCTTACAATTGGTCATAGTCTGACCACATTTAAAAATGTGAATAATTACACTTGTAGCCTTTTTTTCCTTGTTTGACAGGTAATATTATCTACAGGTCTAAAGAAGTCAAGCTTTCAAGTGAAAGCGAAAGATGTTGGACAAGTTACCATTTTTCTTGTTGCCAATAATTCCAACCAAACTGGGTGAGTTAAACTACAGTTCAACCCAAAACATGTGCAACTCCTTGTTCTCTAAAGTGGTATAATCATCTCTCTCTCTCTCCTGCTCCCACACCATTTCCCAGTATCCTAATTACACTGCTAGTTTTCTTGATTAACATCAACATAGTAATCTCTTCCTCCCCCCCCCCCCCCCAATAATAATTGAGATAACTGAACTGGTACTGGTAGCTTCTTTATCCAGTATGTATCTTTGAATCGTGAAACTTAAAATCCTAGCTGTTCTTAGGTCAGGTTCAGCGGCAACATCTGAACCACACACAAGAAGCATCTCAGAGTCTGCATGACTCAAGCTAGGGCTGAATGGTGTCCAAACTGCATGAGCTGTTGCTTTGTCTGTCTTGCTCACACATTTCTGAGTCTGAAATATCCTGGAATGCTAACAGCCTGACTCTCCTCTGCATACTCACAGCTTTCACTAACTCCAGTGTAAGCCCCAAGTACTTAGCACATCCACACATCTTCCTGCTTAAGGAGTCTCTTAGAGTCATGTGTTCACAGGTGGAACTCTCTTCCTTGGTATCAGATCAAATGGGTGTGATGGGGAATGCTGAGTTGCACATGCTTGTTACCGTTAATGCCGCAGCTCCACGGGATAACGCACAGTCTTGCCACTTCCTCATTTCATTTCTGCTTTTTTCTGTGTCTTGATCATGTCTATTGTTACCCACATCATGACACATCCAGGAACACGGGACAAGCCAGATCACAATGCTTGGCTTGCAGAGCATGAGGGTAAAACCCTGCTATTGCACAACACTAACATACTAAGAGGACTGGAAGTAATAGTGGAAGGGAGGAGGAAATATGAAGGAACAGAGGAAGAGTGAGGGTAGGTGAGACATCACTAAGATTGGTGGAAACCTTAAAACCCACAATGGTGTGTGGGGGAAAAGGGGAAAGCTTTATTACTGCTCTACTAAAACCAGCCCTATGTTTTTTGAGAAACTGACTTGAGTTTTCTGCCCCACACATTAGAATTGAGGGTGCATGATTGATGCAGAAGCACAGAGTCTATTCATAATTTAAAAACTGATTGAGTGCAAATTCCTTTGCAGCCCAAGGATTCGATTCCAAGTGATCCATAGTAACATAGTGAAAATTATAGACCAGGTGATCGGCTGGATCTATTTTTTCGCCTGGTCGATTTCCTTCTACCCTCAGGTTTTTGAGAACTGGCGACGAAAAAGGTAAGGAGATTCACTGGAAGTGAATGAAGTCTCTTGTGGGTAAAGTAGTTGAGCTTGCAACAAGGTTACTTTCCTAACAACTGACAGTATTTACTCCAAGGCGCTGACCCTGGAATTGGTTTTGCCCAGATGGACACTTGCAAAGTAGCATTGAAGTCAGTGAGCACCAGTTCACATGTGTAGCTCAGGTCTTGATTCTGCAATCAAAGTCACTACAAAATTAAAAAAAAAAAAAACCTCAAAACAATTCTCCCAGCTGGAAAAGTGATCCATCACTAAGCGTTTTTTTAGCACAATAATGGACGCTTGCCACCAGAGGGAGCTCCTGTAACAGTTTCATTAGCGTACTGGCAAAGTTGTAGATGATAAATGAGTTAACAATTCAGAGAAGTACACTCACTAGTACCGCTGCCTCCTGGAGTGAGGGGTGTATGTGTGTGAATAATTTCCCCAATCGCAATTCTGTTTAACTCCACACTTGTCATCTGTTCAAATGAATGGTTATTTATGATGTAAACTTCACAGCTAGAGACTGCAGCCTAATTCTACTAGGCATTGTACAGATATGCAAACTATACAGCCTACTCCAGGGCATGGCGGGAGTGCGTATTGTTGGTTTGCAGGTTTCTTTTGCATGTTAAACACGTAGGCTACATTTCTGCAGCAAGGTTTTTGCGCAAAAAAGGTCGTTTTTGTGCAAAAACCTGCGGAGCGTCCGCACCTCAAATGCGCTTTTGCGCAAGTAAAATGGCAGAACAGAGGACTTTTGCTGGTGTAAGTAAACCTTCTGCAAGGCATAACTCCTTTCTGTGCTACAGCTAATGTTCAAAAAGGCAAGTGTGGATGCTCCAGAGGGGTTTCATGCGCAAAAAAGGCCATCAGAGCTTTCTTGCGCAAGAGTATTCATGCAGTGTGGACGCTGTCTTGTACAAAAGCACATCACTTCAGCGATGCGCTTTGAGGTGTGGATGTGCTCTTGCATGAGAAGTTTTTGCGCAAAAACTCTTGCGCACAAGGCTTCTTGCGCAAAAAGACGGCAGTGCAGACGTAACCCTAGAGTAACTTTTCCTATATGCCTAATCTCATATATATATATATATATATATATATATATATATATATATATATATATATATATATATAGTAGTCCAATTTCTGTGACTCTGTAATGCTGAAACACTGGCTGTTCCCTCTGGGTGGCATTGTCTCCCGCAGTGGCGCTCAGCTGACTTCTGCGCCTCTCTTTTCCTCCTCTTGCCTCGCCCTCTCTCAGCTCTCGTCCACCTCCTGCCTTTTTCTCCTTTTCTCTCTCTTTCTCTTCTCCCCCTCCCACCTCTCACTCTGTGTTTCTCTTCTCTTCCTCCTGCTGAGTCTCTCTCTCTCTCTCGCTGTCCTCCGTCTCCTCCGCGTCAGCTCCGCTTTCCTCCTTTTGAATCTGGTACCCTTTCCTGATGTGAGAGATGCACACTTGTCCAGGCCCTGCTCCCCCATGCAGCACAGGGAGTGCGGACCCCAAACAGCCACTTGTGCTGCTTGTTCCCGCGCGGTGGCCCGGCTGAACGGTGCAGAAGTCAGCTGAGCGCCACGGCGGGAGGCAAAGGGGGGCGGGGCCTGAACGAGCATGCATCCCCGACGGAGACAGAGGAGAGCGGAGAGAGAGTGAGAGGCAGGAGGGGGAGGAGAAGAGAAAGGGAGAGTGAGAGGCAGGAGGGGGAGAAGAGAAAGAGAGAGAGGCAGAAGGCAGAGGAGAGCTGAGAGAGAGAGGTGGAGACAGGAGGAGAAGGGGAGAGAGACACACGGAGCGAGAGACCGGAAGCTCAGGAGAGAAGACCAACGTGTAGGAGAGACCTGAAAATCCCATCTTATGATGGGCTAATTGGCTGGTTGACTTAAGAACCAAAGACCTATTTTCAAATCACCAAAGTGTTTTTTTGTAAAGTTTACCCCCATCTCAATCACATTCATTTCAGTTGCTATGTGGATAAGTTACTTGTATTTTAAACACTTCTATAATACACGCGCTCACTGTAGTGGTGGTGTGGTCACCCTCCCCTTCAGAGCTTGAGGGAGGCCGCTCTGACTCACTGCACCATCAGGATTGCTGCCCGGGGTCAAGAGGAATTAGTGGATCAGGTGTTGGCATCTAGACCAGTCTAATGGGGCAGAACCACAATAATCTACATACTCTGGCCCTTAGGCAGGCGCTGGGCCACCAAGGAGACCATGGGCTCTGGGGCTTAGGCAGGGGTTAACAAGCCGTCTATGGGTTCAGACCCGCAGGCAAGGCCAGGACTAACAAGTAGTTTGTCATAGTAGCCCAACTCTCTGCCAGAGCTGACACTCGCCACCTGGTCTACAGTGGAGTGTTGGCGGGGGACTCAACTGGGGCTTAGCTCAGAATCCTAACTGGTGGAGTTGTCAGCGTGTTTCAGGCAGCATCATAGGTGGACTGGAGTTGCCTGCCCCGTGTCACTTTCTACCTTCCCCTTGGGATGTTCCTGGATCTAAGGGGTATCTTCTGTCTCCTGGAATAGGTGCCCAGTGGCAGTCCCTGCAGACGGACTCGTCTGTGAGCAGGGCATCTCTAGGCTCGGAAACAAAATTAGCAGCTTGGAGCAAACGTCGGTCTTGTCTCCCCTCTTCTTCCTGTCTCCCTCTCTCTGCTCTCCTCTGCTTTCTGCCTGTCTCTGTCTCTCTTTCTCTTCTCCTCCTCCTCCTCCTCCTCTCACTGTCTCTCTGTGTCTCCCTCTGTGTCTGGGACCCAGCTGAGCTAGGGGATCTGTTATATGTCCTGTCCCACCTATCTCCTTCCAGAGGGAGGGGTAGTCTGGCTCTGACTACCTGGGCAGAGAATGGTTCCTCACCTTAGTTTGGAAAAGAGAAGACTGAGAGTGTACATGATAGCAGCTTTCAAGTATCTTGTCTGATACAAGGAGGAGGGAGGGAAATTGTTCTTGTTAACCTCTGAGGACAGGACAACGAGCAATGGGCTTAAACTGCCGTAAGGGAGGTTTAGATTGGACATTAGGAAAAACTTCCTACCTGTCGGGGTGGTTAAACACTGGAATAAATTGCCTAGGGAGTTTGTGGAATCTGCACCAGTGAAGACATTTAAGAGCAGGTTAGACAAACACCCCTCAGGGATGGTCTAGATGGTGTAATGGTAGAAAAGATTTTCTCTGTTATAGAAGCCGCTTTGTATTTCTAACCAATCCATTTAGAATGCATGCCTTTAACAAGGAGTTATCTTGCCTCTGACTTGAGGTTCTTTGTCTTAGTGAGTTAAACAAATGATGTCTCCACAAGTTTTTAAAAATTCTTTCCTGAAGTGTGAGAACAGAGCAGTGGGCAGCCGGGATGGACTCCTTCTGATGGCTGTAATGATTCTGGTTTTGGATATAATGTAAAATGCTGTAATCTCCTTCATTGCAGTTATATGGGAGTTGAGATGGACAACATGCATTTTTTTGAAAGTAAACTATCTTAAAAACCACTCACATACTAATCTATTTAAAAGAGGCAACCCTCACCCCATACAAATTACTTCTTTATAAAGAAATATGGTCACATTTCTGCTTGTGACAGTAAATGTAGGAAGCCCTTAAATCAGAATATTTTATTGTCAGAATGTCAGTCCCTCTGTCACTGGCCAGATAGCTCCGTAAATCAATTTTTACATGTAAAGTGTTTTTTGTTTTTTCTTTTTTAGTGTGGTTGGATTAAGCTTTGATTTCCTAGCACTAAACCTCACTGGCTTCATAGCATACAGTGTATTCAATGTGGGGCTTTTCTGGATTCCCTACATCCAGGTAAGCACCCTTGTCATTTTGTCAGTGAAATATTTCATTAGCTGATGTAACTCTGTTCTGCAACTAACTTGCTTCGGTTTTTAATACTCAGGAGCAGTTCCTACGCCAGTACCCCAATGGAGTGAACCCTGTGGACAGCAATGATGTGTTTTTCAGTCTCCATGCACTAGCTGTAACGTTCTTTATAATATTTCAGTGCTGTATATATCAGGTAGGTTTGTCTGATACTTTTATATTCTGAAATCAAGGCATTACAGTGGATTTATGTTTAAACTTTGAGGCTGGGTATTATAGAATAGCTATCAATTATAGGGCTCTTCATTTGTATGTCACTTACATAAATTCTCTACGTCCCTCTCAGATAAGAGAATACTATTGCCATACCAGGGAAGATGGAGGCTCAATTTGTATTTCTCTTCCAGAGCCATGGGGAGCAGCAGAATCCAGTTTAGAATTTGGGAGTTCTGGGGTGCCACTCCTGTGCTGAGTTCACTGCCTTTTTCAATTACAAAATATGAGCCAGAGAGTGAACATGCTCAATGACAAAAATATTCAGACCTCTTCTGGATAACTGAGTTGTGAAAGTCTGTTCTTCCCGTGTGTGCGTCTTTGTTCTTTTCCCCTTCTGCCAGAATGGGGTGCTTTCACGAAAGGTCAGGATGTGCAGTAAGAGTGATTTTGGAGGTTTCTCTTGCTCTAGTCATTGGGCATCTCTCAAATGCAAAGAAGAGCATAAAGCCCCACAGATTTACTCAGTCCTAAATTAAGGCAAGCAATTCCACAAATCTCCCATGAAAATATTACAGAAAGATTGTAGCTCCTTTCTCCTGGGTGCTAACATTCTGAACAGCATTCCCATGGTAATTGGACTCTGAAATTGCACTGTCACAAACCTAGAGCAAGCTCTTATGATACTACAACAGAGTGAGGATACTTGAGAAGGAGGGGGGTCAATTTAGATGGTTCCATGGGGGGCTCTGGTTGCATGTTGTTGTGCATCCTATGGCAACAGGGGTGGGAGAGATCTGGGTATAATGAATTCTAAAAGTATAAAATGTCTTGTCTTTCAGAGAGCTAATCAAAAAGTGTCCAGAGTTGCTATTGGGCTGCTGGTGATTGCATGGATCTTCACATTTACCACATTGTTTGTGGCTTCAGCTGGAGCAATCACATGGCTACAGTTCTTATTTTTCTTTTCTTACATTAAACTGGGAATGACACTGATAAAATATTTTCCACAGGTAAAAATGGGCACTAATGTCTCCTAACTCTGGTGTAGCAAGGTGCCATTCTACTAATATGAGGCGATTTGGAAAGGTGTATTTGTGTGTTAAAGGTGGTACATATGATCCTAGAATTGTGATCATAACTAGTAGCTTTTGTGCTTACTAAACATGCAAGTACTTTTGCAATATCTGAAAACTTTAGTCTGTTAAACCAGCCAGGCTCTGTTTTACAGCTGGGGTTGACTGAGGCATCGAAAGGTCAGTCTGCTTATCTGAGGGCAAAATAAGTTCAGAATTCTGTATTGCTGGAGTAGAATACAATTTCCTTTTTCTGCAGATCAAATAGTTTTCATAGGCAAAACTTAAAAGTATGAAGCATATTTGATCTGACTCCCATCTGCGCCTCTCTTGTAGGCATACATGAACTTTCGGCGGAAGAGTACTGAAGGGTGGAGTATTGGAAATGTGTTGCTAGATTTTACTGGTGGAAGCTTCAGTCTCCTTCAGATGGTTTTGCAGTCTTACAACAATGGTAAGTCTGGAATTGAAGTTCCTTTTGTGGCCTGCATTTTTTTCCCACAAATCACTTTCTTCCAATCCACACTCACTAAGGGTTGTTCCCAAATCTAGGTGGCCTGTGAGCCATCAGTGCTATAAAAATGTGGTAAAAGATAAATATTTGGCTGTCTTCTAATAAGCTACTAGATTTCCCTTGTAGTGTGCAGGTTCTTAAAACAATTAATTTTAATTTTTTTTGGGGGGGGGTGGAGAAATAAAATGAAAGTGTACATACTTCATGCTCTGAGGATGAGGGGTTCAGTGTGCAGGCTGCCCTGGGGAGAAAGAGGACCATCTTAGCCCCGTCTCACTGCAGCAGCTTTGGGACCAGGTGAGAAGCACTTCTCCATGGCCGTTACAGCCGGCACAGCCGGGGGAGGGAGTGCATGCATATCCCTTTACTGGGGCAACTCCATGTTCATTACTCCCTATGATTCCTAGCCAGAGTGAAGAATGTAGCAAACTGTGCACTTCTCCCCCCTCCCTGATGAGGGGGAACAGCTAGCAGTGTCACCCTATGAATCCGGCACCTGGGGGTTGGGAGGCTTGGAGGCTAGGGCACTCCCAGACAGGAGGTGGAAGAGGATTTGCCCCCCAGCAAGCTACATTCACCTGCCTACTGATAGGGTCTGTCCCCTGTGGGGTTTTATGAAAAGCTCTCTCATTCTAGGCACATCCCATTTTTTTGTGGCACAACCAAACCCTCACTTTGCTTTAAGAGGAAGCTGTATAGTGAACTAGCTCTTACCACTTAGTTCTTGAACAAGCAGATGGACAGATAGACAATCTAGCTATTTCAAATATATAGTAGATTTACACAGTTGCTATAGGTAACTCTACAGCAGCAAAGACTACTTTGACATGGGATTTTTTAACTGAACAATGTGTAGTGAAATCAGACTATAAAGCTGAATAATGCCTGTGCTGTTAAAAAATAAGCCATTTTAGTAATCTGCAGTAGTAATCTTCTCCTTTTTTGGACAGATGAATGGAAATTAATCTTTGGAGATCCAACTAAGTTTGGACTGGGCTTTTTCTCCATCATCTTTGACATAGTCTTCATCATCCAGCATTACTGTCTATATAGAACACGGGTATATGAATCTTTGGACTCCTAAAGCCTTACCCAGATGGACGCAATAATGTAGATCTATTGGCCATAAATTTACCTCTATATGGGCTGGGAGAATTTCAGACTGCTCACCAGCACAAATAGTTTTGCTTAATGCCAAATGCCTTAACGGATATTCCATTATCCTAACCCTTGCAACTGGAAAACATTTGCAACACCGGAAGCTAATTCCAAGCCAGCCTGTCTTGAGATGGATTGGTCAAAGATAGCCACAGCCTTCTGTGGGGAGGGTATGTAAGAGCTGGGCTTCCTTCAGGTGCGAAGGTTTTTTTTTTCCCCAGAGAAGAGCCAGAACATGACTGGAAGGTGAAAAACCCAATCAGGTGCCTTTTTTTTTTAATAACGACCAAGGAACAAGTTTTTGTGGACTAGGCAGACTCTAATGTGCTGCTGACTTCATCTTCTTCTCCCAAACCAAGTTGTAAGGAAGACAGTGACTCAAGTAGCTGTGGCTACCAAGTAGCTTCTTAATATTACATGTAGGTACAGTGGGTGAAGGGGGGCACTAATCAGAATAATATCACAGCATGTTCTTATCAGAGTGCTAGCAGCTACACTTAAAACGTTAAAAAAACGTAATGTGATTTCTGCTACTTTATACCACTGAGCATTTTCAGCAAAGGTTTTAAATCTAGTGCTGGAGACCAAATTTCTAAATACTTATTACTAAGTTGTCAGGTTATTTGTATTGGGTTCTATTAAAGTGCCTAGGTCTGGGCTGTTGATGCAAGGGGAACAATCTGTATTCTATGCAAGTCCGATCATGTTGTTCAATAGCCTAATGATTAAAACTTGTGTTAGTCTTCAAGTGTTTTTCTTTTTCCTGAGTAAGCAAGACATAGCTGATAAGTACAATACTCACATAGCACCTCCCAGGTAAAGAACTCAGTCTCTACATAACAAGACCTTAGCATAAGGCAATGCAGCAGGATGGTGAATTGGGAATAAAACTTAAGTATTGTCTCTTGCTCCACTGCTCTGAGTTGCTTTCTCTGCAAGTATTGGTGCAAAGGAAGGAAGACAGTTAATTTCCAAACATAGTTGAACATTCTTACACTTTAACCTATAGAGGTTGGCACCATGCCTTGTTATCTTCGACAGTAAGGAGTAGTGTACTAAAAAGGACTTTAAACACAAGCTTTATATTCACTACTGTTCAAGTTCTGACATCTTAATCCTGCAAACCCTTCTGGGAGAAATCAACTTGTCCTTCTTCATTGAAAAGTTTGGTAGTAAAACTCAGACGAAAATTGACTGTGCTCCAAGTTGCAAATAGGTGCAGAATTTGCTGTCAGTTGGCTGTTTTAGCTTACCTTTTTATCATAATATGACTGTTTAAAAGTTGTCAGGTGGCACTCAATCAGAAGAATTGGAGGGGTAGGAAGCTGGTGGGTATAAATCATGTAACTTGTGTCCTTTTAAACTGAAATCTAGATAGTGAGACTGTTAAATTCTTTTATTGTGTAAAATCAAGAAACCACAGTACAAATAGCAGTGTACTTCTCTACAGTAAACAAAAATAAGGCCTATCTGTAAAGCTATTAAGATATTTTTCCACCACAGTATGTGTAATTTAAATGTCAAATTCCTTTTGGATTTTTTATATTACTGAATAAGGTAAAAAACTGTATAAAAAGATTGATGGGTAGCGGAGTTAGTCTGTAACAGGAAAAATTTAAACAACTAGTCTAGTAGCACCTTAAATACTAACACAACATGTAGATTATATCATGAGCTTTCATGGTGCAACCCACTTTACATCTACATGCTTTGTGTGACTATTTGTTGTTTAAGGTTTTTTCCTGTATAAAGAGAGGCATCTAGTGGCATGTAGAGATATGGAGTGGAACACTTTGAGCTGCATTTATCAAGTTTATAAAATTCATTGAACTCAGATCCTATATAGCACTGCAGTAATAACCTAGTATACAACTTCTCTCCACTGCTCTAGTTATTTTTAAACTAGTGTGAAGACAGTTGAAGAGGTTATATAGTGTCATCTAAAACTAGTTATACAAACTTAATTTTCAGATTTCATCTTCTTGAACTAATTAAAGCTAGCCTATATAATGCCTTTAAAGTGTTAATGTGGTTCACTGATGGGTTTAAAACCCACTTAAGAGCAGCTTCTGCAGAAAAAATTCCTACAACCCCTTAGTTTGGCCATGGTGAAGGATTGCTTATAGTTTGCCTACCACAGGTCAGAAATAGGAATTTTGGTACAATAGACATTGGCAAGCTCATTGTGCATATTTCTACTTAATACAAGATTTAAATATGTCTTCCCCCTACAAAACAGACCAGCTGCCCTTTCTATTTGAAAAGACTTTACAAAATGTGCAGTGAGGAAGTGGAACCATGTCTCCTGTATGTTCACCAAAGACAAAGCCTTCCATCCCTTTCCCAATTACAGTATATTTTTAAAGCTTATACCCTAGAGTTGCAATAGTTATGGCATGTTAAAGCTGGCGTTTGTTCCCTAGTATTCTGTGAAGCAGCCATCACTGTTTCTTGTATAGAGGCACTTTGCAATTGTAGTGTCTTGAAATTTGTTACTAAATCCCAGTTTCCATTATTACATTTAAGCATTAACTGCTCATTCAAATGTCCCTCTTATGACAAGCTGTTTGGTGAAGGGGTCTAAAATCTTGTAGTGAACACTTCAGAACAAAAGACTAGCCTTCAACCCGACAGACTATTTACCTCTTACCAGCATGTGATGCAAAGGGTAGTGGAGCATTTTCCATACTGAACTTGAACGATCAAGGAACTAGTCACTAACCTTTTTTAATCCCAATAAAACACTGCCTCCTCTCCCCTTGGTGGTAATTATTTGCTCCTTTGCAGAAGGAGCTAAGTTTTCAATGCTCAGCAATAGGGAACTTTTGCCCTATAAAAAAAATCATCTCCCACTAATTGACTTTTTTCACAATTTCTTCCCTCAAGTATCTAGTCTTTTGCCTCTTTTCTTCATGTAATTGCTATCTTCTCCTGCCACTGGCATGGTAAAGCTTTGAGCACAGAGGGTGCTGTTCTATGCAGTGTACATCTTGCTGCTGAAAGGGCTAGAGTTGACTATTCTCAGTTTAGGGTTGAAGCAGTGCATGTTTACCTTGGGCAGTACGAGTGTTTACAAATAACTCCAGTTTAGTATTTGTTTCCTTATAACAAGGGAGTGTCACCCTATAGTGTTGTCCTTCCCCCTACTTGTTGCATAATTAGGACATCATGGACTGCTGCACAGCCTTCTGGAGGGAGTGTCTGGTCACCAGGAGCCGTACCACTTCTTCATTCCTCTTTGTCAGTCTCTTCCTCGCTTGGTCATGGGTTACCATTGTCATGTCCCACCCGTTCACCTACAATAGAAGTTTTATCAGGAAACCATTATTGTCAATGGAACTAGCCTTGGTAAGGTGACTAGCAATCTGGGACCTCGCACACTGCCTTGGCACCACCGGACTGGGTGAATGTTAAGTTTGCTTCAGAGATGCACTAGACAATTCAAGAGCTGCTAGTATGACAGGCATACCGGCAGGAGCCTTGGTGCTGCCTGGAGCAAGTGAGTACGCGAGAAGACTCCTCTTACACAAAGCCTGAACATGCCACTGAAGCACTTAAAGATGTGGAGAAGGCACAGATAAGTGAGTGGAAACACAGATCGCTGCTGTACACATGATGAATAGCACCTGCTTACTTCACTGTCACATGGATGCTGAGGTTACCCAAGGAAAAAACTGTTCGTTCATTTCTGCTGTTTCAGGGGAATTCCCTCATTGCAAAACTAAGGGGGGCTGTGGTGGAGGATGCTCTTCCTGGAGCTGGTCCGTTTTAAGAAGTTACACAGTAATTGGGCCCCAGCCAGTATCAGCATCACCTCATAGCCCAGTGGTGGTTTATTCAAGAAGGATCCTGAAGTCATTGTAGACAGCTCTCTGCTCCTGCACACTGAATGGATGTTTTCAAGCAAAAAAGTAAATAGAATGTTGAGAATCATTAAGAAAGAGATAAGAAAATATAGTGCCTATATATAAATTCAGGGTATGTCCAGCTTGAATATTGCATGTACCTGTGGTCACCTCATTGCAAAAGATACTGGAAAAGGTTCAGTAAAGGGCAACAAATAAGAGTATCAAATGTATGATGAGAGATTAAGATTGGGATTTTTTAACTCAGATGGACTAAGGGGGGATATAACAAGTCTAGAAAATCATGACGTGGAGAAAGTAAATGAAGTCTTATTTACTCTATAACAATGTTTCTCAGCCAGTGGTACAAGTACCCTTAGGAGTACTCAAGAGAAGGCTAGGGGCTAGGTCAACACAACTGAAATTTGGAGAAAACTGAATTTTTATTTTGAGTTTTACAGCGCATTATTATTTTTGTACTTTTTACACCCAAAAATGTCATCGCCCGCCTGGCTACAATTAATCTGTTTAAACAAATGCATTGCAATGATAGAAAAAAATTCTCTCTAAAAACCGTAGGTACTGGGGGGGTACTTATTTTTTAAAGGGGTACTTTATAAAAAAAAAGTTGAGAAACACTGCTCTAACATAAGAACTGGGGGGCTCAAATGAAATTAAATAGGCATAAAGTTTAAAAACAAAAGGACACTTCTTCACACAGGCTACATCTAGACTGGCAAGATTTAGCGCAAATACTCTAAATGAAAGAGTTTTTGTGTTAGAGAGTATCTATACTGGCATGTGCATTTGCGCAAAAGCATCCGTGCCAGTGTAGACGCTCTGCTGCGCAAGAAAGCTCTGATGGCCATTTTAGCCATCTGGCTTTCTTGCGCAAGAAATTGATGTTACCTGTCTACACTGGCCTCTTGCGCAAGAACACTTGTGCAAGAGGCCTTATCCCTGAGCGGGAGCGTCAGAGTATTTGCACAAGAAGCACTGATTTCATACAGTAGAACGTCAGTGTTCTTGCGCAAATACTCGCGGCCAGTGTAGACAGGTGGCAAGATTGCGCTAAATCTTGCCAATGTGTAGACAGCCACAATGTATAGTCAACCCGTAGAATTTTGCCAGAGGATGTTGTGAAAGCCAATCCTATAACCAGGGCTCAACAAATCACGTAATCTACTCGCCCATGGTGAGTAGATTACAAGCCGGCACAGCCAGCGCCGCGCGATCTGCGCATGCGCAGCTCACAGAACTACGCAGCTGGCGAGCGGGACTCGCCGCCGTGTGGTGAGCCCTGCCTATAACAGTTCAACAAAGCCCTAGATAAATGCACAAAGCACAGGTCCAGCAGTGATTATTAGCAGGGCTCACCAAGCAGCAGCGAGCCCCACTAGCCAGCCGCGTGGTTCTGCATATGCATAGATCGCTCTGCGCCAGCTCTTCCGGGGTATAATGTACTCGCCACGGGCACGTAGATTACATTGTTTGTCGAGCCCTGGGTATTAGGCAGGGATGGTGCCCCTAGCTTCTGTTTGGCAGAAGCTGGGATTGGGTAACAAGGGGTGAATCTTTTGATTACCCATTCTCTTCAGTCTCCCTCAAGCACCTGGCAGTGGCTACTGTCAGAAGACAGAACATTGAGCTAGCTGGATCTTTGGTCTGACGCAGTATGGCCATTCCTATGTCACCCCTGGGATAACTGTCATGGAAAGCTACTTCTCCTCTCAGAACAGTCAAGCAATAGTGGCTTGCTGTTCAAATCCTACCTCATCAGGTAATGGAGGAAAGTGACCCAGGCTCACCTCTCTCCCAGCTGAGTACCCTAACAGAGCTAAGTCTTATAAGGGAGGCCAGTTGGTCCTTGGCTGTCCTGTGCCCCTGAGTAGGCCTACCAGACTGTTCTACAGGGAATTTCCGAGCCTGCTCCCATTACTGACAACATGAGTGTTTTGAGGGCAAAGAGCTGAAACACTGAGGTACACTCACTTATCAAAGATGATCTGATAGTCTAGGACAGTGCAATCAAGAGGGAGATGGCAAACTCCAAATACAGACCTGAACAGATCTTGAAGTCTTCTATTTACTTATTTTCTCTGGAGTGTGGACCTTTATACAAAATTGGTATCCAGTCTACCAAGAAGCTATGTCTCTACCTGTTTGTTTTTACATATTAGGACCATCTCTTTGACTTCACAGAGAGGCCTGAGCTAATAAAGAACCCAGAATAGCTGAATCAAGTAGCCCTTACTCAGTATTACTAGCAAGGTTTCAAGATATATAACCAACTGCCTTTATTTTCCAGTTTAGTCAACAGCTATGTCTTACAGGTGGTTTTTATTGTATTGGGGAATGAAACAACCCATCTCTAGATCATGTGGCTGAGTTTGGTAAGAAGAATAAAGCAGAACCTGAACTGGGAATTATACTACAGTATCTTCAAGTGTCCCATCAGCACCAGAGGGGTGCTAGCTAGCATGGAACATCTTGATCCTAACATGATGGTGCAAGCACCTGCCCCAGCAGCCAGCCTCCCCTTTGTGCAGTATAGCTGTGAGAGTATCTGTGCAACAAGGAGATGTCAATGCTGCAGGGAAAATCTATGACACACAGTTGTGACAACAAATGAGCATTGAACAGATTCTGAGGGGCAGCAGAACGGTTTCAACAGTGACTTTGAGAGTAAACATAGCTCAAAGGGGCATTGCATTAGGTATCTACTCAGAGGTACTCTCACAATAGATTTGGTTCTGTGTGCAACATACAGCTTCCAGATAAAGGGAGCACGTAAGATTGTTTTCAAATGAAAGCCACATCACAAACATGGTTTTTATATTTACTTAGACAACGAGCACAGATCTCTGGATCTGAAACCCACTGGCATGTAGGAGCAGGTGCTATCTATCCCAAGGAGACAAGCAAACTTAAACTGGGCAACAAAGCTGCTTGTTAATTTATTCTCTTTAAAAGATATTCTTAAGATGAATCATTTTTGTCGTTCAGCAGTAACTGAGGAGCATTTTTTGTGCTTGCTAGCAAGCCACAATAGAGATAAGTATAGCCCTAAGGTTCAGCTATACAGCAGGGCTAAAG
Source organism: Pelodiscus sinensis (assembly GCF_049634645.1). NCBI lineage: Eukaryota > Metazoa > Chordata > Testudines > Trionychidae > Pelodiscus > Pelodiscus sinensis. The sequence continues at coordinate 3,652,598 of NC_134731.1, read as the reverse complement.
TCAAATTAAGTTATACAACTTGAGCTATGTCAATTGTGTAGTTTAAGTCGAAATAGCTTAATTCGGCTTTTGGTGATGTCTACACAGCAGGAAGTCGAAGGAAGAACCCTCTTCCTTTGACTTCCCTTACTCCTTGTAAAATGAGAGTTACAGTAGTTAGACTAAGAAGTTCTCTAGCTCAACGTTATTTCAAAATAAAGGCTGGCAGTATAGATGCACACTGTTATTTTGGAATGACATCAGTTATTCAGAAATAACGCTGCTGTGTAGACACACCCTAAATGACTTGTCCCTTAGGCATCTAAAGAAGTTTAACTTCTACCACAATGCAATTGGAGGGAGGGCACCAATAGCAGTAAAATTATACTAGAGATCGTTTCCTTCAAACCAATGAAATCTAGAGTTCATATTCATAAGAAATTCGAGACATTGTACAGTCCAGCTACTGTAACCTTATTGTTATTAGTAGACACACTGCCATCACATTGAGAGGCCTTAAGATGATATCGTTATATCATGTGCTTGTTTAGCTTTATCTCCAGCTGAGCAGATATTAAAAAAAAAAGTTTAAAAAATAAGGAATAGGAGTCATTTACATAACTTCGAAAATAGACAACTTCTACAAATGAGGGCAACATATTGTGAGGTATTACACAGTACAAACAAGCTCATACTATCACGTGACTATAGATACCTGCTTTAACTGAAGGTAAAAAAAAAGTACAAGAAAATGCCTAACACAAACACACACACCAGAAGTTATATTTCCACACTCATATCATTAATTGCATTTAAAAGCTCTGCCAATTATGGTAAAAGTAGACTTGGATTTTGAAGTTACAGCCCTTTTTGTGATTTTATGATGTTTGCAAAGTTTTATAACAAAGTTTTATGGATTCCCATAAAATTAAACATTGCGATATAAAAAAAAATCAAAAAAACAAAACCCTCACAAAGAGGGTTGCATCTACATCTACCCTGGAGAGGGCTGCCGTGTATGTGCCTAACGTGGTAGCAATGACATTTTATGCCTGCTGGATTACCCTTAGTAACTAGAATGGATCATGGTAGGCCACTATTAAATCCCAGCCCCACAAAGGCATGCCGAAGGAAAAGAACATACATGAATCTGCTTCCTTGTGATCTGCCTCCAGTTCTGGTATTGCAGAATGGTTGTCAGGCTCTACTTTCACAAGAGTTAACAACTATTCAAGCCCATGTGCTCAGTTGTGACTTACATCTAGTTTATCTGCAGTGCCATGCTGCTCACCCTGAAGCACAGTCACTCCGTTCTCCTGTAGGGGGCACTCGTGTTGGCAGTTACAGCCTCTTGTCTAGAGATAGGGAAGCTTTTCCAGACAGATTCCCACGTCCATTCATAGGAGAAGGCAGTGAGCTTTTATACATTTCCTTGGGTAGAATATACCGCAGCGGGACAAGCAGCAGGTGAAATAGTCCAGAATGGAGCAAATGGCTGGGATTCACCATGCCCCGACCTCCACCCCAGCTATGAAGGGGCCTGGAAAGCAGTGCTGCTTAGGGGCACTTCTGGGCTGGGACTGTCCTGCATTGTCTGCTTCCAGGTATTCCAGAATGTTCATCTTCTGGTCTTTGAATTTACCTGCATTATCTTGTCTCCAACCTGGAGTCCTGCAACTTCTGCTGGGCCTCCTTCTGTCACCCTTGTTACATAGATGCCCTGTAGAAGTCACATTTTAGATTATTCTAGTTGCAACTGTTACAGAGGCACACAAGGCAATAACCTTTATTTAGCAGCATCTTATGAATGGATTTCATTTAAAAACCAGTCTGATACTAAAGAGCAGATGAGTTACATGACAGCCCAAATGCAGCAGCAGTGCATATTAGCTACATGTACTAACTGGGAAGGGGGTATTAAATGGGCTAATCTGACTGCGGGAGGACCAGGCATAAGCCTACAAAAAGTGAGGTTACAGCCCTGCTTGTGATTTTATGAATTTAAGGGGAGATGAGGGTAGGGATGTAATCGTGTAGTTGAATAACTGAGTAACTGACAAGCAAAATCTTATAGGTTGATGCTATAGACTACACGCATTTCCACCACCACCACCACCACCACCAGAAAATGTGTTAGCAGGCTGGCCAGCAGCTTGGCTCAGTCCCGGCTTGCACTAGGTTCGGACCTACCCCTGCTGCAGCTCCGCATTTAAAGTGTATTAGAAGGCAGATGGGCAGTCATCCCAGCTCAGTTCTGGCTCACACCAGGTCTGGGACCTCAAACCCACCCTGAACAGGGGCTGCTGACACTCCAAACTGCTGCCTCTGTATCAGAGGCAGCAGCACAGGGCAACAGGCAGCCCAGTTCACAAGGGGAGCTGGTTTTCAAACAGGGTCCCTCACAGACCAGCACCCTAGAGGCAGCACTGCAGTGGGAGTGGGACTGGAGTGCACTGGCTGCCAGTTCCACCCCCAGGGACTGTAGAATTGTCGAGTAATCAATAAGAATTCATATTTAACATCCCTAGCTGAGGGCACTCAGTCTTACCAGAAGGGTGGGGGGGGGGGACGGTCTGAATTATGTAAGTTCAAAAAGAAGCTGACCTTGTCAGTTTTATCTTCAGAGAAAGGATTCTGAGCAGGGTCCTGATCAATTCCACCTCCAATACTGAATCCAAGAATCAGATTTTCACCTTGCCGGAGTTTATGGATTTCAACTCTTTGCTGAAAAAGATGGAAGGAAAAAGTGCAGGAGTCACATTCCTTCCCCAACTCCAGACAGAGTAGAGTAAATGTTAACTTTGTTACCTGTAACTCTCTCTGAGCACAGTACAACAGATTTGGTTCAGTGTGCAATGTACAGCTTCCAGATAAAGGGAGAACATAAGAGAGTTTACAAATGAAGGCCACAACACAAGTGCGGTTTTTATATTTGCTTAGGCAATGAGCAGGGAACTCTGGATCTGAAACCTACTGATGAATGGGAACATTTGCTGTCTATCCCAAAGAGACAAGCAAACTTAACTTGGGCAACAAAACTGTCTGTGTTAAACTTTAAAACTGAATCAATTATTAGGATGCCCTGCCCTTCAGCAGTAACTGAGAAGCATCTTTTGTCCTTGTTAGCAAGCCACAACAGAAATAAGCATCTCCAATCATATCCCTAAATGACTAGCCACTTAGGCATCTAAAGAAGTTTAATCTCTACAACCACAATGGAAATGAAGGGAGGGAGGGATTTTAAAACGTTGTATGAGTAACAGCAGAGGAACTCTTAGTAAGGAAGTCTTACCCAGAACCTTGTCCAGCAAGGGCCTCTTCAGTCTTTCCTCTTGAATTAAGCCCAGATTCTCTCCTCCTCCCACCCCGCCCCGGCTACAAACTGCTCTACCAAACCAATATTTGTGCACTCTGCTGCGTGACCTACTTTCACCAAAATTATTAGATTTATCATATATGTCACCAGGAAGCCTGGTTTAAGTGTGATTTTTAATTTGAAGTGAGTTGCTCTGCAATCTTCACCAAGGAAAGTAGTTCACATGTTAGCACATTTTAATTTCATAGACTCAAGTGTGACCAACTATTGTTACTATGCCTTTTAATACCTGTAATAATAGAAATCAATAATAAAATCAAACTCAAGGACTGAATTCTCAAAAGTTTGCTTAGTGTCTAATTTTTCACAAGGAATATCTCTAGTTAAGCACGAAGCATTTTAAATCTACTTCACAAGTCTAGAATAGCTTAAGAAGATGCTAGTCCAACCTTTTAAAGACCACCATGTAGCCCTGTATAGAGGAGGACATAACGGTCAATAATGCCCCATGCTATCGGATTGACACTTTATACTGTACTGAGATTAGAAACTGTTAGAAACTGTTATATCCCCTGCTCAGGGGCATATTCTGCCATGCGAGATATTCTAAAATCTCCTCCAGGTACATATTGGATATGGTAACTAGCTTTCCCTTCCGACAGTAATTCCTGGAAAGAAAGCATGGGGGTAGGGGTGTAATTAGAGGCTACATGAAAGATATTTCAAGTCTCTAAATTTTCTTCCCTCAGGTTTGCCTTTTTCCATTCATCAGAATGCTTCCTTGCTCAAGTTAGCTCATTTGTCATACAAGAGGGAGGTGTCTGTAACTTAGCCAAGTAAACAGTCTCATTTTAACTGAAGAGTAAGACTCCACATGAGCTCATTGGAAATACTGACAACTTCCACAGACAAACTACAAATTTGCAGCCGAGCATACAAAAAGTCAGACAAGGAACAGACTCCAGGCTGGCAGCCAAACAAGCGGATGGCAGCAGCTTTGATATCGTTTTATGTCATCTTCCACACTGGAATTGGCTCAGAGGCAGGTTGTTGAGAACAAGGCTCAAAGGAACAGCATGCAGTCACATGGCATTTTTATTGAGTATGTGTCTGGGATGGGTATTTTAAGGCACCACAATGTAAGCCAAACAAGGACATTCTTGGTTTTTATTAACTATAGCTGAGATTCCAATCAAGAAAACCTATGTTCCTTGAACAGCATGATGTGCAGGGGTTTTACCCACAGGAAAAGTGGCTCATTGTAATTCTGAGCCATTATCTTCTATCCCAGAAAGCACCTTAACAGAAGGCAACATCTGGCAAGCTAAACAGTGAGCACTTTCCATCAAAATCACAATGGTTTTCAAAGAAAAATACTGTTAGAGAGGTCGGACATCTGAGAAGTCCTCTGATAAGTGGCAAGTTGATTATGCGTCTTAATCAAAGCACAACACATACCATGATCCCAGTTTGGGCTCAGGCTGCCTGGCATGGCAGGAGATGTCAGAAGTCTGACTTCATTTGACAATCACTTGGCTGGACAGATAGTGCTCACCACATGGATATGCGGCAAGTTTTCACCTCTACACTTACAGGGTACATTTTCCCAGACTATTTTGTAGTCACCATATAGCCTCTAGTTCTTTGTTCTTATATGACTTTAGGCCTTTTGCAAAAAAAAGGGAGGAGGGCGGGGGAGTTGTTTCTCACTTTTCCGTTTTCTCATCCCTTCAATATAGCTACTGAAAAGTAGCATGCATGCCTACAATCCTATACTCATCCGAAAGGTAACCATAAGCAACTCGTGGACACAGCATAATCCATTAGCTCATGACCGGAGAGACAGGACAGGGAGCTTCTGTTCCCTATTCTACCACTGACCCTGGGCAAGTCAGAGCACATCATACTCCAGTTTTCCTGAGTGTCCAGAAGGGTTAGCGACCGTACAATAGTTCTGTACAAAAGTGGTAAGAAAAATGGAATAGCCGAAAACATACCGTATTTAAACACACAAAGGGGGAGCTAAGTCATGCCATCCCTTCAGACCCGCACAACGAAAAGGTGCAATTTTCACCCCCCCCCCCCCTCTGATTCGTTTGCCTCGGGGCAGATGTTTCAAATTCTGTTTTACCCCCGTAGCAGGGTGCGCGGGGCAGGTGCATCAAGGCGGGGGGGGGGGGTTGCAGTGACAAGACGCAGAACTAGAGGGGTCGGGGAGGGCGGGGGCGCTGGGGGGGCTCTGCGGGGGAGGGGGCTCCAAGAAGAGGCATTTATCGGGGGCGGACACGAGCGGGTTTCCCCGCGGAGAGAAGGGGCTTGGCCCCGGGCAGAGGGGGGCCCGCGGGCAGGACCCCCCCGACGGTCGCGCTGGACGGACTGACGGAGACAGGCCGACCCGCGGGGGGGGGGCTGCTTTGCTGGCAGCAGAGCGCGGGGGGGGGGGGACAGTCCCCCGCCCCCTTGCCCCCTCCCGCTGGTACCGGCGGCGGAACACGCCCCCCCCCCCCCCCGGGCGCCCTGAGGAGAGAGCCGAGCCCCGCCCTCAGCCCCGCGAGCCGAGCCCAGCGCGGACCGACCGGCCGCCCCTCCCCCACTCACCACCACGGCGGTGACCGGCTGCCCCGGGATGTACGACATGGCCCCGCCGGCAGCTCGCGCCCCACTCGCCAACAAAAGCGCCCGGCGGCCCCGCTAATCGGGGGCGGCGCCTCAGGCCGTGGGAGCGGGCGGCGCATGCGCAGCCGCAGCGACACCTGGGCTGGGCGGGGGTGGAGGGAGCGGCGCGCGCGGCGTTTCCCGGCAGCCTCGGTTCCAAGATGGCGGCCGGTAGCGACGGGTGAGCGGCGGCGGTTACCTCAGGGCGGGAGGTTAGTGACCCCCCCCCCCCTCCCCGCTGTGGGGCCTGGCGCTTCTCGGGCCCCAGCCGGAGCCTGCCCCCCAGGCCGCCCGCCCCTAGGGCGCTGCCGGGGGGGGGGAGAGAAACTTCCAAATCCCGCCCCGCCCGACGGGTCTCAGACGTTATCCCCGTGGGGAGGGCTCCCCCCGCCCAACGCGGCCTTCCCACGGACCGCCAGCCAGCCGTGGGCACCACGTGGGGGCGGGGGGGGAGCAGAGTGGGGGGGGTGCAGGAGATCGGGGGGGGGCTGCTTGCCTGGTTCGGTGCCTCCTGCCACTCTCAGGCACCCGCCCCTGCTGCTCCCATTGACTGTGATTCGGCCAATGGGAGCACTGGGGAAAGCCCCCAGCCAGGGAAAGGGGGAGCAGCAGCGCACAGAGCTGCGTCCTTCCCTCGCCAGCCAGCACTGGTGTGCCAGCCTTGTGGGGGTGGAGTAACAGTTCCCCACTGCAGGGGGGTAGTGAGCCCCAACTCCGAGACCCACCTGCAAGATAATGACAGACCACACTGACATATGGATTTAAATCTTTTATTGGTACTTTGTAAAACGTGATTACAGTTTAACCGATTTTTCTTTTGCAGAAAAGCTACATTTGGGGAGTAAAGTGCTTGACCAAATCCCTTTTGTTCTGATTGCAATCAACCTCAGGTAATTACATTGTGAGGCCCTCCAGATTTCTCAGAAGCTTCAGTTAAGCACAACGCATTTTGCTTTCAGTCCTGAGCTCTTACACAGTGTTGCTGTTGAAGAGCTGTCATGTTTTATCCTAACATTCATGTATTACGCTGTGGAAGAGAGTGTTTAGAATTATACCTATTTCAAGGGACCATTCAAAGTGAAGTGGCCGGTAAGCATTCAGTGCTCTAGAAGAAATCTATTCCATGCTGGTATAAGCATGTGTAGGATCCATGGTGGTTTCCTATACTAGCAAAGGATATACCTCTTCTAGAGCACTGAATGCTGACAAGCCCGGTATCTAGTTATTTTGAGTGGAGAAAGGGTTCTTTAAAGCACTCTGAAATCATTGTTTGAAAAAGGCTATAGAATTGCCAGTGTTTTAATGCAGTGTGCAAATTACATGAAGCTAATTGGGTCCTGTAGTGTTTAGATACTTCCTCCTTGGATTTAATTACAACCTCAGAATTTAGGTAGATAAGTAGAAGTGGCTAGAAATGTGAATGGTTAACCACATGTAACCATTTAGAGGGGCACTCCAGCCCAGGGGAATGGTCCTCATTTGGGAAGGCTCTGCCTGGCTGGAGCATTGCAATAGGGGCAGGCCCAGAGCAGCCTCCACCCCTGTTTAAGCCATTAACCAGTTAGACATAATGTTTAACCCATTAACTCAGGTTCTCAAACTTTGTGATACTGCGACCCTCCCCCCTTAAGTTGCTTTCAACCCCCCAGGGGGGTCAGGACCCACAGTTTGAGAAATGTGGGGTTAACTGATTAAACAGGATTTTACATCCTTAGAGGCAGCATTGTTGAACAGAATGATAGAAATGTAAATGTAAATAAGAAATTTTACTCAAACTCTTATTAATGATACAAAATGGAGGATGTGAAAAAGTTTGCTATTAGAACTACATGGATGAGGAAAATGCCATATAGAGCTAAGTAACCTCATTATAAATTGGGCTTGCACATCTTATACTGGAAGGATACATTCTATTTTTTCAGACTTAATAAAGCTGGCCTAAATTTTTCTTCTTGTAACAAATTTATGTGCTGTAGCCATACAGTAGTGAGATTGGTTCAGTTTTGTTTATATATGTGGTGCAAATGACAGTAAAGGGCTCTAAGTAGAGACAATCTTACCTGATTAAATCAAGTTAATTTTATATTTGCATAGAATTGAAGAGTAAACTACATTATTTATTTGAATGTTTTAGTAACTCTTTAAATACCAGCAGTTATAACAGCTAGTAGATATGTGACTAGTTCCTTAATTTATTGTAGTTATTCAAAGACCACCACTTATTTTTAATAAGAGATAACTGGGAATACAGTGTTTTTTTTCCCCCAAAGGGCATGAAAAATATTCTGCTGAATGCATTGATGTAAGGCCTGACATTACCATATGTTGAAAAGATTATAGGAACTATCAGTTTACTGATGGTGATTTGTGCTAAGGTCATCAATTTCCAAGTAGCAGTGCATTTTTCATTATTTCAGTTCCTGTTGTTAGTTATTGACAGGAGGGAAAAGAATGGTTCCATCCCATCATCCTAAGTAAAATGAAATAAAACTGACTTAGTACAGTAGTTTTTTCTCTCCTTTGACCTAGTCTTGTTGGGAGAAAAAGATCCTTGACTCCAAACCGGAGCAATGGCTACAATGGTGGCCAAGCGAGAAGGACCTCAGTTCATCAGCGAAGGAGCAGTCCGAGGGAATGCAGCCATTCTGGATTATTGCAGGACGTCAGTTTCTGCCTTGTCAGGAGCAACAGCAGGAATTCTTGGTCTGACTGGTTTACATGGCTTTATCTTCTACTTCTTGGCTTCTGTCCTTCTCTCCATGCTTTTGGTATTGAAAGCTGGACGGCGGTGGAATAAGTACTTTAAATCCCGAAGGCCACTTTTCACTGGGGGGCTTATCGGTGGCCTCTTCACATATGTTCTCTTCTGGACCTTCCTCTATGGCATGGTGCATGTCTACTAAAATAGTAACCACTTCAACTGCAGTGGTTTTAAAAGAAATAGGACTGTTGCCAAAAACTCATCTAAACAACTATGCCAGCTTTTTACGTTGTTGTTCACTGCTTGTATTCTTAAGGCTGTCAGTAACTTATGTCTGAGTACAAAGTTCTGTAGTATTTGTCTAATTACATGTAAAATGTCTTATGAAAGAGTCACTTAAATTCTCATATACATATAAATAGCCTATCACTGGCAAGGTGGCATTTTCCACCTTTATTACAACTGTATCAATCATTCTTGGCTGACTGTGTTCCTTTTACATTCTGCATCTGTAATATCAGAAACAGCTCTATTTTATTTGTGTTCCTACTATGTTACTGTTTGCACCAGCATACAAGCATTGGTAAAGAGTATATTTAACCATAAGCTTAATGCAACAAAACCTGAAAGGAAATAGACACAAAAATGGTTTCACAGTAATATATAATTAAAGGTACATGAAACTCTGGACAGAAGTATCTTATTTGTCTGGCTCATAAGTGCTGTGATCCTTCACATTGGGTACAGTCCATTTTACAAAAGGAAATTAAAGTTAATAAAACATTTCAGTCTCTTCCATGCATTGACTTTGCAAAGCATACATTTTAGTGGTAGATATCAAAGGCAATAAGTAGCACCATCATGAATCACTGTTCTGGGGTTTTAGCAGTTTGCACAATACTTTCCAATGAAATATTATACTATCCCAAAGGCAACCACAGTATCCTAGGAATCTGTCAGTTATATCTAATGTGAACAACCTACTGCCAGACATTTGAAATAGACTCACTATTCATATTTCCCTAAACATCCAATGCATTCATTTTCTGCAGGACAGACTAAGCTGTAAACTGCAGCTTTCAGCTACAGGATGGACCTTACAGTCCCTCACCAGTTTTTTTTTTTTAAGTGAGTATATCGTCTCTACGCTTGTATGGTGACAGGGCTCTAAAGCATACTTTCTATATATAGCAGTTTTTTCCATACAAAGAGAAAGTCAGATCAATAGCATTTTTACAGTTCACCTATTCTGAAGCATAAATTACTAACCAGTGGCATGGAACATTCACTGTAAAACATTCTCACTTATGCTTTAAAATGCCTTTTTTTAAAGTATTCTATCCATTTTTAAACTTCATTTAATAGTGAAACAAACTAGTTATATAGGAAAGAGGGAGACTGATGATACTATAGTCTGCCATGCTATATATTTACAATGAATTTACATTTGGTCACCTGCAAAATAACATGGTCTAGTTATTTCTGTCAGAACTGTTTTTCAGTATTGAGTCATGCATCTTTTAAACGTGAGCACTTTAGTTATGCTTAGATGGGCATCTTATTAAGAGATGTGTATTGTTCAAAAGCTGTGTGTTTTTAAAACAAAATGCATTACAGTCAGTCCCCGGGTTACGTACAAGATAGGGACTATAGGTTTGTTCTTAAGTTGAATCTGTATGTAAGTCGGAACTGGCATCCAGATTCAGCCGCTGCTGAAACTGACCAGCGGCTGACTACAGCAAGCCCGAGGCAGAGTTGCTGTGCCCTGGGCTTCGTGGAATCAGCCGCTGATCAGTTTCAGCAGCTGCTGACTTGGAGACGCCTGGGGCAGAGCAGCTGGGGTGCTGCTGGGTTGGTCCAGTAGCGCCCAGAGCAGCGCTGCAGGACCAACTGGCAGTGCCCCAGCTGCTCTACCACAGGAGTCCGGAGAAAAGCCTGGTCTGCTGGGAGGGGGGGGGGCACTAGTTGCGCCCCCCCCCCCCCCGCAGACCAAGATGCGGGTGGCAGACCGAGACGTACCACGGTCCCGCCGCCCGGGTCCTCCGCGGCTTTGCTCCGTGTCTCCCTGGTCTGCTGGAGACAGCAGACCAGGGAGACGGGGAGCAAAGACAGCCGCGGCGTGTCTGGGCTTTCCCGCTGCCCGCGTGCTCCGCGGCTTTGCTCAGCATCTCCCTGGTCTGCTGGGGGGCTTACATAAGTCGGATCCACGTAACTCGGGGACTGCCTGTACTTAAAAAGAGGAAATGGCATGTGTATGGTTAATCACCATTATCTAAAATAATACAACTTACAAAAGACATAACATTGTCCTAAAATAGACAAATTCCGTTGCTATATATTAACTCCAAGAAAAATATCAGACTCTGAAAAATGAAAAACTCAGAATCCGGTAGTTATGAACATTGTCTGTACTCTTAAATAAATACAAGATGAGAATCAAGTTTTGTGAGGAGTGACCTAAGCCTTTCAAACTCAGGAAGTGGCTTAGGTCCTTTCTAATAAGGTAGCATTGATTTGGCAAGTTAAAACAGACTACAGAACAAGCCTAGCTTTGTTTTTGTGATGAATCATACCTTGGTATGAGAAGATATAGCATTTTACTCTATTTGTTTCAGATTCAAAAATTTAAGCGTAGGTAGTTAAGACCAAGGGATATTGACTTAGTTATGTTTTCACTGCCCTGTTTGCATTAAGCTAAGGCTGGCAGGTTTCATCTAAACAAGTCACTCACCAGTTTTTTGTTTTTTAACTGGGTGAAAAGTCTGACCTAGAACTGTCATATTTGAAAGCACCTACCATTCTCATTCAGGCTAGTGAGTCAAAGTAATCTCAAGGAAGTTTTGGAAAGTTATATTGCCATCTGAATTTAGGCCCTAGAGTTTTATGAGTCAGAAACAAAGGCCCTATTTTTCCAATATCCAAAGTATAAGATTTTTAATTTTTAAATAAATCCTGTAACTTTTAGTGGTTGGGAGACCCAGAGTGACTTGGAAACTGAAGTTCAAGTGGTGCTATTTCTCTCCCACACCCATATTTCAAGCTGTGAATAACGAAAGAGCAGATATAGTAGATGTGTCTTACTAGAGCCTGCCTGACCCAGTAACAGTAACTGTCCACCACTTGGTGGATAGGTCCACCAATGGCTATTAGCCAGGATGGACAGGGACAGTGTCCCTAGCCTCTTTTTGCCCGAAGTTGGAAATGAGCAACAGTGAATGGAAATTGAATAACCAAGTCTCCCTTTGTTTAGCAGTTGGTTTCCTCTGTTTTTCTCAGAAACTCCCTTTTACTGTTGCTGTGCTTTTCCTACGGTTCATGGATAAGAATGGCCATACTGTGTCAGGCAAAAACCCCATCTAGCCCAGTATCCTGTCTTCTGACAGTGGTTCAACCCAGGTGCCCCACACAGAATGAACAAAGCAAGAAGCATCACGCAGCCTGTTTCAAAATATCCTCCTAACCTGTGCCACACTATGCCTTCTTGTACCCCATAATGAGAAGTAACCTGGACCAAGTACTCGGAGACAAACCTCATCCATTGTCAAAACACTCCATTTAACAAAAGTTCTGTATGTATTTTCTCCTTGAATTGTAACTATCGCTGAGCCTTGTTGGTTTTGGAGTGGGGTTGGTAAAGTGCTCCTCTGGGGATAAGAGGATATTATGGTCTATATAGTCTCACTCTTCCAGTGAGAACACCTTGTGAGTCACTTTGCCCTTGGTATGATGTTACTTGAACTACAGACAAACTGAACAGAATGCCGGATCTCATTTATCTTACGACGACAGCAGACAAAGTAATTTCTTTCTTCTCTTGTAGGTAGATCAAGCAGGACTTGGGAACTGGTGCTGCTGAGCAGAAAATGAATCTGTTTTCCCAACCTCGACTCTCCTGTCAAATGCCATGTCCATGTGATGTCACTGACTTTTCACTAACAGAAGCAATGCAATGCCACAGAATAATGCTGGTTATCTGTGTGTGTGTATGTGTGTATATAACAACATTGCCTGGTTTCCTCTACATTTTTCTTTGTGAAACAAATGTTCCGTAGCAATAGCACAGATGTCACCAGCTCAAGATAGGGAAGAATGTCTTAAGAGAGAAGATGTGATATTTATCTCTTCAACAGAAGAGCCAGAAGTGACCTCTTCTCTGGGCATCCAGATGGTGCAACAGACCTGCCCATAGGTGTCTCCACCTCAAAGTTTGGTTGCTGTGTTTTACCACCATAGTCTTGTTGGAAAGTGTTTTCCAATTGACAGACTCTTAGGTCTCAACTGTCTGTGGTTGTCTCATCTGCTCAAATGTAGCCAGCGATTCTGAGTTCTGGTTCCCGTTCACTGTTCCACCTGGTAAAGCTCTCCTTGAACTGGACCTGTGGGAACAAAAGGCAAGAATGGCCTTGAAAGGTTAGCAGTACCAGCATTACCTGGAGTGTTTTTACCCTGCTGTGATGCATAAAAGGAGACTTAGTGGGACCTTCAGCATTTCCAGGAGACAGAGACAAAGAGGCTACGTCTACACTGGCATGATTTTCCAAAAATGCTTTTAACGGAAAAGTTTTCCGTTAAAAGCATTTTCAGAAAAATCGCGTCTAGATTGGCAGGATGCTTTTCCGCAAAAGCACTTTTTGCGGAAAAGCGTCCGTGGCCAATCTAAACGCGGTTTTCCGCAAAAAGCCCTGATCGCCATTTTTGCAATCGGGGCTTTTTTGCAGAAAACAATACTATGCTGTCTACACTGGCCCTTTTGCGCAAAAGTCTTTTGGAAAAAGACTTTTGCCCGAACGGGAGCAGCATAGTATTTCCGGAAAAGCACTGATGATTTTACAGGAGATCGTCAGTGCTTTTCCGGAAATTCAAGCGGCCAGTGTAGACAGCTGGCAAGTTTTTCCGCAAAATCAAATGATTTTGCGGAAAAACTTGCCAGTCTAGACACAGCCAAAATGTTTAACTTACTGCTTCTGGAGATTTCTCCCTGGCTTACAGAGCTTGGCCATTTTCAGAAGTAGTCTATTTTGACTAAGTGTTTATTACAAACTTTTGTTGTTCAAGTGGATTGTTTTTAAAGGTCCATTTGTACATCAGAGAAGCTACGTTGAGTCATAGATTTTTTGCATAAATGCCAGCAAATAGCTTTAAGATGCCTTGCTGTCGCTCTAGTGGGAGCTCTGCACATATCCACAGGCACAAATAGCCTTATATATTCCATGAAAACGAACACTGGATTTATGTTGTCAAGTTTTTTTCAGAAAAAAAAAATCTCTCTCACAATTTGCTGGCAACTTTGTGACTGAAACAGAGGGGTCAGTTGTTCTACTGCTGTAGATCTGTAAACTCCCTGTGAATTCAGGGAGATTGTACACATATCGAAAGGAAATCGGATGCTACTGAGCCATTTATGAAAAACAAATGTCAACGTGGCACTCAGACTTAAGGGTTCAAAGCAGCAGAGCCTGGACCATGTTCTATTACAGGGGTTCTGGACTTGAGTTCTGCATCAGATAGATGCTGATGCAGCAGAGTAACTCACTGCCATTCTCAGCTGGCTGAACTCCAGTGGCACAGAAAATGGATCTACAAGGTCTAAGTCTGTTGAAACTAAGAGCAGGACATGGCCCCTTTTGCATCTCTGCCTAGTCTACCCCCGCTTGGCCTTGAAGCCACCTTTTAACGTAGCAGCTCCCGGGCTGGAGTTCTGATTTCCCTCTATATGAGTGAAAGGACAAGCCATTCAGTGCTTTTAGTAGTTGCCATTGATTCCATTTGGCCTCATTAGGGATGGAGAGCCAGGAGGCCATTTGCAGCCTGAACAATGACACAGCGGCTTTCCCAGTTCCCTGACTCCAGCCAGGACCTATGGAAGGAGCAGGCTGGCTATACCCATCTGCTGGCATGTAATTTCCTGGAATCAAATGGCCTCCCTCTGCTGTTAACATGTCCCATGTTTCTGTATGTCTGTCCATTTAATCACTGCACACTATAAAACTTCACACAGGAATGCAACAAGGTTTTTACTTACATCGCTTCCTCATATTTTTTCCCTCGATAGAAGTTGCTCTTTTTCATCAAATACAGTAGCACCACATCACAGAAAAAAGCCCCCTGCAAAAGATTGGAGGCAGCATGTTACTGTAATAAGCAGCGGAAAGCCAAAGCATAAACTACCTGTAAAAATTCCCACAACTGCTACATTATCTTCCTGCTGCTCTTCTTAAAACTCACCTGATCTGTGATGCCTACAAAAGGTACTCGCAGCCAGTGTCTTATGGCCATTGCTTATTATGGTAATTATGAGCCTCCAGCTGTCACTTTGGGCTCTCATTTGGGTATTGCATTGACGTGCTTTCCTACACCATAAGCTCTTTGAGGCAGGGACTATCTTTGTTTTACCTACACACAGCACCGAGCACACTGGGGCACTAGAACTATACAAATAATCAGATCTTCAGTCCCAATCCTGCATATGAAAGGTTTTAGCAAAGCAATTATTTCCACTTTACGGGGTCAGAATACCCTGGTCTACTAGATATAACTTAAATAGCTCCAGGGCATCTAAGCACATCGCAAAACCCCTGTGAGGCAAGGCAGTGGTATTATTTAGTCCCATTGTACAGATGGGGAACTGAGGCATAGAGAAATTACATGACTTCCCTAAGGTTCCACATGAAGACTGCAGCTAAACCAGGAATTTAAACCATGTCTTCTAAACCCCACACTAGCACCCTAACCGCTGCACCCTGCTTTCTCTGAGTCATCCATATCCGTTCACTTCAAAGTAACTGGTGACTTCACTACCAAGAAATGCAGCCAGCTTTAAGACTGGTATATGTCGGTATGGAGACCACACCAAATTCTCAATCATCAATATCCTCATTTGCTACACATGGAGCAGGCATGTAGTGTGATCTTATTGAGCTTTTATTCATTAACACAGCAAGACGTCAATTTCCCACAGGTGGAGAATTTTGCCTGAACTGATTTCATACAATGGGACAAACAAGAGGTGAATTGTGACTTGGTGTATTTTTCTTAGATTTATGATGGTTTATAAACTTTATAATGATAATTCAAGGATAATGGGATTCATCTTATCTAGACTTTCACACCAGAGTCATCGCCGTGGTATCTGAGCTAAGAAAGATCAGCATATCCCAGCTGCTTCCTTGTGCGTCTCTCAAGTGCAATAGTAGGTCTAATTTGCAGTGGACACTGATTAAAGGAGAAAAAGTAGGCTTTGGGTCAGTTTGCTGTCTAAGCATGTATACTGTGCTCATTATATAGTGTCTATTCTCCCATGCCAGGGTGCACATAGCAGAGTAAATCATCTGGTGCCTCCCTTTTAAAGGCATGAACCCAACCAATCAGCCTTTCCAAAGAATTTAAGGCTTTTTCAGGCAAACTGTTTATCTTGATAACATCTCAACCATGGGATTTGGACATGGCTCAGGTTCTGATGCTTGTCTGCCATCCATCCATAGGATGATATATTTACTTACTGCACCCATAAGCGCGAGTCCCGAGCCCACGTTGATTATTGTTGGAATGATGTTAAATTTACCTGCCTGAAAGAAAAATAAACCACTTAGTGCTAGCTGAGCAGTTACCACAAGCTGAACTGATGGCCAGAGTTACATTTGGGCTAAATCTGGCTTTATGTTTGTGTTTCATTAGCAGTACATGATGAAAGCCAGCCGGTAGAGTTCCTGAGCATGCTGAGACTACAGACTGAACCTCTCTAGTCCGACACCCTAGGGACCTGACCAGTGCCAAACCAGAGAATTTGCTGAACCACAAGAGGTCAATATTGTCTAGCATCATTACCAACACTTCCACTGCTTACTGGAAACTTAAAAGTCATTAAGGGGTAAATTAGAGCTAAACAACAGCACAGAGCACTGAGAACCAGGACTGGTGGCTGTAAACAAACTTTATGGGCCTGCAGGAAACTTGGCCACACCCATGATAAGTGGACATGTGGTTCACTAAAATCATGCTGGACCATGGATGTTGCTGGACCAGAGAGGTTCAACCTGTAGCGCTACATTCCAATCTGTCTGATAAGCAGCATGGCCCTGCTTGCCTCCCTGAACCTCTGGTGTCACAACAGACTAGGTCACTCCCAAATGCTGATCCTCTTTCTCCAGCTCTACTCCTCAGACTACCATGGATACTGACAGGAAAACAGTATCTTCCATAGACCTTGCACTGCTGGACATCACACGAACCGTTGTCCTCAATGAGAATCAGAAGTATAGAGCAGATACTGACTAATCTATTAATTTCACTTTGAGTCACCCTGTGCTTCCCTTCAGCGTCAGCTGCTCTCCTGGATGTTTTCTTCCCATTGTGCATTAACTCTGAAATAAGGCCTGCCAAGATGCCCTCCCCACCACAAATAAAGGGGTGGTTTTGCCCTAGCACTGCCCTGCTGCACTTTGGTGTTACCCAACAACAAAAGTCTGACTCCACCCTTATTTCTTCCAGGACCAGAAATACCCTGGCATAGGCTGCTCACCTTGCCATTCACCATGACATCAAAGCGTATCCCATAGGCTTTTATCAGTGTTCTGTACTCGACTCCTGCTGCATCCTTGTAATATTTGGCAAATCTAGAAAGCAGAGAATGCAAGAACATTGATTTTCAATCTAGACACCTGCCTCCCTCAAGTAAGACCATATTTGAGTTCACCCTCTCTGTTCAAACCCAGGTATATTTCCCTTTTAAAATTCAGGAGCACATTTGCTTTAACAAGCATGACCTTGTCCTAAACTTGAGGTGTCAAAGGAGAAGGCAGATAGGTTCTAGGTCAGCTAGTTCTTGACATCATGTTTCATTTCTAGCTTTAGCCACAGTGATGGGAAAACCTTTCTTACTGGGTAGACCTAAGCCCACTGAAATCATTGTAATGGCCTCAGCGTACATCTCCTTACCATTACAGTGGGAGAATGGAGGGTAAAAACCCTGCACCTGTTCGACTTCATGACCGGAACCCGGGGATCACACTAAGTGGCTGGCTGACTGTGGGGGGAAGGGTGATTCAGAAGCAGTGCTTAATGCAGAATAGGAAAGACTCAAGCAGAACTCACAGAAGAACTCTGTTATTCTAGATTAGGAATCGCTGCAAATATATCAAGAGTTCAGTATCTGCAGTGCATGGAAGGTACTAGCTTCGCAGAGGGAGGGAGAGAGAAAGAGAAAATTTAAGTAAGTAAAACTTGGAGAAATTGTTAAAAGTCATAGGCTCAGCTGAAACAGAATCTGATTTAACCTAGGAGCTGATACAGTGGTGCTCTGTCCCATCACCGCCTTGGATTACCTGAAGTTGTATCCAGAGGAGATGGATTTTTCTGCAAACTTGTTATCCAGACGGCTAAAAGAATAGTGAGGGTTGCATTCAGAAGGAGGTTTATCAAGATCACAGTCCCATTCAATCTGAATTCCTATCACACCACCCTTAACGAAAGAGAGACATGTTTTCAGTGTGCTTTTTTGTAGCTTGGCTTGTTCATTTTAAAAATCACATCAGCTCCTCCACCGAATGTCCCTCGAGGGAGACGAAAGGTGAGAAGTGGCCTTCCCCGTCCTGAACACATACTCAGATCAGGATAAACCACATTTAGGCAATTGAGATCATTGTATTTTTCTACAGTTATCCTGGCTCTTCCCATGCGGGGCATCTGGAGACTTTTCTCAGAGTACCTTGACACCAACTCCAACCCCACCTAGAAGGACCCATCTGTACTCTCTGTTGTAATGAGGATTTTCATGCCCAGAATGTTCATTAAGTTCCTGTCAGCTGACATGTTTACTTTAGCAAAGAGGACATTCGTACACTAAGATAAAATTCAGCCCTCGGCAGAGGATCAGCATGAGATCTGTGCATTACAAAACCCTCATTGTGTGGGACTTGATAAGGACTTAGGTCTTGGACTGTTTCCTCTGCACAGGGGTGAATGTCACCCTGCACACTAGCTGTAAAATATTCACTGTTTCTTTGGACTTGAAAGGATTCCACAGATAGTATATTCATGAAACCTACCTTTGGCTTTAGGGAGTTTAGTTAAATGTAGTCCTTCAGGGGATCTAAGTAAGAGCTCTGTGTAACTCAAAAACTTGTCCCTTTCACCAACTGTAGTTGGTACAATAAGGGATAGGACCTCACCCATCATGTTGTCCGCCATGGGACACTGTTAAAGCTTGTTGTGGCGGGGGGGGGGTGACAATTTAACACACAAGATCTGGGAGTTCTTTACATAGATCCAAAACTGTCATTTCAACAGATTTTTCAAAACAACATCTTGTGAGCAATTCAAATGCAGCCCCACTGTAAGAAGACAGGCTGTTCTGCCAGACACGGACAATGTACTCTACAATAATGCACAACTGGGCAAGTGGAAATTCTCCAGTCCATGGGATTTAGTATAGGCAAGAGACAATGTGATTCTAAAGTTCAGCAACCTGCCATAGTTCTGGAACTGAGAAGTCCTCATGGAGGGGACAGGTTTTGGCCAGTGGAAGGATTATCAGCTTTTCCAGAGAGAAAGCGTTTGTTTAGCTGGAGAGGTATGTGAGAGAACGAGGAATGGTCATACCTCAGTGGCCATTTTCTGAAAATCGCTCCCAGCCCAGCTCACGAGTTTGCCCAGGTGGAAAATGGGGCAGTACAGGTGCTGCGCACTGTAGCGGCAAGTTTTCAGGTAGGAGTCATCATCAGTGTTTAGCACATTAGTCCTGTAGGTAGGAAACAACAGAACCAGTCCGACCTTTCTCTGTGCCTACCCTGCAGAACAGCAGGAGGCAGATTATCTTCCAAGGCCATAGAGATGAGTCTTCTTTTTGACACCCCTCATAATAATCCAATAGGACAGAAAGGGGCATCCTTGCTATTAACCCTACTATCTTGTGACATCTCTGCAGCCACCCCCAACGACTACATCATCCCACTGTGCTTCAGTGCAAACAAGCCCCGAGCCAGCAAATACATCCACACAGGCAGACTTGTACCCATGCAGACCTGACAGCAAGACCAGGCGCTAAAGAAAGCTCCAACCTTCCTTTAAGGCAGTGACTTTCGGAGCCATATCTGGTGTGGTCCTTCAGTTTTTAAGCAGTGTCCCCCCCCAGGGCTTGGACCTGCCGAGAGGGCAGGGGACTGTACTCAATGACCTCTCAAGGTCTCTTCCAGTTCTATGTGATAGGGTGTGTCTAAACTACACCCCTGTGTCGGCAAAGGGATAGAAATTAGACGTATCGAAAGTGCAAATGAAGCCGGGATTTAAATATCCTGTGCTTCATTTTCATAATGGTGGCCGCCGCTTTTTTTTGAAACGGGGCTTTTCGGAAAAACCCAGCAGTTTAGACGGGGCATTTTCGACAGAAATGCCCCGTTTCAAAAGATCCTGTACTCCTTCTTTCAGGAGTACAGGATCTTTCGAAATGGGGCATTTCTGTTGAAAATGCCCCATCTAAACTGCCATTTTTTTTTGAAAAGCCCCATTTCAAAAAAAAGCGGCGGCCACCATTATGAAAATGAAGCGCAGGATATTTAAATCCCGGCTTCATTTCACTTTCGATACGTCTAATTTACATCCCTCTGCCGACAGAGGGGTGTAGTTTAGATGTAGCCATAGGTATATCTCCAGTGCCTATGAGGAAGGCTGCCAGCCCAGTTCTACTCTAGGGTGGGAGGGGACTATTCCATATACATGGGCTTGTTATTCAGTTAGGCTACATCTGGACTGCAGGCTTCTTTCAGAAGAAGCTTTTCCAAAAGAAATCTTCTGGAAAAACGTCTTTAGAAAGAGAGCATCCACAAACAAAAGCGCATCGAAAAAGCGATCTGCTTTTTCGAAAGACAGCAGCCAATCAACGTGGACACTATCTTGCATTTCAGTTGTGATTACTATGGACGGAGTGGTTACCAGGGCACTTGTGCTTTTTCCTGGAGGCCTCTTCTTTCGAAAAAAAACCCTCTTCCCCGTCCACACACACCTGTTTCTGAAAGAGCTCTTTCGGAAAAAGGCTTCTTCCTCGTAGAAAGAAGTTCACTGCTGTCAGAAAAACTCCTACATTCTTTCGACTTTCTGTCGAAAGAACACAATTGCAGTGTGGACGTAAGTGTAGTTTTTCTGGAAAAACTGCAGTGAAGACATATCCTTCGATTAATACAAACCCTATGATGGAAATAAAGGGTCGTATTGATCCCATTGGTGAATGCTGTGACAACTAGGATACATATAGCCAGACGAGACAGCTGTCAAAGACTACGTGGGAAGCTTTCACCAGTCTGAAAATCTTCCCCCTAAGCTGAAATCCTTCATTGCCTTCCCTGCTCCTACATAAGCAGGAGCCAAGTACTCTCCTCTGGTTACCAACGGACGGGAGAACTCAGGAGCTATTTGGATTATTGACAAGAGAAAAATGCTGTGAGAGAAAGTAAGTGAGACAGGAACATACTTACTTGGAGAATTTAAACTTAGGGAAGCGGATCGAGTTTTTGATGTAAACTGTGAAGTTTTCTGCACTCGCTAAAAGCGGTTTCCTGAAAGAGAGGGGTCAAAGTTCACTTGGGCTTATACTCATTGTTCTTCTGCCCGTTATGTGGACAATTAACAGACATGTAGTAAGCAGACTTAGAGTCCAATCCTGAAAACCACTTCTGGAGACAGAGAAAGGGCTGACGCCCCTATTGAGAAACAGTTCTGTTCCACACTCTTCCCCTTTGGCCAGCCCCCTTCGGTTGTCCTGTTTTGTCAACGAGTTGTTTAAGGAAAGGGCAGTGTTAGAGGGAGTCAGGGAACAGCAAGAGTGGGAAGTTGCCCCGCAAGAAGC
This sequence comes from Pelodiscus sinensis, assembly GCF_049634645.1. NCBI lineage: Eukaryota > Metazoa > Chordata > Testudines > Trionychidae > Pelodiscus > Pelodiscus sinensis. The sequence goes on along the minus strand of NC_134731.1, from coordinate 3,631,112 downwards.
ACGTGCACTATCTTTAGAAGGAGCAAGACACAGGCCCCACAGCATCCTCCATGCCAAATTTCCAGCTGCGATGGCACATGTTAAACGTCGCAGATGTTTTCTAATCTCGTGCATTCAGGCCAACGGGAATCTCTCCAAATACAGCCCAGTGACTTATCCTCATTTGCTTCTTAGCAAACAGAGTTGTGCTTCAAAATAAGACAAAACCAGGCAACTCATGCTCAGTAACAGCGCAAGAAGAGGAACATACTTGGGCTTGAATTTTTTCTCCACTGGACACCAGGCTAATATTTCACATGTCCCATTGATGTTGCTCCTGGCTTTCAAACAGCGGCCGGTCTTGACCCCTGTGGTGAAAACAAGGTCATGGAAAAGGTCACTCAAAGCTGGCACCTCCCTTTTCCCTGGCCCACTAGAACTGATTAAATGAGTTCACTGGAATCCTAAACCCTCGGGGCTCTAAAGTGTTCTCTCCCGGCTAGAACAACGGCTCTGTTGTTTTCTGAGCAGACTCGGGGTATGCGGGCAGGGTGACTGTAAGCCATCTGGCTCAGCAGAGCTCCTACTTCAAAAGGACTGTAAACAAGTCAGTGAGCTCAGGGCGTGTCTACACTTAAAAGTTTAAAGTGCAGCAGCAGCACTTTACGCTGAAGGCATGGTCACAGCAGCACAAGCGCTGGGAAAGAGCTCTCCCAGCACTCTGTGCACAGCACCACAGAGAGGGGGGTTGTTAATAGATAAACAGATCAAATAGATAGCCTCAGGGTCTCCATCGTTATTTGCTGACGTCAGTCTCAGGACTGCTGAGGGGCACTGCTGCCCGGCTCAGGCTGGGCTGCCTGGTACAGCTGATTCACTTCAGGAAAGCCAGGTGACCCAGGTCATTTTGGATGTAAGAGCCAGGCTGCTGGGAATCATCAGCCAGGCGTGGCAGCACTCCAGGAGGGCAGGAAGTAACATCTATGGCTTCGGGCTAACAAAACATACAAGGATAGGTATGTTTGGGTAGTGACACACCAGCCTCCCTCTCCCCAGAAAGGACCATGCCTGGGGATACTGCCCAGACCTAAAGCCCTAGACCCAGCTGCTCTGGAGTGCCCAAGGCTCTTGCCCAGTGAAAGCAATGGGCACATCCCATCTCCTGTTAGAAAGGAGTGTCCTGATAACATGTGCTGTAAATACATATTTGCCTTGTGTTCTCCTTTGCCCCTCCCTGGCTGTGCACAGGTAAAGAGTTCTGCAGCCTGGGCAGGTCAGTCTCCCGGAACGCAGGCCATGCCACTACTCCGGCACACCTCTCCTCCACAGCGCCCTACCCAGGGAGTCGCCGCGCTAGTCGGTATCTGCAAAAGCAATGAGGAATCCCCGGGCCCCGTAAAGCCCTAATGGATTTATCTGAGCGTGAGCTGTCGTGGGCAAAGACCCACTTCGAGGTGCATTGGAGTGGAAATTACAAATTCCCAGCCTCTGGGATTTCCATTCCAGTGCATCTGACAAAGTGGGTTATACCCCTCAAAGCTTATGCGCTAGTAAATCAGAGTCTTTAAGGGGCCCCAGGACTCAGAGCTCTTCACAGAGATATTCATGCGTTGGGCAACTCCTCTGGAACCAGACTCCCACCTGCTGCATTCACAGTCAAGAACATGCGGTAAAATCTCTGTGCCAGGGAGATCCTTGGGAATTCTGCCATATATTTAATGCCAACCACAGGGAAACCTGCTAGGCCCAGGCTAGGTGCTGTAGGCAGCAGACCCTGTCCAGCTGCTGCTACCAATGTGTGTCCCAGGACAGGATGCAAGTCAAGCAGTGGTGAAAATACATTATTAACGTCATTTACCTCAGCTTTGTGCTCATGAAAAGAGAAGACTAAGGACACTGGTTAGGGCCATGTGCTCCTGATTTCCCCACAGCTCTCCTGATACAGGTCCCTCCTGCAGGACGCCCAGCTATTCTAGTCCTGGGTCCGCCCCCGGCCACTTTCCCAAGACACCTGAATCCGGACCTACATCCCATTTCTCACCGAGACACCCCATAAAGCTCTGCCGTGACCCAGCCAGCCTGACCTGCAACACCTGTTATTCTGAGTCAGGGACTCCCATATATCTCTCCCTCCTTTTCCAATAGCCTTCTAAAGAGGAGAATCGTCTTCCTCCAAAGGAAAGCTAACTGCACAAGAAGGCGTGCGGGTGGGGGAGGAGCTCATCTCTTACCATTGCCAGCTATCACAGCTTCCCCCGCAGGGCAGTCCCTGTTCTTGATGCACTGTGCGTCTGGAATGCCAGTACTCTGCAAAGCAGACGATTGCAGCAAGTAAGGCATGTGATAGAAAGCATCATGTGCTTCCGCTGGAATGCTCCTCCACAGCGAGCTTCACGTGCCCTCCTCCCCAAAAGCTCTTAGACGTGTATTCCGAGGACCTGAGGAAAAGGGGCACATCTCAGCCTTCCTAAATTCTCATCCACTCTGGCGGGATGAGCAAGTGTTTTTATAGGGGAGTAAAATATTATGGTTTTCCATCCTCCTCCTCCTCACAGGAATTGTGGCAGGCTTTCAAAAGCAGCTAAGTGATTTAGAAACTTGAATTCCTTGTGCTCCCAAGTCAGTTAGGTGCTTGAGGAAATCCCATCCTTTCTCTGGACCGGCATTTAGGAGAAAGAATGATTTCAAGGATTGCAAGGGTGATTTCAATAATGAGTCCAAAATAAATAGGGGATGTGGGAGGGGGTGGTGAGAGAAGGAAGGGAAAAAGGGGGAGAAAAAGTCAATTAGAGTGTTCATGTTACATGAAACTGATAAAGAAGGTGCAAATTGTTCTTAGGTACCTATTGTTTATCCTAAAGACTTAAAAAACAAACAATGGGAACTTAAGAACAATTTGCACCTTCTCTATCAGCTCCCTGTTACTTGAACACTCTAACTGACATTTTTTCCCCCTTTTTCCCTTCCTTCTCTCCCTCCCCCATCTCCTATTTATTTTGCAGCTGGACCTTTAATACTCTGGTCATCTGAAGAAGTGGGTTGTGCCCACAAAAGCTCATGACACCATCTACATGGTTTTTTAGTCTTTAAGGTGCTGCTAGACTATTCGCTGTTTTTTAGGTTTTTCCAGTTTACCCTAACTCGGCTCCCCCCTGAAGCTTTTCCATAATGAGGTCACCTTTACAAAGAGCCACTGATTGCATCCCTTATGCAATGGGAACCACATAAAATAGCATTCCCCTGGAGGGGAGGGAATGTGTAGTTTAACCAATGGGCGTGCACACTCGTCCTCCGATAACAAACCAGTAATGCACTCGGTGATGGGGTCTACATGTCATGTTATCTTTTTACACCAGGCCAATCCCTAGCATTTGAACAATTGTGAGGAGAGCAATGAGAGAAAAACAGATTGCATGCCCTCCCACCGGTCTCCAAAACCAAGCAGGAGGAAACAAAACTATTATGAAAGTGATGATAACACACTACCTTTGCTTTCACCTACAAGTTCTCTCATCTTGAAATAAAGCAGAAACATCCTATTTGATTGTCTCTGAGGGGTGGCCGTATTAGTCTGTAACTTTCAAAACAATGAGTAGTTCTGTGGCATCTTAGAGCATCAGGAGCTTTTGCAAGCAAAACCCACTTCATCAGATAAGCTGGAGAGGGAAGCAGAAACCCAGAATTTATAACAGAAAAAGAAGGAGAGAAGGTACCTGTCAATTATAGGACCAGAGCTAATGAGGCTAATTAAGTGGGCTGGAAGTGTCCTACACTTAGCTTTTGATGTAGGTGTTACATGCAGAGGAGACTGGCTTTATAATGCAACATCCAGTTAATGTCTTTGTTCCATCCCAGGGAAACAGTGTCACATTTGCAGATGAAAGACAGAGTGCGGAATTGACATTCATCTGCAAATCAGACACTGTGTCCCTGGGGTTCTGTTATTCCTCTCCAGCTCACCTGATGAAGTGGGTTTTGCCTATCTGAGTGGACACATTCTTATTCCTCCACCATCTCTGCATGTGACGCTCACCTGGCCACTTGAGGGCAGTGTTGTCTTGCCCAGCTAAGCTCCGGTTACCTAGCAGGCCTTTGGAGTGCTTAATTTCAGATAACTTCTTTCGACAGATAGGGAGCCCAGCCCTGAAAGCTTGTTATCAGCACACACTGGCTTTCCCAGCTGCCTGACAGGTTGACCACTGCTGGGGTTTGCTACAAAAATGGGCCCAGGTTAGGGCGACATTAATAAGGACGTTGGCGAGATGGTAAATAATGGAGCAAAACATTTCAACGTGCTTATGACTGACAGCAGCCTGGCCAGTTCAAGCTCTGGACACGAATGAACTGGGACACCACGGAGTCCCTTACGACAGGTGTTTAAGGGACAGGTAAGTGTTGAGAGACAGGAAGTGATCTCAGGGAATAGTTATAGTTTGCAGAAAGCCCACAGTACCGTCATTTGTAGTGTAGGACGGGGACAGGCTCCCCTCTCGCCGAGCCAACCAGGGCAAGCTCTGGGAAAGAGAGCAGTAGATGTTGTGGCTCCTCCCTCATAACCACAGACACATGCTGCTCTCTACGACTTTGTCTGCTCTTCTGAATTTAAAATGCCACGGCGGCAGTGCTTTAATGTGGCAGTCTGGTCCCAGCAGGAGGGCTGGGAGAGAGCTCTCCCAGTGCTGCAGGAAACCATTTACTCGAGCACTTGACAGCTCTGTAACTTGCTGTACTCAGGGGAAAGAGGGTGTTTTAGTCACACTCCGGAGCGAGAAAGCTACAGTGCAGTAAAGTGGCCATGCAGACCAGCCCTACCTGCCCAGCGAGAAAAGGACTGAACTACAAAGCTGGGAGAAGCTGGTGTGAGGCTGCAGCTGATCTGAAAATTCGCACACAAGCCCCAGGAGGCTGTCTGTCGGACACACGAACAAAAGAAAGGAGACTTGTCTGAATCAGCACACAGGGCCAAGGTGCAGTGCTCCTTGTAAGCTGAGTGCTTTGGCGGCCACCGGGCAGAGATTCAGCTGCTGTCCAGCTGATTAGCAGAGTGCCCTCAGCTGGCATTATGTGTTTCTGCTGGTGGTGCACATCTGCACACACATCATAAAATTTATTCCACCCACGGATAGGAAAACTTAGAGGGAACTTTGCCCAGGAGGAGGTGCTGGGGAGTCCAGAAAACAGGAGAAAGGCTGTCCCAAAGGTCTGAAAGAGTTTGTATTTGTGCCAGGACTAAACAGCTAAGACCTCACAAAGGGGAACACTCTTGTAAGTATTCCAGCCAGACTGTAAATGACGGCAAACTAAAAGGGATGAATCTGCCTGCCGGGCTACTTCAAGCGATGAGAAGGCGCTCTGAGATCACCCCTGACTACCGGTCCTTTCTTTGGGCGCCGCTGCAGGAGTCTTCTCTACATGGAACCCAGGATGGTTCCACCTGGACTCCATTTAATCTCCTCTTACAACCACTCGCCTTTGGCCAAAGGTTACCTTTCTCTAACGGACCGTATGCTGTTATGGCCTGCTTTCCAGTGGTGCTGAGATCCGGCACCTCTGACTGGAGTCAAGGGAGGATACAAAGGGCTCAGCATCTCTGCAAATTAAGCCATCTGATTCTGCCCTCCCCTCTCCCCAAGGTTAATCCACCTCTTCCCTTGTGGAGTTACTCTAGGAGAACCCTGAACCCTCCGCTTATAGCCTCCCAAGTACTCAACTTTCCTCTTTGTCGGTCATATCCCTATTTGAGACGGGGAGTGAAGGAAGTGGGGGGGGGGGCAGCTCTTCCTACCTCAGGGCACGCGTCCTGCCTCTGGTTTGGGGTCACAATCAGATTTGTAATAACGAAGAAAACATTTTCACCCTGGAAAAAAGAAAAGAGGGAATGACTGATAAATGCTTTTTAGCTCATAGGATCTGCTCTAAAACATTAGTGCTAGAAGACCCAATCCCAGCAGGTGTGTTATTTTATAATAAAAGAAATCTAGTTCTTATCGAGCACTTCTCAGGTGGTAGCGTCTTCAGGAGCTGATCCAACTGTGCCAACTTTCCTCCACTCCCTACACTGGCGTCCTACAGAGCAGCAAGTCATGGTCAAGGTCTTGGCTCTTATTTTCAAGATGCTCAAGAGCCTGTCTCCATAAGCACATGTAAAGGAACCTTAAGGTTCAGAATAAGGACTATGGTCAACAACTCCACCTCTCAGGCCCAGAGGATCTGTCTGCCCACGCAGGTAAAGCTCACCTGTGCAGAAGACAGTGCTTTCTTGGGGGCTGGTCTCAGACTGTGGAATGACCCTTCCCAGAATCAGGGACCATCCCAACTACTCACCACCTCTTCAATCTGCTCTTCTCCAACCTGCCTTCTCCAGTATAAACTCAGAGCAACATGCACATCAAAAATATCAGTAGCAAAACAAAATGCTCCTTGTCGAGGGATGACAACAAAAAGGCTAAACTACAGGCATCAGATGCTGGTCACATTGCTCAATACACTGCTGGAAAATGCTCAGCTACTACAGCGAGGAAAGCAGGATAAGGACTGTACAGAACAGATTTTAATTGCTGCAGCGACGTACAGGCACACACCTACTGGTTCTGTATTATTAATGGCATTGACTAAACATGCCAAGAGTGATGGTCTATAACCACACCAAGGAGGGGCTCTGTGATGCACTGTGTTTGCCGGGGTAGCCAATGGAAGACACTTTATTTAGTAGCCCATTACCTGGCTTTTAAAAATACATTTGGTTCTAAATTCACATCCTGTTTTGCTGCATTCCTGGGGCCAGCAACCCACAGTACCTGAGGCATTTGGGAATGGGTCTGAGTGAAATGCATTAACCTTGGAGCATAATCCAGAGCCGAAACTAAATCCTCTAGAGACCTTGGAAGCAGCATTTGCCAGCTCTGTTCACTCTCCTTTCGAAGCACAGCCCCTTACTGTGTAAGTTCTAAGAGCAGCTGCTGTCTGACAACTGATCAAATTGGGATAGAAATAGTTGTGTGTCCACATAGTGCTTCACTACCCACATTGCTCTATGCCAGTGGGAATTTCCCAGTCTTCCCCAGCATCAATCCAGTAACTGGTGCTGCATCAGCTTGAGGCACTACTGCATAACACGGAAGTATTTGCGAAAAAGGAATCAGCCACAGTGTCTTTTGCTTTGTGATTTTTTGCAGAGCAAATGACTTACTTCCTCCCCTGAAACGAGTGAGGCAGCTCAGTGTCAGAGCAAAGCATAAGCAGCCATGGGAATGAGCCATGACAATGATCTGCATCTTTTTCTTGCTTCTGATACACCCACTTTTCCCTGTTCATCCCACTCCGATCCACTGCAGAGGAAAAAAACTCCTGGGCCAACGTGTCTGTAGTGTCAAGTGCCATCTCTAGAGTTAGGGGAGGACATATTTTTAAAACACAGTACACCAGGAGGTACTACACTAGGGTGACACATAGTGATGGGGTCAGTGACAAATCATGGTGCACGAGTCATGTTGAAAATAATCATCAGTGTCCCTGTTTGGTTTTTGCAGATGGACACATATTCCCGACACCTGGCATGAAAGTCCAGGAGACCAGTGAGGGTGGTCAGAGTTTTGAGGCATTGCAACCATTCATCACACCAAGTCCTATTGCACATTACAAGCTGCCATGTACATTGCTCTTGGTTTACTGTCCTCTGTAATGAAATTAATGGGCAGCAGGTTTAAAACAAAAGGAAGTTCATTTTCACACAGCACATAGTCAATCTGTGGAACTCCTTGCCTGAGGAGGCTGTGAAGGCTAGAACTATAACAGGGTTTAAAAGAGAACTAGATAAATTCATGGAGGTTAAGTCCATTAACAGCTATTAGCCAGGATGAGTAAAGAATGGTGTCCCTAGCCTCTGTTTGTCAGAGGGTGGAGATGGATGGCAGGAGAGAAATCGCTTGATCATTACCTGTTTGGGTCACTCCCTCTGGGGCACCTGGCATTGGCCACTGTCGGCAGACAGGATACTGGGCTGGATGGCCCTTTGGTCTGACCTAGTATGGCCATTCTTATGTTCTGCACTACCTCATTACCTCCATGAGTTGTCTCAGAGAAGTCTGCCAAAGACTGGGGAGGGCCAGACGTTCTGCCCTGCACCTCCTTTTTTTCCTGCACATGCTTTTGTGCACATGCAACCAACTGTGAAAGCAAAAGAGGACGTGCAAAGGGCCGTCTGTAAGTGCTAGTCGGGGCAGCTCCCAGCCCTGTCTGCAGCTATCCAGTACGTGCTCCCAGACAGGTACAGCTGTGTAAGGGAATGGGCAGATGTGACACTTCTATTGAATGGAGCAGGGAGCCAGGACGGTTAAACCGGATCCTTTATTTAAGCATATACCCTGCACCACCATCATCTTATTCTTCTGCCTCCTCCTCTGGGCTTCCGCCAGAGTCTTCCGATAGGCACTGCATTTGTTTATGCCTGCTCTGTTCAGGCAGAGCAGTGGTGGGCAAACTGCAACCCACTGCGGTTCTATGCGTGGCCCATGAGACATTTTGTTTACTGTTGCCCACACACAGGGTTGCCAGTTCTGCTGGATCATCCCTGACAGGTGTCTGTCCAACCTGCTCTTAAATATCTACAATGATGGAGATTCCACAAGCTCCCTAGGCAACTTATTCCAGCGTTTAACCACCCTGACAGGAAGTTTTTCCTAATGTCCAACCTAAACCTCCCTTGCTGCAGTTTAAACCCATTGCTCCTTGTCCTAAAATGACACACAGGTAAAACAAGGGCACGTGGAGTGCGGTGCATGCTGGTTATACACACAGCACTGCCTGCGAGCACCATGTGCGCCCTCTGCAGCCAATCAAAGCGCTGCTATGCTTCCATTGGCTCACCCCGCACATTCTACGTCTACAAATGCAGTGAGCAAAACCGCCCCATCCCAGGAGACTGTCTTGGTTATGACAACCCTGCGGCCCACTCCTGGGCATCAGCAGAGCTACAGAGACTGCCCACTTCGTCCCAGTCTTGCCAATAGCAACCAGGCAGGAATCTCCCATCCCCCTTCCCCCCCAAAGCACAGGGGAGTCGGCAACGGTGCAAACCTGTGGGGGGATGACATAATCGGCGACGTCCCACAACCTCTCCCCCAGCTCGGAGGTGTTGGTGAAAGCCACGCCCTTCAGCTTGGTGATGACGGAGCTCTGGATGGAGGTGTCCGAGTCCTGGTAGCCTTTCTTGACAATAAATACCCACCTGTGAACAACACAGCAGGTAGCAGCATTAGCTCGCATGGCCAGCTGGATGGGCCCGCATGGCAAGGGAGCTAGAGAGGGGCTTGCGCTGAGGTTAAGCCCTTTGGAAACAAACCACTGGTCCAGCAAATCCCCCAAGGACTCAACCGCCGAACGTTTCCAAGGCACCCAAAACACGATGGCTAATAGACTCTGCAGCACGTTCCCTCCGCTGATCTCCCAGCTCCTGAGAACAGGTCAGAGCATCGTTATCACACAAGGACGCGTGAAGGGACATGACTTGCCCAGCACCATGCTAACTCTGTGGCAGAGCTGCGCATGCAAGGTCCCGGCTCAGCTCATACCCAGTAGCTAGTGTGTAACTCAGGTGGTTTTCACACTTCTTTTCTCACCATCTGGTTGAAGAAAATTGTTGATGCTCGTGACCCAACATATTATATGATGGGCAGGCTGGGGCGGGGGAGCGGGAATGAGAGGTCTGGGATGCTGGAGGGGGCTCTGGGTTGGGGGTTGGTGCTCATGGTTTGGCACAGGCTCACTTGCAGTGACTCCCGGTCGGTGGTGCAGTGGGGGTGCTGAGGCAGCTTCCTGCCTCTCCTGGCACCGCGGACCATGCTATGCCCCGGAGGTGGCCAGCAGCAGGTCTGGCTCCTACGTGGAGGCACACAAGCAGGTCTGCACACTGCTCTCGCCTGTGGGTACAGACCCCACCCCACAACTCCCATTGGTTAGGAATTGGCCAATGGGAGTGTGGAGCCAGTGCTCAAGGCAGGAGCAGCGCACGGAGCCCTGCGTCCAGGAGCCAGATAAACAATACAAATGTTATAATAGGCCACCGATTGCCAGCCCCGCAGCTGGTCCCTGCTAGGGCGATGCAGCCCAGGAAAGAGGGCAGGGATTGCTTACAGAAATCCTCAGGGGGTGTTCCCAGCTGGGACAGGCTCTTTTATACATCAGTACAACGGAACCAGCATGTCTGAGCTGACATCCCTTCCCGGGGCAGGGTTTGTTGCCCAGACTCCAGCCATCCTGTCCAGCAGGAGCGGTCGCCCTGCTGCATTCAGACACCACATGGCTCTTCCCATTGAGAGTCTGTAGCAGGGCTGGGCAAGATGCAACCCGGGCGCTGGCTCTGGCTTGCGGGCAGCATCTGGCCGCTTCCTATTTATATCCTGCTGCCCACGCCACGGAATTTCCAGCTGGTGTCTCAGGCAGCAGAGTCTAGTTCAATGGCTCACGGCTCCTGGTCGCGGCAGCAAAGGGGTTAACACGACCACAATCACATGTAAGTACATGGTACTACAGGTATGTATGAGGCTACGCACACCAATGAAAGGGAACGGCCCATTCTGTTTTCAGTGTTTCCCAGGCAGCAGGCACTTGAGTATCCTCTTTTCCCTGGGGAGGGGTATCAGACCGACAGTATTCCTCCTTTAAGAGCTAACACATGCTAGTCTCCCATCCCCGTTCTGCCAACTAATGTACACAGACAGCAACTGTTCGCCTTTCTATAAATAGACCCAACCGGCAGAGTGACTCTGCGGTATTTATTCAGCCCAGCTGGGGGAAGGAGCGGGGGCACTCAAAGGACAAACAGCTATGCTGGTATTTTTGGTTGGAGACTCAGGAATAGCTTCCTGGATCATTTTGGGAAGCCCCTGACACTGGAGGGGAAGCAGCATGTGCATCACACAGAATGCATCAGCCAGCTGGGACCCAGAGCCCCATCCCTCAGAGCCCGATCCCGTGAGGAGTGAAGAGCTGAGTTCCATGAGAGATGAGGACACTCCGGAGGTTGCCGGATCCTCTTTTAGCAGTGCTGGAGCAGTCGCCATGCCAACCATTCCTGCTCTGAAATATACGTGAGGCAGTCCACAGAAGTGCCACCTCCCTCCACATTCCTGTCGCTGCAGTCTATCCCGGCAAAGGAATGTGCCATTCAGTACTGTCCTGTTTTGCTCTCAGCCACCATCACATCCAGAATCCTGCATTTAATAGAGCTGCCTGACCTGGCATTTCCCAAGTGTCAGCAGTAACAGCCACAAACACTCCTGCGTCTAACACAGGGTAGCTACAGTGGTTTGGGACCCTAGTTACAGAACACTGAAATAAGGACATAAATAATCCATCATCAGGCCAGAGTAACCATTCGCTCTATTTTCAAACCTCATGCTAATCTTACTTGGTAAAGGGGGTGGTGGGAGGTATCTAAATATTTCCCCTGAGAGACTCTGGATATTCAGGTCTTATTTTACACACAACCCTGTGTTCAGTAGGACATTCAACCATTCATATTAAGGCAGATAAAGCACTACAGAGCCCTCCCTGTAAATACACATCTCTCATTACAGCCACGCCACCAAGCTCCATCAGACCCAGACCCCACTTACCCCACCAGGTAAGCCAGGATGGAGAGCTGCACCACTCGATAGAGTATTCCCACCTTCTTGTTCTTCGCAATGACATATTTTTCAGTTTTATAATCGAAGAGGGACAGGCACAGTCCCTTCCAGCCGACCTGCCCCATTCTCCCTGCTCGCCCTGCATCAGTGACAGACTGAAAAGGCAGCTCTAGCAGGATGGGTTATTCACACGTGCTCTGAATTGAAACCTGACCACACCAATCCCTGCAGAAAAACTGCCAATCTCCACCCTCCTACTCAGCTGCTGTCAAGCAAGCAGAGGCACCTTCCTCGCAGCCAGTATTGCAGTAACAACATAAAGCTTATGAGGAACATTTTAACCGGCCTGGGCACTATTCAGTCATGGATTTTAAAGCAGCCATTCTTCCATAAAGAAACGTCACCTGCCAGTTACAGAGAGCGCGCGCGGGGAATTGGCATTCATCTGCAAATTTGACAGTTTCCCTGGGCTGGAACAAAGACATTAACTGGATGTTACATTATAAAGCCAGTCTCCCCTGCATGTAACACCTCATTTTTACGTCAAAAGCTAAGGATGGAGCACTTCCAGCCCACTTAGTCTCATTAGCTCCAGTCCTACAATTGACAGGTACCTTCATCCCCTCTTCCCTTTTCTGTTTTAAAATACTGAGTTTCTGTTATTCCTTCATCATCTAAGGAAGTGGGTTGTGCCCACAGAAGCTCAACCATATTTTTGTTAGTCTCTAACGGAATGTCTAGGCTACAGGCTTTTGTCGACACATACTGTCGACAAAGCTCCTGTTGACGAAGAGCGCGTAGACTACACCCATTTCTGTCGACAAAGCAAGTCGCTTTGTCAACATGACAGTGTAGACGCAAAGGACAGTGTAGATGCAGTAACTGCTTCTGTCAACAGAACTTTGTCGACAAAAGGCGTTATTCTTCGTAGAATGAGGTTTACAGCTGTCAACAAAACTGCCACGTTCTGTCGATGTTATGTTGACAGAACTCAGCGGCAGTGTAGACGTAGGTATAGTTTTGACAACAAAAGTCCACTTTTGTCGACAAAACCCTGTAGTCTAGACACACCCTAAGGGTACGTCTACACAGCAGCATTATTTCGGAATAACTATGCGAGCGTCTACACAGCAAGTCCGTTATTTTGAAATAATTTTGAAATAACAGGTGGCTTATTTCAGCATTTGTAAGCCTCATTCCACAAGGAATAACGCCTCTTCCGAAATAGCTATTTTGAAATAGTGCCTGTGTAGACAGGACGGCTGGAGTTATTTTGAAATAATTGGCCTCCAGCCCTTCCCATGGCGCCCTGTTGGCCACTCTGTCTATATTCATTAAAACTCTGTAGTCCCCTCTTCCCCTGGACCCCTTAAAGCTGCAGCTTCAGGGGAAAGGGCTCGTGACAGATAGCAGCCCCTGACCGCTCTGAGCCACCTAGCAGCTGCCATTGCATCGAGGTAGCACAAAATGAGTGACTCTGCTGCTCCCACCCAACCGTCCTCTGCTCCCAGGAAGCAGGCTCCCAGCTCCCAGGAGCCTACCCAGGGACAAAAAAGACGCATGTCTTCCTGGTCTGGTGCAGAGATCCTGGACCTTACTGAAGTTTTGAGCGATGAGATCAACCTCCAGGATCTCTGCACCAGACGTCAGAACGCCAGTGTCACTGGCCACATGGACAACAGCCTGGCCACCACGGGGCAGGTGTAAATGAAAGTTAAAGAGCTCCACCAGGTGTTTGCCAGGGCCCAGGAGTACAGCTTCTGCTCCAGGGCTGAACCCCACACCTGCCCCTACTATGAGGACCTGCACCACATACTAGGGGTGGGGAAGTCCCTTCCTGCCCCCAGTTGTGGACTCAGGGCTCGAGATACCTATTGTCATCCTCCCGGAGAACAAAGACGCAGAGGAGGAGGAGCTGGTACCCCGTGCTCTGGACATGTCCCAGGCATCGGGCAAGGCTGGGGAAGCTACATCAGCTGAGTACCATTACGTTCCCTATACTCACAGGGTGGAGGTGGCAGGCAGCAAGGGACAGCTGGGTGCTGCTCACTCGGCCTTTGAGGCCTGAGGATCACGCAGCAGCCTATGCCCAAACTGTATCAACTACACAATTAGTCAATTACCCACTTCTTCACAGTGTAAACAGTGAAATCCAAGGCAGAATTTTCCAAGTATAATCCATAAGGTATCACTTTTATTTCTGACTGTGATTCTGCAGGTAGTGCAGTGTAACACAATACAAATCAGACTGCAAGTTGCCATGGCTATAAACAAGGCGTTGAAGAGATGGTTTGTTAGTTTGTTTTTTTAAATCAGAGGCGTGAAAATAGCATTTGAAATTTCACAAAATCAAATGCAACCTTTGTCCTACTTAGCGTTGACCCAGACTGGAAAAACAGCTCCTACAAACAGCAATTCTGGCGTCGCCATGCAAAGTGACTGGCAACACACTATAAAAATGGCATTTCATCTCTCCCCGGAGCACCCAAACCTGCCTGAGAGAAGGGAATGGGAGCATTTCCAGATTCCAGGAGATAGCCAGATATTTTCTGTTTGACTCATCTCCCCAGTCCTGTTCCTTATTAAGCCAAATGACAAAATCCCAATTAGCTTCCAAGAACGCGGAACTGAGCTTCAAGTCCGTAGGTTGTTTCCCAGTCATGTTGATACACTGGCTAGGTGAAAAAATAACTGACACACAACTGGCTCTCATCAACAGCGGTAACGACACCAGTGTTCCCCGTAAGCTGTGTACTTGGGCAGCCACCCAGGAGAGATGCAGGTACCAACCAACTGATTAGCAAGATGCTCACAGCCAGCAGCATGGTGTTTCTACGGGTGCCAGAGGGGTAGCCATGTGAGTCTGTAACTTTAACGAGTAGTCCTGTGGAACCTTAGATACTAACAAAAATATATAGTATCATGAGCTTTTGTGGGTAAGACCTGCTCCACTCTAACTCATCTGATGAAGTGGGTCTTACCCATGAAAACTCATAATACTATGTTTTTGTTATTCTCTAAGGTACCACAGGACTACTTGGTTTTTCCACTGGTTGTGCACATCAGCCTTTGCCTAGGTGCATGTACCAAAATTTATTCCACATATGGATGGAAAAAATGAGAGGGAACATTGGCTGACACCCTTTAATTTATGGTATAAATTGGCCTACTCTAAAGAACAAGCTACCTGGTAGTTCATTAGCTTTCAGGTTACATCATTTCCTCATTCTTCTAGCCCTCTCAGTTGCAGCTTTCCTAGTCCTGGAGTCATCTCTGTTGCATGCAGCACATTTTACAAGGCTTTTTTTTATCACCACCAGCTGGAGTACTTGCTACTTCCCCTCCCCAGGATCCAAGGTACCAGCAGAGAAGGATTGTGAACAAATGGTGGGGGAAAAACATCTTGTGGAGCCGGGAAATTCATAAGACAACATTTGATGGATTAAACTGCTGGCACTGTATCAGGAAATAGAAATTAAATAACACATAAAAATAATTTGGGAAACTTAAGTGCAGCAGTAGATGGAACGGCCAGTACTTTGCAATGCTGCAATCCAGTATTTTGACCTTCTCATGCCAGCCAACAAAAGCCTTGTTAGAAGAAATGTTAAATCAGGGCCTGAAAGCGAATGGTTTTGAATAAAAACTTGCCTTTATATTAAACTAAGGACTCAAGGCAAAAAGACTGTTCTTGGCTACGTCTGGCAGGTCTGTGCTTCACAGTACATGGATGCCTCTTTGCCAACATGATTCATGATGGATATGGAGAAATGAGGGCGGAGACCAGCCTTCACAGCTCACAATGCAGCCTGCTCTGTTGAGATGCCAACAAGGTGGCTCAACCTAGTCATGGTGATTACACTTCTAGGAACTGGACTGAGGCTCACCAAACTCCTTTGTCATAAGAACCTAAGAACGGCCAGACGGGGTCAGACCAAAGGTCCGTCCTGCCCAGTGTCCTGTCTGCCCACAGTGGCCAACGCCAGGTGCCCCAGATAGATTGAACAGAACAGTAATCATCAAGTGATCCCTCCCCGTCACCCATTCCCAGCTCCTAACAAACAGAGAGTAGGGACACCATTCCTACCCCTCCTGGCTAATAGCCATTGATGGACCGAACCTCTATGGGTGTGTCTAGACTACATGGCTCCGTCGATGGAGCCACATAGATGAGTTTACTAGACATAGGAAAATGAAGCGGCGATTTAAATAATCGCCACTTCTTTTACATCAAAATGGCCACCGCGCTGTGCCGATCAGATGTTTGGCGGCACAGTGGGGCAGTCTGGACGTGCCACGGTCAACAAGGGAAGCCTTTGTCGACCGCTTCAGTAAACCTCATTTCACAAGGCATACCGGAGCGGTCGACAAAGGCTTCCCTTGTCAACCGCAGTGCATCCAGACTGCCCCGCTGTGCCACCAAACAGCTGATCGGCACAGCGCAGCAGCCATTTTTATGTAAATGAAGCAGTGATTATTTAAATCGCCGCTTCATTTTCCTATGTCTAGTAAACTCATCTACATGGCTCCGTCAACGGAGCCATGTAGTCTAGACACACCCATAGAGATTCGGTCCATCAATGGCTATTAGCCAGGAGGGGTAGGAATGGTGTCCCTACTCTCTGTTTGTTAGGAGCTGGGAATGGGTGACGGGGAGGGATCACTTGATGATTACTGTTCTGTTCAATCTATTGATGATTACTGTTCTGTCAACGGAGCCATGTAGTCTAGACATACCCTATGATGTGCCTAGGTGAACCCTGTCAAAGTCCTGGCCTTCACAATATCCTTTGGCAAGGAGTTCCACAGGTTGACTGTGTGTCGCATGAAGAAGTGCTTCCTTTTGTTTGTTTTAAGCCTGCTACCTATTAATTTAATTTGGTGACCCCCTAGTTCTTATGTTATGACACTGTAGTCATTACTCAACCACTGTGGGACTCAAATCTGTGACCAGAGGAAGAAAAGTTTCTTGTCTCCTTAGCAATCCTCTGAGCCAACCAGTCCCCTCTGACTGACCCTGTCTGAAACTCGGAGGCTGACTATACACAGTGGTGGTATTTTCAATGCCCAAGTTATATGCTACTGAATCATCTCTCGCAGCAAGAGGCTTAAATGCCCTGGTTGCAACAGAATTCTGAAGTGCACCCAAGAGGATGTTCTGCTCTCTGATTAGCTTCACACATTTTAACTACCTCAGTGATACAGAATGAGCACTTCCTTCCCGGAAGTCTAGCGCTGCACAGTCACCTCTTAGCACTGTTAAGTGTTCTCAGAAATTATGTATGGGAGGCGCCCTGTACTTAATAGTCTGCTCTTTAGACAGCATTTGTATCAAGTCATCTCATACAGATTGCATCTGACACCAGAAAAGGAGGTTAGGGCATTGCCCATTCTAGAGCTGAGACAGGAGTCAAGAACCCTTTTTGCATGGAAAGCTTATAGGACATGGGTTCCCAAACTGGGAGCGTGCCCCCCTGGGGGAGCATGAAGAAATTCTGGGGTGTGTGTGTGAGGTGACCCAGTCCCCTCCCTCCAGTAATACCTCCCTCCCCAAGTTTTGCTGCTATTTTTGTTTTTTGTCCTGGTCAGTTTTTTTTTTTTGCTCAACAAGTTTTGCTGCTATTGTGAGGAGTGGGGGGTGAAGGTTTCTCAAAAATAAAAAAGGGGGCATGATGCCGAAAAGTTTGGGAACCACTGTTATAGGATGAACCAATGGGATACCTCTGAAGACCTAAAGTGGCAATGCACAATGGCTCTCCGATAAACCCTAGCAGAGCATCTGCAGAGAACGACTTCACCGCCGCCCACCGACGAATGAGGGGAGCTCTAAACTGAGGTGTGGCTGGGGGGTCAGCAGGTTGCAAAGCAAGTCCAGCCATGGGATGAGGATAAGGATTCCACCAACTTATTTAGTTTGCTCCAAGAGAGTCCAGGGCAAGGTAACACACGGACATATGGTGAATTTAGTCTAATTGCAAATGGGAATATGGCTATTGCACAAATCATATTATAATTAGAGGCCTGCCAAAATTACAGTCTACTCTGATCAATTTTGTGGTCATAGGATTTTAAAAATCATAAATATCATGATTTCAGCTATTTAAACTAGAAATGTTATGGTGTTTCAAGTGTAGGAATTGGAGGGGCGGGGGAGGAGTGCAAGGTTAATGATGTTGTGAAGGCCAGGACTTGAACAGGGTTCAAAAAAGAGCTAGATAGATTCCTGGAGGTTAGGTCCATTGATGGCTATTAGCCAGGCTGGGTAGGGATGGTGTCCCTAGTCTCTGTGTGTCAGGAGCTGGGAATGGGTGAGGGGACAGATCATTTGATGATTCCCTGTTCATTCCATTCTCTGGGGGCATCTAGCAGGACAGGACACTGGGTTAGATGGACCTCTGGTCTGACCCAGTATAGCCACTTCAGTTCCTAGGTCTTGAGGTACTGCCACCCTTACTTGTGCACTGCTACTGGCAGTGGTTCTGCCTTCACCGCTGCACATCTGGACAGTGGCAGCTGCTGGCTGGGAGCCCAGCTCTGAAGGCAGAGCTGCCACCACTGGCAGTGCAGAACTAAAGAGGCATGGCAAAGTATTTCCAGCCTTACTCCTGTGCTACTACCGGCAGCGCTGGGTCCTCCATCAGCAGCCACTGCTCTCCAGCCCGCAGTTCTGAAGGCAGCATAGAAGTAAGGGTGACATGGTATTAACACCCTTACTTCTGCACTGCTGCTGGAAGGCTGTTGCCTACAGAGCTGGGTGCCTGGCCAACAGCTGCGCTCCCCAGCCACCCAGCCCTGCAGGCAATGCAGAAATAAGGGTGTCAATATCACAGCCGCCATAAGATAACCTTGCCACCCCCCTGCCACTCCCTTTTGGGTCAGGAGCACCACCAATCTGAGGAAGGCTGGTCTCCCCAAGGAAATCTGTTTAGGGTTAAAGTACACAAAAAAAACATATTTCATAGTTTGTGATGCATTTTTCATGGCCATGAACTTGGTAGGGCCCTAATTAAAATGATATGGTTGCCCTGTGTACGTAAGTACTGACAATACAATAAAGAGCAATCAGCCCAGTTGTCTTTCCTGTTTTAACCCCTCCCGATGGTACACGTGTCTGGCAGGGACGCGTGTGTGTATGTGAAAGAGAAAGAGAAAATCAACTGAATTAACAGTCAGCTCATACAAAATGAAAATTTAATAATTCCTCTGCACTGCCTTTCCTGCAGGATGGGGGGAAGTGAAGATTTTGGAGCTTGTTATAACCACATTCCCGGAGACGATATATGTACAAGCCTCTGTGCTGGTCACTTCTTTTCTGATGTCTTTATTGTAACGGAAGGGGGAAAAAGACACCGAAGCTTCTACAGGGGAAATGCAGGATTGTGGTTTGGGTTGTTATAAGATCTTGGCAGTTCTGGCTAATCCCTTTAGTGCCATCCAATCACTCTGAATGGATTTGGCATCTGCTACAGCAGCAGCAATTGTGGGGAATTAAATCATCAGATGGGGCATGTCAGGTTTACAAGTCAAGGAGCCTTATAATGCATTTAATAAAGAAAAGCTGCTTCAAAAGGCTCTGTTAGAACCATACTCCCTCCTCACAGACAGCATTAGAGACAGAAAAAGTGACTGGTGGCATCAGAGAAGTCACATAAGGGGACACTGGAAAGGACAAGAGAACAAGGTGATATAATAATGAATGGAATGGATTTTATCCTGTCCCACAACACAAGATTATTAGGATACATACTGAATTTAAATAGCAGTGAGTTCCAAGCCAATGCAAGGAACTACTTTTTAAAAAGCTACACAGAATTAAACTGTGGAACTCACTGAGACTGCATCTACAATAGAGCAGAAAGTCACCCTAAGCTATGCAACTCCAGCTATATTATTCATGTTCCTGGAATCAATGTACTCTAGGTTGTGTCACCGTGGGGTCTACACTTCCATTGACTTGACTTCCCTTACTCTTCTTGTGTGGGGTAGAATAAAGAGGTTGACTGCAAAGCGATCTGCAGTCAATTTGTCAGGTCTTAACTAGAGCTGCTAAATCTACCACCAGTGGATCAATCTCAGAGCATCAGTCTGTGCTGTGGTGTACGCATAGGCTGATGCATGATGTCATTAAGACAAATGGCAAAGAAATATTACACACCGAAAGAGAACTGCTTCTGTAATGTTCAAAAGCTTCAAAGGGGTAGCTGAGTTAGCCTGTAACTGGAAAAACTTTAAAACGGTTGTTTTTTATGCTTCTGTCATGACACACCAACAGAAAACATCCTCAAGGCGTAGCCTGTTCCTCATCAACAACTTCTCCCACTCACACGTTCCTCCATAGGATAATATTGCACTGTTAAGGGTGTTGTTGAGCTATTGCTCGTTGCAGAATAGGAGCAGATTGCAGGGCCACACAAGTCAATTTACAGCTTGGAGCAGAAATAGGAGACATGAAATCAGGTATTTTGTTACTGGCTTATTTAGTAACAACATGTACACTGGCTTTTTTCCTTGGTAACAAATAGGCAACTCCCCTTTTTCAGAAACCCCCGGGGAAAGAGACCTCTGCCTTGTCCCCAGTAGCAGCTGCCTTTGGCCTCTATATTTCTCCAGGATCTCACTCAAAACAAACTACTAAATACGGTTCCTCTCCCTGCCCCTAGCCCCTGAGGATTTTCCCTGGGAAACCCCTCCAACTCAAAACTCCTCCTCTGGAACCTTCTTTGTGTGCAACTATTCTGGCATTCAGAGGAGCCTGAGAGCTTTAAGTGTCACACAAAGGAGAATAGTGATAGAAATGTAGCTACACAAAGGAGAGTACTTTTACCCACAAGTCTCCTTAATGAGCATCTGGGTGCTTATACATTCACAAACTCTACTGGACAAACCATTTAAGCAAAAAATGGAGTTTTGCACCTTCTGATGCATCTGTTACCAATGCCGATTTTGGGGACAGAAAACCTTACTGCAGCAAGAATTAATCTGTCCACACAGAGAAATTATTCCTGGATAAGATATTATATGAATTTAAAGCACTATAGTTATTCTGGACTAATCCACTTACATGAACACTTTTACTCCAAAACAAGAGCGCCTCTTTCCTGTTTAACTTAATCCACTTCAGAAGTGTATTAAGCTAAATCAGCAAAAGGCGTTCTTAATCCAGAATAAGAGCGTCCACAGGGAGTTAATCAGGCATAGTTTCTTCTTGATCAAATGACCTCAACTATTTGAAGCATGTCCCTTTACAAATAACCTTCTTTTACTAGATGAGCAGCCAAGAGATGTATATCAGGTGTTTTCTTACTCCACACTTACCAACTATGATCTTCCTGTAGATTTCCCCCTTGGTAGATGCAGCACTGCACAGCAGTAGAATCTTCCATGTGAAATGAAGAGTATACGAGTGTTACAAGGTGCTGAGAGATTGGGTGAGGAGCAAAGGGAGCTGGAAACAAGGAGAGCCTGCTGGAGGAACTGATGGCTTCTTTTCGGTCTCTTCTCAGGAAACATTAATAGACACCTGTCCAAACTTAACTTCCAAACACTGTGAGGCTGGCCGATTGCTGGAAAGAAAGCAGAAGATGTCCATTCGAATGAGGTGTGAGGGCTCTGCATGCATGGTTCCCGGAGCATTTTTTCCCCAGCAGTTCCCATTGGGCCGGCAGGTCGCCCCCCTGGAGTGGCGCCGCTATAGTGGAGCATAAATACCCCAGACAGCCCTCCCTGACCTCAGTTCCTTCTTGCTGGAGACTCTGATGCAGGAGAGGCAGGGGGGGAATCGAATGGAAATGGGCAACACATTTCGAAGAACAACAGTTACAGGTAAGTAACCATCTTTTCTTCTTCGAGTGGTTGCTCATGCCCATTCGAATGAGGTGACTTCCAAGCTATCCCACCGGAGGAGGGGTTGGAGCCACCTCTTAGCGAAAACAGAACACCTACATGGGTACATAACCAAGAACCAGAACTGTAATCGAGAACGCAACCAACAGAACATAGCACAGGAACTCAGGAGAGGTATGTACAGCGGATATGTAACACATTAATCTCCCTCCCTTGGGTGATGGCGGGGCTCGGGACAACGAGGCAGACGGTGTGGACCGCCTGCGCAACTCACTGGCCGAACGGGAAGGCGGAACCGGGCCCTGCCATTGGTGGTAGGCCCAAAGTGTCCAAGAGAGCCAGGGCTGCTGCACCTGTGGTGGCCATGTCTGCTCAAACCCCTGCGGTATCAGTCGGTGCCGAGAACGAGATCGGTACCGCAAAGACGGGCGAGATGAACCTGAAGAGCGCAGGGATTCCACCTCGGATTCATAGAACAGCTCTGACACTGACCATGGCGGTGCCGTAGATCAGTGGTTCCCAACCCTTTTGTGGCCAATAGCACATTCATGTTTTCAGAACAATGTGGCAGGCGACAACAATTTTTCAAGGCTTATTTTGTATTTGTACTTTAAATAATATGAAAAACAACATATTTAATATTACATAATACATGAATCCATAAGATTAAAAAAAAGGTAATTTTACATATAAAAGGTATTAATTATTCGGCAATTACTCTTTCACCTTACCATATGAATTTGATCTTTTTTATCTACCTGTAAGAAGGTATTGCCGACAAAATCTCACGCTTCTTAGAAAATCCGTGAAATAGGCAATCAGCACCAGTCAAAAATGCTTTCTTCAACAATTCACCATCTTGAAAGGGTTTTTTCTTCTTTGAGAGCAGAAAAGCAATTTTAAAGGAAGCAATAGTAGCACTTTTAGACTTTGCCACTTATCGAGTGAAAACAGATTGCTGGGCAGATAGAAGAAAATTAATCATTTCAAATCAAACCTCTCTCAACTCAGATTTAAGTGGATGGCTAATGTCAAAAGAGCCGTGATTAGTTTGCAAATGGCGTTCGACATTATGTTTTTTCAGCGCTGCAACAGTACCACCGCACAATAAGCAAACACATTTCCCTTTATTGTCAATAAAACAACAGGATTCTTCCCAGTCTGCGTTGAAATAATACGTACATTGTCTTTTATTTGAACCATAGACTCCAGCTTCCCAGCGTGCACACGGGGCTGCGGGTGCGGCAACTGTGGCACCGGGCCACTGAAACCCGCTTGGTGTGGCGGCACCGATCCGGGGGACCAAGCCGAAGCCAGCGGTGCTGGCACAGCTGGTGACGGTGCCTGAAGCAGTGCCTGTGTTGCCAGTACCTAAGGCGGTGCCGGTGCCTGTGGTGCTGGTGCTAGTGCCAGCACGGCTGACAGGGCTGGGTGCTGGCAGCGTGAGCAGTGCCGCAGATGTTGACGGGGCGGGGGACTTCACCGCCCGCACACCTCCAATGGCAGTGCTGATACAGGCTGGCCCCGTACACCTGGTGCCGGCAACAACAGCTGGTGTCCCGACTGGGCCCTGGAGGCAGGGAAGTCACCAATGCCCCCAAGGCTTCCGGTACCAAAGTCAAAGACCCTTCCGAGGAAAGGGGGGAAGGAGGTGAGGCTGTCAGCTCTATCAGTTCATGAGCCGCCTCAAATGTCTCCAGAGTGGAGGGGTGATGGGTCAGGATAGGTATGGGGCTTCTGGCCCTGTGCGAGGTCTCCTGTCTCTTCTGTATCCCCTCATGCTGAACAGGCAAGGACAGTGCCGGAGAAGGCCTGCGTCAGTGCCAGTCCCTATGGACCTTCCATCCGAGTGATCTCCCTCTGGAGTCCTTCACCCGTTTCGGTGCCAGGGACTGAGAACAGTGCCGCGGTGCAGTGTTCTTCGGTACCGTGGTGCGGGGGAGGCCAGAATGTGGTTCCCGCATCGATGCCGGTGCGCTACACACCGAGACTTCTCTGGAGGGCACGGGTTGGAGTGCCGACTCCATCGGGAGTAACTTTAGATGGGAATCTCTTTCCCTCTTGGTGCGAGGCTTAAACCCCAGGCAAATTTTACAGGAATCTTTGAGATGAGATTCCCCCAGACACTTAAGGCACTGGTCATGGGGGTCTCCTCTGGGCATAGGCTTAGCACAAGCCGCACAAGTTTTGAAGCCTGTGGGTCTGGCATCACCGTCCCCCAACAGTGGGACAACTATCTACTAAGTGCCTAACAACTACTTAACAAATAACTAAACGACAACTATTTAAGAACAAAGAACTGCCAATGGCAACAATAAACTAGCTGGGATCTGCACGAGACAGCAAGCTCCAACAACCATAACAGGCGGTAAGAAGGAACTGAGGAAGGGGAGGGCCGGTGGGGTACTTATGCTCCGCTATAGTGGCACCACTCCAGGGGGCGACCTGCCAGCCCAACGGATACCGCTGGGGAAAAAATGCTCCTGGAACCCTGCACGCGGCGCGCGCACACCTCATTCGAATGGACATGAGCAACCACTCGAAGAAGAATCAATATTCACTACAATACCCACTGCTCCATGGGCCTGATTCTCTCTTCCCACTGTTATAACTTTAACCTGGTTAACCTAGATTTTTCAGGTGTAAGTGACATCACGTTCGATCACTGTGTTTGATCTTCTCTTGTTCTGGCTGATTTCACAGTTGTCACTTGTGACCAAACCTACCGCATACTGAACACCCTCATCTGCCTTCCACAGAGATAGTTTGTATGGAAGAATTTACATAGTCTGGTGGCAGTGCAATATGCCACAGATCTGGATTTAGGACTAATCTTGCGTCTCCAGTCAATTCAAGACTTTGACAGTAACAGACACTGTATAAAAGTGTCTCTTGTGGGTTAACAGTCCATTCTAGGAAAGCGAAGGGGGGAGGAACAGATTAGCATCAAACCCACAAGGAATCAGCAGAAGAGAAAATTATTTCCCATCCACCACAATATCTTCCATGAAGAGCTATTTGTAATATTTCCGGTACATATTTTTCAGTGGCGCATACATCTAATTTGACTGTAATTAGTGACAATGTTAAGCCATTATTTTCCCCACAAAATGATAAGGTTAATCATTCTGTGAGTCCTCCTCAGTAGATGAAGCAATTTCCCTCTCTGGTTACTATCTGTTTGAGTGATCTCTAGAAATGTGCATGTGGCCAGCTGAGTCACATATAATAATGCTCTCTTAGAGATGTTATTGTTTTATGGGTGTGATTCCTGCCTGTGAACCAGAATGAATAATCTTCTGCCCATCAATTTCCATTGGAAATACTGATGCAGTAAATAATGTTGCCTTTATTGTTAATAAATGTATACAGTGCTATAGAACACACAGCACTATAAAGCTGTGGATCAGTGACAAATAGATAACAGGTGCCTGCCTTCAAGGTGACACAATCTAATGGCCTGATCCTATGAGGTGATGAGTACTCTCAACTCCCTTTGACATTAACTAGAAATCAGATGGCTGGGAGTTATTCTTTTCTTGTTTCATAGGCAGTGCTCACATCTATGAATTGACAGCTTCCCTCAGTGGTTTTATTATAGGTGACTCAGCAGGACCACACACCCGCCTTGTACAGTATGCTGGTTTGGGATTTGTTTGCAATAAATCTATAACAACTACTACGTGCGCTATGCATCTGTCTGAATGCAGCAAAAATTTGCACTATATTCACAGATTGTGATAATTCACTATCAGGTTTGTCAAGGACTGTTCCCAGAAAAGAGGGACAAACATCTGAAGGACAGTGCTGTAGTACTCTGGCCAGACCCCCCTGTGGCCTTGCCAAACAGGCTTCTCTGGCAATGTCTCAATCCGGTGAAGAAAGTGGGTGAGGGGGAGAAAAGACTCACTAGGTTTTAAAGACACAAAGGCTCTCACGGATACAGTTGACTCAGAGGGAAAAAATACCTTCAATCTGGGAGAGGTTGGAGATGTCTAGGAAGACGGACCTACTAGTGTTCCTATGTAGAAGATGGAATGACTCTTGGTAAAATAGATGTGAATAGGCCTTTTGTTGTTTTAATTCTTCTGCCCTGCTATGTCGTGTTCCTACTGTTAAGATTAAATAATACTTTGCTTTAGAAGGCTATTTGTGATATTGTATTCACTGCTGGTCACACCCTGTGGCTGAGTAAGGAAGGCTGATATGCTGCAGGGGGTTGTAACCTAGTACCCTGATCTAAGCATGGGAGACTCAGGATTCTGTCCCAGGAAAGTAAAGGCATGAGCTTGAAATCTCCTGGAAGAGCTACTTGGACAGAAAGGGAAAGGAAGTTAGAAACTCAGCTCATCCTATATTGTGAAACACTTCTTCCCAAGCATTCACAAATGAGCTTCTTGAACTGCCAACTGTGGCCCTAACCAAAGGCCTGGCTAGTTTCTGAACTCCTGGGACCACAGCTGCAAAACTCCTGCTTAAACTCTATGATGGAGGGAACAGATATACTGTCTTCTCAACAATCATTACTACTGCTGGTTTGTGAGCTGCCTATTAGGATGTGCTTTTGCAAAGTATCTTGTTCTCTTTGCAGATCTGGGTAGACTAAGATGACCAAATATTGCCCTTGAACTCAGATTCCTGTCACGCTGCACTGCCATCAAATCACAGCCTGGCTTCTGTTATAACCTTTAAAAGACATGCTCTCTTCTGCCATCCTACCAATTGCTACAGCAGGATATTAAATACACTCCAGTAAAAGCCAAACAGTAGCTGTTAGTTTCCCATGAAACAGTGCATATGAAATGCTACACCAAAACATTAAAAAAATCCACCCAACACAGGTCACATAGAAGCTGTTAGCTACCCAGGACATGGTGTATACTGAACATCTAAGTTAATTCTGTCAGTGACAGGTGGAATTCAAACTCAATTTTCTGTGGTTTTAGGTTAAGTAAATGTGACAGAAATAAAACAGCAAACTACAGAGTTAGGAACAGCTACAGTCAAGTGTGGGAATATTTAAAGATATTTTTGTTTTCAAAAATGGTTTCAGTGGTTAATTTGAGTGCTCAGAAAAGACAAGGACTGCAGGTGTTGGCTAGAGCCAACCACAGGACAGGCAGCTGTTATGCAAACTTCCTTTGCAAACTGCTCTGCAAATTCAATTACCTCTGACCTGGAACGCCCACTGCTATTCCAGTCTTGGGGACTCCATATTGCTATCCAATAAATCACAGTCCTGATTTGCAACAACCCTGCTGTGTTCAACTCCAGATCTAACCAATGCTTCAAGATGTGGAATACCACTACCACTCCAGCTCCAGTCCTCTTCTGAGCAAGGCATCACCAATCATGCCATCATGGTGCAGGGATTTTTCAAGTGGAACTAGTCCATCAGGAACTAGCATGAGACCCACACACTGATTTTGACTTGTGACCTAACCAGAATTTGAAAACAATTAACCCATTGTTCTCGTGGGAGTCTGAAGATCCCGATGAATAATATAAAAGCATTTTGAGTTACTAAGACTTACAAGAACGTGGGTCTGGGGAGAAGAATCTTTCTCTTATAACCATTCTGCTTGCTTACGTAGCCACCTCTGTACACACTTATGAGTCTAATCAGCAAGAATTAACACATCCCACTAACTGAATAATGTCTCAGAGAGGGTGTGTTAAATCGAACAGAATAAGCGTGCATGCGTCTGACATGCCTTCCAACTTCATTCACAAACTGAATGACCAGAGTGGAGCCTCCATTAAATTATTTCTATTTCCAAATCAGTTTGAGATTGCATGCTATTAAAGTCCGCTTAAAAGCAACTTGGCGTCAAAACAGCAAAGAATGTGATCATGCATAAATTACATGATCTAAACTAATTTTTCTCCAGCATATTTACACTTACAGCAAAATTTGAAATGAGAAGTCTTTAGTTTATCAATCTAAGACAGTCCAATTTTGGCAAGCAGTTAGCAAATCCAAGCTAGCTGCACAAGCAGATGGCTGGGTCGCGCAAGTGTTCAAGGTTCCTAAATTAAACCCAGGTCAAACCATGGCAGTCTCAAGATTCAGGGCTCTCAAGATCCATCCCAGCTCTCACACAGTTGCTTTGCTTCTGGCTGGTCTTTGATTCTAGAGCTCTCAGGAAGAGTGTGCAATTCCTGAACAGAATCTTGCTCTTGTCAGCCTGGTCCTCAGGAATTATGTTGTTTCTCCATCATATGTTTATAGTTTCTTTTGAAAAAGCCACACTAGAAGACATAAAGAAGAGCATTAAAATATTTATTGGGTCCCCTCTGTGTTTGTGCATATACATGATAGCACTGAGCTGAATTCTGAGTTCCCCTGATTCAGTTAACATCACAATAATTCAGTGGAAGTTTGAGAACTGAGCAAAAGCTAAGAAAGGAGCTCAGAATTTTGCCCAATTATAATTTCTTACAGTTCTATAGCACCTTACATCGTTAAAGTCTTGAAAAGGCATAGGCGCGTGGATATGGACTCACTTCTTGCTAGAATTCCCTTCCCCCACAATACGCATTACTAAAATGAAGCTACTTTTAGAATGTAACTTGGTAGCTGTTTGACAATTAAAAAGGAAATGAAAATGAATATTGTCTCCAGCTGA
The DNA here is from genome assembly GCF_049634645.1 of Pelodiscus sinensis. Taxonomy (NCBI): domain Eukaryota; kingdom Metazoa; phylum Chordata; order Testudines; family Trionychidae; genus Pelodiscus; species Pelodiscus sinensis. The sequence goes on along the minus strand of NC_134731.1, from coordinate 3,603,034 downwards.
AACTATGGGGGAAATTTTAAGAGGCTATGTACACATTTGCTTGGATTGGAATCTAGCCAGCAAGACCTTGTAAAAAACCTTGGGATCCTTCTGGATTTGTTTTTAAAAGACATTCTTTCATAATTCAGGAAAACTTTAAAAATGTATTAATTCATCTGCTAAAAAAACTGTTAGGGAGAACCCCAGTAGTCCTGAATTTTCCCTCCCTTGGTAAAACAGATCAGAATACCGACACTTGAGTGCGAACTCTCACTGAGGGCAGTTTGGTCATTAGATTACTCAGATCTTAAACAACAAAAACAACATGTACTTTTAATCATGCCAACAAATATATTTACCTTATAAAGAATGAAAATAATGAAAGCCAACAGCAAAAATCCACCAACAGAGCTTCCTATGACAACAGGCAAGGTATTGATTACTTGTGATTTCAACAAGATGAGTGTGATCTAGAATAGAATCAAGGGTGGTTTAGCAAATGCTTCAGTATAACTGTTCTGTCTTAACTAAAGAGAGTGAGTTCACAGATTATAATGCCAGAAGAGACACTTTACCATTTGGCCATTTTAAGTTAATTACATATGTTTGTGCCCTGCTTACTCTGTGACCTGTCCTCTTTCGTATTTACTGCTCCCTCAACCTTTGCGTCATCTGAAAACTTTCTCAAGAAACTTTTATGATTTCTTCAAGGTCATTGATAAAAAAAAAAGTTAAGTAGTGTAGAACCAGTTCCCAGGGACACCTACTAGAATAACACTTCCATTTCCAATCTGAGTCCTTTCAGTTAGCCAGTTTTAACCCATTTAATGTGCATAATGCTAATTCTGTATCATTCTGTTTCCAGTTAAACTCTCTCAGATGCCTTAACTAGTCCCTATGATTGTATCAGTATCCCCTAATGACAACTCATGACAATATAATTTTGTTTTCACTGGGGGAAAAAGATATACTTTAAAACATGTTAATTAACATCTACTGAAATACTAATGAAGACAAGGCAGTTGTAGCTTTAATACATTAGCAGAATCCTAGTTAACATGTTAAAATACACCCATTTTCCAAACAGAGGTGTGGCCATATTTTGTGGAAGACAACACAAATACCACAAACTCCTCTTGATGGAATGCTGGCAAGAAAGCAGGTTCTACTGAGCTAAGCTCACGGGTAAAGGTTTCCACCTGTTGTAGGAAAAGGCTAAAGTATTTGCTAACTAAAAAGAAGTATTAAAAAATAGAGACAATACAGCTGAGCGACATAGGTTACTTTATCTATTGAAATGATGCTCTAATACCACCATATCTGCCTCTTGTCTTTCTTTGCATTAGGATCAGAGCAGGAACAGAGCTCGGTTTCTGATAATCACTTTGATGCCACCTAGTGTATCTCTTAAGGCACTTCAATGGGGAGTCCTATCGTACCTTACAGACCAACAGATCTTATGGACAAAGACTTTTGTGGGCTTACGCCCAAATAAGTCTATTGGTCTTTAAGTTGCCTTGGTGGTTTTTACAGATACAGACAGCTACCCCTGATACCGGTCTCAATGTACGACAGTTATTCACTGCCAACCGAGATTATCTCACTACTTTAATAGCCTGAATAAATGGGGCCCAATTCTCTTCTCACATACATTGATGCAACTCTGCTTATTTACCCGGGGTTTCTCCTGATTTACACTGATGCATGTGAATGGACGAATGGGTGTATTAAATAACTGTAACAAGTGGCCAATTTCCCACCTGGCATGTATACAAATGTTGAGATTTAGATTCAAATAGATGATGAAAAGCGAATATGAATGCTGCACATCTAAGATGAAATAGCCTCATCTCAATTGCCTGTACTCCCCCCTCTCCCCAAACTAGGCTTCCAGGAGGATGCCTAAGTGTATCTATTATGACTGAAATTTTCTTGAAGCTGATTTATATATTCACAATTCCAAGTAGAAATTATCTTCTGGATTTAGGATAGTTCTCTGTATGACTAGGAATACTGTGGGCATATTCCCAACCAGGCAGATAACTTCTCTATGTGCATCAATACATTCTCTTCATGCCTTTAATTTTCTCTGTGGTCCAAATCCAGTTCAACTGCATTCAATGGCAAAATTCCTGTTAACAACAGTGAATAAAGGCTCTGCCAATCCACCCCATTTTAAAGTTCAGCAAAAACATTTGCATTTTTCCCCTCAGTTGCCTCCTTCCTTCTCTTCCTAAGAAAGGGCCTTAGCTGCCTATATGGTGCTTGGATACCTCAGCTTTGTGATTCTCTTTCTTCAGGCCCACATACAGGCTGCTGTTGAAGGTGATTTCCCCAATGACCAGAAGGTCAGTTCTGTCTTTTAAAAACTACAAGGGAAGGAGGAAAAAACAAAGCAAGTTACTAGATTTTTCAGTTCTTCAGAGAAAAGCTGGCGTTATCATAGTCTAGCAAAGAGGTTTCAACCCTCTTCCATAATCACAGTGGTTTTTCAGACTCAGAGCTCAACTACATCAGCCAGTTTTTACTGCATCCTAATCAACTGAATGTGTTCAAACTCATACTAGAGCTCAGACTGACCAAATTCCAGACAAGATGGCATCCAAGATGCCCAGATTTTACATTCCTAGTTATGGAGACTGCTCATCAATTTAAGAAATTCACAAAAGGAATATTTCCACCTCCTACATCTCAGATCTCTCACCTCCAAGTCTATTAAGACTTTTTGGATGTTTTTCAACCCAGAGAGTTAGAAATAAGGTAACTGAAGTCCACTCACACAAATGAGACCATAATGTGTTAGGATTGTGCTACCCAGCATTCCCCTGCTCTGTTTGGATATGTGGCAGTATTGGTACTTAAAAAAATCAGTGTTTGCAGCACTGAAAGTACCATCTCTGGAGGACAAGACTTAGTGGATAACTAGAGGAGATGACATCTCCTCTCTGGTAGGAGCAGAGTTTCTCTGAGAGCACCACAATTAAAACTCCACCCTTGCTCGGCAGAGTCAGAAAATAACTTAGTATCTAAATGTCATTCAGGGTAAACATTTCAAAGATGTCCTTGCAGAGATTCTATCCCCCTAATGTGAGTTAGCAGATTTTTAGAAAGAAATGACAGAGAAGCATAGCCTTTGTGTATACCTTCTGAGAATCAATTAAAGGCAACTCAGCTGTCACAGTAACATTCTCTCTGTCGGATGTGATAACACAGTCCACACGCTGGTACTGCACTTCTCTGCCAGCCTGAAAAACAAAGGGGTATCAACAAAGAAAATATTTCTCAAAGCAAAATGTATGGCACAGAATCAAACTATTTCACTGTAAGTATGAAGTTCATTATTGCAATTTACACAGAAATATTTGAGATGTCTAAAATGTACAGAGGCCATTTCACTAAATGCATGTTGTGTGTGTATTAAAAGCAAGCCATGCTTGGTTACAGCATGTAGCACTTGTTGCTTGACTATTCAATAACGCCATGTGACTCAATACATGAGCCGCTACAAAGCCAGTGTCCCTGCATACATATGCATGACAAAACAGATGCAGCGCAGCCCTGCAGTAGCTGTCACTACCACCAGCAACCCTAATACCATAATCCAAGAAAATGAAAGGACAACATATTAAGCACCATGACAGGCTCAAATCAAGCAATCAGACACACACAATGCCCCAATGTTAAATTACAAGATTACTAGGAGGAACTAGGAAATATATTTTATCAGGCCAGGACTTACAATATTTTTTAAATATCTAGAACTGTTGTACACATTAAAATCACTTAGCTCACTGCACCATAGAGAGCTTATGTATTGACATTATATGTAAGTTGACTAACGGTATCTGCTGGGTGCTGCATTTCCCATTTATGGAAAGATCAACAGTAACTTCCCTATGGCTTGTGTTTCTCTAGTGTGTCTGTGTACCAACAGTTCCCAAGAAACCACTCACCTGAGATTTGATCTCTTTGGAATTCTTGATTCTGCAGACTGTTGTATTCTGGAAAGAGAATAGTGGAAAGTCTTGGTTGTTTCCCACACATCATTTGCCCAAAGCATGCTTACTACAAATACACAAAGAATTGCAGAAGCCCAATACCATTATCTGCCATCTCCATCCTAGGACTGGTCATACCTGTGAGGTGGCCTGTCCTGAGGCCAGCAAAAGAGGGAAGGCTCTGTGTGAGATTACACATTACACTACCAAATGGTCAGTTTAGGACAGATTAACTCCATAGTGGCCCTGCTCTGGTTGTCTTCACCTGAGATGTGTGGCCACAACCTACTTGCAGTATGCGGGGCAAGTGTATTGGAGGTCTATCCCCACGGGTTTGCTCTGGAAGGACAGACACAAAAGACTCGCCTACACTATAGAATGGTTGGGCTCAGAGAATTCACTATTGTAGAGACTGTTTATTGGATTATATGATAAAGCCAAAGCTGAATCAACATTTTGGCAATCACTATATTCAGGGTGAGTGCTGTTATTTATAGAGTGAATGCTGCATGCTCAGCATGCACTATGTGGTTCAGACAGTCCTGGAAAGCCAGAGTGACAGCCTGCCTCTCCATCCCAGGAGGTGAGAGCCTGAAGGTCTTTGCTAGTCTAATACTGAACATGGCCATTGTCACCAGGACTTTAATGGGGAGGGCAGGCAAAAGACCAGTCGGTCATGTCTCAGAGTCACAAGTGTCCTGCGGGAAGCATGGAGAGCGAAGTGGACTCATCATCATGTCAGGGCAAGACGAAGTCACTCTGGGAGCATAGGGATGGGGACAGACAAGGGGAACACCTGAGGGGAATGGGCATGGGGGGGAAGAGCAGGGAAGGAGGAGAACTGACATAGGGCACTTGAAGGTGACAGACACCAGACAAACAGGCATGGGGGGGGAAGATGGGCATGGGGTAGAGCAGTGGTCCTCAACCTTTTGGGGCTGCCAGGCACCCGGGGGCATGCCCGGGGCAGAGGCCGCACATGTGCCGCGTGTCCGGGGTGCAAAAATGCCTTGGGCTGGCCCTGATCACTCACTCGGCAGGTGCACATAAATGCCCCAGCGGGCGCCATGGGATTCGCGGTGACCACGTTAGCGACCACTGGGGCAGAGTGATGAGCACAAGGGGGTGACAAACATGGGGACTCTGGGGAAGTGATGGGCTTCAAGGGGAAGGACAGACGGGGGTACCTGAGGGGCACCAGGCACGGGGGTGACGGACACAAGAGGGAGGGACGCAGGGGACAGTGATGGACACGGGGGGGAATGACAGGGTCAGGGGAACAGACCCGGGATGTCTGAGGGGGGATGGACAGGAGAGGGAGGGGCAGGATGACACGGGAAAGTCAGCACAGGGGAGGTGATGGACACGGAGGGGGGAATGTCGGGGGCGGGGGGTGATGGACACGGGGGGCAGACACTCAGGGGTGCTGGGCACAGGGAGAGGGTGGGGGGGATGGGAAGGGCAGGGGGTGATGGACACACGAGGGCAGACACTGGGGGGCGCTGGGAACAGGAGGTGGGTGGGGGGGACGGGAAGGGCGGGGGGTGATGGACACGGGGAGGCAGACACTGAGGGGCGCTGGGCACAGGGGGAGAGTGGTGGGGGGACGGGAAGGGCGGGGGGTGATGGACACGGGGGGGCAGACACTGAGGGGCGCTGGGCACAGGGGGAGAGTGGTGGAGGGACGGGAAGGGCGGGGGGTGATGGACACGGGGGGGAGACACTGGGGGACGCTGGGCACAGGGGGAGAGTGGTGGGGAGACGTGAAGGGCGGGGGGTGATGGACACGGGGGGGCAGACACTGAGGGGCGCTGGGCACAGGGGGAGGGTGGTGGGGGGACCGGAAGGGCGGGGGGTGATGGACACGGGGGGGCAGACACTGAGGGGCGCTGGGCACAGGGGGAGGGTGGTGGGGGGACGGGAAGGGCGGGGGGTGATGGACACGGGGGGGCAAGACACTGAGGGGCGCTGGGCACAGGGGGAGGGTGGTGGGGGGACGGGAAGGGCGGGGGGTGATGGACACGGGGGGGGCAGACACTGAGGGGCGCTGGGCACAGGGGGAGGGTGGGGGGGATGGGAAGGGCGGGGGTGAGGGACACGGGGGGGCAGACACTGGGGGGCGCTGGGAACAGGAGGTGGGGGGATGGGAAGGGCGGGGGTGAGGGACACGGGGGGGCAGACACTGGGGGCGCTGGGAACAGGAGGTGGGGGGATGGGAAGGGCGGGGGTGAGGGACACGGGGGGGCAGACACTGGGGGCGCTGGGAACAGGAGGTGGGGGGATGCGAAGGGCGGGGGTGAGGGACACGGGGGGGCAGACACTGGGGGCGCTGGGAACAGGAGGTGGGGGGATGGGAAGGGCGGGGGTGAGGGACACGGGGGGGCAGACACTGGGGGCGCTGGGAACAGGAGGTGGGGGGATGGGAAGGGCGGGGGTGAGGGACACGGGGGGGCAGACACTGGGGGCGCTGGGAACAGGAGCTGGGGGGATGGGAAGGGCGGGGGTGAGGGACACGGGGGGGCAGACATTGAGGGGCACTGGGCACAGGGGGAAGACGCGGGGGGGGGGCAGACACCGGGCGCCCGAGGGGGGGCCCCGGGCTCAGCCCCCCCCCGCGCTGAGGGAAGCGGCGGCCGTTGGGCGGGCGCCTCCTCCTGGGCGGGCTCCCGCCGGGCGCCTCGCGAGACTCGGTTTGAAATGGCGGCGCGCGGGCGCGGCGCTCGCTGAGGGGCGGCGGCGCCATGGAGCGCGCGGCGGGGTCCCGGCCCCGGCTGCTCCGCACCTACGCGCGGCGGGGCGGCCCCCTGCGCCGCCTCCCGCCCCCGGCGCCCTGGCTGTCCCCCCCCCAGGACCGCGGGCGGCTCTTCGCCTCCAGCTCCACCTCCACCGCCTCCTCCGGCTCCGAGGACCCGGACTTCCAGCCCGGCCGCCCGCGGCCCAAGCGGGGCGCCCGCCGGGAGCCGCCCGCCCGCGCGGCCAAGGAGAACCGCGGCCTCGCCACCCCGCTGCGGAGGCGCCTCCCCGCCCGGCGCCCGGGGCTCCGCGCCCCGCTGCTCTGCAGCACCCCGCAGCCCTCGCCGCCCGGGGCCGAGCAGAGCGTCCTGGGGGGCCGCCGGGAGAGCCCCCCCGCCGGCTCGGGCCGGGCCCGCCGCCGCCCCCGCAACATCCTGGCCGAGCTGAGCTCCATGGCGGCGGGCGGGGAGCTGTCCGGGAGCCTCCCCGCGGCCCAGCGCCGGGCCACGACCGGGAGCAGCTTTTCCCTCTTCCCCATCGGAGCCTGCAGGCAGCCCGACGCGGCCCCGGGAGACCCGCTCCTCGTGCCCTTGCCGGCCCGGCCCCTCTCGCCGCCTCGTCACCCCGGGGGTGGAGAGCAGCGCCCCAGGCCGACCTCACAAAGGGCGCGGGGGACGGGACCGGGCCTGCTAGAAACCCGCCTGGCCGCGCAGAAAACGCTTCATGACCCCGGGGCTGCCCTGCCCCCTCCTGGGACGCTGCAGCTCCTGGCCCAAGGCCCTGCCGCGCCCCAGGATGATTTGAGAAGGGGCTCTCCGGAAAGGCGCTGGAGCCTTGACACAGCCCAAGGGAAACACCAGCTCCAGCCCGTGGTGGTCTTGGACTCACAGGCGGTGCCGCTTTGGGTGACGAAGAGGAAGATCCGTCATAAAAAGTTGGATGCGTGGTCCGCCTGTCGGGGAAATAATTGCCAGCAGCCCGTTTCCCCCTTTGCCCTGTCTGTAATCTCAGAAACGAAATCCAGAAGTAACAAGGTCATCCCCAGAGAGGATGGCGGAGGCACCAGTAGAAAAGCCTGTATCAGTGGATTCAGCTCCAGCCGATGGGGGAAACAGGCAAGGCGCCAAGTCAGACGCAAGAATATAAAAACTCCATGGCAGTATGCTGATGGCTCCTTTCAAGAACAAATGAGGCAAAGAGGAATAGAGAGAGATGCCCTGGAAGTGTCATCGTCTCTTCTATTTGACTGTTCTTTCCTCAATGACTCCCAGCCGTGGGCCAGGGCTCGGGCATCTCTCTCTCTCCACAAGAAAAAGAAAGTTGCCATAGAGGAAGGAGCCAGTGGCAGCATCCCTTCTACGCCTTCTTTCAAATCACAGCTTGTAGGGTATCGTAAGTCCCCATTCATTCAAAGCGTTGGCTACAGTAATTGGCCCACCTCCTCAGTGCTCTTGCTGACTCCCATGAAGTCCCATTCTGTTCTGGAGGTGATGCTCACAGATGCAGAGAAAGTGTATGGGGAATGCCAACAGGAGGGTCCTATATCCTTTGAGGAATGTATTCCCCCAGATAAGATGAAGAACTGTTTGAAGATTGGGGAAGGAGTATTTGGGGAGGTATTCCAAACCACCAGTGAGAGAGGAGCTGTGGCTTTAAAAATCATTCCTGTTGAGGGGACTAAGAGGGTCAATGGAGAAGCTCAGAAGAACTTCAGTGAGATCTTGCCAGAGATGATAATCTCAAAGGAACTGAGCCTTTTGTCTCAGGATGTAGAGAACAGGACTATAGGGTTCATTGACTTGTACTCCGTGCACTGCGTCCAGGGGGCATATCCTGAGCATCTTTTGAAAGCCTGGGACAAATACCATGAACTGAACGGATCTGAAAATGATCGGCCAGACCTGTTTGGAGAGCAGCAGCTGTTCATGGTCCTAGAATTTGAATTCGGAGGCAATAACTTGGAGGACATGAGAAAGCAGTTAAATTCAGTGGCAACAGCAAAAAGCCTACTGCATCAAGTTACTGCTTCCTTAGCTGTGGCAGAGGAGGCCTTGCATTTTGAGCACAGAGACTTGCACTGGGGGAATATCCTGGTTAAGAAAACCAATTTGAAGGAACTGAGTTATACTTTGAATGGAGCAGTTTATACAATCCCCACAAAAGGGATTCAAGTGAACATCATAGATTATACCCTGTCTAGAATGGAGAAAGATGGATTAACTGTCTTTTGTGATATTTCTACTGACAAAGAGCTATTCCAAGGAAGAGGTGACTACCAGTTTGATGTCTATAGGCAGATGAAAGAAGAGAATTCTAACAACTGGGCTGACTATCACCCCCATAGCAATGTCCTGTGGCTGCATTATGTGGCAGATAAACTTCTGAAAGAGGTAAAGTATAAAAGAAAGACATCTTCCTCCTCTGTCTGGAAAGGCATACAGAAGGAGCTTCAAAAGTTCCACAGAGAAGTCTTGAACTTTAGCTCTGCAGGTGATGTTCTACTCAATAGCAGCTTTTTTCAGTGATCAAAATGGACCTTAAAGTGAGCGATCACAAAATTATGTCCTTGTACTGGTACTTCCTTTGCTGTATTTTTGGATTATTTTAACTTTGATAAATTTGACATGGTGTAGAGAGTAAATGACCATGAATTAAATGTTTACGTATTTAGCTAAAATATGTAAAGATCTATTGTTGCCAAAAAATCTTGCAAAAGTCATAGTTCAAATATTAAAAATGGTTCTTCCACACGCTAAGTCCTTATTTTGAGCTAATTTAGAGACCATGAACTTTAAACTCTTTTGCCACTTACCTTAAATCACTAAAACTGATTATTTAAATGAGCCGTAGTAAAATCTAGTCTTTTCATTTCTCTCCCACACGAAAATTAAGATAAGACTAAATATTGCTAATACTTTTGAGGCATTCCTTTGTAATGAAAATTGGTTTTTGTTTCTCTTGTATAGACCCAGCTTTAAAAACATGCTCTTAGGGCTGGTGAATTTCCTGCTTTAGCAGAATCAATTTATGCCAGATTATAATATGTAAATCCTGACAGAAAATCAGATACAATACTCCCGGATTTTGTAGGAAAGCCAGGCTTCAAATCTGAATGCCTCAAAGTTTGTGGAAGAGGAATCACACACTGAAATTAAAAAAAAAAAATACCTGTGTGTTTTTTACATTTTTCACGTTTGTAATATGATGACCTTGTATGATGACAGGAACCCAAATCTGTAATTTGATTTCAGCTCTAAAGCGGTTTTCCCCATTGATCTACAAAGGCAAATACACAAGAGAGGGTGAATGGTTGGCCCTAAAAATTAAACTACATCAATGTTATTAACTTTGTACCTACATTAAACTGGAACTCTTTGTTCTCAGGGAGTCCTTGACTAACATTCACATATAGTAGTGGAGTTGGCCTGCAGACAAAAAGATAAATCAGAATAAATGGAGCTTGCAGTGCTGTTACTGCAAATTAGTTCACGCTATAAATGATGGAAACTGATCTCTCAAATAGAGAAGGGAAAAAGTTATCACACATCCAATTTTAATAGAAGTCATGTTTATCTACACTTATTTTAAAGAGACAGCATTTTGAAATTTATTTACATATTTTCAAGTACTAGGGATGTCTCTGATTTTCCCCTGACTGATGGTTTTACTATCATATTTTTTAATTTTTCCCTCCCCTCTTGATATGAAAGACCAACATAAAATGAGAACCACCCATTTATATAGTGTTGTCAAACACACAAAGAAAGAAATCTCAGGATTTATCATAGAATCTAGTGATTCTTTTAACAATAGTGAGCTGTCTTCAATAATAAGGTTAATTAACGTTTTCATAGAAGAACAGCAATTCATAAAATAAATTTTAGTCTCAACAGGGTTCCCCTAACTCATTTTACCTCCAATACAGGTTTGTAAATGTGATACTATCAATATCACTTTCCTACACTGTAAGACTTACTTGGTAAGAACTGCAGTAAAAGCATGTTTGACATGAAGTGTGTGTTCTTCAATCAAAGGAATGCTATTTTCATTTGCACTTTAAAAACAAAAAGGGTGGAAGACAGAACATTTTGTTATCCACTTGGGCTATATTTAATTTTTTTCCTTGTTTCTTAATGCCACTGTAGTTTGACACTTGCCAACAGGGACTTAATAAAAGGAGACTGAAGAGAATTATTGTCCATGTACAGTCAAGGGCGGTTTTCAAAAGCTGTTAGTGGTCTGAACTCCATAAATGTAATAAAGTAGTTATTCTGACATTTTCATTAACATTTCCCAACTCCCAATATTTCAAATATTTCAACCCTTGGGTGCTGCCATATGTGCAAAAAGCTTTACTAGCATAGTAGAAACTCATACAAAAACATTCCCCTTCTGCTATGCAAGAATTCCAGATTTAGTTGCCTAAGGTTAGTCAAAATCTTTAGTCTCCTAAAATCAGTTTCCCGAGTTTCAAAGATGTTGACTGCTCATTCCTGTGGCCTTATTTCCCGCACTTAAGTCCATCTATTTAAGTGCTAAATTGAAGATTTAAATTCTTATCTTTGAAAATGGGTCAAGTACAATTTTGTGCCCTTGGTATAAATATGGCCATCATTATCTGTTGTATAGGCCTTAGGTTGTTTTTTTTTTCTAGGCTTGCTTGCCTTTCTCCCAACCCCCTAGAAATCTGTCACAGACTTCCTTTCTTCCCCACCTTCTTTCCCCAGACAGAATAGAAAAGGACAACAAATGGCTCTGAACACCAGCTTTCCCAGGGTCATTAAGTGAGTGTAGGAAATTAGTGCCCACACCATTCCTTATCTCCCCCAAAATCAATTGGGTCCTAAACAAAAAATCCACTTTACACAGCTGGGCTGTGTTCTTGAAAAACATACATGTGAACACACTGTTTTCCCTCTTGAAGAAGGGGGGGGGGGGTACTTGGTGTTCTGTGAGAGAGAGGGAAGTCAAGACCCTGCCCAAATCATAAGTAAGTTTGGCGGCTTTCCCATTCTCCATAATTTCAAAAAAAAAATTTAATCCACAGTTTATACATGCATGGATATTTCTAAAAGAAGGGAGGGTCAAATGAGTAGAGTTTCATACTGGCTCCCTACTGATTAATGGAGAAGGATTAAGTAAAATAGACTTATGACTTAGTTGGAAAAGGTCATTTCTTACTTTGTGATGTTAATAGTGATGTTCACATTCTCATCAGGAAATCTAGCTTCATCTAATTGCCAAATCACTGAAAATTGTGCCTATTACGAAGAAAGAGATTAAAAAAAGAAAAAGCAACCTGGGTATATTTACATTTTATTTAGTTTCACTGCATTACTTTTAAAATAAGATTTAGTTAGATAATTTTGTCTAATTTCCCCTCCATTATTTGCTACATATTAATATGTATAATAGGAAAACATCCAAGGGACAAGTATATGCAAATAGCTAGTATAACAGTCAGGGCCCAGATGCCTGAAGAGGAGAAAACCCTCCCCAGAAACAAACAAAAAAATGCATATTATGTTATTTTACTGTACAAGTATTTTGAATATGGTCTTTTACCAAAAGCTTGTAATGTTCTGAAACTTCTGGTCACCACGAGATAAAGACTATGGTTATGAATGTATGTGTTTGTATATATAGAGCACTATGCTCAGAAGCTTTGCTTCCATCTCACATCACGTAGGTGAGCAATCAGACAGGGAGAAGCATCTCCCAAGCCAGATGTATACATACACACACACACGACTCAATAACGATTCATTGTACAACCCAGGAACAGACAAATCACGAACCATTGGAATTCATGGTAAGACATTGGTATAACTGGGAATTCCCCACTTTTCTGTATCTATAATGGACTGAAGAATAAAACAGTAAAAGCTTTTAAAAGAATGTAGAGGTGGAAAGTGTACTGGAACCCCCCCCCCCCCCTCCCCACACACAGGTCAGAGGCATGCTGGGAAACTTTAAAGGCAAGAGGTGAATGGTATTAGAGAATTTTATCTGACACAGATGTTGAAAGCCTTAGTGTACATTTTTGTATCTACTGGATCACTTGCATGTTTGCTATCTCTCTATTCCAACTTTGAATCTGTGGTTTGTTTGTTTTTTTATTAAATAAATCTTTTGTTTATTTTTACTCCAAGCAGATCACTGTTGTGTAAAACATGTGGGAACCAAAGCAAGATGGTGTTGGGGCGTAGGGAGTGGTTTCACTCTTTTGGAGGTAACAAACCAGAATGGGAAAGTCTGCATGTCTTGGAAGTTAGGAGCTAAGGAATTTAGAGGGACCAAGGACAGGCAGGGCTGTTGATAATCACCCTGCAGAGAGTAACTAGGCTGCTGAAAGCCAGGGTGAGACCTTGTATACACGGGCAGGCTACGTGTGTCAGCGATCTGAGCCAAAGCAGCACAGCATTAAGGCACCCCAAGGTTACAGGACAGGCAATGACTGAACCTGGTACTGATCTGAGCAATCCCCAAAGTATCAGCTAGAGTGATGGCCTCCATATATGAAGTTGAGGCTATGGCCTAGCTGCAAAGATAAGTGTGCAAGAGCAGCTGCTGAAAATAGAATGAATACTAAGAACAGGGCTGAAAACCATGGCATTTGTCTTACCGTTGCTTTTTTGAATATTGGGTGTCCAATCTTGCAGTCCATGGATGAGGGTAAATGTGTGGATGGTTCTGACTGCCTGCAGTGAATCTCAGTTGGGGATGGCTGTCAAAATAGTAGGAATGCTTTTTAATATTGAAGCAAAACACACTGGAAGATTCAACTCATTTTGCTGTGTACGCCCTCAAAAGGAATTTCTAACCTAGATGTGAATAGCTCATAACATCAGGAGTTAGTGGTCTTGGAGATCACAGTGTTTCACCATTTTAGGCACTGATAACATCACTGAGGTGTTCCCTTTATGGTTTTTTGTCAGACCTTCATTTTAGGCATTTACAGCAGCAATACAGGCTATGAGTCTAGTGAAAAACCACCTTTTGTTGGCAGGCAACATTCATTAATCGAAATGCCAGAAACTGTTTCCATTTAACATGTTGGATTAGTGTGATTGTAGTAATAAATACCCGCATTAGACTGGCTTTTAAAAAGTCCAAGGTTACGTTGCAGTCTCCAGCATATATTGTGAAAGAACAACACTGCAATGAGCCCACCAGGTAGATTGTAGCTTGAAGGATTGGAAGACAGACCAATCCTTCAAGACCTCTAAATCTGTCCCTTATAAAAACTGATACAAGTAATTTAAAAAGCCTCATCAGTTTTCAATTGGAAAATGAACTGACCCAGACACTTTAGTTCTGGTTATATTTTAGCAATAGAAAGCCACTTGTGCTGTTGCTATTTAATGTATTACATTACTCGCTTATCAGCTGTTCCATTTTATATATGCCACTGCAGAACACACCCTAATGGAGCTGGCTTACTCAGGCCACAGCACGCAGTGCTTGAATTTAATTTAAATTTTTTCACTGTGCTGTAATTATGGCCTTAATAATACTGAATAAATCCAAAGCTTTTACTGGCCTGAAATCTGCTTGCAGTAATTCTGAAGCTTTCAGAATTTGCTTTCAGTGTTTCCCATCTCAGAAATAACCTTCCTCTATACCCAGCCCCTTAATTTAATCTGTTCACAGAGAGGGTCACTTGAGGAGGACCAAAAAAGTGCATGATGCTCGAGAATGCATGCTGAGTATTCTGTTCCCCCTTGGGTTGGATCTGGAACTCATTTGCCACCCTCTGCAAGGCCCCTGTAAACCCCAGACAGGGATGGTAAAGACTGAATAACCGCCGCCTCTGGCATCGAGAAGGATACACCTGTCAGCACCATTGGTCCCTGCTGATTTGGCTCATTTTTTTGCCCCTTGTACACCGATGGAACTGGCTGGTGTCAGCAAGGGAGAGGATAGGTGGGATTTACATACAGCTCTGAGGTGTCTAGACTCCAACAATTCCAGTAGGAAGTGTCAACCGATGGAGGAGGGCCTCCGAGCATTGGTATCATTAGTGCCCTAGATAATCATCTCTGGCCGGAGAACAGACCCATGACCTCTGGAGCCTCCAACTCAGCAGACAAGGAGGTAGGGTCCCATTCAGCTGGTAAGCTATCCGTGCTAATGGCCAAATGCTCCCGCTGCATAGGAAAGGAGAGCAGGCCCAGCACCAGACCAGAGTCTACATCTGCAGCGCCGGCAATGCCGGCCTTTGGTAAGTGTAACAGGCTGCTCTCTTGCCCCTGGCCAAAAAGACACCCTTATGCATTTATTTCAGGAGAATTTTCCTGGGCAGTGAGTGAACAGCAATGGATTCTGACCAAGGCTGTCTCTTCCCAGCCCTGTTTTCAACCAGATAGCCCCGCTCCATGATCTCACCTCTGGGATCATCTTTTTAAATTGCAGATTTCTAGGGTATTCCAGGACCATGGTGGTCATGTAGGAGTCATCCCCGCTGTTAACCAGAGAAATGTTCAGGTTCAGCTCTTTGGTGAACCCCACCACTAATTCCTTCCTGCAAGCCAGCATGAGAAATAGAACAGAGGTGTTATTAAATAGCAACATGGATGAAGTAGAAGTGCCACACAAGATCAAACCATTGGTTGTGCAAGGCCACCAGGCTACTACTGGCCAGATGCTTTCACAGACCCACCTAACACAGCTGGAAAATTAAGTAAGCAGTGGTCTTCACTCGGGAGCAGGCACCCAGCACCTGCACCAGAAGTGACTACTCCACATGGGCGGGGGGGAGGGGAGGGTGTGACACTGTGGGGAAAATGGTTGCCAACTCTCCCAGACCAGATGGTATTTGCTACAATATTATCTGGTCTGGAAGAGATGGCAAGGCAGGAGCAGGGCCAGGAAAAAGTGTGGCCGGGAGGAGCAGCAGGTGGCCCCGCAGCTGGCTGAAGGGAAGCGGCGCCCCTGCTTGGTGAGCACTCTGGCCCCTTGAACATCGCTTGGTAAGCAGGTTCCCGGCACTGAGCCCCGGTGGAGGGAGGGGGTCGTCCAAGTTATGGGACAGGGAGCAGCTGGAATGGCACTGAGAAGGGGGGCAGCCAGGGTCTGGAGGTGTCCAGAGTCCAAGATGTATGTTGTGCCTATCGGTAGTATGGCCCTGGGGCAGGGAGGGGGTTTTGGAGAGGCGGATGTTCCTTTTTGATCATTAGGGTGAAACGTGATCATCTTTAGCATATACAGTTATCCAGACCCTTACAACCCTCGCTCCATTTCACTGACATTCAGGGAGTGCCATAGGCTGACTTTGCACTGTGACACAAAGTTTATCCTCTTATCTCAGGCTGGATAACTTTGGAGTGACCCCTTGCTTTTGTATTATGGGCTAGCAGTCAAAATGTTCAGAATCAATATCAAAATTGGGACTTTAGGGACTCCGTGCCTTTTCTGTCCTTGGTCTCACTGCTGAGATTCCCAGAGAGGCTCATTCTGGCCTCAGGAGGAAAGCAGTTAGAAGGCCATGATGTAATAGCATGGATAATTTGGGTGGGATTTAATGTATGAAAGGGAGACAAAAACACAAATTATTTTCACACAGTCTACATCAGCGTTCCCTGTAAGATGAGCACTTGTGAGGCTTCTCCAGAGAGATTCTAAAACCACCCAGCTGATTAACAGAGCATCCACAGCTGGGATTGTGTTTCTACTGGTGGCGCACATTCACACATGCCTCAGTGCACATAAAAATTATTCTACACATGGATGGAAAAGATATGGGAGAACATTGATCTACATGTATTTTACAACAATGCCACAAATGAAATAAGCACAACAAACCCTTTTCAACTCACTGAATCTGACTTCTCAAGATTAAGTTCGCAGCACAGATGGTCTTGTTACTACAGTCCTTCTTGTAAGGCAGCTGAAATTAGAGTGGCATCATTAGGATGGAGCTGGTCAGAACTCCCTGGTTTTAAGGGGACTTTCTCTTTTTTTTTCCTCCTGGGGGGGCTGCATATTAAAAAACACATTCTCTCACATTGCAAGCACGCTTTCCCCCAAACCAGGCATTTGCATGACCCTATCTAAGGGACAAAGCTGGACTGAAGGAACCTTTAACAGCAGCAGCTCTCTACCAGGTTGCTGTTGAGTTATGATGCGATTGCAAGAAAAGGGACTATTAGGAGACTTCACAGTGGCATGAAATGCCTTCAGTGGGAACAAAATCAGCATTCGGAATATTTCCTCTGGGTCCCTTCGCATTCCATCACTCTCAGCCCATTAGAAAGAGATGCTAATTGTTAGCCCTTCCATTCGTCTAGAGAGAGCCATCTGCAGCATTCTACGGCAGAATCCTGTACATTTTTTAATTATTAGTCCCCATTCATTGCTGAAGTATTCTAGTTTTTTAATCCATCTGCTCACATTTTTTTTACTTAATCTACCCTATCTCAATTTTATTTAAATGCAAATATCACTGTCTTACAAGTGACACAGATGACAAAAATAAAAACTAGAAAAGTTAATTTATAGAAATGCTCTACGAGCTCCAGAATGAAAGTTTCACACCTTCCCTGTTACAAGCACACAGCATGTGAGACTACTTTGATTTTTCTGAAAGAACCAAATCAGAGGAAATGGCCAGTATTTTTATCAATATTGTTGATCCTCCAATATAAATCTAGTATCTATGCCTGATTTGGCTATTGACTTCACTACAGACTAGACCTGTCCTTCAGAATCTGAAACTCCACAAATTCTGATTTTGTTCTGGTTTAGACTTTTTCCCCCAAAATATAATTTAGAATATTTTTTTACATACCTTTTTTAAATAGAAAATAATACCATTTTGTTTATGCAGAAATCTTCATTCAAATAATATCTCTCAATAATACTACTTAACATAGAACTTTATATTTGCAAAGCACTTCACAAACATTAGCTAATGAATCCTTGCCCCTTTTCCCATTAAGTTGGGTTCTGTCCCCGTTCGCTATGAGAGTAAGCTGACACACACAGAAGGTACAGGACTTGCCCAAAGTTACAGTGAGGTAAGGACCGAGTTGGGAACAGAACCAAGATTTTTTAAATACAGGATATAGGTGAGTCTTCTGGGGGAATCTCCTTTTTCAAATCTCTGTAGAAGATCATACTTCTTTTAGGCAGGGGTGTGGAAAAGACACGCATGTGCTAAGAAAAGCACAGTGCCAACGCTACTCATGATAAAAGCTTATTGAGGAGCAGGAGAGCCAGTTGCTTCTAGGAAGTATTTTATTACCTGAAAATATGCCTTAGGTTCCTGGTATTTATCCAGGATGGGAGCAGCATGATCCACATTCTCTTTGTTATTAACGAGGTTGTAGCTGACTTTAAGAGTAATGCTAGAGAAACAATCATAATCACATGGCTGTAATATAAGAAAAAAAATTCATTGGTATGGCAGGTTAGATTGTAAAGTCATGTTCGTACATCAGTGACTCTTTGCACGACTGGCCCAGTTCCTAATGTGCCATTGTCTGAATGCCACCAGACACGCAAGAATAGAGGAGCAAAAAGCCCCAAAAATCTGTTTGTTTCAATTCTTAAAATCCTTATTTCTGCGCTCCAGACATGGCCTTTCACTTGAACAGGATCTCGCTGCAGAGGGAGCCAGGCACATTCAAACTGCCAGGTGCCATTGTCTCTCAAAGATACTGGGACTCCGAGGCAGCCAATATGCCAGAATTCCAGGTACTGCCTTGGAATGAAATGTTCCAGTGCAGTTATTCATAGAGTGCTGCATGCAAGCTGTAGCAGTCAGCTGAAACCTGCCCAAAATAATGCTGGACTCCTGTTTGCTTCCAGTTATTAACAGGAGGAAGAGGGTGTGAGTGGGGCGGAATATATTACTTGGTATTTCTACAGCACTTTTCACACACAGATCTGCAAGTGATTTACAAAGATGCACAAGTGTTGTTAGTTCTCTTCAACTGAGGCATAAAGTGTTGATGTGACTCACACACCAGGTCACAATGGAACCAGAGCTGGAAAAAGTTGCCTATACCATCCACTGTCTACACCACATGATCTCCTACATCTCTTACTGATACAAGTGTGACACACAGTTCTGGGAAGTTCTTTCCCCTTGGGCTGTTTTGCTTAGGACATGAAAGCAAGTCTACCTGAAATTAACCTCCATGCCTTCACAATCCATCTGCTGCTTCAAGACTGAATCATCCTGAGGTAGATTCCATAACTAGCCCATTCCCATCTGTGTTTTTTCCTGGAGCACTATTTTAGAGAAAGCTCCAGAGATGTGCAATCCAAGGATGCTCCATTCACGGAAGTAGAAGTGATTCCTTCCCAGCTTCTGAGCTAACTGCCAAAATCACCTACCAGTATATGGAGTGGCAACTTATTACACATAGGTTGATTGACCGGCTCTTCTCGGCTCAGTATGAATTTCTGATCCTCAAACTGGGCTCTCTTCTTCTTCGTCGTCTTCACATCTAAATCCACCGTGTAGTGAATGGATAAGTGCCAATTCTCTGGAAACACAGATTGGAATTTTTTGTGAATTCAGAACACCCTTCATGGGACTGGGGAAACTAACGTCTGTGAGCAAAGTGCAATCAGAGCTCTAAATTATATGGGGGGAAAAGCACTATTAAGTTTAGGCAGAGCTGTTACAGGAATCTTAAAGCGTAAGCCATATCTATATTTACCGCGCAGGAGATTGACCTTCTGGCATTTGATTTAGTGGGTCTAGTAAGGACTCACTAAATCAAACGCTAATGGCACTCCCCGGTCCGTGCCAGTACTCCTTGATTCATGAGGAGTAAGAGAAGCCAAGGGGAGCGTTTGCTCCCATTGACCTCCCACTGTGGAGATGGCACCAAGCTCGGCTTAAAGTATGTCAACTCCAGCTACGTTATTTATGTAGCTGGAGTTGTGCACCTTAAGCCAACGTTCTGGGTCTAGTAGAGACTTGGCCTTAGATTCAAAGATATACATTTAAGTAGGAATTGAAGGACTAAAGATGAAAGAAACATATTCCCAAATGTGCTAAATTAGTGCTAATCTCTGGTTTTGAGCAACAGGGAGAAATGATTACCCAATATACGCAGAAATTATTGTTCTTGAAGCTGTGTCCCCCTACAGGTGCTCCACTCTAGGTGCACTGGTGCTAGGGATGTTAAAAAGTGGGTATTCCACTAATCATGTAGTTGATAAATTTTTTAATCGACTACATGATTAGTTGATAAGGGAAGGCACCCAGTCCCGGCACGTGCCAGATCTGGGAGCTACCCCCGCTGCAGCTCTGCAGTTTAAATGTAGTAAGAGCTGGGTAAGCAGGCAGCCCAATTCTTACTAAATTTAAACTGCAAAGCCACAGTGGAGGTAGTTCCCAGTCCCAGCTCGCGCCAGGTCCAGCAGCCCCGTCCCTGGGCCCGTCATAAGACTTTGCACCTCAGTCCCCACCCCACTGCTCCGCGGAGATGGTGCTGGGGGGAATCGGCTTATAAGCTAGCTCCCCCCAGCACTGGCTCCTGCTTCTTCCTCCCTTGCTGCCTCTGAATCAGAGGCAGCAAGGGAGGGGAAATGTAAATAGTTGACTTTACTAACCAATAAGCTTAGGCTTATCGGGTAGTGAACTACTCAATTACTCACTTACATCCCTAACTAGCATCCCCTGTGCCTAGAATAGAGAACCTGTAGGGACACTACTCAAAGAACTTCTTGCTTCATGTATGACTTCAAGCTACCGCCAGGTGAACCCATCACAACTGCACCCTGGCATGTAAAGGATAAGCAACCAGGAAGAACGGCTGGGCTAACTGGTAGTACGGAGACCTAGCATCACATTCTCTGCTGGAATAAGCAGATGCAACTTCAACAGCCTCAGTAGAGCTTCATCTGCTCTGCCTGCTGTGAACTTAGCTCCTCACATTGAATTTTTAACAAGAGAAAGTATTATTATTAACCATATATGATCATGTGTCCCTGAAACATGATACATCTAGGCTGTGTCCACACTGGCAAGATTTTGTGCAAAAATGTCTGCTTTTGCGCAAAATCTTGCCACCTGTCTACACTAGCCACGAGTATTTGGACAAGAACACTGACATTCTAATGTACGAAATCAGTGCTTCCTGCGCAAATACTCTGACGCTCCTGCTCAGGGCTAAGCCCTCTTGCGCAAGTATTCTTGCGCAAGAGGCCAGTGCAGGCAGGCAACGTTAATTTCTTGCACAAGAAAGCCCAATGGCTAAAATGGCCATCGGAGCGGCTACACTGGCATGGATGCTTTTGCGCAAAAGCACATGCCAGTGTAGATGCTCTCTTGTGCAAATACTTTTAACGGAAAAACTTTTCCATTAAAAGTATTTGCGCAAAATCATGCCAGTGTAGACGCAACCCTTCTGTACAGAACAGCCTCTAGAGTTAGAGCCCCAAAATCCTCAGGACAACTCTGGCCTGCAGCTGACAGTCTCATTATTATTCACACGTTATTACCTTGCTGGGATGCTTTTAAAGGAGGGATCATATCAAAGCACAATTCCGCAGTAACGATGCTATTGTTCTGGAAGATGGATATTCTTTCTGGGGTGAATCTCATAGTGACCTTAAAAGTGACAACTGGTCTGGAGCTGGAGGGGAAGAAGAGGAACCGATAAGCAAGTAGACAAGATGGACATAAGTAGAATTTCCAGACTGATGCTTTACGGGAGGAACATTCCAAGACCCCCTATCAACAAGGAGCAAGGATCGTAAACTGATTCTGTAGTATTTCACTTGATATTCTCTGCTGTCTTGAAAACTCAACAGCCAAACAACGTTGGACCAGACTGGTCTATTTCTTAAATTTCCAGTTTTGGCTGGGAATGTCAAGAATGTAGAGAAATCTCAAAATCCAAAGGAAGAGACTATCTGAACCCACAAACTCTATGGGGCTAAGAGTTTCAAAACTGAGTTTCCATTTTTGTACCTGGAATTGAATTGCAGGTGTAAATCTGGGTTCTTGTACCTCTTCCAGGTGTCTAGGGCAAATCAGATAGATATTGGTACACAAATTCTCTAATTTTCACATGCAGTTTTCCAGGAGTAAAAATGCACATGCAAATTGAATCTCACCCGTTGTGAAATGTACCCCCACCCCGTTAAGGTCATGTAGATGTCTAGGTACTGAATGCAGTTTGTAAATAAGCTGTCTACATGGCTAATGAACCTAAACTGCACATGAAGGATTGTGGGTACAAAGATATGGGCTAATGAAGTCCTACATTACAGCTGATCCAAGTTTAGTAACTTAGGCCAGGTCTATACGAGACCCAGAAGATCAGCTTGAAGTATGTAAAAAATAGTAGCTGGAGTCAACATAGCTTAAGTCGAGCTTGGCACTGTCTCCATAGTGGGAGGTTGATGGGAACAAAGGCTCCTGTCAGCTTCCCTTACTCCTCACAAATCGAGGATTACTGCCATCAGCCAGGTGTGCTCTCAGTTTTTGATTTAGCTGATTCTTACTAGACCCACTAAATTGAACGCTAGAAAATGGATCTCCAGTGCTGTAAGTATAGACATGGCCTAACACTTTCTGGTTTAGAAGTTTAAAGACAAAAGGATTCTAACTTATGGCTTGTCTCTAGTACGTGGTAGATCAATGCTGCAGCGATTGATCCACTGGCGGTCAATTTATCGTGCCTGCTTAGACATGATAAATCAATCTCTGAGTGCTCTCCTATCAATTCCAGTACTCCATCAGGACAAAAAGAATAGCCTGAGTTGATAGGAAAGCAGCCCCTGTTAACCTTACTGCACAGAAGACGCCACACTATTTGCATAGCTGAAGTCACATAAATTGGATTGATGGGGAGTTTAGTGTAGTCAAGGCATTAGCCTAAAGCCTTTATATTACATAGAATATTTAGGACACTTTTTTTTTTTAATCAACAAAACTAATGTATGTCCCAGCAATACTTAAATAATAATGGAACCACTAATTAACACTTGGGAACAATCTCTACTTACCGGAGCACAGTCACTTTTCCAAGTGATCCCACGGTGATATCTATGAGACCATCTTCAGTGAGGTCAAAACCACCGTCAATGGACTGTCCAAAATATTGGAGGCCTGGAGCAATTTCAGCTGCTCTTATCCTCTGTGGGTTGGAAAAGACCAACAGATAAGATGGGATATTTCTCTGGTGAACAAGGGACTGCTTTGAGCATTTTTGACATGTCCAGGAAAGGCGACAAACCTCTTCCTGCAACAGCGGACAGGCAGGATTGCTAATGGAGATAGTGTGTAGTCAGTAGGTATGGAAACACATCCCCAACTGAGCACTTTAGAATCGTAGATTAATAGGGGTAGAAGGGATAGCCAGCCAGCTGAGTCGAAGAAGCAGCTCTGCTAAGTCAAGCCTGCAGAGTTTCTTTCACACAGGTGACCCGACGCACCACGTCACACTTCTCCCCCATCAGCCCAATCTGCGCTCACCATGGGTGGAGTCTTTTCATCCACGCACAATGAGAGTTTTGAGGACCATACTCTGGTAGCTGCAGCATTTTTGATAAGCAGAGAACTTGCAAACCTGAGAACGTGAGCGCCACCAGACCCGACTCAAAGGTTAGTAAATTTGGGCGGGGTTTCAGATTAAAAGAAAAAGCCCCAGTGTTTCCTCAACCAAGCCAATTCGTTTTTCAAGACCGAGTCACTGTTTAATCGGTTATAAGGCGATTTTCCAGAATAAAAGGAACAGTTTGTGCAAGAAATGGAAAGGGGGGGGGGATAAAAACATGGATGAGATCACCAAAACACCCCTGGGAGGCAGGAATTATTAAGTTATCAGCCTTGGAGATGAATAAACGGAGACATGGGGAGGCCGGGTGACTTGCCCAAGGCTTCACAGTGTCAGAAATTAAAATAAAATGCAGGAGTCCTGACTCTGAACCCTCTATCACAAGAGCTTGCACCCCTGCCTCTCGCTCATTAAATCCTCACTGCACATACGAGTCACCCGGGACTCCCCCCTACCTGAAAAGAGGGTCTGATCCCATCCTTATCACCATTGTAGATGTATATGCTGCCAAAGGCAGAAGGGTCTGAAAGCTGATCCTCAAGGGGGGCTCCAATGGCAACATCTTCATACCCATCCCCATTGATGTCTCCGATGCTGGCCAGAGCAAATCCGAACCTTGCCAGAGAAGGCAGCTTCTGGTCACGTAAGTGTCCTGTCATGGAGAAGGCGCTGTTCTGAAAAACAGCCGAGAGGTTATTCCTGTGGCTCTGGAAAACAGGGGGATTCCCTAGAGCAGCAAGGACTGAAGGTGAACAACAAAGCAACAAGAATGCAAAGTCCCAGTTCATCTCCCTCGGAAACCCCCATGCCCCCGGTTTGCTACTGGAGTCAATGGACGCAGGTGTACTCTTACACATAAAAATGGCCGAACCATTGAAAATCAGCTGCTACTGTCCTGCTTGCCAACTCCGAACCCTGCATCTCCACCTGGAGATTTTGTCCAGCCGCCCCTCTGCGTGGTACCCGAGTGCCTTCCAAATCCCCCGGCCCCCAGTCTGCTCTGCCGCAGCTGAGAATGTCACATTCCCTGGACCACTCCCTAGAGCAGGGCTGCTCCACTTTGGAATCCCCGGGAGCCACAATGATACTCCCAGCACACGCCGAGGGCCATGTGGCTGCATAGACATGTAAATACATATGCAAATATATGCAAATCGCTTCTTTCACACTGATGGGCATGAATACAAAGATTAAGCCTTAAGCCGCGGCGCCAGACCCAAACGTGGCCAGTTGAGCCAGTCAGCACCTCTCCGGCTCTGCCCACAAAGCTAAGCAGCCAGCACTTCCCACAATGCCCCGGCACTTCCCCCAACGGGCTAGAAACGCCAACACCCTGTTCCCGTCTGTTCCAGCCAGCTCGTTCGCTTGCGTCTTCCAGCGCTCCCCCGGCCTGGGAGACACCTCGCCACTGTGGAGCGTGTTCCCAGTGGAGGCCATGTTCACAGGATCCCAACCGCAGGCCGTGTGTTTAGCCCTGCCCAAACCCAAACCACCCCGCTGGCCGCAAACAAATGGGCCATGTGTTGAGTCGCCCTGCCCTAGTGCTAAGCCACAACGTGGGGCCGGGGGGAGGTGTGTGACTTGGCTTTTGACAGATGCCTTGAATGTGAAGTGAAGCCCCCAGCTGCGTTCAGCCCCTCTGGACAAGCTTTATTCACTGCTTCTGAAATGGTGCTGAGCGGGGCTTGTCCAGGTCGATATTTGCAGTTAAACCGTGGTCAGTTTGGTTCCGCTAAAGCGCGGGGAGGGGAACCTCAGGCTCGGGGACCAGATGTGGCCCCCAAATTGCCTGGATCTGGCCCCTGATGTTCAGGCTCCCCCCTGCACTGGGGAGCTTTCGCTGGCACTCCAACCGCCGCGCACAAAATCTACCAGCTTGGGCCTCCCTCGGCTCTCGTGTCTTTCCCGTTAGTCGGGGCCACATCAGTGAACGATTGGGGGTGTTTTGGGTTTTTTTGCTTCTCACTTGTGTGTGGCCCCCAATTGATTTTTCAGTGGGTCAGCGGCCCCCAACCCAAAAACGGTCCCTCGCCCCTGAGCTAAAGCTGTCCTGGGCAATAGGTCGGCCTCTGAGTCTAGACAAGGCTACAGTGGTGTCAGCAATGTCACCTCCTCGGTCCAGTGCCTTTGGGACCCGAGTGGTCCTGAAGGAGGGAGTTTGCTGGACCAAGGGAGGTCAGGCATTGGGCGAAGTTGGGGCTCCCCGACCGGCCACTGGCCCAGCCAGTGCGCTGTCCCTGGCCGGTGGCAGGGCTCCACTCCCAGTTGCCACCCTGCTCCAGCCAGTGGGACTCCCTTCCCCCAGCCCGTGGGGACTCCGTGCCTCTGGCCACAGGGCTCCCTACCCACAGCCGGTGGTGGATTCACACTTCCAGCTGCAGGGGCTTCCCTGGCCCCAGGCCACTGGCCCTCCTGGCTGCCTGCCGTCTGAACACCCAGCCACTGGCAACCTCTGTGGCTGGGGCTCTCTGGTGGTCCTGCCGGGCCATGGGTGTTCCAGACCAGAGCATCCCGGGCCACAGAGGTTCAACCTGTGTACACAGAGCACCAAGGCTCAATGAGAAAACAAAGGAAGCAATTGTCAAATGTTTTGTTTTAAAATGTATTAGCCTGGGCTAACAAGTCCCTTGTGTTCTATTACTAATTTGCCAGAGACAACAATGTTTCTTTTCTGGATCCAAGACTTTTGCATTCACTCATGGAGTTCGTTTTCAGTTTAGTTTCTCTTTAAGAGCTCTGTAGGTACAGCCTGCCTTATAACCCCTATAAGATAGGGCGGATCATTCTGTGGTCGTCTCATACAAGACACCGTTCACGAGTTATGCATGGGCACCATATGGATTTCACTGGGGGGGCCATACAGGAAAGGCACCAAGGAGAAGGTTTTTTTTGTCACCATTAACAAGCAGGAACAGAAATATTTCAAAGAACTATTGGAAAGCTCCTCCTCCGCCCCCGAGTCAGAATTGCGGAAGCCAGTGTCTTTACCTCAAGCCGATACACATAAACTCTTCCCTCTTCCCCATGGATGTGATAAAACGGGGCTCCCACGAGAAGGTGGTCTGTCAGCCCATCTCGGTTCACGTCCAGAGTGCAGAGTTCAGAGCCAAAGTAAGACCCAACCTGTGCTCCAGAAAGAGAGTTGGGTTTTACACTGGAATTCCCAGTAAAGAAATAAATCTGTTAAGGTATCCCATGGTGCCCTTTGCAACCGTCTGCATAGTCATTATGTATCTATCCCACTGTCTTTATGTGGATCATTTCATGACTCCTATCTTTATAATGCAGCCATCTCTGGGGAGGGCTCCAGTAACCAGTCACAACACTAGTATCACGATGCAACAGTTTTACAATGGGCAATGGAGGATACCTTTGCCGGTCAGAGTGCCTGGATTTTGTGTGGTGGGGGATGCAGTGATAGTCCAATCCCATTTATCTGAACCTCTTTCAAACCTCCCTCTTCACCAAACTGGGGGTAGCATCCTCTCCCCATCTATCCACCACACCAGTTGCCTGAATTTTTCTACCGCCGCCAAAACTTTATGGATGAACAAAGTTATGCAGCTCGCTTCCTATGTTCTGCACTTGCCCACTCTGAAGTCTGTGAGGAGTCAAGATGGGGGGCAAACCCTCAGCTAGTGTAAATTTTCATAGGTCAAGTAGGCTCTGATACTTTACACCAGGATCTGCCTGGAGAAAAATGCAGGGGAAGTTCCAGTTAGGGGAAGTGTATGCAGGAAAATGCTCTGTAATGGCAGCATTGCCACAAAGTCACGTGGAGTGTATTTTTTTCCTCCGGACATAATGCTGTCAGCCCACTTTATGGCCACCAGAGACTGAACAAAGCCCACGTACCTGATCTCCTTGCAGGATTTGCTTTACACGATCTTTCTGAAACACCAGCACTTTCCCCGTCATGCTGTGCTGGGGAGCTCCGGCAATGTACAAAGCACCCTCTTGTGTGGTCGCTGCAGCCACGCTGTACCCTGCATTTAGCAGAAACGACGCGTGATCAGTGCAGCACTTTATCGCTCAGCTCAAAAGCCAGGGACACCCACGCTGGAGCTGAGATTCTCACGTGGAGCGTCACAGCGCTAGAGACGGGCCAGGACATTGAAATCGAGCCCTGGAGCAGGAACCAAAACTCCTGTGTCGGAGGCTGTCGTGGGCCACGGTTTTGGTGTGGTCCCATCTCACTCAAAAGACGGATTAGGAAATACCAGGAGATGGTGACTTGCCTGAGAGAAAGTGACTCAATGGTGGGCCCATTGGGGTTCTGTTAGGCTCACGAGACATTGTGTTTACTGTTGCCCACCCACAGGGTTCCCCGATTCGGCTGGTTTCCGTCTGCGTAGTTTTTTCCCCGCCTGTGTTAGTAAGTGACACGCACGTGAAGCAAGGACACGTAGCGCGAGCAGCACGCTGATTGCACACAACACTGATTGTGAGAGCTGTGCGCTCCCTTTGCTTCCAATCAATGCGCTGCTACGATTCAAATCAGCTCACCCCGCAAATTCTAGGGACACAAGTGCAGAGAACAACATAACTCTAACCTGGGAGATCACCTTGCAGCCCCCCGCGATGAAGGAGGGCCACTCACGCAGCCCATTCACTAGTTTGGCTTGCCCCTCGCTGATGTAAATGGCTCCGCAGTAGCCACGCTCGATAACGTTTTGAACACATTCCCAGCGTTTAATCACGGAGCCTGGATTGTTCCCTGCAATGTACACCTGTTGGGCCTCACTTTAATTGCCTGTGGAGGCCGACAGGTTAAAAATCCATAATAAAGGAGACTTTATACCATGAGAGGGATTCAGAAAAAGAAAGCTCCCGGGGAGAAGAAAGGACAAGCATTGTGGTGGGGTATTTAAGACACACACAGGCCAGAGCACCTGTAACTAAAATGGAGAGATTTCTGGAGCTAAATCTAATACAGGTTGAACCTCTCTAGTCTGGCAACATCCGTGGTCTGGCATGATTTTAGTTAGACACATGTCCACTTATCATGAGTGTGGCCAAGTTTCCCGTGGTCCCATTAAGTTTGTTTACAGCCACCAGTGCTGGCTCTCAGTGTTCTGCACTGTTGTTTAGTTCTAATTTACCCCTAACAGTCTTCTCAGAGCCTAGGAAGCAATGGAAGCATTGGTGATGCTGCTAGACAATATTGACCTCCTGTGGTTTGGCAAATTCTCTGGTTCGGCACCGGTCAGGTCCCAAGGGCGCCGGACTAGAGAGGTGCAACCTGTATCAGGAGATAACAGGACTCCCAATGCTATAAAGAGCTTGTGTTAATAAGACAAAAACTTGGAACACATTTTGAACAGTCTTCCAGCACACCAGGCCAAGATTGGTAAGGATTCAGGAGCTGTTTGCTCTCCCGTCTCCGCAGCACATGGAATATTTCCCCATTTCAGGCGCCGAAAGATTCCATTCTCTCTGAGAGTTGTGGTACAGGAAGCAGTGCGTATTAGCAGGGCGCAGCGGATGCCAGGGTGTATATGCTGTCAGTGAGCGTGACCACTGTGCTGCTGGGTGGCAGGGAAAGTATTTCTGTCTCAGCCCCTTTTCCCGGCTACGGGAAACAGAGGTGCAGCCAGTTCCTGTGAGGTTTGCTGTTCGTTGGGTTAACCGTTTTCAACGCTGGCACATCACCCACTATGCACCACCCACATATCGAGATATTTGGCCTGATCCTTCTCCCATTAGCTGTACTGGGAGCAGGACTGGAGCCATCTGCTTGCTCCTGGGCTGGCAGGGGGTGCTTTTTACCTAGGTAGCTGTATCTGGCTCCCTTTGCTTCTTTAGATTCGTTCAGGAAAGCGGCCGTCTTGGTTACCAAATCATACAGCAGAACGCCACCCGACCAGTCAAAGGCTCCCACCGCGCCAACCAGTATGTGCTGCTGCCGAGTTCACAGAGGGGAAGACAGAAGAGAGGGATGGATGTGAATCCCCATTTGCCCTTCTCCTGCACTTTGTGCCTAAGGATCTGAAAAAGCTTTAGCAAATATCAACGTGTTCAGCCTCTCGTCTCCCCCAGACGCTCGACTGGCACTTCTATTCCCATTCCCCAGAGGGGGAATCTGAAGCACACTGAGGTGTGCCAAAGCTCCTCCTTAACCTGAGTGGGTCCCATGCTTGTCTCAGAGGCTCGCAGCAGCCCTTAATTTAGACACTGGCCTGCTATTGGTTGAGCTACTCTCGTCATTGGCCAGCATGGGGAAAAGAGGGGAAACCAAACTTCATAATCTTTGCACGCGCGCACACACGCACACAGAATGGTAAAAGGTAGGACGAACCCACTCTATTTCTAGTACTGAAATGGGGATCGGGAGTTGGGGGGAGAGGGAGGAGGGAGACCCAGGCCTGCCCTCTACTCCGGATTCCAGCCCAGGGACCCTATAATAGCAGCTGTCTCTAATGTTTCCGGTAACAGCTGTGTGAATGCTACAAATCCCTGAGCCCCTTCCCCACAGCCTTCTCCAGCACCTTCCTTACTGGGGAGTCTTCCTCCTGGGACCTACGTGCACTTTCTTCTCCCAGACTCTCCACCACTTTCTCTCCTCAGCTCCTTCCTCACACACTGAAGAGGAACTCTTTAACCAGCCTCAACTGGTTCTTAATTGGCCCCAGGTGTTCTGAATAGTCTGACTCACTTGACTCTGGAAAGCTCCATCACTCTCCTGTACCCCTCTGGCTTGACCCCATCCCACTACCCTATGGTCAGATAAAAACCAGCAGCGTGGGAAACAGAATCCAGGTCCCCTGACTCCCTGGCATCAGCATGAAACAAAGCCAATTTTGGTAAAGATACACCAGTTACTCTCAAGGAAGAGTCCATATGTGCATTAGCCACTGAAATCAGATCTACCAGCCAGCGAGCAGATGCAAGTGGAATCTATATGCAATCTAGAGATACCAGTCGAAGGGGATTTGACTGGTCTGGCTCTCACGCTGGAGCATGGGTCATTATGTAGGAAATAGAATCAATTCTTTGCAGCCTCCCAAACCACAGAACAACAGTGCCTTGCACACATCTGCCACAGTGAAAGTGCACCACCCACTTGCCTTGTCCAAGATCTGTGCGCTGAAACCAGTTTGTGCCAGCTCATATTCTGTAATATCTCCCGCCGTCCCTGAAAAGCAGAAGAGGACTGGGTGAGTCATTTTCTCATGGGTGGTGGGTGAAAGCCTGCTGAGGAAGGCAAGCACAAAGCCCCGCCCCTTCTGACCAAAGTCCCACCCCCTTTTGACCAAGGCCCCGCCCTTTCTGACCAAGGCCCCGCCCTTTCCACAATCTCATCCCCATGGAGTCAAGCCAAGCCCCCAGCCAAGGTTACTGCCCCCAGACCCAGTGGGTGGCATGGCCCACCTTTCCTAGGGGTTCAGAGTGCCTAGGGCAACCACACAGCAGCCCCAGTCCTCCCAGGCGGCTGATGAACTAGGTTGCCACACTGCACCAGCAGCCCTCCCAGGTGGCCGGTGAAAAGCGTAGTCAGTTTTGGGAAGGCAATGCCTTCCCTTGCCTATGTTACCCACCACCCATGCGTCTTCTTGTGGTTGCTCAGACAGGGCAAGAAGGTAGCGGTTCCCCCTTCACCTTCTGTCGCAATGATCTTCTGCTGCAGGGTTGAAAGGAGCCCATCTAACGCCGAATAATTGGTCACCCGGAATAAATGACTTTCATCTGGATCAGAGGCGATCAGCTGCAACTCACTTAGGGCTTTGGGCTTGTTGAAGGCGTCTCCCACCTGTGGCAGAGACCAAGAGCAATGAAGAAGAGCAGCACCTGGATGGAAAAACGGTGGCTTTTCCTAGCTACATCCGTTCGGGGGTCATAACTCCCCAGGAATCTGCAAGGGGCTCCATGCTGAGTGCATCCCGACAGCAGCTGCAATTGCAGTTGATGTCAGTAAGTTGCATGTTCTCAGGGCTCCCGGTATCGGGCCTTTAGGGAACAGATCCACATTACAGGCTCATGTCGTATTTGTGGTAGCGGAATAGGAAAAGGAGAGTCTAAGCTGCTGAGGAGGGGCAAATATCAAAGCTGAAGTTTCTCTGTATAACTCTCTGCTAAAGAATTACTCTTCTGAATTTGTTTAGAAATCAAGCAGCTCGTTAGTTTAGTCTTAGTAATAAATGTGTCCTGATTCCTGGTGTCTCTGTCTTGTACACGCTCCATAATAAACCTTCTATTTCCTCCCCATCACACAGTCCTCGGAGTTTCTGTTCCTGCAGCTCATGCGCAAAATAAAACTTCTTTCACCTTTATAGAATGCCTTTTGAACCTGTCTTTCTCCCGAGGTAATTACCAACTAGAACCAAGGTGCTCGTGTTTCAGATATCTAAAACCAGTGGCCCAAATCCCTAAGGAGCTGTTGTGGATGATAATAATATTGAACAAAGTTGAGCTCCACCAGTTACATTTTCTTTCTTTGAAGATGCAAATGAAGTCAATTCACAATTTTAAAAATAGTTTATTTCCAAAACTCTTTGTATTAAGTGTGGCACTGAAAGCGAAATATTCTGCCATGTTTAGAATCACTTTTAGGCTGATATTTTTTGTTTTTTGGTAGAAGAAGATACAAAATGTCTCCAAGCTATCCCCACTCTCTAAGAACCAAGGAGCGGTGCTGACTGATAAAGTTGATTGAAGTGAACTAACGAAGAATTAATATTTCCATTCTTTTGTTTCCCTGGGAGATGTGTAGCTAAATTCTTGCCCACGTCCCACCAGTCAGTTTTGAAAACTATGGATTTTCAGGCAAGATTTTAAACACTTTTATTTATTCATTGTGACTTATGCATGTGCCATTCCCCTCTTTCAGTGCCATGAGTGAAGACAGAGTTTGGACTTGTCGTACCTTAGTGCTTTTTTAAAACACATAGGGTACGTCTAAACTACATGGCTCCGTCGACGGAGCCATGTAGATTTGTTTGTTCGGCAAAGGGAAATGAAGCCGCAATTTAAATAATTGCGGCTTCATTTAAATTTAAATGGCTGCCCTGCTCTGCCGATCAGCTGTTTGTCGACAGATCGGGGCAGTCTGGACGCTCCCCTGCTGACACGAAAACCCTTTATTGACCTCCCTGGTAAACCTCATCCTACGAGGCATAACAGGGAGGTCGATAATGGGCTTTCAGGTCAGCGCGGGAGCATCCAGATCAGCTGTTTCTCGGCTCAGCGTGGCAGCCATTTAAATTTAAATGAAGCCGTAATTATTTAAATCGCAGCTTCATTTCCCTTTGCTGATCAGCCTAATCTACATGGCTCCACCGATGGAGCCATGTAGTTTAGACACACCCATATTGAACACCCACTGGCTTTATCGTGTACATTGCATTTTGCAATATGAACACAATGCAGGGAGCCTCAAGGAGAGATTTAAATGTGGAGACAGTCGCCAGACACCAGGCAAGGAAGCTGCTTTGTTCCAAAATGGTTAAGTATGAGAGAAGTTGGACGTGAAGTAGGAACAGCAAAGATGACTGGTCAGAGCACACAGCAGAGCACAACAGGCCTGGGTCTGTACTAGAACAGGCAGGTCAATTTAAGGGATGCATTTTGCGTGGCTGGATGCGCCTGACTTTAAGTCGAGCCATGGCAGCATCCACACAGCAGGAGGCTGACGGGAGCGCACACACCCATCCGCTTCCCTTACTCCTTGCAGAATAAGGAGTACCGGATGCCAGCGGGGGCGGCCCTCAGCATTTGATTTATGAGTCTACATTAGACCCGCTATATCAAACACTAGGGCTGTGTCTAGACTGGCCAGTTTTTCCGGAAAATCAGCCGCTTTTCCGGAAAAACTTGCCAGCTGTCTACACTGGCCGCTTGAATTTCCGCAAAAGCACTGACTTCCTACTGTAAGAAATCAGTGCTTCTTGCGGAAATACTATTCTGCTCCCGTTCGGGCAAAAGTCCCTTTTGCGCAAAAGGGCCAGTGTAGACAGCTCAGATTTGTTTTCCGCAAAAACGCCCCGATCATGAAAATGGCGATCGGAGCTTTTTTGCGGAAAAGCGCGTCTAGATTGGCACGGACACTTTTCCGCAAAAAGTGCTTTTGCGGAAAAGCGTCCGTGCCAATCTAGACGCTCTGTTCTGAAAATGCTTTTAATGGAAAACTTTTCCATGAAAAGCATTTCCGGAAAATCATGCCAGTCTAGACGCAGCCTAGAAGATCGACCTCCAGAAGTGTTGACATGCCCTCAAGGTGTAGGAGTGAACAGGGTCCAAGTGAAGATGGATGTTGTGAGGGCTTATAGGTGAGGTAGAGAAACTTAGCTGTAACAAGTTTCAGAGGAACTTTGAGGACATTTCAGAGGAAAGAGAGAGGAACAAGTAAAGGCAGCTGAGGAAAAGGTGGTGTAAATGATGTCAGAGGAAGTCCACAAGAGACTTGACACTGCAGTACTCCACCGAGTTGAGTTGGATTTTATTTACCTGTTGCTCCTATTATTAACTCAGCCCTGGTCTGCACTAGGGAAGTATTTTGAAATAACTCCCCTTATTTTGGAAAGGCTAGCAGAGTGTCCAAACCAAGCCCATTATTTCAAAATAAGGGGCTGGTTATTTCAAAATGAAAGCTCCTGCTTTCTAGGAGGAATAACACTTACTGTATTTTGAAAGAGTTATTTCGAAATAGTGGGAATGTGGACGCTCCACTATTGCTATTTCAAAATAACTACTCCCCAGCGACATTCAAAGTAATTATTCCCCAGTGCTTCTTGGGGCTCTACGTTGAGGTAGAGCGTCCACATTCAGGGAGCTGCCTCGGACTAATTTCGAGGCTTCTCTGTGGTATAGACACGCTATTTTGAAATAGCTTATTTTGAAATAACTCCCAAAATAACTATTTCAGAATAATTTCCTAGTGCAGACATGCTCTCAGAGAGGTGGTTTTGTTTTTAATTTATTAATTTCCATCATTTACGGGGTTTCCATGTGCGCTCTTCCTTTCTCGCCCTGCTTTTTAATGAGGGATACCGGCTACATGCAGGGGGACAGATTAGAAGAAGAGCCTCTGGCTATTCCCAACTTACCCCGATGGCATAGCGGTCAATTCCTGCCATTTTGGATGAATTGATCACGGTTGTTAAGTTCATTGGATCCAGGAATATTTCCCCATCTGTCAGCACAACTATGATCTTGGCAGCGTTTTTCTGGGACCCCTGGCTCTCATTGAAGATAGAATCCCTGTGAAAATTGTTATACACAGAATGAGACTCTGGGGGCAGGGAGATGGACTGACAGAGCAGCTGAGTTCCTGTGAATGTCTAGGTAATAGTTGTGCTGAGGCCCAGAGAAAGGACTTAAATCCTGAAGACTTTTCCGTTCACCTTCACACAACTTAATGACCAGATTTTTAACCCCCCTCTCCATAGTGAATTTGGTTCAGCCTCTCAGATCCCTCCTCTCATTCTTCACGCAGCACACAGTCAACCTGTGGAACTCCTTGCCAGAGGATGTTGTGAAGGTCTGGATTTTAACAGGGTTCCAAAAAGAACTAGATAAATTCATGGAGGTTATATCCATCAATACTTACTAGCCAGGATGGGCAGGAATGTTTGCCAGAGGCTGGGAATGGGCGACAGGGGAGGGATCACGTGATGATTCCCTATTCTGTTCAATCCCTCTGTAGATAAATCTATGTATTATATATATTACTTCATGTCATTTCAACCAGAAAGGACACAGTCTCAATGACCTGCTAACCTGCATCCTACTTCAGAAGACATTCAAATCTGCACTTGAAAGGGAATCCTCTGAACTGGCATTCATGCTAAAATTCGACACTCTCCGCACGGGACTTAACAAAGACCCCAGCTATCTTACACATTACAAAGATAGCTTCCCCAATTATCACCTCTAATACTATTAACTCACAGACATTTCCCCTTCCCCACCTCTAATATCATTAACTCACTGGCATTCACCTTCCTTCCCCCCCCCCCCCCCCCCACATCCCCCTTCTGTTCTGTAATGTGATTTGTCCTTTTCATGTGTGTTCATTTTTTAAAAATTTTATCCTTTGGTATATATGGTTGTGGCTACTTTCTTCCATTATTTGATCTGAGGAAGCGGGTCTGGCCCACGAAAGCTCATCATCTAATAAACCATCTTGTTAGTCTTTAAAGTGCTACATAGTCCTGTATTTTGTTTCAGCTACACCAGACTAACACGGCTACATCTCTATCACTATTCATATGACTTGACGTTGTGCTTCTCCATATAACCTTGTAACTTTGTATTAATCCATATAACCTTGTAACTTTGTATTAGAACCCTATATAGAAAACTTGTAGAAAACTGAGTATATAGTTAAAGTGGTAAAATGTCTTTTGCTAGGAGTAGAATAAGATCTGCCCCCCACTCTGTAATCAATTGCCCTGTTGAATGAATGAGGTGTGAATGAGTAAGACTTGGGAGCCAAGCACCTCCAGACAGCCTCAACAGTTGAAGAGGGGGTGGAAGCCAGACCCAAGGTGTCAAGTGGGCTCAAGAAAGAAGAGCAGACATATTGACGGCCTTGGGGATTAGAAGCAGGCACCTTCTTTGGAAAACACCCTCTCTGCAGCACAAAGGGACCAATGGACACAGACCCAGATTTTGGATCTGGGATATATTTGCATATGAGAGGGATGCTATAAAAGTGAGGTGTCTTGCAGAGGACCCCGGGTTTCGTCTTGTCACCATCGGAGCATTGATCCGGATCGGCAGAAGCCCAGCTCCACCCCTCCCCCATCAAACTCACCTGGCCAGTGAAGTTAAGGGGAGCTACTCATTGGTAACAACAGCAAGACGAAGTGTGCTTGTGTGTGTGTGTGTGTGAGTGCATGAGTGACATATATATATATATATATATATATATATCATATGCATATGATAAGTGTTGATTATTCTGTGTGTGATCAATAAATGTGGCATGTTGCCTTATCCCCCTGAAAAAGATCCCGAGTGCTTCTTTTAAGTACAACACCTCTGGGGCACCTGGCATTGGCCACTGTGGGCAGACAGGACACTGGCCCAGATGGATCTTTGGCCCTACCCAGTATGGCCGTTCTTATGTCCTCTACCCACTACTGTAAAGGTATGACTGGAAACTGCATCCATCATGTGCAGAGACCAACATGATGACTAGAGAACATGCCCCAGGTCCACTCAGGTCTTGGCCTCTGTGCTGAGGCTCCGAGAAGGGAATCGTCTTATCCCAGTGGTGCGTGGGATGGGGTCCCTGCTGGGATACAGGGATGGGGGCCTGTATCC
Source organism: Pelodiscus sinensis (assembly GCF_049634645.1). NCBI lineage: Eukaryota > Metazoa > Chordata > Testudines > Trionychidae > Pelodiscus > Pelodiscus sinensis. The sequence goes on along the minus strand of NC_134731.1, from coordinate 3,566,532 downwards.
CAGCAGGGACTGGACAGAGACCGATATCTCACTCCACAAAGGCCTCCTAGCTGCCCCCATGGGGTCAAGGATTTCACAGCCACAGCTGACCTGGGCTGGAGTTGGCCATTCAGCATAGAGCAGCGATGGACACCCTGCAGGCCACATGCAGCCTTTCTGGGCCCCGCCAGAGACAGGGTTGCCAGATCCCGTTGGTTTCCATCCATTTTTCCCCACCAGTTTTACTACAGTGACACCCCCTAAAGCCAGGGCACACGACGGGAGATACGTGATGATTCCACACCCCATTGGCTGTGAGAGCCAGGCACTCCCTCGGCATCCAATCACAGCGCTGCTACGGTTCAGTCAGATCCCCCCGCACATTCTAGGTATGCCAGCGCAGTGAGCAAAACTACTCTCTCCCGGGAGACAATCTTGCGGCCCATTGAGATGAAAGAGGCCATTCATCGCTGGCTGAGAGGTTAAAAGCCCCGGTACCATTCCCATTGAGAAGAACCCGGTATCAAGCTGGTCCCATTGAGAAGAACAGGGACCAGCTTGATTAGCTCCAGTCTTGGTTCCATTCTACAGGTTTGTTTTGTGCATCTCCAGATGCTTGCCAGCTTTTCTTTTCCTTGCCTGCCGGGTGTCCGAAAGGCCAGGGGGTTTGGGCTTTCACGTTGCCAACCGGCTGTCAGCCGGCCAGCTGACATTCCCTAAACCAGGAAAAGCAAGCCAGCGCACAGGTCAAAGGAGGTCAAACCTCCCAGTCTGTTGGCCTGACTTCTCTGCTTTCCCACTCCCCCGGGTATTGTAGCCTTTCGATAAGCAGGCTCACTGGGAGAGTCAGGAAGTCTCAGGACTTGTAGAATATGATCGGGGGAGCTGACAGCCAGCGTGGGCCCTTGGAAATATGGGGGGGCAGCTCTATGCCCCCAGAAAGGGCGGAGTCTCAGGCAGACGGGGTGGAGCTGGGGCAGCCCTGCCCTCAGCCCTCAGAGCCACTTGGTGGCAATTTAAAAGGCCTGGGGTGCCAGCAATTCCCCCATCGTCCCCCAACCCCATCGGTGGGCCTGCATATGCTCAGAGTCCGGGAGAAAACGTACCTGCCTCCCAGAAGTGACCCATCTGGCCGGTTACAGGGACGTGACCCGTTCTAGGCGCCGCATGTTCACGCCGCTGTTTAGGAATTGGCTGAGAAATACAGTCTCTGCATTTCTCCTGGTGTTACTTACAGCACATGTTGGATGGCAGAGGCTGTTTTGGTCACGTTGCCTAACTGGGTGATGTTCTGAACCTTCTGGAAAGTGGCGTTAGCGTTCCAGCTGTCCTTCAGGTCAAACTCTGTTCTGATCTCCTCTCCATACTGCACCAGGGCAAAATCACACTAGAAAGAAGTATCAGGGAAGAGGCCAGTATTGGTAGCTGATCCAGACAATGGGGCTCTCAGAAACAACCAGTCAAGCCAATCCCAGTGAAGGGAACAGCATTCATGGGGAAAAGGGCAAATTCAGACCGGAGATAAAGCACAATTTTTAACAGGGAAACAAATTGCCAAGAGTTATGGTGAATTCTCCATCACCGACCATTTGTAAATCGAGCTTGGACGTTTTTCTAAAAGGGCTGCTCTAGTTCAAACAGCGATAGAAATGTAGCCGTGTTAGTCTGGTGCAGCTGAAACAAAAACCAGGACTATGTAACACTAATAAACCATCTTGTTAGTCTTTAAAGTGCTACATAGTCCTGTTTCTAGTTCAAACAGGAATTCATTCAGACACTCCCTCTGGCTTGTGTTCTGCTGGAGGTCAGATTGGCTGACCACAGTAGTCGCTTTTCTGGCCTTGTAGTATAGTGTGAATTGTTTAGGGAAGGCCAGAAAGCAAACACTTTTCCGGCAGAAATCGCATCTCTATTCTCAAGAGATGAACACCACGTTTTAAAAGAAAAGTTACGTTAGTTCAGAAAAATGAAAGCCACCACAGCAAGTTCTGAATTTACTGTTCAGAGAGAGGGGAGATTTAGACAAGAATCGGAGGTGGGAGGGGTGGGGGTGAGGGTGAGTTCCTTTTGGGGGTTTTTTTTTGCCACCCATCTGCAGAAAGAATTATGTGGGATCGTAATGAATTCACCAGCGCCACTCCGCGCTGCACCGTGGCTTTCCTTTGCAGCTCTCCCATTCCAGGGCTGACCCGGCCTGCCCTGGCGTGATCACCGCACAAGGTAAGCACTTCAAGGCAGGGACTGTCTCTTGGCTATATTTTTGTACAGCGCCTTGCACCAGGGACCCTTGCCTGCAGGAGCTACCGGCACAACAATGATGAATATAAAGGATGTTATGTGGAAAGGTGCTAATGGCGGCCTGCGGGGGACTCTGGCATCCAAAGACCTGTATAGATTGTGCTAGAAACAGTAGCTATGCCAAGCGCTCTTTCAGGCTCCACAGAAAAAGGCAGCCCAACAGTAAAACAGTGGGAAATAACGGGGATGACTGCCCAAGGCAGAGCCAACAGACAGATCGGCAGGGTTCCCTTGGGTGCAAAGACAGGGGCTAGGATATCGGTTGCGGGACGTGGGCAGGAAGCGAGGGGAAGCCGTTGTGAGTTGTGAGGAAGCAGAGAGACACACAGTTCCCAGGAGAGGCAGACTTGGGGACGCCTGCACCGGGAAATGGCCTATTGTTGTGGGTTCCCACTGTGCTCAGAGAAGCCTCTGTGTGTGCGTGTCGTGTGAATAAGCCTCCTGCACCTACACTGTATCCCTTACATCCTACCCTAACAAGAACAGCCTTCGGCTAGTCCCGCGGGCCAAAGGGGCAATGCTCATAAAGCACAGCAGCTGCCGTATTGGCAGACCGATAGCCGAAGCAGGGGGCTACCTCGAAGCACTTCTCATAGAAGGTTTTCATCATGTTGGAGATGAAAGCTTTGGCTCTTTTAAAATCCTCCGGCTCGATGCTCCCGGATCCGTCCAGCACGATGGCGATTTCCGTCCCTGAGTCTGCAGGGACAGGAGAAGGTGGCCAGGAGCTCAGAGCTTTTGAGTAGGACCCTGGTCATTCCAGCCCTTCGAGAAATGTGGCATAGAGACCAGGCGGGCACGGAGCGGCAACGCCTGCCGTTCCAGGGCCAGCGTTCAGAGGGCAGCGATCATCTGCCACGCAGGGGGATCCTGGGCTATTCTAGTCATCGGTGCAATCCCTGTGCACGGTATTTTATTGCTTACATGAGTCTTCGATCTCCTCCTCCTCCTCCGGGCCAGAGTGGATGTTGTTATTGTTGCTGTTCTGGTTTTCATAGCCGAGCCCTTCCTCTGGGAGAGAGGCAGGTAGACAGAAGAAACGAAGGGGTGGGAGGAGAAAGGAAATAAAAAATGAAAATAGGCTTTGCAGTGGGGCCCAAAGCCAGGACCCCCTGGGGAGCTGTGTCCCCTTGTAAGCTGAGCGCTTCAGCGGCCACTCCGGAGACATTCAAACACCTCCCAGCTGATGAGCAGAGTGCCCACAGCACCCATACCTGGCAGCATGTTTCTATTGGTCGTGCACACCAGCACATGCCTTGGTGCACATAACAAAATTTATTCTGCACATGGATGGAAAAAATTAGAGGGAACATTGGTAGGGGGCTCGCTGATTTCTGCCCTGGGGCCCTGAATTGCCGTCATTGGGCCTGAGCTCTGCAGCTCTACAAGGTGCACACGACAAGACCTCTGAGTACGGCACTCAATGGAAGCCATCTGCCCGGCACAGAGCACCGGGTCTTGGGCGCTGCTACCTCCCTCCAGTCCCTTCAAACAGGGAGCTCTAGTTGCAGGCCTCGGCCCCAGGAGCTGCAGTTGCAGGTCAGAGGAGGCAGAGTATAAAAGGAAGGGGAGGCTGGATCAAATAGGGCAGGGTCTGTCTTCTCCCCTGCAGGCTGCCTCAAGCCAGGGAAGTCTCTGGCATTCTGTTACCCCGGGATGTCAGCTGATTTGCTTTTAGTTTCGTTTCTGTGATGCTTTGGCAGAAAACGAACGATGCCTTGAACAGCCTGAGGTTTGGCGCTTTATTTACAAATCTGCGGCCCTCATCATGCCAGCGGCCTGTTACCTGAAGTCCCCAAAATACTCCTCTCCAGCACCAACAGGAAGCCGACCAAGGCCTCGTAGTCAGGCAGCTTGAACAAGTAACGGTCATCAGGGTCCGAAGCAATGAGCTGCAGCTCGTTCAGAGCCTTTTGCTTGCTGAAGGCGTCTCCGACCTACGGAGGGAAAGGCGAGCCCTAGGCTAGTCCTGGGAAGTCTTTGCAGAGAGACACAAGACTATCACGGCTACATTTCTACCACAAAACAAGCAAACGCCCAAGAGATCCACAACTCTCCGAGCAACAGCGGAGGGAGCCGTCGCCTGCAGCCAGGAGCCTGGATTCCGGAGGGAATCCTCATTCATTCTGATTGATTCAGCTGCAAGGAAATCGCTAATCTGACCCCTCCTCTACCAGGGGGGCCAGGGGAAGCCCAGGGGCCCTAAACCAGCGCCAGCCCTTCTCTCCGAGACAGCAATTCACCCGAGTTCCTCAGCTCAGCAGGTTTACTCTGCTCCACTGTGGAAGTGCTGGTCAGAGTACAACCGGGACTGAGCAGCAGATGGGACTATGCCAGTAAATTAGCTAATTAATTAATAAGCATCCCCGGAGGAGCGCCAGGATTTACTCACACCCTGGGAGGGCGAGCGGAGGGGAGGTTGTGAGAAATACCATGGGGTTTGCTGGTAGGGCTGCCAGATGGTTTCAACAAAAATATCGGACACATTTGACATGACATCCAATCCACATCACATCTGCTTTAGAAAATACTGGCCCGTTCTATTTTCTCATTCATATTTTCTCCATTTGTTTCCCGAACAGAAAGCTCAAATACTAGACTGTCTGGTTCAAAACGGGACACCTGGCCAGCCTATTTCCTGGAGTCTGCCCAGGGCCGCTCAGAATCTCGTTCATTCACAGTGAACTCTGGAAGGCTGTCTGGGTCCAGGACGTCTACGTGCATGACCTTGCAGACGATTTTCTGCAGAAGCTGCTGCTCCCTTGCGTCCTTGCCACTTCCCTCCAGCTCAGGGCCGTCCCAACCACTACGCGGCTGCGGAGAGCACTGCAAAACTGGGCACCGGCAGCCAGCTCCATCTCCTGAACCCCCCCCCCCCCCGCAGGCTGCGTCCTGCTCCCCAGCCGTTTCCCCTTCTGGCAGACAGAGAAAGCTGCTCGCCGCAGCGCGCGCCTCCCGCCTGCTCCCCGCAGACGACACGTCAGCCAGGCTCTCTCAGGCTCTCTCTGTCTGGCGCCTTCTCCCCTCCCCCTGCAGCGCTGGGCCCGCTCCCCACAGCTTCTGCCCTCGAGCACAGCCCCTCCCCCCCCCCCGCAGCGGGGTGTTTGTGCAAGTGCTTGGGCCATGGGTGGCCCATCCACGCCCACGCCCCCTGAAGCCCTCCAGGGCTCCCCTCAGGCCCCAGCCCGGAGCAGGGTCAGTGTGCTGGGCTCACCCTCATCTGCCCGGCGCTGCAGCCCAGGCGCGAGGTTGGCATGCTGGGGCTTACCGTGTGTCCCCCCCAGCATTTCCCTCTCCCCTGAATTCGGGGACCCCCCGAGTGGGCCCTGCTGGCTACGCCGCTGCTGGATAGGGTACCAGAACTGGCCGGGTTCTGCACTCTGGGAGGACCAGGCCTTTGACAGGTGTGACCGCGCCGGAGCTGGGCCCGCGCGTCACGGCACACGTACCCCCAGGGCGTAGCGCCGGATCGTGGCCATTGCCGGGGAGCTCATCACGTCCGACAAGCGCAGCGGGTCCAGGAAGATCTCCCCGTCGGTCACGACCAGGATGATCTTGGGCGCGTCGGTGACAGACCCGCGGCTGGTGTTGAAAATCTCATCCCTGGGGAAACGCAAACGCAGACGAACCTTATGGAACACAACACACGGGCACAGCGGCATGCGTGCGTGTGCATCAGGGGCCTGACGGCGGCTCCAGCGTGCCAGGAAGCTCCCACAGCACTAACACACGTGGAGGACACGCAATCGTTAGTGGTGGGTTTGTGCCATTCGGGGACAGGATCGCTCCATCCAGGGTAATAACCCCTCGTTCTTAAGTAGCCCTGTTCCTTAGTAGATCACATCACTGAACAGGCCACCGTCATTATCCCCATTTTAAAGATGGGAAACTGAGGCAAGGAGAAGGGAAATGGCTTGCCCCAGGTCACCCATCAGGTCAGTAGCAGAGCCAGGAACAGAACCCAGGTCTCCTGAGTCCCAAACCTGTGCCCTAGCCACTAGGTCACACTGCCCCCTCTCCCGATAGGCCAGGGGGAACTGGGACTCTAATGTTCCAAAGGCAGCTGGGAGGGAACCCCTGCTTTGCCCCTTAACAACCTCTTCTGGTGGATACCTTAGACCTGATAAGCCCTGGGGGAGGCACATCCAGACCGCCCCTGCCAGCGGGACCTTTGGGCCGGGGATACCGTACGAAGGGAGGAAAGGGAGAGGCCCAAGGGGGAGATCAGAGGGTCTCGGCCGGGGGAGATTTAAGGCGAGCTATGCCCCGAGCACGAAGCAGAAGAAATCCCCGTGGGAGCGGGGGAAGGGGCGGCTCTCAAGGGTGTGAGACTCACAGCACGTGTTGCAGGGCAGACGCAGTCTTGGTCACTGAGCCCAGCTGCGTTATATTATGGACCCTGAAGAGCGCCCAGGACCGGTTGCAGCTTTCCTGCAGGTCCAATTCCGTTCGGATCTCTGCTCCGTACTGTACCACAGCAAACGTCACCTGGGCCGGGCAGAAGACCGAGGCAGAACGGGCTGAGATCTGAGGCAGGGATCTCGAGGCCCGACTCCAAGCACCACACTTAGCATTTAGTACGGGGGGGGGGGGGGAGAATGTGTGGAAAGTGTCTCCTCAGCTATCCGTGACTCCACATACAGCACAGGGGGAGTATCTGGATCCATTTTACTCCCCGTTTTCCCCCCTCTGCTTTTATCACCCGCTGGATTCTGGCAGTCCCTGTGGGGACCACCCCACAGAGAGGAGAACGTTTTTTGACTTAAGGCAAATGCGGCCGCCATCTTATCCATCCAAACGTCCGCTCTGGCCCCGTCTTTCCGGGCCCTCCCTCCATCCCCAAACACTAGGCTCACTGGAACAAAAGGGCTAGGGCGTCTGTCTGTCCCTTGAGTTGTGTTTCAAAATACCTTGGGAGTTTTCCCTGATAAGCCGTCTAGAGCACCTAGACCAGGGTGGGCAGTAACCGGCCCATGGTCTGGATGTGGCTCGCCAGGGTTAGCCCCTGGCGCTGTATTTATCTGTGCCTCCGCAGGTAAGGACTCATGCAGTGCTCATTGGCCATGGATCGCCATTCCCAGCCAATGGGAGCTGTCGGAAGCGGTGTCTCGGTCTGTGCGGCTTCCCGCTGCTCCCATTGGCCAGGAACAGCGATCCACAGCCAATGGGAGTGCAGGTGACCATATCTGCAGATGCATAACTGAATATAGCGGCGGCAACCTGCCAGGGGCTAACTCTGGAGAATTGCCACCGACTTATTGACTAAACCACCTGCAGGAATGAAAACCCCACCCCCTGCTGGTCTAGTTGCTCCTCTCCAACCAAGCTCCATACTCTTGCTCTCCTGGTCTCTGAGAGATTTTCACTCTTGTTCTAAACCCCTCCAGGGAGACAGACTGGCACAGAAGTTCTGTGGATATTTCACAATCAGCAGTGTGACAAAGTAGTCTGAAGTTTGTAGTTTGCCCTGTCACTAGCTCCAAGTGCCTGATGGTCTGCGAGCACTCGAACAAATAGCAGTCCGTCAGCACAACCGCCCTGTGAGGTACAAAGCCAGAGCAAAACGCAAACCTCTCTGCTTCAGCATAATCAAATTGAAAAGTGAGTAGGACTTAGAGCAAGGAACACAGATTCTATTACCATAATATCTCCCAAAACTTGTAGAGTGCTCAGACCACACGGAGGTAAGCGTGGCATAGAAAGAATTATCCCTATTTTACAGAAGGGGAAACTGAGGCACGGGGAGTCAGCAAACTATTCAAACATTGACTCGGGGTAGAGTTGAGACTGGACTCCAGCTCTCTAGACTCCCAGCTTTGTGCATAACCCTGAAAACTTTCCAGTATCCGTGGGAAACCACAGCCTGTTTGTTCTCTCTGCTGAAACGTGACCAGAGTCTGAGATGCCCGCTCCCTTCAGGAGGAAAAGCAGAGCACACACCTCTGGGCATTTCCTCCAGAACCAGGTCATCATCTTGGAGATGAAAGCCTTGGCTCTTTCAAAGTCCTCCGGCTCGATGCTTCCTGATCCATCTAGCACAATGGCTATCTCCATTCCTGAGTCTGCGGGAAGAGTTAAAAATAGACATGGGAAAGGACAATGGGACATGCAGCATTACGAGAGGCTAGGAACTGCAAATTGGGAGCCTGTCATTAGCGAGAATGAAGATGAAGGGAGGAACAGAAAAGGTTCCCCCAAATTCCTACACAGCACCAGGGGCTCTGGAACCTGTGTCCAAACTTGGCATCTTCACTGGGCTTCTGTTGACTCATCTCTGATAGCTGCAGCTTCCTTGGTGCTGTCAATGTTGAGAGAACCCCTGTGGGGCTGCTGCCGCTTTTAGTCACGTCTCCCAAGCCATGATGAGAAGAGATCTCGTTGGCTTTGCACTGTGGTTCACATGTGGGCACTCCACCAGTTTGCCACATCAGTCGTGAGATGCTTCCAGGAAAGCCTCAGTTGCTAAATGACTATTCTACCATACACCTCACCACACAGCAGCCTCAGTCTGCCACCGTCAGAATGTCATCCTTTTCCCTACCCAGCTCACCCCCAATGGAGCGGTACGAGTTCTTCAGATCCCAGCTAATACACCTTTCCACCTTGCTTCCCTGACTCATGAGTCCAGCTACTGTAACCCACGCACCTTCTGAGTTTGGCATGCTGTCCCATCCAGTGACACTAAGACCACTTACAGAGGGGACATCTACACAGCAGGGCAAACGCTGAATTAAGCTATGCAACTTCGGTGATGTCAATTTCGTAGTTGAAGTCAAAATAGCTTAATTAATAGCTTCCTACACAGCAGGAAGTCGAAGGATGAACACTCTTCCTCCAACTTCCCTTCCTCCTCGTGAAATGAGGGTTACAGGAATCGGAGTAAGACGTCCTCCAGCGCTACATTATTTTGAAATAATGGCTTGCTGTGTAGATGCACACTACGTTATTTCGAAATAATGTCAGTTATTCCAAAATAGCGCTGCTGTGTAGATGTATCCAGAGAGAAGAATGAGTCTGCTCTACAGCATTGGCGGGGAGTCAGCTGGCCTTTAGCGCATGTACTAAGTTTCAGAGGTCCCAGGTTTGGTTCCGCCTCTCGACGTTACACAAGCACCTACCTTTGCATGCATGGCTGCTCCTTGAATTGTTGAATGTGTTATTGCCAGCACAGCTGATACCCATGCTCCTCTCTGCACTGGTGAAGTTGTCAGCATCGGACACGTTGATGTTGTTATTATTGTTGTTGTTATTTTGGGCACTGATGTTTAGTTGGGTCTCAACTACGGAACCAAACCAAAAAAGGCAATTGAAGAGTTTTGAGAATTACATATTTTTAACGAACGTAGGTTAAAATGCAGAGACTCCCAAACCAGCGCTCGGAGTAGCTTTTTAAATGCATCGAAGCACCTAGAGGTTTAAATCAGTGGGAATGGGGGTGCTTAGGCCCTTTTGAAAATCACACCTGATGCTGGCTGGAATCCTTAGTTGCCTAATGCTTTTAAAAATCTGTCCCTACATGCCTGATCATGCAGAAGGCAGTAACAGAACATCAGTGTTCGCATTTATTCTTCTCTGATGTTCAGCCTGCATAACCCCAGTGAAATCTGCAGGGCCACATGGGTATAACAGATGGTAGAATTCAGCTCAAATGCCGGATTCCTAGATCCTCTGCGTGGGCAACAGAAGCCCCCCAGCTGGTGCCCAAAGGCGTCAGGGGAGCAGAGCTGGACCGGAACAGCTCAGAGGCAGCCCCCACGGTAACAGCCCCTCCCCACAGACAGGTCGCTCGCTTTGCTTCCGTACGGATATTGCCGAAGTTGAGGAACGCTGCCTCCTGGAATTCTGCGGTGAGCAGGGTGCAGATTCCATTCAACTCTTCTGTGATGCTGAGGGCCTGGCGCCGCTTCTTCTGCAGGCAAGCCTAAGAGGGAAGGGAGGGCCCTGCTGGTAAGTCACGTGCACCCCGACCAAGAAGGTGCAAAGAAACCAACCGGCAACACTTCAGCAATCGGGCCAGGAGACCCGTAATTGAGGCTTGTTATGTTACTGGTCTTTGTAATGCACTGAAAGACTCTTGAAAGGGAGCAGCATGGCTGCCTATGCTCTCCGCGCCTGCCGCTGGACCACATGCCGGGGCTGTGTTGGTCTTTAGTGTTTGACCAAAGCAATGGGTGAGGCTCCAAGGAGAGCCATGAAGTGCTGTTCAAAACACACAAGTCAACACACAGGTAACCGCGTAACCCACACACCTCCTGGGTGTGATGGACTGTCCCATCTGGCGGCACTGAGACCACTTGCAGAGAGAAGCATGGGTCTGCCCCACAGCATTAGCAAAGAGCCCGCTGGCTTTTAGCGCCTGCGGTGGAGGCACCTGGTCTAAGCTCCTGAGGTCCCGGGTTCAATTCTGCCCATCGGCGTTATGACGCCAGCGTCTCAGACACATCTGAGTCTGCACTAAGTCCAAGCACTTCCTCTTAGCCTCCTTTCCAGCTCGCTCTTGTGCCCAGCACGGCTTCCCCTTGCACACTCAAAGGTACAGCCTGAAACCTCATCCCCTGCTTGGCAATGCGACTGCAACCTGCAGGCCTGCTGCCTCGCGAGCATGCCACCCCGGCCCCGCAGCATTCATCCTGGGCATTTATCTAGCACCGCCCACGGACATGACGCACGGCAAACACATTCCCAGCCCCGGCTCCTCCAGGCACTTACCAGGATCCATTCTGCACTCCTGGCTAGCGAGATGCTCCCGTCCTGAATACTTTTTGACTTTTGAGTATTTCCTAAAACGTGTTTTATAAAAAAGTAAAACAAGTCAAGAAGCGCGCGAGGGGAGGTAACAATGAAATGGAACACACCGAGGTGCGTTTTCTAGTGCTGGTGATCTCAGCATTCCTTATCCTGGGGCAGACACAATACACTGAGGCACAGGAAGCTAATTCAGAGGAGGGATCTCATTTGGAAGGAGCAGCCTATGCCATGGTCAGCTACTAGAGCGATGGGTACCCTGACATGCCAAGTCTGTCCATTGATTCCAGTGGGCTTTGGATCAGGCTTCAAATTAGATCTGTGGTTTTCAAAGTATGGGTCGTGACCCAATACTGGGTCCCGGAAAGTCAGGCACCAGGCACTTTGCTGGAGGGTGACCATGCTACACCCCGGAAGTGGCCAGCAACAGGTCCAGCTCCTGGGGGTGGATTCTGGAGATCTAAGTGCTGTCCCTGCCCTGAGCATTGGCTCCTCTCTCCCAGTGGCCGGTTTCTGGCCAATGGGAGCTGGGGGGCGGGGCAGTGCCTGCTGGCGAGAACAGCGCTCAAAGCGGTTTGCACACCTCTGCCTCGGAGCACAACCTGCCGCTGGCCGCTTCTGGGACGCAGCATGGTCTGTGGTGCAAGGACGAGCAGGAAAACTGCCTTAGCACCCCTGCAGCACCGCCGACTGGCAGCTGCTGGAAGTAAGCCTGCACCCCAACTCCCTGCCTCAGCCCTGAGTCCCCGCCCTCATTCCTGGCCCCATCCCAGAGCCCGTCCTTCTAGTCAAGAGATCTAACCATGCTGGGTTTTCTTCAATTTCCCGCAACTGGGTTGTGAGAAAATAAGTTTGAAAAGCACAGCATTAGATAGGCACCACTCTGCTACGCTTCCCCCCGACCACAGCCACGGGCGCTGCCATTTCTTTTTCCACCAGAGCTGAGTGAGGACCTATGGGCCCTTCCTGCCTCAGGAGCTGCTCTCCGCCTCCTCGTTGCGATGGCACACGCCAGTGTTTGCAACAGCCCCATCCCGTTCAGAAGCAATTCATAGCAACAGCCGGGACGACTGATCTGGACTGTACCTCTCAGACCAACTTCCTGGCACTGGAGCTCACGCGAGGCAAGAGAGCACCGGTTCAGCCGGCCCAGCCTCCTCCCCGGCTCGTCATTGGCTGAGGAAGTCGCCAAAACCCTAAAGCACATGGGGAAAGAAGAACGGGGGTGGGGTGGGAATGAGGAAGTGGGCCCTGTTCTCATTGCATAGGAGAAGGGAGAAGAAATCTATGGAACATTATCAGCTCCAGCCAATCGTGGGACTTCCCCTGTGGCTTCCAGTGTGTCATTGCTGTGGCTGAACATCACAGCCAGGCAGACACGCTGCAGCTCAATAAAGGAAATGGAAGGTCTTTTGCTTTCACTGCGTCCTGGGCCTTCCTTAGGATTTATGGGGCCCGATGGCAGCAGGGGCACGGGGAGAGCTATTGAAAGACATGATTTTATAATCTTCAGCAACAGTCACATTTTTAAAGCACGTTTTAAACCAAGCTCCTCTCGACTTACACGGTAAATTCAGAAACTCACAGGGGATACACCTGTTCATGGGCTTCATTGCCCCTTGAATGAGTGTGTCACTGTTCTGCGAACAGTTATGTCACGTCTAGGTTCTCTAGCTCGTCTTCAGAAGACGACTCACCAGGCTGCAGCAGCCACAGAACCGGGATGGGAAGAGGTGGGTGGGGGGACACTAAGACCCAGTGGTGCCCCACATTTTCAGGAGCCCTACGCAGCTGTATCGTCTGCGTATGGGTAAAAACAGCCCTGACTGCACCCCGGCCTTAGCTCAGCAGCTCTCTAGATTTTAGTGCCTGGGCCTACAGCTTTTCCAGGGACAATGCCACCGGCTATAAGGACAGTGCTCACCAGTGGCAGGTGCTACAAACACCCCTCACTGCTCTCCATAGCTATCTCCCGCTTCAGCGAAGAGCACGAGATTGAACGACAGGTCGTGACACCCCCCAGGCAGGTCCAATTTCTCTCCCAGACTGCAGGGTGGAGCAAATTTTCCCACCGTTCCCTCCCCACATCCTGTGGCCACCGATGGCTCCCTTCCTGCGCTGTTAACAGGAGGCGGGCAGGGCAGGCTTCCACCTCAGCCCAGCCTCGTGCACCGCCAGTCCAGCCACGGAGAGCAGTGTTTCTTAAAGTGGCCCGTGGATCCGCGCCGAGAAAGCCGCTAACTGGCTGCAACGGTTTGTTTATTTACCAGCTCCGTAGCGGCTCCCATTGACTCCGTTTGCTGCCAAGGGGAGCCATGGGAAGCAGCGTCGGGGGAGCTGGAGCAAGCAGTGCATGGTCTGAAATACTAGTCAGGGCAGGCAGGCCACGGCCAAGCGACGGGGGCCAGCGTGGCTTGCCTGATTTCTTTGCTGGAGCTGGAAGGAGCCCAACTCATCTATTCGGGGAGCAGAAAGCAGAGCAGACAGTTCCCCCAGTCCTCAGAGATGCCTGCACTGCCCGGGGAAATGCTGGGAGTATTGTCCACAGCACTTTCTGCTGAAAGGAGCAGGCCAGCGGCTGGTTTTCTTCCCTTCCCCTTTTTTCCCCCTTTCCCTTTTTTTTCTTTTCTCCAAAGCTAAAACCATCCCTCCCAGCTCTTTCGATGCAGCGACCATAGCTGCCTCCCCCACACTATCTAGGTTGTCTCCATGACAACCCATCTATCCACCTAGCAGCACACCCACCGCTGCTCCCCCACAAACCCACGAGAACAGTGAAACACGGCATCCTCTGGGCCATTACAGCATCGCATCGAACGGCAGCTGCCGTCTATAGATCATGCCCACCTTGGCAGGATGTGCAGCAGGAAAGCAGCTGTCTGTTCATAGCGGGGTGGTCGGGTGAAGGAAGTGACTGTCGATAGAGCACTACGTTTTATCTGATGGTGGGCAAAGGGCAGTAGGGAATTCGGGGCACGTCCATGAAGAAATTAATTAAAATGCTTCAAAACCAATACCCACAAAACGTTGAGGTTCCAATCTATTGCCAGGCTTAAAGCGTGCAGGTTGCACCTCTATAAACCAGAAACCTGCCGGACTAGGGATGTTCCAGGATCAGAGAGTCCAAATGTGTTGCAGGAGGTGGGGGGTCTGGGAGCCCGGTGTGATGCTGGGGAGGGTGGGGTGAAAAGTCCAGCACGTGGCTGGGCAGAAGCTGGGAAAGCCAGCGCATGGGCCAGTTGGGCTGGGAGAGGGATGGGGGGGCAGGAAGCCCGGTGAGGCAGCAGACAGGTGGTGGGGCCAGCAGCAGAGGGACCAAAAATAAGCTCCTGTGGTCCAGCAAAACCCCTCCTCTGGGAGCAGTCAGGTCCCGAGGGTGCCAGACCAGGGAGGTCCAACCGGGACAAATTTATCTCCACAAAGGCCAGAGGGTACTTAGTCACTTGCTCACAAGAGCCCTAAAGAACTAGGGATGGGTACTGGGAACCTGAAGGGTGCATGGGAGCCGGCAATGCCTCCCATACTGGAACAGCCAGTCTCACAGGCCAGAGAGGCGTTTTGGACTCTTACCAGGTCTTGTGCCCATCCGAATGCTGACGAACCTTTGGCCAGGAGAGAGGGGCTGTGGGCGGTGTAATCCACGACTTGCGAACGTCGATGTTAAAACTGCTCAGAGGCGGAACCGCTGCAAAAACAACATCCGGACGGTAACTCAGGGGGTTACCACTCACGACACAACCTCCTGCGCTAACGTCCCCCACCTACGGCGCCTTTCCCTGCTGGCTCCCTGCCCCACATGCAATGGGACTGCAATAGAAACCATTAACAGAAGCAAGCTCCCTCTTCTTGGCTTAGCTGAAATGGGCCGAACAAGGCCTTTCTTTGCCGGCTCCTTAGAAAACGGACACAGTCACTCGGGATCCTATGGTAGGACGCAGTGTGGCCCTGCAAAACTTCCCTTTCAACGACGGGATGCGTGGCCCCTACTCAGAGGCTCATCCAGGGCGGGAGGGCGTGTGATGACAGTGACCCTGGGATATACCACGCCACAAGCCTGTAGAGCTACAGACACAAGCTCATACCAGGCAGGACACAGAGCGCGTGCTGAGGGCGGGAAGGAAGGGAGGTCTGTGCGATTCTGGGGTAGGTTACGCACCGGGCAGGACCCCTGCACTTGATTAGTACCAAAAGGGCAGGAAATGCTGAAAACGAGATGCACGACAGCTGGTTCCCACTGCTGCTTGCTGTGGGCAAGAAACTTGTGGCCCAGGCAAGTGCTGCCTCGCAGACATGTCCTGTGTTGATGGATTCAGGGCTTGTGCAAGAGGCAGCTCACGTACAGCCTGAACGGTGGCAGGATTCGCGCCCCCACCATGGGGATAGCAACCTAGGACCCAGAGCTGGCTGGACCAGCCCCAGGGGGAGGAGATCATCGGTTTTCAGGGACATTCAGACCTCAGTCGCTCTGCTGAGGCTGCCACAAGGGCAAATTAGTGCCCCCCGACCCACAGAGGGACTGAGACCCCACAACTCATCTCACATAAGGTAAGGAACAGGCAGGATTCACTAGGGCTCCCTCGGAACTGGTGGCCTCCAGAGGACACACCTCAGCTGTGTCTACACTGGGCCACTTATTCCGGAAAATCAGCCGCTTTTCCGGAATAAGCTGCGAGCTGTCTACACTGGCCCTTGAATTTCCGGAAAAGCAACGACGCTCTACTGTACAAAATCAGCCGCTATTCCGGAAAAACTATTCTGCTCCCGCTTGGGCATAAGTCCTTATTCCGGCACACTGTTCCGGAAAAGGGCCAGTGTAGACAGCCCAGTAGTCTTTTCCGGAAAAAAGCCCCGATCGCGAAAATGGCGATCGGGGCTCTTTTCCGGAAAAGCGCGTCTACATTGGCCACAGACACTTTTCCGGAAAAAGGGCTTTTCCGGGAAAGCAGCCTGCCAATGTAGACGCTCCTTTTCCGGAAAAACTGAAAACGGAATAGTATTCCGTTTTAAGCATTTCCGGAAATTCATGCCAGTGTAGACACAGCCCTCCTGCTCTTCCCCTTCTCCTGGGAAGGTTTGTGCCAACCAGCTGCCCAGTGACTTGCTATATTTCACGACATACAAATGTTGCATCTACTGGACTCTGCCACAGACTGGAACGTTAGACAATAGGCCCTGCTGAAAGACTCAGCGACTGTAGCTCTGTAAAAGGATAAATATGGTGCGTTCGGTTAGCGGGGGGTATTGATTCTGATGGCTGCTTCTTCAGATGCAGCAGGAGGGGCCAATTCTACTGGCCCTCTGAGCCACACACAACAAGCGTCAGAAGCCTGAGCACTACAAGACACACACAAGCTGTCCTGGGGGGGCACAGGGCTTCTGCCCTGAGGGCTAAATCCCCTAGTCCAATGGTGGGCAACCTGCAGCCCGTTGGGGTCCGCCTGTGGCCCACAGACCTCCCCACCTGCCCCCATTCCCCATATACGTGGTGCACGAGGGCATCAGAGCCCCACGTTTCCTACCCCCCCTTCCCTCCCAGCACTTTCCAAGGAGCCACAAATCTTCCACTCCTCCCCCTCTCCCAGAGATGGAACAGGGCACGCATCAGGCAACTCATGCACCCGAGAAAGGGGAAGGAACAGGTCAGTGCGGGACTCCAGTGCCCCAGTGCAGGAGAGGGGGAAAGAGGCGGGCGGGGGACAGACAGGGGGCCGCAGGTGCCCTGTTACACTGATATATAGACACAAAGCACGCCAGGTCTCTCAGCGTGGGAAAGTTTTAGGCCTTGCTTCATCCTTCCTCAGTCATTCAGCGAATGGCGTAGAATTGCTGCCTTGGTGGCAGGACACACAACCCTGCTCTGCACCCTGCCCCTGCATTAAAACATCTGACTCCTGCATTCAGGCATCAATAGCACCTAGCGTGACTCCAAGCGCTGCTGGCCCCACTGGGTACAACCCAACCCGGGGGAGTTGTTTTGAATTAAACCCCGACCTTGAGCCTTTCTTGCCGGTTTCTACCAGACAGTCTCTAGTTTTGCTTCTCCAACTGTCAGAATAAGGAAGCCACAAACCAAACTGTTAAAGCGGCGTGGCTCAGAGGAGGCTGTTGTGACAGGGCAGGCACCCTGCACTGGCCCTTTAAGGGCAAAACCCAGGCCCGGAGCAGGGGCTGGAAGTAAAGACCCAGCGGAGGCTGTTCTGGCTAATGAGGGCCCACCTGGGGGAGCGCGGTAAGGGGCTGGCAGCTGAGGAAGCAGGAGGCTCACAGGAGCTAAAGCAATGCTGGGGCAGCAAGGCAGGGCTAGGAGAGCTCCAGCCAAGTGAGCTCCCAGGCTGGAGCAAGGCCCGGGGCTAGGAGGGCTGTAGCGAGGCAGTCCTGGTAAGTGGGGGCAGTAGGTCCACACCCCCTCGCTGGAGATGAGTGGCCCTTACAGATTGCAGTGGGTCACTGCGGCAGGGTGCTGAGGCAGCCCCCCCACAGCTGTATTATAACGTGCAAACTTGTTGAAATCAATCGAGGTACATTGATAGATCATTGGCAAACATGGCTCCTTGTCAGTACTCGGCAGTAAATACGTAAATACTTTACTGCCTCTTTCTGAACTCAGTTATACTGGTGTTAATCTGGTGTTAATTTCACTGACCTACAGGCCATTCCTCAAGATTTATGCCAGATCAGAACCTGGCCCTTAGAGAGCATACACTCACTACAGGTAACTAACTGGTACTGAATATGTAAGCATATATTAAATGCATGGGGAGTAACCAGTACAGAATACTACAAGTTAGAAATACAAACTCTGTAACTGCTAAACTCGCTACCTGTGCTGAGTCCTGGCAGCCCTCCCGGATTTCCAGTGACACACGACAGACCTTAGCACCCTGGAATCACAATTCATTCCTGGAAAGGGATGTGGCAAAAAGGAAAACGGGCCCCGTGATGTGGGTAGGTGCTCTTTGTAGCAACCATGTACTGCAGTTCTGGTTATTTTGTGACTACTAAGAATTTGTTCCCATTGGCAGAAGGCTTTGCTCCTTCACACGCCTCAGCTTGTGTATTGGTTGGAAACAAAGAAATCATGCAGAAATGAATGTTCAGCAACCTGTACGTGTATAACTCTACTATCTATTACTAGAAGACTTACCCAGCGTTGCCCAGATCCAGGGTTGGCCTGGAGCGGCAGGGGCTGCGTGTCTCACCCACCAGCTTCTTCCTAGGACTAGCCCAAGGGGGTGGGGGCATGTAGGCCAGCCACCAGCTTTTCCTCAAGGCCAGCCTGGGGTGGCAGGGGGGAGGGTGCACAAGCTTCCTACCAGCTTCTCCCCAGGGCCGGACCAGGGAGAGAAGGGCCTCACAGGCCACCTGCCAGCTTCTCCCTGGGGCCAGCATGGAGTGGCAGGGTCACATGGCCTAGATAGTGGCCACTCCCCGGAGCAGGCTAGTATGACAGGGGCCATGCTGCCAGCCAGCAGCTGCCGCCTTGTGGTCATTCCTGAGTATAACTGTCCCTCCTATCACACCCCTCCCTTTCCATTTGCTGTGAAACAAGCACATTCCACGCTCATCCCATTGCCCTGGCACAACCCAACCCTGACCTTGCTTTCAAGTTAGGATCAAGGAAGCTGCATGTCAAATTTGGTAGCTCTAGCTCTTACCATTTAGGAAGAGTTCTTGAACAAGCAGACTCACAGATGGATGGACACACAGACATACAGGCACGCAAACTCTCTAAAATATATAGGGGATTATTATTCAGATTAATCCTGTATTTAGGCCCAGCTGTGCGGGGTGGCCAAAGCCCTAAGTATTGTTATTAATCCATGGCCCACAGTCAAATGCAACATGAGTTCTACAAGTTCTCCCCCTTGATAACAGAAGCGCTGCCTGCAAATCCCGACACACAATGGACTGTTTTTACCCAGCCGGCCAGGCTGGAGCAGTGAAAGTTGAGCCTCATGTGGCCCATAGGGACTCCATCAGTATTGTAGAGGAAGGTGACTCCAATAGACTTATTTTTAGGCAAGTGAGTTGTGGCTTTCAGGCCCCGATAAATTGCTGGTGTGACCTTCATTTGGGGGAAGAGTTGGACAACCCATGGGTCACTGTACAAAGCAAGACAAGAACTGAAGAGAAACTTCACTCTGGCAGTTGAACCAACACATTGTCTGTTGTCAGCTGATTTTTATTTAAACCAACATAGCAGGGGAGAGTTTTTAAGGCAGGATGGTAAGAGGACTAAAGGGGCCATTTTGAGGGGGTTTACAAAGAGCTCCTTCCAAACGGGAGGGCCGGCGGGCTTCATAGGCATGGAGCATTGACATTTCAAAGGAAAGAGAAGATTGGGTGGAGATGGGCCATGAAGGCCCCTGAAAGTGATGTCACCAGCAGCTTCTGTTTGATGCAAGAGAAAAGAGGGACCCATGGGATGGGTTCAAAGAAAGGGGTGATATGAGCAATGTGATGCGTGAGGACAGTGATCCTTGCAGCCCCATTCTGAATGGATAGGAGTGGGGCAAAATTGCATTGGTCAACAGTCAAGAAAAGGACATTGCGTAATCAAGACACAAAACAATGAGCACCTTGGGCAAACCTTTTACCTGAGTGGGGGGGATAGGAAACCCGTATTGTCGATATCACCCAGAAAGATTTAGAAATGGCCTGAATGCAAGGACCTTCTATCATGCTGTGTCCCCAAAGTTAGGAGCAATCTCATCCAACCCACCTTTTCCTTCCCATCATCTTCCTAATCCTCCCTCCCCATAGCCACTGTCCCACCTCTTGGCTTCAGTTCATTCATCTTAATTGAGGGCTTGTCTCCACTACACAGTGGATCGACGCTACAGCATTCGATCTTAGATGCGATAAATCAACCTCCGCGTGCTCTCCTGTCGACTCCGGTACTCCACCCAGATGAAAAGAGTAGGCGGAGTCGACAGGAGAGCATCAGCTGCTGACCTTACTGCATGGAAGACACCATGGTAAAGTAAGTCTAAGTACATCAACTTCAGCTGTGGTACTCATGTAGCTGAAGTTGAGTATCTTAGATTGACAGGGGAAGGGTGTAGTGTAGGCCTTAGGAATTATGCTCCAAAGACAGGAAAAACATTTACTTGGGAAAGCTCTGTAGGAGTTCACCACCCAGTATGAGATGATCGTTAGTCAACAATGTGGGTTAACATATCAGAAGCTGTAGCTTCTTTGAGGATCCTGGGGCCAAATTTTAAAGAGTGGTCCTATTCCCATTGAAGCATAGGGGGCTTCACCTACCTACACCAGGCCTGAGTTTGGTTTCTCACCATTGAAAATGTGAGCATTATGTGACACATATGGTAATTTCCTGCAATGTCTCTGAAAAAAACTACTAAATTATATTTATGTACCTAATGGAGTCCAACCTGTGGAACTCCTTGCCACAGGATATTGTGAAGATGGCCTTTAACAGGGTTCAAAAAAGAAAGAGATAAATTCATGGAGGTTAGGTCCATCAATGGCTATTAGCCAGGATTGGTAGGAATGGTGTCCCTAATCTCTGTTTGTCAGCAGCTGGGAATCGGTGACCAGGGAGGGATCACCTGATGATTCCCTGTCCTGTTCATTCTCAGAAGACAGGACATTGGGTTAGATGGACCTCTGGTCTGACCCAGTATGGCCGTTCTTATGTTCATATGTTCTAATTGTTTCAAGTGGCAAAGTTTGAGCATTATTGTAGCATTGTACGTAACATCTCTAGGGTGTAGACCTGAACGAAGTAAACCTTGGGAAGTGTTTATGAGCTTAAAAGCATTATTTTAAAGAATGCACCGGACGAGGACTCTGGGGACAAAGGCGAGTGGGAAATATTTCAAAGGAAGTGAATGCAAATTCTCATCTCCAGCCGCAGCTCTTGAAGCTACCCTTGAAGGGAAATCCATTGCCTGCTGATTTTCTCTTCCCAGAAGCTAAAGGGGAAGATTAACAGTTGTGGTTCTTCTGGGCAAACAGCTGTCATTAATTTTTAAGCCAAAAAAAAAAAAAATCCTGGGGGAGGGGAGGAGGGAGGTTGAAGGACTTCCTCTTGATGAAGTTTGGGATGATCTCTAGGAAGTGTATTGGAATGTGTGGAGATGTTTTAATGTGTTTTCTCTTTTATGCTTTCACTTTCAGAATAAATGTACTTGGTTGGAAAGGGCTATGGGAACTAGCCATGGGCAATCACACAGTATTTAACCCTTGCAGAAGAAAGCAAAGCAGGGTAGCTTAAGCGGTCTGATTGGGTGGAGAAACCACAGGGTAGGCAGCTTGGAAAAATTGTGGTCGTATATGAGAGAGGTGGCAAGTCTCTCCGACCAAGAGAGGTGACAGCTGATGTGACGGGGGCCTTGCTGGACTACAAGGAGAAAATACTGTTGGCCTGAACTGTGAAAGAGCAGCTGCCATATTAGATCAGACCAGTGATTCTCCTAATGCAGTAGCCTGCCTGCTTCAGAGACAGTTGTAAGAAACTCGATAGTGGGAAATGGTGACATAAGCTGCCCACGTATGTAGGGAGGGAAGGTCGCTTGGGGAACGCTGTAAGCCGGTGGTTTTCAAACTTCTTTTCTCACCACCCGGTTGAAGAAAATTGCTGATGACCATGACCCAGCAAAGCTAGAGGGCAGGCCCCAGGGTGGGGCCGCAGGGATAAGGAGCTGGGAGTGGGGGAATGGGGAGGTGAAGGCTTTGCCTGGGGATGTGGACTCTTGGGAGGGGCCAGAAATGAGGGGTTTGGGATGCAGGCCGGGGAGGTGGGGCAGAGGGGTTCAGTACGTGAGCGAGGACTCTAGGCTGGGGCATGGGGATGGGGTAAAGGGGGTGCAGGCTATGCGACGGGGCAAGGGTATTTAGGGTGCAGGAGGGGGTTCTGGGTTTGGAGGGCTCAGGGCTGGGACAGGGGACTGTTTTGGCACAGGCTGACCTCCGACGGTTCCCACTCAGTGATGCACTGGGATCTTCTGTCTGTCCTGGGACAGCAAGACCGCCCTATACCCCGGAAGCTGCCAGCAGAAGGCTTTGCAAAGGTCAGGGTTGTGTGGGCTCCTTACTAGAAAACCTCCCCAACAGGCAATCACACCTTGAGGAGACATGGGGCTTAACTGAGACTGTCGCTTCATAATTCACACCTGAGCCGTCGAGAGCATCTCACGCCATTTGTTGCACTTTGGGTGCATCGCCGAGTTCTGAGTATCTTGAAGCAGGAGCAGGAATGCTTCCAGGATTCTGCCTGCATCGCTGGGTGCAGCTAAGGCCCCTTCCATTAGAAATGTTTTATACGACCACTAGGAAAATCTTTAAAAAATGACAAATAGTCTTGCAGCACCTCACAGACTAACGAAAAACGTAGAGAGGATCATGAGCTTTCGTGGGCACAACTCACTTGGGCCCACGAAAGCTCATGTTACCATCTACATGTTTTGTTGGTCTCTAAGGTGTTACAGGACTATTTGTCGTTTTTTAAACTTTTTCAGTTACGGACTAACACGGTTGCCCCTCTGAAATGACGAGAAAAATGTACAGGCTTTATTTAAATGCTTGTAGCTTTCAAAAAATACAGTATTATTTTCAGGGGCGGCCCGAGGCGGGCTGCAGCAGCTGGCGCCCCAGGCAGAATGTGCGATCGGCACCCCCCACCTGCACAGCCGTCAATGGAGTGATGTCATCATCGAGCGCCCCAGGTACCCCGTGATGTCATCATCGGGCGCCCCGTTGAAGGTGGCGCCCTAGGCGACAGCCGAGTCAGCCTATAGTACAGGCCGCCCCTGGTTATTTTGCTGAAGTTAATTTTTATTTTTATTTCTTAAAAGGGGGTTATTACAATCTTTCCATTTAATTTTTTTATTAATTTTTTTAAAACGGGAATTCCATCAAGTGTATTTTTTTTCTTCGTCCCTATAAACCCGTCTCATTCGCTGAGTTTTAACGAAAAAGGGCTACGGTCAATGTGGGTTCCAACAGCATTGTTTTTCATTTTCCAGCCTTAAGCATTGATTTGGCTGTGCCAAAACAAAGCACAACTCCAAATGTCTCCATTTTATCTTTTTTCTGTATGGTTTACTGAGACGTAATCCTATACCAGGGTCATCCTATTTTTCTGGTTTATCTTGGTTCAGCCTCTTTCATCGTACACTTATGTCAATTTTGAGGAATGTACTTGATTTGGTGATTCTGTTTCTTTTCTGTTTGGTGTGACAAAAAGCAATCCCAATCCAGGCACATCCCCTCTTTCTGACATAACCAAAACCTTACGTTGCTTTAAGTTACGATAAGAGGAAGCTGTACACTGAATTTAGTGGTCCTAGCTCTTACCATTTAGGAGGAGTTCTTGATTAAAGAGATAAAGTCTCTAAAATATACAGTAGACATTAGAATAATTTCTCCCAGAAATGCGGCCATCTCTGGGGTTGTCACACAGACCAGCACACCATAGCAGAAGGGAAAGGAGAAACTACAGCCACAGAATTTAGGAAATGCCAGAATGCTTTACTCTTCTGAATAAAGCCACAGAATTACTTAAAACGGAGAGGTTTTAAAGGCTGGAGAAACAAACACAGAACCGGGAACCAGGAGTTCCTAAATTCAAACACAGCTCAGCCAATAACTTGCTATATAAACAAGTCACTTCCTTTCTGTGCCTTCATCTCCCCACTCATAAAAGGTGGATAAAACTGATCTTCCTCCCACAGGTGTTCAGAGGAGAGAGGAAGTAAAACTCCTACAAGGCTCTGAAAATGTGTTTTAATGAAAAAAATTTAAAAACCCTCGTGTTGTCACATATTAACTGATGCGTGATGAACATGGCTGTCTCTGGATGGGCAAACTAGCTGCAGTGTTTATATATACACAAGAGATAGACGTGCTAGAAAGCTCTTAAGCACATAAGCAGGACATGCTCAGACCTCAGAGCTGCACCCTGCTTCGGTAGACTAGCACCTGATAATAAAACCCACAGGCATAAAAAGGTGACAGAGGATAGCAAAGAACACTGAAGACAGGAGCTTTGTTGTAGGTCAGCTCCAGTTAGATCTAAGCAGGGTAGGAGCTCGGTAGTTTGTAGAAATCCCCACTAAGTCTTTACATGGTTAATCAAGATGAAAGTCACTTCTAACCCTGAACTCATGTCACCGCCACGGGGCGGATTTGAATCTGGGACCTGTGTCTGTCAACCTAATGTTAATATCATAAGAGAATACACCTAACAGGCAATATTCTACCCTGCAGTGAATGACCTATAAAAGCTATTTCAGATGCATGCAGTCTAACACAATACACCCACATTCTAAACAACCATGAGTGGTCATGTGGTGCGTCTACACAGCACCCTTACCTCGAAATAGCTTATTTTGAAATTTGGCTGGGTCTACACAGCACCAAATTTTGAAATAAAGCACTATTCCGGCAAGTCCCTTAATCCTCGTTCCACGAAGGTTACAGGGACACCAGAATAGCACGCCCGTTATTTCAAAATATATTTCAAAATAACGGGCGTGCTTAAAGACTTGGAATTGCTACTTCAGGGTACTTCCAGTATCCTGAAATAGTCTCTAAGGCTACGGCTAGACAGCGGGGCTAACAACAAATATATATTATCATTTGCTTTTGTGGGTAAAACCCTCTTCATCTGATGAAGTAGGTTTTACCCAGGAAAGCTTATTATTCTATTTAGTTTTGTTAGTCTCTAAGGCACTGTTTCTTAAACTTTTTAAAATGGAGGAACACCAAACAATTTTTTTTTATGAGAAACGCCAAGGATTTTTCTGTTGAGAAAAAAAGAGAGAGAGAGAGAGAGAGAGAGAGAGAGACCAGGGAAAAGTTACTGAGCAAAAAAAAATAGGGTCAGGGGGAAAGTTATTGAGGAGAAAAAAAAGGTCGCCTACCCATTTAAGGGTGGCCATTTTGAACTCTGTTGTTCATGGCACACCTTCGACTACCTCGTGGCACACTGGTGTGCCACAGAACACAGTTGAAGAAACACTGCTTTAAGGTGCCACGGGACTATTCGTTGTTTTAAGTTACAGACTAACATGGTAACCCCTCTGAGAAATTTTTACACACATTATATTTAAGGTTGCAAATCACTCAGAATTTAGGAAATGCCAGAAATAATATACCTGGGCACCCTTAATTCCACCCCCTTGTCATTACGTATTCAGATGCGCATATTGTGTTTTCCTCGCTAGACCCCCTGTCTCATTCAATGCACAGGCTGGACAATGCTCACTCTGGAAGTAGCTCTGCAATATTTCTTTGTATCCTCATAATTCAGCACATGATCTCAAGGCGTATTCCCCACACAGCATCCAAGCCCTGCACATTATTAATTTCCTCGTGGACTCTTTTGTGGCCCCCTCCCTGTGGTATCTGAGCATTTCACAAACATTTGTGGATTTATCTTCACGCCCACCTGTGAGGCGCAGTGCTGGGATTAGCCCCATTTTATTAACATGGAACTGAAGCACAGAGCGATTAAAGCCAAACTTCTCGATGTCCACTCATGTCGGGTGCCTACCACGAGATGCCACAGACCTTATTTTCCAGTGCAGTTGGCATTTTTATAGAGCTTTATGTGCTCAAAGCCCCCCTCCAAACAGCATCAGTTGCAGCTTTGTGTGCCCAGCGCTTCTGCAAATTAGACCACACAGTCTCAAGTTTAGTATCCCTGAAATAAGGAACACAAGGTTCATGGCCATGGGTAGAAAGTGTGGCTCAAGTGATTTCTTCAGCATCATACAGGGGCGATGACAGGGACAGAGTCCTGTTTTCCAGAGCAGCATTAAACTGTTTTCCCCATGAGACCTTCCTCTCCCTACAATCTCCTGCCTGACTCACTACACCTTACAACTTCTGCAACAAACGAGATTCTATAGAGATCATCGTCTCCAACACGCCCCGATTCATCCCCTGCAGCATGCTCCAGTTCATGCACTAAGGCAAGAGTCTTGTGGAGGAATTTGTATATTTCACAACAAGATTGTAAGAAATGACATATGCAGGAAGGGGTTGAATTGAGATTGCCTTCCCCTGTGCTCCTCGCCTTCCCCTGTGCTCCTCGCCTTCCCTGCTTCATTTGCATCAAGCTGATTTCACCTTCTCCCACGCTGCTGGGGGGCCAACCACAGAGGCATAGAAATCACAGGAGACAGACTCCCGGGAACTCACTTCTGGTGCTTGGTGACGAAAGAGCTCTGGGCTCCTGCAAGGAGCCGCTGCAGAGAGCAGCCCAGAAACGAAGCATCCTCGTTTTCTCTCTCATCTTCATCATTGCCCTTCACACCCACTGGCGTATAGGGCAGCAACAAAGGTCCTCCACTTCTGTCTGTCTCTGGCCAGCTTCAGTCACACGAGTCGCTGTCAGTGACTCTGGGAGGCCATCCCACACAGCTGAGAAGGAATTTTTTGTTGCTGTTTCCATAACAACAGCTTTTTCTAGGTCAGGGTTATTAGCCCTGAGCCAAACCCCCAGTCCTGGAGGACCTGTGCATGCTTAGTCTGACTCCTCTCCCCTTGACCTTTCCGGCTTGGTTGAACCTACCAGGAGCACTTAAGCTCCCACCGGCATAGCTCCTGGGATCATATGAACACGCAAGCCGCCCCGCCCCGACAAGGCGCACGCCCAAGAGGCAGCATTCGCTCTCTGCTACAGGCTTTTGACCTGTGGTTGGGCCACAGACAACATCTAAGATTTCCAAAGGGGTCTGCACCACCATTCACGAATGTTTCTCCCAAATGAAAATAGGTTGAAAACCACTGCTCTGTGCTCGCATGCAGTACAGACAGCACGGACTAACTTCATAGGGACCAGTGCAAATGCAATCTTCAGAGAATTTAGCTGGCAAGCTCCAGCGAGAGTCTAAAGACTATGTGCAAACTGATTTTTCAGAAGCTTATTGCTTGGCCAAATTTGGGAAAATTTTCACAGGGAGGGCAAGCAGCGTATCTTAGACCTCGGCTGATAAAATTCCAAGTCCCTGCTCCATCAGCTAAATGGTTTTAAGATTTTTCTAAGCGAGACAAAATACCCTACTTGTCACTAATTTTGTTCTCAGAAATGACTGAACAAGTTTTGTTGAAACTGCCACTAAATAAATCATCAACCTGAGATAGACACCAGCATGGAAAATTTCAAACTGAATGGTTAAAGTTTGGCAAAGTTCTAAGCCACTGAAAACAGGGTCTTGTACTAGTCTTTAGAATAACTGTGATGTTTTGTGGCTTCTCTGAAGTAATGAAAAATGTCAAGAGTCACTTAAAGTAGATTCTTAAACAGCTATTTATCCTCATTTATAGTTAACTGCTTATGTCTAGAATTTCAAAGTGAATTTCCTAATTTGTATCTGCCTTTTATTTATATCATCAATTATTCCCAAGTACAGGGTTGAGAAAGAGGTTCTCTTTTGATCCTAAATACTTGAGAACACTTTATCAGAGTTCAGCCAGCCACCTCTCCATGGCAATGAGTTTCTGAAGGCATTCCCTGATGGAGATACATTTCTGTGCCAAAGAATGCTTCTAAAAGAAGGAACTCATGGATATAAAGACATTGGTCCACACTCCGCTCTTCATTACCCCAGTGTCAACAGAGTAACCTGACTGACTAAAGAAAGCTATTTACCTATGTAAATGAGAGCACCATTTTTTCAGTTGTTTCATTAAGCAGTCTCTATCTAAGCACTTACATGAGCCTCACTTCTAAGTTTCTGTCCCCTTACGACAGCTGAAGCCAGTGGCTTTTATGAACAGTAACCTTTTCTAGAGAATTGCAAGAACTACAAGACACTGAAATTACGTCCCCATCACACCACCATTTGCTGAGCATGCTGAAAACACTAGAAAACCAATCATTTTGCAACAAGGATTTTTAGACAGAGCATCTACAATAACAAACCTTCAAACACCCTGAAGGCAGAAAGCACTTTACTTGATCAGAGTAAGTGACCCCACTGCAAGTCCTCAGAATCACAATGATCTTTTCACAGGCCCAGACCTATGTTTTATAATTTAGGTGAGTGGAAAATAAATACAACTCACTTACTCATTAAAAAGAGAAGGTATGGAAGTGACCTCATAACTGTTCCCAGCTTTCACGTGAACGATGCAGGATTGTAGAGACAATATCTGTCCTCTGCCTGCAGATGACTCTCGCAGGACTGCTGGTTGCTGAGACTGTTAGGCAAGTAAGTCTGCTGTGGGTTTCCTCGTTGGGGTTTCAGTGCGTGTGCCTGCACTTTATAAATATAGAGTCAGCAAGCAACTAAAAGGACGTTTTTATCATTGCCTCTATCTGCCTCCTTGCAGGTTACCTTTGAAAGCTGTTCAGGGAGATATTTGCACTATCCCTCTTCCGTTTCCATGCTAGCTAGCCGGAGGTGTCCTCATGCTATGGAAATGTTCTGGAAACAGAGGGGAGATAAACTTCCGCGCATTCACAGCAGGGATTTAAAAGGCACCTCACCTCTCAGAGGTGCCTCATTATAGACAGGGCTCATTTTCGACCCAGGTTTTCCGCTTTCCCACACAACCCTGCTGTTCTCTCGCTCTCTGGCGAGTACGTTGTTAATGTCAGAGAGGTGGATTCTGGACAGGGAAGTTTGCTGAAAGAGTAGGGCACATTAAAGAAGAGGAACCTTGTCCTGTCTATCCCCTCTGCTGCTAGTCCTTTGTGGCTAGTTTTGGGGTGCCTGTGCCACATTTCAAAGGGGGAAAGCCCTAGGAGTCAGAAGGGCCATGCATTTTACTCTTGCCTTTTTGGTGAGTGGATTCCAGCTGCACAGGCCTGGTTTCCCTTCAGATGGGGAATGCTCAGGGGCCAGAAAAGATCAATTCCATCCAAAGGTGAAAGTAAGGTAGGGCGCCCTGGTGCACCACTCCGGTGAGAGCCGGCTGGGGCGTTCCGATCAGGAGGCTGGCAGGATTAAAGGGGGTGACTGGGGGCACACTGTAAGGGAGGTGTGTGCACTCCCAACAGGGCTACTGGGAGAGGCTGGCAGCAGTGATCCCCATCTAGCCATGGTGGCCTGGTTCTGGCCCCATCTGGCTACTGTGGTCTGTCCCCAGCCGCTCTACTCTTGGGGCAAGCCCCAGCACTCGCTCCTGCCATGGATAAGGGAGGGGGTGGAATCAGCCCCCACATAGCAACCACCGTCCGTCCCCAGCTGCCCTGCTCCGAGGGCAGGCCCTGCAGCCGGGGCTCTGGCCCTGGCAACCTGGCTCCTGCCACTGTCCAGCCAACACAGCCCAGCCCTCATTTGGCCATGGTGACCTGTCCCCGGCCCCAGTCCTGGGCCAGGCACCCGCAGTCCGGCCCCACCTTGCAGCAGGAGGGGTTGGTGGTGGCCCCATTCCTGCTGTGCGGAGGTAGGAGGGGAGGCAGAATCTGTAATTGATCACAACCCAGCCACGGTGATCTTGGCTCAGCCCTAGTCTAGTCACAGCTGCAGCAGCCCAGGCCCAGCCAGGTAAGGTAACCCAGCCCCAGGGCCCTTCATACACCCTATCCTCCATCCCTTGCCCTGCCTCCTGCATCCTCCCAAACCCCCACCCCCTGCCCTGAGCCCCTCATGGACCCCAATCCTGACTCCTGCACCCTCCATGTCCCCAGCCCCCTGCCCTAACTCCTGCACCCCTCCACACACACACCCTGCCCTGAGCCCCTCATGCACCCCAATCCTGACTCCTGCACCCTCTATGTCCCCAGCCCCCTGCCCTAACTCGTGCACTCCCTCCACACACACACACACACCCTGCCCTGAGCCACCCCACACTTAAATTTCTTACAGGTTCTGTTTGTATTGCAATCTCCCTTCCTGCCCTAAGACCTCCCCCAAAGAGAGGGGGGTTGGGCTGTAATAGGACAGTACCTGTAAGTAATGTAAGTTACTTTCACCCTTTCAAATCACTCCAAAAGGCAGGGAAGTAAAGGGAGGGATTCTAGAAACAGGACGGCCTCTCCCCACTTGCAGCTTCTGTGTTTATTCTCCCCAGCATTACCCCAGCACTTACCCGACACAAAGTTAATATATAACAGATCTCCTCCCTTTCAGACACCTGTATCTCAAAAATAAAATCACAAGGTGCCTTATACATTTTCCACAACTAAACTTTGTAGCGGGGAAGGGCAGCATCTTTCTAATTTCACAGATATTAGCCAGCTCGTTTTGCACTGACATCAGACGAGAATGGGAAGCATGCATTAGTCACTGAGTGGTGATCGTCCCACACGCACGGTATTCTTGTCTGACTCACCCCACCGGCAGGCCTGACGCCTTCTCAGAAAGGAAGAGTGTAAAAAAAGTGGCAGAATAACCATTTTTTAAAAAAGCCCTTTTCTAGACGGTAATTGTATTCCTGGTGGCTGCGACGCTCACTGCTCGCCACGGAACAGCTTG
The DNA here is from genome assembly GCF_049634645.1 of Pelodiscus sinensis. Taxonomy (NCBI): domain Eukaryota; kingdom Metazoa; phylum Chordata; order Testudines; family Trionychidae; genus Pelodiscus; species Pelodiscus sinensis. Next base: position 3,536,113 of record NC_134731.1, on the reverse strand, counting down.
CATCAGAGGTTTGCAAGCTGAACTGGTGCACAACTAACTCCTGTGCAGCTTGTGCAGGCTCCACTGCAGCATCTAGCTTTTCAAAGCTTGTCTCTCGGGGGCTGAGAGCCCGTTGGCACGGTGGGTTTCAAAGCCTCCTTCTGCTGGCTACAAACCACTGAATGAAAAGCATGTTATAGTAAGAGTGTGGAGGAGTAAGGGAGCTGTGAGCTTTCAGAGGCCTTGTCTGCCCTGCCACTTTTTGTTGCCAAAAAGGCGACCAAACAGTGAGAGTGTTTTCACTGCTGTGTGACTTTTGTTGGGAAAAACACCCAGTTTTGGTGACAAAAAACTTCCAGCTCTGTGAAACACTTGTTTTTTCCCCTCCCTTTGTTGTCCACAAATAGTGTCGGCTCTGCTGTTTGTTTCGTTGGTTCCACCAGGATTCCACAATGCCTTGCTCTGATGGCTCTGCTCAGGGTCCTATGATCTCTGCTGCCCTGCAGGGATGTGCCCCTCCCTTTTCAAAGCTCGGGGAAGTATCTGACCGCTGAGTGAGCTGCTCCAGTGGCAGAGCAAATGAAGAGCAAATCATTGGAATGCGTCTGTTCTGTCCTGCTAGGAACACAGTGGCGGGTGGGCTGCTGCTGCAGGGGGAGGGCTGGAGAGGCGGCTGGGCTGCTTTGACATTCCTCAGCACAGAGAGCTCCCAGAGCTACAAGGGAATCCTAAGAAGTGCCAGGATCAGCTCCACTCTCCCACAGCACAGCTCTGTGGGATGCTCACCCACGCTGCATTGCTCTATCTATCGACGGGGGAGCTAGCCAGGTGGCCATGAAATATCGACAATGGGAGGCAGAAAAACCCGGTTTGACTGGTGTTCACTTTTGGTGACTTTTGCATGTGGACAGTACTTTTGTCACTAAACCTTCCCAGTACAGACATGGCCTGAGGCTCTACATAAGATTAGCCAATCCTATAGCACTCTGACCTAAAAGGAGAATTAAAGAGATCTGTTTTCCCCTTTACAGTTTTTCTTTAGTCATTTACTGATTTCTTTTTGCCTGGGAAGATTTCAGGGTGGGAGGTTAAATTATGAAACTTGCTCACCGTAGCTCCTAATAATTTCTTGCTCTGCTCTTCTTCAGAGACCATTGAAAGCAGATTCCCTTAGGGTGTGTCTAAACTACATGGCTCCGTCAACGGAGCCATGTAGATTAGGCTGATCGGCAGAGGGAAATGAAGCTGCGATTTAAATCATCGCGGCTTCGTTTAAATTTAAATGGCTGCTGCGCTCTGCCGATCAGCTGATGATCAGCTGTTTGTCGGCAGATCGGGGCAGTCTGGACGCGCCGTGGTTGACAAGGAAGCCTTTGTTGACCGACACAGGCATGCCTCGTGAAACCAGGTTTACCTGCGCCGGTCGACAAATGCTTCTTTGCCCTGATCTGCCGACAAACAGCTGATCATCAGCTGGTCGGCAGAGCACGGCAGCCATTTAAATTTACATGAAGCCACGATTATTTAAATCGCGGCTTCATTGCCCTCTGCCGATCAGCCTAATCTACATGACACACCCTTTGAAAAGAGAGCTCTCTACCCCCAGTTTATTTTGGGTTAGGCCTTGTTCACAGAGGATGTTAATCCTGCTGCTGTGACCTTTGGCTTCCTCCAGCTCAACTTGTAAAATGTGAAGAATCAATAAATTAAATGAATGTGTAAAACATTTAAGATTCTGCATGTACCTGCCTCTTCCAGCTCCCTGTGGAGACAGGAACTACTTAAACAGGGCCAGCAGCTGTAGCACGATTCCCTGATGCTGGAAGAAGCTCTTCGTGCTGCCACGAGGAAAGCATACAACTTTCGAGTGATTTTGCCACCTACCACCCGGGACAGTGTATTCTATAGCTAGAGCAAGCATGGGTCCACTGAGAAAGTGTTAAGAACGCCAGACAGCCATGCACCATGCAGGGAGTCAATCCATAACAGTATCACTTCAGCAAAAGGACTGAGGGTCGATTCATCTCTGTATGACACATTGTCTGGTTTCCCTATTCCACTTCCAGGCAGAGATCTGTGAGGGCAGGTCTTGCTCTGCCTAATCTGCATAGCTCTTGAGCGATTTCCCCAACATTTTAGTATGAAAATGCCTCTCGCGCGTCCCTCCGATCAAAGACGCATTGGAAACCACAAGGATGCATTTGCAACTTTCCAGGTGGATGCAGGAATTGGCTGGAGTCACCCTCTGCACATTTCAGTGCTCACCGAAAACAAGGGTCCAATGACACTATGAGCTCAGGTCAGGGCAAGCTGGGGCTGTGTCAGAGGGGAAAGGAAGCGGGGGCACCTTGGTGCACAAGAGCTGGCTGAGCTGTGGCAAAAGCCCAGCAGGGAGCTATTTAAAGAGCTGGCAGGAACCTGAGTTGCAATAGGACCATACCTGTAAGAAATTGTAAGTCGCTTCCACCGCTGGGTTGCATCCAGCTCTGGCAACACTTCAGCCTTGACTCAGAGCACACCTTTCCCTGTTATAATCCTCCACTCCTGGGCCTCCCGCTCCCGGGAGTAGGTATGTGGAGTTCTAGAAACCTCTCCTAAGACTTACTCTTTCAAGTTTCCTGGCGTACTTGATCCCATATGGAAAGTTTTCAAGCAGCCAGGGGTTTTTTTATACAGAGGACTAAGCAGAGACATGATTTCTCTTCCTGCTTTCCAGCAGAATTTCACAGCATGCTTCTCTCCCTGTCTGTGTGTGTCAGCACGTGAAAATCAGCATAAATTTAGAAACCATTTGGCTCATGACAGAAACCCACTCAGACCGAACAGGAGGTCATTAAAGATGGGAGAAAATGACGCGGGTGGCATTAGCCCCTGCTTCTTCAAGAAGCTCTGATCTGGAGCGCTCAGCTGCTCTCATTTGAAGAAGAGCACGCCTGTGGGGAAGAGATGGCAGGAATATTTGCATTTCTAAGTCACAGTTTCAGGAGGAAACAGCTTTTCATGCAGCTGCTGGCAAAGCTCACACCATTTTCAAGGGATTTTGCACCTTCAGTTCAGACACAGATGGGTGGTTCCGAGGCTGGGTAAATGCTTAGATTTGCCACCTTTTGGAGAAAGATGCTGCTGAGCTGAGTGTAATGATTCAGCTTGAATACCTCTTCCCACGGCTCCCAAAGCAACACACTCTGCCATGCAAACCAACGCCATGCGGTCAGAAACCCTGAGCAGTGCTTTATGCACCCTTCCTTCCAAAGCCCCTCCCAGATACTTTGCCTGAAATGCAGTCACCTATGGGACAGAGGAGAAGAGAGCAGCAAGGAAAATAATTTTGACCATCAACACTGGTACAAACTCTGGTTCTCCCCCACAAAAGGCATGTGGTACCTTATACTGTTAGCCCGCTGTGGTTGGAAAACGTACCAACCGAAAGATCTACACTGGGGGTGGGCGTAAGAACCTCCATGGGACGGATCCGGCCCACCAAATAGGTTGATCCAGCCCATGGCGGCCCTGCCGCTCGCCCACCCCTAGGCCAATCAGGGCATGGGGGCGGGAGAAGCGAGAGAAGTTTCCTCCACCCTGCCCCCGCCCTATGAGGAGTGTGGTGCTCACCACACACTCCTGGCAGAGAGAGAGGAGGCTTCACGTGCTCTCCCGCCCCCAAAGCCCTGATTGGCCTGGGGACAGTAGGGTGAGTATGGAAGTCTCCTCCCATCACCAGGAGCAGGAACCTCTGGGGCAGGGGGCAAAGGCGCTCCACCAACCCCAGACCAATCATGGTCTGTGGATGGGGAAGCAGGGAAGTATCCTGGCCCCGCCCCTTACACTTGAGGCCCCGCCCTTTCCGGTACATTTAGGGGCCACTTCAAACATTTCTGAAGTGGCCCCCAGCAAAAAAGTATTGCCCACCCCTGACCTACACGCATTGCACCACACAGAACTACATGTTTCTGTCTCACAAACATGCAGGGCTAAATTGAGTCAACTGAAATTTTAATGCCGGCTTCCCAGGAGAAATTTCAAAGCGGATGCTTAGATAAGAAACACATCCTATCCAGGAGCAACAACCACAATCTCTCTCTCACATATAGCCTCCTTTTTAAGCACTGCAGGAGAAAAGAATTAGGCAGAAGAAGTTGAACAGAAATGATTTCTTCAAAGGAAATACTTCATATGCACAAAAGCCCCAGCCTGAACCAGTCTTCGATGAGACTCATGAATACTGATTGTTTTTTCATCTCAATATGAGCAACACCACAGAATGGAGAATTCCCCTGCCGTTGGGAGCAAGAACCGGATCCCAGTGCTGAGAACATGCTACGGTCTCTTGGCTTGACCTTGTCTGGTGGCCTCATCTCCATCACTGGCTGATGGGTTGCAACGGCAACTGCTCCTCCGACGTTGCTGGGCTTGCTTGCGCCCGTGACATCCAGGGCCATGCTTTCTTCTCTGTAACAAGAGACATGTAACAAGGCCCTTTGTTAGCAGGGAGATGACAAAGGCAAGGAAGGTAGTCAGCCAGTCTCAGGGCTCTGGTGGGCTTACAGAAAACAGAAACATTTAATATTGGAGAACGATGGGTAGTTCTGGGGCACCTTAGATACTAACAAAAATATAGACAGTATCAGGAGCTGTCATGGCCAAAGCCCACTTGATCGGATGATGAGCTGGAGAGGAATAACTGAAACTAAGTATTTTATAACAGAAAAAAGAACTGTACCCATCAGTTGTAGGACTAATGAAACTAATTCAGTGGGCTGGAAGTGCCCCTTGCTTAGTTTTTGGTGTAAAAATGAGGTGTTTAAAGTGTAGAAACCATTTTCATATTTAGCTAGAAGCCATCTTGTATATCAGAAACCATTTCAGCTTTTCTCTCAAGCACGTAGACCAGAGTGAACTTTCTGTCACCCCGTGAGAAGAGGCCTACAGGATGGGCTATGGGTATGTGTTAATTGGGCTGGTTGGGACAGGAGATGTACTCCCTCATACCTGTCTGCCATCTTGTTGATAAGGCTTTGTTTTTCCAAATTTAATTGAGGATTTCTGTAATTAGATGCCCTGACGTCAGACTGTTTAGCTAAGGGTATAAAGATACTAGGATTGATTGTATTAGCAGCCTTACTGGGCCCGGCTCTGCTGTGACCACGTTTGGCTCATGCTGTGCTTTATTAATTAATAAAGCTGTTTGTTAGCTGCCTAAACACAGAGGAGCGTGTTTTTGCTTCAACAAAAGGCAGGGAAGACTGGCTTTATAATGCGACATCCAGTTAATGTCTTTGTTCAAGCCCAGAGAAACAGAGTCAAATTTGCAGCTACATGTCAATTCCCCACTCTCTCTCTGTAATTCACGACAAAGGTGAAATTCCTTTGTATAAGAATGGCTACCTTTAAATCCATGATTGAGTGCCCAGTCAGGTTAAAATGTTCCTCCATAGGTTTGTGTGTACTACCACATGTTTCTATTTAGGCATTTTTTAAATGTTATAAGCCTCCTCCATCCCACTGCCACGAGGCCGGCAGCTGGAGACCGACCAAAGCTGGGAAGTGAAAGGGTCAGCTTAATCCTGATGGGGCAGCTACGCAAGATTTTGGGGAGGAGGCAAACGATACATTTTCACTGAAAGGAACAAATCGCTGCTTTCAGCATAGGGTTGCTTCACCAAGCACAGGCTGTCCCGCGGCTTAGGGCAGGAGGAGAGAGGGAAGACTGAATCCACTTGAAAGTGGAAAGGATGTTCAGGCAACTACAAAGTGATTCAAATGTGGCCGTGATGCCGCGTTGAACACCCTGACTCATGCCGAGTGTGTCCCAAGACCTTTAACAACCTCAGTGGGTCTGGAACCTGAATTTTACATTTCCTGCAAAGGGAACTCCTCTCCTGGGCCAGTGGTTTAGTTTGGACCTGAAGGCACTTTGCTGAATCCTCTGCAGCATTTACCGCAGAACGTTATTTTTCTGCCAGTGTCTCCCATTCAAGGACTGAACAGCCTCCAACCTACTTGATTGTCGAGCTGACCAGATCACAAACAAAGGTGGTGGGGCTGCAGGATGCTTTATTGACAGCTGTTTCTCTGTGTGATCGGGGAGGACGACAAACACAGCTGGATTTTCTGGCACAGAGTCCACCAAAGAGAGACTAGGCAAAATGCTCAAATCATTTGCCTGAAATTCTTTGCTCGGCCCTGGGATGTCTTACCTTGGGCTTCTGTTTTCCTGTCTCTGGAGTTCCCAGGGTCCTCCTTGATAACTCCCAGCTCCTTTTCCCAGTTGGCCCAATCAATCTCTTCCACTCTGGAGACAGAAAATACAACAATTTCCCCTGTCAGCTGGCAGACAATGAGGCACAGGGGCAAAACATTCTGACCATACAGCTGCATAAGGCCACATCAGTGCCATCCTACTGACGTCTGCCCTGATGATGATTTTATCAGCACAGAACTAACAACTTGCTGGCAGCGGCTGCACCACAAAAGGCTTTGTTGCCAAAGGAGCTAGTAACCCTGTGAGGTGTGGTCATTCAGTAGCTTCCTCCAGGTTGTGAACAGTTGCCCTCAGACCTTCGTCCATCTCGTGCTTATCAGCACATCTGGCTACCCACATTCTCTGTGCTTGCTTATCCGTTGCCATGTGACCCAAGCCCTCCCTTTCAAATGACATTTTTCTATGTCACTTATAACTGTACACCAGGGGCGAATGAGAGTTTTGCGGGGCCCAGGACAGCACAATTTCGTGGGGCCCCCCTTTGGAGAGAAAATAGAAAAAAGGCATCAAATGCGCAAATCGAAGACTATTTTTCATATTAAATGTGAATTGGGTAAATTTGATAGAACCTTAATTTAGTTGGATAATTTTTATTTTAATTATATTGTAATTCATTCTCAAACACAATTCTGCTCTAATAATTAAACATTTTAATTTGTATTTAAGTCTACTAGAGCTGTCTAGCTCTTTTGGCAGCGCATTCTTCAATTATGTCAGTAAAGTCCATTTCTTTACACAGGTCGTTTTCAATCGATATAATCGAAAGACCTACAAAACGCTCCTGGCTCGCAGTAGATTCTCTTTGGCTGCCTATGGCTGGTATTTGCCATGCAGCGTTGGATGTTTGGCAGCCAGGTAGCATTGGGACTTGCGGGGGCCAGGTGGAGTGTGGGTGTTGAGACTTGGGAGGGGCAGGGGGTGTGTGGGTGTTGGAGCTTGGGGGGGGGGCAGGCAGTGTTGGGGGGAGGCAGCATGTGGCTGTTGAGGTTTGGGGGCCAGGCAGCATTAGGTGTTGGCATTTGGGGGTGACAGGCAGTGTGTGGGTGCTGGGATTTGGGGGGCAGGCAGCGTGTGGGTGCTGGGTCTTGGGGGGGCAGGCAGCGTGTGGGTGCTGGGTCTTGGGGGGGCAGGCAGCGTGTGGCTATGTGGAGGATGGCGCACAGATGGGCCCTAGGGAGGACCAGCAGGCAGGGGTGTCTGACTCATCAGACAGGCCAAAATGACCATTTCAGCCTCTCCAACAGCTCCTGGCTGGGTGGGGGCAGCTGGCAACTCCCCCTGCTCCCAGGGACGTGTGTGTGTGGGGGGGGCTGTGCTGCGCCCATGATTGGGGGGTGGTGGGAACTGGCGAGAGGAGACGGGGTATCCCTGGCAGGCGGGTCGCTCTGCCCCCAGGCGTGGCGGGAAACAGGTCTGGGCTCCCCTCGGGGGAGAGACCGCGCCACCCCCAGCTTCTCTATGGGCGGGGCAGGAGGGTGGAGCAGCAGGATACTTGGGCACCATGGCCAGACATTGCCCTTCGCCTCCATGGCAACAAGCTGTCGCGGCACGCATGCCGCAGGCTAACGGAGCTGCTCGTGGACACGCAGCGAAGGGCACCGGCGGAGGCAGCTTCAGCAGGTAAGGGCAGCAGCGGCAGATATAGGGCAGAGCGAGCAGGGCTGGCACGGGGCCTATTGAAGCGCGGGGCCCGGAGCAACCGCCCCGCTCGCCCTGCCCTATATCCGCCACTGCTGTACACTTCCAAGTCATACTAGGTCTACTTCTCTTTCTTGTTGGGTTTCCTGGCTTCCAACGGACTGCCGTAATCGGTAGTTGGTTATGATCCGTTTGTAATACACCCTAGTCACTGATGTCCTGTCTTACAAATTATTTGCGATAGAGACCTTGCTTTAGCCATTTTTCTGACCTCGTCGTTTGTCTTTTCCTTTCCTCATCGCTTCCTCCTAAGATTCTCCACAAGCATTTAGGATGAAACACATCTAACGTCTGAGCATCTGTTTTCTTAAGTTGCCAGCCAGGTTTCACTGCTATGGCTGGTGTTTAAATAACCCCAGGACCCTGGAAGAAGGACGCACTTAACGAACTGAGTTTTCCTGAGCGATCCCACAACAAAAAGTCTGCAGGCATGGAACAGCACAGTGCTGCCCAGGTTCCGTGCCATTGCCACCACGCTCCGAACGTGGCTACCTCTGCTGCAGATATGCCAAGCCCCGCCTCTCATGGACGAGGGGAGTGTTGCCACCTAGTGGTTCACTTCGCATGGAGCAGCAGCGTCACAGAGCAGCAGTAAACAATTTGTTCAACTGGTTAACTACAGCTGCAGGTGGCAGGGGCTGCTATGGTTCAGCTCTGCTGCGGGGGCTGCTCTGGCCTGGCCCCACCGTGGGTGGCAGGGGGTTGCTTCAGCCCCACCGCCCACCCCAACCTAGGTCCTGCTGGCTCACCTGCTGTGGAGGGTGGGACCCTCTGGTTAACCTATTAGCCAGTAAGCAAACTGGTAAGCAAATGCGTTACCAGCAAACTGGTTAATCTTTAACATCCCTACTTGTGAGCCCCTGCAACTCCCTTTTGGGTCAGGGCCCCCAATTTGAAAAGCTCTGGTGTTCCCCATGACATCAGTTTAGTAGAGTGTAAAAGCACACAAAAGACCAGAGTTCATGGGGAGAAACCAGATGTCATAATCCGTGATGCCTTTTTCATGGCAGTGAATTTTGTAGGGCCCTACAAATAAGCAAACCCACTGGGCTCCCCCATTCACACAGAATGCCAGCACAGCAAGACAGAATTCAGCCTTCATTTGCTACCTTACCTGAAACACCACCTCTCATCTTTCTCATCATCAAGGCTCACGGACAAGAAGCAGCCAGATCTCAGCTTCCTTCTTGGCCACCACAGCCAGGACTTCTCTATTTCCAGAATGGCAATGGCTCTCTGAGGATACAAGTCCATGTTAGAGAGGGCCTGGCACAGCCACAGCCCAGTTGCTGATCTACCCTAAGTTCTGGTGAAGTCTTCCCTGCCCACCAAGTACCATAACTTGGAAAGGCACTTTTGTAACCCGACCACAATTGTTCCTTCCCTGTGAGAGGTCACCGTGTCAGCCTGTAACTTTAAAAACAACAAGTAGCCCTGTAGCACCTTAGGGAATAACAAAAAATATATAGTATCATTGAGCTTTCATGGGCAAAACCCCACTTCATCAGATGAATTGGAATGGAAATAACAGAAACCAAGATATATATAAAAACAGCAGAAGTACCTGTTAATTGTAGGGACCTGTGTTAATGAATATAGGACCCATTCATAGCTTTTTGAAGCAAAAATGCAGAGAACAATCCGAGAACATGCCTGACACCTGCAAAAGGGTTAAATATCTGTCTCTTAACATGGCTTTGCTCCCACAGTATGCTCGACCAACGAAAGGTTTGTGATGCTGTCAGGTTTTAGCCAATGTTTTATTGGCTGAAAGTGCTATTACTCAAGCTGCCAGGAGAGCATGCTCACACAAAGACTCTGGAAGACCTCCCTGACCCAGAATCAGCTCTGGCAGGTTGAGGAGTTAGAATAAATCTCCCAGTAAACTCAGCTGTTAATCTCCCTCAACAAGAACCATCTGCTCAGCTTCACTTCCTCTTCCCGCCCAGAGGCAGGGAATTTGCAAGGCAGCAGTCTTTACAAGTAGATCTGGAAGGTGCACAGCTCAGCACTTCAGACACCAAGACAACAGGTGCTAGAGGCACATGGAGAGAGAAAGATCTCATCACGCTTTCACCACTTTAAATCCACTTCAGAGCTCAGAGCAAACATGTCAGATCGGATGCACAGTGGGAGAAGATGTGTTACAAATAGCTCCCATGGGCCCGCCTGTTCTAAGGCCTGCATGGGAGTCCAGAGGAGCAGGGGGACAGACTTACCTGCAGCTTCCAGATGCTCTTGCTGTCACCAGAGACATTGGTGACCGTCTCGCTCATGAGCGCGATCAACATGTTGAGCAGGAGGATGTAGGTCAGGATCACAAACAGCAGCAGCATGAGCAGGACAAAGTATTTGAATTTCACATGCTCCTGGAACTCCAGGTCCCCCATCCCAATGGTGAACTTGAAGAGCTCCAGGGAAGTGCTCAGCAGCCCCCTGTAGGCCCCACCGCCCTTATCGTCATCCTCTTGGGCTACAGTCGTGTTCTGGGAAGCCGGGGGGGCCTCCCTCGTGAGCGTGACCAGAGCTGTAACAAAAGCAGAACAATGATTCTTCCTTGGCAGGTCTCTTCCTGGTAGGTCTGCCAGTAACCTCATGCTGAGTCTGTTCTCACCTGCCGCAAAGCCAAAGAGGAAGATCCCGTAAACCATGAGGAAGCGTAGCAGATCCCGCAGGATGGTCTAGAGACAGAGTAGCAGGCAATGTTATTAATCACCAGTAACCTCACATGATATTTATACAGCACAAAATTACCAGGACAACAGGAAACCAGTGCGCCTATCAAATAATGATATTTGGGCTCTGCGTCTGCTCTGACAACATTAATTCATTAATCCCCACAGTCCCTCGCAAGTGAGGCAGGCCAGGAAGTATCCATGTTCCTATCAGACCTGGCAAACTCAGTACACCTAACTCATTGCTGTCATGGTATTTATCCACAATAGATGGTGTGTGAGGTATCAAATGGACGCTTAATGCCATCCTGGTAATCAGAAACATTGTGGGTACGTCTAGACTACAGGGTTTTGTCGTCAGAAGTTTTGTCGACAGATACTGTCGACAAAGCTTCTGTCGACAAAGAGCGTCTAGACTACGTCCAGTTCTGTCGACAAAGCAAGCTGCTTTGTCGACATAACAGTGTGGACGCAAAGGACAGTTTAGATGCAATAATGCCTTCTATCAACAGAACTCTGTCGACAAAAGGTGTTATTTCTCGTAAAATGAGGTTTACCAGCGTCGACAAAACTGCTGAGTTCTGTCAACGTTATGTCGACAGAACTCAGCGGTAGTGTAGACGCAGGTTTAGTTTTGTTGACAAAAGTCCACTTTTGTCGACAAAACCCTGTAGTCTAGACACACCCTGTGAGCGGTAAGTACCGGTGTTGAGAAATTCTAGGGATGCACCTAAAATATTTGGAGAATCTGTATTCTAGGTAGGGTTGTTAAGCAGCTTTTGTCAGACACAGTGATGTAGACTTTCCTCTCCACCTCCTTTCTAATCTGAATTAAACATTTTGAACCAATACACAGGAAGTCCTAAAGTCAACAGGTTGTCCAGGGAGTGGGGAGGCGGGTTGAGATGTGAAACCAACAGGCGAGAGTCCATAGGAGTCTGAGCCCCAAGGGTTCCCCTGCCTCTAGAAAAGAAGAGGAATACTGGAGAAGAACAGGGCATTTTGTGATCCATTTCACTACGGAACGCTCTTGGCAGAGGGGGACAGTTCACCACAACCTGGATCCTGAATTGAATGAAGATTAGCAAGGTCTCCACAAGGCTTTTGAGGGTGAGAAATGTTTTGAGGCACAGGAGCATAGCCTGTTACGGTTCTGATTAGTCTCTTAGAAACGTGTTATGATTCTGTTTTATTACACAGGTTCAACCTCTCTAGTCCGACACCCGCAGGACCTGACCGGTGCTAAACCAGAAAATGTGCTGATCCACAGGAGATCAATATTGTCTAGCAGCATCTCCAACATTTTCACTGCTTGCAGGGCTCTCAGAAGTCATTTAGGGGTCTATTAGAGCTAAATAACAGCACAGGACACTAAGAGCCAGGACTGGTGGCTGTAAACAAACTTTATGGGACCATGGGAAACTTGGCCACACTCATGAGAAGTGGACACACAGCTCACTAAAATCATGCCGGACTACGGGTGTTGCCAGACCAGAGAGTGCCGGATTAGAGAGGTTCCACCTGTAAAACCATCTCTGTTTCTATTGTCCTTACTCACTTGAATTTGTGATTTTCTGTTCTTTGAAAACAAACTTTTTCTTTCTTTATTATACATTCATCCTGTGGCTGCGAGATTATGTAACGAGTGCCTCTGCCATCGAACCAAGTGAGCTGGTGGCTACATGAGGCAGGGGTCTTGGTAATTACTGTGACTGTCCAGTGGCAGGGGCTGGGCCCCATTGGGAAACTCTTCTGAAGTGTTCAGGGACTGTTACCTACAATGTGGAGCAAGGGCTGGCAGAGTTCTGGGCAGACTGTCTGGAGCAGGCCCACCAACCGGGGACAGAGGAGGGGGTCAGCTGGGTTCCCGACTATCATCACTGCTACTGTGGCAGCAGTGGCAGCCAAAGCCCCACGCCCTTTAAATCGCCACTGGAGCCCCAGGCAGCATGCTCCGGATGGCTGAGAGGGCTGGTGGGGAGGGGTGCAGTCTGGGAGGTGAGGGTTACCTCTTCCCAGCCCCGCCTCTGAGGCCCCCACCCCTCCACCTTGCCCAGAGGCCCCGCAATTCTGTCAACCCCTCTGGCAGGGGATATCAAGGTGACACACAGGCCTGAGTGCCCCAAGAAAGGGTCGCAGAAAAAGTTCGGAGCAGATGCAAAGGCTGAGACTTGCTCAAGTTCGCGCTGCAGTTGGGCAACAGCACTGAGCTTAGCACTCAGGAGTCCCTGGCTCCCCATCCTGAGGCCTTTCCTCCAGACCCCGCTGGTTCCACAGGCCAAATTGGACCTTACAGCCGAACCTCAGAGCTAGACACCTCGGAACGTGGAAGAGAAATGCTGCTTTTAACCTTCTTAATGGAAACGAAATACGCACAGAAACAGTTTCCTGACCTTGTCAAATCTTTTTTTTGCAAACACAGTACTGCAGTGTATTTGCCCTTTTTGTTTGCTTTTTGGTCTCTCGTGCAGCCTGTTTGCATACTTTCAATTCCAAACGAGGCGTCTGCTTGACTGGTCAGTTTATAACTCTGTGGTGTCGTTCTCCCTGAGGTGCTGGAGTGTCTGGAGGGACAGTGAAGCCAATCTGAGATCATTTCTTGTAATGTCGAAGTGAATTGGTTTTCATAGAAGAGACTGGTTGGCAGCCTGGCTCTGTCCTTGCAACTGAACCCTGAACGGTACAGCCCATCCCGTTCCTCCAGAGCTGCCTCCCTCTTTCACTCCCACAGCCTACGGCTGATGCCTCTCATCTCCAATGTGCAACATCCCCTGCTTCTCCAGCATGGAATGCCACATAGAAATCTTCCTTGGCACCTCAGTCCAGACTTGCCAGCAGTGGGAAACATCTCCTGGACTCTCTCTCTCTCTGTGCGTGTGCATGAGAGAGAGAGAACTGTGTGTGTGTAGTCTGTGAGTACTCTGTATGTGTGTACACATGAATTCTGTGTATACTCTGTGTATTTTGTGTGTACTATATTGGTGTGTGTGTGTACACTTGTACTCTGTGTGTACTCTATGTGTACTCTAGGTCTATGAGGTGTGTGTGTGTGTGTGTACACATACTCTGTGTGTACTCTGTATGTACTCTGTGTATGCGAACGACAGGGTAGGTGGAGGCTGACCAACCTCACCTACTTTGGGGACCAGGACGAGTCCCAAAAAACTCAATTTTTTCTTGTGATTTGCTGCAGACTGAGCCAGGGGTCTGCTCCATGCATCGTTCCATCACCCCTGACAGAATAAATTGACACAAATCAGCCTGGTATTTCAATGTGCGCGGCCTAAGTACTAGCTGGATTCATGGCTCTGAGGGTCCTTACAGGAGAACAGTTGGATCGATGATCTCCACACTGACCTTCTGTATCATGACGCAATAGATTCCAGTCCACTGGAAGCCCCGAGTGTAGTACAGCATGTTCACCCATCCCAGCAGCAAGGACAATACCATGGTGGGCACGTAAACTTCCGAAGGCACAAGGTACAGCACGGCCGAAAGCAGCAGCGAGAATGCCTGGAGCAAGCTGGGGGATGCAATCGTAGTCACACAGTGGGTGAAACTTTCAATAGCAAACCCCTTTGGTGCCACACAGGGCGCAGCCAGCCGCATCTTGCTGGGTTACAAGAGTGGCAGCTAATCAGACCTTGCAGGTCTGGATTGGTTAGTAACAAAATCCACCTGCCACCTACTTTCTGCACAAGTTTGTTGCAGATGCGTTCGACTTTAGGGAAGTTCACATTATAGAAAATCTCAGCTATAATTGGCCTGACTTCCTTCTCCTATCCCCTGGATACATTCACATACCAGTGGAGTTACATATGCATCACTGGTGTGTGTGTGTGTGTCTCTCTCTCTCTCTCTCTCTCACACACACACACACACACACACACACACACACACACACACACACTAAAGTCTCACACACACACACACACACTAAAGTCTCTCCCCCTTCACAAAAGCACCTCACTCTTCATCTGCTGAGTTCAATGTACTTTATGAACCGAGGTCAGTCCCCATTTTACAAATTGGTAAACTGAGTCACGGGAGAATAAAATTACTTGCCCAAGGCCATGACTTTAATGGGAGCCATTGGTGGAGCTACAAATGGACCCCAGGTCTGAGGCCTGGTCCAATGCTCTGTCCACTAGTCCACATGGTCAGATCTTAGTTATTGTGAGCTGATGTTGGCATGATCTGTATGACAGTCGCACCATGATACCCCAATGCACCGGGCATGGTACGAGTGAAAATAAGAGAAACACGGAGAGCTCATGATCTAAGAGTATGACAAGAGGCAACGGGTGGGTGGAAAGAGCCAAGAGTTGGTCGGAAAGATGAGAGAGCAGCAGAACAAACATCTTGTGTGTGAGAATTGGTCCCTTCTGCTCACCACCCGCCTCGCGACCTCTTGGCAGCCCAGCTGCCTCTTAACCCAGGTTTGATTTCACACAAACTTTCATGTCCCGCGACCGAAAGGACGTACAGAAAGACCTCAATGCAGCCATCGGAGAACACGTGCTTCAGGCTCCGCCATCTCCTCACGAAGTACAGAGTCTATGAGAAAAGAGACAAAGCAACAGGAGCAGTTCGTTCACGCAGCAAGACACACGTCAGTCGCCCACCCGGGAGCAGCCCAGACCAGGCCTCCTTATGGGCAGCTGGGCAGCGGGGGCTGGACAGCCCAGCCTCGGTTCCCCTCCCCACACGGAACTGAGGGATGGGAGGTGGGGGGCAACCCCGCCCTGGCCCTCACTGCCCGTCCCCAGCTGTGAGGAGCCACCCGCCAGTCCAGCCATGTGAGGGGCTGTCAGCCAAGGGATATGGGCACTGGCAGCCCAGACGTGGCCCACCCAAGAGGAGCCACCATGCAGGGGAGACCAGCCAGCTCGACCTCGGTTCCCCTCTCTGCAGGGAGATGCCAGTGGGATGGGTGGGGGGAGCTAGGCAGCCCAACCTCAGTCCCTCTCCCCATCAGGAGCTGCCATCCAGGGGGTGGGGACCTTGGCTAGCCCAGCTCTAGCCTCCCCAACAAGGAGCCGTGAGGGGAGCTGGCCAGCCCAGCCCTAGTTCCCCCCACCCTGTGAGGAACCTCTAGGGGAGCTGGCCAGCCCAACCCCGGCCCTCACTGCCCTGCTAGTCACTGTCAGCGAGGGGGGCTGGACAGCTCCCCTGGGAGGAACCTCTGTCAGAGCGGTGCCACCCTCATTGCCACAGGTGGCCTGGTAAGCCCCTCCCCCGACCTCCCAGCCCCCTGCCTGTCCTGAATTCTGCTCCCCTCTCCCATCCTCAGCCACTCACCCCATCCGGCCTCCGGTGCCTCCCCTCCCCCCTGTCTTCTAGCCCCCTGACCGGAAGGACCTGAGTAACACAGGGTAAATCTTCTAGTTATGGAAATAAGAGCCGTGTAACAACGTGCGGGGGGGGGGGGGGATTGTTCTATTTCAAAGCAATGAGATTAGATATCTCTGTACCTGAGCAATAATGAGATAAAAGCCTCCCAGGAAAACAATGATCTGTCCAATGAGCTGCAGGAAGGCGAGAGCGTTGAACTCTGCAGGAAATGGAGACTGTAAGATAAAAACAAGAATATGAAGATGGCTGTAGCCACCCAAAGCCCTTTCAACCCCTTATTCCTACGGCCCCAGCGTTCAAGCTCGCTTCCCCCTGTGCAAGGAAGCCAGCCCTACCTGTAACTGCAGGGGACGGTGGTAGGCAAGGACCGTGAAAATCGCCATGAATATAAAATAAGAGAAAAAACTAAAGTAAAACCTCCTAGCAGCAAATGAGTCCCATTTATGCTGAAGCAGTTGGTTTAGCGGCTCCAGAACTACCATCTTGTATCGATTCTAGGGGGAGAGGAAGAAGAAAACAAACATGTCACCAGGGATGTAGGATCACTATGAGGCCTTCTTAGTGCCGGGTTGGAACGTAGCGGTCAGGTGCCCTGTCTGCGGTGCCGGAGTTACACACAAGCTGAGTAAGCTACAGTGGAGGGCCTCAGATTATGGAGGTGGCTCTAAATTTAAAAAAAAAAAGTACTAGTTTTTTGTTGCATCCTCGCACATGTACCAATATAGACACAAATGTAAAATTATATAAATTCCTCACCATTAATAACAAACAAAGTCACACATTGTATTTCCCTAGGTTAAAACAATCCGAAATGCCACATTTATCATATGCTTCAGAATAGCAGATTTACCCGGCATTGCCTGGGTCCTTCAGGGCAGGGGGCTGGTGGGGTGGGGGGTGAACAAGTCAGGGCAGGCAACGGGGATTCTCTCCCTCCCCCACCCTCCAGTTCCCTGGCTGGCCTTTTCTCTCCCACCCCATCGGTAGGGCTCTTTCCCGCCACACCCATCTGGCAGCGCCCTTCCCCTCCCCCACCCCACCGTCTGGCAGGGCTCTTCCCCTCCCCCACCATCTAGCAGGGCTCTTTCCCACACCACCACCATGTGGAAGGGCTCTCTCCCTCCTTCCCCCCAGCACTGTGGCTTGGGAAAGGGGGACTTCCCATCTTGCCTGCCACAAGACTAGGTAAGAAGCCCCAACCCCTCTAGCCACTCTCTTGGTAGAGTAGCTGCCCCCAGTGGTCACTCTGCATATTGCTCTTCTCCAAACAGTCCCTCCCTTTCCATGCTATGGAAAACAGTCCCATTCCAGGGACTACCCATTTTTCTGGCACTACCAAACCCTGACCTTACTTTAAGTGAGCCTAAAAGGAAGCTGCATACTAAATTTGGTGTTCCTAGCTCCTACCATTTAGGAGGAGTTCTTGAACAAACAGGCTCACAGATGGACAGACCATCGCACATTTCTAAAATAGATAGAGGCCATTCTGCATCTGATTTTTAAAAAGTTGCCACAACTCACTGGTGTGTCACTGCTCTCAGCAAGGATCTCTAATACAGAGTTTTTCTCACAACTGTCTACAGAGGCCAAGTCATAGAGAGATACATGGACGGGTCCATAAGTCCATTCAGTGAACTTGCGAGACAGGTGCCGGTACTCCGGATCCTTGATCTCTCTTTGGAGAATGTGTCTGAAGATCTGAAAGGAAAGTTTATGTTGATTATACTAATGTTCGCATATACATTAAGATGTCAAATGAAATTCCTAGGGTACCTAAATTGTCTTCAGACCGGTAACCTTGCTTCCTGCATACAGGTATGTTCTTGGCCATACATATGATCTGGCCAAGAACTTGAGGCAAACTAAGCACAACTTCTACAAACTCTGTCAAAGGAGCGGCAACTTGCAACCCAGTTCGGAAGCTCCCAGCGGTGACTGAATCAAAACAGCTACTAACGCAATGGTCTGAAAGAGGTTTTCTTCATGCCTCCGCTCCTGCAGTGTCACTTTTGCTCATGGGACTGAAGCTCCCATGTGCAATAATATTGGAAGCACCTGCATCAGACCCAGCTTCTAGGCAAGGGGACTCACTCCATCGTTCTATTTCTAGCCATGCCTAGAGAATCACTCCAGTTGCATTTACCTCTACTTTGCCCGTCTTGGCAGCCAGTTTCAGTGGTGTTAACCCAGCCCGGTTCACTATTTCCTCAAGCTTCTCTGAGGGGTTAATCTTCGTGCCTGCCTTTAAGATCTCATCATACATGTTGCTCACTAACTCCGTGTTCTGCTCGGTGTCATCAGCAATCATCACCAGGGCATGGAGCACTGTGTTGCCCAGGGAATCCTGTTCACGGAGCCGGGCTTTCTGGTAGGGGTTATCAAGGAGGTATTGTACCACGTCAAGCTGGTTGGTGCAAGCAGCCAAGGAAAGGGGAAGTTCGCCTGGAGAGATGAAGGCAGGTTTGAAAAAAAATAAGTAGCTTTAGGAGGAACGTTAGGTATTTATCTTTGGCCAGGTATACACTAGACCTGGAAGGTCGAGGTGCAGTACGCAACTCCAGCTATGTAAAATTTGTAGCTGGAGTTGGCTTACCGTAAGTCCAGCTTGGTGTTGGCTTCCCTTACTCCTCACGACTGTAAGGACTACAGGTGCCAGCCAGAGCTGCCTTCAGCATTCGATTTATGGGTCTTAACTAGACCCACTAAATCAAATGCCAGAAGAGCGATCTCTGGCGCAGTGAGTGAAGATGCGCCCTTAGTTTGCAAAGTCTTATTACTGTAACAGTAATGAGGTTTTTCCTCACCAAATCTCTGCTTTCAGGCTTGGATGTTTTGTAGTTAGTTGGTACAGTAAAACAATCCCTCTGGGAGCAGCTGAATCAGTTTGTCAGACTCAAATTTTGGCTGCACCGGTCAGCGTCCCCTCTCCCCGCCATCTATTTTTGAGTTCAGTCCACACATGAGGGGCAGGGGTTTTGAGGCAGCCCCATGTCCATAGACAGGGACAAGGGCACACATCTGAACATCAGGAGGCAAGCACTGACTGGTTCGAGGGAGAGCTCAGTCTGGGCAAGAGGGCTGACTACCCCAGTAAGATGGGACACTTGGGGTTATGGGATGCGGGAGAATGCACCTAACGAATGGAAAGTCAAGCCCTGGAAGGGACAGGGTTCCCAGCTAGCAAGCCGGAGCCTGCACTGCACGCTTACCAAAATAGAAACACACTCCTTCCTTCTTCTTCCTGAAGAATTCGCCATGGGCTCTGGCATGGACGTCAGCTCCATTCTCCACCAGCAGCTTTACTAAATCTAGGTGCCTCTTTTCTATGGCAATGTGGAGTGCAGTCTGGCCTAAGGAGCCAGGAATTATAAGTCAGAGCTTGATGTGATGGCCCCATGGACAGAAGGAGCAGGAAAGGTCTTTCCAAAGCCCCGCCAGCAGCAATACTGACAATGCGATGAAATCGTCAGGGACCCCCAGACCAACTGTGGGCAGGGAACTGGTGGCAAATGCTGACTTTGCAACAGCGACCACTGGAAATGCAATTTGGACACTGAGCCCATGAGCTGGCAGATGCAAACTCCCCCAAGACTATCAGGGGCTGATCAGTGTAACTTCTCTTAGGGTTATGATAAGATCTCAAATCTGACCTATGAATTCAAGACCATGAAGCTACAATAAAGATACACATGGGATAAATACACATGCACAGAGTAGCATGTTTCTTTGGAATATTTGCTATTAAAAGGATAAATCTACTTAGCAGATTTCTAAGTTGTTATTTTTAAATGTAACTTGTTTTCACTGATTAACACTATATCATCTTTTTTTCCTTCTCCAAAGCACTTCACAAACCTTAACAATAGAACCTCATCGTAGTCCTGGCTAAATAAGCCAGTATTACCCCCATTTTTCTGATGGGGGAATTGAGGCATAGAGGTTAAGTGAAATGCTCAAGGACAGAAAAGTGGGTGTCAGAGTCAGAATTAGAACTCAGCAGTGCCCAGCCCCCTTTTCTGTGCTCAGTATACCCCATTCCACAAACGAGGAACTCCATCATGCTATCAACTATGCACCCATCCAATTCCCAGTACATGTTGACCTCTCTAGTCCGGCACTCTTTGGTCCAGCAACACCCATAGTCTGGCATGATTTTAGTGAGCCGGATGTCCACTTCTCATGGGTGTGGCTTAGTTTCCCATGATCCCATAAAGTTTATTGACAGCCCCCAGTCCTGGCTCTGTGTTCTGTGCTGTTATTTAGCTCTAATTTACCCCAAAATGACTTCCAAGAGCCCAGTAAGCAGTGGAAGTGTTGGTAATGCTGCTAGTCAATACTGACCTCCTGCGGTCCAGAACATTTTCTGGTTTGGCACCGGGCAGGTCCTGCAGGTGCCGGACTAGAGAGGTCTAACCTGTATCTTCCATAGCTTCTGTCTTGCTGATTGTTAATCCCAAGGTCAGACACACAGCCCCGGAGAACACTTACCTGCATAGTAACAGTCCTTGCATGCAATATTGACAAGTGGTTTTTTAGTCTTAGTCTTCTGGTCTATTTCTAGCAACAGTGGAATAGTGGCGTTGGTCCCATCTTTTAAATTCAGCAGGGCTTTCATTAAGCAGGTCTTACCCGTCTTGGCGTCTAGCAGAGAGAGAGAAAGACAGGGGAGCTCAGAGAGGGGCATAGTTGGTACCATAGTGTACAGAACACATCAGTTTCATCTTGCCTAGAACTCAACAGCCAATGTAGCATTACATAAATTAATTAAAAGTCCCTTTCCCACTGTATTTCCAACCTGCACTGGAAACAAAGAGCTTAAAAATAAATACTTGCTCAGCACTTTTCATCCACAGATGGGTAAAAGTATCGTGAGCTCCATTTTACAGATGGGGAGAGTAAGGCATGGAAAAAGGAAGCAATTGGCCTGACATAAGGTCAGCGGTGGTGCTGAGAACGGGATGCCGACCCCATGCTCTAATGCTGAGGCCACACCAACTCTTGTTTGTAGCTGCAAGAAGTTCAGAGACTCGTCCAGACTTTGGATGGGTGGAAGGGCGTATTGTGCGCAGGGGGAGTCGTAAGCCTACAAACTTTTCGTCTGGTGCTTATTGAAAGCGAGCAACAATCCCTTTGAGCTACGCGGGCCATTACCAAGGCATGCGTTTGTTAAATGACCAGAGAGCACTGAGCGTATATACCTGTATATTCTGTATTGCAAAGAAATTTGGAGGTCTTTTTCAAGTAATCAGACAAACCATCCAGCTCTTCTGGGTTACCCCTTGCGACTGCACCAAAAAGCCGATCTCTATCAAAGTAATTTGCGTCCTGTTGGCTACTGGAGAAATGGGAAGAGTTAAGCATATTCTAGACAGTAAACAAGCGAGTCTGCACCAGTCGACCCTGTGCTGCTTGGATTTCGCCGTAAGGGGAGCGTTGGGCCCGGCTGTTTGGCAAAAGAAAGAATAAACTTTCAAGTCAAACAACAAAAAGAGAGTTCATTCCCACAACCCCTTTTTCGGAATTGGCCTCAGAACCTTCTGGTTCCAGACAGAGTCGCACTGCCTGAGTGAGGGGGAAAGAAGAATACAAACCCCCTCTCCAAAAGTGTACCACCCCCGCCTGAATGCAAGAGAGTGAAAATCCTGCAAAGTTTCTGGCACCCTCTTGAATTTCACTTGGCCACGGCAGATCCCACAATGACTTACTTTCTGGCAAGTCCTGGTCGATAATTCAAATTAACCTTGATCGTTGGAGAAAAGTTACTGCTCTCCTTCTGAAAAGGAGTCTCCATGGGTGGTTTCTCCTTCCCTCCACGGGCCCCTTTGCTTTCGTCCTGTTGATCAGCGGCAGATGTACCTGTCTTGATGCTGTCATCCGTTTCTAACAAACCGATCAGCCTGTTCTGCGAGAAGCTTGGCTTCCCACTGGCAGTGTTTGAGTAATCCATGTTTGGGAGGATGCTGGTTCAGATCATCAAAGATGCTCCCAATAAGAGTAGAGATCTTCAAAAGAAGGAGAGAATTCATTCATTGTTGCAACCGAATTAGGTCGCTCACTTGAAGTTCATCCTTGTCCACCCTGCTCCCTTCTCTCACAAAACAGAGTTCCCACTGACTAGAGGCTCCCAAATCACCATCCAGGGATCCCTATTGGTCCTGTACCATCTGCACAGTGAAACATTGCGATTTACTTGTTGAACACCAGAGTTAACTCAGTGCCGTGCAAATGGAGACGAAAGCACAGTCATTGTCCCAGACTTTTACCATTCGAGGGCTCGTATCCGTGTCACTGAGGTGTGGGGAGTCGCCGGGCCCTGCACCCCCATCTGCAGTCACATGCAATACCCACCCAGCAGGGAGAACACAAGGTTTATTAAGTGACAGGGACACAGCATGAGACTCTGCCTGGGCCTATGAGTTTTCCCGCACCCATCACACTGGAGAATCAGGGGTGGGGAGCCTATGGCCCGAGGGTCAGATTCAGCTTGCACCTTGCCTGGATTTGGTTCCTGAGGCTCGGGGCTCCCCCCACAAATATTGAGGAGCTGGCGCTCCAGCCTTACGGCCCTTCTCCCACCCAGACCCCACGCCCCCAGCCCGCTCCTGCACCCTACCACCCTCTCTGACTCCAAACCCACTTCCCAGTAGCCCCCTCCCACACACAGGGCTCCTCATTTTTGGCCCCACCCCAGAACACGGGGGGAGGAGAACCATAAAATCTACTAGCCTAGGCTTTGGTGTGCAAGGAGAATGTATGTGAGTGGGGGGGTGTTGTTTTTTCATTTTGTTTTGTTTCATTTTTGCTTCTCACTTTTCTGTGGCCCCCGACTGATTTTTCTGTGGGACAGAGGCCCCCGACCGAAAAAGGGTCCCCTCCCGCCCCGTCTTAAATAGTAAAGTCTTTGGGGGCAAGGAAACAACCACAGAGAAGCTGTACAAGCCAGTTAGAAAGTACAGACAGTAAGGGGTGTGCCAGGCAGCGTGTCCCATTTTGAGATAACCTCCTTGCTGCTGATGGATGGGGCCCTTAGAATAGATCAAATGTTCTGCGCAGTGTCCAATAGGACTCTGCAACAAGGGTGGGGGGGCGGAATATCACCATTCAGGACATAGACTCCTTGCTCTAGTCTTAACGAGTCAGTACAGGCTAACCACCAAGTGCCCCAAGGAGATAAGATTATTAACAGCAGGCCTTCGCTAGCAGAGAGCGTTAGGTTTGCTCAAGCAAGAAAGGGGAACAGGCGACCTAATATCTCCTCCAAGCCATGGTGGGCTGCAGCTACTGCGAGC
The DNA here is from genome assembly GCF_049634645.1 of Pelodiscus sinensis. Classification (NCBI taxonomy): domain Eukaryota; kingdom Metazoa; phylum Chordata; order Testudines; family Trionychidae; genus Pelodiscus; species Pelodiscus sinensis. Next base: position 3,512,855 of record NC_134731.1, on the reverse strand, counting down.
CCACGTGTCCCTGGGCTCTGACCAGCAGTGGGAAACCTGTGGCCCGAGGGTGGCACATGGCCCATGACACATTTTGCTTACCGATGCCCACGCACAGAATTTCGGTTCCATCTGCGTAGGGTTTTTTTCCCTAGCAGTATTACTAAAGTGGCATGCAAGTGAAGTGAGGGGCATGCTGATTGCACACAACACCGACTGAGAGAGCCGTGTGCTCCCTCTGCACCCAATCAAAGTGCTGCTACAGTCCCAATCACCACACCCTGCAACTTCTAAGTACGCAAGCGCAGTTGGCAAAACTACCCTTCCTGGGAGACCATGTTGAGTATGACAATCTTGCAGCCCACTGAGGATATGTCTAGACTGTGGGCGGGATTTCGGGATACCAGCAGTAGCTCAGAAAAACCCCGACACGTCCAAGGAAAGCGTTTGCTCTTCCGCTTTTTTTCCCACGGAAGAGCAGACGCACTCTTTCGGGGATCCCTGTATACCTCGTTCTATGAGGAATAAGGGTGCCTCCAAAAGAGGAGGCTTTTCCACCATTTGGCTCCATCTAGACGGGGCCAAATGGCAGAAAAGTCTCTTCCGGAAAAGCAATCAGAAAAAACTGTGCCAATTGCAGAGCGCAATTTGCGTAGCTTTTTCCAAAAAGAGCCTATAGTCACTCTAGACATAGCCTCAGCTGATGGCCCATTCACTAGCCTAGTTTGCCCATCACTAGCTCTGACCCTCTGATCAACAACATGGGTGCATGCACACACAGGATACAGCTGCTATTCTGGTAAATAGCGCTCTCATGGCCTGAGCACAGTGCAGCCTCATCACTCCCAGCCAGGGAGAAGGAAGCAGATTTGAATAGGTAGCAGGTTTAAAACAAACAATAGGGAGTATTTCTTCCCGCAGTACACAGTCAATCCATGGAACTCCTCGCCAGAGGATGTTGTGAAGACCAGAACTTAAACAAGTTCCAAAAAAGAGCTAGATAAATTCATGGAGGAGAGGTCCATCCATAGCTATTAGCCAGGCTGGGTGTCCCTAGCCTCTGTGAATCAGAAGCTGGGAATGGGTGACAGGAGAGGGATCACATGAGGTTCCCTGTTCTGTTAATTTCCTCTGGGGGAATCTGGCACTGGCCACTGTTGGAAGTCAGGACACTGGGCTAGATTGACCTTTGGTCTGACCCCGTCTGGCTGTTCTTATGAAGTAAAGTCTGCTGTATGGTAGAGCTGACCACTAACCAAAGGAGTACCAGGCCAGCCCAGCAAAGTCTAATATTGCCAGTATTTTGAGCTCTCTTTTGACAAATATCTGGTTAGAGCTCAGACCCACCCAGGCAAGCTCCTGCTAAACATGCAACTAGAAACCACTAAAGGAAGATATGACGCAAGGTTTATAGGCAGCCTAAGAGGAGGCCAGGAAACACCCCGGACTGATTCAAGCTAAACAACCTCCTTGTCTGTTGATGGCATTGACTGTGTCTAATGCATCTGCACAATCTGCAACGTTAACAGGTCCCGGGGAGTCTCATGCTGCAGGGTTGGAAAGCCAAGCTCCCTATTCTGTACAGGATAAGCATGGTGCGTAAGACAGGAGTGCAGAGATGCTTGCTTAGATCTCGGCGGTGTATGTTTACAAAGCCATTTTCATGCAGTTCTCAGCCAGAGAAATCCAAAGGCACAAGGCAAAGAACATCGATAGCAACCATTTTATTTTAAGTTGTAATACGGTTTCAAACACGCGGCGTGGGCCCCATTCTGTCGCCGAACACTCCTATGCACCACACAGTTCCCCACCCACACTTAGTGCCCTCCCCACCAAATACTCACTGTGGCCGCTCTCGGAAGGGTCGGTGGCTGCCCTCGTGCCACGCCCTAGTTGAGCTGTTGCAGCTTCTTGTTCCCAAATTCTCTCTTGACTGCAGTTTCCATTCCTTCTCGATTCTTTAAAAATGTATTGTCATATTTGCTCAGTCAGCGCTGCAGGCTTTCTTCAAAAAAAAAAAAAACACCACAACCTTACAAGAAACACATCCCCTTCCTGGGGAATCCAGAGAGTATTCTTTGCTCCCTGGCTGAGCTTTTCTCTGCGTATTCAAGCAGGGCACCCCTCAGCTGGCTGATAGTCAGCTACCGAGCCATTCTGAAGTGCACAGCACAAAGCAAGAGCTGCAGTCAATGGAAAAGCAAGGCACATATTCTGAACTGGGGCTCCACCCAAGAAACGCTGCTCCTTTGATAGATGGGTCCCAAATGAGCACACGGAGGCGGACCACCCCTCCGTGCAAAGGCAAATGCCAGCAATCACGCGCAAGAGCACAAAGGTTAAATGAAGGCTTGAAAAAGGTAAGATTCACCTCACGCTGCAAAAGAAAGTGAGTTCATCTTCGCTCTCTCTGCTGCTTGCTGATGGGGAGAAAGAGCATCCCTGGGTGGAAGTCCTGGCTGGTGCCTGTGAGGAATCCCGGCTGCCTGTAGGGAGCAGCTATCGATTCTGAATTGGCCAGCCACTCAGAGAATAACGGAAGTGTGTTGAAGCGCTCGAGCAGGAAGTGACTAGAGGATTTCACTGAAAGGAAAAAAAACCCATAGAAGAAGGCAGCTCTCCTGGCAATGTCCAGAATAGGGATGTAAAATCTCATTTAATTAATTAACTGGTTAAATGTTATGTAATGAGTTTAATAGGGGCCGGTGGGCGGTCTCCCCTGCCCACTGTGGCTGGGCTGGAGCACCCACCCTAGAGCGGGCAGGGGTTACTCCGATCGAGTTGGAACACCTCTTGCCCCACAGAGCTAGAGCACAGCCCTGCCTGCAGGGGGCAGAGGGTTGCTCCAGCCCCACTGGTTAACTGTAACTGGTAACCAGTTAACCATTCACATCCCTAGTCAGAGCCAATGGGGGGGGGGGGCAGGAGGGCCTTTGGCCTGGCCCCATGGCTCAAAGAAAGGGGACCTCAAATGTCAATTTTTTAAGTTTTTTGGCAATTGATCCCTGTGGAGGGGTCGAGTTTTGAGATTTCCAACCAGAGCAGGCTCAGATCCGATTGGGGGGGGGTACGTTTCATCCTTCTGCAAGCCAGGGCTTCTCCTCACGAGGATGTCACACGGCTCAGCAATCAGTCCTGGGATGAGCCAAGTTGTCACGGAAACATCTCCCACCAACCAACTTCCTAAGAAACCCAGCTTTTCCACACAGAGCTTCACATACCCATGCCGTGGCCAGGCTCAGAGCAGAATGACACAAGAACCAGCTTAACCACAACGTTAACAAGGAAGACGCATAGTATCAGCTGCACATCACGAGCCAAGGGGATAGCACAAAGGGGTCCCAGTTCTAACAAGCTGGGCTCCATTGCTCCACTTTTCTGCCAGCACAGTTCAATGCTCCCAGAAATTGCAACATGACCGCTTACAGTCAGAGATCCCAGCTCAATAACTATTTATTGTAGCTAGCTGATGCAGTGTATAGAAATTCTGTTCTCTTTTACATGCTCCTTCTGAATGGAGGATTAACTTGAGTGCATCATGATGGAGAGCAAAATGCTGGGGCAACCCCTAGCTCCCAATGCAAAGATATGATCTAGGAGGAACTCAGCTGCTACTCCCTGCATGGCTGTTACACTGGGAGGGGGTACGTCTAGACTAAAACTTTGTTGCAGAAAAAGGTACACAAAATTCACTCCACATTTTGCATACCTTTTTCCTTTTTTTTTTTTCCGGAAGAAGCTTTTCCAAAATTTGGCCCATCTACACTAAGCCAAATTTTGGAAAAAAACCTCTTTCGAAAGATCCCTTCTTCCTCGTGGAAGACAGTGCTTCCGAAAGAGCATGTCTGCTCTTCCACAAACAAAAGGTGGAAGAGCAAACGTGTTCCCTGGACGCGGCGGAGGTTTTTCGAGATGCCGAAAAATCTCCACAGTCTAGACTTACCCTGGGTGATACCAGGTCCAGAACAGCTCAGGGGAAGGGCAGAGCAGCAATGAGTCAAGTTGGCCAAACTTAGGGGAGAAGAGCTTCTTCGAAACAAAATGAATGCACAGGAGAAGGACTTCATACCACCCATTCCTTTTCGGCTTCCTTCCTCTATAGCAGATGAGGAATTTTGTTCCACTCCTCTCTCCCATATGGTCTGCATTGCCTTATCCCAGCCAGACCTGAAGAGAAACTGCTGCCCTGTATATCTCAGATTATGGGGGTAGATCCTGATTGTGATTTTTCCTTTGTGGGCCATATTTTGGTTCAAGGATTGCCGGTGTCACTGAGGGCATGTCTACACTAAAGCGTTATTACAAAATAACTCATATTATTTTGAAATAACAAGGTGAGCATCCACACAGCTTATTCCAGAATAATAAACCCTCATTCCACGAGGAATAACGCCTATTTCGAAATAGCTATTTCGATATAGTGGGAGTGTGGACGCTTCACTGCTGCTATTTGGATATAGCTCCTCCCCAGGACCATTCAAAGTAATTACTTCCCACTGCTTCCTGGAGCTCTAAGTTGAGGCAGCGCATCCACATAAGCCTTGGACTTATTTTGAAGCTTCCTTGTAGTGTGGGTACGCTATTTTGAAATAGTTATTTCGGGAGTTATTATTCCAAAATAACTTATTTCAAAATACCCTTGTAGCGTAGACATATCCTGAACGTGTGGTAGGCATGGCCTGATCAGACCAGTGGTGAGTTACCAACAATGGTATACTTCATATTCACCAGTCGCAGAGAGATTCAGCCAACACCCCGTGGTCTTGTGAGTTCTTTCTCCTCCTCCTCCTCCTCCTCCTCCCTCAGCAGAGTCAAAGCCTCTGGATTTTGCGTAACCTCCATTATTTCCAGCAGGATGACATTCAGCGCATCCCCGATCAACATACAGCTTGGCTGGGCCTACAACACTCATTGGGCCCAACATCTTGAGTGGTCACTCTTCTCCATTGTCCTGCAAGATTCCGAGCTGCAGGCTCAGTTTCCAATCTTTCATTGCCTAACATGGCCGGAGGCCCAAACCAAGTCCAAAGCAGCTCTCAGCTGTAAAGACCGAAGGCCTGAGATGGCGCAGAGGCATCCAGGACTCAGCCATCACCCAGAGAAAAAAATCCATGTTAGCATCTGGCTAAATCTGCCTTGCAAGATTTCTTTCTGCGAGCCTGGCTTCCCGGACCGAAGAGCAATAATTTTCACAAGGAGACCATTAATGAATTTTGCTATGTGATCACGGTCCAGCTGCAGCCCCTGGAAGGGGCGGAGCCTGGACAGAAGGGGCGGGGCTAGGAACTAACCTGCCCCCAAAGTTGTCTGGGACCAAAAGCTTTGAATTAAAAACATGACAAAGGACTCACAGCTCTGCTGCTGCTGCATTTCCTGGCAGCCACCCAGGGTTGCTGCGGCTATATAAAGGGTTATCTGGGGCAGCACTATGACCGGGAGCCATGAGCCATTTAAATAGGATCCTGCTGCCTGACCCACCGCCTGGCAATTTAGTGGCACAGGCAGCAGGATATAAATAGAAAATGGTCAGATGTAGTCCGTGGGCCAAATCCAGCCCCCAGGCCGCTTCTTGCCCAGCCTGAATTTAAGCACTGAATATCCCAATAGCAAACTCTTCTCTTCAGTCACTGCAACATGAAGTGCACACACGCTCAGAGACAACCTCAGGGTATGTATTAGTCAAGTTCACAGAGTGGGATAGTGAGGCAGAAAGGTAAAGTGACTTGCCCGAGTTTATACAAGTCAGCATCGCAGCCCAGAAATAGAACCCGGGCCTCCTGACTCCCTTGGCTTTGCAATGGTCACAAGACGTGTGTGAGAGGAACTAACTGCTGGCCAAGAAACGGATCATTAGTGAATGACTTCACACTTGAACTTGAGTCTACGGAGGGGAGAGTTTTCTATTACTCCATTAAAGAAGGGGGAAGTAAATAAAAGACTAGCAAATTATACAGACAGAAAGGATCATTGGAATCATCTAGTTTGACCTCCTGCATAACATGGGCCATAGGACTTCCTGGAATTAATTTCTGTTTGAAGTGGAGCACATCTTTTCATTCTTTTACTTGGAGAGTCTTTTACATGAATGGTTTTCAAAGGATTGAACCAGACTGTGCATTTCACAGAGTCTGTCCTTTTGCCCACAGGGAAATAATTTCACCTGGTCATAGCTGTTATGAGAAAGACATCACATGAATATCCCCCACCCTCATTTTGTGAGCCCGAATGGCTCCCTGTGACCATCTGGCTGTTACACTCTGCCACATGTCCCCGCTCTGCCAGACACTAGAGATGGTGGGAAAAGGAAGCTCACGAAAGGATTATTTTTATTTGATTACACGGTACTCAGTGCTTAGAGAGCAAAATGACAGCCCAGCTGACCCAGTTCTTCTGCCTGGTATACAATACAAATCACCACCACCACACAGGGTAACTTATGATACAAAATAAACCTCACATCTAGGATGACTTAAAGGGACAAGGAAAAGTGTTCTGAGATTCAGTGGTGCGCCTGGATTCCTGTTATATTGCAGAACCACGAGGCACTGCAGTTAGTTGAAATCCACTCCAACTCCTCTGACGAAGTGGGTTTTACCCACAAAAGCTTGAAATTTTAGTGGTTTCATGTTTACACATGTAGGGGGCAGGCGGGAGCTGGTGCTTGTGGGGAACCTGGCTTTTGACTCCCCAAGCATTGGTTCCTGCCTGCCCCACCTCCCCACCCTGCTGCTTCTGTGGGAGGAAGGGGAAGGGAGGCAGCTCCACAGAAGCTCTCTCACATGGCAGGCTGACCTAAAAGCTGGCTGCCTGCACATGCCAGCTCCTGTCTCACACCTCCACCCCTCGCTGCCTCTGATACAGAGGCAGCAAGGGGAGGGTAGTGCACGTAGTCGACAGGATTAACCGATAAGCTAGACTTATGGGTTAATCATGTAGTCAACTACACATGGACATCTCTAGTATAGACACACACTTCTGCTGACACTGGTACTCCACCAAAACATGCTGTTTCATTCATAAGATTCAAATAACTTATTTTAGAAATCATAGTTTGGGGTGTATAAAATGTGGCACTAAAGAGACAAAGACTGTGTTTAACATGGAGGCTTGGAGAGGAGTCAGTGACAAAAGACAGATTTAAAAAGTAAGTCCAACAGCATCCTGGCACAGAAGAGGGTGCAGAGATGAAAGGAAAAGCAGTCCATTTTACCAGGACATAAAACACTGCCTATTGTTTGATTCAGCCAGGCCAGGTGGAAGCAGCACTAAGGACTCAAGGGCCAATGCTGTCTGGGCAAGAATTCCAAGATGTGATCAGAAAGCACTTCTTCAGAGAACTCTCCAGCCAGCTACACAAAGATGACAGCGACCCCATCCCAAACAAGCATTGCACCTGGAACAGGTGTCACAAGAACAACATACCCAGCTTATGTTTCAGACCCTTATCTTACTACACCAGCTAGATGCTGTATGTTTTGTGGTGCAAAGCGTCTTACCCATAGTCCATAAAAACTTCAGTCCTGTACACACAAAAGAACACGTGCCCAGAAAAGCAAAACGACACCAATTAGGGGGTTGTTAGAACTTGGGCTGGTCTCACCTGTGCAGATGGGCCCAAATTATCTTATAACCTTGTTAATGGATTGTGCTATAATTCCAATCAGAATACAATCCAGTAACAAACAAATACAGACCTAGGTTTGACAGACTGACCACTACCATGATGCAATGAGACATGAAAGATCTTGGTTTAGAGACAAGTATTACGTTTCTCCTTTATTCCAAAGACCCACATACTCCTAGTCTTACAACAGATTACTGTTTCTTTCTTGCTGTTTTCCCTGCACAGTCTCAATGAGGAAAAAGCACAATCCATGCATCTCCTTTAAACAGGCTCCACCACTCTGAGAAGAAAATAGCCATTACCTCTGCATGGGGCACAATTCTTGCAAACGTAAACATGCAGCACACAGAAAATATAACGCTATCCTACCAGCAGTGAAGGAAGTTGGTGAACAAATGCTCTCAGAATAACCTAGACTGGAAGCCCCAATAACTGATGTCTTATAGATGAGCATGCATGTTACCAGTGATTTGTTAGCAGATTTCACCACGTTTTCTGTAAATATCTTTAGCCACAAATATTTGAAATTGTGCTGGAGAATTCTACACTCAGACTATTCAGTATATTCATGTGCAGATGAAGCAGTACCTACTGTGCATGGAACTTCTACCCACCCAGATCTGGATTCATGTCTAACATGTCTGTGGAACTGATGCAGTTGTCTGGCTTGACGTGTGTGCTTTTCACAGGGCTGACAAATGCCATGTTCTCACTGCTTTATTTTCCTTTCCACAGTTTTGCCTCCCGGGAGCTACTTGTACAAAGTACCAAGACCTCCAAGAACCAGACCTCAACACAGTAGTCAGGCAAGGTAGCTCTGTTGGCATTACTGTCACCCACAAGATCATTCTTACCAGGGCTCTGAGTCATCTTTAGAGATGACAGTAGATAAAACTATCCAATGCTCGTGTATTTCTCTACATTTACTGCCAGAGCTGGGACTGTTAAAATGGGTAATTCACCCCACAACTGGTCCAGACTGTTGCCTTTAACATCTCAAATGGCCCTGTGAAGGAGTACAGACCTGGCACTGTTATCAGACAGACAGCCCAGCAAAGGCACTAGTGCAAGGGTTCTCAAAGTGCTGTCCACAGACCACTAGTGGTCTGCAGCTGCCTTGCAGGTGGGCCACAGCCTGAGGTGCAGCCCCCTGTCCCTAGCAGCAAGGAGCCTGTACTGGTGATCCACCCCCATGCCCTCCCACCCTGCAAGGTTGGAGCACAGCGCTGGCTTCCTGCTGTGGCAGGTTTGAGGGGAGCGCCCAGCCCTTGCGGGCCGGATCCAGTTCACAGGGAGAATGGCAGCGCAGAGAAGCACTGCCTGGAAGCTTTCCCCCTGCTTCCATTGGTGGAATTGCAGCCTCAGGGAAGAGCTGGAAATGGTGGCTGGGACGCAGTGCCTGGAGCGGCAGGGGGTGCAAAGCCACATAAGTACCCCTCCAATCCCTCTTATGCCCAGACTCCTCTCCCCCATCCCCTCCCACACACCCCCACCGAGCCCCTGCATCACCACTCCTCCCGCAACCATTTTGTCATCCCAGGTGGTTGGCTGGCAGTCCACAGACCACTGCACATGGGGAAGGCACCAAGAGCCATTTTCAAAGGAGAACAAAGATACATTTCTACATTTGCATGTTAAAAAGCATGTTTGTATCTTCCCAGGGGCACTACACCACCCAGGAGCATGGGTGCAAAGCAGCTTCATCTTCACCTTGCTCTACCTTCAGGGCTGGAATAGAGAAGATGCAGGATGCTTACTAAAAAGTGTCAGACTCTAACCCAGCAGAGTCTGTTAGCACACTCCAAAGACATGGACTTTTCCTCTCAAGTGTTTACTGGCAGGAGTTGGAGGTAAACAGGTTTTAGCAAATGATTTTAAACCAACAACCATCAAACATCCTTGAAGGGATACAACCAAAAATATCCTCTAGAGCTTAGCAACCAATTCCACCTCCTCAGAGGCCCCCCTGTGAACTGCTGCTATCCTTAGATCTCCACTTCTGCTTCTGAGCCCCATTGCTGGCCCTCTGCTGCATTTGGCTCCTGATTGCTCCCCTTAATATGCCAACAGATTTCACCTGTGCTTCTGTGAGCCGTAAGAGACGTGAGCAGACATTAGCTCTCCACTTGCTGGGGTCAATGCAGGACCTCCCAGCACTCAGCCAAGTATTTTGTGCTAACTCTAAGAGATCAGGTGTAAAATTGATTATAGGTGGGGGCAGTTTGAATTAGATTTTGGCATAAATCTTGCAATGAGCAGCTCATGCAGGCGGATGCCTACACAGAACACATTGCATAATCCTGGGAATTGTTTCAGTTTTTCTTTTAGCAAATTTTAAAGAGGAAAGTGGAAGGGAAAGGGGAATTGAAATCTTTTCCCAAGGTGTTTGGGTCACAAACCCAACAAGTGTGGGCTAAGTGTGTGAGAGCCAGAAGATGACATTCATTGGAAACAATGAAGCTTCATTATTATCCAGACTCCATGAACCACAAACAGTATACAACAATTCCCACTTTATACCTGGGAACAGATATAACTGAAACAGATTTACCTACCTTACCTCCGAGGAGCCTAGAGGATAATGCACATTTCCTACCTACCCTGAATGGAGTTGGAGTTAAGCTGTCTCTGCCACTGACTTTAGAAGTTTCTCTTCCCCTATTCTCCTAGAAAGCCCTTCCCTAAATACAATAATTAACAAAACAAAAAAAACTTTAGCACCATCCACTGGTAGCCTCCCATGCTTCACTTATTTGTCAATTCAATAAGTATGCTAAGAGCAAAACATTACCCACTAAGTGCATTTGTCAGGTTAATGCTCTTTGTTGAGCAGGTGAGTAAGCTGAAGTTCTGATATTTACACATTACAACAGCAAAAGGACAATCAGAATTGAAGTGTTGTAGCGGTACTGGTCCCTGGATATTAGAGAGAGAGAGAGAAGGCAGTATCTGTTACTGGACCATCTTCTGTTGGAGGGAGACAAGCTTTTGTGTAAACACACTGCTGAAGAAGTTGGTCCAATAAAATATATTTCTTTTCTCTCCTTGTCACTTTAATCAGAATTAAATGCAGTTTTATTTACTCATCTATATTTATAGAAACTCCCTTCCAATTTGGGGCATTTTAAATGTCTTAAAACAAAACAGTGTATAATTCTGGAGCCCCTTCCCCAGGCATGTTTTGGGAAAGAAAATTCATTTTCAGGTAGAAAAGGGAGAAACTGGGAGTTTAAATAAATTTCATTTTATGCTTTTCAATTAGCATCCACGCTTGCTTGCTCTTTTGACCAGTGGCTTCTTCTAAGCAGTCCTATGTGTCAACGTGTCCTAAAAGGGGCTTGGGAAAGGAAAGCAGCAGTCACCCTGGCTGTGTCTGGACTGGCAAGTTTTTCCGCAAAATCAGATGATTTTGCAGAAAAACTTGCCAGCTGTCTACACTGGCCATTTGAATTTCCGCAAGAACACTGACGATCTCATGTAAGATCATCAGTGTTCTTGCAGAAAAACTGTGCTGCTCCCATTCGGGCAAAAGCCCTCTTGCGCAAATCATTTGCGCAAGAGGGCCAGTGTAAACAGCCACAGTACTGTTTGCCGCAAAAAAGCCCTGATCGCCATTTTCGCGATCGGGGCTTTTTTGCGGAAAACCGCGTCTAGATTGGCCACAGACGCTTTTCCACAAGAAGGGCTTTTGCGGAAAAGCATCCTGTCAATCTAGACGTGCTTTTCCGAAAATGCTTTTAACGGAAAACTTTTCCGTTAAAAGCATTTTCGGAAAATCATGCTAGTGTAGACGTAGCCCCTGGGTACATGTGGTCAGTCCACTTCTAGGAGTGCTGATCTGTAGGGCCCAGATACACACACAACTCCTTCACATGCACACACACACACACACACACATACCTCCAGTTGTTATTGCTGCACATCATTCGGTGTCAGGGTCCAAACTTGAGGTACCTGACTCACAGCGGGTGGCTGTACTGTTAACCCCTAAACGTTTTGCAGCTACCGGTGTATTTCTCTACATAGTCCTCCTTTCCTTTCAGGAGGAAAAGTTCTCAGGCAGACTAATACGTCCCCTGACATCAGCTCAGTGGTGTGCAGCTACTTACTGCCAGTGCTAATGAGATCATGCTACTGGGTCCCCAGGCCTTTAGCCAACAGTGCCTGACTTCTTCAGGAGGAGAGCAAGAAAAGATAAGGATACCAGTTTCAAGGCCAGGTGCATGGTTACCTTTGAAGCCAGATCTGAGACTTAGCAGCACTACAAAGAATAAAACTGTAAGGGGAAGGAAAAGGTAAACTTGAGGTTCTGTCTACTCTAGGATGTAGAAGTAGAGGTGGAAACACACGTACTTATTTTGTTTAAAAATCGGTATGTTCTGGTTTGCAAAGCTAAGTGGGAGATGCTTCACAGGCACCAAGTGGAGAGACTGAAACAGGAAAAAAGGTTGAGGAGAGGAACCAAAGAGGTAAAAAGATACAAAAACCCCACAATCCCCTCTTGCCAGATCTAATAGGACTACAATAGCACATTGCTCCAGGCTTTATGGATGTGCCCTCCCCATTACATGCCACACACACGTCTGATCCCTGCCAAAGAATCTATTTTCCTGCTGACTGGGAGCATTAGTATGGCTGTATCTCTTTTCCAAGCACTCGTTTTTCATATAATATACAGTGGCATGCGGGAGCATCTTAAATACTGTCTGAAAACCCTCCAGTGATGTCTTGTTTGGGAACTCCTTCCCTGTGTATGTTAAAGCAACCTGTGCTTTTAAAAACTGAGCTTCACCATCTGAAATTAACTATTTAATTAAATCATATGCAATAAAGGGCAGACTATAACAGCTTCTAGAAGAGACTAAAGCCGTGGTCCCCAACACGGTGCCCGCGGGCGCCATGGCGCCTGCGGGGGCATTTGCATGCGCCCACCAGGTGCTCGGGGCTGGCCTGGCCCTGGGCACATGGCGCGCGGCGCTTGGAGGGGGGAGCGCCGGCCCCGGGCGCGTGGCGCTTGCGGGGGGGGGGGGGAGGAGCGCTGGCTCCGGGGCGCTTGCGGGGGGAGGGTGGGGGGAGCGCCGGCCCCGGGCGTGAGGCGCTTGCGGGGGGGGGTGCCGGCCCCGGGCGCGTGGAGGGGGCCCCGCCCCCAGGCATGCGGGCCACGCCCCCTGGCGCCCGACAACCTGAAAAGGTTGGGGACCACTGGACTAAAGGAACCTTTGAAGCACAAAGAGTCTATCACAGTTACTGTTTGGAGAAACAGAGTACAGGAGCTATATGGCTGAGCCAAACTGAAGTTGTAAATTACCACCTCACACACCCAACAGCAGAGTAATGAAATAACGTGTCTTCAGCATGACGAGATGGGGATTGTATTCGCTCTGCTTATGTTGCATGAGATTTCTACTGTCGTGTGGTAACCCTGAGTGCCTCAGTTTCCCTGGGCTCTGCACCAATACCTAGATGGGTTGGGAATTTCAAGTGTGACTCTCACTGAAAGAGGTTGCCCCGGCCCAGCACATATACCATGTTCAAGGCTTTCTGTTAACTGAGCCTGAGGAGGGTGCAAGCTGGTGACACCTTTTGCTGGGAGGCAGGATGAAATCTGGAGGCGGGGCTGGCTGCAAGGAGAGATGTGCTGCTGGGCATGAGTGACTCTGGCAGGCTTGGTGTGCAGAGACGGGGGCAGGACCATTGGCTCTGAGCTCCCGCTCCTGAAGTAGGAATAAGAGATCCTCCGGAAAAGGGCTTTTTTCCGGAGGATCGGGGCCAGTGTAGACGCTCTTTTCCGGCTTTTCTAAAAGCCGGAAAAAAGCGGCGGACATTTTTATTTAAATATTTAAATCCCCCGCGGATTTCCCTATTACGACCTGTGAAATTAGCATGCCCCTTTCGGAAAAGGGGCCAGTGTAGACGTAGCCATGGTGTTCTACCTGCTGGCTGAGAGTCACATCTGCCCGAAGATGGAGGTGCAGGGCCCAGTGACTCTCCACACCTCAGTAACATTCAGCAATAATCTCTTACATTTCTACTGAGCTTTATTCTGAAGAATCCTAACAGGCTTTAAACAGCAATGTATCAGGTCCCTTTACTCCTTCAGGAAAATAGCCTCACAGTGGCGGGATACAGCAGCCAGTCTCCTGCAGTAGCAGCACACGAGGTTCTTAAGGGAGAAAAATAAAAATATATGCAAGAGATAAACCTTCATGTTTCAGAGCATAAACTATCAACTAACAAACTGGGATTAGGAAAAAAACATATATGGAAGATTATTCCATAGTTGTCCATCAGGGAGTTTCTTGGACAATGTGCCTCATCAGGGTTGAGCTTCATAACCCGTATGTTATTAAATGCTAAAGGGATTAAGAAATGTATTGCTGGCTTGAAAGGTGGTGAGCCTGCATGTGTAGCTTTTGCTTCAGTTACAGATAGCATGAGCAGAATCAGGGAAAGTCATGGCAGGACAGCAAAACCCGTGACACTGGATCTACTTGAAAAGATAATGCAGGCTGCACACACAAGTATATGGTTTCCTGCAAAGCTCAAAATCAAATAAAGTCTCTGGCTGTCCCTCAAAATCCAAGTCCCTGATAAAGCATATCTGTTGACTACTTTTTTTACCAGTAGTTTCAAATAGTTTTCTGTTATAACTGATTTAATATATAGCATGTGCTGTTTGTAGTGCAGAAAAGTGACTTTACCAGTAACTGGAGTTTAGGTACATTGTCTTTCTCCATTCATGCCATGGGTGTCTGGTCCAGAACCATCTCCAAAGCAGTGATTGTTATAGGCTTGCTCCACCTGTGCAGCCCAGTGGGCATGTTACACACAAAAGTAATTCTACAGAATGGCTGTTGGGTACATAATGGCTCTGACAAAGCCTCCCTCATATGGTCACTGCACTGAAATAAAAAGCTGTTTTAAATAAATATCTCCTTACTAGTGCCTGTCAATGTCACATCTAAAATTCAGGTATTACTAAATATATCCTCTGTGAGCACTGGATTCATGACCTGAGACCCTAACCCTCAACAGATCCATCTACACTACTTGTTTTTGTGCAAAAACCTCTTGCGCAAAAAGCCTCGAGCTGCGAATATGCTAATGACAGCGCAACAAATGCTAATGAGCGCTTCATTAGCTCTACTGGCAAAAGCCAGCAGTGTAGACAAACTAGGTAAAGTATCCTTTTGCCTGAAGTGTCCTTTCTAGCTCTATCTTTATAGCCTGCTAAACAAAACTTGCAATGAAAATCAAATGTCAGTGAAGAAAATGTAAAAATAAAGAGCATTTTCAAAAGAAGCACTTTTGTGGAGCAGAGATGACATCCTGTGGGTTAAAATTTAGTTGCTAATGTTTAGAAAAACAGGCTTTCAGGGTGGATTCTCCAAGCACATGAGTAGTTAACCTTAAGGAGAGTTGCAGGCATGCATTGAGAACAGATTCCAATGATTTCCTCCTAACATTAAAATGGGTATTAACAGTTTAATAACTGTTTAAAACAGAATTACTTCAAGCATCAAACATACAATTATATTCCATAAGGCTGCGTTTCTCAAACTGTGGGTCCCAACTCCCTAGAGGCTCGCAAGCAACTTAGAGGGGGGTCGTGGTATCACAAAGTTTGAGAACCCGCCATAAGGAATTAAAAATTGATGCAAATGTATTTTCTGATGCCCAGTATCCAAAAGGATTTTTTTCAGTTAATGGGAGCAGTGCTGCTGAATAAGACTCTTACAATGCAGCTACAAAAGAACATCTTTAGAAATACAGCCAAGACTGCAAAAATGCAGAGGTATTCCATATGCTTACTCACCCATATCCTCTTGCCCCTTAAATGATATAAAGCTTTGGTTATGCAGTATATATTTGTTCTGGGGGGAGGAGGGGAGAATACTGCTTATCTATTAGTGACTGTTGCAGCATTAATGATGCAGCCACTTATCTTATGAACAGAGTTGCAGAAGTTTATACAAAGGTAATAAAAAAACCCACAATATAATAGGGAACAAAGTTTGCAGTTTGACTATTTAGATTAGCTTCTCTTGAAAAGGTTAGAGTGGATTCTTCTACCGAAAAGTAACAATTTAAGAATGGCACTGGAAGGAGACTCACCCAACCATCTTTACCTGATGTTAAATTATGGAAACAGAGCCTTGACGGAGAAGCATCATAAACAATGCGGAAGGAAACCCAAGAAAAAGGACATGTGGCCCAAAAATAAGCTGCTGAGATCAGGAAAAAAACAACATGTTTTTAATGCTAATGTCCCTCCTGTAAAGTAACAGTTTAAGGTTGTTTTTATTTAAATCCATGTTTGATAGTTAAATTTTGCATTTGGAAATTAATCATTGGCTGGGAGAGTTGGTATCCTAAGAGGAAACAATTCTAGTTACTGCAATTAGGCCACCAATATGCAGGAAGAATCCACATCAACATTATCAAATATATTGATTTTTAAAAAGCCTATTGCTTTGAAAGTCTTAGTTTATATTTTGAAACATCTTAAAAAACGACTTTTCAGTAACATACACCTTCGTGAGTTTTACTACAGGTTGCACCCCAAAAATCAGGACTCTTATCTGGCAACATCCAGTCATCTAGCAGGACCACAGATGTTCCTGAACAAGTGTCCCCTATGGCATGCGGGCCAGCAGCTGAGAGCCCTGGGCATGGCAATACTGTTGGTAGCAGGGCCAGGGCCTCAACAAGTCCAGCAACAGTAGCAGAGCTTTGGTAGCATGGCAGTACTTTTTTTTTTTTTTTTTACAACAAATGATTTAACCCCATGGCACCTTTAATTGGGTTTCTACTATTGTAGTTTAGAAGCTATTTACAAAGGGAGTCAGGTCAATTGTTTTAGCCATTGACACAAGTCATGTCTGTGTGCAGTGAGCATGAGTTAAATGTATTTTGTTAATGAAGTAACAGTACTTGCTGTTGACACTTTCCAGTGACCTGTTGGTAAGGCTGAAACATCCTCAGCCTATAGTTACAGGTAATACCTCACATTTCTGAAAAACAACGAACTGAATAGCTATGTTTGAGTTTATGTATTTTATGCACTGCTATAAGGTTAAACATGTTTGGACAGCCTATTTTCAACAGCCCACACCACTTGATGCAGCTAACACTGGCTCAGCTCTGAAGAAAAAGGAAGAGTTTTACAGAAAACTATGGCTGGCAGTAGTGGGCAAGTTTAGGCAGAAAGATTCTATCCCACCATTCTTTTGCTTAAAGCTAAAGCCCATTATTTACTACTGCGATATTAACCCTTCTAATGAAGTGTAGAACTATTCAAATATATGTATGGAAACCTATAGCAGCATTAGTTCTTCTTAGAAAGCTAGTATTTCCCTTGAGCCAGTTTTCATGTGTGCAAAGAAAACCTAGAGCCAGTTTGTGCGCATTTGTTACCCTACATTGAGTGGGCTGATCATCTCATTTGATTAACAAAAAATGCACTGAATACATTCTCTAATGCCAAATGGTTGATGCAGTTTATAGAAGAGGGGAAAAACTGACTGCAATACCATTGCCATTAAGAAAACCATTATAAACAGCAGGACTTACACTAATGCGGTTTGAAAAAGGCCAAGTGAGCAACAGCACTAGCTATAGCAGAGGGGCATGTTCCTTTCTTTAGAGTAGGCTTTAAGTTTTACTAAGCAGAGAGGCATAACTGAGAATGCCTACTATGAAAAGGGGACCAGAACCTCCTTTCCTGTCTCAAATGTATTGGAATTAGTATATCAATGAATTTTCCCCATTATAATTAAGTTGAGGATTTCATTACTTTGTATATTCTGATCTAAAAAGTAAACTCAAGACCAGAATTAGTACCTAAGCCTCCACATACCACTCCATGGAACACAATCAGATTAAAACTGGTAATTGGGTAAGTACTGCATAGTTTCACAAAGACCATATAATGTGCAACAAAAACCTTTATTAGCATACACTGTTCAGCATTTACTGAAACTTGCAGTTAACTTACAATATTAAGACATTGACGGGCTACAGTGCAAAACAAATGCTATTGGCAATCTTGTAAAGGAAGAGCCACAATAACTTAACAGCCACCTCTCAGACGCAGCACAAGATGGAGGGTGGACTCCTTCTGGATGTTGTAGTCAGACAGGGTGCGGCCATCCTCCAGCTGCTTGCCAGCAAAGATCAGCCTCTGCTGGTCAGGGGGGATGCCTTCTTTGTCCTGGATCTTGGCTTTCACATTCTCAATAGTGTCACTGGGTTCAACCTCTAGGGTGATGGTCTTGCCAGTCAGGGTCTTCACAAAGATCTGCATACCACCTCTCAGACGCAGCACAAGATGGAGGGTGGACTCCTTCTGGATGTTGTAGTCAGACAGGGTGCGGCCATCTTCCAGCTGCTTGCCGGCAAAGATCAGCCTCTGCTGGTCAGGAGGGATGCCTTCTTTGTCCTGGATCTTGGCTTTCACGTTCTCAATGGTGTCACTGGGTTCAACCTCTAGGGTGATGGTCTTGCCAGTCAGGGTCTTCACAAAGATCTGCATACCACCTCTCAGACGCAGCACAAGATGGAGGGTGGACTCCTTCTGGATGTTGTAGTCAGACAGGGTGCGGCCATCTTCCAGCTGCTTGCCAGCAAAGATCAGTCTCTGCTGGTCAGGGGGGATGCCTTCTTTGTCCTGGATCTTGGCTTTCACGTTCTCAATGGTGTCACTGGGCTCCACCTCTAGGGTGATGGTCTTGCCAGTCAGGGTCTTCACAAAGATCTGCATACCACCTCTCAGACGCAGCACAAGATGGAGGGTGGACTCCTTCTGGATGTTGTAGTCAGACAGGGTGCGGCCATCTTCCAGCTGCTTGCCGGCAAAGATCAGCCTCTGCTGGTCAGGAGGGATGCCTTCTTTGTCCTGGATCTTGGCTTTCACGTTCTCAATGGTGTCACTGGGTTCAACCTCCAGGGTGATGGTCTTGCCAGTCAGGGTCTTCACAAAGATCTGCATACCACCTCTCAGACGCAGCACAAGATGGAGGGTGGACTCCTTCTGGATGTTGTAGTCAGACAGGGTGCGGCCATCTTCCAGCTGCTTGCCAGCAAAGATCAGTCTCTGCTGGTCAGGGGGGATGCCTTCTTTGTCCTGGATCTTGGCTTTCACGTTCTCAATGGTGTCACTGGGCTCCACCTCTAGGGTGATGGTCTTGCCAGTCAGGGTCTTCACAAAGATCTGCATACCACCTCTCAGACGCAGCACAAGATGGAGGGTGGACTCCTTCTGGATGTTGTAGTCAGACAGGGTGCGGCCATCTTCCAGCTGCTTGCCAGCAAAGATCAGCCTCTGCTGGTCAGGGGGGATGCCTTCTTTGTCCTGGATCTTGGCTTTCACATTCTCAATGGTGTCACTGGGCTCCACCTCTAGGGTGATAGTCTTGCCAGTCAGGGTCTTCACAAAGATCTGCATGGTGAACTGTACAAAGAACGAGAAAAATGTTCAGCTTCCCATAATGATCAACTTGCTACAAAACAGGACAAAAACCCAGACCCCAAAAGCTTCCCACTAACACTGCAGTACAAAAAGTGACTCAAGATATGCCAGTAAAGAAAGTCTTGGAAATATTTTGGAGACACAAATCTCCCAGTCCTGTTTCCTGGAGTCTCAACACCAAGATGGTGCTGGCTTAAAGCACAACATCTCCTGCCCACAAAGGGAGTCTGAGCTGAGCAAGATCGAGCCTGGACCCAAATGCTCCCTCCCCCGCCCCCACCAGGGAACTAAGCGCGAGGCTTATAATGGGGGAGGGGAAGAAAAAAAACCGCGCGGCCATCTTCCCACCCCCACTCTCTGGGACTTTTACCGTCCCGGCCGCCCCGCACCCCCACGGCGGCTCGGCCCCATCCCCCTCTGCGCGACGGGCGCCGCTTACGGCATGTGGGGGCCACCCCGTTTCCCGCCCAGTCACAATGCGCGCCCGTGACTCGCGCCCTTCTCTTCCGGGAAGGCGAGCGAATGGCGCCGCGCAGCCCCCGCCATCTTAGGCCGGGGCCCCTCGCGCCCAACCGCCTTCCCCACACAGAGCAGGGCCGAGTTAATACCCCGCCGCGCGCGCAGGCCGCTCTCCGCGCCACTGTCCTCATCGCCCTCCCGCTCACATCCTGCCGAGGTGCCCCCCAGCGCCTACCGTTAGCCCGGACGCTCGTCTAGAAAACCGAAAAAATTTGCTTCACAAAGGCTGACTTTACCCCGCTACTACGAAACCGCACTGCTACAGGGTGTCTCCGCCCGCTCCTATTTATGGGACGGGTGACGCAGTCGACGCACGCAGTCACGCCCCGCTAGTATCAGTGCGCTGCAGAAAATAGTTCCCAGCGGTGGGCCTGCATCCAGGGGAAATAGGGGTCCTTCCTCCTCCCGGAACCTTTTTGGACGTCTCAAAGCTACGCCCTGTCCCCTTCTCGGCCAAATCCACCGCTCTCCCTCCGAATAACCGAAGTCTCCGAGGCGCGGAGGGATTTTTGCCACGGTGAGAAGGCTGCCAGACCGCTCTGGAAGCTTCGCAACCCCTGAGGACGGTAGGCGGGGTTCTGGCACTGATCGACACTGATTGGGTGCGGAGGGGGCGAGACTGGTCGTTGATTGGCTCCCAGAGGAGTCTAGGGAGAAAGCTCTGGAAGAGCCGGGGGGGAAGGGGCGAGCGGTGCTGGCCGCTGATTGGCGCGGGGTGAGGTAAGCCTTGTTGCTAAGGGGCGCGACTCGGTGGAGCAGATTTCGGGAGCGGCGCTGCCGCAGTGGGGGAGGGGCCTGGTCTCTCAGGCGGGAACCGTCTCATGCGGGGGGAGGGGGACTCCACAAGGGAGGCCAACGGCTCTGGGAGGGAGGGATGGCTACAGTGCCCCCAGCAGCCAGGTTGGGGAAGCCCCCCTCCTGCCTGGACCAGCGGCCATTCGTGCCAGGGCGAAGAGCATCCAGCCTCTTGCAGGGCCGGCTTCGCGGGGGGCTGTGCCTGGCGCCATTTGAACCGGGCGCCGCCACCCGACGGGCCGTGGGCAACCGAGGCGCGTGAGCAGGCGGCAGGAGCGGCTCGTCCTCTCAGGGGCCGCAAGACTGTCGCAAGCGAGGCGGCCTCCCGCGAGAGGGTAGTTTTGCCAACTGTGCCTGTGTCCCTGGAGTTGGCGGGATGAGCCGACGGACCCGTCGCAGCGCTTCGACCGGACGCACGCGGCTCTCACAATGGCCCGTGCCGTCGGCGCGCACCGCACCGCCCGTGGCCTTGCGCCACGTGCCTGGCACTGTAGTAATACCAGTCGGAGAAAAACCACACGGACGGAAACCAGCAGAATCTCTGTGCTTGGCAACAGTCTTGCGGGCCACGCAGAGGACCCCAGTGGGCTTCATGTAGCCCCTGCTGACCGCTGCCATAGACTGACATTTCAGACGGGAAGCTGTGTTAGTCTGTAACTGGAAAAAAACTTTAAAAAACAACAAATAGTCTCACAGTACCTTAGAGACTAAAAAAAAAAATGTGGATGGTGTCGTGAGCTTTTTGTGGTCACAATCCTTTGCTTAAGATGAATGGAGTTAAATGGTCCAGGTTGCAAATTTGAAAGCCTGGACCCCGTAACTCCATTCATCTGAAGAAGTGGGTTGTGCCCACAAAAGCTCATGACACCATCTATGTGTTTTGTTAGTCTCGCAAGGTGCTGTGGGACTATTTGTTGTTTTTTAAGATTTTTCATAGA
Organism: Pelodiscus sinensis; assembly: GCF_049634645.1. Lineage (NCBI taxonomy): Eukaryota > Metazoa > Chordata > Testudines > Trionychidae > Pelodiscus > Pelodiscus sinensis. The sequence continues at coordinate 3,491,530 of NC_134731.1, read as the reverse complement.
CTGAAATGAGAGTGGGGAATTCATGGGTCTGTACTCAGCTAAACTTCACTGGTGCAACTTTTGCACCTCACCTAAGCTTGTACTTCTCAACAGTGAGGAGTCTTGGACTTGATCTATTGTTGTCTTGCACCTAGTGTAGTCAGGCCAGCACAAAGTGAGTGTGAAAAGTCATCGTATGTATGAGGCTTTATCTATGCTATACAATTCAGTATAACTACACTGCTAAAGGGTGCAATGTAGTTATACCGACTTTAACATACACATATGCTCCAATGTAGACAGCACTGTGTAGATGGGAGAACTCCCATGACATAGTTACTACCACATCTCACAGAAATGGAATTACTAAGCTGATAGGACAGCTCTCACATTTGCTTACAGCAGGGCTCTCAAACTCCTGGCCTGAGGATCATCTACAGATCAGAGCGTATTCACAGTCCGGCTTGGGAGACCTGTGGCCCAGAGGGCCATGTCTGAACCTGTCCCCCAAGGCCTGCTCCTTTCCATCACTGACTCTCCCTCTATCTCCCCTCCCCCATGGTATCCCATCCTCTGAGAGACCCAGCTTTGAGGATTATTGAGGGGACCTAGTGTGGGGGGCAGCAGCGGCAACAGGAATGATAAGGAAGCAGAGCAAGTGTGCCTGCTGAAGAGTTGGAGCTTCGGGGATGGGCTCAGAATGCCCCTTGGGCCGTCCGGACTCCCAAACAGAATTACATACAGGAGGCCCCCAACTTGTGACGTGATTGATTCCAGGGGAAGTGTCGCAAGTCGGGGATGTCATAACGCGAACCTTCATTTACGATAGGTGCCATGCGCCTGTCGTAAATGTGAGCCGAGGACGTAAGTCGGGGGTTTCCAGCCTCTTCTGCACTTACAAAAATTGTTGTAAGTGCGGGGGGTCGGAACTTGGGTGGTTGCAAGTCGGGAGCCTCCTGTATATGCTTCGGCCCATAGATGGCCCGTGGGCTGGGAGTTTGAGACCCCTGGCTTAGCGCATCTTCACCAGATGTGCTACAGTGGCACAGCTGCTAATGTGTAGTAGAAATATGCCGTAAGAATGGTAATGTTTTGCACTCGTGTTTTAAGCACGTGGGTTAAGTCCATTTATTCATATCTGAATACTGGTGACATAACAGAATTTTCACAAGCCTCCTCAATCCACCACTGATTTTGTACGCTCAGTAGCTAATCTCTCAGTGATTTACCACACACTATCTGTCCATCTTGCAGGTCTTCCCTGACTATCATGATCCACCATCATTACTTCCATTAAAACTTGTTTGGGGTTACTTTTATTACTATGCCTAATGTGACCAAAGTACATTAGTTTGTGCCTTTTGAATTCAGGGAGCACAGTCTGTTGCTTTACATAATGATTCTTGGCATTCTCCAGTAGTGTAAATTATTACACATAGTGCAGGGCATGGGTGGATCAGGCCCTTTGTGTCAGAAACATGTTCCCTGCTGGGTTCCCCCAGCGTTTTTTATCGGTCTGTAATTCTTTAGGCACACTTTTCTGTATACCTGGAAAATAAATATTTCTTGGATAAATTCTCTATCATCTGTTTGTTAGTGCTTGTGTGTTTCCAGAGTCCATAACAATTGTCAAGTTTACTCTAAATTTCACTGGGGAAAGGGGAAAATCTTTATTGAAAATTATGGTAAAATGCTACAGTACTAACTGTACTGTCCTGGAATATTCTGTGTTACTACTTCTATGTATGTTGCAATTGTGAAAACAAAGGCAGGCCAGGAACAGTACAGGCTTATTAGAAGAGTGGAGAAATTTCATTATTTAGAACTTGGTCAGTTGAGTAACTGCATGTCCATGTGTCATACTTAGGATTCATGTTTTTCTAATCACATTAACTTCAGTTTCCTGGACTACTTTTCTTCTAAATGTAAAGCATATTGCCAAACTTTATTTTGTTACTGGGGTGTTGTGAAACAGCATAGTTATTAAGCGCTGCAATCAGAAACTCAACCTAGTATTTACCAGAGTTTTTAATAGAAAGTTCTGGTGAGGTCATGTAATAACTTCCTCATGTAAACTGACAGGGAATTGTTGCAAATACTAGTGGAGCTTCATTTGATCCTTGAACCAAGGTTATACAAGGGCTTTGCTAGATCCAAAAAATTTGTCACATGGTAGAATTCAGCTTACTGCTAGTTCTTCCTGTGGACCTGAATGAACTTGTGGTTCAATAAAAAAAGAGAACTGATACTTTTTCTCACTCAAACACAAGCTGGAATCTGTACAAAATTATACATTTAATATCTTTTTTTCTCTGATTAATACACATTTGGTTTTCTTTAACATAGCAAGTTTGCTCCTGCTGGGAGCACCTTCCCAGTTTACAATGAAAGGAAATGAAGCCATCCAGAATAAAAATACAATTAAAAAACAAACATATACACATGGTATATGTGTAGGCAGAGAAAAAAAGGTAGATAAACAGGCACAACCAGGAAAGCAGGGAGAGACTTATTTACAGCAATAACCTGAAATGTTATATGTAGACGTTTAACAAATTGCAGTGTTATATTTTGTTTTCTTTTAAAATCTCTGACTTTTCCTGCCATACATCCCACAAATTCTAGGTCAGAAAGTACAGTTAGTAAAACTATTGTGGGAGACCATCTTGGTTACGAGTCATGTGGCCCATCGAGGTGAAGGAAGCCACTCCTGCAGTCCCCTCACTAGCCTCTGTTGCCCAGTGCTGAACTATGGTGAAATTAATTATCCCCCCAACATGCACGCACTTGATTTGGTGCATGGGAATCACATAATTGTGGCTTCCGTTCTGTGACCTCTCCCTTTTCCTTTCTACCATCTGTGTTCCATCTTATTTGGAGTCATCATGGAGCCCACCTCTGTGCTGGGAAGAGGGTAAAGATGCTTCTCCCATGCAGCCATTCCAATTACATGTGTTATTCCCCCCCGTTCTTTTCCTCTCTGTGCAGGGCAAATTCAAGGCAAGGTCAATACATGAGATCAAATTAGCTAGACTTAATTTCATGCCCTGAATGACGTAGTTAGGCCAACCTAACCCTTGATGTAGAAAGACTGGGTCAGTGGAAGAATCTATTACCTCTTGGAGAGCTAGAAAAACCCTTTCATGGCTGTAGTTGTGACACTGTAGCAGCTAAAGTATAGACATGCTTCAGAGTCACTGTGCACTCTGAATTTGGACACATTCCCTATAAGCACAGAGAATGGAACTATATATTTTTATTATCCTTTTCTGAGCACCACATTTCAAAAAAGATGTGGAGAAATTGGAGAAGGTCCAGAGAAGAGCAACAAGAATGATTAAAGGTCTAGAGAACATGACCTAGGAGGGCAGACTGAAAGAATTGGGCTTCTTTAGTTTGGAAAGGAGAAGACTGAGAGGGGACATAATAGCGGTTTTTAGGTATCTAAAAGGGTGTCACAAGAAGGAGGGAGATAAATTGTTCTCCTTGGCCTCTGAGGAGATGACAAGAAGCAATGGGCTTAAACTGCAGCAAGGGAGGTTTAGGCTGGACATTAGGGAAAACTTCCGGTCAGAGTGAAATTGTGTAGGGAGGTTGTGGTATCTCCATCTCTGGAGATATTTAAGAGCAGGTTATATAGACAACTATCAGGGATGGTCTAGATGGCACTGGGTCCTGCCGTGAGGGCAGGGGACTGGACTCGATGACCTCTCGAGGTCCCTTCCAGTTCTAGTGTTGTATGATTCTGTGATTATCTCATCACTCTGGATAGCAGTGGTTTGCTATGTCAGTCATAAGGCTGTGTTTGTTGCATGTACGGTGTGCCAGATTCTGCTTCAGTTATACCACTGTGAATCCAGACAACTCCACTGAAGTCTGGTATGTAACTGAAAACTGAGTTTGGTCTCATGAGTTAGTAAATGATGGAGATTCAGCCTTAGCTCAGCATTTCTGTTGGTGAGAGAAACAAGCTTTTGGGCTTATACAGCTTGCTCAGTCTCTCATCCACATAATTTGGTGCAATACAAGGTATTATCTTACCCACCTTTCTTCTCTACAATCCTGAGGCTGGCCTGCCTACAACATCACTCCCTACACATAAGGTAAACACAGATTAGGAAGGTCTGACTGCCCTCAGTTCTTCAGGTAACAATTTTCTTTTTACAAAGTATAAGCATTTTTATATGTTGCTTAGACAATTTTATGTGACTATGTATCACCAACCACCAGCTGACTGTGAATACTATATAAAGAAATGAGGCTGGAAAAAAATCCAGATCTTGTGACAAGTTTAACTGCACAGGTGGCTCCTTTTGCCAGAGCATGAGACATAGTTAGGAACACAGCTTCCTTGTATTGTGGCTTCAAAAGTAGGTCACTGGGCAGTACTACAAAACAACCTACTTGCTGAAAAGAGAGCTGCATGATCACAAGAAATATATCACATGGATTTGTGCATTCTGGAGCACAAATCACAGATGGTGACCTATCCCTATTAGAGCCTTAACAACTGCAGATCCTTTCTGCTGGGACATGCAGTTTATTTGTACTTTCGGTGGCATAACCTGAGATGGGCTGGCTGTTGGAGAATTTGAGAGTGTACAACAGGACTTCTCAACTTTGGAAGCCCTGGGGGTCACAGTGATACTCACAGCACATGCCAAGGGCTGCAACTTAAGTGTGGTTGTATATATATATGCAAATAGCTTCTTTCACACTGATGGGCATGAATACAAAGATTAAGGCAAGACTACACAACACACAGTCAGTTCTGCTGATATTAATAAAAATGCGATATTTACCCGATTTCCACCCATATGACAGCACTTTTAATGAGCAATGACAGTCCAGGAATTTAACTACTAAAATGCTTAGCAGCAGAAAACCATTATATTGACTCGCTGTTGTGGAGTGTGTTCCCAGTGGAGGCCATGTTCAAATGCCATGTTGAGCCCTGCGTAAACCCAAACCGCACTGTGGGCCGCAAACAAACGGGTCACGGGCTGCATGTTGAATAGCCCTGGTGTACAGTAAATGCAGCATTTCTCCTGCAGGGAAGGGCTACTCTTTGATTAATTTTGCCACAAAGGAAAACCAGTATTTATTCCCAGCTCGCTCCTAAACTCACTAAACATGTCACATGTGCCTGTCTCTTTTTCTGCACATAGATAATCACTTTTACCTACCTCAAAGGAGCACATGAGGACTACATAGCTAGGCATAGTTCCATTTCGCAGTGGAAATAGGACCTATCCTTTTTTAAGATCTGTGCTAAAGCCTTCAACATGTCTGGACAGGTCTACATGACACAGAGTTAAAAATACCAGAAGCTAATTTACATTAGTGCTTCTCTCATGACTAGGATTGGAGCTATAATAGTGAGATATGTTTTAAAAAAATCTCAGTGCAATAAAGGCTATGTGTGAATAATGAAATGTGAAAGGATGACATGAGTGAAAAGGAAGGAGAGAGACTATAAGGGGAAGGTGAAACAGACGACTGAGTAGGCAAATATTGGAATAGAGCACTCAGATTTAGGGATAGTGTTGTATCCTAAAAACATTTAAGATCCATCAGCTGCACAGTTTTTAAACTGTTTCCTTTAAAAGTGGGTTAAACAAGGTGTTGCTAGCTAGTTCAGGTAGAGTACAGCTGTGTTCAACCATTTAAAAAAGCTTTTCTTTGTTCTTTGTTAGCATAATTGGACCCATCCATGTTGGTCAGTGTAACTTTGAGCTAGTTTTGTAGAAAGCATTTTAAAGCCTAAATTATATGGTCTGTTCATTATATGACTTTAAGCTGCATATAAAATAACATTTAACAATTCAACATTCTTGACATTTTTAAAAAATTGACATATTGAAGAAGGTGATAATATCAATATCTGATAGTTAGTTATTTGGGTCCATTATGGATTTCCTTCAATTAACCAAGTTCTACTCTAGTAGAAAAAAGGAAGTGCTTTGACAATTCTTGGTACAAGTGTTTCTAGTACCAGTGCTCTGATTAGATTTATAAAAACGTCATTAATTTTATAACACCCTGGGAGGTTTCCGGGGCCCTACAGGGAAGGAAGAATAGGACCTCTGTACCCTTCCAAGCATGTCGTAAGAGGCGACTAAGGAGGGCTGGGCATGGGGCTAGCAACCCCATCCTGTAAAAATAAACATATGCTACAAAAACATCAACAATTTCAATTTGAACAGCAAGCCAGCCTTCCTTAGAGAGGCTTGGAAAGAAATTGTTGATGGCCTATGCCCCCATAGGAGCTAAGGGCAAAGAAGAAGAATTTTATAACACGCTCTGTTAATATTTTGTACCTACTATGGTAATGGTAATGGTTTCAGTCCATGATAATTATTTTTCTCCATTTTCAGTTTATTTACTACATGTTCTTAAGAACATTTTGGGTGCGATCCAACTTGCTACAGTTTAGAAAAACTTTTTGTTGGCTTTAGTACAATTTGGGTCAGGCCCAAATTGTCCTGGTAACTTTTACCCAGCAACAGGAGGAAGATGCCTTGCTAAAAACAGGAAAATATTGTTATAAAATGGGAGGGAGAATTCGGCAGGCATAGGATCTGAAACTATTTGTAATTTGTTAATGGACTTGATTCCAAATTGATGATGTGAGCAAGAGCTGGTTTTACAAAGTAAAATAACTCCATTCTAAAGCAGCTTCCTTCCATTGACCCAGTGGCAGAACCCATTTTTCCCCATAAGCCAGGACAAATTGACCCAATATATTCCTGTTGATGAGCGAATCACCCAAAATACCCTTCACCCCCATATATTAAGGTTCAATCTCAGGCAGTGTTTTTCTTCTCCACTGGTCAGGTTCTGTGGTACATGTTGAACCTCTCTAGTCTGGCACTCTCTGATCCAGGAACATCCATGGTCCAGCATGATTTTAGCTGGCTGGATGTCTTCTTATCATGGCTGTGGCCAAGTTTCCCATGGGCCTATAAAGTTTGTTTACAGCCACGAGTCCTGGATCTCAGTGTTCTGTGCTGTTATTTAGCTCTAATTTATTCCTACATGTCTTCTCAGAGCCCAGTAAGCAGTGAAAGTGCTAGTGATGCTGCTAGACAAAATTGACCTCCTGTGGTTTGATAAACTCTCTGGTTCGGCATCAGGTCCCCAGCTTGCCAGACTAGAGAGGTTGAACCTGTACTGATTCCCATTATTTATGCCTCTTGTCTATTAAGCATTTTGTTATTTATAGGCTACTTCTACTACCCTGGCCTTTAGAGTGAATGTGAAAATCAGGGTCCATAACTTTTTCTTTAGCCCACTAGAATCCAGCTGCTTTCAGTGCTGCTTCTCCAGTGTAAATTCCCTTGCAGACAGAATCACAGGCAGCACTGCAGGTCTGTGTTCTGCTGAGTCACCATTACACGTGGACTCACAGCACAGAGAGCACAGAAAGGCACCTTTGTAACTTTAACATCGAAACACATCAGCTATCACTGGGAGTGAACTTTGAATGTCAGAAGATAAGGAGAGTGTTTGCTGAATTTTCTGGACTGTTCTCCCTGCGCTGTAGGACGTCTTTCTGAAAACGATCGCTTTTCTCCTTCTCAGTTGTCTCAGATTTTGAAGTAATGTATTCCCCATCAGGCTATTGACGCCTGTTGAGTATTGCAGTTTAAACAAGTGCTACATCAGATTTGAAATTAACCAACTCCTTCTTTGGATACTGGGGAGGGAGCTCCTTAAACTAAGGCGTACTGAGTCTTGGTAGTAAAGTACACGAACTCTGAGCTTTTTGCTCACATCTGTAGTATGGCTGATATTTGCCACTGTGCAAAGGACCATCCCTAAATCCCTTGCATCACATATATCCCATGTAAAACCTATATTGAGGACCTAATTGGGACTTAAGTGTGCATAGCTCCCTAGCACAGGGCTGAATTCCATTTTATGTGAGTGTTCACAGAGCACCAACCAAATTCTCCAAGTCCTGTTACAGCATGCACTGTGCAAAACATAGGATTCCCTGAGAGCAATCCATTTTTTCTGTTGTTCCAGAGTCCTGGTCAGAAACGTGGAGAAGATTCTCTGAGAACTCCCTGGGTGTGTCTATGTAAATACACTTGGCTTCTGCTTTGCTTAGATTTGTTAAATATTCAGCCGATGGAGCAGTGTTTTGCTCATTGGAATCAACATAATTTGTTGTATTGTTTGTATTAAATGCAGGGCTAACTGAAATGTGTAGAAGGGGGTACAGGAATGTGGGTTCTGACTGGGGTTAAGGGATTTGGGTGCAAGATCTGAGATGGGGTTGTGACCTGGAGGAAGGGTGTAGGAGGGGGTGCAGGATCTGGGAGGGGGTAGTGACCCAGGCCAGGAATGCAAGGGATTGTGGTGTAGGGTCTGAGATGGGGTAGGAGTGCAGGAAGAGGGCCGGGGTGACCTGTGACTATAGGCCGACTCAGCCGTTGCCTAGGGCGCCGCCTTCAATGGGGCGCCCGATGATGACGTCACAGGGTGCCTGGGGTGCCTGATGATGACGTCACTCCATTGACGGCCATGCAGGCGGGGGTGTTGATCGCGTGTTCCGCCTGGGGCACCAGCTGCTGCAGCCCGCCTCAGGCCACTCCTGAAGGGGTAAGAGGATTGGGGGGAGGGAAGGGCTGGGGTGCCAGAGGCAGGCTCTGGCTGGGAGGCACTTACCTAGGTTGCTCCCAGCCAGCAGGTTTGTCAGTCAGGGTTCTTCCCTGCCTTCCATGCCCCCGCAACAGCTGCAGGGGCCACGTGTGGCTCAGAACGCTGTGAGCCTGGAAGAAGAGGGGACTTTGCGCATTGCCTGTCTTGCAAACAGGCAGCTCCCATTGACCAGAAACCCCTCCCTCGAGGCTCACAGCACTCAGACAACTGCTCTGAGCGGTGTGCGGAGTGGGACAGGAAGGGAGCCTGGCTGAGGCTCCCAGGGACCGGATTCAGACTGCAGACTGTATTTTGCCTGCCCCTGCTACACACCTTCCCCTGCCCGGTCTGGTTTGACCTACTCCTCATTCAAAGAACAGAATTAAATAGGGATCATTAGAAGCCTTGTTATTATGTTCTGTTGCAGCAGTGTTTCTTCTACCCTGCTTGCTAAGAGTCAAAATCACAGGGAGCTGAAATCACTTGAGCCTGATGGGCAGAAGTCACAGCCAAGAGGTGGATAGTGGCAGTGAACAGTGACTGACAGCCAGCAGGATGGTGGTGGAGAGATGTCACGAGCAGCTAGCAGCGCAGTGGCGCGATAAGTGGCTGCAGGACGGTGGTGGAGAGATGCAATTAGCAGCCAGCAGGGCAAGAGACCCGTGGAGCGAGTAAGATGCCTTTTTACCTCCCCCCACACAAGATCGGAGGGGAGCTCTGCAGATGCACCTCTGATCCCTGGGTCTGCACTGACCAAGGGCAGTGACTGAGCAGGGTGCAGAGAAGGGCTGGGTGTGTGAAGGGGACACTGAGGTTGCTGGACTTAAGAACCTGAGGGGAAAAGGACACTGCCCAGCCTAGGTGGAGTGGGACTGTCACTCACGGTTTAGGATTATGAGCCCTGCTTGTGGTGTTTTCCCAAATTAATCCCAAGTTACTTCCCTTCCTTTTATTAAAAGTTTCTTTTCTACACTCAGATTCTAGATTTGTGAGTGGGGAAGCTTTGCCTCTGACAGGCACCCAGAGGTGGGGCGTCAATTTCCCAGATCACTGGCTCAAGCCAGTTCTTTGTTGGATGGATGAGGAACCCTTAGATATTGACCCTGGCTCTGGCAGCTGCTGGCTCCACCTGGCAGAAGAGTTACACCTGTACCGATTGCCTGCCGTCTTCCCGTTTCCTGTTCAGTACTTCGTTTTTAAACTCCTAATCCTCCCACTTGGAGTAGAAAGCACTTACTGTGGCATGGTGAGTGGAGGCCACATTCAGATCTTCCTTCCACTCAGTCTGCCAGCCCTGCATGCGTGCTGTGTTCCAGTTCTATGCCAGGGAAGAGAGTTTGGCCATTAATGGGCACCTCTCAGGGAACTGAGAGACCAGTTGCTTGCACAAATGTGCATGCATCCATGAGAGTTTGGTGCACCCACTTTTGCATGGATCAGGATGGAGCACTGTGTCCTGAACCCTGCAGGTGCTGTGGTCTCCATCTCTCCTTAGAAATGGAGGAGACCATAGGTTGCATCCGGCTGTTTGGCTACACTGACACCTCTTCCCACAATACAATGTGACTAAAATGAAATCTAGTCCAACTAAAGAAGATCTGGGAGTGGCTCAGATCAGTAGCTGTAGCTGAGCAGTTCTGGCATGGGTTAGAATTTGTCACATGCAGTTTGTTGACAGTGATTCATCTGGGATAAACCAGTAGCCCATATGTAGTTTCATTTTGGAATGAGAATAACAGGAAATCATGCCTCAGTAACCGTTTCTGTCTGACAGAAAACCCGAGCGGTTGAACCAGGGGGTTGTTATGCTATTTCTGCAATGTGCTGTTTCAGGAAGCAGTGCGTACTTTGAAGGGTCTCATGTTTTTCAAAGCTGTTTTTCAGGTCTGGCAGTTTTGATGGTGGTTTAATCATGATCCAGTTACTCAAACATATTCAGGACTGAGAAACTATTACAGTTAAGCAAACCTGCCCAGTCTGTGTTCCCTCTTGCTTGTATCTAGTGAGCAGCAGTCTGGCAGCCCCACTGTGTATAGTGCTCTTTGTTCCACTTCATGAAATCTTCAGGCTCCTCAGCGCTTAAGTTGTAACTCGTTATAATTCAGGTGAAACAGATCCAGGCTTAGCCTGTACATGGTTACAGGGTTAGCTTACTAGTGAACTTTTTTCTATTAAAATCCATTTGAATGCTGATAGGTTCTTATGGTCCCTCTCATCCACTCATGTTTTGTTGCATCATATGTATTTTTGTAGTTCAGATATTCAGTCATAAGATTGATCGGGTCGCGACTGCAGTTTTGACTAGTGCGTTTTCATTTGCTAGTGCCTTTGTAAACAAATGTGATACTGATTGAAGTGTTATTCTTTAGTTCTAAAGCTCTATCGACACTTACCACAGAAACTGTTCTCCCAAGAGTTATGACGACACACAGTTCTCTGGAAAGGATCTGGTTTCTAATCTCAGAGCAGAGGACCAAAAGTCATTGTTTGTCTTAAACAGACGTGTATTATTAAAGAGCTGACGTGTTTCAAATCACAGGTGACTACACCAGAGGTGGATGAAATGATCCCCATATGTTGTATGTAAATCACTTCAAGTTTGTAAAAAGTTTTGGGATTCTCCGGGATGTGAGGTTATACTTATCATGAAAGGAAATACCCCACCCCAATGCTTACACAGCAAGGACAGGTGAGTGGCATTCCTGTCATTAAAATGGGATGTGAGTTTACAGATTTCAGGATTAATTCTCAGACTCATGGCATGCAGCTCCCATTAGTGTTAATTATTCTAGCCCATTCAGCTAAGCAAGTAGGGTTCATTTCTTGCTTATGCTGAAGTATGTTGTACAAGACTCACCAGTGTCACCTGTTTTAAACTGGTTTGTCTATATAATACTGAATCACACGGCCTTACTGGGTGTTTCCAGCATTAAACGTAAGGCACTATGAGGAGTCCCCTTGTCTAGGATTAGTCAGGGGATAGACAGTGGTTATCAGTTTGCAGCAGGTGCCAAGATGGACACCGGATGATGGAAAGGGAGTCAGGTGAGGAGAGGGCCAGGATGCAAGGAAGGAGCAGATGCTTGTATACGGTGTCCCTCGCCCCCAGGATGCAAAAGAAGGAAGTTGAGTCACAGGAGGGAATGGGTGCGGTCTCTGGCACTGGAGATGGCGTAGGAAAGAGTCAGGTAATGGGAGCGGGCAGGTGGAGAACTGGGACAAGCTGGAGGAAGGGAACCAGCTCAAACCTGACATGGTCACTGCCAGGGCTGGCTCAGGACTGAGGCTTGTGTGTGTGCACTGAATAAATCTAGCAGTGGGAGTCTTTACTCCACACATAAGTCCCTCTGAATTTGGCTCCTCTGGAGGCTGGGAACATAGTACACACTGTTCCTTCAGCCTCCATCCTGGGGTCGCCAAGTACCATTTGCTGGTTTGGAGCTGTGTATCTATAGTCTTCACACACGGTTCACTTGAGTCTGCCACTAAAAATACCCCATTGGTTTGCACAGGCTGGTCCTTGCTGTCAGCATGGTCCTGCGAGCTTACATGATACTGCAGACACAGCGCTCCTACGAGTGAGGTCTTTTTTTAGACAGTGTACAGCTCTCACCAAAATAACTAGCAATGTGTTATCACTGTCAGGTGGGGAGAATAGCTTTTGGTGGAGGTGTTATTCTGAAGTGTTTCCATTATAAGCAGGAGCTAGCAAGGCTTGCCGGAGCTGCTTTCATCTACAGAGCAGTGAAACTCTAGCAACAAACTAAGTTTGACTTTTCTTCTTTCTAGTCTTCTCTGTGGGGCTCAGCACGGTAGTGTCAGACTATCTCCTCCGCACAAACTAATTGATCCTCTCAGTGAGTTCTAATGTAGTTGCATATGTTTGCTCAGCCTTTCTGTAAAATGGGCCTAGGTGCCTGAGCTTGGGCACCGAACAATGCCCCTTTTGAATGTTTTTGCCTATACAACGTGCTGAGGATCACACACTGGCAGAGCAGCGCAGACCTCCTGAATCCTGGGCCAGTGCTTCAGACACGAGGTCATCCGTTCTGCCCAGCAAGGTATTCTTGTTCACCAGACTTACGATTATAACTGATCTCTGAAATCAAAGCATCTGCTTCATATGGGATCTCACCTCTTTGGCTCCCAAACATCCAGAGGAACCCGGGTAACAGATCATCACACCTACAAAAATGACTCTCGAGAAAGAGTTGGCTGTACTTGGGCTGGCATGGAGATTTCTGGACTACAACGTTGACATTCAGGCTCCGTGACCTGAGTAAATCGGCCCTAGATTTTATAGTGTTTGGGGAAGTGAAGGTGGGACATCATCCGTCTCCTACTTCCTGCCTTCCCATGCCATCGCTCCACTCTTTAGCAGCTTAAGTCCGTAAGTGTCAGGTCATGCAAAATTGAAGACAGAACAATATTAATACTCACCACTTCTAGAACAGCTTCTATTCAGGGATCTCCAAACTGGGGATGTAAGCAAGAAATCGACTACTCGCTTTCCCCACCCCGCCCTGCTGCCCCTGTAGAAGAGGCAGCAAGGGGGGGGGGAGATGGGCAGCCTAAAAGCATTTCCTGCAGTATCTCTTTGATGCCTCTCCCCCCCTGCTGCCTCTGGTAGACCCAGCGGGAAGAGGGGGAGGGAGGGAGAAAGGAAGGGGAGGAGAGGACAGGGGATGCTGCAAAGCAGTCCCTGTCTATGGGCCCCCTCCCGCAAACAGAGGCTACTGCCTTCATGCAACCCCTGTTCACAGTGGCCCGGCAGCTCTTACTACATTTAAAATGCAGAGCTCCTGAACCAGGACTGCTCAGTTCCAGCTTGAGCCAGCTCCGGGAGCTGCCACGCAACGGCTCTGCAGAGTGGCCCTTATCCACTAATTGTGTGGCCAGTACAAACTGTATGGACTACACGATCAGCCACATAACCGCTCTAACATTCTTACTCCAAGCCCTTTAAAAGAGGGGCATGCACTGAGATATCCATTTCACAGATGAACAAACTGGCACGGGGAGGCCCCGTGACAAGCCCAAAAGTCACAGTGACTCAGTGCAGAGTCAAAGGCAAAACAAGGTTCCTGACTCCCCGTCTTCTGATCGCAGGTACAAAGTAGGCAGGCGCCACATAAACAATATGGGGGAGAGGGGGGAGTGTTCATGGACAATGTGTGATGCAGAAGCCCCTGAGGAGGTATTACTCTGTTGCACCTGAGCTCTACTTTGCAGGAGTGTCTATTACATACACTGGGGACTAGATACGGCATTTCCGCTGCCGAAAGTGATACGTATTCCACCCTTTCACAGTATGAGAGGGGCAGCAGCTCTTGCTGTCAAGTCCTGACTGATTAAAACAACTTTTCTCTGAGGGTTACTAAACAGGAGAATGTTTCCTTTGATGGGTTTGCCCAACTTGCCTCTGACAAACAGCTCAAGTCAAACCTTGCAGCGTGTGTGGCGGTGTGACACGGGTGTTACAGCGCCATGGCACCTCTGCTGGTCACTCAGGAATTATCATCATCCAGTACCGAAGCACCCCCTTCTGGCCAGTGTCACGCCTGCTTTTACCTGTTCCTGGCTACACAACTTTGGAAGGCCTGGGGGCCACAGATACTCGCAGCACATGCAGAGGGCTGCAACTTAAGTGTTGTTACATATACAAACAAATACATGCAAATAGCTTCTTTCACACTGACGGGCATGAATACAAAGATTAAGGCAAGACGACACAACACACAGGCCCCATTTAAGTCAGTTCTGCTGATATTAAAATGCGATATTTACCCGATTTCCACCCATATGGCAGCATTTGTAATGAGCAATAAGTCCAGGAATTTAACTACTAAGATGCATATCAACAGAAGACCATTATACTGGCTACTTTTTTGTTTTGGCTTCCACCTGCGGGCCCCGTGTTGAGCCCTGTGTAAACCCAGACTGCACGCTGGGCAGCGAACAAACAGGCCACACGTGGCCCACAGGCCGTGTGTTGAGTAGCCCTGGGCTACACCACTCTAAGACCCATATCCCTCCCAGACTGTGGCATCCCCACCTCTAGGTACTGCACTGCTCCCACTCTCTAGGGTCCTCCCTTCAGGGAACCCCTAATGCCCTATGCCCACCTTGCCTCAGTGATCCTACTGCCAGCCACCATCTAGCCTCTACCTCCAGCAAACTGCCATCTGAAATGGCCACTCGTCGTTGGCAAGGGGGCATGGACCTGATCCCACCCTGCAGTCCTAGTACCCTCGGGCCATGCAGCCTGGGAGCTTGCCTGGCCAGAGCTTCACCGGCCCTGCTGTAAGTCAGGAATCCTCCAGCTTCCCTAGCAGTCGGTTCCCCCAGCTGAGCTGGAGCTGGAACAAGTGAGTCTTTCCTCTGCTCCAGGAGCTTTTATTTATACTGCCCTCAGCTGGGCCCTAACTGGCTAATATCTGCCACAGCTGCTGGCTCCACAGCCCCAGCCCTCTCCAAGGGCTGGGTTTTAACTCCTAAAGCACCGATCCGGGGCAGGCGCCCGTCACAGAAGATGTAGGCAAAGCTCAGCTCATTGGAAGAAATTGCTCTAAAATACAACGTGAATTTTGAACACAAGTTGATAGTCATGGGGAAGTTGGCAGTTTCCAATTCATTGGATGATTGGTTCAGTTCAGTGAAGTGTAAAATCCTGAGGCTCAGAAATATGACGGGGTTTTCATCTGAAGGGCTGAGAGCATGAGGGGATGCACCACTGCCCTTCCATTCTCCGAAAAAGGTGATTTTACTGCCCAATCTACTGATGGCCTGGGAGCCTCAGGAGGACAGCAGCAGGCAAAGCTTCTTACCCCCCCCCGGCTCAGCCTGATCACCAATTCTTCCACTCCTTCTGCCCCACGTGGCTGCTATCCAACACCATAAAACAAACGCCAGAGCTACCTGAGTGTTACCAGAGCCTGCCACTCCGGTGCTCCAAATTCTGCTATCTACACGGAGAACGTGTCTGGCTGCTGCTATTGTATCAGCCGTGCACACATGCCCAAAGCCTGGCACGTCTGCGCCTCACAAACCTGGACAATCTCAGAGCCAAGGAAATTTTAGGGATTGGAGCCTCAAGTGCTAGATCTCGGCATCTGCAGTGCCCTCACACCAGGATGTGTTATGTTTGGTGTAAAGGGAACAACTGCACTTGTGTATGTAACAGAACTAGGGGAGCTCTCTGCGCTCTGGGTATTTGTGGCGCTGTTGCACGGGCTTCGTCACAGTCTGGGTGCTGGAAGCAATAGGAAAGGTTAAGCTTGGTCTCTATGTAAGCAGGGGCCTTTTTGGAGGGGGAGTGGTCATGGCCAGTGGGCTCTATGGGCATGGGGTTGCCCAGGCACCAGGAATATTCCTGGCCCGAGGCCCCGCTCCGCTGAAGTCTCTTCCAAGGCCCCACCCACCACTCCCATGCGCTCCCTGGGTGCATCCCTAGGCCCTACCTGCTGTCCCTGGGCAATTTAAAATTGTGCAGGGGCCTCTGCCGCTGCCTGGGGGGAATGTGCCACCCCACCACTGGATAGGAGGGGAAGGGGCCAGAGACTCTGGGTGGCCCACGGGATTAGCGGGGGAGCTGGCACTGGCAGCAGGGGTTGTCGGCTGGGCGGGACCACCCCGGCACACCATGGAGGACAGTGACAGCCAGGCGCGTGGCTACTGCTGTGAATGCGGGGCTGGCAGCGCCAGGCCCCCGCGGGGCTGGGGAGGGAGCTTGGGGGAAGAGGCAGGGGCAGCGGGTGTTATCGCCCTCCCCTGGGTGGTGGGGGGAGGTCACATGGCCGGTGCCCCCGCTGTGTCCTTCCTCCCCATCTCTCCTGCTGGCAGCGCCCTGGGGCTTCTGGCGCTGGCTGCCAACTCGTTCCTGCAACCCCTGGGCCGCGACAGCTCTGCAGACTGCTCCTGCCCTGAGGTCCATGGGAAGCTGGGGGGGGGGGGCGATGCCTGTGAGCAGTAGGGTGAGGTGACACCCCCTTCCTGGCCCCTCTTGCCCAGGAGCCAAGGAAGTGCTGCCACCCCCAGCAAAGCCTGCACCCCTCCCCCTCTAAACTCCCCCCTCCCTCCCCGAGCCTGCACCCCTCCCCCTCTAAACTCCCCTCCCTCCCCGAGCCTGCACCCCTCCCCCTCTAAACCCCCCTCCCTCCCCGAGCCTGCACCCCTCCCCCTCTAAACTCCCCTTCCTCCCCGAGCCTGCACCCCTCCCCCTCTAAACTCCCCTCCCTCCCCGAGCCTGCACCCCTCCCCCTCTAAACTCCCCCCTCCCTCCCCGAGCCTGCACCCCTCCCCCTCTAAACCCCCCTCCCTCCCCGAGCCTGCACCCCTCCCCCTCTAAACCCCCCTCCCTCCCCGAGCCTGCACCCCTCCCCCTCTAAACTCCCCTCCCTCCCCGAGCCTGCACCCCTCCCCCTCTAAACTCCCCCCTCCCTCCCCGAGCCTGCACCCCTCCCCCTCTAAACTCCCCCCTCCCTCCCCGAGCCTGCACCCCTCCCCCTCTAAACTCCCCTCCCTCCCCGAGCCTGCACCCCTCCCCCTCTAAACTCCCCCTCCCTCCCCGAGCCTGCACCCCTCCCCCTCTAAACCCCCCTCCCTCCCCGAGCCTGCACCCCTCCCCCTCTAAACCCCCCTCCCTCCCCGAGCCTGCACCCCTCCCCCTCTAAACTCCCCCTCCCTCCCCGAGCCTGCACCCCTCCCCCTCTAAACTCCCCCTCCCTCCCCGAGCCTGCACCCCTCCCCCTCTAAACTCCCCCTCCCTCCCCGAGCCTGCACCCCTCCCCCTCTAAACTCCCCCCTCCCTCCCCGAGCCTGCACCCCTCCCCCTCTAAACTCCCCTCCCTCCCCGAGCCTGCACCCCTCCCCCTCTAAACTCCCCCCTCCCTCCCCGAGCCTGCACCCCTCCCCCTCTAAACTCCCCCCTCCCTTCCCGAGCCTGCACCCCTCCCCCTCTAAACTCCCCTCCCTCCCCGAGCCTGCACCCCTCCCCCTCTAAACTCCCCTCCCTCCCCGAGCCTGCACCCCTCCCCCTCTAAACTCCCCCCTCCCTCCCCGAGCCTGCACCCCTCCCCCTCTAAACTCCCCTCCCTCCCCGAGCCTGCACCCCTCCCCCTCTAAACTCCCCTCCCTCCCCGAGCCTGCACCCCTCCCCCTCTAAACTCCCCCCTCCCTTCCCGAGCCTGCACCCCTCCCCCTCTAAACTCCCCCTCCCTCCCCGAGCCTGCACCCCTCCCCCTCTAAACTCCCCTCCCTCCCCGAGCCTGCACCCCTCCCCCTCTAAACCCCCCTCCCTCCCCGAGCCTGCACCCCTCCCCCTCTAAACCCCCCTCCCTCCCCGAGCCTGCACCCCTCCCCCTCTAAACTCCCCCCTCCCTCCCCGAGCCTGCACCCCTCCCCCTCTAAACTCCCCCCTCCCTCCCCGAGCCTGCACCCCTCCCCCTCTAAACTCCCCCCTCCCTCCCCGAGCCTGCCCCCTCCCCCTACGACGCTGCCCCCACCCCCAAACTCCCTCCCGGAGCCCTGGGGAGGCGGGGGCAGCCTCGGGGCAACAGCGGCCCTTAGCCCGCCCCCCGGGGGGGGCCCAAGCTGGCCGGGCCCAGCCTCCCCCGGCTCCAGCCACGTGGCTCCCGGCGAGGGAGGGGCCCGGGGCAGGCGCATGGGGAAAGCCAGGGCCGGCTCGGCGCGCAAAGCCGGGGGCAGAAGCCCGGCCGGCCGCCCCCCCCGGGAGAGCGGGGGCCGCGGGCGGGGAGCCGAGGGGCCGGAGCTCGGGCTCTCCCCGCTGGGGGCGCAGCGGCAGCGCTGGCTGCAGTTCCAGCAGCGGCAGCGCCTGACGTGCGAGGAGGCGGCGAGGCTCCTGCTGGACACCTAGTGAGTGCGGGCCGGGCGCTGCACCCCGGGGTCTGCTGGGCCAGAGGGCCGGCTGGAGACGGAGCAGAAGCCCCGGGGCGCCGCTCCGCTCGGGGCGGGTCACTGAGCTTCGCCAGAAGGGCCCGGACCGCGCAGGGGGAGCGGTGCCCGCAGCGTCTCCGTCCCCCTTCGGGCGCTGCTTTAGCCACGTAACTGACCCCCCTGAGCAGTAAAGAGGGTGGATTTGATAGGAGCGAAGAGCAAACGTGTCTTGCTCAGTAGCAGCCCGCTCGACGGAGGTGCCGCTTTCCAGAAATAGCTTTGGGGTTTTATTGCCGGACTCCCCCAGTCACCGTCCTTGTGATTCGTAAGGGCGATGCAAACACAGGCGTTACCGTGAGATTTTACGTGTAGCTGGATCTTAGTGTTTCCAAATGCGTAGCCATGGCTTTAGTAACAATGTGGGAGGCTCCGGTAGCCACACCCAGAGAAGCACAAAGGCTCTGACCCGACAGGTATCCCTGCTTTGGAGTCAGAGTTAGGGACCAAGAACAGCTGATTTGTCAGACTACTTCATTCGCTTCAAAAATACTTTCTTGTGTGTGTCTGCAGTTTCTCAGCCCAGAATCTCTAACCCGGGTCACCTTTGCTGTACTTGAAGCCTGTCTATATTTTTCTGCAATGAAGTAGTCCTATTGTCAGCAGTTTTACAATACTATATATTGCCTTCTGTGGAGCCACAGAGTTTATTTTCTTCCCATGGAATGTGTGGGCTGTTCCTCTTAATCTGCTCGGCTGTATCTACACTGGCATGAACTTCCGGAACTGCTTAAAACAGAATACTATTCCTTTTTCAGTTTTTCCGGAAAAGGAGCGTCTACATTGGCAGGCTGCTTTTCCAGAAAAGCCCTTTTTCCGGAAAAGCGTCTGTGGCCAATGTAGACGCGCTTTTACAGAAAAGAGACCCGATCGCCATTTTTGCAATCGGCTTTTTTCCGGAAAAACTACTGGGCTGTCTACACTGGCCCTTTTCCGGAACAGTGTTCCGGAATAAGGACTTATGCCCAAGCGGGAGCAGAATAGTTTTTCCGGAACAGCGGCTGATTTTGTACAGTAGAGCGTCGTTGCTTTTCCGGAAATTCAAGGAACAGTGTAGACAGCTCACAGCTTATTCCGGAAAAGTGGCTGATTTTCCGGAATAAGTGGCCCAGTGTAGACACAGCCCTCATGTTTCAGGGACCTCACATCAAAGGGAAGTAAAAATCTTCTTATCCCGTTCTCTTCTGTTGTCTACACACTATAGAGACACATCTACCACGCCCATATTCTAATCCATCCGAACGTGTTTGTAATATAGCTGTATTTTTGTTATTTCCCAGTTCACGCAACTGATTATATGAAAAGAAAGGGACTTGGTATCTTTGTGAGGAACCTTGCATGTTGATTTAGCTGGGTTACCATGGCAAAGTCCTAGGGGAGAGAGAGAAATGCATAAAATCTGTGAGTGCAGCTGAGAGACTTCAAAGACACATTCAAATGTTTTAATCAGAGAACACTAGAACTGGAAAGGACCTTGAGAGGTCATCAAGTCCAGTCACCCGCCCTCGTGGCAGGACCAATAGGTTTTAAGAGCAGGTTTGTCTAACCAGCTCTTAAAAATCTCCAGTGACAGAGATGGAAATGCCACAACCTCTCTGGGCAGTTTATTTCAGTGTTTAACCAACCTGGCAGGAAGTTTTTCCTAATGTCCAGCCTAAGCCTCCCTTTCTGCAGTTTAACCCCATGCTCCTTGTCCTGTCGTCAGAGGCCAAGGAAAACAATTTTTTTCCTTCCTTGTAACACTAACACCCTTTTAGATACTTGACAACCACTACCACGTCCCCTCTCGTCTTCTCTTTTCTAAACTAAACAAGCCCAATTCTTTCAGTCTTCCCTCATAGCTCATGTTTTCTAGACCTTTTCTTTAAATGTGCTGCCCAGAACGGGACCCAGTCCTCCAACTGAGGCCTGACCAGCGCAGAGTAGAGCGGAAGAATGACTTCTCGCGTCTTGCTCACGACACTCCTGTTAATGCCTCCCAGACTCATGTTTGCTTTTCCTGCAACAGTGTCCCACCTTTGACTCATGTATAGTTTGTGGTCTGTTAATTAATTAAAACTACTTAAATCCTACTTATTGCCTCTGTGTCCAGTTTTAGAAAAGGCAGGCAGTTAGCAATGCTTTCTCTCTAGTAGGGACATTAATGGGTAACCAAGTGGTTCAATGGGTGGAGGGCTGCACTAGCTCTGTTCCCTCCCCCACCCGCAGGACTGTCAGCAGGGGCAGCTGTGGCAGCACATGTGCAGGAACCAGGGTGGCAGTGGCAACCCCTGCATGGGGGTTAGGAGCCGTGGTGGCAGCCCCCACATGGGGCCAGGAGCAGCCCCTGCTTGCAGCAGGGCCACTCTAGCCCAACCCCCCACCCACTTGTCTTTAATTGGTTAAATGCAGTGTCTGTGCCGCGTTTAATTCTTTCACCAATTACACGGGATTTTACATCCCTACTCTCTAGAAAGAACATCAGCTTGGAGCAGAAATGGTGGGAACATGGGAAAGTTCTATTCTGAACGTCACTGTGCAATCCTGATTATCATTTGACTGAAGTCTGCGGGTGAGATTTGCACTTAGAACTTGGACATGTGTTTGAGGGAAGGTGGGTCTGCTTGAGCCTGGCCCCCATTGCTACGTAAGCTGAGTGGATCATGACGCTGGCAGAGCTGACTGTAACGCTGCAGAATCTCTGTGCATCCTTGGATATGAAAAGTCTGATAATGAACCCTCTGTGTGTGTGTGTGTGTGTGTGTACCTTTTCTCCATGCAGTGAGTTCAGAGGCTTGGTGAAACACACAGGAGGCTGTCACTGTGGAGCTATCCGCTTTGAGGTTTGGGCATCAACAGATCTGCATGTTTTCAACTGCAAGTGAGTGGTTTTTATGTATTTATCCCGCCTGTGCCCCCTGTCTGAATAGCCATGCACTTTGCCTTTCTCTAGCACTTCCCACCTAACCAGCTCCAAGTGTTTACCAAACAGAATTCCAGTGGAAGTTCAGATAGCACGGGACAGATGTCTTATCTAGTTTCTGTAGGTTGCATCCCTGGCTGAGTTCAGAGCCACTACGAGGTCAGTACGTGTGATTTTAGGGACTGGTTCTGCAAGTGCTCAATGTGCCGAGTACCTGAGAAAAGAAGGAGAGCGCATTTCTACTGGCAGGGCCGCACAGGGGGGTAGCATTGTGCTTTCGTTGTGCCCTGGCTGAAGCTGTGGCGAACGCTGCAGTTGTCTGGAAGATAAGCTGTGCTTGGGAAATGGGAGACTGGCAGTGTTGGGATTACAGGCTTCTTTACTGAGGTTGCTACTAGGTGTGTGATTTCACGTAGTTGCAGCAGTTGGTTGAGGATGGGATCTGCCTCTGATAGGTCAGAATCAGAGCACGTTCAGAAAAGTCCAAGAAGTTCCCAGGTTTTGAACTTTGTGGAGCACTAGCTTTGGCGCTATTTCAAGGGCCAATGAAATCCAGAAGAGAAATCCCATTGCCGTCAACTGGATTTTTGGATCAGCACTATCTGGGTAAATACCAAATGTCCTTCGTGAAAGTGGAAATTCAGGCCAGAGTGACTTGGTTCCTTTCCGTTTGGGAAGATGTGATGATTATTACATAGTCTCCAGTTAATGATCACACAGACTTCCTCTGAGGGCCTGGAACATCAGTACACTTATACCTCAGTTTCCTCAGCCACACAACAGAGACGGGAATCCTTGCACATCTTGTAGGGATGCTGTGAACCTAAATACGTTTCCTATTTGTAAAAAGCATACTGAGATCCTGAATGGAAGGTTCTAAACCCACACAAGGAATTGTATTTAGTGTTATTAACGATATCTTACATATGTACAGCATTTGCCTGTGGAAGCCTTTTACACACTTCCTATACGTACAAGAACCACTTCCCCCGCTACTAGAATGTAGCTATACCTGGAGTAAAACATGGCAGATGTTTAACAGGATTCTTCACAACCGGGAGAACAGAGTATCAGTGCCACAGGGGACTGCAGAGGGAAGTGTAGGTAAGCAGAGTGCAAAACTTCCACTGGAATTCTGCTCTAGTCTCATGATTCACACTCGTGCTCATACAAACGTTCTCAAGTTTGTAATGACCGGAAAGGCTCAGGACCTCTACTTCATACGTCATCCAAATGCTTTACAACAGCAAGCGCAGGCACTTCGATCCTCCTATCAAACGGAGAACACATCACACCATCAGCATGTGGGGAGGGATATATATTCAAATGTCGGTATGGCCTTTCTCTAGACTCAGAACTAGTTTCTTTCTAGCCCAAATGTCACTACCAGTCGGTTTCCCTTATTTGCAATGTATTTAATCTTAGTACCATTGGGATTAAGTTGGCAAACTCTGGCCTGTAAGACTACATGGGTTTCTCAAGGCCACAGGTTAGCATTGATCTATCCACAGAGAGTTGTACCATGGAGAGAAGACTGTTATATAGCTCTCAGGCCTGGTCTACGCTACAGTGGAAGTTCTAATCAAGATATGCAACTCCAGCTATGTTAATTATGTAGCTAGAGTCGCGACATATCTTAAATTGAGTTTCTGCGCTATCTGCACAGTGGGAGGCTGATGGGAGCAAATACTCGTATCAGCTTCCCTTACTCCTGTGAGAAGCAGGAGTACCAACATCAATGGGGATGCCCTCTGAGTTTGACTTAACGGGTCTTCACTAGACCTGCTAAATCAAATTCCGGAAGATCGACAGCGTTCATCTTCCACGTAATGTAAACATGGCCTCAGTGCAGATAAGCTTACTTTCCATATTGCAGGGAAATATAAGCCTTTAGACCAGGGGTTCCCAACCTGGGGTATGTGTACCTCCAGGGGGTATGAAAAGCTTGTCAAGGAGGTACGGGGAATATTTGGTAAATAACTAGATTATCCTAATTGAAATATTCCAAAAGTAGCAGTGTTAGTGAAAAAAGTTGCGGATTCTAGAGCCTAGAATTTATTTCCTTTCATATTGAATAGGGTGTATGGGAAGGTTTACTAAAAGCCAAGGGGGCACGGGGACCAAAAAAGGTTGGGAACCCCTGCTTCAGACTGACTGCATGTCTACACATAGTTGCAGTCTGTCCACTCCCTTTATCCACCCTGATGTTTGCAATGTTGTTGTGGACACATTGGTCCCAGGATATTAGGAGCGAGACCGCATGGGTGAGGTCACATCTTTTATGGTACCAACTTCCACTGAATCTCTTGTCTCATAGCCAGGTAAAATAATTCTAGTTGTCAGTGCAATCTAGCTTGGTGAGAGCTCTTTGCTAGATGCAATTGTTACATTGAAGGTTATAGCTGCCCAAAGCCTCGTCACGTGTCTCTGTTTTTCTTTCCCCTCCTATAGCTGCAGTATCTGCACAAAGAAACAAAACAGACACTTCATTGTTCCGGCTTCACACTTCAAGTTGCTGAAGGTAGGTTAGGGCACAGGAGGGCACTGGGGGCGGGCGCCTGTCCGAGCACTTGATTCTGAAAGGTCCCAGAAGTGGGCAGCTTTGAATCTTAAATTTGCCTGTCTGCCTGGAGAGATAAAAAGTCCCTTCGGAGCCAGGCTGTGTCTCCGATTGGGACATTCAGTAGTGGCAGCAGCACCAGGTAAATGTGCTACGTCCACGTTACATTGATGGCAGCAAAGTGCATGGCCGTCACACTCCTGATCTCAATGGAGCCAGAGCTCGGCCCGGTGACTGGTCCGGCTGTGGCTTGGATCCAAGCGCATTGCTCTCAAACATTCTGCCTCGATTTTAGCTCAGCTCCAGGTTCCTGTAACTTGACCATCGACTTAGCATTTTAAAATGTTAATTCTTACCAGGGCATCTTCCAGGTTAGGCTCTTGGATTCCAAGTTTTTGAGGACTGTGGCTTTTAGATTAATTTTCCTTATATTCGCCCCATTTAATTTGATTTTCTTTTGTAGTTGGATGGACTCTGATAATCACATTAATCCCTCCATTGCTTCTGTGAGGAACCCTTCCCCTGCGTTATGTTTACTGTGGAGCAGTTAAAAGAAACCTAAGTGCTTTATTATAGACCGTCTGTAACAGATAGAATGGGTGGTCTATAATAAAGCACTTAGGTTTCTTTTAACTGTTCCACAGTAAACATAAAATGGGCACTGAGTGGTCAGCAAGTAAAGCCAAGACAATTGTTAATCAGAGGGGAAAGAAGTGCAAGAAAACGAAGCACGTAGGGTAGAGAAAGGAGATTAACACGGGAACTGAGTAGCAAGCCAGCAGTACTTTTAACTCTAACTCAAGTAGAGATACAGAGGGTGGGTTTTTTTAGACTAGTCTTAATTAGGCTTATATTTTTGTGCCTGAAGTTTCACATTCGTTAGTTACAAGCCTGTGGAATATAAGTGATAAAAAAAAATCCATTTCTGGGTACTTGTCAAACCATGGTGTATTTGTTTTTGTGTAGGGTGCAGATAACATTACAACATACACCTTCAACACCCGCCAGGCCCAGCACACCTTCTGCAAGACCTGCGGTGTGCAGAGCTTCTACACGCCTCGTTCTAACCCAGACGGTTACGGTAGGTAAGCAGAACAGGGACGAGAGCTGGTAGACATGGCAACACGCATTCACCACCAGCTGCAGTTGTGCAGTGATCATGGTGACCAAGTTCATAGCACAATCGTGCATCATGCCACTTGCTTCTAAAGTACTGAACATTCGAAACTTTCAACAGTGGCTCCTTAATGTGTAAATCTGAATTGTGGCCCAGGGGCCACTGTCCATGGAAGGTTTCTTACCTGGGTAAACCCCTCTCTCCTCCCTGGGATACTCGGGAGCAGGCCACGCTCCGTGTGCCTGGGCACCGGATGGTTTTAACGTAAGAGGAGATCCTGTGTACCCCAGGAGGGATGTTGATAGTTGGGGATCCCCTGTCCACCCCCTTGCTGCAGTCTCTTGCTCCTAAAGCAGCTGGCCCCTGTACACACTTACTGGTGTGCCTTGGAAGCCTCCAGAAATAAACGTATTCCAGTAATAATCTGCATCTAACTCCAAAACAACAATTATACAGCTGATGGATGCTATTAGAATTAACCCACCTTTTCTTAACAACTTAAAGAAACAGGGTTAAACAAACAAAGTGAATAAAATCAATCGAAGTGCACAGAAACAAAGGAAACTTCTCGAAGTGGCATTTACCCTGCCACCATGTATCCCACCCCAGAGGGGGCCCTCCTCTGGATCTGAGTCCCAGACGCTTGCGTGGGGCATGCCTGAGGATCTGCAGCTGGGGTGGAGATGGCCCTGTGCAGGGTGTGTGTGTCAGTCCAGGCAGCAACACCTGCAAAATCCCTCTGCCGCTGGAGCAGGCCCCACCGAATGCCAGCGGCTCTGGTTTCCTGGGCCGATCGCTCTGCCTCTCTGGGCCCAGAACCAGTCTGTCCTCTGTGCAGGCTGCACTTTCCCCAACAGCCCCAGTTACTCACAGAGCCTTCTGTGCAGGCCCTCCCCTGCCACAGGCACCTCCAGGGACAATCACCGCAGCCCCTGAAGCAGCCTGCTCCATCCAAGCCCCAGCAGGCTCTAGCTTCCAGAAGTAGCTCCTGGCCTGGAAAAGGCTCCACACCGGCAATCTGGCTCCTCCCCCCAAACTGAATCCCCTACTCTCCCTGCACTGCCTGAGAGAGCAACAGTTTCCCTCTCTTTTCCCAAGGGCTCATGGGAGTTGTAGTCTCTAGGGTGAGATTACAGCGCAAAGGATCCTCCCAGTAACAGTCAGAGGCTCCTATAGTAAAAGGAGCCTACACCTGCTGCAGCTGTAGGGACAGCATTACCACCTTCTCAGATGCACTGTCCATGAAACAGAGGAGAGCTCGCCTTGGCTTCAAAGGGAGAGTTTCTCTCTCTCTCTTTTCCCTTTTCTCCAGGAATTGCTCCCCACTGCCTGGATGAGGGCACCGTGCGCAGCACCACCCTCGAGGAGATCAATGGCAAGGAGTGGGAGAAGGCGGTGAAGGAACACAAGACCATCAGGAGCATGTCAAAGCCATGATGTAGCCTCTGTGCACAGAAATACACAGCTTAGAGCACCGACACTGGCAGGCCACCATGTAACCACTTAGGTCGAGCTCCCCGCGGCCGAGCTGCTAGGGAAGTTTCTTTTCTTTTGCTTTTTTAAATAAATCGCTTGTGCTGCCTGCTGCCCCCCTTTCATTTTATAGTCAGTTGGCAGGCCACACCTTTCCTAGCCTACCCCCCAGCTGGGATTTCTCCTCTGCCGTATTCTGACACTTGGGCCCTGTTCAAATCACATTGGTCAGAACAAGGTTCTTACCTCGGTTGCATGATTCCACCACAGTCTTTGGCTAGTGCAGACACATCCCAGTTGTGGTGTTATCTGGTTTGCACAGCTGCACCACACGAAGTAATGCCTCCCTCCCAGGGAAAAGAAAGCTCTGTTCTTCTAAGCCTTCCATTGACTTCACTGAAGTTACTCTGGGTTTAGAGCTATTCCCGGACGTCGACGCTGACGTAACAGGCTCAGACTGAGCGAAATTCTTAGCTTTAACTTTAAACACGAGAGTAATGCCCCTGAGGTTAATGCATGTGCCTAAGTGCTCTGCTGAATAAGGATGGACTTGCTTACGGGCTGTGTTTTTAATACCGAGAGTACAGTTCTGGCCTAGTCTCTTTCTAAGAGCAGTGTCTGAGAGGGTGTTGGGGTTTGAGTAAGGGATGAGGAGCCAGGAACTTGGGCTCTGACCCTGGCAGATTTACATACCTATCTCTACAGATGCTGTGAGTAATAACTGATGATGAGAGCAGAGGGCTGTATAAATGCTGAGTATTTAGCTTGCGCCAGGGTGACAGTCCTTTCAGATTCCAGTTATTACTAAGGTCTCTGTGTAGACTTAAAAATTACAAATATTTGAAAACTGGCTTCTCTGTCACTTACCTGCTGAATTTGTAGGCTGGAGAACCCAGAAACCCCCTCCCCCCAGGCAAGCTAAGAAGAAGGGGGCAGCTGTTCAAATGGTACATCAGGAATTTTTAGGTCTATATATTTAGACTGTCAAAGAACTGGCTGGCGCCTTTCTCACTTGTAACTTCATTCTTACACCTGCACATGCTGGTGGAAAACAGGTTCGGTTCAGTGGCTCTCCGAGACTTTGGAAGCAAGAATCAATGTTCGTGTTTCATGAGGTCCAGTCCAGAGTGAAGCTCACACCACAGGATGGCTGGGAGACTCGAGATGGAAAGAGCAATAAGATTTCAGTGCAATTATAATACTGTGTCATTTTAAATATTTTATTCCTAAAGTTTTGGCATTTCAGAGTCAGGAAGCCAGCCCTCCCTCAGCAGCAGGAGGTCCGGAGCGGTTTGGCGTTACAGCCAGAGGGCTGTGAGGATTCTGGTTCAAACCCAAGGGACAGTATCTTTGGACAAATCACTGTTAGTGCTTGACCTTCGCAGCAAAGGAAAAAGGGTAAAAGTCAGAATCACGAGGTGGTAATCGGGGCTTGGTCTCCTTAGGGAGACCTGTTGGTAAAGCCTATACAGTACATGATGTATCGTAAATATCTCCACGACTCTTATTTCCCCACTAATCAGACTCAGAGCAGTCGGATTTGCTGGTGGTCTAAGACCACTGACGCTATTACAAGGGGACAGTTCAGTAAGTGGTGGAGCCAGGCATCTCCCAGGCAAAGGGAGTCCAGAGGGAGGTAAATACCGTCTGGTTCTGCAGTCCGAAAGCTGCAGGGCACACAGGAGGTGGAGTTTGGTCGTCTCCTTGAGACAGCGAGGAAGAGCTTTCCGTAGTGCTTGGTTGGGCAGAGCCACCCTGTCCTTTGGCTCCCGTCTCGGTCTCTCAGTACCCCTGGAAATGCGTCTGATTCTCCTTTCCCCTCACAGAAGGGCAAGTGAATTGATCACCATAAAGCGTGAGAACAGCAGGTAGACGTAGCGGAACCAGAGCAGCTGGCTGTGATGGCACCTCATGGCTCGCTAGAAAGATAAAAACATGCCAGACAGCATTAGCCCTTCCAAGGCCCCTCAGCAGACAGGCCTGCCCGTAGCGCTCGCTGCTAGCTTCAGTGGAACCAGTCTCCAGGCCCCCCAAAGCCCAGCAGAGGCAGCTTAGCAGCAGCGGGCGTCGGACTAAACTCAACCAGCGCTAGACTGAAACAACGGGACTATTGGCAAGTGGGTGCAGGTGACCAGAAGTTGCTAGTTGAGGCCCATTTCATGCATTTACAGGACTGCTGGGGGGCAGGGAGGCAACTACCCTGGGCCCAGCAATTCAAAAAGGCCTGGGGCTAGCGGCTGCCACTAGTGCGGCAGCAGTGGTGCCTGGACCCCATGCCCTTGAAATGCTATACAGTGTGCTCCAGGTGGGACTGAAGGCCGGGCGGAGGGGCACTGTGTGGCCCAGGCGGTGCTAAGGGGGAGGGGGCACACTGCAGTCTGGGTGGGAGAGGCTACACTGTGGTCCGGGCGACGCTCAGGGAGAGGGCGCACACTGTGGTCTGGGTGGTACCGAGGGGGAGGAGGAGCACTACAGACTGGGCGGAGCTTGGGGGGAGAGGATACACTGGGCCGGGCGATGCTGAGGTCTGGGAGGGAGGGGGCACACAGCAGTCCAGGTAATGCTGAGGGCTGGCTGCCTTCTGGTAGTGGGGGGCCAAACCTCCCCACAACTTTGCCCAGGGGCCTGGCAAGCCTGTCAGTCCCCCTGTGCATTTATGACATGCCAGTTGGAAGGTGAGTGGGAAGGGTGGACTCCAGGCTCGAGCAGCACAAGTAACCAGTGGTGCCCTTCTGGCTTGAATTATCGGAGGTGTTTGGGGAACTTTCTGCCGTCCCCTCCCAATGCGACAGTGCGGTGGGTGTTGCGTGTGGGTTAGCAGCACTGCTGGCTCTGTAACGTTGAGTGTACGGCGGGGGGAGCACAGATTTCACACAGCAGAATGACCCAATGTTGGCCCTAGGACAGGGCAACTTGCCAAGAGCCTGCTGACCCCACTACTCATGCAGTGCAGGGAGCAGACCAGGACAGGATACTGCAGGCTGGGAACTGTACTCTCTACCTACAGTTGCTGTATCAAAGATAAGGCCAAGTCTACACTAGGGGTGTGTCTAAACTACATGCCTCCGTCGACGGAGGCATGTAGATTAGCCAGATCGGCAGAGGGAAATGAAGCCGCGATTAAAATAATCGCGGCTTCATTTAAATTTAAATGGCTGCCCCGCTTTTCCGATCAGCTGTTTGTCGGCAGATCGGGGCAGTCTGGACGCGCCACGCTGACAAAGAAGCCTTTCTTGATCGGCACAGGTAAACCTGGTTTCACGAGGCATACCTGTGCTGATCAAGACAGGCTTCTTTGTCTGCGCGGCGCATCCAGACTGCCCCGATCTGCCGACAAACAGCTGATCGGCAGAGCGGGGCAGCCATTTAAATTTAAATGAAGCCGCGATTATTTTAATCGCGGCTTCATTTCCCTCTGCCGATCTGGCTAATCTACATGCCTCCATTGACGGAGGCATGTAGTTTAGACGTACCCTAGGGGAGAAAGTCAACCTATGATACGCAACTCCAGCTACGTGAATAGTGTAGCTGGAGTCGATGTACCTTAGGTCAAGTTTTTGTGGCATCTCCACTCCATGAGGTCGATGGGAGAAACTCCCCCGTCGACTTCCCTTACTCCTCACGACCCGGTGCAGTACTGGAGTCAATGGGGGTGCCATCAGTGGCTGATTTAGCAGGTCCTTA
Organism: Pelodiscus sinensis; assembly: GCF_049634645.1. NCBI lineage: Eukaryota > Metazoa > Chordata > Testudines > Trionychidae > Pelodiscus > Pelodiscus sinensis. The sequence continues at coordinate 3,461,215 of NC_134731.1, read as the reverse complement.
CTAGACCCACTAAATCGAACCCAGGAGATGGATCTCTGCAGCATGGAGACAAGCCCTAAGTGTACACTTTGGCCGCCTAACGTCTAAGCTGCAAAGCTGCAACCCCGCCATTTGAATGACACATAGCGCAACTGGTCTCGACAAGCAAATAGTCCTAAAAGCAAGTCCACGACTGTCGGGAATGTGCAATTACCCTCCACGGGCAGCACGTGTATTAATAAGTTTTACACTTTGGGTTGAAGCCCCCTCAATGATTCTGAAATGCCCCACCCGGTGGGGCGGGAACAATGCATCTCACCATGGCTCGTTCAGACTCCTCCTTTGTTAGTATGAAGAGAACATCCCGGGATTGGAGGCAGCTAATGGGCACGTCCAGGACGGAGATGTACTTCCGGAGGAGGTTTACTGACTTGAGCGCAAGGACCCGGCACCCTGAGCAGAGAAAGAGGAGAAAGAATGCAAGACAATTACAAATGCACGGCCCCGCGGGGGTAGGCACAGCCGCCAGGCTCCTGTCTGTCTGCCCCCCGGAGTCCAAATTCTGTCAACCTACTTTTGGGCCGTGCAAATTTCTATTCAGTTCTCTCTGCTTCTTAGCTCTTCTGCTGAGGTCAAACACGGATTCCCAAGAAGACCCTGGGTCTGAAGGGTGAATGTCTTATTACAACCTCGGTTCTTTCTGAACTTGGGCTCAGCACTGTTCCCATGGGAAAGACTGCCAACCCTGTCTCGTGCAGGTAGTTAGACAAGCACCCTCGGTTCATTTGACGGGACAGATGCTTTGCTGCAGAAATGAGTGTTTCCGGGTTCAAGGAGGACTGCATCAGCTCTTATCCCAGGCAGGTGGGTTCATGCTAGCCATCTCCTGGACGTTTGTCCTGCAGGAGTGAAAGGAGCATGAAGAACGGGGGCTCGTTTCTTTCCCCTGTGTCTAAGGACTCTCTGAACTCAAAAGTTAACAGGTGAATTTATTTCATGGCTAACCTGTGTTTGCTGATGGTGCCATTAAGGAACCGGAGCTCTTTGGAAGTACCTGGAGATTACCTGCCACTCCAGAGGCTGCAGTTATGCTCCCTGATCAGGCATTTGAGAGTGACAGATGAGAACGGAGTCGTTGTAGGATTTGCAGTCAGATGCAATGCACTGGGCCCCTGCCGTCTGAATGAAACCGGGAAGGGAGGGCGCAAAGGGAAGGCCGAACTGTCACAAAGTCTGTGTCGCTTTAACCCCGGAGACGCCAAGACTGCATGTGTCATGCTGCTGTCGTGAGGACTGAGCTCCCTCCCCCTTGGCCGCCTGCCCTGACGCGGCCCGAGGATCACAAAGCGAACAAGAGGGAAGTGGGAGGTTCTCTCACAAATGGGAGTCGCTCCCCGTTTGCTGAGGCTTGACTGACTCAAGACGGAGAGAGAAGAGACCCCCTCCTCCTGAAAGACCCCAGGGAACGTGCATTTGCCATTCTTGGGGGGCTGCCCTTGTGCTGTGAGTTCTTACTAAGCGGCTGGGACACTCCCACTGATTTCACACGTTAGTTTCACTAAAACCCATCCCAGTGGCTCAGGGCCAGGGTGGGAAAGCAAGAGCTCTTGTTTGTGCCCAGCGCGGGCTAGCTGTGGGTTTCCCGGAGAGACAGGGAGAAGCCACGCAAAGGTCTCCACGGTGGAGAACGAGGGAGCAGCCTGTCGGTATGACGTTTAGAAGGAAGCTGTGGAATATTCTGAGGACCAAAGAACGGAGACGAGGCAAGGCCCCCAACTTTCTCCAGCCTCACAAATGAGGTGGTGCGTGTGCTTGACCCTATTCCTACGAGTGGCACCACCCCACTTCCTAGTTTTGCTCTTATTTCATCAGAGGTCATCAATGAAAGAACATGGCCTTTTCCTTTCCTACACCCTCCTTCCAGGCCCCTCAATTCCTCTTCCTCTCTCCAAAGGAAAGGTGAAGGGATTTTCCCTACCGTACCTCCTCTATTTCCTTTTCTACAAGAACCCTAATTGTTCCTGCTTTTGCATTAGACCCCGCTGATGAGATGATTTTCTGCCTAGGTTATGACCAAAGCTTGGCCAACACAATCTAACTAGATCAGCATTAACCTCTCTCCCAGCCTTCTTTCTGGAAGGGTTTGCAGCTGCATTGCTCCCGCGGGCTCAGTCGCTGGCAGGCTCGAGAGAGCAGAGAGAGCTCTCAGCAATACCTTCCGCAGCTTTGGGGGCAGAGCTAGTGGGTCAGAGGGCAATGGAAGGTTTCTGCCCTAACCCAATGGCACTAGAGTAGAGAGTGCTCCAAGGTAGCTGATCTGGAGTTTTCCTAGAAGTTCGCAAGCTGCTGCGGGCTCTGAGGTGAGGGAGGAAGGCTGAGGTTAGTCTGCACTGTAGCAGATAAGGCAGAGTAAATATCGTCTAGATTAAGGAGATTGTTGATACGGACATTAGAAAACGAGCCAGGTCCTAAAGAGACGCTTCCAGCAGATGGCGCTCTCCAATGGTAATCGCAGATGGAAGAAAGCAGCCCCCAGCTACTAACTAGAGCTCCAGTGAGCCAGCCATCAGCCCCCAGCTACTAACTAGAGCTCCAGTGAGCCAGCCATCAGCCCCCAGCTACTAACTAGAGCTCCAGTGAGCCAGCCATCAGCCCCCAGGTACTAACTAGAGCTCCAGTGAGCCAGCCATCAGCCCCCAGGTACTAACTAGTGCTCTAGTGAGCCAGCCGGCAGCCCCCAGCTACTAACTAGAGCTCCAGTGAGCCAGCCGGCAGCCCCCAGGTACTAACTAGTGCTCCAGTGAGCCAGCCAGCAGCCCCCAGCTACTAACTAGTGCTCCAGTGAGCCAGCCAGCAGCCCCCAGCTACTAACTAGTGCTCTAGTGAGCCAGCCGGCAGCCCCCAGCTACTAACTAGTGCTCTAGTGAGCCAGCCGGCAGCCCCCAGCTACTAACTAGTGCTCCAGTGAGCCAGCCATCAGCCCCCAGCTACTAACTAGAGCTCCAGTGAGCCAGCCATCAGCCCCCAGGTACTAACTAGAGCTCCAGTGAGCCAGCCGGCAGCCCCGAGGTACTAACTAGAGCTCCAGTGAGCCAGCCGGCAGCCCCCACGTACTAACTAGAGCTCCAGTGAGCCAGCTGGCAGCCCCCAGGTACTAACTAGAGCTCCAGTGAGCCAGCCGGCAGCCCCCAGGTACTAACTAGAGCTCCAGTGAGCCAGCCATCAGCCCCCAGGTACTAACTAGAGCTCCAGTGAGCCAGCCATCAGCCCCCAGCTACTAACTAGTGCTCCAGTGAGCCAGCCAGCAGCCCCCAGCTACTAACTAGTGCTCTAGTGAGCCAGCCGGCAGCCCCCAGCTACTAACTAGTGCTCTAGTGAGCCAGCCGGCAGCCCCCAGCTACTAACTAGTGCTCCAGTGAGCCAGCCATCAGCCCCCAGCTACTAACTAGAGCTCCAGTGAGCCAGCCGGCAGCCCCCAGGTACTAACTAGAGCTCCAGTGAGCCAGCCGGCAGCCCCCACGTACTAACTAGAGCTCCAGTGAGCCGGCTGGCAGCCCCCACGTACTAACTAGAGTTCCAGTGAGCCAGCCATCAGCCCCCAGCTACTAACTAGAGCTCCAGTGAGCCAGCCATCAGCCCCCAGCTACTAACTAGAGCTCCAGTGAGCCGGCTGGCAGCCCCAGGTACTAACTAGAGCTCCAGTGAGCCGGCCGGCAGCCCCCAGCTACTAACTAGAGCTCCAGTGAGCCAGCCATCAGCCCCCAGCTACTAACTAGAGCTCCAGTGAGCCGGCTGGCAGCCCCCAGGTACTAACTAGAGCTCCAGTGAGCCGGCCGGCAGCCCCCAGCTACTAACTAGAGCTCCAGTGAGCCGGCCGGCAGCCCCCAGCTACTAACTAGAGCTCCAGTGAGCCGGCCGGCAGCCCCCAGGTACTAACTAGAGCTCCAGTGAGCCAGCCATCAGCCCCCAGCTACTAACTAGAGCTCCAGTGAGCCGGCCGGCAGCCCCCAGGTACTAACTAGAGCTCCAGTGAGCCGGCCGGCAGCCTGCTTTTCAGCACATTCAGCGTGTTGGAGCCGTGCCATGGACCTGGGGCCCATGCTGGTGAAGAGGCGGCAATCCAGGGGAAGGCCAGCCTGGTAGAGGTCACCGTGCTGTCCCTGCAGCAGGTGGCTGGGGCAGAGGGGCCTGATGTCGGTAAGGCTCTAACCTCACTCCAGACCCGCGTTTAACTTCCGGCTCATCGCCCCGGTCGCTGCCGGCGCCGCGGGAAGCCTTGGGGGCCGCTCCATGCTGCGAAGGCAGCTCCCACGGAAGGGACGGCCTTGCGGCTTGAAGGGGCTGGGTGGGGCGGAACGTGGCTTCCCTTCATTTACCCCCAAGAAAGCCAATTATTCTGCTGCTCTTTCACCCCAGGACTTGTGGAGCCTCCTGAAATGGCCCTGGAGAGCTGCAGGCACGTGCCCTGTGCGTGTGCAATCCAGCAACACCCACCCAGTCTGTAATCCCAGCTACGGAGACTCAAGAAAGCCTGGCCCCTCGGCTCCATTCTGTGTTCAGTCAACAGGGAGGGGGGTGGGGAACTTGCTGCTTGACCCCAGAGGCCGCCAAGTGTAGAAATCTGCTGACTGAAGGGACCTGGATTGTGCCCTGCTGCTCCACGTTCCCATCAGCCACCTGTTTGCCACTATAGTAGGGAGTGCTATAAACGGCTGTGAGGGCCTTTTCCCTTCCCGGCTGGCTCTTTCTGAGACGCGGCAGAGCCGCTGGACTCACAGCGGCAAGGCTGGAAAGAGGGATGGCCTAGGTCTCCAAGGCGGGGCGCTCTCCGGAGGAAGACTCCTGCTCCATTCCCTCAAGAAATACGAACTCGCTGTGTCCTGTGCTTCCCGGCTCGCTCCCTGCTAGGGGAGCGCAAAACCCCCTGCAAGAGCAGCTCGGGCGGCCCTGCTGGCTGACGTCCCTTAGCCCCGCATGGGAAGAACGTAGGCAGCCGTAAGGAGCTGTTTGTATCGGCGACACAACGAGGGTCGTGAGGAGCCGCCCGGAGACCCCTTCAAATGAGACCAGGCGATGAAATGAAGCTGGTAGGGAACAGCCCCGGGTGGGAAGGGCTCAGAGACTCCCAGCACTTCCTGCCAGCCAGGGGAAAAGAAAGGGACTGTCCAAGTGGAGCTACTGATGGGCCTGTTCCTGTGACTCCCTCAGGCAAAGGCCTGGGGAGGCCCCGAGGCCAGATTTACGCCGGGAGCGGTAGCGTGGCCCTGTTAGCTAGTGGAGCAGCTGCTGGAGGCCTGCAGCCCCGTGCGCTGGGCTCTGGAAGGAAGCAGGCTCTTAGCAGAGCTCCCTCTGGCAGGGGGCTTGCGCTGCTCCGGCTGGCTGGGATGGATTTTGGATGCTGGGTGGGGCTGACAGGACTGGTTGGGACCTCTGTGCCCCGGGGCAGTGACTGATTCCTTGCCAGAGCAGATCTGTGCGTGGGGGCAGGGGGGAGGGAGATACGGGCTGAGGCATCAGAGGCGGGTCTGAGGGAGCGCGTTGCTCTTCCCACCCTGTGCTCTGGCTCCTGCTGTCCCATAGCGCGGACAAGAGCCTGTGCTGAGGCTACAGCGGACCAGGCCCCCGCTAGCACCCCCAGTGGTTTTAAGAGGGGCACCGCATAGTGCCCAGGGAGGGAGGGACTGACCCAGGCTAATCAGCCGGGCCTGAGTTTCCACTTGGCCACAAAACCTCACGCAGCAGTGACGCGAGTTCTCCAGCTGCTGGCACGGCAAGCCCCTCCTCACCTTCACGTTGGTGTAACTAACACCAGGCGATCCGCGAGGACGGGCGAGGGAGGCGAGGCAGAGCCCGGCAGCCGCTGTGTGCACATGGCAAGAGGCCAAGAAGCAGAACTGGGGTCCACAACCCAGCCAGGTCAAGCGCCCGGGGAGGAGAGGGCGCCGCTGAGCCGAAGCCAGCTCCCTGGGGCGGCCGGCCCGAGGCCAGGCCACAAAGGGCTGTCCGGGAGCGCGGGCGCAGGGAAAAGCACGAAAGAGCAACGAGGCGTCAGCTGCAGGTTTCGTTCGTGCTGCGAAGAGGGGGGGTATCCCAGGGGGCTTGGTCAGACCGTGGTTTGTTCCCACCCGTGTGACGTACCTTCCGGTAACTTCTCCGCTGAGCGCAGGTGCCTGTGAATTGAAACACACCATGGTGAACAGACAGCGAGGCCACACAAACCCTTCCTTAAACACAGTAAGCACTAAGGGCTCTCACACGCACAGACACAGCCTCTAAAAGCAGCTTTCTGGAGCAGACGCTGGATGTTCCCCCTCCGCCTGACACTGGACGGCGGCAGGTTTGGTTCCCCCCATGAAATGGCTCCTACTTCATCGCTGCTTTCCTTGTCCTCCCTGCAGCGTGGCTGGGGGCAGGGCACACGCCCCCGCCCCCGCCCCTGCCCAACGGGCTCGCCACCAGCTTGCGTTACAATGCAGGAAGCTCTGCAAGATGCCACCAGTTCTCACTTGTTCATCAGGGTCCCTACTGGCAGCAGCTCAACAAAAATACCGGACTCACTTGCCATGACACCCCAATCCACATCACCTCCTACTGAGAAACCCCCGGCCAGTTCTATTTCTCATTTCTAGTTTCTCCATGTGTTTCCCGAACAGAAAGCTCAAAGACTGGACTGTCCGGTTCAAACCCGGACCCCTGGCCAGCCTATCAGCAAGCTGCGCGTGCGAGCCAGGCTTCCTGGCCCACGCCGGCAGGGCTCTGCACGTTTAACCTAATCCGGTCACCGCCCACAGCCATCCGGCTTTCCAGCGCTGGATCCAGACTGGGAAGAGACGCTGGTTCCAGCCTGGCCAGGGGTGGCTGCTCCCTTTTCTGCTCAGTGCCAGGCTGCAGGTTTAGCAACGTCGTTCGGGGGAGAGGTGCCCCATGAGAGAGCCCAGCAGACTCTAGTTACCCCCAAAGCTGGGCCCCTCCCCCCATGGGCCTCTCAAAAGGGAAAACAAGCCCTTGAGAGAGCAGAAACGGGGCCCGAGCCCCATGCAGATCACACCGGGGCGCAATGGATCTGTGGGGCCGAGTGGGAGTCCCGCTGCAGGGCGGTTAACCCCATTCCCCTGTAACGTTCTCGTCTTTCCTGCTTCGGCGCTGCCCTTCCCCCAGCGCGCAGCTCACACCAGCTAACACTCATCACACCCTTTACATCCCTGCTGCTTCGGGCCCGGCCCGTTTCCAGCAGATGGCAGCAGGAGTTGTTACAGAGCAAGGCTGGTTCTTGCTGAAAGGAAAACCCGAATAGGAAAGGGAGGGTTGGGGGGACCTAGCTCCTTAGCCCCGAGTAAGGCTGCCAGAGGCTGGGAGCTGCTCTTGCCGGGTGTGCTGCATGTGTAAATCAACCCGGGCACAAGTGTATCATGTGCACCTGAGTCATGTTCAACGCGCGCTGAGCTCCGGTGCCGCTGGGTGTCGAGGAAAGGGATCAGCCACACGGCACAGACAGAACAGGAAGTGCTGCGTGACGAATACACAAAGCCAAGGCAGACACGCAGGCCCTGCCCGTTCCCAACAGCAGCCATCCGGCAACCGCTGCCCAGCTACCCGCGTTCTCCCGGCAACGCTCTCCCCTTCCCCAGAGACCAAGAGCCAGGGCGCGGCAGCCTAGGGAGCTGGAACCAGCCCGTGTAATTCTCCCAGTCCCCTCCGCTCCCGGTAAAGTCCCACTGGCCAGAGCCCCCTTGCTGGGCTGCCTGCCCTGGCACCCGGAGACACGAAAGGCAAAGGGATGCTTCAGGGAATGAGCAGAGCTGTCCCCCGTGCTCTGACCTGGGGCACTGCATCCCCCCCCATGTTCCGACCTGGGGCACTGCATCCCCCTGCCCCCCGTGCTCCGACCTGGGGCACTGCATCCCCCTGCCCCCCGTGCTCCGACCTGGGGCACTGCATCCCCCTCCCCCCCAATGCTCTGACCTGGGGCACTGCATCCCCCTGTGCTCCGACCTGGGGCACTGCATCCCCCTGTGCTCCGACCTGGGGCACTGCATCCTTCTCTGTTCCAGCCTGGGGCACTGCATTCCCCATCCCCTGCTTCACCCTGGAAGCGTTGCTCTATTGCTGTCATTACTTCCATCTCGCGTGCTCCAGTGCAATGTTAGGGTACGTCTAAACTACATGCCTCCGTCGACGGGGCACTGCACTGGTTTCATGAGGCTTACCTGTGCCGATCAAAAAAGGTTTCTTTGTCGGCGCGGCGCGTCCAGACTGCCCCGATCTGCCGACAAACAGCTGATCGGCAGAGCGGGGCAGCCATTTAAATTTAAATGAAGCCGCGATTATTTTAATCGCGGCTTCATTTCCCTCTGCCGATCTGGCTAATCTACATGCCTCCGTCGACGGAGGCATGTAGTCTAGACACACCCTAACTGTAAAGGACACGTGGCTGTAATGCCTCAGAGAAATCAACAGGCTCACCCGTTCCTACCCCCAAGGGCTGTAGCTGGGACTGCTCTGTGCTAGCAGAGAAAGCAAGAGGGGAGGCAAAGCTCTAGCTCCCCCTTGAGCCCCTATCTACTAAGAAATACTCCTCCCCAACTCAATCGTCCAGCCCCTCCGGCAGCTCTCTCCAGGGAACCCTTGCAAGCAAGGGAGAGGCTGCAGCTTGGTGCTGCCATTTGGGGAGCGTTGTGCTACAGACTGGACTTGCTGCGCTGGCGGCGGAAGAGTCTGGCATGAGGTCATGACAAGGGAAGATACAAATGGGATCCCTCGGGAGCTCTGTCCACGGCCTGGGTCCTGCAGGACTTGAGGAGGGTTCTTATTCTGAAGTGATGCTGCCACAGACCTGGTGCTGAAACTCGTCCCAAGCACCAAACTGCCCCAGCCCAATTTCCAGGCCGAGAGGGCGCTGGCTGTTCTCCTCTGTTCTGCTAGAGGCAAGCTCTGAGACAGGAACTCTTGGGACTCCACAGCCCCTGCTGGGGAAGGGGGAGGAAAGGCAGGATCCCGGCAGCAGAGGATTCAAAGAGCCTCTGAAGTCCCGCAAGGAACCCGTTCATTAAACAGTTCCTGAGATTCCCCAGGGTCCTGCAGCCTCAGCTCCCCTTAGTTTTACTCAGTCAATACACAGGCAACCTCTCAGTGCGTAAGCCAGCTCCTGAGCTGCCCTGACCACCAGCCACATCCAGGAAAACCACCAGAGAGTGAGAAGCGAATGAGGATTTTAGGGTTTGGCCCACGGGGAACTTGGAGAAAAGGGCGCTGCACTGAGGGACGCAGAGTCACGGTCCCTCCTCTGCACAGAGAGAAACTGTTCCATGAAATCCAGGACTCAGTCTAAAAAGGGCCCCCTCTGAGAAAGAGAAAACCTTACCCTGTGTTCCCTGGGCTGTCTGCGAAGGCGCATGGGGACACGCACTGCCTGCTAGCCTGCAAACCGTGCGTCTTTACCACGCAGCTGGGGTTCCGTTTAGGTTCCTGTCCTCTAATCTGCCCTGTTAATCAGATGAAATCGACGTGGAGCAGGAAGTGCAGCCAGTCTCCTAGGAGCCCCGGAGATGTTACAGACAGCAAGAGATTTGCCAGATGTTGGATGTTTACAATCCGACACACCTCCCCCACCCTACTGCACCGGCCAGCTGCATTTTCCCTGCCCTGAACTGCACCAGGGAGGCCCAACACGGCGGGACAGTCGTACAAGCGGCGCTCATTCCTAGCTTAGCACAGAGCATGGGCCTCGCCACTCGGAAGACGGGCTGAGCCAGGGAGCTGCCAGTTCACAAACGAGGGAGCTGCTTCGCGGGGGTGGCCTGGAAGGCTGCAGCGTCCATCAGCCGCACATACTGCTAAAGTCTTAATGATCTGGGGGAGGCCATTCCCCGAGGGCCGTTTTCCTGTTGTTTGCGCAGGGTCATCGTTACCAAGGAAACAGCTTTGCTGAGGATGGACAAACTCAGTGCCTCCTGCTCAGTTTGTGTTTCTGACTCAGCAGGAGGCACAAGGAAGACGGAGGAAGGGGCTGGAAGCAGGAAAGAGGCGAGATTCCGAAAGGGCATTTACAAGCTGGTGATCAGGGTGACGTGTGACAGCCATGGGGTGGCTTCTCCAAGGAAGGGGGGAAGCAAACAGTCTGGACAGAGCACTAGACAGATAGCGGGAGACCTTTCGCTGGGCTGCCTGGGACCTTAGATGGCAGGCCTGTCTCTAACCTCCTTGATTCTCCCTGTGTCCTAGGAAAGCCGGCCAAGTACAGCACAGAACACCCTCTGCTCTGCAGGCCGGCCGGCAGCAGGAGGGCCCAGCACCGGAAGGAAAATGCTCAGGCCTCCGCGGTTTTTCCTTTCAAAGTCTCGTCACCCCGTGAGATTGGAGCTAGCAACCGAATCCCTCCGAATGAGCCGCCCAGGAAAACCTTCTCCAGGAGGCGCCAAGAGGCTTCCAGGAGAGGGGAGGAGAGCGACATGGGAAGCCATAAGGCTGCATTATGTTTGCCTTTGCATGGGGTAAATCAGGAGTAATGCCATGGAAATGAATGGGGCACGGCCGTGTCAAAGGGAGGTAAGATCAGACGCGGGCCCACGCTCTCTTTCGGTGAGGGAAGAGTGGGTGTCCAGTACAAAGGGGGCGGGGTGCCACGTGTCCCCCTCCACCTAATCATCTGTAGAACCTGCCACCAGACTGTACAAATCCAGCCTGAGCTGGGGTTCCAACGGCATCAGGCAACTCCGCAGTCTGCAGCCTCAAAGGGCGTTTGGCCTGCAGGGTTTGCGGTTAGCAGACATTGGGGATACCTATTTGAAGTTGCATGTAATGAAGCTCGGTACCCGAGTACGTCTCAGACTCGGGGCCATGAGCGTGGGACAGGAAATACCTTCTTCTTTGGGGCACGTGTCCAAAATACAAATCAGCTTTCCCATGGCATAGTGAAGATCCAAGCCGGGCACCTCACCACCACAATGCTTCAAGGGCACGCAACCGGCATCAATGAGAAAACCCGAAGCTCCACACGGCTCCCCTTAGAACTCGCCCCGGAGTTTACAGCCATCTGGAAGCAAACTGGAGGAGTCAGATCATTCTTCCGAATGGAACTGACAAGAATTGCTCAACTAATGGTACCCTGATGTCGCTTTTTACGTGGCATCGTTGATATACGTTTTATGGATGCAGTTGCTATAACAACATAATGCACAGTGGTTAAATATAGCAACTCCTATTTTCCACTCAGTTTGCTCTGCCCTCCACGGAGAAGGGATTGGTCTTTCGTATTCCACACGGGGAGAGAGGGCTTTCACTGGAGGAAGGGGGGTGCAGGCCCCAGAACAGAGTGTTCCATTTTCTCTTAAGCGGACAAAGCATCCATTTGCCAGGCAGGAGGATCTGTTCCAAGTGGAAATGCTCCATGAGTCATGCAAACCAGTCACCTTGATGCCATCCATGATGGGTGTGAAACCCCATCTTTAGGAAACAAAAATGCTTCTAAGCATCCTCTTCTAAACGATGCGTTCTCATGCACTTCATCAGTTCTCAGTTAGCCTCACGGTGCGGGGGGACCAGGCACCCCCTGGGATAGGCACCGTGCAAGAGAGCAAGCGCCCTCGCCAGTCACTGCTGACAAGCCAATAGCCTCGTGTTAACAGAAGGTTTTCTCATGGTCACCTCCCATCTTGTTCATGACGGGTTGGAGTCGTCTCCCATTTCTGATCCAAAAGTCTCTGTGGAAACGGCAGGAATCGCTTGTGAGGAGCAGGTGGCATGTGAAGATAGCGCAGATGTATTGTTAGCTGACTTCAGTGCAATACAACGATCAGTCCCATTCTTCTCTTCTGTTCCTCATTTTCCACCGCCCTGTCTCTCAGCTGGAAGGTGGAAATAACTCTTGTAATACAACTAGCTTGCTCTTCCTGGACCAGCAGCAGGAGCTGCGTGGCCACCGGTCAGCCACGGAGCACGGAACGATAAGCTTGCTATGAAACGAAGCCAACTAGTGCCATGTGATGGGTGTAAAACGAGTCTGATGAGTCTCCGATCAGCCACAGGTGCCACTCCCCCCCAAAAGGCTGTGTACTTGGCAGTCTCCGCAATGGGCAATGAAGATTCAACCTCATGTCCTTTAGATTCTGAAGTTTCGGCTGGAGCCGGGGGCAGGGTGGGATAACGTTTGCTGCTGTTCTCCAAACCGGGCCTGTTTGTGGGAGGATTTCAGCTTCCAGGACCTATCCCTTTGCAGGAGCAGAGCCTCACATGCTCACACGTTTCAACGGTAAAAACTGGGATACGGCTGGTGGCTTAATATCTGAGCCATCAGGGACCTGGAGCTCTGCAAAAGGGGAGGGACCATGGTGCATCTCTGAAGTCCCCTCTCTGAACAGTGACACGCGGCACGTTCCAGCCCCTCTTGGCCAGAGAAAGGGCTCCTGGAACATGGGGCTCTGGAGCGTGGTGGGGAGAAGAGAGGGCTCTTTCCGGACTTCCTTCCAAGGAATCCTCAAGCGCTGGCACCGGAAGAAGATGGGGTGGGACTTTGTCTAGCTTTTCATTCTTTTTCATGTGAAAATAATTTTGTAAAAGAAGTCTCTTTTCTGTGGGTGTAGGGCAGTGGTCCCCAACCTTTTGGGGCTGCCGGGCGCCTGGGGGCAGGGCCACGCATGCGCCGTGCGCCCAGGACCCAGGGCGCAAGAATGGCTCGGGTCGGCCGTGGTCACTAGGCGGGTGCACATAAATGCCCCGGCGGGCGCCATGGCACCCACGGGCACCGCATTGGGGACCACTGGTGTAGGGGCTGCATTTGGAGTCCCCACAGGAGGACTGCAAGCAAAATGCTAACTGATGCTTTTTTGTTTCTTGCAGAAAAAGAAATCCTCGCCACTAGCCCTGGAATTTTATAGCGCTTCTCAAATCTGGGGCTTGGACACATGCAAGAGCAGCAGCTGGCCCAGCCACAAAAGCAGCATGACGGGAGCGCGGTGTGGGAGAGAATGAGGCAGATCTGCCCCAGAAGCGACAGGCTCAAACAGGGTGCAAAATCATGTAATTCTTTGGAAAAGCACCCCATGGACAGGACACCCTTTGAAAGGCTAACTTCCGGCTGGGAGGGTTTACTTGGGGGTGGCCCTGCTTTGAGCAGGAAGCTGGGCGACATGATCTCCTGAGCTCTCTTCCAAGTCTAATCTTCTATGTCAATCCAATAAAAATACCGTGAGACAGAGACAGGGACGGGAGAGGGTTAATCCAGCCCCTTTGCTGCTTTTTCCCCAATGCAATAATATTAGGGGGAGGGGGGCAGCTGGCAGGAACATCAGCACGTGTGAAAGGTCACCGCACATGCTCTGCAGCTCGCTCTGAAAGCTGTACGTGTGAGAACTCGTCAGGGCACAGGACCCATGAGTGATGTGGTCATGCTCTAGTTCCTCTGTCAGACGGGCTGCCAAAAAAAACCCCAACCCAAGCCGACGACACTACAAATAAAATGTAACCCCTCCAGAGCTGTGCGCCTGCCGGGTGCCGTGAATGAAAGCAGAGCGGCTCTGTAACTGGGCAGAAGAGACGCGTGCAGGCTGGCTACACAGCAAGAGATGGCAGTCAGGGACCAGTGTCTCTTCCCTTCGGACATTTTTCTAACCCCCTCTGAGCACCTGGGACACAGTTGTGCAGGACGCTCTGGTGAAAGTGCATGCACAACACAAAGTAGGAGTCAGTGCACTGACACAAAGGCCCAGATCAGGATCAGCAGAATAAAGGCTTGCAAGTCCACCCCGAGGGGCACCAGCAGAGAGCCCAGGAGGATGCACACACCACAAGTCGGGATGGAATAGTGCAGTTGATGAACCGATAAGCAAAAGCATTTAGGTTAATGCTACAGACCGCACACATTCCCCACCCTCTCGCCAGTACGTTTTAGCAGCCTGGCTCAGTCCTGGCTCCTGCCAGATCCAGGACCTACCCCTGCTGCGGCTTTGCATTTCAAGTGTATTAGGACTGGGGTGAGCAAGCAGCCCAGCTCAGTTCCGACTTGCGCCAGGTCCAGGACCTACCCCTACTGAAGCTCTGCATTTAAAGGCTGTGTCTAGACTGGCAAGTTTTTCCGCAAAAGCAGATGCTTTTGCGGAAAAACTTGCCAGCTGTCTACACTGGCCGCTTGAATTTCCGCAAGAACACTGACGATCTCATGTAAGAAATCAGTGCTTCTTGCAGAAATACTGTGCTGCTCCCATTCGGGCAAAAGTCCTTTTGCGCAGAAGGGCCAGTGTAGACAGCTCAGATTTGTTTTGTGCAAAAAAGCCCCGATCCCGAAAATGGCGATTGGGGCTTTTTTGCGGAAAAGTGCGTCTAGATTGGCCACGGATGCTTTTCCGCAAAAAGTACTTTTGTGGAAAAGCGTCCGTGCCAATCTAGATGCTCTTTTCCGCAAATGCTTTTAACGGAAAACTTTTCCGTTAAAAGCATTTGCGGAAAATCATGCCAGTCTAGACGTAGTGAGCGTGTATTAGGAGCGAGGCAGGCATACAGCCCGGCTCAGTTCCAGTTCATGCCAGGTCCGGGAGCTCATACCCGCCCCAGACAGGGGCTGCTACCAGTCCGTGCTACTGCCTCGCTATCAGAGGCAGCAGCACAGGGCGCCTGGCAGCTGGTCCGCAAGGGGGGCTGGTTTTTAAACTGGCTCCCCGCACGGACCAGCTCCCGCCTGGCACCCTGCACTGCTGCCTCTGATACAGAGGCAGCAGCATGGAGTGGCAGGGCCTCCTCGGGAATGGGGCCAGGGCGCACTGGCGGCCAAGCCTCACCCCTGCGGACTATAGAACAGTCGAGTAACCGATAAGAATTCATGGCTGTTCGGCTAACCGATATTTAACATCCCCAGTCATCAGTGCATTTGCAGAGTCTGGGGGAGTTCCCACAACTGGCATAGCAGTGAGGGTGCTGCAGGTCGGGACTGAGGGGCCCTGGGGAAGTCCACCGAGTCCTTGGCTCTAGCTAGTCACCATATGCACTCTGTTTCAAACAGCATTTCAGTCAGGCGCCTGGGGGCTGCTCGACACACTGTACCTTAGAGCAGCAAACAGGGCGATGTGGTTAGCGTGGCCACTCACTCCTCCCGCATCAAAGGTCACCACCTGCAAAAGACCCACAGCCCAGTTATTTACTAGAGGAGCAGGGGGGACAGTGAAAGGTCACCACTAAATTCTAGGGGGCTGGGCAGTTGTGCAACTCAGCAGGGTCGCCAGCCCGAAGCTGTCAGCGAGTCCTGTGTTTGTAGAGCACCTGCCACCTGGCCCATGATGAGGGCTCTGAGGTGCTGCAGTCATACAGAGGATACATGCGAATGAGGCAGGAAGATGAGACGTGTCACTTCCTGGCTATCAGGATACACGTTACTAACACGGTTCAGCTCTCGCAGTTCCTCAGAAGAAATGAACTCTTGTAAACTCATAGTTACTGGACGCAGGAGCATCTACTGCACAAGCCACTTCCTCCTGGAGTTGACACATTACTGGGTGGAACGTGAATTGCAGGGCAAGACCGTGCACTGCTAGGCCCTAGATCACAACATTATCTCTCAGGCAGGAACAGCAGGCTCCATAAAGCACTTTGCTGCCTCTACTGGGAATGTAGCCAGGTCTACACTAAAGGGGCAGGTCAAATCAAGATAAGCCACTCCAGATACGTTAATTACGTTGCTGCAGTTGACGTATCTGTTTCGAGTTTCCCCACCATCCCCACAGTGGGAGGCCGACAGGAGCAAAACATTCCTGTCAGTTTCCCTTACTCTTCACAGAAGCAGGAGTTCCAGCTGCTAGCAGGAGTGCCCTCTGACTTTGATTTAGTGAGTCTTAACTAGACTCACTAAATCAAACTCTGAAAGATCAATCGTGGCAGCAATGATCTTCAGTTTAGAGGATCACCTTATGAAAAACCAGCCTGTTACTGGAATAAAGTTATTTTAACCAACCAGATAACAGTGTCCCGTGTTTGGCTAAGGTTGGCTCTTGGTCAGGCTACATTACAACAGATTATGATTAGTCTGCACAGGAAAGCTTTTATTTCATTATTCAAGGTAGGGTGGGCTGTGGGCTCTAAAGACAAGGACTCCTCCCTGTGTCTCTTTTCTTGCCCAGCCTGTTCTGTCCCTTCACTACTAATAGGAAATGTCCCTGCCTTGCTTACTCACAACTGCGGCTGTCTCCAAATCAGTTTCACAGGCAACGCCCAAAGCACTGGGTAAAGGTGGAGGGAAGATCAAACAGTCTCCCCACCTGTTTTGCAACCTGCCGCTCCACCCCACAACAGGAAGAGCAGCCAAGGCATCCCTTTCAAACTCAGTGCATCTGTGAACAACCATCTGCGGCTAAATCTACACTGGCACTTTACAGTGCTGTCACTTTCTGGCTCACGGGTGTGAAACCCTCCCCCCCCGCCCCAGTGCCGCAGGTTACAGCACTGTGAAGTGCCAGTGAGAACCAGGCTACAGTTCTGGGAGCTGTGTTCCCACTACTGTTAGCTACTCCCCTTGGGGAAGTGGTTTACGCAGGGCCCGGGAGATCTTTCTCCTAGTGCTCATGCTGTGGCTGCATCTTTCAGTTTAAAGTGCTGCCACAGCAGCTCTGCACTGACTATGCTTTAAAACTACAAAGTGTAGACGAAGCCAAAGTAAGAAAATACCCAGAAAACACAGGCACCAGACAAGTCTTTTGTCAATGCTCTGCAGCTGTCATTTGGTGAAACGAGTCTGATCTCCCTGCAGGAAAATTAACTGAATCATGATTTGACTCTGCAAAATATGTTTGGTGTAAGCCCTGATGTTTTTTGCCAGACTGTTTAGTTTCCCAGATCTCTCTTTCACACCGAGTACATCTGCGTTTTGGCATTTGGTATCTTTTTGAGAGGCTAGTCCCACTAACGGCCTGGTTCTGGCTTGAGCCTCACAGATTTCAGCTCCTACAGAATGTCAGCACAATCAGGCCGGGAACTGGCAGAGTTACTATAAAACGGTGTTTCTCAACCAGTGCTACGAGTACCCTAGTGGTACTCGAGAGAAGTCTGGGGGGTACGTAAATACAACCGACATTTGGAGAAAACGGAATTTTTGTTTTAAGTTTTACATCGCTTTATTCTTTTTGTACTTTTTACACCCAAAAATGTAATCGCCCACCCGGCTACGACTAAATTGTTTAAACAAATGTGTTGCAGTGGTAGAAAAAAAAATTGTGTGTCTGAAAACTGTAGGTATTGAGGGTATTGAAAATTTTTTTTTAAGGGGGGTACTTTATAAAAAAAAGGTTGAGAAACACTGCTACAAAACACGAGGCAATGCAAAGAGTCCACTGGAGCACTGTGACCCGGAGATAAGGCACTGTCATTATCCCCCAGAACTAACCGTCTACATTCACTTTTACGCTGTGTGATACATTCCTTATGCCACAATTAATTCCAGTGATTTCAATGGGAGTAGCAAGATTCTATTCCACATTATTAAGACTGGGAGAATCTGGCCCTAAGACAGGACATATTCAGACACACACAAAGCAGCAGGTACATTAACAAAGCCCTACCAAACCCCAACATACTTCCCTGCACACACACATCTTTCTCTGGGAAGAGGATGAGAGAATAAGGCCAGGTCTACACTAGACCCAGCAGCTCAGCATCAGGTACATAACCCCAGCTATGAAGAATACATATCTGGAGTTGGCTTACTTTAAGCCGAGCTTGGCAGTAGCGTCCTCACAGTGGAAGGCCAGCGGACGCAAACACTCCCATCAGCTTCTCTTACTCCTCCCAAAAGGAGGTGTACCTGCCGCCTGCAGGGGCGCCCTCTGAGTTCAATTTATCAAGTCTTAATTAGACTCGCTAAATCGAACTCCAGAAGATCAATCGGAGCAGCAGCAATCTGTGTAGTGAAGACAAGCCCTAAGCTACTCATGACAGCTGTTAGCCATGTCCTTTTGTTACAGGATTGTGCTACAGGAAAGTGCTGTCATGTTACAGGAAAGTGCTGAGATACCGCAGTGATGGAGGCAAGATAAGACTCTCTCATGTGAGTTTGGGTGGCATCTGAATGTGCTATACAGACTGTACAGGACTGATTTTCAACTGACTTTGTTTCACTCACGTCCAAGATATTTGCACTGGAATGCACTGTGCCTACAAGCACACACGTGTGTGCAGTCCCGCATTTTACTCATCCAGTGACCTGTCTTGTAGGAGAAACAGGGCGCACATTCTACCTGCCCACTTGGGTGATTACCTTTGAAATACTGGCCCTGTATTCATGGGTATCATCTCATTCACCTCTGACACTGCGCTTATGGCTACCTCCACACGGCCACTTTACTGCACTGCCACCTTCCAGCTCAGAGGTGTGAACCCCCCCCCCCCCCAGTGCAGCAAGTTAAAGCGCTGTAAAGCACCAGTGTCAACGGGCTCTGGGAGGTGGTTTGCACAGGGCATGGGGAGAGCTCTCTCCTAGCGCTTCTGCCGTGGCTGCGCTTTCGTTTTTGAAGTGCAGACAAAGCCTGTGATGAGCAGTGACATCTCACCGTGGCCCTGTCACACAGGCTACTGATGTCTCAGAGCCAGCTTGCTGTCCTTCGGAAGGCATGCAGCAGCCACGCTGAAACGCATTCTCCTGGCCCCTGGCACTCATTTATTTTCTAATCTGTCCTTCCAGTTTCTCACAGGCTGGAGATAACTTTCACCGAGGAACGCTGGCTCCTTCCATGCAGTGCACCAGCGACTGAGTTTGGTTTCAAAATAAGCCCAGCCCCGCTGATGCCAAAAGCAAGCAGGCAATCAGAACAGGACAACCTGCGCTTCATGATTCTGCCTGGGCTGCGACATAAGCTCGAGCACGTCTGTGATCAGGAGGCTGGATAGGAAATACTCATGATATGGAAATAATTTGTTGGGTGGACTCTTAGGGGGCTTCTTTCTCCACATCTGTTCGGAACAGGGAGCTGCCGTGGTTGGTGCCGATGTGTTTTCTTTCGCTGGATGACCTTGGTATCTAGGAGATGGAACTTTCACTGATGGAAGCCAGCAACGTTGCCAACATAAACAAGGAACCAGAAATCCCTTCCGGAGGGGTCGAGGAGCACAAAGGAAATCTGCTCAATTACCAGCAGAAGAGCTAAGAGCTCTAGAGTCGGAGCTTCCTCTGCAAATCACGCGCACGGGGGAAGAAAACCATTAGCAGTTGTGGGTTTCCTGACTGCTGCTGGCACCGTCTAATACTTGAAAATGCAGCTCACCTCTGCGGAAGGAGACCGATGAGACGGAGATTTTCCTTTCTGGGAGCAGATTCTCTGTTCTTTCCTAGGGAGCGGGCCCTCCAGCAAAACCCCGTAGGAGCAACCCGCTTTTATAGCCCCATTTCCTCCGCATAGAATTTTTAGGGGCCTGGAAAGGTGATTAGAGAATACAAACTCTTTGGGCTTCCGTGGGGCAGGTTTTTGGAAGACATCCAGCTGGATTTCGAGAGTGCTCTGGCCCCTCCCACATGCTATTAAACAAGAGAAGCTATAATTTAAAGTAATGGGCGATTGGGCCCAAGTCACACCGCAGTCTGTCCCAGCCCGGGCGGGACTGAGCCGCAGCTGTCTGAGTGCGCGCCAGCTCCTTAGGAAAGCCCACAGGACTTTACATCCTCCTGCCTGCCTGCAACACATCTGATAAAACTCAGGCACAAGGGAAGGCGGGAGAAAGCAGGCATCAAGGGTTCTTGCAAGAGGGGCGCATTGCGGGTCCTGCAAAGCTACTGAAAGTCCTCGCTCCGCTAGAGTATCAAATCAGACCCGCTTCGGTTTCAGGGGCTGGGGGGATTCAGATTCAAAGCCCCAGCTCTGAACCCAACGTCCAGAGTTTGCATCCAGACTGCATTCCAAAACTAGAAGGGCTCTGGCTGGTTTGGCTGCGGCCCAAGACGTCCGGAATCTTTCTACAGAAGTTGAAGTTGTGAGATTTCCACCCGTCCTGAGTGGAGAACAACTCACAAGGGTCTGGTACCTTTGAACCCCAGTTCTATCCTCCCCCCAACACAGTCGGAAGGCTAGCTCCTTCCCCGGGTCTGCTTTCACCAGCCTGCACTGGCCCTACTGCCTGAAATCCTCCCCAGCAGGCATTGTCATCTTTCTTCGAGGCCCACACAATACAGCATAACTTGTGCTCTGCGCACTAGATACTTTCTCATTGGAATGGAGACAGGCAAGCTTTGGCCGAGTCCCCCCGCAGCACTGGCTTTTGCTTAGAAATCCAGCAGGCCGGAAATCATTTCCAATGTTTCTAGCTGTGGCTTTGAGCACACCAACCTTTCATTTCTGTGTCTCCACTATTTAATGTTGAGCTAGGATGAAACATCCCTGTTGCTCTCAAAGAGACTGAGTTACTCATGGACTTCCAGAGTAACTGGAGAAATGAGGAACTATGTATCAGAACAGAATATAATGTGACTCCCTCTCCCACAATCCCTCCTTGCAGACACGCTGGAACTGTAGCGTGTCTCCCCATGGCCAAATGACATGGGAATTCTGTAAATACGAGATATTGATCCTTGTCTCTGCAATGATTATGGAGGAGAGTGGGGCTCTTCCTGATGGGCAATAAAGGTGTGCATTTTTTGCTCACTGTCAGCTTAGCTTGTGTGAAGCCATGTTAGCCTGTGACTCAGCCAGGCTTTTTAGTCATGCAAAGGTAAGTCAGCTGCGACAATGCGACTGAAACACCCAGCGTTTTTTGCCCATCAAGACCAGAGCCCTAGTTGGTCAACAGCAGAGCCCGAAAAGTGCTACCAAGAACTACCTGTAGCCCACACCACAGACTATTACCAAATAGAAGACGCCCAAGTTGTAGGTGCTCGACTAATCAGCTAGGGTACGTCTACACTAGCCCCCAGATCGATCTAGGGAGGCTAATGAGGGCAACTGAAATTGCAAATCAAGCCCGGGATTTAAATATCCCGTGCTTGATTTGCATGTTTCCAGCTGGTCGCCATTTTAGAAATTGACTAGCCCGAAGTAACTGCCCGCGTCTACACACGGCAGTGAAACGGGATTCCAATTTAAAGCCCTAACTCGAATTAGCTGGTATTCCTCCTGCAATGAGGTTTACCAGCTAATTCGATTTAGGGACTTTAAATCGGACTTCAACCCTCCTCGGCTCAACCCTCCTCGGCCCTCCACCCTCCTCGGCCAGGCTCAACCCTCCTCGGCCCTCCACCCCACACAATGCTTGCGTTTGCTTTCCTCTGAGACACAGCTCCAACCCTTCTTCCTGATTCAGGAGAAGTTTAAATGGATTCAGGATTTCTACTGGGACTTGGAAGGGTATGCCCTGCTGCCTGCGAGAGACAGGAACATGCACTGCAAGTCCTCTTGCGTTAGGAGCTTTCAGATCACATTAAAACTCCTGACTGTTCACAGTGCTGAAATACACCGAGTGACCATCATAAAGCGGCATCTGACTTCCCTGCGCACAGCAATGCATTTCATGGATAATTAGCCTCGGAATCAATACGAAGTTGGAGGCATGAGCTATCTCTTGTTAAAGAGCTTTCAGTCTGTGTGCTCTGGGACTCAGAGGGACGCTGATCCACGAGTCTAGCTGTCTTGTTTATTCCCATGGGGTTCGGTTCTAATATTTTGTGAGTTTGGTGCTAATAAAAAAGAGAGACTATCATGCTAGCCCACAGTCAGGCTTAGTAGAGAAGAGGGTCTGTGCATGTTTCTTCACTACACAGCTCTTTCATTCTGTCCTGTAGGAACCTCACGGCTTCAAACATGGGCTCCTACACAGATCTTCCAATGCACCTGCATCCTGACCATCAATCTCCCTGGTAGACCAGACCTGGGTCCCAACACAGAATTCTGCCAGCACCTCTCACAGCTTGCCCCTCAAACAATCCTGGGTTTCTCATGGATGAACACTACCAGCTGTGACAAACTGGTGGGTTTAAAATGTAAACAAACATCCGCTAGTGACTAGGGTAAGAAAGTCTCTCCAAACTCATTTCACTTGTGTCACTGTCATGAACCGACCCACGGTCTCCGGAGGTGAAAGATCCATCCATTACCCTAAAGTGTTGCTCTTTTTCATTTTCTTTACTAGCTCTTTTATTTTGTCTTGTCTCTTTGTAGCTGCTGAAGTATTTGGAAGAGGGTTAGTCTAATTTTGTTTTACCTATAAAAGAGCCACAGGAGAGTTTTGGGAATCTGTAGAGAAATAGACAAAAGCTGCACAAACACTCGCACCTAATCTTGTAATCACAAGAAGCGAGCTTCATTTGGGGCTGCGTTACCGGCTCCCTACAACTAATGAACCTGGTGCTCATTTATGGTGAAAGTTCATAGAACCATAGAATCATAGGGCTGGAAGAGACCTCAGGAGTCACTGAGTCCGACCAACCCCAATTAAATCAACCCATCCAGGACCTTGTCAAGCTGGGACTTAAAAATCTCTAGGGATGGAGATTCCACCACCTCCCTAGGGAATCCATCCCAGTGCTTCCCCACCCTCCTAGGGAAATAGTTTTTCCTGGTATCCTCCCCCACTGCAACCTGAGTCTATTGCTCCTCGTTCTGCCATCTGTCAATATTGAGAACAGCCTCTCTCCATCCTCTTTGGAACCTCCTTCAGGTAGTTGAAGGCTGCTCTCAAATCCCCCCTCACTCTTCTCTTCTGCAGACTAAATAAACCCAAATCCCTCAGCCTCTCTTCATAAGTCATATGCTCCAGCCCCCTCATCATGTTGGTTACCCTCCACTGGACTCTCTCCAATGCATCCACATCCTTTCTGTAGCGGGGGACCCAGAACTGGATGCAATACTCCAGATGTGGCCTCCCCAGTGTCGAATAAAGGGGAATAATAACTTATCTAGATCTGCTGGCAATGCTCCTCCTAATGCACCCTAATATGCCCTTAGCCTTCTTGGCTACAGGGGTACCCTGTTGACTCATAACCGGCTTCTCATCCACTGTAACCCCCAGGTCCTTTCTTGCCAAACTGCTGCTTAGACAGCCAATTGCCAGCCTGTAACACTGCTTGGGATTCTTCCGGTCCAAGTGCAGGACCCTGCACTTGTCCTTATTGAACCTCATCAGATTTCTTCTGGCCCAATCCTCCAATTTGTCTAGGTCACTCTGGACCTTTCCTCTACCCTCCAACATATCTACCTCTCTCCCTAGCTTAGTGTCATCCACAAACTTGCTGAGGGTGCAATCCATCCCCTTATCCAGGTCATTGAACAAAACTAGAACCGATTCTTGGGACACTCTGCTTGAAACCAACCATCAACCCGACATTGAGCCATTGATTACTACCCGTTGGGCCTGACAGTCTAGCCAGCTTTCTATCCATCTTACTGTCCATTTATCCAATCTATATTCCCTTAACTTGCTGGCAAGAATTCTTAGGGAGACTATATCAAAAGATTTGCTAAACTCAAGATGTATCACATCCACTGACTTCCCCATGTCCACAGAGACAGTGACCTCATCATAGAAAGCAATCAGGCTGGTCAGACACGACTTGCCCTTCGTGAATCCATGTTGACTATTCCTGATCACGTTCCCCTCTTTCAAGTCCTTCAAAATGGATTCCTTGAGGATCCCCTCCATGATTTTTCTGGGGACTGAGGTGAGGCTGACCAGTCTATAGTTCCCTGGATTGTCGTCCTTCCCTTTTTTAAAGATGGGCACTACATTTGCCTTTTTCCCATTGTCTGGGACCTCCCCCGATCTCCACGAGTTATCAAAGATAATGGTCAAAGACTCTGCAATGACATCTGCCAACTCTCTCAGCACCTTCGGATGCATTAAATCTGGCCTATGGATCTGTGTATGCCTAGCTTTTCTAAATAGTTCTTAACCTGTTCTTCATCCATGAGGGCTGCCCACCTCCTTCCCATACTGCATGACCTAGTGCAGTAGTCTGGGAGCTGACCTTGTCTGTGAAAACAGAGACCAAAGAAGCACTGAGTAATTCAGCTTTTCCCATAGTATCTGTAACTAGGTTGAGGGCCTCACACCCTCCCTGATCACCTCCTTATTGCTGACATGCCTGTAGAAACCTTTCTTGTTACCTTCACATTCCTTGCTAGTTGCAATTCCAATTGCGCTTTGGCCTTCCTGATTACACCTCTGCATGCTCAAGCAATATATTTATACTCCTCCCTAGTCATCTGTCCAAGTTTCCACTTCTTGTAAGCTTCCTTTTTGTGTTTAAGCTCACCAAGGATTTCCTTGCTAAGCCAATCTGGTCACCTACCATATTTGCTTTTCTTACTGAGCATCGGGATGCCTTCAATAAAGCTTCTTTAAAATACAGCCAGCTCTCCTGGACTCCTTTCCCCTTCATATTAGCATCCCAGGGGATCCTGCCCATCAGTTCTAAGGGAGTCAAAGGCTGCTTTTCTGAAGTCCAGGGTCTGTATTTTGCTGCTCTCCTTTCTTCCTTTGGTCAGGATCCTGAAATCTAACATCTCATGATCACTGCTTCCCAGGCTGCCACCCACATCTACTTCCCCTACTAGTTCCTCCCTGTTTGTGAGCAGCAGGTCAAGCTGTGCATGGACCCATGTCAGTTCCTTCAGCGCTTGTACCAGGAAGTTATCCCCAACATTCTCCAAAAACTTCCTGGATTGTCTGTGTACTGCTGTATTGGTCTCCCAACAGATGTCAGGATGATTAAAGTCCCCCATGAGAACCAGGGCCTGCTATCTGGAAGCTTCTCTCAGTTGTCTGAAGGAAGCCTCGTCTACCTGATCTGGTGGCCTCTAGCAGACACCGACCACAACACCACCCCTGTTGCTCCCAGCCTATAAGCTTAACCCAAAGACTCTCAACAGACTTTTTTCTCTCTCTCTCTCTATATATATATATATATATATGCTAGAGCTCTGAGCAGTCCTACTGCTCTCTTACATACAGTGCAACTCCTTCACCTTTTATCCCCCGCTTGTCCTTCCTGAACAGTTTATACCCTCCCATGACAGTGCTCCAGTCATGTGAGTCGTCCCACCAAGTCTCCGTTATTCCAAGCATATCATAGTTCTTTGACTGGGCCAGGGCTAATTCTTCCTGCTTGTTTTCCAGTTTCAGAGGAGCTTTGCCTCGAGTTTTTCAGTTTGACACTGACTTTCAGTGCAGCCTAGTGACATCTCAGAAAAGGCTGGTGAAATGACCACATGAAAGTGCCTCCAAGGACTGAATTATAGCAACAGGTGAAGACCGTAACGTACCTATTGCTCCTTTAACCGCCAACAGTGAAATTCTAAGCTAAAATCTACAAAAAATAAACCCTTTTAAAAGGGGAGCAAACAATCTGGGATGCTGGTAACTGAGAATATTGTGGGCAAAATCCCTTTGCTGTAGAAAGTTGCGCATTACCAGATTGATGTTGTTGGTTTCTACGTGCTTTAGCACAAAGGCAGAGAGGAGCTGTGTGTCCCATTCAACAGCTGGATCGTCAGGAAGGTCCCTGAAAATGAAAAGCACAATCAGTCACTTCACGGCTCCTGCTGTATCCATAACATGCTGAAGGACAGATCTCATCTGCTCCAAAACTGGAACCAAGATAACTTTATCAACCACAGAAAACCATCCAAACTAAGCCCTGCAAGTTCTCCAAGGTCTCACAAATGACACTTACGTTGCTGGGGCTGGAAGGGAAGCACAGCAATTCAGCCAATATTTTCCCCGCTTTGTTCAGATTTTAACTTCTTATTGTTTTGAAACTAGATTTCCTACCACCAACTCCCCCTTTTCTTTGGTCAACATCTGTTTGTTCAGGGATTCCTGCCTTCTGCGCCATTCCATCAGAGTTCGTACCTCTGCACAGAAAGGAAACACCCATCCCCTCTTCAGCCAAATCTCTCCCTAAAACACAATTTACTCTGAAATCCTTTCCAATAAAACCTACTGAAGTAATGGATTAAATTCTGCTCCGTTATACAGGAACGACCCTGTCGCTTTAGTGTGCTTTGCTTCTGCATTGTGTCTACCCATTCTATGGGTATATTTCAGATTGGCGGCTCACTGGGGCAGAGATCCTGGGCCAAATGCTGGTCTCAAGAACACTGCCATGAATCCAGAAGTCTCCGCTGTAGTGAACAGAATTATTCCATATTGACAGTGATGTAACTGAGCAGAATCTGACCCCAGTCATTATGTACTGCCAGGAGCCAAGCAGTCTGTTAGAGGTCACTACAATACAGAAAATACTCTGTCATTAGCAATAATATACCCTAAGGCTGCTATGGACCCAGGAGGCTCAGTTAAACCCTTATTTCTCTCTTCCTGTCCAGTAACAGTATGATGATTGCCTTGAGGCAGCTGAGCGGCCAAGGGAAAGCATAACCTTTCCGACTGACACAATGGTTTGGATTCAGCAAGGCCCCAGCTGTTGGCTGCGGAGCATAGAAGTCCCATTTCGCAGTACACTTGTCTCTTTGCGGGTTCCCAGGATGACAGGGCTGATAACATCTGCACCAGAGCAACGGAAACGTGTCTCCCCAGCACATTTCCAAGGTCAAGCCCTCAGACTGTGTCTACACATCGGGGGATTTTGGCAGCATTTTCCCACCGCTGTTCACACTGGTAGTAGCAAGAAGGGGAGCCCTACGGGCTGGCTGCCAGGTGCTGCTTAGCCCTGTTCAGAGCGGATTTAAATAAGCAATGGCAGCCTGTTCTCGTTCCTGCTGCCATCACTGGAGCTGCACTGGGGTCAGCGAGAGTGGGAGATTTTTGCCAATTCCCCTGAGTGAAGACAAGGCTTGAGTACACGAGGCACTCAGACTTCATTGGGGGTGAAGCTTGGACTTCGGCCTGGGTGGGGGTTGCCTCAGCAACCTGCCAGAAGCCACAAAGCTTCCATCTAATCTGCATAAAACCAGACACTTTCGAGCCTCGTCTTTATTGCAGAAGTGCACTTGCAGATTTTAAAAACGTATGAAAGTTCGAGGCAGAACTCCAGCATGGAAAGAGCGAGGATCAGCCCAGTCAGGAGGCAGCTTCCTCTTAGCCTAACTTACAGGAACGTAAGGGTTTGGTTGTGCCAGGAAAACGGGATGTGCCTGGAATGGGACTGCTGCTCAGAAAACCGAACAGAAAAGAGACAGAACAACTCAAGCAGCTCTGTGCCGGAGCCGTGGAAGGGGATGCCTCACCACTCTCCCCCCCACTCTCCCAGCCATGGTAGCTCTGTGCTGGAGCCGTGGAAGGGGATGCCTCACCCCCCCCCCGGCCATGGCAGCTCTGTACTGGAGCCGTGGAAGGGGATGCCTCACACTCCGGCCATGGCCGCTCTGTGCTGGAGCCGTGGAAGAGGGTGCCTCACTCCCCTGGCCTTGGTAGCTCTGTGCTGGAGCCGTGGAAGAGGGTGCCTCACACTCCGGCCATGGCCGCTCTGTGCTGGGGCTAAAGGAGTGAGCGCCTTCCCCCACCCCCAGCCATGTCTGCTCCATGCTGGGGCCAGAGGAGTCGTATTCCCCCAGCCATAGTACCCAGCCTGGAGCTTCCCCAGAGCTGCTGCTGCCAGAGGACAGGTGGTTCTTCTGTGGTCCCCACCCAGCCTAATCTGGATTTGCCCCAACTGGGGGACATGTACCCCTGGCTGTGCCCAGCGGCCATTGACACTGAAGCTCAATTCCTTGCCTGGAATTGAATTTCACAGGAAATCTGATGTTGGGTATCGTGCATAGACTAGTTTCTTTTGTTACATTGAGATTGCGTTTTCTGGTTGTGTGATTTGTGAAAGGACAGAACCCCTGTTAAATTAGAATCAGGCCATGTTGAATCCTGCTGGTATGGCCGAGGTCCAGTGATGCGTTCTAGGTAGTCCCACCTACTGCGGACCCCACCGAGTCACAAGAAATTGCTTGGATGGAAATGGAGCCTGGCTTAAAACTACCCCAAGCAGCATACGCAGTGAACAAGGGCTAAGCCTGAGTCATGTGTTGTTTCAGTAGCTTGAACGGTGCATGAGAAATTGCACCATGCTCAGTATACTAAGTTGTGCATTAGGCTAAGTGGGATTTTTTGCTTCCCACGGCAGTTTGTTCCTTCCTCCGACACCCAGCTCTGTTAACGGCAGTTCTCTGAAAACCCATGTAGGAAAGGTTTCTGAGAGGTAGCGGTGTTAGCCTGTTTCATCCAAAACCACAAGGAGTCCGCTGGCACTTTAAAGACTAACACATTTATTAGGGTGTTAAGTGTCCATGAGCTACAACGCACTTCCTCAGAAGAACGTCCCCTGAGAACATCAGGTGAGCTCCAAGCCGCGAGAGGTCAGGAAGGAAACATGGCAACCGGCAAGGACAATGTTTAAAAGGCAGTTCCCATCCCAGCAGCTGTGTTTGGCTTCACAGAGGCTTCTCTGAAGAGGCTCTGGGCAGTGGAGCAGGTTTTAACTAGTTTGGACAGAAAAAGGTCACCCTAGTTAAATGAAAATCAACAGCTGGAGGCAATGGTGCAGAATCCCTGAAAACAAAGCAATCTGAAGGCACGCGGAAATTAACCCCTTGCATCCTGAACTGATTAAAGTAAGCACATTTTGCAAGCAGCTACACTTCTCACTCCAGCTGTCAGGGCCCCATGAAGAGGGCCATTCATGCCCTGTAACTAAGAGGATTTTTTTCCTGCATCGTATCACCTGCCTGGCAGCAAAACGCAGATGCACACACATGCCCTTTGTAATGTATTAATCCCCACAACACCCCAAACCAGCATTAGCCTCATTTTGCAGCCAGAGAAACTGACAGGGACATTAAAGAGACAACAAGAAGGACCAACAAGCTTTGGAGCTAGACAGAGCTTTTCTTCAGGTCTGGGAATGGTACTCCCAGAATCACAGCAACATGCGAGAAATTGGTCAGTAGGTAGCACATACTGTGAGGGACTGTTCAAGGTAAGGCAGCCCATTAACATTTCTCCAGTCAAAGGACAAAAGAGGGGGTTAGTGGGTAACACAGAGTTGCTTAATTTTACAACAGGCTACATAAAAAGCACTAGCAAACTCAGTACAAACTACAACCAGTCCTGTGGCACTTTAGGGTATGTCTAGACTACATGCCTCTGCCGACAGAGGCATGTCAATTAGACTACCCGACATAGTCAATGAAGGGGGGATTTAAATATCCCCCGCTTCATTAAAATAAAAATGGCCACCGCGCTGTGCCGGCTCAGCTGATCGCCAGCACTGCACAGCAGTCAAGACGCAGATCGGTCGACAGGGAAAGCATTTGTCGACCGCTCCTTATGCCTCGTGAAACGAGGTTTACAGGAGTGGTCAACAAAGGCATTCCCTGTCGACTGATCTGCGTCTTGAATGCCGTGCTGTGCCAACAATCAGCTGAGCCGGCACAGCGCGGTGGCCATTTTTATTTTAATGAAGCTGGGGATATTTAAATCCCCGCTTCATTGATTATATCGGGTAGTCTAATTTACATGCTTCTGCTGGCAGAGGCATGTAGTCTAGACATACCCTTTGACACTAACAAATAAGCTTTTGTGGATAAAACCTACTTCATCAGATAAGTTGGGAGTGGAAATTACAGTATCCAGAACAGCGAGTTCCAGAGCGTGTATATAACACAGTTATAACTACAGCCTCTTCCCGACTTACGAACCGGTTACGGACCAAGCAATTGGTTCTAACTCGGTTTATTCGTAAGTCGGACCCCATAGAGGTACACGCGACCTCGCTGTTCGTCAGCATGGACTGTGATTGTAACTCAGGGTCTGCCATTTATGACAGCTTTGGTTGTAACTGCGAAAGGTCGTAAGTCGACTGTTCGCAACTTGGGGACCGGCTGTAATGTTATATATACCCACGAAAGCTCATGACCTAATACACTGGTTAGTCTCTAAGGTGCCACGGGGCTGCTCATTGTTTTTAAAGTTACAGACTAACACAGTTACCATTCCAAGGCTAAAATTTCATACACTGATTTGTTTATACTGCTTTACATGTGGAAATGTAAGTACAATATTTATATTCCAGTCAATTTATTTTATAATGATACGGTGAAATGAGAAAGTAAGCAATTTTCGGGAAGAGCGTTCTGTAACTTTTTAAAATTGTTATGTCTGATTTTGTGAGCACATAGTTTTGAAGTGAAGGCATTTTTAACCTTGGGGGTATACAAGACAAATCAGACTCCTGAAAGGGGCACCATGGTCTGGAAAGGTTGAGAGCCACTGCAATAAGCCATTAATCCACTGGGTCTGCTCAGTGCATGATTTTTGTCTAGCAAAGTGATAGATTTAAGCTCTTGGGCTCTCTTTTGAAAGGGTTGTGCAAGTTTCCTTTGAGGATGAGGACTGAGAGGTTAGATACAGAGGGATCACTTTATGACACAGGCATTAAGTAACATCCAAACCACCAATAGAAGCAAGTAGCAGAGCTGGGACCAGAGCCCAAGATCATCGCTTGGTTATGTGGTCACCCAGCTTTAGCAATTGTCATTTGCTAAAAAGTCTCAGAGGGGCCGCTGTGTTAGTCTGTACCTTTAAAAACAACGGGTAGTCCTGTGGCGCCTTAGGGTATGTCTAGACTACATGCCTCTGCCGGCAGAAGCATGTAAATTAGACATACCAATATAGTCAATGAAGCAGGGATTTAAATATCCCCCGCTTCATTAAAATAAAAATGGCCACTGTGTTGTGCCGGCTCAGCTAATCGTCGGCACAATGTGGCAGTCAAGACGCAGATCGGTCAGCAAGGAAAGCCTTTTCTGACTGATCCTTTATGCCTCGTGAAACAAGTTTTACAGGATCGGTCGGCAAAGGCTTTCCTTGCCGACCGATCCGCGTCTTGACTCGGGCGCTGTGCTGACAATCAGCTCAGCCGGCACGTGGCGGCCATTTTTATTTTAATGAAGCGGGGGATATTTAAATCCCCGCTTGATTGACTATGTCGGTACATCTAATTTACATGCCTCTGCTGGCAGAGGCATGTAATCTAGACATACCCTTAGAGTCTAACACACATCTATAGACCTCTGGAATTCATATACAAATTTGACACTTACCCTGGGCTTGAATAAAGACATTAACTGGATGGCCCATTACAAAGCCAATTTCTCCTGCCTTTAACATCTGCATTTTCACATTAAAAGTGATGAATGGAGTACATCCAGCCCACTTAAATAGCCTCATTAACATAGGTCCTACAATTGCTGTAATATATATCTCTTGGTTTCTGTTACTTCCACTCCAATTCACTTGATGAAGTGGGTTTTAGCTCGAAAGCTCATGATTCTATATATTTTTGTTAGTTTTTAAGTATGTGTAAATTTTTGGCACTGCCACAATACAAATATAATCATGGACTCTGCTTAAACCAGTAGACCAGATTACCACTCTATTCAACATACATGTAAACATAGTCTTGTTAATACCTTAAAAATCAACCCTAACCAAATCTGAAGCACAGTGACCTTTTGAACAATAAAAGCAGATCTTATCTGATTGCTAATAACTTCAGGGCTGAACATCAGAGCCATTTGGTATTTAACTGGTTAACTCTAGCTTTCTGACTACAGCTGATAACTCCTCTCAGCTCAAGGTCACAAGGCTGAGATAAAGGGAGTGAAAATTAGCACATTCCCTGGAGCCACTGTCCTGGGAGACACTCCCCTCTCCACGCCTTCTCTGTCCTTTGCCCCAGAGAGCTCCTTGTTGTTGGTGCCAATCATGGTGATAGATCAAGAGACATGTCACATATTGGAAAGGGCTCCTGTATCAAACTGCTGTTGGGATAGGGGTGTAGGAGGCATTCAGTCAAGCAGCCTGATTTCAGCCAAAGGCTTCTGGCCAAGAAGCGATATTTATAGGCATTCCAAATCACAGATGCTGAATGTGAAGGACTGTTCAGAGCTGGGAGGCCCGCTGTGACTGAGGGCATGGACACGGCCTGCCACAATGGGGCAAGGCTTTCCTCATGCAATAGGAAAATTTTGCCCCAGAATTTTCAGTGAATCAGGGTTTTGCTGCTGCTCTGTCAAATGAATTTCGTGCTGGGCTCAAAGCACTGGAGGGCAAGAGTGCGCAAAAAAAAATCAATCAATCTGCGTCAGCGTCTCAGAGCCTGGGTCACTGAATTGGGCTTGTGCTAAAAACAACGTGTAGACATTACTGCATGGGCTGGACCCTGGGTTCTGAAACCCGGTGAGCGGGAACATGGATGCTCCAATATTTAGCTCCATAGCGCGAGCCCGAGTCGGTTGACGGGGGCTCCGAGATTCGCTGCCGAAGGTGATTTTTTGCAGCGTAGCCGTTCCCAGATGGTGGGATTTTCAAATGCACTGTCGGCCTAGCTATGCTTACTGACCTTAGCAGGAACAGTCAGGCCAGCTCTGTAGGATTCTGAAAACCCTACTGTCAAGTCCTCCGTTTATCTACCTGGGCTCTGCCTTTGACTCCAATGGGGAGGAGAGGATCCTTTGTTGTTCTCTCTTGGATTTGTCCTCTCCAAGTTTCACCTGGAATAATTACATCCTTGCCGGCACCCTTCCCCGCCCCCCATTCTTGCACTGGCACTGCACTAGTGCAAAGCAGGTGAGTGGTGCACAACACAGTAGTTAGTCTTGGCTGCAGCATGCAGGGGATTTGAGAGCAGCCAGTGGGCCACAGCAAAACACACAAGCCAGTTAAATCAAAATGCCCATCCTCGCCTTTGGCAGACATTGCCTAGTGAGTTCGGCCTATGCACTCCACAGCGGCATCTTCATAACCAAAAGAAATTAAACAAAGCTCGGTGGAAAAAACGAGACTGGCACCATTGTGTGCTCCACCCTGCTTGTGTGGCCCCCTCCTCCTGCTTGCCTTAGTCTGCTGGATGTTGTGCCTTGTTTACAGTTGCCTCAGGGCTCTGACCATCAGACCTCTGTATCAGTGCACCACTAACCCTGAGCGTGACGCCAGCCGTGTGGAGGGGTTAGTTTGCGTTAGATAACGTCTGTGTTTTAACAAACTTCTCAGTGAAGGCGGATCTGAGAAGAGCAGCCAGATTGGAAGGACACCTTTATGTCCCTGACGGAAACTTTTTAAAAGCTTCCCTTACTATGCATGGCTCTCTCTACCTTTCTCCCAAGCCCAGCTTTCGTACGTTCAGTTTGCTAACAGAGCTGCACCCAGTGTACTGGAGGTTTATCTTTTTTCAGAGTCTCCTATGGAATTTGCTCTGATCACAAGCCAGGGTCCTATGATCACTTCAAAGATTAAGTTGAACTAAACAGCCAGTCTGTGTAAGTCCGTGCGGCTTAATAAAGAGCAAATGGCTCTCTCACGTGGGACACTTGTGATTCGATAGCCTGGGGTCTCTCACTCTCATGGGGTTGTGAGAATACGTAGAGCCCTGTGCAGATACCAAATCTGTATCCACATCTGTATCTGCAAAAATGAGCCGCGGAGGCTCGCACTGACATCCGAGGATGCGCATACCCATGGATACAAAGTAGACGGCCGCAAATTTGCAGGGTTCTAGATACAAAATTTGTATCTGTATCCAAAGCCTCAAAAACAAGCCGCGGAGGCAGATACCTGTGGATATAGAGCAGATTTGCAGGGCTCTAAGACTAGGCAATGCCAAGATCTCTCGGAAATTGGTCTAGTGCCTCCTACTGGATGACAGGTTGCCTGCAGGGGGAGCAGTGGGGGAAGCCTTGTGGGGCCTTTACTGGTAGTGTCAGGAACGTGGGATGAGGTGGGGTGGAAAAGGGATTCCTGGAAAAACTACTCTTCCCCCCCCCCACAATACAAATCAAACCCCAAAGCAAAACCTTCTAGACACTGATGTTTCATTCCACTGAACTCCAAAAGGATAAAAAATGAAAGGGTTTGCCCATTCAGACTAACTTCCTTGCTGGCTCTTTGCCCTCCAGCATGACCCTAATCAATGCAAGGCTAGTGACCAGGAAACAACATTTGCATGGATTTCTTCCCCCCCTCAAGAATGATGTTACATTAAATCAGCTCAGAGGTTGATAGCCTACATAGGAAACAGGTGAACTGCGGAGAACAATGGCTGCAGTGTGTGTGTTTGAATAAAGGATGCCCTTTGTACAAAGCTAAGCTAAAGGAGTTCCTGGACATCTGGAGCAGAAAGCAAAGGGTCCCACAACATCAAATGAGGCCAGTACACAAGTAGTAAAGAGCTGTGTGACGATCAGCGAGTTTTAGATTGCAGTGTCAACTTATTGGAAAGTCTGAGTTGACGGGAATGATCATGTCAGCCCCTGCGGAGTGAAATGAGGAATTCTTTTCTAGATTATACAGAGATCAATGGAGACAGATTAGCCTCCCAGCTGAGGCAGAGCATGCACACACCTATGTTCGGAGGTAGTTATGAATGTCACACCCCACGCCAGACAGGAAGGAAGCTATGGTGCATGCACATCTCTGAGACAAATCAAAAGCGGGACATCAAGAAGGACTGCAAATCCAACATGCTTGCAATGTCACATTACACTGAAGAACAGGTGCTGCATGGCTGTTGGAAAGGCTGACACTTACCTTGTCGCGCCTAGCTGGAGAGAGGATGGAAAAAAACACAAAATGTTTGAGGTGGCCGTGGGAAGTTATTGAGCGAATTCAAGCCAAACACAGCGGCACACTGACCGTAGGGAATGAACCAGGGGGCTGGCAGTGACTATCCAACGACAAGCCACCTACTGAGGGAATAAAGATTTCAGGGTTGGCCCAAGTGGCTTCCAATTGCATATTTCTAAGAATCAAGTAAGGACTTCAGGATTTGGCCCAGCTAAGGAACAAGCACCCAAGGGAAGGGGTTGAAACCGTAATCCTTGAAACATTTTGAAATAAAACAGGGCAAGCCACTATAAATACCATAGAGAACAAGCTCCCAAAGCAAGGAGATGGGCCATAATAATTCCCTACCTTCTCTAACTTCTATGACCTATACCTAAGGATCAGCATTACATGCATTTCAATGGCTAATTTTTCAAGCATTGGTGCATACCACATAGGTCAATGCTGACCTGAATAATGTGCTATGTTGGCCAATGCTCAGGTGTGAAGAGAGGAGACAGATGTATCTAGAAGTTATTGCCCAATATCACTTTTTACAATTTCATCTAATGCCCATATAAGCTCCGTATTGTTGTCCAGGGGGTCTATGTAAAATCCTATTAGGGTTGCCAGATGGTTTAACCAAAAATACCAAACACCCGCCACTGCCCAAGAAAAAAAAAAAAGGGTAAAAATTCTGTTCAGGGGGAAAAAAAGAGGGCAGACCAAAGTTGTAAAGAAAAAAGAAAAAAAAAAAGAGGCCCCGAGAGTTATTAAGCAAACAAACCCCCCCCCCCCAAAAAAAACCCCACAGCATTAAAAAAGCGTGTCCCCTTTGAGTGCGTGCAGAGTCAGAATAGGGATAGGAAGATGGGAGGAGTTGAGCCCTAAGATCCAGGGAAGGCATTGCTTCCCCTTGCTTCAGGTCTTTAGGCTTTTTGCCAGCAGCCATCTTGTTTTCTTGATCGAGCCAGAAGGCAGCTTACCTGCAGAACCAGGTAAGCAGAAGACCTGTGGTCCGGGGGCAGGAGGGTCCAGGGGCTGGGCCCAGTTGCTGAGTGTGTCGTAGGGTTGCCAGGTTTCTGGTATTTTCGCCTCCTGGCAGGGAAAACCCCCCCAGAAAATACCAGACTGTCCGGGTCAATACCGGACACCTGGCAATCCTAAATCCCACTGCAGCTGCGTCAGTCAGTATTCCATGTACCTGCCATACATTTACTGAAAGCCAATGGTGATCTAGCTCTTTAATTCACTTTTGTCTTGGATCTGTTTGAGAAAAAAGAGGTCTGTCATTTAAATGTAAGAAGAAAACACCAGCTCATTAGTCACGTAGGAAGTTCGTCAAGAGTCTCTGTACTTGTCTAATTTTAAAAACTGAATTATTGATGATTTCTCAGCAGAGTGCAATGTCTATTCACGAGATGACACAATTGCTTATCATAATTTGAAATCTTGTATTTATTTGACGTCTGTGCCTCAGAGCCCCGTTGATAAATTACAGCACAAAGCTTGGTAGGAACAAGTTCATATTCATTGCCTGTAAACAGAATAAAGTGGTGGCTAGAAATGTACAAGGATCAAGGTTGTGAAAGCGATCTTGGAAAAGTAATATAGTACAAATTAGGCCTTGTCTACACTGGGAAATTAGGTTATCACACCTTTCTCACTCAGGAGTGTGAAGAGCCATACTCTCTATTCCTAAGTGGTGTAGGTAAACCAACCTAAGTCCCCATGTAGACAGTGAAAAGGCCAAAGGAAGAATTCTTCTGTTTACCTAGCTTCTGCCTCTCGGGGAGGTGGAATACCTACCCCAAAGGGAGAATCCCTCTCTAGGGTATAGGCTGTGTCTACACTGCAGTGCAGCAGCAGGGCAGCTGTATCAAAGAAGCATTTTAAATGTAGACAAGTCTGTAGTTGTAGAGGAGGCAGACTAGCCTAGCAGTGAGCACAAGGGACAATGTCCAGAGAACTGGATTATGTTCCTGACTCTTGGTTTTCGTCGCATGCTTCTTGCCCCACTTTCCACATCTGTACAATGGGAATTGTAATTTGTACGCACCTATTTAACACGCATGAGATCTCTGAAGGAAAGCCTTTATGGGAGTAGTGTTAGAACCGGATCTAAAAAGTACATCTCCTCAGCCACATGGCCAGAACGAGCCCACCAGACAGCGCCCTCCTCTCCCTACATGGGCACCCCAGAGAATCAAGGTCAAGGTCTCAGCCCTTCTCGTGGGCCCAGCATGTCTGTAAGACTGCCTAAAGCCTAGAATGAAGATTGTGGTCGACAGTGGGGCTCCTCTGGCCCGATGGAACTTTCTACCAGAAGGGCCAAGTTCCTCTATGCAGGAAACAAAGCATTCTGGGGTCGACCCACGCCCGGGCGATGAACTCACTCCCGAAGGAACTGAGGACCGTCCCAAACCTCACTCTCTCTTGCGTCAAGTGCCAGGTGCATTTCTTCAAGCTGGAAACTCTAATGCAAACTTATAGCAACATCTGTGTGTGTGTTTGTGTGCGCGCGCGCGCGTGGATGTTATAGTATTAAAAAAAATCCAAACCACGAACAATCCACTGCACGTGCTTCTCTGCCCGGGACGCTAACGAGAGACCAAATGTTAGTCATGTTGCTTAATACAGGCATGGGGGATGTTGAGATGCGATGGCGCGGAGCAGCATAAAACCTGGATAGAATAGCACAGGAATCTGGAATGCATTACTGGTTAATTTATTGCCTAACTAATGGAGGGCCAAGTACTTCTGTGTCATGCACAGATTTGGAACTCAGCTGCCCGAGGAAGGGAGGGGTTCTGTTTAATTCAGTCTGACCTTCTGTCATTAGAGGTGTGGGCTTTAGCCTAGCCAATACCTAAGCTGGATTGATTATGTGAGCTGCACAAGGAGGTCCCACGAAAGTTTCGATACCAGGCTGGCCATGGCCTGTGCACATTGCTGGGAACAGCAGTAACAGGACAACCAAGTACAGTTACTGAAAAAGAATAAAATAAATCAAAAACCGAAGTGGATTTCCCCACTTTCTGTTATACCCTCTTGTCGGTTACTTTCCCCCACTGCCCTCCCTGCTCCCAAACATACTGACATTCACTTTGCTCACCCATTGAGCGCCAAATCAGGGCCCAACATGCTACATTACCACATACAGCCATTTGCTGCCAATGACACACCCAAGAATATCATCAGGGAATTTGGCCCACAGACTCCCCTGGCACCTTTTACACCAGGTTTCTGGTTCGCTTGTTGTTTCCGATACAGTTGCACGCACAGGAAGACAGGCCTGCAGTACGATGAAGGACTGGAGGCTTCACTTTCGTTTTTACAAAAGCTGAGGGACAGCACAATCTGCTGAGGCCCCCACAGACAACACCCAGCGAATCATCGGACACTAGAACTGGAAGGGACCCCGAGAGATCATCAAGTCCAGTCCGCTCCCTCACAGCAGAGGAAGCAGGACTCCACCAAGCACTGCCTCAGTCTGGCTCCCAAAATTCACTGAAAACACCAGGACTTTTACTAAAGCAGCTTCTGGCCCACGAGGGTTAATGCTGCCAGGGTGAATTAGGAAAAGCCTTTTCCCTTCCGCCTGCTGGAATGTGATTTAGCCAGTAGATAAAAGCATAGCCTGCAAAAAGTAGGGATGTCATTGTGTAGACGACTACACGATTAACTGATAAGCTTATTGGTCAATCCTGTCATCTACACGCATTCCCCCCTTGCTGCCGCTGTGTCAGAGGCAGCAAGGTGGTGGGGGGGAGCAGGAGAAGGTGCCCATAAGGAGCTGGCTTTTAAACCAGCCCTCCATGAGCAGTGGCTCCGTCTGCCCTCCCACCCCCACGCTGCTACCTCAGATAGAGAGGCAGAAGCACAATGGCTGAGGGGGTAGGCTGGAGCCAACACACGTGGGGAGCCAGCTTTCAAGCCAGCTTCCTGTGCGTGTTAGCTCTGTACACCCACCTGCCCCGCCCCTTGCTGCCTCCAACTTTTAAAGCTGGCTTCTCTCAACACCGGCTCTGTGGTGCTGCCTGCCCCTGTGCCCCTCCATCCCTCCTGCCTCTATCAGAGGCAGCAGCATGGGGGTAGAGGAGAGGCTGCCACAAAGCAGTCTGTCCACGGCGAGCGTGGGCCCGCCAGGGACAGAGGCTGCTTCACGGCAGCAGCTCCTGTCCCTGGGGCGAAGGGAGGGAGGGCAGTCTGAGCTCCCCATGGAACAGCCTCTGTCTGTGGGGAACTCAGACCTCTGCCGATAGGGGCTGCTGCTACCCTGCGCTGCTGCCTCTGTATCAGCAGCATAGGGCACCAGGCAGCTGTTCTGTGTGGGGAGCTGGTTTTTAAACTGGCTCCCCGGCAGATTAGCTCCCACCTACCACCCCACGGTGCTGCCTCTGACAGAAGGGCAGCAGTGTGGGTTGGCAGAGGGCTCCCCAGGAGTGGGGCCAGAGCGCACTGGCTGCCGCCCCCAGGGACTATTGACTAGTTGTGTAATCGCTAAGTTTTCACACGGTTACACAACTATTCAATTACACTATATCTAACATTCCTAGTAAGAGGATGCAGATTTTTTATGGTGTGTCCCTCTGAAAGGCGTAAAGCAAAGCAAATCCTTATGGTTCCCACCCCATATAATAAGCACTGCTAATCCCCACAAAACAAAAGCTGTAACGCTTGCCAGGCCTGTCTTGGTGCGTGTGATTGTTGGGAAAGTGCAGTTCTGGTCACTCTCCAAAGTGCCTGATGTCACGGACAAATCCCAGATCCATTAGCATCATCATTCAATGATCTCATCTGCAGACTTCTAAAAAGAGAAATGTCTTTAAATGCTCAGCTGTCGAGCATCTTCAAGCAACACTGCTGGACAAAGGAACACACAACACAGCACCCGAGCTGAACACTTTCCTAGGGCCAAAATGACACTTCAGACGGGAAGTGTCCTACATTATCTCACTGCGCCCAAAACTCAAGGGATTCCAGCAGCCTGTTTCATCACCACGTGCTCTGCTCTAATCAGTAGTAGGACCTTTCCTATTTATTGTAACAACCTGAATCCCCAGGAACACGCGTGCCATTCAACGGAGAGGGCTTGCCACACCCTACGCAACTCAGCTGTAACACTATATTAGTTACTGACAGGAAGTGTTACTTGGACGTGTGCAGCACATTGTGAGTGAGTACATGCATCATCCATTTGTTGTACAGCGCAAGTGTCTAAGCCACACATCTCGGGGCACGTGGACATTATTTAATTAAACATACGCGACAGGTGAGAGTTGCTTCCAATACAGGAGACTCACACAAGGTACAAAGCGCCACTAAAGTATCCGACACGAAACTCAAGTGCGGGGCCTGCGTGGGCGCCTATCTTAGGGTGAATTTTTCCCTATCAGCCCAAAAAAGAAATGAAAAATACATTCCCTTTTGTCCCAGGAGCCCTTCAGGGCATGTAAAGTTGATCCTAGAAAAGCTGGACCAACTTGCAGCTGATTTTAACAAGTTAGAGCTGCCAAATGCCAGAGAGGTCACTTTGCTGCTTACACATAATAAACACTCTCGAGTACCAAAAAATGGGACGGACTGAACTCAGATCAGGAGGCTCCAAACGCACAGGCCCTACCCTACCCTACCCTTTGAGCTACAGGACAAGTCTCAATAGTTAGTTAGTAGCCTTAGTGGGTCTGAGACATAGCTGAGTGGTTCTGAATCCATCCATCCAAGAACAGTGTTCGTAATTAGTCATGTATTATTATTATTTGTATTATAGCCCCCACACACCCATTGTGCTAGGACAGTGCTGTGCAAACCCAGCACAAAAAGGTGATCCTGCCCCACCGAGCTCCCAATGTTAGCACTGTTCTATTGCAAGAGCAAAATACTAATGGGGGGCAGAGGTGAGGGGGAACCCAAAACCTAGCCCCAGCTGAGCAGACACCAGGTGGACACATTGCTCTCAGCCTCCTCAACTTTGCGTCCCGTAAAAAGCCTTAAACATTAAAACAAAATGGTTTTGGTGGCAGTGGGGCAGAGTGAGTTAACCCACTGTGGAAACAGGGTCAGGAATCCTGGTCCCACAGCCTCACGCCAGGCAGGGTGTTTCAGTCCCCAGGCAGAGCGGGTGTATGAGGGTAACTTGTCTGGTGGAAGAGGAACCCCAAAGGTTCTAAAGGGCTTTTTACCACCAGGGTGGCACAATCAGTTCCCTCGTCGTGCATCGCTGTGTGTTCCCACAGAAGAAGGAGAACAAAGTGCAGGGGAAGGAACAGGAAGTCTCTTCTTGCAGCCAGCAAAATGCTGCTGAAGGGAATGATTGAAATACAACCTCTCCCATGTGCCAACAAGCATTTCATCATGATTGTACTTCTGGTTCCCTTTGCCCTCTTACTAATAAACAACCTGTGTTACACAGCTCGCCAGCAGGGATCTGATTTTGCACCACCTGGGTCTAGGGCAGTTTGGCCACCAATGAAGTTCAGGATTGGATTCTTAACTACAGAGGCCCTAAAGCACAGCCACGCCTGGCCCAAACATGGCCCATTGTGTCTCAATAAAAACCCAGCCTGAGATTGCTGGATTAAGCTGACCAGTTGATGACCAAATCTAGCCATCAGCAATGTTGGTTCACTTATCTCAGAAGAAAAAGCACCAGAAAACATTCGGGTCACAAGCATTCACATTTGATGTCAACATTTGTGTAAATGTACATGTAAATCAGATGTAGCCC
The DNA here is from genome assembly GCF_049634645.1 of Pelodiscus sinensis. Classification (NCBI taxonomy): domain Eukaryota; kingdom Metazoa; phylum Chordata; order Testudines; family Trionychidae; genus Pelodiscus; species Pelodiscus sinensis. Next base: position 3,420,003 of record NC_134731.1, on the reverse strand, counting down.
TTGCTGGGGGCATAGACAAACGGCCAGAAACAGCCCTCAAGGCCACAGCATTTTAGCACTCCTGCTCTATACTGACGCCATTCAAAGAATGCTAGCTAGCCCCAAGCCATGCAGAGCCAGGAATCCACTGGATCTACTATCTCAAAGGGAAACGTTATTTATTAAAGTCATATTATACACAAAGGGCCAAAATCAAGATGCTGAGATCTTTCGCTCATCACATATTTTACCAGTGCTCCAGAGTCACTTGCATGTGCAAGAGATGAACTCCCTATGCCATTAACGGACTGACCCTGCAACCTTCCCTCCCTGACACAAGAAGTCCTTACTAACACCAGCAACCCCATCATGGGCACGATCCTGCAAGCCTGATTTCTGGGAGTAGCCCTGTTGTATGGTCACGAGTCAGGGATGGGCTGGTCCTGCCCTTGGCCGGGAGCTGGGCCGTTGATTTCCACTGGAATCTGATTGGCTCCGGTGTTCGTAGTTTCATTTTGGAGCAGCAAAAAGCTAATTCAGAAAGAATGAACTAAACGAGTAAAATGGAATGGCCTTGATTTGTAAAGCCCCCTCACTCTGCCTCGGATTTAATGGGACTGTTATGTAACGGCTTTGCTATAGCAACAGCGCCAATGATCTACAGTAACCCCGTTCAGCGTCTGATTGCTGCAGGGCCTGTGATGTAGCTGTTGAACTTTGGCCCACTGTACAGCCGCCCACTTTGATTGGCAAGGCTTTGAAAGGCTGTTTACTCTAGTCATGTGATGGAGGGAGAGGGAGGCTTCTGGCAGTCTATCAGGAGCCAGCAGTCTGTCTGCGACAAACCAGAATTGCCCAAGGGCTCCAGGGGATTAACTCCTTCAGTTTGGGGTTTCATAGACCGTCAGCTCGCAAAGGGTCCAGGAAAAGGAAATGCTGTCTGGGGTCAAAGACATTCCACTAGAGGCAAAGCACTGAAGGGACTTGAGCGGGAGCAGGAAATTATTTTTCCTTTCAGGGCTTTATTTTGCAACGAGGTGGGGGTAGGGCGGGGGGAATCTCTAAGCTTTAAAAAAAGCTAGAAAAAATAAGCCAGGTAAATAATAAGTAGCTAGAGGTAGAGCAGAATTTCCTAAGCGAAGTACTGCCTGCTAGACACACCCCTCGGTTATGTGGCAGTCTGGCACTGGGAGGGTAAGTTGACCTCCAGCTAGAGAAGATATCACTACACACAGTTTGCACCTTTCACCCAGGCACTAAAGACACTGTTCAAACACCAAGGAAGCTCTACACCACCTCTGAGTCAGGGAAGTTGTACTCTAAGAAAGCTCTATTCAAAATGATTTCCGTGTTCCTGCTGGAAAAGCCCCAAAGGCGGCCGTATTCCTGACCCGCAGCCACACAGGGTGTATCTCGAGTACACCTCTCTGTCGACAGAGAGATGTAGATTAGGCATGTCGAAATTGCTAATGAAGCCGGGATTTAAATATCCCGTGCCTCATTAGCATAAACATGGCCACCGCTTTTTCGAAACGGAGTTTTTTTTTAAAACGGCAGTCTAGATGCGGATCTGTCGAAAATAAACCCTTTTTTGACAGATCCTGTATTCCTCAAAAAAAGAGGTTTACAGGATCTGTTGAAAAAGGGTTTATTTTTGACAGATCCGCGTCTAGACTGCTGTTTTTTCCGAAAACCCCCCCCCTGGAAAAAAGCGGTGGCCATGTTTATGCTAATGAGGCACAGGGTATTTTAATCCTGGCTTCATTAGCAATTTCGATGTGCTTGATTTGCATCCCTCTGTCGACACAACTGTGGCAGGGCCTTTTATGTTTTCAGTGTTCCACAGATACTAGCCAGTTAATTGTAACCCCCTGTGAAACTGGAACTGGAAAATAGGAAAGCTGTATCATCCCCATTTTATAATAGAGGCATAGGGAGCTCAAGGGAATTTGCCATGGCTACTCACTGAGTCGGTGGCAGAATCTGGGACAGAAGTTGTAGGTTCCTGGTTTCCAGCTTAATCCATTACACCAAGCACTCCTCAAACCAAAGCGATCCATCGCCACACTTCACTTAGGATGGAAATTTGGTACCTAGAGTAAGGCACACGCAGGAGCATTTTCAAAAGAGCTCATGTTGCTTCCGGGCTATTTCAGAAGAGAGGTGAGTATGTAGCAAATGAAAATACACTCCAATCCTACTCTATTGAGCTCTGTCCTGCAGTGTGAATGGCAGGTCTTGTACAAATACTTCCGGGGTGGGGGAAGGATTGTCTAAAGTGCTCAGCACTAATTCCAAAGTATCATTTTATCACCATTTCACTCAACGAAACAAAGGCGCCTGTATATTTAATTAACAATTAACACAATTGCTTCTCAATAAAATATCTAATTGTTTCCCCCTACACTGTGGGGAACTACATTGGCTTGTTATTTTAGTGTTGCTCATAAACTCTGGGCTGCTGCCATTTGCAGTTGTGATTTGTTTAAAGGGAGTGAACACTCTAGCGAGGTGAAGAAGGGACACTGATACTTCACAGACCGTTCTAAGAAAAAAGATCTTTAAAGTACGCCCTAGAGAGGATTCCCTTGAGGAACAGCTTTAGGGATTTGTTCAAACTTTTCATAGAATCATAGAACTGGAAGAGACCTCAGAAGGTCATCAAGTCCAGCCCCCTGCTCTAGGCAGGACCAATTCCAACTAAATCAACCCGGCCAGGGCTTTGTCAAGCCGAGACTTAAACACCTCTAGGGATGGAGACTCCACTACTTCCCTAGGTAACCCATTCCAGTGCTTCACCACCCTCCTAGTGAAATAGTTTTTCCTAATATCCAACCTGGACCTCTCCCACCACAACTTGAGACCATTGCTCCTTGTTCTGCCATCTGTCACTACTGAGAACAGCCTCCCTCCATCCTCTTTGGAACCTCCCTTCAGGAAGTTGAAGGCTGCTATCAAATCCCCCCTCACGCTTTGCTTCTGCAGACTAAAGAGACCCAAGTCCCTCAGCCTCTCCTCATAAGTCATATGCTCCAGCCCCCTAATCATTTTGGTTGCCCTCCGCTGGACCCTCTCCAATGCGTCCACATCCTTTTTGTAGTGGGGGGCCCAGAACTGGACACAATACTCCAGATGCGGCCTCACCAAAGCCGAATAAAGGGGAATGATGACATCTCTGGATCTGCTGGCAATGCTCCTCCTAATGCAACCTAATGTGCCATTAGCCTTCTTGGCTACAAGGGCACACTGTTGACTCATATCCAGCTTCTCATCCACTGTAACCCCCAGGTCCTTTTCTGCAGAACTACTACTTAACCGGTTGGTCCCCAGCTTGTAACTATGCTTGGGATTCTTCTGTCCCAAGTTCAGGACTCTACACTTGTCCTTGTTGAACCTCATCAGATTTCTTGTGGCCCAATCCTCCAATTTGTCTAAGTCATTCTGTACCCTATCTCTGCCCTTAAGCATATCTACCTCTCCCCCCAGCTTAGTGTCATCCGCAAACTTGCTGAGGGTGCAATCCATCCCCTCATCCAGATCATTAATTAAGATATTGAACAAAACCGGTCCTAGAACCGAACCTTGGGGCACTCCGCTAGAAACCGATCGCCATCCTGACATCGAGCCATTGATCACTACCCGCTGGGCCCGGCCTTCTAGCCATCTTTCTATCCATCTTACCATCCATTTATCCAATCCATAATCCCTTAACTTGCTGGCAAGAATATTGTGGGAGAGCGTATCAATAGCCTTGCTAAAGTCAAGGTATATAACATCCACTGACTTCCCCATGCACACAGTTGATTCTCATCTGAGCTCTGCCCTGGTGTTGAGAAACTTGGTAATTCAGTGCAGGGTAACTGAGTTTTGGCCAACAGGAATGAAACCCTGTAGCTTACATGTGAAGTCAAGAACTGGAAGTTCATCGGGTCTAGTCCCCCGCCCTCACAGCAGGACCAAGCACCATCTAGACATCTGTCAGTGGTGATCTATCTAACCTGCTCTTAAATATCTCCCATGTTGAAGATAATTTATCATAATTAGAGGGCAAATCTGCTAAGAGAAAATGGACAGAAACTTACATGATTACAGAAGGAACCTTTTTATGGCACGCGAGCTCTCCCTCACTGACCCTTTCAGCCCTGAGGCACGTGCCAAGGGAGAACTGTCAGTCGCCTATAACTGTCACAGGGAGGGATGTCTCAATGGTGGGTTGGAGGAGAGCCATTGGGAAGTCCCCAGGGCATGCAGCAGAGAGGGAGGGAAGAGGCTCTGTTGCCGGACCAGGGACTTGAAGCCTGAACCCTCAGATTAAGAGTCTGATGTTCTACCAACACTGTGTTCTCCACTGTCATCCCAATCACACCTTTTGTCTTCCTGCTTAGCTGTGTCCTTGGCACCTTCCTGCAGGCAGCCGTGAGTCGAAACAAGAGAGACACGTGGGATATCCAACAATCAGTGCTGGGAAAAGACTGGCTCCTCCTTAGGTGATGTTCCAAGCCTACACTTATTTGAATAGAGCCCCAAAGTCAACTTCTGAATTCACTTTGCTTCTCCATTTGCACACAGAGAAGAGCAGATCCTGGAAAACGCTGCTGTTATGGCAGACAGATTACTGCTGAAAGTACTTAAGGCCAGCGTATTCACAGCGGACCAAGTTCCTCCTCAGTGGAAAAGTCCAGCCCCTTTATTAGAGGGGATGATCAGTCTCTCCCTGCAGGCAAACAAGGTGCCACCTTGTTTTACAGCAGGGATTATTAGTCCCTTAGGGTGCTTCTACACTAGCCCTCTAAATCGATCTAGGGAGGCTAATGAGGGCGATCAAAATTGCAAATCAAGCCCGGGATTTAAATATCCCGCGCTTGATTTGCATGTTCCCGGCCGGTCGCCATTTTAGAAATTGACTAGCCCGAAGTAACTGCCTGCGTCTACATGCGGCAGTGAAACGGGATTCCGATTTAAAGCCCTAACTCGAATTAGCTGGTATTCCTCCTGCAATGAGGTTTACCAGCTACTTCGATTTAGGGGCTTTAAATCGGAATCCCGTTTCACTGCTGCATGTAGACGCAGGCAGTTACTTCGGGCTAGTCAATTTCTAAAATGGTGACCGGCCGGGAACATGCAAATCAAGCGCGGGATATTTAAATCCTGGGCTTGATTTGCAATTTCGGTCACCCTCATTAGCCTCCCTAGATCGATCATCTTGCTGATCATCCCCTGGACTCTAATATACTTTCTAGAGTGCACAGATTTCCTTGACCACCATCACTCTAGGTCTATGGTGAGTTTTTTCCCCGAAGAGATCCGGAGGGTGGTGTGGGACAACCAGAGTCCTCTCTATCCTGAAATTCCTCCTGTTCAACATGTACACATGGCTGGCATGGGAGCCTTTGAGGTGGCACGGGCTTCAGCAGCTCTGATTTCACTCTGCTTTTCCTCTTCATCTGAGAGACCCAGCCAGCCGGGAGTCTACACCTAGTGTCTTGCCAAGGCCAGGGCGTGGATGCGGGTGCGCTGTTTGAAACTAACCCCAGATCAGCTTGACTTTGGGACAGTGAAGAAAAACTGGAGTGATTGATTGGTGGGACTAACTGAGATACGTTTCTTCATTACCAGGAGTTTTCCTGGCTTCCGTCACTCAGGTTCACATCCTGTGGATTCTGCTGGATTTTTAACTGCTCCTGGCTGTCCAGTGGCCAACAGTGCTCTTGGCTTTTCCGTCTGGCCAGGTTGTGTCCTCTTCTTTTGCAGCTGGACTTTAACATGGCGAGCCACACCATGGTCCCCTCGAGGTTGGATCATTGCAATATTGTGCCAGGACTGCACCTTGAAATTGCTTGGTCAGCATGCAGGGTTGTGTTTGGAAACGTGTACATTACACCAGAGCTCTAGGAGCTGTAACGGCGTTCACTTTGTAGCTGGGTGCAATTTACAATGTGTGTTTGCACCTATTCAGCCTTATCCTACAGACAGGATCCTGGCGTCTTTAGAAACAGTCTCTCTCAGCGTAAGACACTGCAGCACTTCAGAGAATCAGGAAGTTTAAGTAAACAGCCCCCTACTTACATTAAAGGCAGCATGGACCTTGACTGTGAAATCTGCTTCCCTTATTAGAGCCTGAATCTGCTGACCTTCATGTTTTGTTTCAAGGCACCATTTATTCTAGATTTTTTTGGGAGGTGGAGGGGTGATGAGAGTGCTTTTCTAGAGGATCTAGTCGGATTTGGGAGAGTTTATTATATTTATGGATATCAACTCCAACTACAGCTTCTAGTTTTTATAATAATTACACTGAGCAACGAGCGGAGCTATTTTAACTCATTGAAATGGGTAGAGTCAGTGTAGAATTCTGACCCATTGGACTGAAACTTCATGCTGTGTGAAACAATCCTGATACATATTATGGATGGCATTTGCCAAGGAGCTGGGTAATGACTATGCAAGCAGCATTTTAAAGTTACATTGGCAGCTTAAATAGCACATTTCTGTCTGAAAATGTCTGCACTCTTCTGATTCCTATAATAAAAAGAGATTAAGAAAAAAATGATATTGTTTGTTTAGTTAGTAACTCCAGCAGTACATTGTGTATAGTCAGTTTCACGGTTACCCTTAACTTAGATTGTAAGCTTTATGGGGTAGGAATTCTCTTTTTATTATGTCCATACCTACATCTTTCATCACTAGCAGGGGGTTGTGCAAATATTTAATAATAACAATAAGTCAGTTAGTTTCCCTTTTGGATGATTGTACCTTTCTCACAGCAAAATGGGGGAGAACACATTTAAATTGGGGTGGGGAACCTCAGGCCCGGGGCCCAGATGTGGCCCCTGGCTTGCCTGGATGCAGCCCCCAAGGCTTGGGGCTCTCTCCCAGTATTGGGGAGCCCGCAGTGGTGTTCCAGCCCCATGGAGCACACAAAATCTACTAGCCTGGTCCCCCTTGGCAAGGAGTGGGCAATAATTTTTTGCTGGGAACCACTTCAGAAATTTTTGAAGTGGCCCAGGGCCAGGATACTTCCCTGCTTCCCCACCCCCAGACCATGACTGGTCTGGGGGTGGGGGAATGCATGAAGTCTTTGCCCCCCTCCCTGAGAGGTTCACCCTAGGCGCCCATGCCTCTGGCAGTGGGAGGAGACTTTGCGTGCTCCCCCTTCTGACCCCAGACCGATCAGGGCTTGGGGGTGGGGAAGCGCACGAAGTCTCCTCCCACCCTGCCAGGAACGCGTGGCACTTCTAAGCACCTTGCGCTCCTTGCAGGATGGAGGAAACGTTGTGCGCTTCCCCCCACTCCCAGGCCCTAATTGGCCTAGGGGTAGGGGAGTGGCAGGGCCTCTGCAGACTGTATCCAGCCCTTGAAGGCCCTTTGCCCGCCCCTGTCATAGGCTCTGGTGTGCAAGGGGGAAAGCAGGGAGTGTCTTTCTGCGTCTTAGTCAGGGGCCACCTCAGTAAGGATTTGTTTGGGGGTTTTTTGCTTCTCACTTGTGTGCAGCTCCCGACTGATTTTTCTGTAGGTCAGTGGCCCCCGACCCAAATAAGGTTCCTCAGCCTGATTTAAATCAATAGAAAAATACTGTTGTAAAACCCTAACATCGGGTGGGTGCATCAGTGGCAGGTGTAGAATCTGAAACCACTTTGAACTTTTTAAAATTAACTTGAGTTCAAGTTGACCATGTCCCTTTTCTGTTCTCTGACCGGGCATTAGACGATCCCGCTTTGCACACTGCCCTGTGAACTTTAATCAGTAAGTTGTGGACTCGCACCTCCTTATTTGGTATTGCAGTTTACATGTCCTTTATGGGATCTCACAGACAGACTGCCACAATGCTAAACTCGGGCACTTCCTTCCCTGTCCAAAGCAGACAAAGGTCGTTTCAGTTCACTGCTGCAGCACTGGAGCGGGTTCAGCTCTCAGCTGACTACAGAGAGCCTATAATGCCCTCGGGCAGCAGAGACTGTCAACACAGCTGTCCCATTCAGCCATCCCCTGTGTGTTAATACAATCACGCTGGGCAATCTCTGAATCAAAAGGGGAATGCTGAAATGCAGCAAGGCAAAAGATAAGTACCAGAAGTAGACCAATTAGACAAGGAAAGATGTACAGGGTTTGATTAAAAGCTCCTATCAAGCCTGTTACATTAGAAGTTAAAAAATTGACCTTCCGTGCCTTGCCCATTGCATATATTACTCCACTGTTCTCAGGGAATGAGAGAGGAGAAACAAACATGTTAATGATAATAAACTTGGCTTTTCTATAAGGCTCTCAAAGTACTTTACAAACATTCTATAAGCAGCTTCCTTGTTCTCCTATCAGGTTAGGAGACACTGTCCCCATTTTTCATCTTGGGAAACTGTGGCATTGAGAAACGAAAGTGCTATCTACACTTAACAGTTTAAAGCACAGCTGTGGCTGGACTGGATGACCTTCTGAGGTCTTTTCCAGCTCTGTGGTTCTACGATTCTATGAAACTGAAAGGTGTGGCCACGGCCCGAGCGCTGGCTAAGAGATCTCCCAGAGCTCTATGTAAGCCACCTCGATTAGGGGAGTAGCTAAGAGTACTGGGAGCATGGCTCCGAGCGCCGTAGCCTGGTTCACGCTGGCACTTTACACTGCTGTAACATGCTGCGCGGGGGAGGGGGAGATGGTTTTTCACACCCCTGACCCAGAAAGTGCCAGTGCTGTGAAGTGCCAGTGTAGATACAGCCTCAGGGTAAAATCCTGGCATTGCTGACGTAAACAGCAAAACTTCCGGAGTTCAGCAGAGCCAGGGTTTCACCATAAAGGCGCGTCCACACTGCCGCTCAAGATGTTGGGATTGGTCTCTTCCAGCTCTATGGTTCTATGATTCTATGTGACTGCAGCACGAGTAGGTGTACCCCCGCTCGCACAACTAAGGGTTTGGCCACCCTGGCCAGTTCAAAGCGCAGCCTGGGCACTCTCTCGCTCCCACGAAGGGGGTAGCTAACTGCGCTGAGAGCACAGTAGCCTGGTTTACACTGGAACTTTACAGAGCTGTAACTAGCTGTGCTGGGGAGGGAGTGCTAGAAAGCTGCAGCACAGCAAAGTGGCAGTATAAACTTAGCCTAAAAATAGCAGCACAGATGCAGCAGCACGAGCTTCAGCAGGCCTAGCAACGTATGTAGCTGGAATTCCTCATATGCTCATTCAGCCCGCTTGGAAGACCATGCCACGGAGGCTATCCTGCTGGTTTTAGTTGTGTTAACACACACAAAGCTAATGCAATCATGTCTAGCGTTGCTGTAATCACACCTCGGACTGGGCTGTAGATATACCTGTGACTGGCTTAAGATCACACACACAGTCACCAGCAGGCACAAGAACAGACCCCAGAAGTTCCGAGTCCCAGTGTTGGTATGTAATGACCGAGGGTACGTCCACACAGCAGCCGTGATTCCAAAATAACAATGTGAGCATCTACACAGCAACTCCGTTATTTCAAAATACATTCGAAATAACGGGACGGCTTATTCCGACTTCTGCAAACCTCCTTCCATGAGGAGTAACGCCTCTTCTGAAATAGCTATATCGGAATAGCTGTAGTGTGGACACTCCGCTGCTGCTATTTCAAAATAGCTTCTCCCTAGGGCTATTCAAAGGAATTATGCCCTAGGGCTTCCTGGGGCTCTAAATCAAGGTAGCGCATCCACGTTAGGGGAGCCTGCCTCGGACTCATTTTGAGACTTCCCTGTTGTGTAGATGTGCTATTTTGAAATAAGCTATTTCGGAGTATTTCTTCCTGAATAGCTTAATCCGAAACAAGTGTGCAATGTAGATGTACTCTTACATAAGACCAGCCAATTAGCCCAGTATCCTGTCTTCCAATAGTGACCAATACCAGTGCTTCAGAGGGAATGAACAGAACTGGCAATTATCAAGTGCTTCAGAGGGGTAGCCAACTTAGTCTGTAACAGGAAAAACACGTGATCCATCCCGTATTGGCATGTAGTATTGCTAGACAGGACTATTCCCCAAACACAAACATCTCTCTAACTTTTATAATTAAATTTTCCCAGTAGGATCTCTGTGAATGCAGAGTACCACTAAATCTAAATAATCTAGATTACATTCCTCTAACACTAAGTTTCTCTTTCCCTTTTAAATTAATTTTTTGAGAGACGCTCGGTAAATCTCTCTATAACTGGTTTTATTTCAAATACAGCCATAAAAACTGATGAAATTTCTCCCAAATACGAGCACCATTAATTTTTTTTTGTTTCTTATGTCCTTGCTCGGGGTATTTCATGGGTAGAGGATCACACCTTTACAGCTCAGGATAAAAAGTACATTGGTGCAAGCCAAAATATCATTGAAGATGAAGACAAGCCCAGACATCTAACGTCCTATCACAGAAATCTAAAATTTTAGTTCTTCTTTGAGCCACTTATAAAGAATTTGCTTCATGGAACACTTGAAAAACAAGCCAGAATAAATAAGAATCTGCAGATCACGGGGAAAAAAAGTTACAGGGTATATTTCAGTTCCTACGCCTTGTCTCTTTCAATTAGGCTCCTCAAATGCCTAATGAGTGGCTGTGACTCTACAGAAGTGACTTCCTTACAGGCAAATTCAACTAACTGCAGTCTGAGTAGTGCCCCAACACAGGCGTACAATCCTCTGTAGTGGAATAACTCCTTGCAAATGTGTGGCCCAATCCTGCATTCCTACACCACCCAATATCCCCACTGCCAGTGAACATTTCGATTGCACAATGTCGAGTAAGGCTCACTAGCTAATTAATCCTCATGGAGTTTGGTAATTAACATCACCCCCATTTTCATAGATGTTTAAGGCTAGATGGGACCCTACAGATTGACTTCCTGCACAGGGTGGCCTAAAGAGTCAACAGTGTGATCATGCTGCAAAAAAAAGGAAGCATCATTCTGGGATGTATTCACAGGACTGTTGTGAGCAAGACACAGGAAGAAATTCTTCCGCTCTGCTCTGATTAGGCCTCCACTGCAGTATTGTGTCCAGTTCTGGGCCCCACATTTCAGGAAAGAGTTGGACGAATTGGAGAAGAATAACAAAAATGACTGAAGGTCTAGAAAACATGAGCTATGAGGGAAGACTGAAAGAACTGGGTTTGTTTAGTCTGGAAAAGAGACGACCGAGAAGGGACATGATAACAGCTTTCAAGTACCTAAAAACTTCTTACAAGGAGAAGGGAGAAAAATCATTCTCCTTAACCTCTAATAGGACAAAAAGCAATGGGTTTACATTGCAGCAAGGGAGCTTTAGGTTGGACAGTGGCCGGCCATCTCGGGAGTGGCTGTAGGTGCTGATCAGCTGAAGCATGGTGCTGAGACATGGAGTGAGACTGCCAACCCCTGCACTCCGCAGGGATGCGCTGTGGGGAGATACGAGTCAGGGAGCGGTGCCATCGTGGTGAATGGTGCTGCACTGGGGACTTGTCTCTCGAGCGGCGCTCAGGGCTTGGGGAATACTGGTTCCAAGTGTACCATACATGCCAACAGAGATGGGGGCATGTGCCTCTGCAAATCTGCGCTAAAGTCCGGCGGAGTCAGGCCTGCTGCCTTCAGTGGACCTGGGTCCCACCAGGAACCAAGCCGGGCTGTGGACTCTGCAGCTTTAACTGCACACAGGAGAGGCCTTTGACATTCCGACGGACAGGGAACTTTGTGGTGGCAGAGACTGGGGTGGTGCCATGGGTGACTTCCAAAATTACTGGAGTGAGTGTCACCAGCATGGACAAGTTGTCCTGGGCAGCCTGCAAGGCCTTGGGTGTCGACGGCATCCACTCTGAGACCAGGCCAGAGAGGGAGCAGCGGACTCTAGCTCCAATGAGGCCTGAAGAGACTGTGGAACCAGCACAGGAGAGTCCACCAGTGTCAACATTCTGGGCCTGTCCTTCGCAGGCCCGGGAGACTTGCTCTTGAATTGTCTAGGCTTGGGGGGAGCTGGTGAGTGGTGCCGTGGTGTCTGCCGCGCCCGGGCACTACATGCCGAGGCGCTGGTGCTCAGTGCCGAATGCGAGTGTAAGGCGGATTCCATCAGGAGAGCCTTGAGGCGAATGTCCCTCTCCTCCTTGGTATGAGGATTGAAGGACTTGCAAATGCGGCACTTATCACTTCTCCGGCCCTCTCAAGCACTGCAAACAGTTGCAGTGGAGGTCACTCACTAGCATGGGCGAATTGCAGCTGCGACAGCGCTTGAAGCTCGGGACCCCATCCGGAAGCTAAGTCCCTACGGGATTACACTAACTACTTAGAACAGCAAACTAACAACAGAAACTATTTACAGAGAAAACAAAGTCCAGCTAGGGAAATGTGCAGCTAACGCTGAGACCAGGTCCCAAGCACCATCACTGGGGGCAAGAAGGAACTGAGCTGAGGGTGGTGGTGGCCAGAGGCACCCTATATAGCACAGCATGTGCGCACCACTCCAGGGGGTGCCTGTGCAGGCTCCCCTACGGGTACTGCTAAGGGAAAATCTTCTGGCACTGGGGCATGTGGCGAGCACAGGCACCTACATTGAGTGGACATGAGCAATCACTTGAAAAGAACCTCCCCTCCCTTGGTATTCTGGCCCAAGGATTAATTCTCCTCACTGTAAAAATGCATGCCTTATTTCTAGTCTGAATTTGTCTCGTTTCAGCTCTCAACCACTGGATCTCTCTGTAGATTACAGAGCTTCATTCTGAAGGTAATTGTAGATCATAATCAAGTCACTAATTAACATTCACTTGGATAAACGAAACAGATGGAACTTCTTATGCCAGAACCTGGGAATGGGCAATGGAGGAGAGATCACTTGATGATCATCTGTTCTGTTCATTCCTTCTGGGCACCTGGCACTGGCCATTGGCAGAAGACAGGATCCTGGTCTATCTGGACCTTTGATCTGTCCCAGTGTGGCCGTTCTCATGCCTCTCACGACGAGGCATATTTTTCCAGACTGTGAATCATTCTTGTAGCTCTTTTTTGACTCCTTTATACTTTTTCCAAGATCCTTTTTGACACCAGGTCACACTCTTCCAATAATGGTCTCAAGAATGCAATATTCGGAGGTAATATCACCTCCCTACTCCTACTTGCTACTCCCTGGCTTGTACACCTGATGATCACTTTCACAACCTCCACTACAGCATCGCTCTCAGAGATCACGTGCAGCTCATTAGCTACAATTCATTCTAAATCCTTTTCCACTTCCTTGCAAACCAGGGTCCCATCCCATACCTTGTTAGTGTGACCTACCCTTCTGTGTTTCTAGAGTTGGGACCCTGTGTTTGGTGGTAGTAAAATGCCTGTTGTGCCAATCACCCATCTTACCAAGTGACCCAGTGTCAGCCTATGTAACTGATCTAGCCTACTCATTATTCACCACTCCCCCTGCAAACGTTACGAATCAGGCTTTCGTATTTTCCTCCAGATCATTGACAGTGAGTTTGAATAGCATCACAACAAGAACAGATCCCCATCCCCACTAGAAGCCCCCATGACTGGATGATGATTCACCATTTACAATTACTTTTGGAGATCTATCACCTAGCCAGTTTTTCATGCATTTAATATGTTCATTTGGTATAGTCCTGGTTTTTTTAATGGAGTGTCATGCAAGACTAAGGGTATGTCTAGACTACATGGCTCTGTCAATGGAGCCATGTAAACTAGTTTACCCGACGTAGTCAATGAAGCGGGAATTTAAATAATCCTCGCTTCATTAAAATAAAAATGGCCACCGCGCTGTGCCGACAATCAGCTGATCCGGCACAGCGCGGCAGTCTAGACGCGGATCAGTCGACAAGGGAAGCTTTTGTCAACCGTTCCTGTAAACCTCATTTCACGATGCATAAGGGAGCAGTCGACAAAGGCTTCCCTTGTCGACCGATCTGCGTCTAGACTAACACGCTGTGCCGGATCAGCTGATTGTCAGCACAGCGCGGCGGCCATGTTTATTTTAATGAAGCGAGGATTATTTAAATCCCCGCTTCATTGACTATATCGGGTAAACTAGTTTACATGGCTCGGTCGACGGAGCCATGTAGTCTAGACATACCTTAAGTGAAATATCTTGCCAATGTCTAAGGGCGTACACAACAGTAAATGAGCAGCAAGTCAGGCATCACCTAACGGGTTGGATCAAGAGCGATATGAAAGCCACTGGTCAAACCTTTCCACCACTGAAGCAAAGCTTATGAACTAGTTCATCTGGATTCAGCATTTGTCCTTGAGATGGTGTTGCCAGCATTTGTAACTCTGTTCCTAAGCCAATCTAATGCAGTAGTAACCTTATCAGGCCCGGCATGGGGGCTATGGGGTGAGGGATAGGAGGAAACACAGCTTGGCTGAATGAAGAGGAGAGCTGCTCTTCTAAATGTTAATGGGTTAAGAATAGAAAGGTCAAATGCCTGTGTTATCTGGAGCCTCAAATGCTAATGGGCCCTGCACCACAGCCGTCAGCCCAGCAGCTTGGAATAAATGTCAGGCATTAGTTACTGTAGCTGTAAACAACAGAAGTCCAAGGGCAGGAGGGGGAAGCCGCTCAAGCCATGTAAAGTTCACTTGTCAGAGGAGTGCTGGTTGCAGAGGTAATAAAGCAAATCCCAAAAGGGAGGGTGGGGGACAGCTTGGGAATTCTGTGAAGGTGCCAACAAGCTCTATGTGGAACGGTGGTGCGAGTACCAACAGGATTAACAGTTTCAGGAGGGGAGAAACCATGTTCTCCTGCCCAGAGGCCCTGGCTGCAGAAAGCGCTTCTAAGGGCCATACTGAATCATTGGACATGGGGGTGCAGCGCTCACGAGGGGGTGCATCCTGCTCTCGTACTCCACAGCTGCAGAATGTGCTAAGTGCAGAAGACATGGTATGATGGCCGTGTGCAGGGAGTCTGACAGCTCCCTCCTGACATGAGACTGCTCCACAACACTGCCTTGTGTTCCAGTGCCCAAGGGGCTGGGGAGAAACTGGAGATGAAGGAGATCAGGGAAGAATCAGGGGTCCAACAATGCAAATGCTTTCCACTAAATACTCATAAAATATTACTACTGGTGGCTCTGGCGCGCAGTATTACACTATTGAGCCATTAGCTCTAGGCCCTGACTGAAAGCCAATACCATCTGATGGGACGGGGTAGGGATGTTAAATATCGGTTAATTGAATAGTCAATTTATCTCAGGAATTCTTATCGGTTAGTCGACTATTCTATAGTCCACGGGCAGCCCCTGTCCGGGCAGGAGGGGTTTGAGCTCCCAGACCCGGCATGAGCCAGAACTGAGCTGGGCTGCCTGCCCACCTGGATCCTAATACACTTTAAATGCAGAGCCACAGCGGGGGTAGGTCCAGGACCCAGTATAAGCCGGGACTGACCAGTCTGCTACAAAATTTACTGGCAAGCAGTGGGGGGGAAATGTGTGTCGTTTATAGCATTAACCTATAAGCTTTTGCTTATCGGTTAATTGGTTAATCGACTACACTATTACATCCCTAGTACGGGGCATGCGCTGGGGTGTCTCTACTCAGTGCCTAGTGCACGAGCCTACGTTCCAGCTGGGCTCCCTCCCTATCGGCGGCAAAGACTGTATCACAATGGCCGCTGGTCCTCTCCTGGCTACAGGCTCGCTGCTCAAGGCACAGTGCATATGTGGGGGAGGGAAAGGCAGGAAGGTGGCTTTATATACTTGATCTGTGCCCCTCAATTTCCAAGGCTGTGGATCTGGCACCTTTCGCCAGCAATAACTTCTCATTCCACATCAGCAAATTCCTTCCATCACATCAGTCCTCTGCTCTGCTGGTGGGGACAGTGACGGCCACAGGGAGCAGGTTTGGGGAAGAAGACGGAGGTCAGCTATCTGATGTACTGGGACCGTTTCCCCACACAGCAAAGCAAAGAGGAACCCAGTCATCTAGGGATGTTAAAATGCGTTTCATTAAGTAACTATGAAAATACCCTGCCTGTAGCCATGAAGGTTAACCGATGAGTTCAGGCTCACTGGTTAGCTGTGTGCACGGTTACAACGCTGCCCTGTATAGAGCTGTAACAAACTGCAGTTGGTGCCCATTACCCTGTAAAATGCAGAGGAATAACATCTACAAATGAAACAAGGCTGAATGTATCTTATCCCACATGAAGGGAAATCAGGGATCCTTGACATGCCCTTACTGATCACATGGTCACCACTAAAACAGTTACTTCCCACAGTAAAGACAGTTACAAAACAAAGAGCAACCAACCAACCAACCCCGAGCTAACAAATAGCACCCCAGCAGTACTGTTCCCTGAAAAACAGCTGTAAGTTGCAGGCCCTAATGTTTGTTCCACAAAGTGAATACTTGACAGTTAGCTAGCCTGGCCCTTAACCCTACCCCTGGGAGAGAACATCATAACCTACTTACACTCACTGGCTGCATCATTCATGCACCAGAGCTCCCGCATGGGGACAAAAGGCTTATTTTGGTCCCTGGCATTATTCGACATCTGTGTATCCAGCAGACTGCTGCAAGCATCTGTGCTTTTGCTGACGCAGACGCAGCGTTGTGCTGCGTTTCAGGCTGGCAACAGAAGTGTATTCATTTGCAGGGACACAGAAATATGACAGCGGTGACTCTGTCTGCTACGAAACAGTTGCCGTGTTCCATCCCAGAGGCTGTTGCAGCTGCAGTGGTGACTCTAGGATGTATGTAATTTACCAAGTCTTTGGGACTCCTTTGGAAGAGAGTCTTCCTACAAACATAAGACTTTATTACACATATGTGTAGTACTAGAATTGGACTAAATTGCTCTGAGCCAGCGAGCCTCTGTTAAGAACCCACTCCTCAACTGTACAGAGAAACACCAGCTTGGTTCCTGTGCTGCTTACTGTTCCACAGAGAGATCACAGCATCCCTGTTAAAAGCCTGAGAATCGTCAACACTTTCCCCCACTTTCAAAACTCCAGGCTGAGGCTCCCATGTCCCAGTCAGCAAATGCTGTTTCCCAAATGGTATTCCGGGGAACCCCATGGTTCCGCGAAGTGAAAATAAGGGTTCCACGAGAAAATTCCATTACAATAATATTTTATTATTTAAAAAAAAAAAAATTAATATTAAGCATTTATGAATTTTATTGAAAACAATTTTCATTTGTGTTGCTCTCATGACCTTGTTTAGCATTTGTTTATTATTATCCTTACTTATTTGTGGTCTCCTTTTTCAGCTCCATATATAAGACTGCTATTAGGGGTTCCACAAAATTCTTTTGAGTTTAAAAGGATTCCATGGCCAAATAAAATTGGGAAACACTGCTAGGCTAAGGAGGACTGGAAGAAGAGCCAGCCAAGAATGCACCTTAACTGGCAAGAGGAGTCAATAAGCAAAAGAAAGCACTGCCTGGAAAGGTTCATGGGAGTTATGCAGAGAATACAGAGCGGCCCATGGAGCAGACCTTTTCCACCACTGCTCTCTCAATTAAAGATCAGCAAGGAAGGTTAAAGATTGAATAAGACTCTTATTCCAGTTTGGAGAGTAATTAATAAAACCTCAAATCTGTCAGCAACATACTAGCAATTTTGTCACCGTTCAGAATTAGCATGAAAGATGCTTCATCTCTTTGGAGTAAGCTGGTTTGACTGAGGACACAGCACTTTCCAAAACACTGCCTCAACTTGCGTTCTTCACTGTCTGTGGGTGTGGGGATGTGGACGTGTGCCCACGTATGTGTAAGCCTGTGTCTGACAAAGGCTGTTATGTCTTTGGTTCTCAGATGTCAGCCAAACATAAGAGCACAATGTTTGCTAGCAAAGTCCAACATCAAACTTTCTCCATTCCAGTTGAACGTGATCCTGTTTGTTTCAGCTGAAACAGCGAAACCCTCTGAACACTGCAGCCCAGGAACGCTTTAAAAGTGCACTCAGGGGAGAGCTTTTGTGATTCTTTCTGATCCATTCTCACTAGCACTGCTGGTTCGAAGTTGTCATCATTATGAAGCAGTTAATATTCTTCTCTCTGGTTTAAACCCAAGAATGGCATTTGCATTATAACCATAATAGACGTTGACACTAGATTCTGCATTTTCATTATTCTGCCTGGGCAAGCCACAAGGATTTTCTCCTCGCTAAACAATCTGTAGGTGATGTCTATGAAACGCCATTATTTCCAAGAACTGCTGGCAAGCCAACGCAGTCCGTTCTTTTCACTACTCCCTGTATTTTCCTTGTTCAGCTTTAAAAGCCAAACTTGGTTTGCAAAAATGTCTAGGGTTTTTAGTGCCAGAGCTGAATAAAGACTGGCACAGTACAGAATTAGATGTTTTTATTATGCCAGAAAGCCATTAAATCATATTCAAGTCTGTAAAACAACGAGAGCATACGTTTGGAAATAAATATTCACACTTAAATCCTAACATTCAGAATTTCCCAAGCATTTAAAATAGCTCTTCTAACTTTCACCATCTCTACCTGATGGCCGCATTTCAAACCAAAGTGGATTTTTTAAAGTCAGAGGCACAGGGGTTCTCAATAACCCTGATTTAGCCGAGTTAAGAGACTCCACGAAGAGAGTGAGCCAAATGTGGATAATGTCTGGCAGAATTCGCTCTTGCTTGAATAAACAAATATAAAGAACACAGATGTGTATTTTCAGGGAGTTAATGAAGAGAAAACACTCCGAAGTCTGCAGTTAACTTGGGTCTGATGTCCAAGAACACTGTGTAAGCAAATGGTGATGTCTAAGAGAGGCTGAAAGACACCAGGCAATTCAAGCGTTTGGATAGCAGTGCGGATAGAAAAATATTGCAGAATGGGCCCGGGCCAAACGGAGACACTGAGCTCCATAATGCTCGTGTAATTCCAGTGATGACAACGGAGTTTCTTAAAAATGACATTGGTGTGATAGAGATCAGAATCCGACCCTGTCCAAACAAATGCAATAAATCACATGGGTGATATAAGACCATTAGTAGATGTGTGGGGGAAAGAATAAAAATCAAGGCGGTCACTCTTCAAACATTTTTTGTGACCAAGGAGATTCAAATCTTACTGTTTCCCTCCTCCAAAGGCAGTGGAGTTGCCTGAGCTCCTGGGTCACTTGTGACAGACAGTGCTAAAAATGGTCTTAAAAACTCACTAGTGCTTGAGCTCCTAGGGCTAACTACTTCCTTGCGTTCGATCTGTGAAAGTCATAATGTACAGAGTGGTGTTTGAGGGTTGGTTTCTGGGAAGAGGAAATTGACCATACACAATGTCAGCTGAGTTCATCCTAAATGAAAACCATATTGGTCTGTCAAGCACGATAATAAAAACCTGCTGACCTAGTTTCCTGCAGAATCAAATTCTTCTCCTTCCCTGCTCCCATTTCAAACTTAAATCAGATTTCATCCTTTACAGAAAGAAATTAACCCTTGAAGTATAAAAAAAAAACCTTCCTGACAATACTTAGTATTTAGGTAGCAATTGCGCGCCTTGCAGAGAATATAAAAACTGTACCAAATCAATCTTCAAAACACTCCAAAAGGTAGGAATTATCAGACAGGAAACTGGAGCATGAAAGGGCGGTCTAAAGGCACACAGCTTGGCAGAGCTGGGAAGAGAATCCAAGTGTTCTGGTTCTCAACCCTGTGCTCTACCCATCTAGAAACGCTACCCTTTCTCTGCAAATGTAAATTCTTCACTGATTATAGTACAAAGAACATCTGAACTTTTTCAACCTAGTTTAGTCAAAGAGCTCCAGGAAGGACCATTGTTCTTCCCACGTTTTGTAATCACAACTACCTGGCATGGACTCACAACAGGAGACCTGACTGTATGTGCTCCAATGGTTGAATTAGAGCATTCACTTTGAATGGATTACATTCCTTGATGATACAATATTTCATACACAGGGATGCCCAGGGGAGCTCTGGGATGGTCACAGAAGGCACAAAACAAGGGATGTGTCGTATCAAAACCCGGCCAAGAGAATACAGATGAGAAATCTCACAGTACAGAGCACTACAGAGACTGGCCTTGGATCATGAAGCAGTATGGAATACAGTGAACACCCACTCCAGTAAAAAACTGGGGCACTTTGGGATCAGAGACTCTGAAGCATGTTTTGATTTTGAAGGATGCTAGGAACATCCTTTATTAGTGCATCTACTGATACAAGCAGCCAGGTAGACTTTCAACCACCTGCTGAGACAGGGAAAGAAAAGAGGAAACAACTCCCACGGTTAGCCCTTACCGTGTGCTACAAAAAATCCTGTGAAAGTGGAGTGCAACGTGGATGCCAAATTTGAGTCATGGGGTTCTCTATTTCAGCCTTCAGTTATCATCTTCAAAACAACCAGGTGACACTATGCAGACTATAGTTCTTAAGTGCGTGATGCTCCATCTTTCAGTGAGATAGCGCTTCCCACATAAAAGCAACGCACGATGTGCTGGGACCTGTAGTATCTGCCATCCATACCCCAGATGAGGAGGATAGCAATCTACTCTATTTCATGAAAGTCCGGTGCTACCAATATTCTCTCTCATCTTTTCCATCTATGTGTGGATTTTTTCCATCCATGTGCAGAATAAATTTGTATGTGCACCAAAGCATGTGTGAATATGCACCGCCAGTAAAAACAAAAAACCTAGCTGTGAGCGCTCTGCTAACCAGCTGGGGGGCATTTTAATCTCTCTTGAGTGGCCACACAAGTGCCCAACTTACAGAGAACACTGGGTGCTACCCTGGGACTCCTGGCAAACTGCCAATCGAAATCTCCTCTAAGCAGAGTATAGGAGTCTCTGCTTTATGAAAAAAGACTGTACACCAGATAATATAACAACAATAATGGTAGTCCGTCGTGTCCGACGATGACGTCTTGAGCTTGCACAGGCTCATCGGTTGTGGACTCACATGTGGCTGAGGAGTCCAAGCCTTGAACGACATGGGCGTTCACAGTGGGGGCAAAGGAACTGTGCTGGCTCTGTCAGTTTTTTGAGAATGTGCAAAGAACCTGTGCAGGAAAGTATTTAAAGTGGAAAAGTCGTCGCACAGGGGCAGTTCTATCCTCCTGGCCTAAGAAGCCTGATTCCAGTGGTACGAAAAGTTGTCATGGCTGGAGACTTCCTAGGCTGCAGTGGATGGCCATGGCATCTTCAATGCCTTGTCATGTCCTTCGCTCTCCACAGAGCGTGGCAGAACCGCCTTCCTGGTCATTGGATCTCACTGTTGATCTCATTCAGACAGTCCGCCGGAGCCGACTTCGCATGCTGGGGTAGGCAAGTCCTTATCTCAACGAAGGTTTCAGACCTGTCGGTTACCCTCACCTGGTTTTGCCCGCCTGTCGAAGAGGTTTATCAGGGTGTGGCCGCTGCGCATGTTACAGCTTCTTGGAGCCACAGGTGAGAGCTGAGTGCCAGGTGGGGGCCAAAGGTGCGCGAACTGCCCCCAAAGAGACACAACAAGTCCCCACACTAGAGGTGCTACCCCTCTCTGGGCACCCCAGACACCCCTGTATAGCCTGCTATTTGGAGGGAAAAAACATGCTAAATCCTACTGAAAATCCAAAAAATCAGCAGGGCCACTGGACAACTGACATGCTCAAGGAGCTCAGAGAAGCCCTTTGCAGAACAGCCAAATGAATTCTTTACATCGGTTTTCACTGCAGAAGATGTGAGGGAGATTTCTACATCAGAGCCATTTGTTTTACATGACAAATCTGAAGAACTGTCCCAGACTGAATATAAATTGAGGAAGTTAGGGAACAAATTGAAAAAATAAACAGCAATGAATCACTAGCATCAGCTGATGTTCACTCAAGAATTCTGAAAGAACTCACATATGAATTGCAGAACTGCTGTCTGTGGTATGTAACCTATTGTTAAACCAGGCTCTGTACCCAGTGCCTGAGGATAACTAATGCAATCCAGATTTTAAAAAAAAGGCTTCAGAAGCTATCCTAGCAATTACAGGCCAGTGAGCCTAACTTCAGTACCAGGCAAATTGGTTGTCAATACAGCACAGAACCATCAGACATGCATATGAATGTGATAGGTTAGTAGTGACTGGACATCTAACAGAGCGAGTGCCAGTGAAACAAAGTAGGATTAAGAGAGGCAGCTGCGTTAGTCTGTTTCAGCAAAAACAACAAGGAGTCCGGTGACACTTTGAAGACTAACACATTTATTAGGGCATTTAAGCATAAGCGAAGGGAAAGAACATATTAAAAATTACCTAGACAAGTTAGAGGTCTTTACGTCACCAGAGCCTGATTAAATACACCTTAGAATATTTAAAGAGCTGGCTGAGAACATATCTGAGCCATTAGATCTTCAGAAGTGGCCAAAATTGACCTCCTCTGGTCTGGCAAAATCCCTCATCCAGGACCGGTCAGGTCCCAAGGGTGCCGGACCAAGGACGCCCAACCTGTAATAAGCAATCAGTTTGGGAACATGTAGAAGACAATACAGTGATATGTAAGAGCAAGCATGTTTTTGATAAACCCAAGTCATGTCAAACCACCCTAACTTTCTTTGACAGGGTAACAAGCCTTGTGGAAGGGGAGAAGCAGTAGATGTGGTATATCTTGACTTGAGTAAGGCTTTTAATACAGTCTCACATCACCTTCTTATTAAAAAATGAGGGAAATATAATCTAGATAGAGGTAGTACAAAGTTGTTACATAACTGTTGGAATACTATTCCCAGAGAGTAGTTATCAGTGGTTTACAGTCAAGCTGAAAGGGCATATTGAAAGATGTCCCATGGAGATCAGTTTTGGGTCCGCTCTAGTAAATGTCTTCTCTGATAATGACATAGAGAGTACACTTTTAAAAGTTTACAGATGATACCAAGCTGGAAGAGGTTGCTAGTTCTTTGTACAAACTAAAGAAATGGTCTGAAGTAAACAGAAGGAAATTCAATATGGTCAAGTGCAAAATACTCCACTTAGGAAGGAACAACGAGTTTCACACATACAAAATGGGAAGCAACTGCCTAGGAAGGAGTACTGCAGAAAGGCATCTGGGGGTCATAGTGGATCGCAAATTAAATATTAGTGAACAGTGTAACACTGTTGCAAAAAAAAAAAAAAAAAAAAAAGGAGCAAACATTGTTCTGGGATGTATTAAGAGGAGTACTGAAAGCAAGACACAAGAAGTAATTCTTCCATTACATTCAGTGCTGATTAGGCCTCATCTGGAGTATAGTACTCAGTTCTGGGTGACATATTTTAGGAAAGATGTGGACAAATTGGAAAAAGTTCACAGAAGAACAACAGAAATGATTAAGGGTCTAGAAAGCATGATCTACGAGGAAAGATTGAAAACATTCAGTTTGTTTAGTTTGGAGAAGAGAAGACTTGAGAGGGAACAAGATAACAGTTTTCAAGCACATAAAAAGTTGTTACGAGGAGGGAGGGAGGGAAATGTTCTCCTTAACATCCGAGGATACAGCAAGACGCAATGGGCATTACTAAAATTGCAGCAAGGGAGGTTTGGGTTGGACATTAGGAAACTCTTCCTAGCTGTCAGGGTGGTTAAACACTGGAATAAATTGCCTAGGGAGGTTCTGGACTGCCTATCACCAGAGATTTTAAAGTGGATGTTACGGGGTCCACAGGCTCACCCCGCCCTGGGCGGCCCCACTGCCCCGGTTGCCGTCCCAGACGCTCCCGGTCTTCATAAAGCGGCACCCGGTCAACCCTCCCTTCGGTCGCCCAGACGATCCCTCGAGCGAGGAGGTGAGGGGGGTCCGGGCCCTCCCTCTCTCCAGACCCCAGCCCAGGGCCCTAAGGCGGGGGAGACACTCCTCTCTCCCCCAACCTGGCTGATGGGGCACGGAGCCTCAACACATCAGCCCACGGGCTCCAGTACACCCGCCCTGGGCTGCTTCCTCACGCCCTCGCTCGTCCACTCACCAGCCGGCTTGTCCCGCTGCCTCCTCGTGCCTCTCAGTCCCTTCCTCCGACGTCCTCCTCCTCGCCCCCCCCCATCTTCTGACTCTGCTGGTTTTATACCTGGAGAGGGTGCCGCCCCTCCAGAACACCTGCACCTGCGTTCACCCGCGGCTCCACCTTCTCCTCCCCAGATGTCTCTACTCACCCCCGGCAGCAGTGGGGAATAGGGCTGACTGGGGGCATCTGCGGGGCCGCCCACCCTGAGGCTGGTGGGGTGGCGTTCCTCCCCTGTTGCCCCTGCAGACCCCAGCGCGGGGGGTCCTTCCCCCGTGGTGCTCAGGACCGCGTTTGTGAAGCCGCCTGCTGGGCGGCGCGTCCTGGTTGCCCCGCCGACCGCCTCCTCAGCGGCGATGGGAAAAGCCGCGGCGCTTCTTTTTGCCCCGCTGGGGGGGGGGGCCCTTTAGTGCGGGGTTGCCTCACCCCATCACAGAGGAGTTTAGACAAATACCTGTCAAAGGTGGTCTAGGCTGGGGTAGGCGAATATCAGCCTTTGGGCCGGAGCCAGCCCCCCAGGGTTAGCTAATGAGAGATGCAGGAAGTAATGTCCCGATCTGTGCTGCTTCCTACAGCTCCCATTGGCTGGGAACAGTGATCTGCAGCCAATAGGAGCTGCAATTGCCCAAACCTGCAAAGGTGCAGGTGAATATACCAGTGGCAGCTCTACCTCCACTGTTTTATTGCCCATCACTTGTCTACACCAATGGTGGACTGCAGGTTGAACCTCTCTAGTCCGGCACCCTAGGGACATGACTGGTGTTAAACCAGAGAATTACTAAAGTCCACACCCATGATAAGTGGACATCCGGCTAACTAAATCATGCCGGACCAGAGAGGTTCAACCTGTACCTGTGACCCATCAGGGTAATCCACTAGCAGGCTGTGAGACATTTTGTTTACACTGATTGTTCTCAGGCAGCTCCCAGTAGCTGTGGATCCCAACCACGGATGCAGCCCTTGTCCGGAGTGGGCCCGTTCTGGCACACTGCAGGCAGGGGCGCTACAACGTGGCCGGAGCAGCCCTCCCCCAACTCATAACATTTAACCAGTTAGCTAAGTAAACAGGATTTTACATCCCTTCTGCTAAGTAATGTACATTGGAAAGCACAATCGTGGTGTCTGTAAAACTGCCAGAAGCTGGGACTCAAAGACAGGGGATGGATTATTTGAGAATTGTTCTGTTTTATTCATTCCCTCTGATACCCATGGAAATGGTGACTGCCAGAGGACACGATACAGGGCTACATGGACTACTGGCCTGATGGCAAAGGCCATCCTTATGTTCTTATGATAGATCTCAGTCCTTACTTTTTGAGTTGATGTTAGGAGAGTCCTGGTTTGGAAGAGACCAGTTAAACCCCAGCAACTGACATTAGTTCTATTAACTTGAAATTGTTGAATGAGAAATCTAAAGACAATGCCCCAGTTTAAGTGAGAGACGCAATTCAGGCTATTGCAGGGTTGCGGTATTTTACACAAGCAAACCCCATACAGGCTCCAGAAGAAACAAGAGCCTAAATTCTCCAAAGCCTCATTATTACCTTTGGCTAGGACCTGAAAAGTGACTATTGAAAAAGGGCATCTTCTTACTCAACCCTCCAGTTCCCTGTGAGGCTGAAAGTCGTATCTGCTCATTTTATCGAAGCAAAAATGTTTCGCTCCTATTGTCTTTCAGAGGAAGACCAGGCTGGATTCAATTCTGGCACACACATTAACAAACAGCGTTAGACACATCCCAACTGTGGGACTTTTATTCCTGGTGAGGCTGTCGAGGGCAGAAAGACACAGCTGGATTTTCAGATCCCAGGCTGAGTCTGGAGCGCTGGCAGTTCGACAAACCAGCTTTGGATTTGTATGTAAACAGAGATCATTTGAACAGGAAGGTCACAATGAGACAATACATTTTACACTATGTCTGCTGTACAGTCACTTTTTCAACGCTATCGACACTAACACTTCTAAAGCAAGACTTGGTCTCCACTAGTTGTCTGCTAGGATGCCAAACCTTTGTCCCATTGAAGTCAATGGCAAAACTCCCACGGACGTCAGCTGGATCAGGAAGTGCCTCTAAGGAAATGAATGCAGGTCTAGGACAAGCTGTGTGCAAGATTCTCCAGCTCAAAGAAGGCTAAAAGTGAGAGTTAGCCCCAATTTAGGTCACGTGGTAGGTTTTGTAAAAATAAAGTTTTATAAAACTCAAACTCAGTGGAAACCCCGCTACTAAAATCCCAAAGAGTCTCTGCAGTGGCTCCCACACAAACACATATTGCCACATGGCATCCTGAAACCATACGTGCCTCGTCTAGTTTTATTACCCTAGGTGAGTGAATTGTAGACAGTGAACCATTGTTAAACATATGACTTTAAACCCGACATTGTTGCTTTAAAGAAAAGAACTGGAAAAATCCCTGACTGCAATATTTGTAGGGGTGTGGGAAGCTCTAAGGAATTTCCCCCATGTCCCCACCCTTTACTCCCCCTCTCAAAGGCCCCAGCACTGAGGACAACCTCCTTGTGGAGTCCATCCTGGGCATGTCTACACTGCCTGCTGGATTAACAGGCAGCGATCGATTTTGGGATGAGGGTGTCGATTTATCACATCTATTGACTCCGCTACTCTACCAGAATTAGGAACATAGGCCAAGTCAACAGGAGACTGTCAGCTGTTGACATACTGCAGTGAAGACACCACAGTATGTAGAATCATAGAATACTAAAATTGGAAGGGACCTCGAGAGGTCATCGAGTCCAGTCTCCTGTCCTCACGGCAGGACCAAGCACCACCTAGATCATCTCTAACAGATGTCTATCTAATCTGCTCTTAAATATCTCCAGAGATGGGGATTCCACAACCCCCCTAGGCAATTTATTCCAGTGTTTAACCACTCTGACAGGCAGAAAGTTTTTCCTAATGTCCAACCTAAACCTCCCTTGCTGCAGTTTAAGCCCGTTGCTTCTTGTCCTATTCTCAGGGTATGTCTAGACTACATGTCTCTGTCACCAGAGGCATGTAATTTAGACTACCCGACATAGTCAATGAAGCGGGGATTTAAATATCCCCCACTTCATTAAAATAAAAATGGCCGCCACGCTGTGCTGGCTTAGCTGATCGTCGGCACAGCAAAGCCATCAAGATGCAGATCGGTCGACAGGAAATGCCTTTGTCGACTGATCCGCGTCTTGACTGCCGCGCTGTGCCGACAATCAGCTGAGCCAGCACAGTGCGGCGGCCATTTTTATTTTAATGAAGTGGGGGATATTTAAATCCCCGCTTCATTGACTATGTTGGGTAGTCTAATTTACATGCCTCTGGCGACAGAGACATGTAGTCTAGACATACCCTCAGAGGCCAAGGAGAACAATTTTTCTTCCTCCTCCTTGTAACACTCTTTTAGGTACTTGAAAGCTGCTATCATGTAGATCTAAGAATGTCAACTAAGTATGTGAATAACGTAGCTGAAGTCGTGTTATTTAGATTGATGCCCACGGTAGTGTAGACTTGGCCCCTCTCTGCTCCTTTACTCATCTGGAGGCGAGATGGGCAGGGCTACCTGAGAACATTGCAGTTTGCTTCTTCCCGCCCTGCAGGGGTGCTGCAGCCAGCTCAGGAAATGCTTTTTGTTTTTACTGGGGATTTTGGAAATAACCTGAAGGAGGTCAGGATGATATTGCTGGCACCTGGCCACACAGGGCTGTGTGGTTTAAAGCATCTCTACTGTCTTAAATATCATGCCTTGTACTTGGAAACAGATACTCTTTAGCCATAAACTGGCCTAAATAGGAGCCTCACTCCCACGGCTCATCTCAGAAGGGTATTTCATAAACAGTAAAATCTCTAAGGACTTTGGCCAAGTTAGACAAAGATAAATGGGTACTATAGCAAGAGATTTGTTTCAATGTCACAAAGAATACAGTATTAGTAACAAAGGCCTCTGCACAGAGCTATATACAAGACTCCCAGCATAGCGGTAATCGTTGCAATGCTTCCCAACAAACAGACGAATACACTTATTAATGAAAAGCAAGGCCCTGATCCCCTAAGAATTCTGGCTCTTGAGCACCATGGGAATCGAGGTAACTCAGCACTTCGCTGGATTGAACCAGGGGTTCGAATATCTGCTCATTGCAAAAAGACAACCCTGTTTGCAACATGAAAGCTCCTCCACACAAGGATCATGAAGTTCAGCCACATAGAGTAGATTGGGGTGGGCAATACAATGTCAGTGGTTCACTAGGATTAGTCCCTGGTAGGCTGCCGCTGCTATATTTACCTGCATCTCCACAGGTACAGGCATTTGCAGCTCCCATTAGCCGTGAATTGCTGTTCCCGGCCAATGGGAGCAGTTGCAGTCTGGGACATCGCTTCCCACAGCTCCCATTGGCCGAGAACGGAGATTTGTGGCTAATGGGCGCCGCGATCACCCGTACCTGTGGAGGTGCAGGTAAATATAGTGGTGGCTAACCCTGGGGAACCAGATCCAGTCCACGAGCTGGTATTTGCTCACCCCGCTGTAGATTCAACTGGACTTTCTCTCTGACATGAGCTAGAGCCTTGAACCACTGCTCATTTCACACTGCAATTTATTAAAACACTGGGTGAACAAGAAGCTAACAAACTCCTTGCACAAGCACTGGGATAGGACATATGAGTGGCTACGGGAGAGAGTGAGATGTATCTATCTTTTTCTCCTCTACTGGGTAAATTTTCCAGGCCAAGTGGCTTATAGGGATGGCTTGAGTCCCAGGTTAGGGAATGTTTTGTTTACTCTTTCTGCTTCTAATGCTGTATTGTGGTTGCTTGTTCTAAGTGTTATTCCCCTAAGAAAAGGCCTTGCTGACTGTAACCATTTGACTTTCTCTGCTGAATCATCCCAACAGCAAGGTAGGTGTGCTCGAACTCCAGGGAGATGCTAAACTGAGTCTCTCTAGCACAGATCTTTGCAGAACATTGTGGCATATTCTGGAAACGCAGCAAATCTTCCAAACGTGGCAGGGAGGCACTTTTCATTTTGCAGCTGTCACGCCTTGTGTTTGCAGTTAGGGACTGTTGGCAAAACATGCTCTGATGTTTCACAACTTAACTGGGAAAATAAATAGGATGTTACGATTAGTCAAATTTAAAAGGAGACTCTTGGGTATAATTGTTGAAAACAACTTTCATCTGATGACTGTCCAGCTCAAGTAATTTGGTGCTTCCCAATTAGCTCTTTTAATTGGACTAATTGTAGAAGTTCTACAGGGCTGGATGGAGCTGAACAATGCAGTAATATTTTGACTAGGCTGGATGAAACAGAAAGGAGTGGATTCTCAAGAGCCTGAGGATCATTTTAGATACAGGACAGATGGCGCATCAGGAGCACAGGGGAGTGTTCAGCTTAGCGTGAGGAACACCTTGTGTTGCCCTCCAGCGAACTCTGTGCTGACAAATGGGGCCGCTATCCATCCACATCAGACAGAGTTAGTAATGCCACAACGCAGTATACTGGAGAGAGCAGTAGTGGAGGAAGTAAAGAGGCAGAGAAGACTGAGGGATCCCAGAGAACATCCTGAAACAACACTACCTCTGGGATGAGAATAAAACAGGAGTCCTAACCATTAAACATCCCATGGCAGGTTCTGCAAGAGATGGGCATCTCTACTTTGCCTCCCTAAATTATCCCTATGACTTCAGTTAGATATAGTCTCCTCCCTCATTTCTTGTCCAAAACAGAGGAGGAAATGGGATCCTGGATCCTGGATCCATAATACCTGGATCTTACGGACCAAGTGGAGAGAGAAAACAATACAGAGGCCATGAATAGCCACCGAAAGATCTACATTCAGATGAGGGTCTTTAAAGGAATGTGACTCCTTGGAGTAGCAGGGTTATATAAATATTGTACTGTTATTGATTTTAATTACTGCTGAAATTCTAATCACACTGCTGGACTTTTTCAGAATTGTACTTAGGAAAAACATGCTGTGGAGCATTCCACAGGCCTGGTTATACAGGCAGTCCCCGGGTTACGTACAAGATAGGGACTGCAGGTTTGTTCTTAAGTTGAATCTGTATGTAAGTCGGAATTGGCGTCCAGATTCAGCTGCTGCTGAAACTGATCAGCGGCTGATTCCAGGAAACCCGGGGCAGGGGCTTCCTGTAGTCAGCCACTGGTCAGTTTCAGCAGCGGCTGACTTGGGGACGCCTGGGGCAGAGCAGCTGGGGTGCTGCTGGGTTGGTCCAGTAGCACCACCGCTCCTCGGCGCTACTGGACCAACCCAGCAGCACCCAAGCAGCTCTGCCCCAGGCGTCCTGATTCAGCCGCTGCTGAAACTGACCAGCAGTGGCTGAATCAGGACGCCTGGGGCAGAGCAGCTGGGGTGCTGCCGGGTTGGTCCAGTAGCGCCCAGAGCGGCGCTACGGGACCAACCGGCAGCGCCCCAGCTGCTGTACCACAGGCGTCCGGAGCAAAGCCGCGAAGCACGGGGACAGCCCAGACGCGCCATGGCTGTCCTGCTGCCCTCGGGCTCCATGGCTTTGCTCTGCTTTGCTCCCCGTCCCCCTGGTCTGCAGACCAGGGAGACAGGGAGCAAAGCAGAGCCAAGCCAAGGAGCACGCGGGCAGTGGACAGTCCAGATGCATCTGGGCTGTCCGCTGCCCGCGTGCTCCGCCGCTTTGCTTCCTCTCCCTGGTCTGCTGGAGACCAGGGAGACGGGCCCTGTTCGTAACTGCGGATCCGACATAAGTCGGATCCGCGTAACTCGGGGACTGCCTGTATTCCATTCCACCATGGTCGCAAAGCAGCAAGAGCGTGTTGCCCTGGTAACTGGAAAAGCAAGAGCCAGTTTGGGAGGCATATGTGGGGTCTGCAAGCCTAGTGGGGTTCAATATGTGACATAGATGAATTGCGTATCTCTCGGAGGGAAAGGGGTCCAGTCATCCCATGTAACACTCTGCTGCTAGCAAACAGTGGTATCAGGCAGCCCTGAAAGGGAGAGGCAGATTCAATGAAAGCAGCTACCTTCATGGGAAAAGTAGAGCACAGGTAGCGCCGAGAAACCACAAGCATTTTCAGCTCTGGGCTATCATTGCATTTTAATCAGCATCAAGGAAAGTACAGATGCGCACGTGAACCTTTGGGCTTAATAATTCTGTACGAAGGCATCCAATTCAAGAGGACTTATTACCGCCGCCACCAGCTAAGAAAACATGCAAGGTTTGCTTCCCAAAGCAATTCTGTTTTTCTATGTAAATGTGGTCATAAGACATGTAAAAGCTACACCACCGAGCATATGCCACAGGAATACCTGGGATTTACTACTTTCCAATGTATGAGCTCTACACTCAGATTACCTCCACGACATAGGCTAAGATGAAAAAGGAAGTGGCCTGGCCTATCTGTGGCTACCTTTGGAGGAATAATAATAATTCAAAGTACTTAAAAACATTGACACACATACATAATACCCCCACACTCACTCCAAGGCAGATAAGTAAACAGGAATTCATTTCACAGATAAAAATACTGAGGGTCAGAAAGGATAAGTGACTTGGCCAAGGTCATCCAGCAAATCAGTGACAGAGCTGAGGATAGAGCATGGGCATCCTTACTCTTGGCCCTGTTTTTCTGAGCTCTAAACCATGCCGCAAGTTCAGACTGGAACACTTGGTGTTATTGATGTGGTGTTGTACCAAGCAGGGGCTATTTTTACTGCAGCATTCATATAGAATTTAAAACATCATTTTTTCATGTCATTTTTCATGGCCACTTTGCTGCCTTCACAGTGCCCACTTGGGCAACTTATTGGCACCATCAAAAATGCCTGCTCTGGCTATTTTCGGTGGCGGAGAACAGCAGTTGAAACAGAGTAGTCTATTGGAAACTGACAAAACCAAAAGGGCACTTTTATTGTCTCAAGGGTACAGCTGGTTAAGTTAGCAAAACCGAGCTGCTGTTTCTGAGGTTCATTGGTTGGTATCCAGATAGATGGAAACAGAGAATGATTGGCAGCGCTTGGACCTGTGTTCTACATAGCTTTGAAGCATATAGAATACTTGCGGAAGAGATCAAGACCAACAATAATTACAAAAATCTCAAGGCTTTAACAGTTGCCACAATAAACAATGAGGGGTCTGTGTGTGATTTCTATTGCTATCTTAAAAACAGGAGGTGAGTGGATTTCCATGCCCTATGCCCTTTGACCTGAAGGCAACGGTCAACTTTATCTAACTTCTAAAGCACAATTGTTAGGTTTTCTTAATGCCTTGCCAGGGCTGCCTACCTTGATTCAACTCAATTACTATGAATTCTACACCGCTGGGGGTGGGGGAATGGACTAGAATGTCTAACTGATGTTTCCACTGCAACTTACTATATTGATTATCAAAATATTTTGTTTCAGTGTTTAGCAGTTTTTTACTTTGCTAAAATAATCTTGAGCGTTAAGCTGAAATCATACAAGAAAAAATGTGGTTCTTCGCATTTGTTCTGCCTGGGTTTCTACAAACTTCCTTTGTCTTTTATTAACTCCCCTCCACTTCCCCCTGTTTTCTGTCAGATATTATGGCCCCTTCGGTTAGCTTACTCGCTGTGACTCTACAGAGACAGGGTCTGACCAGGTCTGTGTTTACATCTGAAGCAGGGTTCTCCCATGTTTTGAAAAGCCCCAGCTGATAAATGAGAGCGCAAGGCTCTCCAGGGGTGATCTGGGGGCCATATCCCTTTAACACTGAAAGGATGGCTACCCTTTTGCCATAGTCCCTTCTCTTTTGTGAAAAATCAAGGAAATTAATGATGTTGGAAAGCTGAGAAAGGAGATGGGCTCAGAATAGCCCCAGTGAAGTCAAAGGGGCAGGTTCCTATACTGGGGGAAACATCAAAATGGTTAAACAAAACTTAGTACAACAAAGCCATTGCACTGGAAAGTAATTTTCCTGGAGGGCAGAGGGCAACTTCTTGACCCCAAAAGAGCTTCAATAGGACCAAGATTTTCAGAACTAGAAGATGAAAGTTAGGCACCTAAATAAATGGTCTGATTTTCGAAAGTGCGGCCTTCCATTGACTTGAGCAGGTGCTGCGTGCCTGCCACTTTTGAAAACCGGGCCATGTGAAGCCTAAATACAGATTTAGAAGCCTAACTTTACACATCTATTTTTGAAACTCTTTGCCTAAATCCTTTAATAATGCAGACAAATCAGGGGTTTTTTTTCCACGCATTATTACAATCCCTCCCCAAAACAAAACTGAATACAAATGACAGGAGTCCTACCACACTCAAGTGAATGCTCTTTGAAGTGATCATATAAGGTCTCAACAAATTACTTGCATAACAAAGATTCGTTTCTAATAGAGGGGAAACAGAACTGTGCTCACAACTTGTGTTATTATGGAACAGTTTCAACCTAGGAGGTTGCTTACTTCATAGTACACTGAATTTCTACAACACTGTTCACCCGAGGCTCTCTAAGCTGTATTAAAAGAAAAACCCTTATTAAAGAAAATATTTACAAATATTAAAGAAGCTTCTCAGCACTATTGTGAGGTAAATAAGGAATATAGCAATCACGTCATTCCTCCCAGAGATATGCTGCCATTGGAAATGATGTAGATTTAGGGCCCCAAAATCCGATTGATTATAATAGAGCGGAGTTGGGCTGGCCATTCTGAAGCTGGAAGATAGCACAAACTGAACTGAACTCCTGGCCAGTACGCCATTGGTTACCATCGGAGGGTGTGGTCTAGAAGCACGACCAATCAGTATTCAGAGCTGACCCTACCAGGCACAGAGCACTGTCAATTCCTATCACCCTTAATGTGTTGAAAGTGACACAAATTAGAGTGGACGGGAAGAGGGTTTCCAGTGATTCCTTTGGGACAGCTCAAGGTAGCAGGTTGGTAAACTGAAGAGAGAACAATGTCCAGTCTTCCCTGGCCAAATCATGGGGTCAAGAAAAAGGAAACGGCAGGGGAAATCGAGGAGACCCTTTCCACCCTTCTGAAAAAAATCACAACACTCCCAGTGAGAAAGCCTTCGGGATTTGAGAAGGAGCAAGAAAAGAGCTGGCATGAAATTCCATCTCACTAAAGTCAAATGGGAGTTTTCATGTTGGACTTCAACGGGGCCAGGATTTCACCCCTGTTTTTTTCCACCAGCTGCTTTATTGTTCATCTCTTAGGCAGATCCTGTTCATGCACAGTAAGTAATTATACTTATGCTGCATGTGCCTCCAACACTGGTTCATTAGGTATCCCACATTAGAGCAATTCAAATCAATAAGGCCATTGACAAATCAGATAAACACCGTAGAACTAAATTGATAGAGTCTGGCACATTCTTTAAATGCATTATTTTTGGATAAACATGTTCAAATCCTAATCCAAAAGGTCATATTTCTACTTACATAAACTTTGAGCACTTTTTAGATTCTTCTGATCATCATACATCTGACTCACTCTCTGTTTGTTTTAAGAGATATTTTTTTCCCATGACCCTACAGAGTTGCTTCCTTCCACCAAACCTCCACAAAATAGGAGCTCGTTAGAAATAAAACAGGACAAAGTGCAACAAAGTATTTACCTTGCTAGGGGGGAAAAAAACCAGATCCAACAACAATGAACCATTTATCTGAGCCTCTCGGCGGCCTGATACCAAACCTGGAGAAACCTTGTGATCTGCCTGGCAAATGTGCTGCATTGTCAAATCGGAACCCTTTTTGGACTGGAGAGGAAGAGTGAAAAAAGAGTAAGAAACAGAATTTCCATGGAAACTTGGAAGCAGATACCGTGTTATTTGGAGAACAAGCCTTTGTACTTTGTGGAATGTCTTTTAGTTTACACAAATCCCAGCTATTATTTTCTTTGCAGAGCAAGTTTGGGCCAAACTTATTAAAGGTGCAGCAGTCGATTTTATCTTCTGGCCAGCATCGTAGTCTGCATAAAGTTAAAGACACTGCTACAAAGAGTGGCCTGGTACTTCCTTTGTCAAAAGCCAACAACACCGCCCTTCGAAAAAGGAGATCTGGACTTCTTTTTTGCTAATCCTCAAAGGAAGGTGAAAGCAGCCTAGAAAATGTCTCCTGTTTACATATAACACTGCAGACTGGCAGTCAGCCATGGCCTTGGCAGATGTGCCCTGCATTAATGGGAACTTAACTAGTTATTCATATTAGATTAGACGCAAAAGCTTTCCATATCCCTTGCAACAATGTGTACCTCACCTCACCTCACCTCAATCTCAGGACCTATATTTACAGGTAAATGAATTGAGGGAATGTATCAAAACTGTTACACTTCATAAGCTTTAAAAGATGCCTTTTGTCACCCAAGCTATACAATTATGCCTGACAGGTTAAGGCTTTAGCTTTCTTTATTGCTAGCCGCAGTTTTGTGGTCCATGAACGGCACATTTATCACACCACTGAGGTTTGTGCTGCTGGTGTGTTTATGATTCTTTGGGGAAATCTTTCGCTTTGTTGAAATAATAGGTACTGCACCAAAGTTAGATATTGATCTTTACTTAAGCTTTTGAAATATCCCATTCTAGTTCACGGTTTTTACTGTACCTCTCCTGACAGAAAACCTGCGCTCCTGGATCTAC
Organism: Pelodiscus sinensis; assembly: GCF_049634645.1. Taxonomy (NCBI): domain Eukaryota; kingdom Metazoa; phylum Chordata; order Testudines; family Trionychidae; genus Pelodiscus; species Pelodiscus sinensis. The sequence goes on along the minus strand of NC_134731.1, from coordinate 3,384,580 downwards.
TCCACCTTCAGCAGTATTTTAGTACACGTTGGACCTCTCTGGTCTGGCACCTTGGGACCTGATTGGGTCCCCTCTGCCCGCTGCCCCACGGGGTTTCCCAGTTCCCCCGCAGCTCAGTTGAGTCGTGTCCCTCCCCCTTCCCCCACACCGTGGCAGCTTCCTGCCCAGCCCCTGGTAGCCCAGTTGAGCAGTGCGCCAGGCTTCCCAGCTCTCCTCGCACAGCATATTGGGCTCCCCCCCTCCCTTAGTGGCTTGCCAAGACTCTCTGATCCTGGAACATCCATGGTCCAGGCCAGACCAGAGTCCTGGTTTATAGAGGTGCAACCTGGAATACAAAAATTAAAGCAGGGAAGAGCATTAACTTTAATGGTGTTTTGGTTTTCTAAATGAGAATTCTCCTCTCAAGAAAGAAATCTTGCTGAAATATTGTGCAGTCTCTTTAGGAAATCATAACTAATAAATGTGACTGGGCTACCTGATCATACATTCCTGGTTTCCATTCCAATGCCTCAGATGGTTTTCCCTGTCAGCCTGACCTTGGGCAGGAAGGCCTTGAATTCAGAGGGAAGGACTGAGCTACAGTCCATTTAACTGGTGCTGCTGCTGGGGGTGTGGGCTGGGAGGCAGTGGACAAGCCTCCGATTAGCGCCCGTTCATAAGGATTGGCTGAGATTTACTTGGGAAGAAGCCGATTACAAGGCTATCCCAGTTCACATCACCACACTGGCATCTCTGTTCAGTGCCTCAAAGCCGGGAAGTGCCGTCCCCAGCTGTCTGGGAAAGCTACATCGCAGGCGAGTTCTCCCATCTAGATGCTTTCCCCAGTGTAGAAGGGGCCCTAATAGGTAACTGCGCCCATACCATCCAGCCGGCACTCCCTGCTGTGGGAGAGAAAAGAGAAGCAAAAGGAAAGAAAAATATCCAGTTGGCTCCTTGCAAAATAATTCATATTCCAACTTCCAGACTCAGAGCAATGCAATGTTCAAAATACAGAACAGCTTCAGGCTGAGAACAGGACCTTAAATAGCTGCACCTTCACTCTGTCAACGATGGGCAAGACGTCGCAAGCTGCGGAGCATCTCGTGCATCCGACTGACACTCAAAATCTGCATGGAGACTTCAGTGCTTGGAGGGTGCTCAGCACCTGACAGGATTGAAGAGCTTATAGGAGGCTTCTTAATGCACCCAAATAACCTAACAACAATCCTGTCATTTTCTCTCCCATCTCCTTGCCTGTTCTGCCTGCCCCGGCCAGGAATAATCTTGTATCTGATCCGCTCACTTGGAAATGACTCGTGACCGGATTACGGGGTTTGGAAACAAGCACATCTCCATCTCTGGATGATAGACACTACACTCAGGCAGGCTGAGTGACACCACTCTAGGCAGTGAGAGAGCAATGAGCATCCCATAAGGAATCATTCACATAAAAGATTTCTCTAGCCTACCCCCGTTGATACTGCAGTCACTTTTTTCTGCACATGCCAACACAAGGGTGGACAACAAATGCATTGCCTTGTCTCCTGAAAACTCAAAGCTCATTTTTTATTTGCAAGAACTTTTCTACGTCTCAGGCTGATTCTTGTCTATGCCAAATATCTGCATGCCAGGACGACTGAGCCGGGCCTTGCCAGGGCTACCCACAATGGGAAGGGGCAGACTCCTTCAATGGTTACTGGGTTTGCTGAAGCCACTGGCAAGGAAACCCACTGTGGTGGTGAGCTTTGTGCTGTGGACATATATCATGGCTCCTTTCCCACTCTGGCATGATAAATGCAGAAGTGGGGGCCAGCAAAAGTACCCCAAAACCTTATATACCGGGCTTTGGTATAACCCCCCACCCAAATCTTAACAATCTAGATTATGGGAATAAAATGCCTCTGACACCACCCAAATATTAATAAAGCAACCAGGGAGAGACTACTTGGGAAATCTCACCCCTAAAGTACAAACCAGGACACAAAAATTAACCAATACCAGGTTAATAAAAAGAAAAGAGAAAGAAATTTTATTATCACCACACTATTCCTGTTGTAAGCATAATGCCTAGATGGAACAGTAACAAAATAATATCCTGTACTCATGGAGGAGAAATTTACCATGGGCCAGGAACTTAGTTACAAAGGACAGCAAAACCCATTTTTAAATGCACAGACACTAGATCCCATCTCCCAAACCATAAAACAATAAAACCTAACGGATTGATCTAAACTTTATCCTACTTACAGACTGTGAATAGTATTTTCTTAGGGGGAACAAAAGACAGGACTATGCAGCACTTTAAAGACTAACAAGATGGTTTATTCGTAGATGAGCTTTCGTGGGCCAGACCCACTTCCTCAGATCAAGGAGGAACTTGATCTGAGGAAGTGGGTCTGGCCCACAAAAGCTCATGTACTAATAAACCATTTTGTTAGTCTTTAAAGTGCTGCATAGTCCTGACTTTTGTTTCAGCAAGACCAGACTAACACGGCTACATCTCTATTACTATTCTTAGAGGGAGACATCCTGTCCTCTTCAATAGCTGGAGAGAAAAAAAAAAAACAAAAAACCCCGAGACAAAGGAGGGAAAAAAACCCAAAATTCCTTTGTCCCAGTTTGAAATTCCTATCTACATTTCTATTGGCTGTCTGCCACCTGGTTTAGGTAAGGGACATACTTAACCCCTTAGTCCCCAGGATGCTGGCTAACCCTCATGATCATGACAACATATTTCTGCTGAGAACCAGTCTGACACATTCATGCTCACAGGTCACTGAACAGCTTCTCATGCCAAATTCAAGGGTTAAAAAAATCACAAGTCGGGCTCTCAGAATCATGAGATTGGCTTTAAAATCATAAATGTGGAGTGCTGTATAGCTGCCTTTTGTTTCTTGAACCCTTTGGTTCACATGTTCAAGCTTTTTTTGAGATAGAGGGATAAGGGCTAGAAACTTACTTTTTAAAAAAAAAAAATCAAGTTTAGGTTCTCACAAAATCCCAAGACAGCATCTTTATGAAAAACACCAATCGTCATGAGATCAAAATCACAATCGTCAGTAATGCTGCAGTCAGCAGATGATGACACCTGTCAGTCACTATTTAACTGGGCTGGTTTTAAGCCAGAGATGAAAATGCTGCATCCCATTACAAATCTCCTCCAGTCACCCCCTCTTTATTCACTTCACTTCCCTCGATGTTTTCTGTGGTGATCATCCTCCTTCTGACAAAATGACACTGGATGGAATGTTTTCAGAATTCTTCAGACATGCTATTTCATTAGCTAGAGCACTCACCGATGGGTACTAGGGATGTTAACTACCATGTATTTGTGTAAACGTGTAGCTGCTGGAAATTTTAGAAGTTTAAAAGCCGGCTCCCTGCAAGCACTGGCTCCTGTCCTCCCCCCCGCTGCCTGACAAAGAGGCAGCAGTGCGGGGAGCCAGCTTGAAACCTACTTCACATGTGAACCAGCTCCCACCTGCTCCCCTCACCCTCTGCGCTGCTGCCTCTCTATCAGAGGCAGCAGCACTGGAGGGGAGGGGCAGGCGGCTCTGCAGGAGCTGGTGCTCATAAGGAGCTAGCTTTTAAGTCAGTTCCTCCGGAGCACGGGCTCCTGCCTGTCTCCCTACACTGCTGCCTCTGTGGGGGGAGAGGTGGTTCTGTGGAAGCCGGCACGCCTATATCAGGAGCAGCAAGGTGGTGTGCGTGTAGTCAATAGGATTAACCGATTAGCCCAGGTTTATCGGTTAATCATATAATCCAATACATGCTGACATCCCTATAGGATACCCAAGATTTTCCAACTGCACCTGGCTCAACTCATTGTCTTTTCAGCAGAACAACTAAGTCTCTTAACTATGCTTCTGGGACAGCCCACAAAATCAGCGTTGCCAACTCTTACGATTTTGTAATGAGTCTCACAATAATTATTGTTTACCTTAAGGCCACAGCTCTTATAGAATCATAGAACTGGAAGAGACCTCAGAAGGTCTTGGACTCAGGTGGATATGTGAAGATTTCAGCCTTCATTCTTACAATAAAAGTATGTTTCTAGCCCTTGTGGCTAGGGAGAAAGTGTCAAAATGTGACCTATGTGCACCTTAAAGGCTCAAAAAAGCAGAAGCCAAATACAAAGAATATAGATCTATCATTTTTACATAATCCCATGATTTGAAAGCCAATCTCATGATTTGTGGTGAGCCTGAACATTTGGGGCTGGCAATACTGCAGAATGATACTGGGCTTGCTAATGGGGTTGTACACTGCACTCTAAAGAGACACCACTTGGAAGCAATTGGGCCCCAATAATTGTATAGTATTTTCTACCATTCAGCTAGCAACAAACTTCTACATTATGAACATGACCTCAGTGACTCCCTATGTCTACTCAGCAAGTTAACTGGGACTCCAGGGGCAGACACTGCCTATACAGTACTAATGAGAAGTAGTGAATTGACATCTGAACGGGATTAGAAAATCTGTAACTTGAATTTTGCTCTTTGCAATATATGGATAGGTCTATCCCTCAGAAGGCTCATGAAATAGATCTTCCATTACGTGATTTAAAGTGGATGATCCTCTTGGAAATTAACCAAAGAAATTTAGACGTTAAGCTGAGTCTGGCATAGAAACTAGAACACGCTGGAAGAGCAATAGATCATGTGGGAAAACTCAGGATCTCTTTTGTTGATTACATTCGAGTTAAACCCCTTTTGTTGATTACACTGGAGCTCTGTCCAATTTCATAAATATTTCCAGTGCCTGATGTGCCTGCCAGTTTAGACATATCATGGCAGCAGAAATGTTTGCTGAGTTAGTTTGTATTACAATGATTAGTTGTTACATTTTCTCCCAAAGTCGTAATTACACACCCCTCACTCTGATGGCAGACTTTCAGAGAGTCACTTCGGTTCCTTTTAATGTTAGGATCACGACATGTATAAGGTAAAACCCATGACCTTTCATCTCTGTAATAACATAGGTATTATTAAAATGCCTATTGTTGTAATGTGCAAGGGTTGATTAAAATGTACCAAACATCCGTGGGCAATTCAAATATTGTTTACATTACAATTCATATTACTAAGAAGATGATTTTAATGTACATGTTTTTGTTCCACTTTCCAACTGTCTTTTTTCTTGGCTGTGGGCACTGAGGGTATGTCTAGACTACATGGCTCCGTTGATGGAGCCATGTAAACTAGTTTACCCGGCATAGGCAAAGAAGCGGGAATTTAAATAATCCCCGCTTCATTAAAATAAACACGGCCGCCACGCTGTGCTGTTGATCAGCTGATCCGGCACAGCGCGGCAGTCTAGATGTGGATCTGTCGGCTGGGGAAGGCTTTGCCGACCGATCCCTTATGCCTCATGAAATTAGGCTTACAGGATCGGTTGGCAAAGGCTTCCCCATCTGACAGATCTGCGTTTAGACTGCCGCGCTGTGCCGGATCAGCTGATCATCAGCACAGCGAGGCAGCCATGTTTATTTTAATGAAGCAAGGATTATTTAAATCCCCGCTTCTTTGCCTATACCAGGTAAACTAGTTTACATAGCTCCATTGAAGTCTGATTGGGGTGTGCGGCAAAGTTGGCTTTAAGCCATCTTTGTGCCCTCCCAGGCAGATCCTTAGCTGGTGTAAATTGCTGAATTTAGGACAATTTACAACCACTGAATTCTCTGCCTGGACTAACTGCATCTGCCCCTCTGAACTGGCTACCTGGCTTGTTGTGCCCAGCACAGCTAATTAACTCGTTATAACTGTCATGAATGTGCACTCTGTTGGCTGTTCCCTCTCCTGGGCACCTAAAGGGGATTCCTCAGGGAAGAGACCCTTTATGTTGGAATGTGGCCCACAATTAGAGCCATTAGCTGCATACTGACTTTAGGCTATTTTATACTGAGGAAGTATGTACCATAACTGCCTTAAGTGCCCACCCAAACAACAGTAAAAAGCAGTTGCATTGTAGAGACATGTTTAAAATGCTGGACAATCACTGTCCTGGAAATCCTGGGGCTCCTTTAAAGGATTTCTTAATATCAGAGAGCTGCCTAATGAGAGGTTAGGCCTTAGTGTAAGTTCCACTCTCAGCCGATTGAGCGATGCTTAGGTTTTGTGTGGGTATGTGAAAGAAAGTGTCACATATGGTTTTATATGCAACTCCAGCCAAGTGAGAATACTGGGCACGTCAATCGACTTTACACTTCATGTCGTCTTCCCTTTTGTATAAGCTCAGTTTTAAATTATGCAAGGGAAGAGGAAGTAGCATGACTCAGCTCCATGCTACAATGGCTGGAGCAGATCCAGACCGAGCAGTCCTTTGGGTTTTCCTTACCAAAATACAAGTCTGCAGGTTGGGTAGTGTAAACATGCAGTGTTTGGGGAAGCACTGCAGAAAGGCCAGTGGGGCTGCCCTGGCCCGGGAGCTCAGCAGGAGCACTTTACAATTGTGCAGAATTAGGAAGAAAGCACAAAATACAGACGGGCTCAGAATTTACCCAGTGACAAACTACCAAAGGGGAGCAAGCTTCTAAAAATGTCACCTGCCTTCGACCTATTGCAGGTAAAGGGCCATAGCGATAGTAATGATCATGAATAATGCTTTGTACTGCTGCAGAGCCTTTCATCTGGGGCTCTCAGAGAACTGAACGGACATGAGTTGATTAAGTGTCATCTCAGGCCAAGCTGGTAAATACTTTAACTGTACTCCCCATTTTAGAGAAGTGCAAACTCAGGCGAGGGCAGTTAATGATTTACCCAAGGTCACACAGTAGAGCAGCTGGAATAAGACTCAGGGGTCCCAGCGCGTCATTCTACCAGCAAGATAGTGCAGCCTCTCTAGAAATCATAACTGTCTAAAAATCACTGGTGCTTTTCTTAGCATTTTGTTTCAGAGAAATGGGGAACAGATATCATGGAAGGAAACTCGGCACCCTAGGGAACGCCGATGTCTGAGTAAGGACTGAGTAACAACTTCAGGAGTTGGCCCTTCAACTTGTTGGCAAAGTGACAAGTTTGCGAATATCAGATGCGGAAGGAAGGCCTTTACAGACAAGGTCCTAACTTTTTATCTCACCTTCAAGTTAAATATCTACCCCTGTGCCTTTCACACACTAGCCTCCATTGTGAAAATCACACATCAGGCATTTTACATGTACTGCAACCAGGAGAGGTTATCAAGGCTCATCTTCTGAAATTACCTGCACTCTATTTACTAAGGAAACCAAGGTATTGCTTGCATAAAACAATGCCCTGGGTGGTATGCATTGGTGGGAATGTAAGAGCAGTGTCAGGAAGCTTGCATCACATACTAACCAACTGCAGACTGCACTGGAAGGGCACCAGGCCGCTGGATTGCCACTTCTGTTCTGGTAGGATTTTTTAAATATCAAGAGAAAATATCAATTTTTGTAAATTTCAAGAGACACTTGCTTCCATTACAAGACAGTGTCTGTTCCTTACACCTTGTCAATCACAGTGTCTTGTCTCTTCTCCCACCCTGTCGGACGATCCCGCAAAACAGAGTAACCCACAAGCAGAAGGGAAGGAGAGCAGGCTCCCCATACCCTCAAAAGAGGAACTCCCAATAGAAACTCATCTCATCTGACCCAAAAGACTCTGCTGAACTAACACTGAAAGTCAGACCTAAATCCTCAAAGCCAGGGAATTGAGGAAAAACTCTGGCCTGCTGGCTCTGTGGCCTTCACTCAAGAGAAAACCAAGAAAAACAGAAAGGGTACGTCTAGACTACATGCCTCTGGCGACAGAGGCATGGAGATTAGGCTACCCAGCATAGGAAAATGAAACAGCGATTTGAATAATAGCCGCTGCATTTAAATTTAAATGGCTGTTGCACTGAGCCGATCAGCTGTTTGTCGGCTCAGCGCGGTAGTCTGGACGCTCTGCGGTTGACATCAAAGGCATTTGTCAACCTCCTAAGTATGCCTCCTGGGATGAGGTATACCTGGGAGGTTGACAAATGCCTTTGATGTCGACCGTGGCGCGTCCAGACTACCACGCTGAGCTGACAAACAGCTGATCGGCTCAGCGCGGCAGCCATTTAAATTTAAACGAAGCGGCGATTATTTAAATTGCCGCTTCATGTTCCTATGCCGAGAAGCCTAATCTACATGCCTTTCTCGCCCGAGGCATGTAGTCTAGACGTACCCAAAGGTAGGACTGGAAGGGATTTAGAGGGGTCATCTACTCCAGCCCGATTTGCTGCAGCAGGACCAAATAAACTTAGACCATTCCTGAGAGGTGCTTATAGAATCATAGAATCATAGAACTGGAAGAGACCTCAGAAGGTCATCAAGTCCAGCCCCCTGCTCTAGGCAGGACCAATTCCAACTAAATCAACCCGGCCAGGGCTTTGTCAAGCCGAGACTTAAACACCTCTAGGGATGGAGACTCCACTACTTCCCTAGGTAACCCATTCCAGTGCTTCACCACCCTCCTAGTGAAATAGTTTTTCCTAATATCCAGCCTGGACCTCTCCCACCACAACTTGAGACCATTGCTCCTTGTTCTGCCATCTGTCACTACTGAGAACAGCCTCTCTCCATCCTCTTTGGAACCTCCCTTCAGGAAGCTGAAGGCTGTTATCAAATCCCCCCTCACTCTTCGCTTCTGCAGACTAAACAGACCCAAGTCCCTCAGCCTCTCCTCATAAGTCATATGCTCCAGCCCCCTAATCATTTTGGTTGCCCTCCGCTGGACCCTCTCCAATGCATCCACATCCTTTTTGTAGTGGGGGGCCCAGAACAAGACACAATACTCCAGATGTGGCCTCACCAAAGCCGAATAAAGGGGAATGATGACATCTCTGGATCTGCTGGCAATACTCCTCTTAATGCAACCTAATATGCCATTAGCTTTCTTGGCTATAAGGGCACACTGTTGACTCATATCTAGCTTCTCATCCACTGTAACCCCCAGGTCCTTTTCTGCAGAACTACTACTTAACCGGTTGGTCCCCAGCTTGTAACAATGCTTGGGATTCTTCCGTCCCAAGTGCAGGACTCTACACTTGTCCTTGTTGAACCTCATCAGATTTCTTGTGGCCCAATCCTCTAATTTGTCTAAGTCATTCTGTACCCTATTTCTGCCCTTAAGCGTATCTACCTCTCCCCCCAGCTTAGTGTCATCCGCAAACTTGCTGAGGGTGCAATCCATCCCCTCATCCAGATCATTAATAAAGATATTGAACAAAACTGGTCCTAGAACCGAACCTTGGGGCACTCCGCTAGAAACCGATCGCCATCCTGACATCGAGCCATTGATCACTACCTGCTGGGCCCGGCCTTCTAGCCATCTTTCTATCCATCTTACCGTCCATTTATACAATCCACAATCCCTTAACTTGCTGGCAAGAATATTATGGGAGACCGTATCAAAAGCCTTGCTAAAGTCCAGGCATATAACATCCACTGACTTCCCCATGTCCACCGAGCCAGTTACCTCATCATAGAAGCTAATCAGATTGGTCAGGCACGACTTGCCCTTTGTGAATCCATGCTGACTATTCCTAATCACTTTCCTCTCATCCAAGTGCCTCAATATGGATTCCTTAAGGATCCCTTCCATGATTTTTCCAGGAACCGAGGTAAGACTGACCAGCCTATAGTTCCCTGGATCATCCTTCTTCCCTTTTTTGAAGATGGGCACTACATTTGCCTTTTTCCAGTCATCCGGGATTTCTCCCGATCTCCACGACTTTTCAAAGATAATAGCCAAAGGCTCCACAATGACATTTGCCAACTCCCTCAGTACCCTCGGATGCACTAAGTCCGGACCCATGGATTTATGTACGTTTAGCTTTTCTAAATAGTTCGTAACCTGTTCTTTACCCACCACGGGCTGTCCATTTTTCATCCTATCTTGCGTCACTTGGCGCAGAAGTCCAGGAGCTTGTCCAACCTCTCCTTAAAAACCTCCCCGTGTTGGGAATTCCACAACCTTTCTTGGTTCCAGATTTTAACTATCCTTATTGTTAGAAAGTTCTTCCTGCTATCTAACCGAAATCTCCCTTTCTGGAGACTGAGTCCATTTACTACTTCTCTCTTCAGTGGACATGAAGAACATTGATCTCCCTTCTCTTCCCATAACATATCTGAAGACTTATCAGGTTGCTCCTCACCCCCAAAATCTTCTTTTCTTGAGACTAAACAGGCCCAGTTATTTTAACCTTTCCCCACAGGTCAGGTTTTATTATTTTGTTGCTCTCCTCTGAACTTTCTCCAATTTGCCCCCATTTTTCTTACAGTGTCGGGCCCAGACCTAGACACAGTACTCCACGGGAGAGGGATAATTGCCTCCCCTGTCTTGCATACAACATTCCTGTTAATCAGGGATGTAAAATAACATGTAGAAGCCGTATCCGTGTAACCAATTACAATTCTATTGGTTGCCTGGCTAAACGTTTACCTGGGGAGCTAAGAGTGCAGGGGGTGCTGCACGCTTTATGCAGGGCTCTGCTGCTGCTCCCCACACCTGGCTATCATCTCTGCTGCCACCTGGTCCTTGGGATCCTAGAGCCAGCTACTGGGCTGGACCTGGGGGACCCCCGGAGCACCAGGATGCCAGGTGGCAGAAAAGCCCCGGCACAGGGTGGCAGCCAGGATGGCCGATGTGCAGTGAAGCTGGGTGGCAGCAGAGTTTCAGGCGTGGTGCCAGAGAAAGAGCCTAGAGGACCCTGGACACAGGGTGGCAGCTTAGACACTGGGTGTGGGGTGGCAGCCGGGACCCTGGGTGGAGTTTAACCATTAACAAAACCCAATAAGCATCAAGCTTATTTGTTAACCAGTTAAACTCTTACATCCCTATTGTTAACAGACCCCAGAATGATATTTGCCTTTTTTTTCCGACTGTAACACATTGTTGCCTCATATTCAACTTGTTACCAACTAATATTCCCAGACCAGTACTGCAGCCGTGCCAATTATTTCCAGTTTTATAGTTGTGCATCCAGCGAAGTACTCTGCACCTATCTTTATTGAATTTCATCTTGTTGAAACCAGACCAATTCTTCGATGTATTCTGAAAACTAAAACAACGACCTGTTCACTGCTTTGCTGCACAACACTCCTTCATTTCTAGTGTCTCTACAATCTCTAGCATCTACATTTACTAATTCAGTGTGTTAAACTGCCTCTCCAGAAGGAAGTTTCGAAAGTACTCATGCAACACAGGATGGGTGATTTCATAATATACCCCATGTCCACACAGCACTGAACAGAATAAGGCCATGTCTGCACTAGCACGTCTGTCGGCAAAACTTTTGTCTCTCAGGAGTGTGAAAAAAATATCAATCTGAGTGATAAACATTTTTCTGGTATAAGCGGTTGTGTACTGAGCACTATGTAAGCCAGAGACACTCTTCTGCCAACATAACTACCGCTGCTTGTTGAGCTGGTTTGATGTCAACGACAGACCTCTCCATTGGCATAATGCAGCTATACATGTGCTCTCTGTAAGCTTGTAAGCATGGACACAACCTAAGGATCTTGTGCAGACATCTAGTCGACAGAGTCAGGGTATTACGTTGTCACATGATGATGTTTAATACACACAATTCATTAAAAGCACATTATGGGATGCTGCTACAGCCCAGCCTCTGCAGAGCTATAACTTGGTCTCAGAAAGGTAGACGAGAGCAAACCACATTACAACTTGTTTCTACAATGTCGAGTCAGGTGCACTTGACTGGTGCAAATCAGCATAAGAGTAACTGAAATCAATGGAGCCTCAGCAGTTTACAGCAGCTGAGGTTGGCACAGACATGCCTCTAATGCCCTGCCCACAGTACAGCTGAAATTGTGCTGTTACATCCCAATTGCTGCTACCATGGCTCATTAGACCAATGCAGACAGGAATTTTTTTAAAGAACTATAGATGCCATAAATATCCAAAGGCCCAGTCATAACACAACTCCAATTCACATACAGGATCTTAACTGACATGCCTAAACCTTTAGCTTGATTATGCAGAATAGTTAAGGGCCAGTCTACACTATTAGTTGTAACTACATCGTAACCAAGTCAGGAACCAGCTGTAACCCAGGGGTTGGCAAAGTGTGGCACATAAGATGAATTTCAGTGGCACGCGCAATGAACGGGTCCTCCCCTCGCAATGGGGAGCCTGTACTGGCTATCCAGTATCGCACCCCCGCAAGAGTGGAGCCAGCGCCGACTTCCGGGGGGAGAGCCCCGAGGCTTGAGGGGAAGCACGCACACTGCTCCTCCCCTCCCCTCATCCACCTTGACTTCCCCTGTACTCCGGGGTGGCAGGACACGGAAGCTGTGCGGCATCCACCTGCCTGGAAACCCAGTGCAGAAGACAAGCACCAAGATACGTTGGAATTCATGTCCAAATGACCTAGATTTCCTTACACAGTACTACAATGGTAGCCAATAAATGTTTCATTGCACTTCCATTTGACTGATAAATTAAGTTCGCTGCATGGGACACGAGATAATCTTTTACTAGATTTCCAAGTCCAGGGTACATTAGCTGATTCTCATTGTTTTCTGTAAACAGGAAGTTTCTGCTATAATTAAAAAATGGTTACCTGTGGTCAATAACTGTTACATTGGAAGGAGGGATCCCCAAAATAGCACAACTCTGTACAAGTTCTTTCTTACGAATCTCACCTTGATTGTAGTAATTTCCTGAGAATAACAAATACAGTAACACCGTCTACGTTAGTTCAGTTTATCGTGGAGCGAACATTTTTCTGCTTATAAAGCTAAAATCCTCAAAGCATCAAGCACATGTGGGTACCACATGCAAGATTTGAAAATACTTAGTATTAGGGTTCCCCACAAAGGAACAGGTACATTGTAGGGACCAAATCCTATAACCTATACTCCACTACAAGATAGAGCTCCCTCCCCTTGCAGGCTGATAGGTGGAGAATGGAGGGGGGGAGACTTGCAAGCCACTCTTTAACGGTAAAAGAGCCACACTTTTAACGGTTTAGGCAGCCTGGCTATACTCAGGAAACACTCCATTTGGCCCAGTGTAAAGTAGGGATGTAACAGTATAGTCGATTAACTGCTTAGCAAACGCTTATTACTTAATGCTATAGGTATAACTACACGCATTTCTGCCCCTCCCCTCCACCAGCCCTCCCCTGGGCCAGCTCAGTCCCGGCTTGCACCAGATCTAGCACCTATCCCTGCTGCAGCTCTGCATTTAAAGTGTATTAGGAGCCAGACGGGCAGGCAGCCCAGCTCAGTGCCAGCTCATGGGAGCTCACACCCCCTTTCCCCGGACAGGAGCTGCTGCCACCCTGCACTACAGCCTCTGTATCAGAGGCAGCAGCACAGGGTGACAGGCAGTCGGTCCGCAAGAGGAGCTGGTTTCTAAACTGGCGCCCCTCGTGGTCCAGCTCCCGCCTGGCACCCCATACTGGTGCCTCTGATACAGAGGCAGCAGCGTGGAGTGGCAGGGGGCTTTTGGGAGTGGGGCTGTAGTGCGCTGGTTGCCAGCCCCACCGCCGGGGATTATAGAATAGTTGAGTAACAATAAGAATTTATGAGGTTAATCGACTGTTCAATTAACCGATATTTAACATCCCCAGTGTAAACTTTTAGGACCATATACAGCCACCCTCCTGCCTTGACTTCAAATGGGTTGCATGTGCATCTCTGAGAGCAAAGTTGGCCCTTTACAATGAATGAGATCTCTTGGTTGGAACACAGGAATTTGCCACACCAAATCACATTAATGGCCGATCTAGTCTAATCCTGTGTCTGACAGTGACCAGTATCAGATGCTTCAGCAGAAGATGCAAGAAAACCACAATGGATAGTTATGGAATAACCTACTCTTAGAGAATGCCTTTCTCCCCCACATTTATAAAGGCTGATTTATGTCCTGAAACATGAGTTTATGGCTCTCTTATGTTTTTATCCTTTTTAGTGTTACAGTGAAGAATCCTTTTATCCATATAAATAAATGTCTAATCCCTTTCTTACTTCTACTAAAATCCTGGCCTCAATATTTTGTTACAGTGAATTCCATGGGTTAGTTACACTTTGAGTAAAGTATCAGAGGAGTGGCCGTGTTAGTCTGAATCTGCAAGAACAACGGGAAGTCCTGCGGCATCTTATAAAATAACAGATTTATTAGAGCATAAGCTTTTGTGGGCAAAGACCCACTTCATCAGATGCGTGGGCATTAAGAGTCATGTAAAACTATAATATTTCAATAATCAAATGCTGTTTAAATGAACAAGAAATGTATAAGATTTCCTATCATAATCTCTTTGTTGAGAAACTAATTCCTCAGGAGTCTGTATTGTTTCTAAAACAACTGTACTGTGGAACTCCTTGCCAGAGGATGTGGTGAAGGCTAGGACTTTAATAGTGTTCAAAAAGAACTAGATAGAATCATGGAGGTTAGGTCCATCAATGGCTATTAGCCAGGATGGGTAGGAATGGTGTCCCTAGCCTTTGTTTCTCTGGAGGTGGGTGACAGGGGAGGGATCATGTGAGGATCACCTGTTGTGTTCCCTCCCTCTGGAGCATCTGATATTGGCCACTGTCAGCAGACAGGATATTGGGCTGGATGGACTGTTGGTCTGACCCAGTGTGGCCGCTCTTATGTACTAAGTTATGTTCATGAAGGAGCTAATAGAGCAGAATTGAAAAGCATTTATAGAACCAAGACAGGAATGTTATGAGATGTTAAACCCACATTTAGAAAATAGCATTCTGCACATCTTACAATAGACACAATGGGACCAAGGTTAGCAGGGAACTAGAACTCATTGATTTAAGACTCCGGCTGCTTCTTGATTTAATTATTTTCTTCTCATCTTGCTTCCATGTTCCCTGATCCATTTGTTAGAGTGAATCATGAAAAGTCCAGGTGAGAGTTCATATGGCCCCAGGAGAGCTGCCCTGTGCAGCCAATTATAACTTCCAAGCAATAAAATGAGAAAGCACAGCAGAGTTTTAACGTGTGATTCCAGTTTGTAGTCAGCTACTCTGAATTACCCTGAGCTTTTTATAATTGTGGGGTGAGTCATCGGAATCTAGCACTCAGCTGATGAAGTGCTGCAATCTAAAATGTCAAAATCGGCTTTATATGATTCTCAGAATGAAACATTAACCTTATAAAAGACAACTTCTCTTATCTATACTATGATAAAAGGAGAGGTGTCCATCACGCTGTCATAGAGAACATTTAAGAAGACCTGAGAAGTTTCTAGGGGGAGGTAAGTCCCCAGCTCCACCTACAGCCCTTCCCCCACCACGTGGAGGGGAGAAAGAGGAGCAGCGCAGGGAGCGTGTGCACGGTCCCCACCACAGGGAGGGGAAGAGCGCGCATGCACATGTGTGTCCCAGCATCCCTGGAGCAGCAGAGAGGGAGGAGGCCCTACGGCCTGAGCTGGCCCAAGTCTCCCTAACTCAGGGCACAGCAGGAATGGAGGAGGCCATGTGTACATCTACTGTCACAACGGGGCGGGTAAAGCTCGTCACAATACAATGTAGGCTTTTCGTACTGCAGCTCAGAAGTGTGTGTCTTCAGGAGGCTCCTGATACTAATCATCCAAAGGGATGGCTTATTGAGCTAAACATCAGACTGGAACGCTACATCTTACCTGGAGCCAGAGGCTCAGATCCACCAGGATCAACTCAACCCTCCATCCTTTCCAGGCAGATTAAAGTTGTTCTGTACAGTTTACTGCATGTGAGTCTTTTAAAAATAGAGTCTCTGTCTCTTACTCTTGGACCTTATTGATCCCAGGATACTATTGGAAGGAAGGAGGATTTTCCTTAGCCGAAATGTACTCTGTTGTTATGTGCTGTGCTGTGTGGCGTGTTAGTGAGTTGCTGATCTCCGCTGCAGAGGTGGCTATGCTTCTGTGACAATTTATGTATTCAGGGCCAATTTCTGTCTTTCGATGACACACACACACAACTTTCACTGACGTTTTGAGGAGAGATTCATACACAGTGGAGAAAAGAATGTGACCCACAATTTGTGAACTATCTGAGGATGACAGGTGCTATATAAATACAAAATAGCATTACTGGGCAGCCATTGCTACTGAAAAGCATTGAGTGGCTAGAATTCCTGAACCTCATCCATGGAGCTCTCTCAATAGAAAAGCAGCTATTGGGGTGTTATTGCTGGATTATGTGACTGACAATTTGTTCACCATGCTCAAATCCTGATGAATTCTAATGGCATTTTTGGTGATGACCTGACAATTGCAAGTGTGATGGTTTCCAAGAAGCTGTTTTGTCTTTGTTTTAAAATTTCACCAAAGAAAACAATGGGAACCTTACACTCCATATCTAACCAGCCTCATCTATTGCACAAACAAACAAAGGACCAACCTCCTGAATCACTGAATCCTAGTAAGAAATTAGAAAGATCCATACATCCATCCCCTTCCAAAGGCAGATTCCCTCACACAAAACACGAGTGATGAATCTGAAGTAGCACAAAATACACAATTGGATATGTTTGAAATCTCTGTAACAAGACAATTGCCAACGATTGTAAGGAAATTGATTAAAAACAGATTTACTTCTTTGAAAATGGCATGTAATGACAGGTATATTCTCAGCCATAAGAAATGCACTAGATTGAGATGTCTTGGTGCCATTGTGCGCTGCTAACCTCTCTGCACAGCTGAGGAAAAGCCAAATGGGGTCCCAGTCTCATCTCTTTATGATTCAAGTCAGCAATACCCTAGAAGCTTCATATTCAGCTCCAGATGGGTGATGGACTTTGATTGATAAAGGCAACACCAATGAGCTCCAAATACTCCATTAACTCCTCTCACCTCGAGAGGTTGTTATGACATGAAGCCTGGAGAATTAGGCACAGAAGAATTGAGAATAAGCTACTTGTAGTCTTGAGAAATGCAGAGAGCCCTTTCTCCCATTAATAAATGACTCAGATGTGCATTCGACACTATACAGTTTCTAATAAGGAAATTAATGAACCTTGTCTTTTGTGTCTATGCAGCACCATGCACACCACAATGTTTTATAAACAATCATATGTTATGCTTCTACACAACTAGATATCTTATTTCTTTCCACTATTATCTAATTCATTGTAAAGTGTCTTGGGAGGTACAGTTGGCATGGATATATACGTTCTAGACTGCTATCAAGTGGGGGAGTGCATCAAGTTATAGATCTGCAAAAGTAGTCTGAAGGGTCAGTTAGAACTGAACATAATGGCGAGGCTTTAATGCAATGCTATCATATTGCATCAGACACAATATTGTGTTTTGTGTGGATATTTTGTAAGCAATGCTACAGTGTATCATGATGGGGCAATGACTTCCTAATGGAGTGTCCATCTGCTACAAAGGCCACACCTAACATTGTGATGTCTTGGTGTACTGAAGTCATGGTGTGGCAAATGAGGGTTGCCAACCCTCCAGACTGTCCTGGAGTTTACAGAAACTTCCACCCCACTGAGTTAGCCTCATTAGCACTGGTAATACAATTGACAGTACCTCCCCCTCCCCCCCGTTTTATTTTTCCGTTATAAATTCTGGGTTTCTGTCATTTTCACTTCAGCTTCCCGCTCATCTGATGAAGGGGGCTTAGCCCTCCTGACGCTATATGTATCGGTTAGTTCCTAAGGTGCCACAGGACTACTCATTGTTTTTGAAGACCGATCATTACAAATGGTATCATATGATGAAACCTCCAGGAAAACAGCCAACCAAAACTGGCAACCCTGGGTCTGACACAACACAGTTACATCATACCATTGTGAAGTGGGGTGATGACATCATGATCAAGCCGGCTGTAGCGCAAAAGCCTGATTGGTTGACGTCACCATAGGGTAATGACATCACGGCACGCTGACGTCACGGCCTGATGACGTCACTGAGTGCGGTGTGGGGGTATTTCCCGTCTCTGGCTCCCCGCTCGGTACCTGTTTCTCAGCCTCACCCCCGAGCTCCCCTCCCTCACCTGTAGAGCCGCACAGCAGCCACAGCTCGGCCCGAAACCTGCCCAGGCTGAGGATTGTGGGAGCAAAGAACATCGCTTCGTCATCAGGGTGCGCCGTCAAGATCAGGGCGCGTACGTCATCGGCCCGCGCAGCTCCCGCCGCACACAGCGTTCGGTGCCCCCAACCCGCGCCGCGTCGTCGCAGCCAGCGCGAGCCCAGCCACAGCAGCGCCAGCAGCGCCGCTAGGAGCCATCCCAGCGCCATAGCGACCGAAACCGGAAGGGACCAGGACGGTCCGGGCAGGAACAGGGGGACGCTGCAAAAAAGGTTCCGTGTCTCGAATGGGCTTTTCTCTGAGCAAGGCCGGCTCCCTGTGTGAACCCAGGAAGGGATAGGGAAGCACGCAGGGTTCGCTCTCCTCCGTCACTGCCCCCTTGGGGGGAGGGGAAAACGAGCCCCTGGCAGGAACTCCACCCACAAAAGGGTTGGTGCACAAAGAACGCCCCCCCCCCGCCTCAGCAATTTCCCCTGTTCTGCAGGCTCCCACGGGGACATCAGAAAAGGCCACATCAAGGCTACAGATAGTCCCCATACGCACCTATCGCTGTCTGCACTCCCTCTAAAGTCACCTCTCCCACTGCATGCATTTTGCTCTGTCCACAAGAAATTAAGCAACACTGTTTATAATCACTTGTCTTGCTATAGTCACAAAGAATGTGCTAAGCAGTAGATTGAGGTACCAACCTCATAGGAAGTACAGTCGTGACCAAGAGAGTTTACACGCCAAGTTCTTCCCTCTTGGTTTGGAGCCTCAGATGAGATTCTGTAGTCAGGTCCAAATGGATGGACCTTTCAACACCACTGAAATCTGGGATCAGTTTGTGAAAATCCAGTTGCATGGCCGTACATTGTAAACTTTTAGATCCAACAACTGTGTTTGTTCATGGGTCTTGGAGAGCACCAAATACAGGAAGTTGGCACTTAAATAAATGTTCCTTTCCACACAAATCTTTAGAAGGGGAAAGATTTATACTAGCTGAAGAGAAACCAGAGAATATAATAAATATAGGACTTAAGATTGTACAATTTGTTTATCCTGTTGCTGCTATCTAATGTAGATTACAGGAGCCACATAGATTAGTTGTAATCTTCTAAATAAAAAAGAGCTGAAGGAGCAGTAGGGCAAAAGTAGCATGGTTTCAGAGATTCCAGACTCCTGTTTGGACCTCTGTGATGCATAGCAATTATAACTGTCATAGCATCAAATAGAAGGCTGTAGTGCTGATTAGAGGCTGAATTTACCATGGAAGGAAGGTGGAGGGAATAGAGGAACAGAAAAAAATATATAATTTAAAATTAGAAAAGTAATAAAATATATTAAGAATGTTTTCTTGGGGGATGTGCAGGAGAGAAGAGTAGTCAACAAGGATAAAGTCTGAACCACTTGGACATAGATTGCAGAGCAGGATAAGGACCATAGTTTGGGGGAAATCAACATTCAAAATATGAAAACTAAAAATACATGTACATTTGACATTTTACTTGTAGATTGGGGTGGGGAACCTAAAATGTGGCCCCTGATTTGCCTAAATCTGGCCTCCGAGATTTGGGGTTCCTCCCACAACATTGGGGAGCCCATGGTGGTGCTCCAGCTCCCCGGTGGAGGTGGATCACACAAAATCTACAAGCCTGAGCTTCTCTGGGCTCCGGTATGCGAGGGGAATGTGGGGAGTATCTTTCTCCTTCTCAGTCATGGAAATCACTGAGGGGTTGTTGTTGTTGTTTTGTTTGTTTGTTTGCTTCTCACTTATATGTGGCCCCTGATTGATTTTTCTGTGGGTCAGTGGCCCTTGACCCAAAAAAGGTTCCCCACCTCTGCTGTAGATTGTCTTGTTTTTACTATTTGTCTTGTCTATTTAGGACCTGACACTATAAAAATTTGTGCATGTTTCACTTTACACATTGTGAGTAAACATATTGAAATCAACGGTTTCACTCATAGTCCAGAAAATAAACTGTGTGTGTAGGTGTTTGCAAGTTTGAGAGTATGAAGTGTGTACTCTTTAGGGCACACTTGTACAGCAATTTAACAGATAAATATAAATGTATTTATTAATAATAACATACTGTACTAATCAAGTACATCAACCTGCTAAGTCCTTCACACTCAATGCAGCCTGTAAGAGCCTGGAATCAGAGATGCTCACTCCCTAAGAT
Organism: Pelodiscus sinensis; assembly: GCF_049634645.1. NCBI lineage: Eukaryota > Metazoa > Chordata > Testudines > Trionychidae > Pelodiscus > Pelodiscus sinensis. Next base: position 3,364,442 of record NC_134731.1, on the reverse strand, counting down.
ATGACAAATTATATTCATTAGAAGTCCTTTTTTTCCTGTGAAGAATGCCTGAGAATTGGGATCACTCTGTGGTGTTAGTACATTTAAAATGGCAATGTTCAAAAAATTAGCAGAAAATTTATTTGCAATGGGCCGCTTGAAAAGGGGTCATTTAAAAAGAATAAAGGTGACATTTTAATTGTCTCATTAGGACATTTTTAAAAACCCTTCATCACTAGTACAAGAGGCTTGAGAAAAATGAATTACAAATATGAGTCTCCCTGAAATTGACACTTGGCAGAACTATCTGTTTTTTCTAATTTTATTAATTAATTTAATTTATTTATTCTCCTCTGCCCTTCAAGCTATGCACAGTATATGAAACATGTTAAATATATTGCAGACTTGCCATCTCTCATTCCCTTTTAGAGAGGGATTTCCTTAATTTAGGATTCATTTTAAGGTAGTCCTAAAAATGGACTTTCACCTGTGCTGAAGGATTTTACTGTGCTCCTTTCATTGAAATACCTACAATTTTCGCTCATTCCAATCTTCACGTTAACAGCCCTGTAACATGGATTTTTAAAGAAATGCATTATTTGCACTGATAACATGTAAAGCTGATTTATTCCCTGTGCTGTATTCACTCTTATTTTAATCCCAGACATTGTGCATGTAAGGTATTTGGATTTGCCTTCTCTGTTTATTCCTCCCCTCCCCACCTATACCGCATTGATAAACATTTCACTTGTTATAAAATGCATTGATTTGCCTTTATTTGGGTGTGGGTGCGTGTATACAGTTTTTCTGGGTATGATATCATTCGTTGAATAAAATACACCCCCCCCCCCCAAAAAAAGGGGATCCTCTGTCTATTGCAGAGCTCTGTTGCTGCACCCAGCGGCTTGGCCAACGGAGCCACCGCAAGCAGAACTATCGCTCAGCCCGCTGACATTTTAGCGCACTGGCCGTTGGCATGGTTCACTTTTGGGGATGACAACAGCCGGTCTGCTCGTGTCAGTGCAACGCATTGTGCTGTAACTAACCCCCCTTCCCCCAGCAAGTGTGACACTGCAGCCCTTAGAGAGCCACTGCTTAGTCCCCAGCCCCTGCCAATGGGGCCACAGCTCCCTCTGCTCCTTCCCACAGTGAGTTCTCCTCACGCCCCCCCGCGCCTTTGCTGAGATCCCACCCGATGGCCAAGTCTCTGCTCCCTAGGGCCAGCGCCCCCTTTGCCCTCCCCACTATATGGCAAAGGCTCCCCTGTGGCCATGCCGCGGGCATCCCGCTCCATCCCCCCTCCCCCCGGGGGGGGGGAGGCCTTTACGGCTGCACCGATCGAAAGGTCCTGGCAGCGGTATAGTGACGCCCTCCACCTTCCGCTGCCCAGGAACGGCCAGCCTTCTCCGTTGTCTGTGGGAATCCAGAGGAGAATAGAAAAAGCCCGAGTGTTTGTGAGCAACTCCGGATAAGGCGGGGGAGAACACGGGAAACAGGCCTCTGGCTGTGAGGGTTTGTTACGTAGCTGGCAGGACCCGGCCGAAGTGGGCGGAGCCGGCCGAGTAGGTGGGGGGAGCCAACAAGATGGCGGCGGCGGAGGCGCTGAGGCTGAGGTGAGAGACTCGGCGAGTCCGGCCGCTCGCGAGAGCCGCCCGCCCGCTCGGTTCCAGCGCGGCGCTGCCGGTAAGCGGGGAAGGGTTGCGCCGGGCGGCGGGGGATCGGCGCGGCCGCCGTTTCGGGCATCGGGGCCTAGCGCGGCAGCGGTGCGGAGGCGGGGGCTCCCGGCCGTTCCCTCCCCCGCCCTCTCCGGGCCTGCAGGAGCCGTCATGTTCGGCTGCCCTCTCCTCGCAGCGGGGAGGGGGCGGGCTGGCGGGGGCGGCGTGCGCTGCAGAGGGAGTGGGGGCTGGAGGGGATTTTGGGGGGGGCATCTAGAGAGACCCCCCCTTGGGGGGGGTGAGCTGTGACGGGCTTGTGGGGGGGAGTGACGGGGCGAGCGCGGAGTGGGGGCGGGGTAGGCGTTGGGGGACGAGGAGGTTTCTGCCAGGAGGTTGCTGGCGGAATTCCAGAGCATCGCTGCTTCCTAGGGAAGGGCGGGGGGCGGGCAGCCCCTAACCCAGCCCTCTGGGAAGGGGAGAGGCGCGTAGGGGGGTGCGAGGCAGGTAGGGTCTGAAGATGGGCTGGGCACGGAAGCTGCAGGTGGGAAAGCAGCTGCTGCCCCTGAGCTGCCTGCCGTCCTCTCTCACTGGGCTGGGGGGGGGGGGGGTTGCTGCTGATGCCGACACTGAATTGTGGCGTTGGGATCTGTAAACATCCCGAGTTCCTCTCATCCGTGTGGGGTTGCAGGAGACAATGGAGGTGACTTATTCTAGAATTGTCCGAACTTGAGGGTAGAGCCCTCTCTGCCTGGTCTGATGCTACTCTTCAAAACTGGCTCGTTGTTATCGGTGTAGAAGTACGTTGTTTTAATAGTAATTAGTCGTCTGTCCACTCTTAATATTCAATGCAAGTGTAAATATGCATGCTGTGCTGAATAAACTCTTCTGCTGTCTGAAGTTTTTGTTTTATTTGCTTTGGGGGGAAAAAAGGTCTTTAACCATCTTTTTTACTTCACCATTGAACAGAACTATGTAACTTCAGTGAAAAAACAATAATGTATCCAGGTGGTAGATATTTCCCTGTATCACTAGTGAGTTAACTTGAAATATTAGGCTTTATGTAAATATATTGACATTGTATGTTAGTTTAAACCAGTGCAGTCCATGGATAATGACAGCTGGTTCTATACTGGATTTATGTATTTCATTTTATTTTTAAACACTCCAGAAGGATAGCGGAGTTAGTCTGTATTTAAAAAAACAACAGATAGTCCAGTAGCACCTTAAAGACTAACAAAACATGTAGATGGTGGTATGAGCTTTCGTGGGCAAAACCCACTTCTTCAGATAGACTTTTATCATGTAAGGGAAAGTTGGGCTAGATTATCTTTTTTTAACATAGTGGTAACTTGTAGAGCACAGTTTTAGGACCCGAATAAAAGCAATATTACAATACTATGTTTCTTTTTACATAAGGATTGTGTCCAAGTCTCTTGCTCTCTCTCTCTCTTTTTTTTTTTTTTTTTTTTTTTTTTTTTGCCTTAGGCTACGTCTACACTGGCCCCTTCTCCGAAAGAGGCATGCTAATTTCTAACTTTGGAATAGGGAAATCCGTGGGGGATTTAAATAAACATGGCCTTGCAAGTAGGAATAAGAGAGCCTCCGGAAAAGGGCTTTATTCCGGAGGATCGCGCCAGTCTGGACGCTCTTTTCCGGCTTTTCCCCAAGCCGGGAAAAAAGTGGCGGCCATGTTTATTTAAATCCCGCGGGGGATATTTAAATCCCCCGTGGATTTCCCTATTCCAAAGTTAGAAATTAGCATGCCTCTTCCGGAGAAGGGGCCAGTGTAGACGTAGCCTTACTGTGTAGTAAAATGTCAGTGTTCTACAGTTCCTTCTTAACTAAAGGACAACGATGTTCGAAAAAGAAAAATATAATATTTGAAGTGGATTTCTAAGTTGCTGAAATCTAGTTAGTGAGTGAATGAGAGAGGTTACAAACTTGCCCTAAGTTGAGGAAAGTTCAGAGAACTGGATTCTTTGTAGCTATTTTCAGTTGGAATTATCTGTGAATGTGCCATTAATTTTTCTTGGTATTGCTTTCTGATATAGGTTCCTTGCAAGGTTAATTTATATATATATATATATATATATATATATATATATATATATATTAATCTATAAGGTTACTCTTTATTTGAAAGCATATTGCATGACATTGCTCATTAATGCTTTCCTAAACACGCGTAATATGTTTAGATATGAGCAACATTTGGAAACTGTCTTACTGTTGGAACTATTACTTGCATTTGGAAGTGGACAGAGGAAATGCCACCTTGAAAGGGTTTTTTCTATTTAGTGTCATGTATGCTAACCTACAATGCAGCTAATAGTGTTTAATCAGAATGTATTTTGAACATAGAACAAAAGGTTTGCTGATGTAAAATATCAAAATATATCACAATCTTAGCAGAATAGAAATTAAGATATTCTAAATGTACTCAGGACCCAGAATTTACTTATGCTGATAGAATGCAAAATTCCATTCATTCTGACCTTTCAATTTAAAAGGACACTGTCAACTAGAAATCAGACTTCAAAAAAATTAGGTGATAGTAGTTATACCTGCATCTGAATCTCTTCAGTTTCTCTTCACCAGTTGGTGTGGCCTTATAATTACATCTTCCTATTTTCTACAGTATTTATCTTCCCAGCTAGTATTGGTGAGAGACTTTTACACCGGGGAAATGGACTCCACACAAACCACTGTCACATGCACAATTAAAAAAAAAACCCTCAATCTTTCGGTTATCTTAGTTGTTACTCATAACAATAGATTAAAATCAGCCAGACTTCGGTTTTGATTGGCTGTCACATTAACTTTTTTCTGTATAACAATCATCTCTCTCTTTGTTCAGTGTGGGTCTAATTTTCGTTAAAAGCTCTGGGCCATTTTTGTGTGCAGTGTATATATAGCTTATCTTTTCTTATCTTAATTTAAGGAGAGCACAAAAAATTTGCTTTTTCATTGGGGATTTCCTTAAGTAGTCAAAATAGTATTCACTTTTTTTTAAAATATATATGGCTAACCTAAAAAACTTAATTGTAGTGATCATAATAAGGTGGAAGCCAGGTATGGCGCATGCAAGTGCGTTGTAGCACAATACAATTCTGAGCAAGAATGCTACCTGTATAGTGGTTTCATAATATGAACAAACGTTTCCTGAATGCTAGTCTGACACTCTTGTACTCATTTGTGAACCTGAGTCAAATCTAAACCAAAGTCACAAGCAAAGAATGAATAAATTAACTTTATATGCCATATAGTCCTTCCACTGTAGATGATTCAGATGAAAATTCTGACCTATGCACCATTGCTGTCTGTAAATATTTAGTTTCGTCCATTTCTAAATTATGCAAATAATCTGGAATGTGCTCAATATATTTCCCACTTACAAGGAAAGGTTCTTCACTTCTCTTTCTAGCAGTGATATTGTGTATGATGATAAAATCTCCATTGTGGTGTTCCCTTGATTTTTTTTATTTTATTTTTTTTATATCCATTCTCACTGATAAATCGCTACAAGCTTGAAATCACCTGGACCTTATGGAGCTTCACCATGGAATATGGGTGTACATGCAGAGAATTACAGTTTACCTTGGAGCTAAGGATCTGTCAGGATACCAGGAGGAAATTTGTATGCCCTTAAATCACCAAATATCCAAAATACTTACAGTGCTACCCAAGTAGTTCTAGAGTGCTTTGGTATGTAGTGTTTTTATTTCTTAAAGCTTGAGGAAGATATTGGTCATGTGTTTTTTTTTTTTTTTTTTTTTTTTTTTTTTAGTGACTAACTTTCACCTCTTTATGACTTCAAAGGTTATTGCAAAATAGAGATCTTATATTTGAATGAAGATGTGTTAGTCAACTTCTGGAAAAATCCTATTGTGCAAGTGCTTGAAACAATCAAATGCAGTCCAGACAAGTAAAATTTAATCACTGCCACCTGGACTTAAAAATCTTGGGTGCTTTGTCTGACCAGATTATCTAAGGCTGAAAATTAGAATTTTCTCACTGACCTTGTGAGAGTGCCTCTAAAAGGAAAACAAAAATCAGAAGAAATAGAAGACTTATCCATCAAGGTGTGATGCTTTTTAAAAATTCTCTTGTTTTGTTCTGCAGTTGTATTTCAGAGGAAGTGACTTTGGTTAATCCTGTCAGCAGTCATCTTGAAATGATACTGTATGTGCTTATCCCTGGGGGAAAAAGAGAAAAATTGACTTCAGAGTTGGCTGTAGGGAAACTGGTGAGGATGTATTGTGGAAAACTGCTTTAGTAATTAAGTTATCAGTAGATTTCCCATAGAGACATTACTGAAGCTCCTATTAAGGGTAACAACTTTACAAATAATTTGAGAGTGTCTTAATTTCTAAGTATCTGATGAACAAATGCTGGTTATGGTTTTAACTTGTATCCAGAGCATTTTGTTATAAAACTTAACTATCCTTCATCCTAAACTATATACCTACTGATTCATGTTTTATTTGGAGATGTTAGAAGAGTAAATTTATTACAGCTGCAAAACTCTGAGTAGGTGAGTAGGTAATTGTGTAAAAGCGCAATAAAAAATTAATTTGTGTTCTTGATCATGAAAAGATTTTGGAGATACTTTTCAATGGAAAAAGCACATCCATGACTTATATCCATTATCTTGGATTAATATTAGGGATGTAACCAATCAGCATAAGCTTATCAGTTACTGTAACAGTTATATGCAGGCTCCCGCCCAGAGCCTGCTCTGCAGCTGGCTCCCCAGGAGTGGAACCAGCAGCAGGGAGCCAGCTCCTAGCGCACACTGGCTGCCGGCTCTGATACCAGGGAGCTGGCGCTGCTGTGATTTTTGCAATATGGAAATTGTATTATCCTGTGTTTTTGTGCACTCTGTGGAAAATTATGTGCTTGATGTGCATGGGCATGTAGAGGTGGGCCCTTGGGATTTCTTGACAGGATAATTATCTTATACCTATTAGCGGTAAAGATTATGTGGTTGCTTTACTCATTCACTGTAGACTTTAAGAGTATTTTTTTAAATTTTAAAGTGTTAATCCCATAGTTGTCTCGAGTAGAATGTAGTATACTCTGTATGACCTACCGATTAATATTGTACTAATAAAGGTCTATAATTTTTGAAAGTTACATTTTAGAAGATACCCAAAGGATAGTTATTTCAAGATAGACTGTTCCACCTAAATCAGTAAACCAACAGAAGCAATGGGATTTACGCTTGGTGGCTGCTGTTTTATTCCTAACTTTCCCCAATGTGAATTAATTATTGCAATAGTCTTAGAGTGTTCTGTGATAAATTATGAGATGACTTTGAGGTTGCAGTAGCTATTTTAACCCTTAATTTGTTTTGTTGGGCTAAGTTAGATTCTTAAAAAAAAAAAAAAAAGACAATTAATAGATTTAAAGGAATGTGTAATGCAATCCTTTTTAAACGACTTCCTAGTAAGAAGCTGCTTTAAGTATTTATCACATTTTAAAGAAGCAAATCTGCTGCATAATTTTTTGTCCTGAAACATTGTTTGACAAAAATGTATTTACAACAGGAATAGAGACAGTGGCTGTCATAGTTTTAAATTCTCCTAACACTCAGTATGTTTCCAGGCAGTTCATAATAGAAAACAGAAAATGTACGAACTGGTGTTGGTGAGAATCTTCCATATCTTGACTAGCAATGTGAATGGGTAACTGGTTACCTAGTAAACATCGCTCTTACTGAGTAACAGTTAACTGGTTTCCCTTGAGTGGCCCCACGCAGGGCCAGGAGTAAGCAACCAGCCACACATGGTTGGGGCTGAAGGCTCTGCAGCTGGGGGCTGTTCCAGCCGGGCTGGGGTGGTGTCTTCACCTGGGATCCTGCTCAGTCGGTTAAATGTTTGGTTAATGTAATATTTAAACTGGTTAACTGATCGGGATTTTACTGATACATCCCTGATCTTGAATTAGAATTGATCTTTAGAAAACTGTGTAATAAATACTAGTGACGGAAAATACTTTAAAAAAAAAATGTGTATAAGTGTTGATTAGTGGACTTCTAAAAGAATTTCAATCATTTGATCTCCTGGTTAGCATTTTGGGCAATCTTGGGTCTCTTTGAATGCAGTGATATGTTTGGTCACCTTGCCGGATTGCTCAACTTCTGTTTTCTTCTGCAGTCTTTTAGTTATGAATTCTACATCATAATTTGCCTCTAATGGTCAAATTCAGGTGATCGTTAAAATCTGGTACTTTTGATATCCATTAGAGGGAGAAATGGGATGTGGTAGGAGGATGCAGGTTGGAGAACTGTGACCACACAGTGAACTTGCTGTATAGTCCATTTATTTAAAAGTTGTTTTTTCTGATGGCCGGCCTTCTCTAGCTAAAACTATTTCCTATGTCGTAATTACTTTTGATATATGCAGAAGCTCTTGATCAAGCAAGCAGACTGTGGATATTAAACAGGAAGGATGATTGAGTAATATTTCATATTTATGAGGTTTGAGATTAGATCATGTGATTCATTTGGGTTTAAGAAGCACTGAAACAGGAGCGGTTCAGTATGTTCAAATACAAGGTTCTGTGAACTTTGGCATCATCATTTGGACTGATTAATGTTATTTTCTAGAAAGCAATTTTTAAGGCATGGCTTCCAATTTTCTATTTGTGTGGGGGTTCACTTTTGTGGTTCTAGTCAGCTATGTGGTCTTCTCCTACGTGGACCTAACAGTAATGGAGATGTAGTGGAGAGGAAACCAGGAGATGTATAAAATGTCTTTGGAATGAATGTTGTCTAGTATTGCATGCTTTTCATATCAAAATTAATGTGAAATTTTAAAACCATAACACCTAACTACAAGTGTTGAATTATCCCCTCAGTGGTTGTATCTAACCCATCACCTAGCACAAATTTAAACCTACTTTAATTTAAGAAAATATTTACACCCTATCACTCTAACTAGTGAGATCAGGAGTACTTCCCCAGATCTCATGGTGCGGTGAACTTCATTGGCCAAAAAGGGCTGAGTGGGAGGTCCTTCAGCTACACCTGTGGCATTCATAGATCCTGAAGAGGGATGAGGTGTTTCTTCACTCAGATGCTGCCTCTGCAGCCAACAAATGAGAAACTAGAAATGGAATTGTATCTTTTGTTTACTAAACAATGGCCTGACTCTGTAAACGTTTACTTTTGCTTGAGGTACAGGTTGAGCCTCTCTAGTCCAGCACCCTCAGGTCCTGACTGGTGCCAAACCAGAGAATTTGCCAGACCATGGGAGATCAATATTGTCTAGAAGCATTACCAACACTTACCACTGCTTACTGGGCTCTTAGAAGACATTTTGGGGTAAATTAGAGCTAAATTACACAGAACACTGAGAGCCAGGACTGGTGGCTATAAACAAACTTTGTGGGATCATGGGAAACTTGGCCACACCCATGATAAGTAAACATCTGGCTAACTAAAAATCTTGCAGGACCATGGATGTTGCTGGATCAGAGCATGCCGGACTAAAGAGGTTCCACCTATATATACTTTTCTACGAGCAGCATACTTTTTTCCAAGGTAAGAGCGAGGCTGATTAGATACTACTTAACAGATTTTAATACAGTCTGATTTCCCTTCCTTAGGAACAGATTGTTTTAAACATTATGTTGCCTAATTCCCTTTCCTGTGGTCTTCCATTAATGCATCATTGTTTCATTTAACCCTAGCCTTGAATTTCTGTTCACATTAATAATTTTTATTTAACATAAATTATAGCATGGTGATTAGTATAAAATTTTGCTGGATAAGAGCATTTGTAAATTGCACCTTATTAACTCAGTAACTGTTGCTTTGATGAAACATTACTTTTAAATTTAGCAGTTACTTTCCAGAAATGAATTAAATGATCAGTTTTAAAAATCCTGTAGAATTGGCCCAAATTGGGAAACTTGAAACCAGTGTTCCTCTTTCAGAATTGCAACAAAAATTTGTTCTTAATCACACTTTTGAACTAATATAAGATCGCAAAATGTTTCACAAGTTATTTTATTAAAATGGATTTGGTGTTTGACAGTAGTGCAGTCTATGTTCATGGAAACTTCCTCTTCATAAATCAGAATTGTGGCCTTAGTGTAGGTGGAAGTCATGTTGATGTTCCATATCTACTTATGATGGATAACACGGGGCATCTTATTTTTGACTGCAGTGAAGCTCTTTGGCTTTTGTTGTTCCTATCACTGGCTATTTTAGAGTCTATCCTGTTTTCTTCTCATGTCACCTACAATGTGAATCAAACGTGATGTGGGTGGGGGCTGTTCTGTTGGAGCTGCAGCGCCCCCTGCCTGTGGTGTGCCCCACTGAGCTGGAGCAACCCTGCCCGCAACCAGTGCAGGGCTACTCCAACCCCTGCCGGGTTAACTGCTTTCTTGACCTTTTTTTTCCCCCCATCACAGCTACTCTCATAATATACTTGCTATTTATTTGTATAATCATGGACCAGCAACCCACCTCTTTTAGGAGGATAATAATAGTTCTTTCCTAACAAGTAATTGATACTGGTTATTGATAGCTTTCTTTGATAGGATAACGAGTTTTGTGGATAAGGGAGAAGCGGTGGACGTGGTATACTTAGACTTTAGTGAGGCATTTGATATTCTTATCAATAAATGAGGCAAATACAAATTAGATGGGGCTACTATAAGGTGGGTGCATAACTGGCTGGATAACCATTCTCAGAGTAGTTATTAATGGTTCACAATCCTGCTGGAAAGGTATAACAAGTGGGGTTCTGCAGGGGTCTGTTTTGGGACTGGTTCTGTTTAATATCTTCATCAACGATTTAGATATCGGCATAGAGAGTACGCTTATTAAGTTTGCAGATGATACCAAGCTGGGAGGGGTTACAACCCCTTTGGACGATAGGGACATCATTCAAAATGATCTGGACAAATTGAAGAAATGGTCTCAGGTAAAAAGGATGATGTTTAATAAGGACAAATGCAAAGTTCTTCACTTAGGAAGGAACAATCAGTTTCACACATACAGAATGGGAAGTGACTGTCTAGAAAGGAGTATGGCAGAAAGGGATCTGGGGGTTATAGTGGACTACAAGCTAAATATGAGTCAATAGTGCGATGCTCTTACAAAAAATGCAAACATGATTCTGGGAGGCATTAACAGGAGTGCTGTGAGCAAGACATGAGAAGTCATTTTTCTGCTCTACTCTGCGCTGATTAGGCCTCAGTTGGAGTATTGTGTCCAGTTCTGGGCACCCCATTTCAAGAAAGATGTGGAAAAATTGGAGAAGGTCCAGAGAAGAGCAACAAGAATGATTAAAGGTCTAGAGAATTGACCTATGAAAAAAGACTGAAAGAATTGGGCTTGTTTAGTTTGGAAAAGAGAATATTGAGAGGGGACATGATAGCGGTTTTCAGGTATCTAAAAGGGTGTCACAAGGAGGAGGGAGAAAACATTTTCTTCCTGACCTCTTAGGATAGGACAAGAAGCAATGGGCTTAAACTGCAACAAGGGAGGTTTAGGTTGGATATTAGGAAAAAGTTCCTAACTGTTAGGGTGGTTAAACACCTGCAATAAATTGTCTAGGAATGTTGTGGAATCTCCATCTCTGGAGATATTTAAAAGCAGGTAAGATAGACAACTATCGGGTGGTCTAGACAGGACTGAGTCCTGCCATGAGGGCAGGGGACTGGATTTGATGACTTCTCGAGGTCCCTTCCAGTCCTAGTATTCTATGATTCTATGACTTTAGTCCAGTGATGTTCTACAGCTCTGATTAATTTCAGCTGGACACACTAACACACACACACAAATTCCAAATGATTTATAAATGTCTGCCTTCTTTCTCCATGTCTGCTCCTTTTCTCTCTCTATCAGTCCAGAGTGGGTACTCAGTAAGGTGGTGGGTGTTTTTTGATTGTTTGTTTGTTTTACTTCCAAATCTTTTTGCCCAAGGGAAAGTGACTGAGTCTAGGGGACTAAAATGTATCTTTAAAAAAAAAATCATACTTGTTTAGTTGTTTCAGTGCTAGGACTTCCTGCAGAACTGTGTGCCTGGTACTCACTAGTTCGTGCATGAAAGTCCCCTCTGGTGATCGTCAGTGCAGTCTACAAGAGCTCCTAATATTTTCCCCAGTTTTTCTAGAAATAGGTTTGTAGGATGGAGAGGGAATAATAGTATAGCTGAGTGGGCAGAAAGATCTTTGTTAAAGTTTGTAGTTATATTTTCAGTTATACAGGATAGTCCACATCCAGCTTCTATAGTTAGAAATAATACATCTAGTTTTATTTTTTATAAGTTATAAAAAAAAGTTTTTCAGGTCACTCAGGAGAAGGTGTCTTTGTCAGGTGGTGTTACAGATTGGTTACTTTTTGTTGTCCAAGAACAACACTTGTTGGTACCAATATGATGCGACATTACCCTTTATATCACAAAACAGGCTGAAATTTCTGTTTTTTTTAATTGTTAGTGAAATTCAGTTTTGATACTGAAATGGTAACAGTAGGTAAGATAAGGAAAGGCTTGTGTCAGGACAAGAAGGCTGCAGTTGTGGCATGTGTACTGCAGTGTTACAAACGCACATCTGTCTTAATAAATACAATCCTCATATTTGTTGCTGGTTTAAAAGGGAAATTTTGTGGGCAAAGAAGTTGTGTAAGTGAAGTTATTGTGACTAAGGGTATGTCTACGCTGCAACACTATTTCAAAATAACTATCACTATTCTGAAATAACTTAATCCGCTTCTACACAGCAGGCAGTTATTTTGAAATGGTGTCAAAATACTGTCAAGCTGGAGGACTCCTTACTCAGAGTCCTGTAACCCTCATTGTATGAGGAATAAGGGAAGTCAGAGGAGGAGTGCTCTATTTGGAAATAAGTGTTCTGTAGATGATCCCTATTTTGAAATAAGATATGCAATTAATGTAGCTCAATTTGCATAGATTATTTTGAGTTAAGCCCTAGAATGTAGACGCACCCTACATGGCTTATCTAACTTTTCTTAGGTCTTGTCTACCAGGTGAAATTTACTGCAAATAAAATATTATATGATCTCCCCATGTGGATACTCTATTTTAGTGGTATTCTGAAATAATTATGGGGATTAATTCAAGTGGTGGTTCTTTTGGAATAGTGTTCACACAGAGAACTCTTCTGCAATAGTTTACCTGAAAAATATATTGTGGTAAATTTCCCCATATAGACAAGGCCTTGGTGTAGAATCCTTTACGGAATGAAGTTTAGATTTGATTGTAGAGGCAATATAAATGTTAAAAGGAAAAGTATATAGGAGAGTGAATATTGTGGAACCATGCTGCTTTTTTAGATTTGACATTGACAGTGCCATTGCTTTCTAACTCTTCTGAGACAAGTGGAACAAACATTTTGGCATTGTGGAAACAGTGTATGCTTGCAGTATTAAATCATGTCAAGCTATTTGTACAAACATTGGTCAGACACAATTCTCTTTATTCATTTGATTCTGTGTATGCATGGATAGAATAGTTTAATGTTAAATTTGATCTTTTTGCATGTTTCTAATGACAAATTAAAACTGTCATTAAAAGTGTGTTCAAGTGGTGGGTGGTGGGGAAATGTGAATACCTTGTGAATTTTTTTAAGATTCATTTTGCATGTTGTAGTTAACAGAATTGCTATACTCAGCTTTTAGTAATTGCCCCATTGTGACTTCAGAAATTGGACTGAGAGAATTTAAATGGTCTCTTTCCAAATTCTTCAGTGAAGATTTAAATCATCTGCCTCCCCACACCCACTCCCTTCTTCCCCCATTCTTAAATAAACTATATTCCAAGTCTGAAAGTCTAAAATTGCTCCAAGTTTTCTTGCTAATGAGCTGCTCTTTCTGGGTTTCCCTGGAACTTAATTTTTGTGAATACTAATAGTCTTTTGTTTCATATATGAAGATTTCTTATTAATTGCGGTTAAAATATGGAATGATTTAACTGGATTTGATTGATATATTTTAAAGTTCTGAGTAATTGGAAAGAAAACGCAACAGCATTGTGTTGTGCGATTTCTCCCCCCTCCCCCCCGACAATATGGTACTATTCCCAGTGGTTTTCTGAGGGCCCCATATGCTTAAGACATTTCTAATTAACTGAGCAGCGTGATTATACACTATGAATAGGACATTATGTGCTTCATGGTTTGATATCTTAATAGAAATAGGAATGGCAATTCTTGTGATCATACCCTCTCTCTACAAAAAGAATGTTATCCGTAACTTAAGACTAAAGTCTTCAAGGACAGTTCAGTTTTTTTAATAGGTTTCTTGTCACAGAAAATGGAGAAAGCAGTATAAATTTATGGCATTACAATAAAAGAAAACAAGTAACTTACAATAAAATGCTAATTACAATTTTTTAAAAAATGCATTATTTTAATTTATCATGATAGCATATGTTCAAGTGCTCTGGACGTATTCATGTCATTTCTGAGATTTCAAGAACAAAGTAATATATAATCCACAACACTTATGAAAAGGATCTTAAGGTTTTTAAAAAATACATTTTATTCTTCAAAAGTGTTTTCTTAGTTGTATTATGGAATTTCCTAACATGGTTAATGCCTTATATGAATTATTGATGCTGATCTAGTAGAGAACTCAATTACATTTAAAAAAAAATTACTATAAAAGTTATATGTACTTTGAAAAGAATCCTTAGTCTCTTGTGGTTGTCTCCAACAGAATGCACATTGCAAGGTCTGGAGGGTACAAGTGGAGTATGTCTACTACAGGATAAACCAGTGTGTGCTTGGAAACCCGCCTTTTGATTGCTTCCTGAGTTAAAGCAAAGAGTGCTCTGTTTTGGAGTTGGCCTCTTCTGTTAATGTTTATGTAGCTAAATGTTCTAATTTATTGTGCAATTCTGTAATACTTAGCAGGGAAGTTTATTCTAAAACTTAGTCATCTGAAACACTGATCAAGTGGGAGCCCTTACTATCTGTTCTTGTTTGTTAAATTAAAATTCTTCGTTGCTGTTTTTCTTGGCATTTCCATCTCATGACACCATTAATAATAAGGCTGATAACTGCATGACTCTCATGTATAAAGGGATTGAGACTGGTAAAGATGAGTCTGAGTTTGTACAATCATCAGTCAGGAATCAGAATCCTAGGACTAGAAGAGATCTCAGGAGATCATTGAGTCCAACCCCGTACCCGAAGCAGGACCAACCCAAACTAAATCATCCCAGCCAGGGCTTTGTCAAGCTGGGACTTAAAAACCTCTAGGGATGGAGATTCTACCACCTCCCTAGGGAACCCATTCCAGAACGTCACCATCCTCCTAATGAAATAGTTTTTTCTAATCTCAAGTCTAGACCTTCCCCCACTGTAACTTGAGACCATTGTTCCTTGTTCTGCCATCTGTCACTGGGAACAGCTTCAGCTCCATCTTCTCTGGAACCTCTCTTCAGGAAGTTGAAGGCTGCTATCAAATCCTAACCCCCCTCGCTCTTCTTTTCTATAGACTAAATAAGCCCAAATCCCTCAGCTTCTCCTCGTAGGTCATGTGCTCCAGCCCCATAATCATTTTGGTTACCCTCTGCTGGACCCTCTCCAATGTGTCCATCTTTTCTATAGTGGGGGGCCCAGAACTGGATGCAGTACTTCAGATGTGGGCTCACCAATGCCGAATAAAGGGGAATAATAACTTCTCTGCATCTGCTGGAAATGCTCCTCGTAGTGCACCCCATATGCCGTTAGCCTTCTTGGCTACAAGGGCACACTGTTGATTCATATCCAGCTTCTCATCCACTGTAATCCCCAGGTCTTTTTCCGCTGAACTGCTATTTAGCCAGTTGGTCCCCAGCCTGTAACAGTGCTTGGGATTCTTCCATCCCAAGTGCTGGATTCGGTACTTGTCCTTGTTGAACCATGGAGTTTTAGGAGATGTATTATAGCCATAGTCCAACTGTGATATTCTGTTTGTTGTTTTGGGAAGATAATGGATCTGACTTTTACCTACTTCGATATTTTTAAACTGATTTTTACTGTTTCTATTTCCTTTTCCATATATTTTTCACCACTGCAATTCAGAACCTGACAGTTGCAAATCTATCCTCTGTTCCTTGCCTTCCACTAATCACAGCCTGGGTGCAGTTTAATGAACCTACTAACTTGCATGACAGTGGCCTTAACTCCAAATAGCAGTCTGGCTTTGCAAGCTTCCAGATTGTGATTGACAGCGGAGAAAGGAGTGGCAATCTAGGTCTTGTTTCGCTCTCTCTTCTGTGGAGGACTTGGGAGATCTCAGCATGCAAATCCAGGAATGCTACAGTCACTGTTCTTGGGCCCAAACATGCATTATAGTGTGCTCCCATCTGTAAATGCTTGTTTCTCAGCACCAGAGCTAGTGTTCCACTGTCTGCAGCTGCTTTATGAATGACATCAGCAGTCTGGGCTTTTTTCCACTATGTCCATCAACAAACTCAAGGATATCCTCATTGTGATCCTATGTGTTTCAATAGTTCCTACAGATCTACAAATACAATCATGTGACCTGTATTAGCACTATTATCATGAATATTAGTAAGTCTGTGGGCTCCATTCTTCTGGCAGAGGATAAAAATCATCATGTAGGTTTGTGGATTTTTTTAAAAAATAATGAAAATTATGGAATGTGGGAGATGTTCCAGGATGGAACAAATTGCACCCCTAGAATTTGACCTCTAGTTCCCAAAAATTATAGATTGAATCCTTGCTATCTCACAAAACACTGACAATATCCTGGAAGCCATTGTGCCAGATGGTGGTACATGACACACTTGGATAATCTACCCATGATGCACTGTGCTTTATATCCATGCAAAAGTACTCCTGGTTAGTATGTGCATCGCTGATGCAATCAGCCAAGTATGCAAATGCACTGATGTACAGTGGTTGTATGATGATGAAAATGTTATGGGCCAAAGTTTTTGGAGAAGACATGGTCTCTATTCTCCATTTCCCAGCTTGCTTGTGGCCTGAATTACCCCTTCTAATACCATTTCTGCTATTTTTTTCTCTAGTCTCTTCCCTCCCTCTCAAGTTTGAGCTGTAAAGCTATTATTATTGTCAAAAATGGAAGTTGGCACGTTTTTAGTTCACACTGAGGAAGTCACTGGAAAAAACAAATGACTGGGCATTTTCACATATACAGTATTAAGTTTCTAAAGTTGCTGATGTTTCTCTGGAGTCAGAACACCAGTGGTGTGTTAGAGAGGGTAATCATGTCTCTTTTGTGCTCTAGCCCCTATTTCTTCTACTCTCAATCTGAGACTCAGATTCTGTTCCCCTAATAAAAATAGCATCTTTGCATGTCATTGTCCAACCAATAGAAACAAGATGTGCTGCCTGTAGGTTTTCACACAGGATTTTGTTTGTCATTTCCTTTTTTGTTTTCCTGCATCCTTTAAATGTGGTCAAATTAAATATTTTTTAATAAAGTTACTAAACAGAAATTTAAACATTCATTTTTCCCATTTATGCTGTTTGTTACACAAAGATTTCACTTAGCTAAGATTCTGAATGGAGACTATTTACTTCCCTGTGATAAGTCAGTTTGTGGTCAGGTTTCACTTGCATTTTGTTAGATTATTGCTTCATGTGCATGTCTAGTGTGCTGCAATGTTTGAGTTGTCAAAGCTATTCTAGAATGTCTACCTAGCTCTTTTAAATATTTGGATTTTAAAAAATAGATTCAGCTTTATTGAAATTTGTTGTCAAACCCCCAAATATCCCTTGAATTCAACTTTAAGGCTCATTAGCCACCCACAATCAGGAAACATAGACAAGTGTTCAAGGATTTTATTTCTCAATTGTGCCCTCAAGTGTGGATTAAAGTAGCATTTAGAAGCATGATCACTTTCTCATTTTTTTTCCTGCTATGTTAAATACTTAACACTTTTGTGTAATACTGTGAAAGACTAAAGATACACATTGACAAATATGTTTCATGCAAACAGGCTGAAAAGGCACATTACAGTTATGCTGTTGGACAAAAGAGTAGTACTAAAGAAAAAGTGTTTTGTATTTAAATAAGACTGTAGAGACCATATGTAAGAGTACTGAGATTAGTTGTTCATGGTGTCTTATGTTGCTAAACAGATGGAGTTTTTTCAACATGTGTACCTTCCTCCTTGGACGCAAGTGATAATAACTGAGTTTTTTAATAATCATAGCTATTTGGATATCCAGTAGCGATGAGAATTCCTGAGCCTGCTTGACTGATTTTTGAATTGTATTTAGACAGATTCTTGGTGATGGATGGATGTTTAAGTGCTAATTCTTCAAAAAGAAAAGTGCTGGTTCTTCCTACAAGCAGTAAGACTACAACACTTGGGAGCACCCCGCAGTTCTGTAGTCCACAGTGGAGAGACAGAGATTGCTAACAAGGCTGCCACTTTTAAAGCTGCCTTTTATGCATACCTGTCTGCTAAACTGAGCCTGCCAACATGCCATTCAATGGTGGTAATTTCTTATGGTATATCTACACTATGCAGTTTTTAGTGACAATACTGTGTCAACACAGCCCTGTTGCTAAAAGCCAGTTTGTGAAAATGGTGACGAAATATCCCCTACAAGCAATTTTAACTTTGTCAGTAGACAAAGTAGTATTCACATTTTCACTTGCCACAGCAAAACTCTCATTTATAGGGGGGGGGGGGATGAGATTGGGGAGAGGGAATTAAGCACCCAAGTGCAGTGATACACACCTTTAGGGTCTAATAGAACTGGTGAATGATAGTGAATACTGGGCCATCTGGCTTCACACTCCAAAAGGAAGTACAGAACCATTCATATACATTTTTAAAAAAAGGGTCCCAAAGAAAAAAGGTGAATTTAGTAGGGATGTTAGTATGTAATTGTGAATAGTTATATAATTGCATCAAATTTTAGTGGTTACATGACTAATTGAGAGTCCCAAGGGTGGGACTGGCAGCCAGTGTGTTTCTGGCCCCACTCCTGGGCTGTGTCCAGACTCAGGGTTTTTTTTCGAAAAAAGTAGCCTTTTTTCGAAAAAACTTCACCTGCGTCTAGACTGCAGCCGCGTTCTTTCGAAATTAAATCGAAAGAATGTGGCTTTTCTTTCGACGGTGGTAAACCTAATTCCACGAGGAAGAACACCTTCTTTCGAAAGAGCTCTTTCGAAAGAAGGCGTTCTTGAAAGCAAACAGGCTTTTTAGAAAGAGAGCATCCAGACTCACTGGGTGCTTTCTTTCGAAAAAGCGGCTTGCTTTTTCGAAATTCCGCGTGCAGTCTAGACGCTCTCTTTCGAAAGAGCCTCTTTCGAAAGAGGCTTGCAGTCTAGACATAGCCCTGGGGAGCCCCCTGTTATCTTCTGCTGCTGCCTCTCTATCAGAGGCAGCAGCACTGGTTTGCGGGGGGAGCCAGTTTGAAACCCAGCTCCCCGTGCAGACTGGTTTCCACCTGCTGCCCCATGCTATTGCCTCTGATAGGGAGGCAGCAGTATGGGGAGGCAGTAGCCCCTGTCGGGGGGGGGGGGTGTCCGAGCTTCCCGCAGACTGGCTGCTGCCAGAGAGCAGTCTCCCCACCATGCTGCTGCCTCTCTTAAAGGCAGCAGCATAGGGGAGCAGGCAGCTCCACAAAGCCATTGCCTCCTCCACCGCTGTCTGATACAGAGACAGCAAGATGTGGGGGGGATACAAATTGTGAGTAATTACACGATTAACCGAGAAGCCTAGGCTTATCAGTTAATTTTGTCAATCGCCTACATGTTGACATCCCTAGAATTTCATTTAACTGTTTGGCTATATAAGTTATTATAGTTACAACTCTCTTCGTATCTTTAAGTGACCTATTTAAAAAGTAAAATCTTTCATATTAAATTGGTGTCTGTTAAAATGATATATTTTGACAACACAATTCTCAAGCCATTTTGTAGTTAATGCTGACCCCTCTGTTTTTGAGCTCATTTAAAAACAGCTCACAGGATTTAAATTAGAGCAGCCTATTGAATAAATGTATTGGGTGCACAGGGAAGCTTTTACTGGTAATGGTTGTTTTGCTTAGGAGACTATGGCTATAATGTGTTGGAAGTACATCTGGTGCTTTATTGCTTATCGGTGTTCTTTTTTTTTTCCTTTAGGCAGTTTCCTAGAAACATGATTGCTTGCTGGTGTTGATCTCTCAGCTTTGTGAATACTCCTTCTCTGATAATGTCAAGTTCGGGCTATCCTCCTAATCAAGGAGCGTTCAGCACAGAACAGAGTCGTTATCCTACTCACTCTGTCCAGTACACCTTCCCTAGCACTCGACATCAGCAGGTAAGGCGCAAGACACTCTACAGATTACAACCTGAACCTGTCATTCAGGTATATGTTCATGCCAAAGGAATATTTTTACCTACTTAATCCTAGGCCAAGGAAGTTTAGCAAAAACAATATTTCAATGTTCTGTACCTAGTTAAAACTCGTGAGGGGGATTTACCAGTTATGTCCGGTCTTCCTTTCATGGAGTTTGGTCAGTACACTTTGTTTAATTAGAAATATTAACCTTAATGTGGAATATAGTTTTAAATGTTTCAGGCCATGTTTTGATAGTTTATCTAAAAGGTGTCCTTTCCCGCATTATATTGCTCCTTAACTCCATAATGAGGTATTGATTCAAAGGGATTTGAGTTTATCCTTCCTTTCTGTAGCAATAGAGTTCCTGTGCTTTGGTGAGTAGCAAGGTTGTTATGATGGTATATTAGTAGTAGTCTACCAAAACACTAAAACTGTGCCGGCATTATAAGTAAAATGTTCAGATTGTAAGTTATGTGCCTACTTCCTATTTTCATTTCTGTAAATCCCCTCAAGAAAAATATTATCTGTTTCAGTGTTTAGTTTGTCTTAGTGTGAAAAGTGAGTAGAGTAGCAATATATATTTGGCAGATAGAAAATTTTCTCTCTAAAATAAGGCAGTCTTTTTTTGATTCTCACTTCCTCTGGTTTTATTTTTAATGTTGAAAACTCAGATGTAAATATATGTAAACCAGAGAGGAATGAAAGAGGAGACATTTTGACCACTGCGCAAAGCTGCTGCCAATTTTGGTTTGCTAAATAGTTGATCAAAAAAGTTTCTTTTCTACATTAGATTTTAGAAACTGTATATATTTTCTGTTTGTTGGCTTGACTCTCTTGGAATAAATCAAGATTTAAATGTTTGTTGAGTATAATACCATATATTCTTTAATATAATTTTTATATATTTGTGGTGGGTTTTGTCCTAAGTGAAACACACTGTCCCTGATGAACTCATTGACAATTTTCTTCTTTGGTCTTACTTTTAATTTACTAATGTTTAATTACTAGATTAGGTGTAACCAACTTGGAGAGAGGCTGAATTTCTGTGCAATGGATGCTCTAGTTTTCCAAAATGTGCAAAGATGAATTTTTGACAAATCTAGCAACATTTTCTGGGTTAAAAAGTGACCTGTCAAATGCTATGGTTCCTACAAGTGCCATAGGAGGTCAATCACAAGAAGGATGGGAACTTCTCTACACGGGGCCCAGGAGCTTTCCATAAGAGCTAATCATTGCCTCTCTCTTCCTCCCCTCTAAGGACATCAGGCTAGATCCCTAGCTGTACCAGAGCAATATCTGGTACACCTAGATTAGGGATGTGACTGGGTAACTTGTTACCCAGTAAGCATCAGTGTTACTGGGTAATGCTTATGGGGTAATGATTAACTGGTTCCCTTACGGGGTAATGAGTAACTGGTTCCCTGGGAGCAGCAAGGATGTTAAGAGGTGGGTAATTGGCTAATTGTGTAGTTGATACAATTTGTATCGACTACATGAGTCAATAAGGGAAGGCACACTGTCTTTGCTTGCGCTCGGTCCAGGAGCTGCCCCTGCTGCGTCTCTGCAGTTTAAATGTAGTAGGAGCTGGGTGTATGTCGCCACGGACAGGGGCTGCTTTGTGGCAGCCTCACTTGATACAGAGGCAGCAAGGATGGGGGGAAATGTGAGCAGTCGAGTAGTTGACTTGACTAGTTGCTTACATCCCTACCCTGCAGCAAGTGGAAGGCTGCTCCAGCCCTTCCAGGTGCCTGTGAGAGCCCTGTGGGCTGAGAACTGCTCCAGTCAGGCTAGAGCGATCCTCCACCTGGGATCCCGCTTAGTTGGCTAACTAGCTAAACATTAGGTTAACCTAACATTTAATCGTTTAACTGATTAATCGGGATTTTTCATACCTAACCTGGATGTATGGAGAGTAATGTGGGTTTACAATTTTACTTTCCCACTCTCCCGCCTCCTTCTAGCTATCAAGTGACAGCAGGAGACAAACTGCCCTTTGGAGCAGGTTGTTCAACTTGGGGCAGCTCTAGCTTGTGCCCATGAATAAGTCTCTTGCTGACTAGGCTTACCATAATAGATTGCACTCTGGCCTTGTCCTCATTCACCTCAAACCTGCCCTAGAATGCCCCCTATGCCACGTTAGCTAGGAAAGACTGTTGTAGGGTTTTCTATGCCGGGATTCCCTTTCACTAGGGAAATCCTGAGCTGCTGCCATTATAGAATCATAGAACTCTAGAACTGGAAGGGGCCCTTGAGAGGTCATTGAGTCCAGTCCCCTGCCCTCACAGCAGGACCCAGTACTGTCTCGACCATCCCTGATAGTTGTCTGTTTAACCTGCTCTTAAATATCTCCTGAGATGGAGATTCCACAACATCCCTAGGCAATTTATTCCAATGTTTAACCACCCTGACAGGTAGGAAGTTTTTCTTAATGTCCAACCTAAACCTCCCTTGCTGCGATGTAAGCCCATGGTTTCTTGTCCTATCCTCAGAGGCCAAGAAGAACAATTTTTCTCCCTTCTCCTTGTGATACCCTTTTAGACACCTGAAGACCGCTATCATGTCCCCTCTCAGTCTTCTCGTTTCCAAACTAAACAAGCCCATTTCTTTCAGTCTTCCTTCATAGATCATGTTCTCTAGACCTTTAATCATTCTTATTGCTCTTCTCTGGACCTTCTCCAATTTCTCCACATCTTTCCCGAAATGTGGTGCCCAGAACTGGACACAGTACTCTAATTGAGGCCTGATCAGCACAGATTAGAGCAGAAGAATGACTTTTTCTGTCTTGCTCACAACACTCCTGTTAATGCATCCCAGAATCGTGTTTGCTTTTTTTTACAACAGCATCACACTATTGACTCATATTTAGCTTGTGGTCCACCATGACCCCAGATCACTTTC
Organism: Pelodiscus sinensis; assembly: GCF_049634645.1. NCBI lineage: Eukaryota > Metazoa > Chordata > Testudines > Trionychidae > Pelodiscus > Pelodiscus sinensis. Next base: position 3,341,614 of record NC_134731.1, on the reverse strand, counting down.
AGCAGTACTCCTTTCTAGACAGTCACTTCCCATTCTGTTTGTGTGAAACCGATCCTTCCCAAGTGGAGTACTTTGCATTTGTCCTTATTAAACTTCATTCTATTTACCTCAGACCATTTCTCCAGATCATTTTGAATTATGGAACTTTATGTTCATGTTGCATCACTAGAGTGATGCAAAAGAGAGTCAAGAAGGATTGAAGATTTGGCCTTTGGTCACTGACGGTGAATAGGATACATTTCTTTGCTTATGAGCTGGTTGATAGAGTTGTTGAGGGTTATTTTGCATGTTCAGAGTTAATGTTCATTGCATTTTAAATAGAATGGAAATATGTAAAAAGACCCAGTTAGAAGAAATGCTTTTGCTTAGATTAATGACTCCTAGACCTCCCATTGATTGTAAACTCTGAATTGCATCTTTTGCCTGTTCTATATTGTGCTGAATGTGGTAATATATTTCACAATATCTTGAGCTGCAAATACAGGAAACGGATACCCCAGAGGCAACCCCCTCAAAAAAAAAACCCATAATGTCACTTGTGATTTGGGTTCATGAAGGTAAATTGGGGGGGGGGGGTGTTATTCTGTTGCATGTTTCATGGTATTGTCATTGAATTTGGTTAAGAATTGCTGGTGATGTGTCTTTAGTAGCAAACATTTAGCTTCTAAAAGATTAAAAATCTTACATTCTGATATTTGTATTTTAAAACCTGTTTGAAACACCAAATTTCAATGGTTGCCGGAGGATCTTCAAAAATGGAGAAGTTGTGTGGTAACTGGACAGTTTAAAGCCCTCTGTATGTTGAGTTCTGATACTTCAATGGATAATATTCTGTATTCATGATGTAGCATTGGGGAAGTAAAACTTTCTTTTCAGTCATGTCTAAAACAATGTTTTAAAAAGTATACTGTTAATGAGAATATCTGCACTGCATCTTTGCAACTGTTTCCCATGTGATTGTTGCAGCTAATCTCTCCTGAACAACTGGAGCTAGATATTAATGTCATGCCATTTGCAAGTTGTGATCCCAAGCTTTCCGATAGCACAGAGCTTTCGTTTATCATAATCTCTGCGTTTAATTCTGTGTCAAACTTTTAGTTAACAAAGCTCTTCTGGCACTTTTCCAGGACTGAGCATATGGAGTCCTGGACCTATAACAGGTCTAATTTAGTCCCTGTAGTTGTCTGCCAGTGTGTAGCTGCAATCATTTTCTCCTAGATAGGTTTGAATATAGTCACTGAGAATGAATGTGAATTTCACTCTCGTTATTTCCTTTATATTACCGCCAATTCAGGCCACCTTTCTTTTGGCTCCAAATTAGTTTGCAGTTTCTGTTATGACTGTGAACAGTGGATTTTGTGATTACACTTTGCCAATATATATTTTTTTGGAGATCCAAAAATAATTTGTTAAACCTTACATTTAAGACTTAACTGTTGGCTTGAAGCAGGGCTGTGGTAATCTGGTCTTGATTTGCAAGAATTATTCAGAAACCATGATTTCTTAATCATATGTGATGTACCTTTTGAATTTTCATTCTTGCTTACATGTCAGGATTATTTTTCATTTAGGAGTTTGCAGTTCCCGATTATCGTTCTCCTCATCTGGAAGTCACTCAGGCAACCCAGCTCTTACAGCAGCAGCAGCAGCAGCAACTTCGTCGACGGCCTTCCTTGCTTTCTGAGTTCCATCCTGGCTCTGACAGGTAAGGGCATTCTTTATTTCTTTTAGATACAAGTGAAATCAGTTGTGATTTGATCCAAACTTTATAAAAAGGTATATATTAATCATTAAAAAGTCTGCTTCCACAGTTTTTGATTAAGGACTTGGGTTTATAAAACACAGGGTTCTCCAGTAACTAACAGTGTTAGTGTTAGTTGTAATGGTATTTGACAATATTTTATAATAGTCTTTTTTAAAACCAGTTTTAAAACTTGCCAGCCCACTTGGTTTAAATAAGATGTTTGTTTTCCGAGTTAGGAAATGACACTTGTGCTTCACTTCCCTTCTCCTCTCCCAACAACTTTCTTAGCAAGCAACTGAGAACCCTCATGCACATCAAACTTGTTGTTTAGAAATATTTTGGCCATATGTGTGTAATGTTTGTTTTTTTGAGATACAGTGACAAGTGATGTTATACAGCACAATTAAAGCATCATCACAGTGTGAATATTATCCATCATGTTTCCTAGATTTCACTGGGATAAAATTCATACACTTGAATATTCAGCAGAGGGTATTTGTCTGTCTAGGTAAGTAAGAAGCAGCAGAGCTAGTTGGGTGGTTTCATTTGTCATAACAGTATACAATATGTAAATGTGGTGCAAAAGTGCAAGCAGTTGGTGATTTTTTTAAATGAAAGAATAAAACAGTTTAATCACTTGAGAGTTCAGAGTTAAATGTTCTTGGAACTGTTTTTCAAGTTTGTTCATTAAACCAGTCCTGCTTTTGTATGGTAAATGGATATGACTGCTGTCCTGGCTCCAGCATGTGAATAGTGAAGAGCTATAGTTGGCTGTTAGTCATGAGAACTGGTGTCCTTTTTTTTTTTTTTTTTAATAAAATTGGTTTGTGTTAAATCAACTAAATATGCTTTGTGTGGATGTAACTTAAATTGGTAAATGCCAGCTAAATACTGATTAACATTTATTAAACAATTGTATTTAACTGGATATACAAGTAAGCAATGTGCAGTGTGCTTTGAATATCAAACTTGGAAATAATCATAAAGATTAATTCAGCCACAGATCTGAATGAGATTTTAATAATCTGAATACATTTTAGATACTGGGAGTGCCTAACAGTATGTAGGGGGAAGTTAAGTATTGTGATTGTTTTGCTTATTTATTGGTATATCACATTCTGATGCACAGAGTTATCATAGTCCTTGCAGTGAGATGAATCTGTACTCCTTCTGCCTTGTTCTTTATGCTACTTAAAATGTAGTGTTGTTGCTCATGGCTCACTCTGATCACCGATCAGAAGTGGTATATGATGATCATTACTCGAGTGATATTTAGTATTTAAAATAAATGAATAGTTCTATGAAGCTGAATGCTAAATTGGAATATTCTCAGAAATAATTCCCAGATACTGGGACTGAGATAAATTTGTCTTCATCTTGCATTTTACAAAGAAGATAGCTGGGTTTGGTTTAGTAACATCTTAAGTACCAGAGTGATTTGATAACCTAACAGCAGGTAATAAGACAAAAAACTGCTGTAAAGAGCTCTTTCACTAGTGTTGGCAAAATACAGGAAGCTACTGTCCTCTCTTTGAAAAATCTTCTAAGAAGGTGTTGAAGCATGTTATCTTATTGACATCCTGTGTAATTCACTGCAAAGAAGCTATGAAAAAATGAGTAGGAAGAGTCACCAAATGACTTCCCAGCCCCCAAAATAGATGATAGTGCTCTACTGACAAGTATTTGAATTTGAGTCTGATGCAAACCCAGTTCCAAGTAACTTAATTTACTAATTTAGATACTACTTATGTGTACTTAAAATTTCTTCAGAAATGTTGCATAATTCTATGGAATGCAATACTAAACTTAATGATGTGAAGTCTTTTGAATGCTCTTTCTTGAGCCATATCTTTTTTCTGAAATACTTGTTGTAATGACATAAGTATTTGTCATTTTGTGGCCTCCTGTCAAGTGATGGGCATTTAAATGGTATCTTTGTGGGGTTCAACTCACTTTTAGGCAAAATTCATTTTAAAAATAAAAGCCAATGTTCTGTAACATACCACTTTAAGCTTTTGCCCTTTTCACCATCTAGGAAGAGTTAGTGACACACTCTTCCTGATAGACTTGAAAAGGAATACAACCACCAAATAATGCCCTATATAGAGTTTTTGGTATAGATGTATATTTTTCATTTAAATATTTTTACAATCTCTTTTTTTTTTAAATGTTCTTTAGGCCTCAGGAAAGGAGAACTGGTTATGAACAGCAATTTCACCCTGGTCCATCACAGACTGATCACGATGCATTGGAATCTAAGCGACCACGTCTTGAACAAGTTTCAGATTCCCATTTTCAGCGTGTTAGTGCTGCTACTGTCCTGCCTTTAGTACATCCTCTACAGGAGGGATTGCGATCTGCAGATATTAAGAAGGTAAACACAGTGTTTGTTGTAATACTGAAGGTCTGTCTTGCTTGTTGTGTTTTGAAAATTGATTGGGTGATTATTTTAAAGATTGTTGTGGATGAAAATAGTATTAACTTAAAAATTGTATCAACAAACCATTTCTGTGGTGAGTATTTGGATATTGACTGCTCACTAAGTAGAAACCTGTTTTGTTCACGGAGCATAATGTCAAGTTATAGTAGTATGTTGTGACAAAGTGGGGATTTTATTCACCTTATGTTGTTTGTGAGTGCTGCTATCATATAGTAACCTTGTGTGTGTCTGTTTCCCTGGGCAGTGCACCACTGCCAAGATGGTGATGGGAATTTTGTGTGATAGTCTCCCCAGGAATGCAGTGGCTGATGCCCATTGTAACCAGAGCCTAAGAGCGGGTGCGACCAAGTGATGCCTTTTGCCTGGGAAGCAGGACAAAGGTTGGAGGGCTGGGACCAGGAGCTTGGGAGTGAGTCGGTCTCTGTTGGCTTGGGAGGGTCCCTGGCTCTGGGCCCCTCCCCCAAAGATGGATTGCACTGACTGCTTCTGGTTACTGCACTGACAAGTCTGTTCTACACTATTTCCCTGTTGCCTAATAAACCTTCTGTTCTGCTCCTGGCTGAGTGTCACATCTGACTGCGGATGGGGGTGCAGGATTGGTGACTCCCTCACACCTTGGTGACATATGTTCACTAGCTATGTTTTGGAGTAGTAAAAAACCATCCTAGTAAGTTGCATAATATGCTTGAAAGTTTCCTTGTTTTTAGTACAGAATGTTGGAACACTCAACTTATAGCTGACACTCAGGTTTAATTTTTTTTTAATTGCTTCAGCTATCCTATCTGTAGGCTTCTGTTGGAAAAGTATTAGTGTAGCGATCTCTCCTCTACTCCTAAACTGCCAGCAGATGGTTACAGAACAGCTGAAATGTCATCTAGGAGTTGCAGAGAACCCCTGATTTTTTGTTGATTTTAAATGAATTGTTGGGATGCAACATCTTTCAGGATCAGGCCCAAAGTATTCTTTAATTTTCCCTCTGCAAACCTCCAAAATACATCCTTGTATTTGGAAATATAATAGGCCTAGAATGTAGTCAGTTTATTTAAATGAAAAATGTTACCCTTTTGTGACTTTTTGCATGGGAGACTGAGAGGCAGAGTTGCCCACTGATTATGGGGTTGGGGCTCAGGACGCCTAGGCTTTATTTCTGGCTTTGCCGCTATTTGGCAATTCACTTAAACCTCTCTCTGCCTCTGATTCCCCTCCCACTGAATGTCATATCAGCTTGGATTCTTCACGGTTATGCGCTGTGGGCTCTGCAATATAAAGCTTTTACTGCAGAGCCTGCAGCTCAGCAGACTCCTCCGTAGCGGGACAAACCGTCCTGAGTCCTGGCCCTGCTCTCATGAAGCCAGTTGCTCTGTGGGCCCTACACTACAAGCTTTATACTGTACTGCAAAGCCTGTAGCACCGGGTGGGATCCAGTGCATGCTGGAAGCTGGCTTTTAAGCCAGCTCCCAAAGTGCACTGTTTCCCACCTGCAACCCTGCTCCCAGGGAGCCGGTATGTAACCGTTACAGGCAACCAATGAATTCGTGCTTATTGGTTAACTGTTTCAGTGGTTACACAATTACACCCCAACTGCATACTATCATAATGCAAATAATACATAATATAAACATATTACTTGAACAATCTTAGGTTTTCGTTCCCCTCTTTCACAGTGGAAATAAATCTTTGCATCAATGAAGAATAACATATTTTCATAATAGATAATCTGCCTTTCCCTGTAGGAGTAAGAGTTCCCTTTTTGCAAAAAGTATTGTGAGAAAACGTGACTACTGAGATTTTAACTCCTGACACTCAAACTGTGTTTAGAAGAGAACAACATTTTGTGCTAGCTAGAGCAAGGAATTGTAAATCAGGTTACAGGAGTTCTGCGTCTGACTGTGCCAATGACTTGCTTAGATCTACACAAGTTATTTAACTTTTGTGCCTAAATTTTTCCCTCTATACCAAGCTACCTACTGGATGTTATAGGTTTTTTTAATCCCTAGCTGAAAGGTTGTATAAAATATAAATAGGTGAAACATTTATCTACATTGAGCATGAATTGTAATTAGTGGCCAAGAGTCTAAAATGTGTGTGCCTAAAGTTGTCTGGTCTACACGCACACATTGCACTGACTAAATCTGTTTCTAAATTAGTCTAGTTAAACTTATGTAGCTCTCCTTTGTAGATTCTCTTAAATCAGAAAAAAGTTGGATACATCTGTTGTAGAAACTTGAGTTAAGCTGTTGCAATTTGTGTGTATATCGACTAACCTGATGTTTCCTAAATGTGTACTTAAGCACTTAAAATGTGGACTGCATTTTTAATGTTGGCTTCAATGGAATATGCTTGGGTGCTCAGCATTTCAGAAAATGAGGCAATTCATTTTTTATTAGGTGCCTAAGTATGGATTCAATAGTGAATAGGTGGTACCCATTCTTTAACAAATATTGGATAGTGTATTTTTATACTGCCTTTGTTTGTCTTTTCATATTCTAAATACAGCATCTTTTTGAGAGCTAAAGTAAAATTATATTACCATGATCTTAATATCTTACTCTTTTGCATTATAAAAACAAGCTCTAAGGGGGCATTGGAGAAGCCAATCAGATAGGTGCAGTGTTACGTTTTCATTGTGAATAACTTTTATCCATGTAGCTTACTGAAATTCACCATCTCAATCTTGTACACGTTTTAAGGTAGCACCAGGAAATATAGAACTAAAGCAATTTGTTTCAGTGAGATTGGTTTGGGTGAGGCATATGTTTTCCAAGTTAGTCATTGGTGCATTCATGTCTGTCTTTAAACAAACTCTTCACAGGCATTCACATTAAAGAGTAGACCTCTGAAGACATAAGGCCCCATTTGGGACATTTTCTACTTGTAAATAGAAATTAAATTGTTAATGATGGATTTTAAAAGGATGAAATTGTGATCTCTTTATTGATTCTAAGGCTGCATGAAAAAAATAATAGGAAAACATGAGCACTTTTAGGAACTTAAATTAAACTTCCAGATTATCGTTGTTAAAGTGATTCAATCTAGGTAGTAGAATAGATGGCTGAAAGCTCTGGTCAATTTTATTTTAATTTATAATTGGAAAACTTTTTGTGTCTTACATAATACTTAGATAAATTATTTACATTGCAATCTCCAAATGTAGGTCTCGAATCTTAATATCAAATTGTTCCTTGTTTATTTAAGGAACCAGCTTTTGGAAGCAAGCATGAAGGGCCATCTTCTCCAATCGCTGGCCAGTCCTGTGGAGAGGACCAGAATGCATCACCTTCAAAACTGTCAAAAGAAGAGTTGATACAAAGCATGGATCGTGTAGATCGAGAAATTGCAAAAGTGGAACAGCAGATCCTTAAACTGAAGAAAAAGCAAGTAAGTCAGCTGCAAAGAACACCATAACAATGCTATTTTTATTTTCATTTGGCAGACCACAAAATTCAAATTTTTTCAAAAATAAACCAAACTGCTTTGTCACAACATAAGTCAAAATTCTTGTTCTGCAAGCAGTTTACATAGTACAAACTTCTAAATGGGTTAGATATAATAATCTAGTGCAGAGGTTCCCAAGCAGGTATCACCTCCCGGATCTATCAGCTGCCCACACAATCCTTTCCAGATCTATGTTTACTCTCCTCATCACTGATTTTTTTCTTCTTCTTCTTAGCGCTCTCTCTTTAGCCATCTGTCCATAGTTCTTATTCCAGCTTGTTAGACCTTAGATTAGACCACATAGAACTTGACTGGCCTCCTTATAATATTTACTGATACATTAGACCTTCTGGTCTGCCACTGTCACTTCCTTGGGTATAAAATACATGACTGCTTCTTTGAGTGATGTCCCCATAGGTGCTCCACTGTTGGTGTCAGGTTGTCCCAGTGCTGCAGATCAGAGTTTTTAGGGAGTGTTGCCTCCTCTTAAAAGCTTGAAATGTTGTGTTCCTTTAATATGTTGGTTGAAAGTTAAATATTTTTATGGGTAAACTACAATGCAGCAGCGTGCATTTAATTGACTCAAACCTGTCATTCTGACAGACATGTGGTACCTCAAAAAGGTTATTTAATTTACAAATATTAGTATAAAAATCCTGTCTTGTTGCCACTTCTGTTGGCATTAAACCTAGTTCATTCATACCTTGCAGATTAAAGGATGAAATGACAGGCACAGCAAACTGTTGATCAGATGCATGTTTTATCTCTGGTGACTAATTACTGGCTAGGGTAACATGGTGCGGATGGCTGATTTTGCTTTCTCTTGTCTCTTAGCAACAACTTGAAGAAGAAGCTGCTAAACCTCCAGAGCCAGAGAGGCCTGTCTCCCCTCCTCCAGTGGAACAGAAACACCGCAGTATTGTCCAAATTATTTATGATGAAAACCGGGTAAGTTTGCTTCTTGGTCTGGTTGGCTGAGTATGATTGCATATATCTACACATGGCGCTAATGTTCCTCCATTGTGTGTGTGTGTGTGTGTGTGTGTGTGTGTGTGTGTGTGTGTGTGTGCGTGTGTTCAGTCTTTTATATATGTTGCAGTCTTTTCATATTTTAACTCTTTTAATTATTTTTCAATCTTTTTCAACTTTTTTAATGACCAATCCTTGCATGAGATTTTCATTCCAAATCCCAGAATATTTTGAGCCATGAAGATGTTTGGTAAACAGAAGCAATGAAAACGAGTCTGTATGACCCCCATGTCTGAATTTATGCTTTGATAACATTTTAGATGTGCTTAGGTAACATTTTTGCCTCTTGGCTTTCCTACGTCAGGGGTCGGCAGTCTTTGACTCTTAACTCATCAGGGTAATACACTGGCGGACTGAGACGTTTTGCTGATGTGAACTATCTGTAGGCACAATTTGCTATTCTTGACCAATGGGATCTGCAGGAAATCCTACTACACGATCCTAGATTACGTATTGCAGAAGTGCCTGATTATCCTATTAAGGAAAATGTCTTCCCCTCATTTTTACAGCAAACAGGGATCTAGTTTAGGATTCACTACTTATTGTCTAAAAAGCCCTATATAAATGAATTATTTAATGGATATAAGCTCTAAACAAGCAGTAAGCATGCTTTTTTAGTTGATAAATGGTATTTTTTCTTAACCAACTAGCCCTGAAGACTTTTTCTAAATTAATCTCATGCTTATTATGAGATTGCCTCAAATAATCGAATCCCATGAAGCACAGCGCACAAAAATGAAACGACTGAAGAAATTTACCAAAACAGTGGGCAGTGTTTGGGGATTGAATGGAAAAATTTAGCTTAATGTTTGTTACAAATGTTTGCTTCTGTTAACAGCATTTTGAGATGACTGTTCTCTATCATATGTTGCATATCTGCCAGTAGATGAGGAAACATTGTGGTGTTGGGCATTTAGTCCCCCTTTGAATGTTCTTGTTCCTAAATTGATCCTTGCATTTCAAAACTGGCTCATGGTATAAGAAATGCTGAATTTAAAATATAAAGCAATTTTAAAATAGATATTTGACTCAGCAAGGCCAGGATCTAATTTCATTGTATGTCTTGTACAATCCTAAGCATAGTGATGGTGCATGACTTGGCATGCATTTTTCAGAGTGCAGATATAACTAAGTTATTTCTGTTGCTTACTACACAACTATTGTGACATTTGCGTATGCAATACTTGTTTGGTTCTCTCTTTCCAACAGCTATGCAAGAAGGTAGTCCCCCTTAATAGCATCGTGGCTAGAGGGTGGATGTTGTAAGGGTATAACTCTTGATTTCAATGCTTAGCTGTACTTAGAGAATTTCACTCAACTAAGAGGGATAAAGTTCAGTCCCAAGATATTTTGAGACTAAACAAACCATTTTTACCAGAGTAATTTTATAACATTCTCCTGATATGTAATTACTTTGCACAGCTGTGGATTCCAAAATATTTGTCATTTTTCTGAGTTGAGAATAGTACATGTAGGAAAGTAGTAGAATTTAGCAGAGCACACTTTCTAAAAATAATTTGTTTTTTTTGTTTGTTTAATTTTTTTACTGGTATGTGTAGTCCTTTGAAGAGCTTGTAGAACTGATAACTTGTAGAGAGGAAGGATCTTAAAATAAGCATATTGCAAAGTCTCATAGTTGGTTTGCTAAAGAAAGGGTTCAGAAGGATGGTGTATTTAAATGGATTTGTGGAAGTTGGATAAATAACCCAGCTCTGTTCCCTTAGGAACAAGACTTTTTTTTTATTATTTTTTTTTTATTTTTTAAACACTACATTTCACTACATATTAGCCTAACACATCTACTCTCAGTGCTTGGTGAAAGGACAAAAAACTAAGACACATATTGAACATAGGGGTTGGTGAAGGTTTTTTTTTTTTTTGTATATTTGCTCCTTGCCTTTTCTGTAATGGCTGCCTTAGCCCAGCCTTTCTAAATCATGCTTCTCTGCTGTTAAGCGCATTTCTTCTTCCCCTATCCTGACAGATATTTGCAGTCTGTCCTACTGTGTGATAGTTGCTTTCCAAATGCCTGAGAAGGACAGTTCCTGCTCAGATGAACTCACAGCTTGAAGTCAGACAAGTAGACAGAGGTCTGGGGAATAACCACAGACAATTTATAAGTGTTAACGTGATTCACTATAGACAAGGTGAATGAGGTCGTATCTTTTATTGGACCAACTTCTGTTGGCGAGAGAGACAAGCTTTTGAGTTTCATATATTCTCTTTAAGCAATATGGGCATAAGCAGGTTGTGAATGGAGGGCTGTTGTCTTTGCCGATGACCTTAGGACAGGACATTAATGATAGTTTTGACAGTCCAATTTGCATTATTACTGAATAAAACTGCATTAATATTTAGACTATACAAAACCATGTCGTTCACAGAAAAAGGCAGAAGAAGCTCATAAAATTTTTGAAGGTCTTGGTCCAAAAGTTGAACTGGTAAGTTCCTTTCCCCTAAGAAGAACAGATATAAGAAAGTGGGGTTGCATAGCTTCAGCTTCGGTTTAAAAAAAGACCACAATTTTTCCTTAATATAATTGACTTTATGTATGGTCACAAGGGCTCATATGCCTGTCCATTTACGTAACTAAGGATTCTTTGTTTCAAATCATTAAATGATTGGCACAGGCTAGGGAAGACAATATTGTTATAATGTGCCAAAAATTGAAAGTGGCTGATGTACTGTAACTTTTATAGGGATTAATAGCCCAAGCCTCTGTAGTGATATGAGCAGTCTGTTGGATATTACTTAAAGCACATATTTTTCAAGACTTGCCAGATTTTCAGCCAATTCACTAAAGAACTTGAGTACATACACACCTTTATCCTGATTCTTGCAAAACATGTAAATATGTGCTTACCCTTAAAATGCCTGAGCAATCCTATTGATTTCAGTGGGACTTAAGCACATGCACATATACACTGCTAAATCAAGGTCTTGGTGATTTGACTGGCGTAGTTTTAGAACTGTTTGTAAGCAAATATGAATAAACTTGAAATAGAAGTGTGTTAATATATTTGAGTCCGCTCTATTCAAAAGTGACATTCAGGGGAGTAGAGGACCTTCTGGGAGATGCTGAGCATCTTCAACTCCTATTCATTTTAGGTTGCTGCATCTCAGTTTGCCAAATATTATTGCTTTACCATATTGTGTATTTGTAGAATTAAACGCAAGTTCTATGTTCTTAATGTATATGCCAATCCATTTTGTAGCCACTTTACAACCAACCATCTGATACAAAGGTTTACCATGAAAACATCAAAACGTAAGTACCAAACCTCTTGTAATCTTGCTGTTTTAAAAGAGCCTGGAGTCAAACATCCTAGTTTTACATAAACAATACATGACTACTTGGTAACAAAGAGAATACTGGAATTTCAAAATCTCATTTGCTTTTTATGATTTAGGAAACATTTTCCTTTTCAATTATTTTAGTTAATTCAGTGAAAATAGACAATTACTAGCACATTCAGTTTTCAGGGTTTTTTTGCATACTAAACATTCCTGCAACACCAGCGTTGCAAATATTGCAAGAGACTAAAAACACTTTTCCGCTGAAACTTTAAAAAAAAAAACAAACATTTCTGTTTGTCTTAGCTTTTAGAAAAGCTTTTCCCCAAAACTAAAATTCAGGCCTGATTTGACCTAAATGTCTTTGTCCTTCTCCTTGAACACTGTGTTCAAGAAGCCTTTTAAATGTTGCCACTGTTAAGAGTCAGATGAGTCCTGTTTTGTGCAGACGATAATATGTTCTTTATCTGTGACAGGCTCTGAATTGTCACTGCATTCTTTACTTCTCCGTTACTTGTGACTTAGGACAAACTAAATTCAGCTGTATGAAGTAGATTGCTATGTCTGTGGGTAGAAAGTGTGGATTTTAAGAATTAACATTCATTAATTTATCTTTTTTGTGAAAAGAGTAATAGTCTTATGCTTTGTGATCCAGTAAGGAACTGAAGGAGTACCATTTAAGGTGGCTAAATCATTCTTTAGCATGATTTACAATCTTAAGCTTTATGCCCAGTCGGTATTGAGCTCTTCTCTCTATACCCTACAGATATTATGGTGAGCAGGCTGTGAAGAAAGAAAATGTTGATACAGTGGTGCTTCCATGCTACTGGAAGGCAGCATTACCTTCTTTCTTCCCTACAAAATGTTATAGCTGATATAGGGAAGCATTTCAGAAACTTGTGTGGTATATCAAAACGATTAAGGCTTTAGCTCTGTTTCCAGTCATAGTTTGGAATACCTAAGTGCCTTTCAGTTTATAATAGAACAATCTGGCCAGTATACAATTCCTCTGTTTCTAGACTATCTGCCTGTAGGATTTCAGAGGGTGCACATTGCTTTCAATTTCTACCTGTTTTTCAGGACAACCAACTGTTTGTTTGTAAAAGATTTAGTATTATCTTGTAATACTTCTAACAAGATACCCCTCATGACCTAGGAAACTCAAGGAGAATAATTTTCCATGATTTTTGTAGCCACTCGTAATTCTAAGACTAAGCTGAAATCTACAATTGCTGACCTGGCTCATTAGATTGTGCAAGTGATACTGTTAGCTAATACTAGACACATTCCCCTCTTCTCCCCCCCAAAAATTACTCTTTTCTAGCAGCATTTTTTTTGGAAGGACACTTGCCTACTGATAAACGGCATTGATATTTGTACAAATAATGAATATATTTGATGCTAGGGTACCTGAAGTTATGTATAATGGCTTGTATATGATGGGTATATCAGTGTTTTCTGCTGAATTGTTGAATGGTCTGGTGAATTAAGAAAAGGTGCTGTTTGCATTGAGGAGAGGATGGTGTCCACGAAATATTTTGTAAGTGTTTAGGAAACTTAAACCTCTTGAGTGACTTTCCATGGATGGCATCAATATCAAATACACCTTGTTGGTATCTCCTTTTTAATCGTGATTAGGTGTTTTTTATCTAAAAGATTAACTCTAGAGTTATTTTTGGAGGAATTCTATAGACCATGCTATATAGAGGTCAGACCGCATGATCAATTTGTGTGTCTGGTTTTAGCTTATGTATTTTTAAGACTTTGTTTAAGCTGTAACCTGTATCAGCTTTTTCAGAGGGCCTAGTTATAAAAGTCAGTTGTGAAATTTTTGCGACAACCCTAACTTCAGCTGTACAGGTTGAACCTCTCTAATCTGGCACCCCCAGGACCTGAATGGTGCTGAACCATAGGAGGTTAGTATCGTCTCACAGCATTAGCAACACTTCGGCTTACTGGGTTCTCAGAAGACATTGGTTAATTAGAGCTAAATGACAGCACAGAACACTGGGCTGGTGACTGTAAACAAATGTGAAACTTTGCCACGCTCCTGAGTGGAGATCCCGCTAATTAAAATTGTGCCAGGCCGCGGATGTTGCTGGACTAGAGAGGTTTAACCTGTAATAGTAGTACTGCCAGAATAAATCTTGTTGATAAAATGTGCCTTCATAGGACTCTCTCTGGAAGGTAAATCTTTTTTGCATATGTGACTGATTAGTAGTCCTTGATATTTACTTTGCAGAAAATTTGCATTTACTATGTGGAGAATTCTAAAAAGAAGCCACCTCTGGTACAGTTTAGCTCTTATATTTTAATAATTTAAAAAATCCCATTTCCTAATCAGCCTTAGCAACATTTCCCAATTTGCTGTACATGCTGGTGTATGTTAAGCTAATGGAAGATTTTATATTGAATTAAGAATGCTTTGGAAGAGAACACATTAAACTGAAATACTAAGTTTCTCTTCTAACTAGCATATTTTCTTGAAATACCAAGTGGAAAACAACTTTCTATTTCAATTTCAACACTATTTAATACATGAAGGAGGAAATTGAAGAATATATCTGCAGATGTAAAAGAAAACCAAACAAACCCTCAGTGAGTTTGGAACTTGCATATGGCCATGAGTAGGCTGGTGAATTTTTCATCATATCGATATCTTTAAATGCAGAAGATCTCTACAAAAGGTAGATTAATAATACTCTTAAGCCTCCAAACTCTGCACAGCTGCTTCCCCTGAGGCTTTTCCCGACACTCCCATGGGTGGTGTCTGGAAGCAGTGGGGAGCACGGAACTACATGTGCCCTCTGGTTGTGGGATGGCAGGTAAGTACCCTGCCTCTGCCCCCTCATGCTGAGGCCCAGCAGCATCCTCCCAGGTCCAGCAAAATCTTTAATCCAATATACCCTGTTTCCCAGTGTTGCCAGATTAAAGAGATCCATGTGTAGTAATAAACTCTGTACAAGGGACACTGAATTTATAGGAATAATATATTACAAATTAACATGACAGTCCCACAGCTTAATTAACTTTGTATACCAATTCCAAATCCTAATGACATAGCTGATTGCATGTACTTGTAAACGTATACCCTTGAGTGAATGAGTTGCAAAGACACATCCTCAGCACTTTGCCTATGATTAGTCCCAGCCTGTCCATGTGTTGAGGAGAATTCCAGGTTTACATAGATTGGTAGGGATTCTCTTAGTCTCTTGGCCAATTCCTCCCCCTTCAGGGATATCTTCTGTTGTATATGATAGGATTTTAGTTTCATGGCTTTTTTCTCTGTAATATCAAACATCTTCTGAGGTGCAAACACGAAGAAGAAATGCTAACTGAAACAATCAACCATCTGTAATATTTGTCAACTTCTTGTGAATATTTTCAATAACTTTTGAAGCTCTCTCATGTTGCTCATGTCTGTGGTTAAAATGTAACTTTTAAACTCTTTTCCAATTCTTTTGTTTTCTAGAAACCAAGTGATGAGGAAAAAGCTGATTTTGTTTTTTAAGAGAAGAAATCATGCAAGGAAACAAAGGGTAATGCTTCAATATCTTTGTGGAAGTCAGAGTATTGACACGTGGTGTCCACTTGGGCATGTTGACTCAAATGCTTGTTTGCATTTATGCACAAAAATAAGTTTTGTATAAATCTGCACATTCCAGGTTAATGGTAGTATTCTTTGCATATTTGTGTTCACCAATCAGCTATGTCAGAAATCTTAGTGGCTTCAAGAATATGCATGTAGACCAAAGTGGAAGGACAGCATTTGTACTCAGCAACTTTGTGCATAAATGAAATTTTTTTCTGTTCATGTTACTTTGCTTTTTTATACTGCTGTTAGAAAGTGAGTTAATATGTTGGAAACCTTTATTTCTGTTGTAGAAGATTTATTTCATAATGTGTTAGGCAGAGAAAATTATTACTAATGTAGCACTTTCTTAATAAATACTAGACAGCTCATAGGTGAACAATGTAAAATAGTCACTGTATCTTAACCTGCAGTGATTTCAAAATTGAACAACGTACTTCAGTGTTAATTATTAAATGATATCCTCCTTAATGTAAACTTAAAGGGATACAGGCAAGTTAAAATATATTTGTAAAATGAACTTCTGTGCCAATGGTGTTAGTAAAATCTGAGATCGTTAAAACTTCTTGCCTATTTCAGTCTCTGCCTTTTATGCTGTTTCTCTACTTTTGGCATTTAATATTGTTTGAGTAATGAAAATAAGCTGACCAACTTTGCTTTCTCATTCTCAGGTTATAGCAGAAAATAACCAGGTGTTGGATTGCAAACATTACAGAGAATTTTTTTAATTCAGATAATTCTCTTAACAGAATTTTGCTGCTTTTATAAAAACCCTTTTGGATGAAAACCTTAATTTTATTTCTAAATTATTTGTTAGTACCCTCTCAATCCAGATGAACTTGGAAATTAATGTGAATCAAAATTCCTATTGATCTGATTGGGAAACCAATTAATAAAATGACTGGATGATAAAGCTTAGAAGTTCATTTTAAAATAAATGATATTTTTTTGGTAATTTTCTGTGAAATAGAAACAAGTAATCCCAATTTTGAATTCCTAAAAAAAATTGCTTAAGATCAGTTCCCAGTGGCTTACTGTAATTACTGTGATAGGTCTCTTCACAGACTCCATTCCCTGTATAGTAACTACTGATGGTAAGAGGGCATTAGTCGAAGGCATTTTTACTTCAGTGTGTGTATGTTATGTGCCAATAGTATTATCAGAGCGCTGGTTTGCAAATTCCATTAGAGGGAGTGAGAGCCTTTTTGGCCTTGTATGATGTTTGAAACAGTACTTATATAAAAAGTTAAACATCACTTCATCTCCTCCATCTTGGAACCTGTTAGCATTTACAGTATTCATTCATTCATTCATTCATTCATTCAGATGGCTCTAGTTTTCCTTGGGTGGCCATTCCTTATCTAAACACGGTGAGATTGGGGTATATTTCACTTATTCCAATTCCTTTTAGCAGACAACACACAAAAAAGTAGATATGGACCACATCAGTTCCTGAGGAACCTGCAATAACATTTCTCAAATACCACAGAGAGGTGCACAGTAGAAGAACCTAATTAAATGATTGAATCTGCAGGAGGAGTTTTTGGCAGTGATGAAACTACTTCTGACCTCCTTAAAGTTGGGCACATCACCTACAACATAAATAGCCTTTGGCCTAGTAGGAATCTCCTGTGTGCTCTTCTGAACCCACTATCTCTTCTAAGGCAACATATCAGAAATATTGACTGTTTGTTAGTATTCATTTCCCTTTTATTTTTGGAATTTAACAGGAGCAGAAAATCTGTCAACGTTATGATCAACTGATGGAGGCATGGGAGAAGAAAGTAGACAGGATAGAAAACAATCCCCGCAGGAAAGCTAAAGAAAGTAAAACAAGGGAGTACTATGAAAAACAGTTTCCAGAAATCCGAAAACAAAGAGAACAGCAAGAACGATTTCAAAGGTAATATCATACAATCTAAAATAAATAGTCCTCTAAAATACCGTTGTAATTAGTTCCTAATTCTATAAAATGTTTCAGGTAAATGGTGAATCTTTCACATATCTCTAGTATAATATTTTGAAAACTTCTTTTTCAGACTCTGTTTATGGGGTACAGTGAATTGGCAGTTTTTTTGGGGGGAGGAGAGAGTGGGTTTGTAACTGACCTGCCCTTTACTGGTTTCCCCATGTATCATGGCATCAAGTTCAAACTTCCCTTCACTTGTAAGGACCTTGATAAATTCTGCATTTGCCAACAAGGCCAACCACATTAGTTTGTTTGTTGACATCTTTGACTTCTCTACCTTCTTCCACCTTTCCCCTTGTTCCTTGGCATTCCTCACTTCTGCCATGATAACTTCAGGAAACTGGCTAATGGTTGATGGCTAATTTGAAAGCTAGATTGAACAATAAGTGTTTGCATGAGGAAAGCTGTTCACATGCATAAGCATTTGCAGACATGGGCCTTAATTTTATAAATTATGCACAGAGCTTCAGCTTTCCATGGGGAAATTAATTTCAGGCCTAGAAGTCAATTTGTAACTAATATTGTTCTGTCAGATGTCTGTGTCATTCTTTTGTCTCATGACATTTGATGTTCACTAGACTAATGCATACAAAGGACAAAGATTACGTGACTTCTCTTGTAATTAAATTATTTTTATTAAATGACTTGTGTAAAACTTGCCGTAATTTAACTCCTTGCTGTTTAACAGGTATCTGGATTAAGATTAAGAAAAGCTGTATATAGAGGAAAATGTAGGATGAATACAATTCAAGTTCTTTATTTGGAAAACATAAGAGTTGTTCAACAGTACTTGTAGCCAGTGGGTTTTAACTTTTAAAAAATGCTTTAAAATAGAATTAGATCAAGTTTGTTTGCACTTAAGTTCTCTAGGTATATTAAAATAATTTATTAAATTTAGACTTAAATATTCTGGCCCTTAAAGAATTCATCCCATCTTCTCTCCTAAATAGCGTAGTGCACTATTAAATAGTGTAGTGGGTCGCCATTACATTTCAAAAGGGTTGCCAAGTGTCTCTCCAGGTGGCTCTGCTCCCTTTCCTCCCCCCATTTTTTTAAATGTCTTGGGTCACCAAGTCTTCCTGGATTGTCAGAATGCGTCCCCATCTGGAAAAGGTTGGGAACAGCTCGTCTAGTGCTATGACCTCAGAAAAAGCTTGTAGAAGCCAACAGGTCTTACAGTGTTATATTGTTAAGGTCCCCTTCTTTTGGAGTCCAGTGGATCCACGAGAGGACAAGGGAAATCAAATTATTGCTTTAATTAAAGATAAAAATAGAATCCTCTTATCGGCAGAGTTCTATTTTTTGAAAAGATAAATGCTATTTATACTTGGATTGTAAGCTTTTTGGGAGCAGGGACTATCTTTTTGGTTGTGTTTTAGTGTCTAGCACAGCAGTGGGAAACCTAAGCTAGTGAGTAGGCTGCATGAGTGGCCCTTCATCTCAGTGGGGCCACAAGATTGTCACAGCCAAGATGGTCTCCCATGATAAGGTAGTTTTTTCTAGCTGCACGTGCACTTGCGTTTGCCAATTGAACCGAAGCATCACTTTGACTGGATGCAGAGGAGCACATGGTGCTCACAGTTAATGTTGTGTGTAAACAACATGCACCACACTTCATGTGTCTTTGGTTTACATGTGTATCACTTTAGCAATACCAGTAGGGGGAAAACTATGTGGATAGAAACCAGCGGAATCTGCACATGGGCAACAGTAAATAAAATGTCTTCTAGGCCACGCACAGAATCCCAATGGGCCATATGTAGCCATTGGGCTGCAGGGTGAACACCAGTGGTCTAGCATGATGTAATCTCTGACTATGCTTGGGATCTGCAAGTGCTACCTCATTTAAGACCCAGTTAGTATTTGGACCTAAGTTTATAAGTTTGACTGCTTTTATTAATACTTGAATGATGGAAAAGGCCCATTAGATGGTTGTGTTCATCTCACTGTTGGTGAATGGTTATCTGTTCCACATGTTCAAGTGACTTAAAATATTGACCCTGTTAGTCCACTTTCTGGAGATATTAGTGTACTGATTTGTAGTTGAGAGCTTACTGATAGTCTGCAATTTATAATGCCTCTTCCAATTAAAAATTATACTTTTCTCTTTGCTGAGGTAAGCATTGGTAGTAATTTTTTTTGATAACTTAATTGACTAAATCTGTGCAAGGCAAATTTGAACATAAACCCAGGTCTCTTTTTTAAAATAGAAGTTGTTTTGCAGAATGCATTGTTTAAAGACAAAATAGTTTTCATACCACTGCTGTAACACTTAACCGTGCATGTGTGTAGGGTGGAATTTTCAAAAGCATTTGTGTTTGACCTAAGTGCTCAACTGAAGTAATGATTTAAAACTCCTCAGATTCCTGTAGTATTGACACCAGAAATTTTACCAGGTGCCCTCTTTCTGAGCATGAGGTCTCCCAAATCCACACCTAAAATTAGCCATTTAAAAGTGCAGGGTGTAACCTACATTGGGTATTCTCTGATTCTACTCTTTCAGTTACCCGTGTCCCAAATGAGCTATATTTAAACTAATCTGAAATATTTTTTTTCATGTGTAAAATCTCAACATATGGATCTCTTTCAAAAACTAGGGTTGGCCAAAGAGGGGCTGGCCTTTCAGCAACTATTGCTAGAAGTGAACATGAAATTTCAGAAATCATTGATGGACTCTCTGAGCAGGAGGTGAGGCTATTGCTTTGTTTCAGTTTATCAATGCAGCAAATTTTTTGACCATTCTGTTGAGCTATTGATAATCCTCTTAATCATGGTCTGGTCCTTTGCTTTCATGTACCTTCCTTTTAAGGCTTCACCATCCCACCTCTGGTGTGAGATGTGAAACTTTCTTCTGGCATTTAATTTCTCCCTCCTTGTAAGAAACTCCTGAAACCTTTCCTTCTAAAAGGGTTTGTTGTTGTAACAGCTGTTAGTGATGGTACAGTTCCTTCATCCCTTTCAGTTAAGTTGGGATGGCCACAGCTTTCCAAGGAGGAAAAAAAATAAAACTTAGTGAAAGAATTAAGGTGTATGGAGAGGGCTGAATCTGTGTGCTGTATTGCCCATTAGTACCATTTTAATAAGTGACATAGGAACCATAAACATTCATAGAAACTTTGTCTTGTTTTGCCTGTAGAACAACGAAAAACAAATGCGTCAGCTCTCTGTCATTCCTCCCATGATGTTTGATGCAGAACAAAGACGAGTGAAGTTTATTAATATGAATGGTCTGATGGAGGACCCCATGAAGGTGTATAAAGACAGACAGTTCATGAATGTCTGGACAGATCATGAGAAGGAGATATTTAAGGAAAAGTAATTAGTCTTTTATCTTTGTTTTTATTACATTGCAAGTGACAGATGACTGTGTATAATACACACTAGTAACTATTTATTTTCAGCTCACTCTTGTTAAAAACTCATGCCAGCCCAGCTCTCAGATTACTACAGCAGAATGCTGTGTGGCTGAAATATCACACAGCTTTAGATTTGTTTGTGCATTTTCCTATTGGATCAAGCATCAACCACTTCTTTATTTCTACTCCTTTTTGCTTTGTCTTTAACAAAAAACTTTGTAAAACATGCTTTGATTTACTGAACAGATTAAAATAATTATAACTAGTTTTTTACTCTAACGTGTAGGGTTATGTGAAATCTACATATATAGTTAAACTAGCTTCCTTTTTGAAAATCAAAGGGTTCCTGATGGAACACAATTGCTGTCAAGATTTTTTATGTGATTGTATGCAGTTGTCAGAACTTAAAAATAATTTCTGATTTATAAAAGGTTTGTCCAACATCCCAAGAACTTTGGTCTAATTGCCTCCTACTTGGAAAGAAAGGTAAGACATTTTTAGTCAGTAAATATTACGTAAATTGTTGTCTCTTACTTTCCTAATGTAAGTTTCCTGCTAATGTTTTCTCTTTTTTGGAATTAAGTTATCTTGAAACCAAATTTCTTTATTAGCTGAAAAGGCAGTAATATGTCAGTAGAAATAAAACTATGCAAGGCAAATTGCATGTTAAACATCTATCAAAGCTCAATAATGTGATATTTATGCATAAGAGTAAAGAAAATGACATTTTTTCAGTTTTTGTTTGAAATAGGTAAGTTGCATTAACCATTCATCTCACCTTTTTGTTAGAAACCAAACTGATTCTGCCTGCTAGTATGCTTGTTCTAAGGTCCTGGCTGTGCACCATTAAAGTCAGAGGTATTTCACACAGTAGGATCAGCCTTTACAACAGAGCTGAGATTTTGCACAGTCAGTGTAAGAAATGATTCCGGATTTAGGACCAATCAAGATACTTTTGTCAAAACATCTCAAATACTTACAGCTGTCATGATCAACGAAGGCTTTCCCAACATTAATTATATATAATGTATGTAGAAATCATAAAGAACAAACAAGCTGCAGAGTATTATGAATACACATGGGCAGGGCTCGCCGAACTGCGGCAAGCCCCGCTCGCCAGCCGCGCTGTCCAGCGATTTGCACTTGCGCAGATCGTTCTGTGCATGCGTAGATTGCCCGAACCCAGCTCTTCCGGGTTGCAATCTGCTCGCCATAGGCGAGTAGATTGCATTATTTGTCGATCCTGCACATGGGGTTAAGTTTAATGTTGTAGGAGATTAAGATTTTGTTCCCATTTTATATATAGAAATCTATTTAATTGCTGAGCAAAATTCTAACCCTTCTTTGAATCTAATGACTAGAATAGTATAAATAGTTGAATGACATGTAATGTATTTTATAGGGTTTGGCTTTTGAGTCATAGAAACTGATTTTTTCTCTTTTTAGAATGTTCCAGACTGTGTTTTGTATTATTATTTGACCAAGAAAAATGAGAATTATAAAGCCCTTGTGCGAAGAAATTATGGCAAGCGTAGAGGAAGAAACCAGGTATGTTACTTATGTTTCAGAGTGATTCTGAATGCACATGTGAACCAAGTGAAATAGAATGATCTTTTGTGTACTATTGAATTATCAAGCAGATTGCATAAGAAATGATTTATAGAAAACCATAGAACTAAAAATGGTAGGATTTTAGAAACTTTCTGAAATAAGAAATGAATTCCATAATTCTGGGTTTTAAATCCCCTTTTAAAGTATTGTCTTCATAAATCTTTGCTTTGCTCATTTGTGGCTTTCACTAAGGCATTTCATTTTGCTTGAGCGTCCAGCAATGCAAATTGGGGTCAGACCTATTAAATCATTTAGTGGAGGCAATGGACATTAGATCGAACATATGTTTATTAGAAAATAATAACCACTTCACTTGTCAACATGAGTCAAAAAGTAAAAATTAATAGCGATCATTTTCTAGTGGTCAGGCTGAAAGTCACTGACATTTAGTAGCAAGTAGAAAAATAGATCAGTTATGTAAATACATGTAGGCTGTGTCTAGACTGGCCACTTTTTCTGGAAAAGCAGTTGCTTTTCCGGAAAAACTTGCCAGCTGTCTACACTGGCCGGTTGAATTTCTGCAAAAGCACTGACGATCTCATGTAAGATTGTCAGTGCTTTTGCGGAAATACTATGATGCTCCCGTTTGGGCAAAAGTCTTTTTCCGAAAAACTTTTGCGCAAAAGGGCCAGTGCAGACAGCAGAGATTTTTCCGCAAAAAAGCCCCGATCGCAAAAATGGCGATCAGGGCTTTTTTGCGGAAAAGCACGTCTAGATTGGCCACGGACGCTTTTCCGCAAAAAGTGCTTTTGTGGAAAAGCGTCCTGACAATCTGGACGCGCTTTTCCAAAAATGCTTTTAACGGAAAACTTTTCCATTAAAAGCATTTCCGGAAAATCATGCCAGTGTAGACGTAGCCATAAATTAAACAATTTGTTGATTCAGGATTTCTTTAAAGAGGAAGAAAGCAATATATTTATTATAAGAAATACTTTTAGTAGGCTGCTAGGGTTAACATGGAAATCTGAAAGTAATGTTAAGAAAATTGAAGACATTTAAAATGCTTGTTGGAAAATGGGGAGGAAGAACACAATATTGGATATGGGACAAGTCAGTTTCAGACATTCATTCTTCTGAAATGCATTTTGAAAAGTATCAGAGAAAGCAAAGTGTATTAGCATAGGCAAGGTAATAAGGAAACTATGGTCTGCACATCAGATAGTCAAAGAACTGCATGTAATGACTGCATCAGTTAGATTCGTTACTGATACTGACAACCAGAAATGATAGTAGACAAAACGCCTTGACAAAATATGAAACACCTTCATGGAAACTGAAGCTCAGTTTTGCCAGCTTCTCAGAGTCTCTTTTAGACAGATGAAATTATAGAACTGTTGCAGTTGGAAGACCCCAAGATTTAGTCTTTAGTTTGCCACAGAAATGACTAGTCTTCAGAAATCAGTCACATCCTGGTAACATTACTGAAAAGGAAGAATTGGTGAGACTTTGAAGTATAGCACCTGCACAGATGTGGAGTGAGTTGTAAGCTGGGGAAGTGTGAACTAGGGATGTAATAGAGTAGTCGATTAACCGATCAGTAAAAGCTTATAGGTTAATGCTATAGACGACACACATTCCCTGCACCCCACCCCCACCCTTCCCAGCCAGTACATTTTTTAGCAGGCTGGCCAGCAGTCCAACTCAGTCCTGGCTCATGCTGGGTCCACGACTTACCTCCACTTCATTTAAAGTATATTAGGACCTGGGCGGGTAGGCAGCCTGGCTCAGTTCTGGTTCACACTGGGTTCAGACGCTCAGACACCCCTTCCCTGCTCCCAAACAGGGCGGTAGCAGCACAGGGCGACAGGCAGCCAGTCCATGACGGGATTTGTCTTTAAAATGGTTTCCCTCTCAGACCAGCTTCTGCCTGGCACCCTATGCTGCTGCCTCTAATATAGAGGCAGCAGTGCAGAGTGGCAGGGGTCTCTTCGGGAGTAAGGCCAGAGTGCACTAGCTGCTGGGCCTGCCCTCAGGGACTAGAATAATCGACTAACCAATAAGAATCCATGAGCTTACTTGGCTATTCAATTAACTGATATTTAACATCCCTAGTGTCAACCTCAAAAGCGTGTCATAGAAAATATGGCTTAACATTTGTACAAGGCATTGATCAGACTAGCTATAGCAAATGGGGAGAGTAAGCTGTCAATAGGAGCCAGATTTTTTTAACGGTTTAGCCAATTCCTGATAGTTAAAGCAGATCTTGTAGTGACATA
Source organism: Pelodiscus sinensis (assembly GCF_049634645.1). Lineage (NCBI taxonomy): Eukaryota > Metazoa > Chordata > Testudines > Trionychidae > Pelodiscus > Pelodiscus sinensis. Next base: position 3,316,928 of record NC_134731.1, on the reverse strand, counting down.
GCGCAAGAAATCTGCCCTCTCACACTATCATATAGTGCTGTGCCCTTCTGCCTAGAGCATTTAACTATTCCTGGAATAGTTAATCCAAAGGTGTTCTGACTCATTCTTGTATTGAAAATATTGACTCATGTGACTTGCATAAGTCCATGCAGCAAAATATTGATACATTTTAAATTGGCGCATAGACTTTGACAAACTCTTTGAATGAAGAAGGAATTCTGTTGCTGATTAGTTAATCTAATGATTAACATCATGAATAGTCACACATGAAAACAGATCCGGAAAACACCAACTGTAAATATGCTCCAGCATACCTATTAAAATGGGCAACACTTCAGATGTTTGTCCTTACTGATGCAGTAAAGTTGTTTTCAATTAAATTCCTGCTACTATCCTTAGGTTTAAAAAATAGCCATCTTACAGAGTTTTTCCTCCCTTGCTAAGGTGGCCACACATTTCAAGGGAAGTCAATGTGCATCAACTGATCTTTGATCCAAGCTAAACACCCTAGGACAAATCATTGACTGCTAGATAAGATGATTGTATTGAGACATTACATACTTTGCCAGCTCTTTTCTGTAAACATGCATTATTGTTAATATTTTGCTACAAATGGTATTCAAGTCATCACTACGTGATTGATGCTTTTAGATTCTGATAATTCCAAATGGGGAGTACAGGCAGTCCCTGAGTTACGCTGATCCGACTTAAGTCGGATCCATACTTACGAATGGGGCTTTTCTCGCCCCGGAGGACGCGGGTAGCGGGACCGCCCAGACGCGCCAAGGTCCCGCCGCCCACGTCCTCCGGGGCGAGAAAAGCTGCTCCACGTCTCCCTGGTCTGCTGGGGGGCCTCCCTCCTTCCCCCAGCAGACCAGGGAGACGCGGAGCAAAGCTGCGGAGGACCAGGGTGGCGGCACCGTGGCGCGTCTCAGTCCCGCCACTGTCTCCATGGTCTGCTGGGGGGGGGGGGGAGAGGGCACAGCTAGTGCACCCCCCCCCCCCCCCCCCAGCAGACCAGGCTTTTCTCGCGGACGCCTGTGGTAGAGCAGCTGGGGTGCTGCTGGTTGGTCCCGCAGCGCCGCTCCTCGGTGCTACTGGACCAACCCAGCAGCACCCCAGGTGCTTTGCCCCAGGAGTCCTGATTCAGCTGCTCTGTCCCAGGCGTCCCCAAGTCAGCCGCTGCTGAAACTGACCAGCAGCTGATTCCAGGAAGCCCAAGGCAGAGTTGCTCTGCCCCAGGCTTCCTGGAATCAGCTGCTGATCAGTTTCAGCAGCAGCTGACTTGGGGACACCTGGGGTAGAGCACCTGGGGTGCTGCGGAGTTGGTCCCCGCAGCGCTGAGGTGCGGCGCTGTGGAGACCTACCCGGCATTGCCCCAGCTGCTCTGTCCCAAGCGTCCAGATTCAGCTGCTGTTGAAACTGATCAGCGGCTGATTCCAGGAAGCCTGGGGCAGAGAAACTCTGCCTCGGGCTTCCTGTAGTCAGCCGCTGGTCAGTTTCAGCAGCGGCTGAATCTTGACGCCAGTTCCGACTTAAGTACAAATTCGACTTAAGTACAAACCTACAGTCCCTATCTTGTACGTAACCCAGGGACTGTCTGTATTGACTTAAGTCAGATTTGCTCAAAATGTGTGCAGTCACCATGAAATTGAAGCCCAGAAAATCCCTTTGTCTGGTTTCTCAGACCAATATACAGACTACTGGGAAATGCTGGTACAACCAAGTGTGATGCATAAGACAAAGTAGTTTTGAAATACTCGAGGAGTAACAAAAATTGCCTTAGTAACAATGTTAAATATCATAGATTATTAAAACTAGGAAACTATAAAACCCTAATTTACTTTTCACTTTGGTTTGAAACTTTGAAAATACACAAGACAGGTTAATTAACTTACATTTTTATTCTTGTGTACTAATAAAGATTACTACCAATAAGCTATTGCACAAGGTGTTAAACAAAATTGCCTGCATTTACTGATACCAGTTTACAATGTTGCAGAGCTGGTGGAATTTGTGTGTACTTTGTACCAATAACCTGTTCCTGATTATTAGTATTTAACTATGATTGCATTTCAAAAAACAAGTACAGTATGAGATTTTTTGGTGTGCTATACCACTTAGGTCTTTAGGATTGGTAGACTACATTTTACCATGAGGGTGGGGTCGACGCTATTTCATCCTGAAGTTAGTGCGTTAGTTCTTGTGTATAGTACTTAATGTGTCACTGGTTTCAGAGGGGTAACTGTATTAGTCTGTTTCAGCAGAAACAACAAGGAGTGCGTGGCACCTTAAAGACTAACAGAGATATCTTTGGGCATAAGCTTTCGTAGGTTGGAATCCACTTTGTCAAATGCATCTGATGAAGTGGGTTGCATCCCCCAAGAGCTTATTACTATAGTCAAGACTTGCTATTTGCAGGATAACTCACTGTAACCTTTCAAAACTGCTAATGTATTTTTGGATAAGATGAGCAAATTTGGGTTGTACAATTTAACTCATGTTTGGTGTGCAGGCAGGCTATCTTTTAATGAAATGTACAAGAGCTGGTTTATGAACTTCCTTGTCTTTAGCTCTGATTGATGCCTAAATATCTGATAAAATACATAATTTGCCTGATAGTAATGCCCTCCCCCTAAAAGTTAACTCTGCTTTTTGTGCAATAGTTTGGAAACATGCACTGGGACTACTTATGAGTCAAGTTAAATAGGCCTAATTCTTAGAAATAGGGGCCTTGTCAGCCTGAATTAAATATTATGGACAAGTTATAAATGTCAGAATTATGGGAAACTGTAGGTAGCCTTATCTACACACGAAGTAGCAAGAACACATTGGTATCTGAACTATGGAGTTGAGATGTATTTTAGGTTTTTCTGTTGGTCTTGCTCACCTCAGAACTGTGTTTGCTTTCTTTTAACAAAGAAAATTATAGAAAACTCTGTTCTGGAACTGTCAAATACCTGCATTTACAGTTAATATAATTTCTTTACATATAACTGAAATGTAGATACTTGTATCAAATGAAATGTGAATTTTTTGAAGGCTTATCTTGTTTCCCCTCTGGAAAAAATGACTCTCATTTGGCTATCCTACTGAAACATCGTGATGAACACACTAACAACCTTTTTTCAGGCCAGTGCAGGGTGGTATGTCAAAAACTTTACTTACGATTATCCATTAAGATTAAAGCAAATAGGAGGCCCTTCTCTATTAATTAATCTTATCCTTTCCAGCTCCCCTTTCCACAACTTATTTTTCTAAAAAGCTGTTATAGTCTCTCTATCTGTAAGTTACAGCAAAAATCTTTGTGTCTGATTTGCAACTGCATGATGATGATGGGGTTTAGGAAGCCCCCACCCAGGATCTTGTCATGCTGGCAACATAGGAGCTTCAAAGGAAGCATCCTTGCAGACAGGGTCATAGCAGTTAGAAGCAAGTGCAGTGAAAAAGCCAGTGCAGGTAGGATACAACTCTCCAGTAGAGGGCATAAAGATATTACAGTTGCACAGCTTTTACTCGCAGTTATGATTTTAAACTAATATTTTCTTAGCCAGTACAATTGCAACTATTTAAACTTGGCCAACATCACCCTCGGTCTTAAATGGATGTTTGTTTTGAAGCCCATGAGTGCTATATGACATTCTTATCAAGTGTGGAGTTTAGTGTGTGTTGAGACACGTGTTTATGTTTAGTTAAATCTAGAAAAGGAAAGACTTCTAATAAAGGTATAGTTTAAACTTCTGTAACTAGATTTTTCAGACTTCATGGGCGAGTAATTTCAGTGTCTTGTAGCACATGTGATTTTTGAAAATCAAGGAAAAACTTGGTTCTTTCTTCAGATTAGAAAGTGGCATAGATGCAAATAAAGTCTGGTTGGGTGCAAAATACCACCTAATGGGAAGGGATATTCTGATAAGAACAGACGGAATGTTGAGACTTAAAAAAGTATGCTCACCAGAGAACCTCTAGCTTATCACTCCCTTCTGCGAAGTGGTGATTACAGGCTGTGTGAATACTGAGACATACTGGAAGCCCACAAGTAACAGCTACCAGGGCACAACAACCAAGTTTCAGTTTACGATTTGCGCACACACAAGAGGAGGAAAAGAAGCAATAGTTTAACCACATCAGAGTGAAATGAGAAGATTTAGTTGCTTGTATTTCAAAAAACCATCCAGTTGTTGGTTTGGTTGAATCAGTAGTTTTTGAAGCCAAATTATTGATTAACTAGGAAGGAAATAAAGCTCTTATTACAGTTCCTATCTCACATTGGCCTTGAAGTGTGTAATGTGCATTACTCTAATTTAGAGGATCTGAATAAAGTCTGCTTTACTGGAAAAGCAGAAGATTAATTTGTGAGCCCATGGCAGTATTTTAAAAGCTTGGAATAAAATTTGAATGGAGACTGGGGGAAAACGATGATCAGTAATTTGGAAATGTACTTTTCCATAGTATAGCTGCACTGTCAGCATATGTGAAGGTCTATGGACCAATCCATATGTTTTTGCAGCAGGTGGTGCAGTCCAGTGATCTGACTAAACAGAAACTTGCTGTACTTCTGTGACAGCCAATCAAACACAGCTCAGTGGGGATTACCTCGAGTAACCCCTGTGAGATTAGAAGCTTACATGTGAGATGGGCAATTCTTCCGTAGCCAGTTTGTGGCAGGATGACAAAGTTGCCTGGAATAAACACGTTGCTGGGTCAACCAGCCCGTGTTAAGGGACTATGTGATGATGTGCTGGGGGTTTTGTGCTTTTGAGTCTGATTTTGCATTAGAGCCTGACCCTTGTGGTGTGGATAGTAAGAGTTTTAATCGACAGATGAATGTGCAGGTACGTCGTTGACTGAGGCTTCAGCTTTATAAGGTTTGTGTTTTAACCTGTTTTTGCCCAATGGAACATTGCATTATAAAAATTCAGGGTGAAAAACTGATTTAAACCTATTAACCATGTGCAGTGTTAGATTACGCAGGTAAAAGCTTTTTGCTGAAGCTGCAGTTCATCTTAATTCTTTGCTGCTTGTACTGTACTATCTAGCACAATCAAAATACATTTACCTCCGCTTGTGTCACTGACAGTGTTAAAGGAATACCTGGAATAACCAACGAACAGTTATCAGTATGTTACAGGAAGGTTATAAATAATAGTTAGCTATTAGTATCTACTCCAGTTCACATTTTTAAAAACTCAAAAGCATTTAGTTTATATATAAAATAAATTAAATATAAAAATTATGTGCCTAGGACATCTGCTGCCTCTGCTAAATGAAGGAGCCTTGTGGTATTTCTACAGCCCCTGGGGAAATAAAATAAAAACTTTCCTCATCGTCCTCTTCATTTTCAGATCCTGTTGAGACATTTAATAGTTACCAAAATTCTTGTTTGTCTTGATCTATATTTAGACATGCAGCAACAACACAATGATTTAGTATTAAGAGCCTTACTTAAAACCCCCAATAACAAAAATCATGCTGACTCTGTGTTGTATCTGCACATAGGAGGACACGGACTTTATTCAAAGACTTCTGCAAAATGTAGGCAAAATGTTCATTGCATTCAGAGGAAAATTCCCCAAGTGCTTAACGTTTAACTTTTTTTGAAGGAGTGTGAGTGAATCTTTTATGTGTATATGTATGTGTGGATCTTAAAGCATGTTTTTCAGTTTAAGTCTGAGTCTGATTTGAATCCGCACAAGCAAGGCTTTTGAATTGACTACCATGTTTTCTAGGCATCAGGGTGTGTGTTAGGACTGTCCACTTTCCTAGTGTCACTGAGATTCTTCTGGAATTGGGCTCTATCTCCTGGAGGCTACCGTTAATGTGCATAACTTGTTAGCTAAGACGGCTTGCTTGTCCGCTTGCTTTCTCCCCCGCATGCCTGTATACTTGCTTCCGCCTTCTGGAATCCGACACTTACCTTTTCCATCAGTCCCAAGTCCCTTCTCAGGACAGCCTTCTGAGGCGGCACTTGAGCTCTACTCATGCATATGCAGTGCATAAAGTGTATACAAATACAGTATTGCCTTCAAGACTCATGAATTACAGGACATCCCCATTATCTGTGCAAGATGTTCCAAAAAAAATGTGACTGTCTAGCGAAGTGAAGTAAAGCAGGGAATTTTTTTTTCCTGCGGCTGATTTCCATTTGCACATTTTTTTTCCCCTTGTGACGTGAGTGGGGAATGGGAGGATTTATAATGCATCATTTCCTACACGCGTCAATGACATTAGTGCGGAACCATTGTATCCTGGGAAGACTTATAGTGGGGTTGCTCTGTACTCAATCCCATATTATATTCTTCCCCTTCTCTGTTATGTGATTTTTAGGGCTGAATCAGAGTTAGAAGGGGCAGCAAGGGTCATCTAGTCATCAGTTAGATCATACCGTTACCTCCTTTGTAGTAAATGAAATGCAGCTATACATCAGAGTAAGCATACGTGCAGTAGTGAATGTTTACAGGGGGAGATTTGGTCTGTTATACTGCTATGCATGTTCAAGTGCTTGTTCAGTTCTAATAATTTGTTTGTGGTGCGCTACTTAAGTACAAATAGAAAAAGAGTAGGCTTTAACCTTCCGTGAATTTTCCAGGGTTTATAAACCAACTCTAATAGAATACTTGTTTGGGTGTAAATGTAATGTATTAATTTACAGTACCTGCACCTACACATCAGTTTACATAATACAAGCGAGAATTGTAAAATTCCATGTAATTGGTTAAATGGTTAAACATAGTGTTTAACCGGTTAACTAATTAAAGGCAGAGCATGTGGGGAGGGGAGACCAGATGGGTCCGGGCTGGAGCAGCCCCTTCGCTTGCTGCAGCTAGGCTGCAGTGCCCCTCCTCCTCACCATGGGCAGGGGCCACTCCAGCCAAGGGAGAGGGTGGTTCTCCCAGTCTTCTGGGGTGGGGGTAGGAGGCGCGCTATTCCTATGTACTGGTTAACAAGCTACTCCCAGTTATTTCTTTTTTGGAATGTTTAATGTATAGAAACTGGCTGATGGAAGCAATCATTCTTCCCATATGAGATATTTGCTTACAGACATTTTTCCTGCTTTAATCAACAGTTTTGAGAGTTTTTCCAAACAATAGTATACATAGTGACTTAATTTAAAAATATTTTTATATTGTCAAAGGAAACAATCTTCGAGGATCTAAGATCTGGTTTCTCAAATTGGAGTACTGCCCAGAGCACAACTTAGAGTGCAGGCCCTTGGGAGCAGGAACAGTCTTTATGGTGATGACTAATTGTATAGTTAGTACCTACCACACTGACACCTTGATTGGGATCCTTTGGTATTATCACAATACTACTAATAAAAGTCCATTGGGATGGCCCGAGTGGATTTTACAGTTCATCTTGCCAGGTGCTGGGGAAGTAACTAAGCATTGCTTCCAAAGGAGAACCACCTCAATGCTGCACCTAATAAATAACTGAAATTTAATAATTGTACAGTGCTGAGCTCAGGGAATTCCTCCCTGATCATCACATGCTTAGAACTCTCAAGCATGAAGTTTAATTGCTCATATAATTACATTGTGTAGATACAAATGCTAAAATGTAATGAAATATGCACATGTGCTGCAGATATACATGTAATTAAAATGCGGTGAAACCTGTATCTGGCATTCAGCTTGGCATTACTAGACCCACACAAGGGGTGCTCTCCTCTTTGAGGTAACATCCTGAGAGCACTTGGTAACAAAGGCTGCAATGCAGCCAGAAACGTAAGGTCATGAAAGCTTATGCTTGTGAAGAATATATTTTTACAACCTCCTTTAAGGATCCAGCTCTTAATTTATTATGAAGTGTTTCCCCGTTAACACATTTTATATATTCTTCAACCCATCTGGAAACAGCATGAGAGAGATGAGTTGGTAAATGTTAGATTAGTCCTCATAACTAAGCCAGACAGGGACATTCAGTGTTTTTTGAAGGGAAGAGGAGTGGGGATGATGACACACATTTGCCCCATAGCTTTCAGTTGTAGATTCATAGGTGACCTAGTTATACAGGTAACAAAGGCAATAGCTAAAGGGAAATATAAAAAAGACAGTAAAATAGTATGTTTGAAGACAGTAGGGAGGAAGAATGAAAGCCTCTTTAAATATCTTCATTTCTATCAGGCTACTAGTAGAATAGTCCAACAGTCCAAACTGAGACCTATGCTGTCTTGAAATAAATGTAAATAGATTTCAGCAATTGCTATTATCAAGCTGGTTGCAAGGATTTGGACGTGGATACTAAAGATAAACTTGTGAAATGGGAATGTGGAGATCTTGCTTTTCATCAGAATAACATGCTGGTATCATGTAAATGAAGAACAGTAAAAGTGATAAAGGTGGGTTTGAATTGTAGATGTGATTTGAGCTGGTAAGAAGCAAGGACAGTTTAGTTTCTATGATGTGTTCTAGGTGCAGTAACCCAACAGAGTATTGAAAATGGGAACTAAATGTTGAGCGTCAGCTAGAACTATTTTAAGAATTGGTACACAACGGATTCTTGCATGTGTGGCCATAAGTGGATAATAAACATGATATTGGTTTATATGGAGTGCTGGTGGCTGAAGCTAATGGCATCATACTACCTTGTCAGAAGCAGATTCTCACCCAGGCTTCTAGACAAAGTTAAGGCTAGAATGACTGTTAATTTAGGACTGCATAAATACACTATTCGTATAGCTATTCTGTTCAGCATGCAGGAGCCTGTTTATAATCACTCTGATATTGGCAAATTGTTTTTGTGTGTCAGCATCCCATGGCTGTAAAGCTATATATGTTGCTGTCATTGAAGAAAACTTAACAGTTATAAACTATACCTTTCCTTCCCAACTGCTAAAAATAATATAGTGAAATATGAAATTCCTAATTTAGTGCTTAATACTGCTGACTACTGTTAGAACAGTTAGATCTGTACATAATATTAATGGTGGTAGACTGTGTTCCCGCTAATCTTGTCCATCCATGTGCAGAATACGTTTTTATCTGCACCGAGGCATGTACAAATGTGCATCACCACTAGAAACCAACAAATAAAAAACTAGCTCTACTAATTAGCTAGGCAGGCGGCATTTGAATCTCTCCTGAGTGGCTGCACAAGCATGCGGGTTACAGAGAACACTGGTCGCACATCTTTTGTTTTTGTAAACCATCATGTGTTACTGTTGTAAAATAGAGCATGTTAATATTGCTACTCTTGAAATATATATTTTTAAAGATTTGTGATTAGACATCCCCTAAATGCTATCGTGAAACTTATTTGTTACAGCTGTTAATTTTCAGGCTTCATGTGTTGGGCTTCCATGATGCGCTCTTTAACGTAACACCTTCCATATTATGCTGTATGGGACAGAATATACATATTTGTTTGCGAAGACAGAACAAAGAATAACGTGTGTACTGTGTCTTCACTATCACTGTACTAATTCTACTGAAGAGGGCAGTACATCCATGGAATCTACAAAATAAAAAGTAGTACTTTCCCAAACCAAGGTTACTAACATTCAGACAGATTTAGTCAAAAAGAATGACTCATTGAAAGGGACTGACAGAAAAATTCAAAATATGGTGGCTGACAAACTTCAAGGCTACCGGCAGATTGATCCATGCCACCGGGTCTGCCAAACCACTCCATTATTTTTAATTTGCAGATGTCCCTGTTGCTGTAAAAACTCGGTAATTCAGTCCCAACGTCTTAAGCTGATATGTACGTTGAGATGAAGATTGTAATGTAAAATCTTTAACTCCATTCAGTAAAATGAATGGTATAAGTACTATTATGATAAAAATGCATCTCCTTTACCTAGTTCAGTGTTTTTTGTAGCCTTAGTGTGTCGACTTTTCATTTCAGCAGCAAATTGCACGTCCTTCACAAGAAGAAAAGGTAGAAGAAAAAGTAGAAGAGGAGAAAACAGAAAAAACAGAAAAAAAAGAGGAAGAAAAGAAAGATGAAGAGGAAAAGGATGAAAAAGAGGAATCTAAGTACGTACATGTAATGAGAGAAATGTTTTGACTTTTTTCTAATACAGTTACTCTTGGCTAGTTTTTGTTCCTAAAATAAACAGGATTGGCATTAAATGAAAGCAATAAACCTCATAGTTGATTTCATATCGGATATAGTTATTTAGAGTTGAATTGTTGCAGAATGCATAAAGAATTGGTCTGTGGCATATCTGTTTCTCTCAGCCTTGGACCAATCAGATCAATGGAAAATCTCTGAAGTTTAGATGGACTTTTTCTTGCTGTTCTGAAGTTTATTGTTTACAATATTTGCTGCTGGTATCTGCAGAGTTGTTATAGCATGTAGGTCACGGTATTAGAGAAACAGTGTACGGTGAGGTAATATCTTTACACAGAGCTGCTCTTTAGGTTTCAGAAATGTACTCAGGGCACCATAGTAAGTAGAAGGTGGAACAGATTATTTAGCATAAGTAATTAATACCGTTAAGGGACCATTCAAGGTGAAGTGGCCCATTAACGCTGCTGGTGTGTGTTTCTATATGAAAATGGACATTCTATTAAAGTCCAAAAAACCAACATACCTGGTACTATCAGTAAGGAAATGATATTTTTTTCTTTTGGTTTTTAATTAGCTTAAGATTACAGCTGCATTTATTTTTAAATAAATTTGGATGGGGGTGGGAATGAGGAGCCCATTTTACTGCTTAGTCGGTTCTGACATCTACGATTCAGTTTCACCAATGTCTGCCTAGAAAGTATACTCTTTACTGATATCAGGGTTGGAAACTTTTCTTTTAACTTTTGTCTCTCTCCAGAGAGAACACCAAAGAGAAGGACAAAATGGAAATTGCACCAGAGGAAACAGAACAGGCTGCCCCTAGGGGCCGAAAAACTGCCAACAGTCAAGGTCGTCGTAAGGGTAGGATCACCAGATCCATGACAAATGAAGCTGCAGCAGCTAATGCTGCCGCTGCTGCTACTGAAGAGCCACCACCACCTCTTCCTCCCCCACCAGAACCTTGTGAGTAGTGTTTAGTTAGAATCCATCTGGCAGAAAGGCACTTTATCAATAGGGGATCATTCTTTATGTATACTGCACATTTCCTTTTTAGACACACTGACATTTTTCAATTCTAGTCTTTTATTGACAAGACCATCAGCCAGTATTAAACATCTAATAACATGAATCTGTAGTGAGCATTATACATACAAATCAAATCCATTGTCAAAACTTTGAGAAAATGCCAGTATAGTGCAGGTTGAGTCTCTCTTGTCTGGCGCTGTCAGGTCTAGCAACATCTGTGATCCAGCATGATTTGAGTTAGCCGGATGTCCACTTATCAAGGGTGTGACTAAGGTTCCCAGGGTCCTGTAAAGTTTGTTTACAGCCACCAGATCTGGCTTTCAGAGTTCTGCACTTTAGTTCTAATTTACCCCTAAATGTCTTCTAAGAGCCCAGTAAATGGTGGAAGTGCTGGTGATGCTGCTAGACAATATTGAACTTCTGTGGTTCAGCAAATGATCTGGTTTGGCACCCGTCAGGTCCCTACGGTGCTGGACAAGAGAGGTTCAACCTGTAGTTGTCATACTGTACAAAGGCAATTTTTCTCACTTTGTAGGGTTATTGCTAGGGTCTTCAAATGGAACTGCACAGGCAGATCACTGTATTAATTTAGATCCAATTGCAGAACCTAGCCCTAGATGTTACTAACAAGCAACTTAGTCCTGGAATTTGATTTACCACAATATTTATTGTCTTGAATGGATCTCTGGTTGATTTTGTTTAAGTCATTATGAAGCTAAGGAATATTCTGTGAAGTATTATTTTAGTGGCGCATACCAGTAAACAGGATACAATCTCTTGCTGCTGGTTGCTTTCCTAGAGGTGCGCACGTCCCTATTGCTGATGCAGAAACAAGGAAGTGAAGGAAACAGAGCCGCACTGGCATCTGCATTAGAAATATAGTAATTAACCAAGAAAGCATTTAAGTAAGGTGACAGCTGTCAGTAAATGGCACTATTCTATTACCTGAGCTTTCTCTCCCCAGAGGTCAAACTGAGCTCTGTTCTCTAGCTTGCAAGTAGTATTCACAGTACAAAAGTACCAATAACTAGGGTAAGAATCTCTTCTCTCCCCCCCCCCCCCCCCCATTATTTCGAACTGCCTGCTGTTGGTGGCAGCTGAGTGCACCAGAATTCTACTGATTTGGTCTATTAAGAGTTTTTAAGCAAAGCTTTCTCTGGTTATTGCTCAAGGAGTCTGAGCCTCCTGAAAGAGCACTATAAAAGAAGTGCTCATTAAATTGTAGACATCAAAGATTGCCATGTGCATTTATCTCAGCAGGTATGACCTCCTTTTTGTTTCCATGTTCTCAAACTAGGACAAGTATAATCTTTAAATATTTTTTGCAGTTTTATGAAAACCCGCATTTGAAAGCTTTTGAGTGGATTGAATACTTATGCTGCCCTATCCATGTTACCTACCTTTTATTTTGCTGATTTCTGTTCGCTGATAATGCTTTCTGTACTATGCACAATGACAGATAAAAACAAGGATAAATTGGGGGGGAATGAGGGGTTTCTTTTCTTTGGAGAGGCTGAGCTGTCTGCAAAGTCTGAACATTGTTCAGAACAATATTAAACCAGAGTGACACCAAATCCAGAGAGAAAGCAGAGGGAGAATATTTTGCCCTTTTAATTGTTTGTGTTTTGTCTCCTGAATGGGTGTGTGGTGTACTACTACCAGGATTTTTTTAAACTTTTATTCATATTTCTTTGCTTATGATTGTCCAGATGAGTGTAGGAAATTGATATGCTGGAAATGAGTATAGGAGAAGAGGCTTCAGGATGCTAAGTAATTAGCTTTTTTACTCTCTTCCGCAGAATCATAGAACACTAGAACTGGAAGGGACCTTGAGAGGCCATCAAGTCTAGTCCCCTGCCCTCAGGGCAGGACCCAGTACCATCTAGACCATCCCTGATAGTTGTCTATCTAACCTGCTCTTAAATATCTCCTGAGATGGAGATTCCGCAACCTCCCTAGGCAATTTATTCCAGTGTCAGGAAGTTTTTCCTAATGTCCAATTTAAACCTCCCTTGCTGCAGTTTAAGTCCATTGCTGCTTGTCCTATCCTCAGAGGCCAAGGAGAGCAATTTTTCTTCCTCTTCCTTGTGACACCCTTTTAGATATTTGAAAACCGCTCTCATGTCCCCTCTCAATCTTCTCTTTTGTAAAGTAAACAAGCCCAATTCTTTCAGTCTTCTCTCATGTTCTCTAGGCCTTTAATCATTCTTGTTGCTCTTCTCTGGACTCTCTCCAATTTCTGCACATCTTTCTTGAAATGTGAAGTCAGTGGAATAGAATTACCTCAATAAAACAGCCCCTTAAATACTTTTGCATTTTGGGCTGTTTCTTTCTTTTTTTAGTTTTTCTGTTTTTTTCAGTCTGTGGTGTTTTGCAATACTTTCCATTTTTTCTGTTTGGCTAGTATACAATAGTGTGTTTTTGTTAGAGCCTGCAAATAGACTTACAGTAGAAGTCTGAGAGAATATTATTCTGCAACATTACAGTCAGCAACGTTTTACATATAAATGTTTTAAAGGCTCTGACGGGATTTTTGTAGAGCCTATGTGAAAAATACAAAATTTCCTTTTAAGGAAGGTGCCTATCTGCTTTCACTAAAATTGTCCTTTTTCTAAAAATCAGCTGTGGAATATATTAAAATAAATGTAATGCTTAATTAGTGTAGCTTATCTCAGAATCTCAATTAACTTTAAAAAATGGGTATGATCACCATTTTATAAACTTCACTTGAGGTATGAAAAGGAGGCACAGAACTCTTTTCACTTACCCAAGGTCACACATCAAATAGGGGAGGTAGGGCTAGAGAGTCTTTAACACCTAACATAATTGTAGGTTATCATATATATGTGGCACTAAAATAAAACAGTGGAGCTGAACACTTTTTTGCTTTTAAACATTTAGGCTCAGAGGTGTGTCTAGAGGGTTGGATGTTTTATTTTATGAAAGCAGTGAGATAGCGGGGTCTAGTGAAGTGACAGCCGGAACCTCTGGAGTTGTAATTTCAGCTCTGCTGCTGTCGCTGTACAGTCTGGACAGATCAGTTAATCTTGCTGCCTTATTTCCCTACTTGTAAAATGGGATTAACCATTTTGCAAGGGTGTTTTAAAGACCAGTTACATTTTCATAGGGCTGTAGCAAATGCTAAGGCAGTATTGAAGTGCCAGTTCTATTTGCATTTCTTAATATTTCTGTCTTTCAACTTCATGTAGCCTTTTAAGGTGAGCAGTGTGATTTAGTGCCTGGGAGTCAGGAGAAGTGTGTTCTGCCTCTGGTTCTTGTACTGACCTGCTGTGTAATTCTGAAGTGAATCTTCTCGTGCTTCTGTTTCTCCCATGTATTAAATGGTGCTGGCTGTACTCTCCTTAATAAAACAAGAAATCCGAGCTTTCGGCCATACAGATAAGGTCTATAGAAGAGTTAAACATTTTTACAGGAATGATTTGCTTTTAAAAAAATTAAATGCAAATAGTCATTTGTCACCTTTGACTTCCACTGAGACTTGCGGGCAACCTATTTGTGTCAAGGCCATATTTTGTTTTTATTCCCAGCAGAACATTAATGTGACAGTTGGCGAATGCTGGAATTTAGAATGTTTCAAAGATTGTTTTCATTTATAACTTGAAATATTAGCAAACAATTGTGTGGGTTCTGTGTTTTCAGTGGTTATATTGAGTACCATGAATTGCATGAGGAATTAGTTTTGACTTCAAGAAGGCTTCTTCTGAGATGCTTTAATACATGACAATTTCCTGTTAGGCCTCTCCATAACTGTGTAACTGGACAGTTTATAGTTCCAGAATGTAAAGGACCAGTATGAACCTAGAAACTTGAATACAGGACTGGGAATCAGAAACTCCCAGATTCTTAGTGGCTCTGGATGTCACTTATGTGCGTTGTGACCTGTGGGCATATCATTTAACATCCTTCACCATCTGTAAAATGGAGATACTTATTTTCCCAACATCCAAATGATGTAAGCAAATTGCTCAGTGTTTGAAGTAAATTGGAGAGAATATTACATAAATGTATTATAGTGATTCTGTGGAGTGTAGCATAGTAAGGAAAATACTTTAGAATTTACAGATATGAGGAAAAAGGAGTTCCTACTTTTAGTGGAAATCTTCAGTGCTTTCAAAATACTAATACTCAAGAATTTTAGATATTGTTATTTTATGGTAAGTCCTGTTGGGTGGCTGGCTCTCTTGTACTATCAGGCAGACCAGAAAGTTATTTATGACAGCAAAAACTTACCTGTTTTAGTGACTAAGTGTACATGAACCTTTCAGAATAGCTCATTGGTGGTGTTTTCGTGAAATGTGCTATAAGAACTGTTTTCCCTACTGCAACATGGGACTTGAGTTTAGGGGGAAATGTAGTACATTATTTTTAGGAAGGTTGGGGAGCAAGTAGTATGCAAGATATCAGAGCGTGCTTTTCTTGAGCTGTTTATGTAAACTCATAACCTAGATAGGCCATATTCTGTTCTTCCACTTTACATAGGAATTTTCCAGGAATAAATACTTTGACCATGTGGGTTTGTAGACAAGTTCAGTCTTTAACATCTTGCTCTGAGAGCATGAAGACTCTGTTCCCACCTGTAACTTTGTCTAATAGAAACTGACCACCGCCTGTGGTCCTGGGCCGCTTTCCCAAATAGCTTGAACAGGCCTTAATGTAAACAGATTATGGGATGTGTGATTGGTGGATCCTGGTCTTTTCTCTGTCTGATGGGACTCCCTGTTTTTGCTATTTCAGCTTCTGCAGAGCCCGTGGAGACATCCCGCTGGACAGAAGAAGAAATGGAAATTGCTAAAAAAGGTAATCCTTCTAGAGCTTTGGTTTCATTTCTGGTTATGAATTAGTCTCTGCATGAATGAGGTGGGGAATCCCTTTCATTGTGCATTTGAAATGAGTTTTTTTTCTTTGGTTGCTTGTGGATATCTGCTCCTGTCTTCTAAGCAAACATGGAAATTTAGATGTTTTTGTAGGATTCACCAATCTTTTGGAAAAGCTTAGTTTACAGCCGTGCCCATCAACAGTATGATAGAAGATGGTTTTATAGAACAGTCTCTATATAACTGACATTGATGTGTATGAATATTTGCATCTGTAATTTGCACAAAGTAACATCTTTTTGTAAATTACTATGAGAGAGATTCCTTTACGTATTTATCATAAATGTGAGTTTACATTGTAACTTGGCAAGGAATTCACATTTTAATATATTAAATGTTGTTGTGCATATAATTTGAACTCTAGTGAAGCTGAAAGTGATAGATATTAGCTACAACAGGAAGTCGTATTTTTAATTAGTATAATCAGGAGCTGGATGGATTTTTCCAAGAACTATTAATTCTCAGGGTTCTTTAGTGCTCTGTGCTAAAAATATACCACAAGAATTTGTAAGCTTTTTCTCTAGTTACAGCTGAAAAGGTTTGAATTCCACATAGAAAGTCTTCTAAATATACCATGGAAATACGATTTGTTTTACTATGTACACTTCCACGTTTAGAACTTGAATTGTTCTTAAGAGTCAGGTAAGCCTCTTGTGCTTGCCCAGGTTTATAGATGTTGCATAGCCCTCAAACTAAAATAAAAATGTGTGTGCTACTTAACACTGCCTAATACTAAGCACATCCTGTTTCTACTTCCTCCTTGCAAGTTATGTTCAAATTGTAAAAATAGAAAATGGGTTACGTAAAGTACCCTTTGCAGCCGATTTGAGTGCAACTGGAGTGCCTCTCCTTGCTGATATTTGCGCTCTCTGGTGTAACTACCAAACAAAAACATGTCAGCCTTTCACACCTGTTTGCTGTTTTCAGTCACGTGGTGATATTGTCCTTGTAGAGTTGTCACTTCATTTATACCTCTTGGCAGAGGTCTAGTTTGATGTAAAAGAGGACAGAAAAAACCTCTTTCCTAGTAAGAGCATTGGAAATCATTTAAAAGTTCTAGTTCAGTAACTTTAAAAAAAAATTCCTTAGTTACAAAACTTCCTAATAAATTAAACTGATTTCTTATGGGCTTTCTTACAGGAAAATTGATTTGCATAATCAAGAGTGGTCATTTGATCATTTAAAACTATATAAGAGACAAATGTGTTTTTGTCATTTCAAAAGTAGATATGTCTAGAATAAATTTTCTATTCAGAGAGGGGAAAAGGGAGAGGGGGAGGGGAAGGGGTGCTGTTTTTTGGCCAAGAATCCAGAGTCCAAGATTTTGAAAACATGCTGTCTTTAGTCTTAGATATTTTCTTTGTGTGGTGTCATTACAAAGGCAGCATATTCCAAATATTTATTTTCAGTTTACTTAGGAAATAGGAGATGATGTTAGAGACCTGGTGATTTTTGTTTGACATGTATTATAGACAGCTTCTACAGTCAACCTGACACTTATAATGGGGAGAAACAGTATATGCTCTAGCTTTTGACATCATAGTTGAATGAGCAACTGTTTATTTACTCTCTTTAATCCAGGGTTACTCAACTTTGGAAGCCTCAGGGGCCACAGTGATACTCACAGCACATGCCAAGGGGCTGCAACTTAAGTGTGGTTGCATATACATGCAAATTTATGCAAATAGTTTTCACACTGACAGGCATGAATACAAAGATTAAGGCAAGACTACACAATATGCAGGTCCCATTTAAGTCAGCTCTGCTGATATTAATAAAATGCAGTATTTACTTGGTTTCCACCCATATGACAGCACTTTTAATGGGCAATGACTGTTCAGGAATTTAACTACTAAAATTCATATCAACAGAAGACCATTATATTGACTACTTTTTTTGTTTTGGCTCCCACCCGAAGGCCGCGTGTTGAGCCTCGTGTAAATCCAAACCACACCATGAGCTGCAAACAAACAGGCCGCGGGTAGGCTGTTGAGTAGTAGCCCTGCTTTAATCACTAGTACTTTTCAGATGATACTTAACGCTTTGTGGAATGATACCGTAAAAGGAAAATATGCTGCTTATAAGATTTAAATTTATTTTTAAATTTTACAATCTGAAATACTTCATAATACTTCATACTCTGTGTGAATTTCTTATCCTCTTTATCCTAACTACTGTGTGGTATGTGGTATTTACATATTTTCTCTAGGTGTGTATAGCAATA
This sequence comes from Pelodiscus sinensis, assembly GCF_049634645.1. Classification (NCBI taxonomy): domain Eukaryota; kingdom Metazoa; phylum Chordata; order Testudines; family Trionychidae; genus Pelodiscus; species Pelodiscus sinensis. Next base: position 3,298,766 of record NC_134731.1, on the reverse strand, counting down.
TTGAATGTGGGACCAATAGTTTTACGTCCCGGGAAGAATTAGGTTAACCTAATAGGGATGGCAATGTGAGTCTATAGATAGGCTGCAGCACAGGGAATAAAACCTAGGTTTTATTTCTAGCTCTGCCACTGCTTCTCCGTGACCTTAGACATACTCTCAACCTCTTGCTACATTTCATTTTCAGTTTGAAAATGGAGGCTCTTCATTCATAAAGAGCTTTTGGAAGTACTGATGAGACCAGGGGTGGGCAATAATTTTTGCCTGGTGGCCACTTCAAAAAATTTTTTGAAGTAGCCCTGGGCCACCCTGGAAGGGGCAGGGCTTAAACAGGAAGGGGCGGGGCTACCCCTTGCCTCCCCTTCCCACTAGGCACCCATGCCCTCGAAGAGGCTTGGCACGCTCCCCCACCCTCAGGGCCTGGGAGCAGGGGAGCGCCCAGAGCCGCCTCCTGCCCTGCGAGGAGCACGTGACACTCTGAAGTGCCGTGGGCTACTTGCAGAGCAGGGCGAAGGAAGCTTCAGGCAGCTCCCCCCGCCCCCGGGCCCTGATTGGCCTGGGGGCGGGGAAACGTGCAAAGCCTCCTCCGCTCCCCTGCCCTTGTGAGCAGCGCGCAGCTTTGCATGCTTCCCCCCCCTCCCCCAACCAATTAAGGCCTGGGGGAGCACCCGAAGCCTTCTCCACTCTGCTCCAGGGTGGAAGGAGGCTTTGTGTGCTCCCCCACCCCCAGACCCTAATTGGCTTGGGGGCAGGGGTGCCGCAGGGCCTCCGCGGGCCGGATCCACCCGCTTGGCAGGTTGGATCCAGCCCACGGAGGCCCTTTTGCCAACCCTGGATGAGACCAACATATCATAGAATACCAGAAATGGAAGGGACCTCAAGGTCATCAAGTCCAGTCCCCTGCCCCCATTATACACTGGATGGGGAAAGCTTGAATTAAGAGCTTGAACCAAAGCAACTGAAGTCAGTGGACCTTATATCACACCATAAATGACCACTTGAGGAAACAAAATGGGGATTTTGCATCCAAAAATGTAGCTTTTCATTTTACTATTAAGTACCATACTAGCTTCTATTGTATTTTGTGCAAGTAATAAGTTAGTAGCTTACCTTGTGCTTACTAGAAGAGCACACCTGCACCCTTTGCAAAGAAGCTTTTATTGCCCTTCTTGCAGCATGTAGTTGGATGTGGAATTCACTGCTATGGAAGGGTAGACTCAACTATTGTGACTCTAACTTATAATCAGTAGCCTGCTTAACTCCAAATATAGATAAGAATGAAATGTCATGTTTCAGTCTGACAGTTGGATTTGGTCAGGAATTGTTTGCCCTTTGTGCAGTGTTACAGCTACTCAAGTGAGGACACTATGAAGCTTTTACCTTCCTCTGCCAAAGAAAACATACTGGACTTGATAGCCAATAGTGTGATCTGTCATGGGAAACTTTATGTAGTGGTATTTTTATTTGGTGTGTTGCCAGAAAATTTGACTTAACTGTTTTCTTATGAAAGTTTAACAGAGTAGACTGTAGTAGGATGTTTCAGTAGTAGATGAAATGCGAAGTGTTCATAATATCCAAGTATTAAAATGGATGATGCCATTACAACAGCTGTTTAATCAGTGTCATCTGGAGAGGCAACTGTGAAGATACTTTTTTTTTACAGCACTAGTAAATTCTTGCCTATTACATTTTTAATTTACAGTAAATCAAAAACCTAGCCACTGAGCACATGAAAAGAAAGATGCTGACTGGTTCTGTTTCAGACATCAGCAAAACCTTAGAAAATAAAAGCTTCAGAGGCATCTTACTACGCCTTAAGAAGCAGAGGCCGTTTTCCATCTGTTGGGTAATGGTTCATTATTGAACCAAATCATTTTAAGGACTGTGTGATTTACCCTATTTTCATGCTTCTGGGTTTGTCAGACCTTTTAAAGTGGAATTTGTATGTGGTTAACTTGATTTCTTATTAGTCTGATTATTTTGCATGGTAAATAGTAAGCTTGCATTTTGTTTGAACAGGGTTAGTGGAACATGGTCGCAACTGGGCTGCAATAGCCAAAATGGTTGGAACTAAAAGCGAAGCTCAGTGTAAAAACTTCTACTTCAACTATAAGAGGAGACATAACCTGGACAATCTCCTTCAACAGCACAAACAGAAAGTGAGTAGATTAAACAATTTTTGGATAAATTGGGATTGATGTAAAGTTAGGCATTGAGGCTCACAAGATAAACTTCTTCAGCTCCCCGTTTTGTTTGTTTACCTATTTTTGCTCTGCAACAGATACCTTCTAGCACTCGGGGCTGCTTTTCATTGCCCCTACAGTGAAACAGCTTAGAGTTATTGGTTGCTTTACATTTAAAGGTCAGTAATAGTAGTATTTTGCATTTTTGGTCAAATATATTTCCTCCTGAAGAATTCCAAAGTGTTTTGCAAACTCACCTGTATCGAGGGTTTTCATCCACAATGTGAAAGTCTTTGGATTGAAGCTGCTAACATCAACAGTATCAAACAGGTTAGGATAGTTAGTGAAACATCAGCAACCAAATGTTTCTGCACATGGAGCCAAAATAAAACACCAAAGATGGATTTCCCAAAGCACAATGCTGGTCTAGCTTAAGTCAGTATCAATGGGAGTAGTTTGACTTAATTGGGAGCAGAGTTAGGCAGGTGCTTACAGCTTTGGAAAATGAGTGGCACAGTGACAGAGTGGGAGTTAACAAGGGAAATAACTGCTGATTCTGGGTGTGTCTTGAAATCTTTTTTTGTGCCTTTGGCAATACTGTATTCCTTTTTGGCCCCCTGCAGTACTGCCTGAGTTCAATCAAAGTGTAAATCAGTGCAGAAAGAAATGCCATTGCTAAGTAGAGCATTCTTTAACTTCTGAATCTGATATAAAATGGAGAGAGACTGCATTTAAAATAAGACAATGGAAGTTTTCAAGAAGTAGCAAATCTTAATTCTTTCTGTTGTAGTCTTCACGGAGGCCTCGTGAGGAGCGGGATGTATCACAATGTGAAAGTGTGGCATCGACTGTTTCTGCACAGGAGGATGAAGATATTGAAGCATCCAATGAAGAGGAGAATCCAGAAGACAGTGAGGGTAATTATTGACATGTCAGAATAAGTTCTGAAGGAAATCCCTCCTAGCACTAAAATGATCCACCATTGTGATATTTGATCACCTGCAGAAGTTGTCATGATGATTAAAAAGTTGCATTCCGTTTAATTAAATTCGTCTAGGGGAGTTTTCAGACTTTCTGTCAGGTTGATGTTTAGCAAGTAGGATTACTATATCTGTGTCTGAATAAACTGAAGTCCAAAGCTGACTGTCAAGTGTTACAAAGGGATTTCCCAAAATTAGGTCACCGGGCAACAAAATGGCTGATGAAATTCAATATTGATAAGTGCAAAGTAATGTATGATGGAAAACACAATCCCAATAGTACATACAAAATAAGAGAATCTAAATTAGCTACTACCACTCATATCTAGGAATTATTGCTCTGAAAACATCCAGTGTGCAGCAGTAGTCAAAAACACTAATAATGTTAAGAATGTTTAGGAAAGGGGATAGATTATACTGTAAAACAGAAAATATCATCATGTGAGTATATAAATCCATGGTATGCCCACACCTTGAATAATGCATGCAGTTCTGATTGCCTCCTCTCAAAAATATATTATTAGAATTGGAAAAAGTACAGGGAAGAGCAGCAAAAATGATTAGATGTGTGGCACCTCTTCTAGAGGAGGAGAGATTAAAAGACACTGTTCATCTTGGAGAATGATGACTAAGGAGCAATGTAATAAAATCACATACGAAGACCCAGAGATGACCCAGTGGAATTACAGTAGGTTTAAAATAGGCGTAAGGACATACGTGCAACACACAGTCAGTCTGTAGAACTTGTTGCCATGGAATGTTGTGATGACAAAAACGATAACTTGGTTCAAAAAAGAGAGAAGTTTGTGGAGGATAGGACCATCAGTTTGTATTAGCTACAATAATTAGGGACATAACCTCATGCTCTGGGTGTCCCTAATCTGTCAGAAGATGGGACTGGACAATAAGAATATGGATCACTCTAAATTACCCTGCTAGTCATTCTCTGAAAACATCTGACACTGGCCACTATTGGAAGACAGGAGACTGGTGTACATCAGTGTTCCCTCTAACTTTTCGCACCACGGGCAGAATGAATTTTATGTGCACCAATATGGAGGTGACGTGTGATGCATCACCTTCATGTTGATGCATATAACAACGGTGTGAGGGATTCTGAGTTTGGGAGGGGGCTCAGGCCTAGGGAAGAGGTTTGGGGTGCAAAGGTGTAAAGGCTCTGGCTGAGGAAGCAGGTGCTAGGATGGGCAGCTCAGGACTGGGACAGGGTGTGGGGGTAGAGTGGTGTGAGGGCTCCAGGTAGGAGGTGCAGGCTATATGGAGAGGCTGGGTTGAGGGGTTTGGAGTTAAGGAGAGTGCTCTGGGGCTACCAAGAGAAGAGAAGGACCCCCCCCGCTCTTTCGCCATGCAGCAGCAGCAGCACCTGGGCTGAGGGAGAAAGAAAGGCAAACAAGGTTGGTCAGTTAAATTGATGAATCTTCAAATTTTGCCCCCATCCATGTTTTTAATCTAACACAGAAAAGACCCTTTTAATGAATTATTCAGTAAAACTTGTGGAGTTCCTTTGCTTTGTGGTTCTGTGTAAGCACAGACATTCATTTTGTCAGGCATATAGTTCTATACACAATGGTTACATAAGTAAAATGACAATGGAGAGAACCTAAACCTTTCAGTTAACTGGAAGGCTGTACAGTGTTCTGCCTACTTTGCACTAGACATCAGTTGAATAGGAAAGGCACGTAACATCCTTAACATCATCACAAGCTTTTGTTGTTTTATTTCTGAACTATTTCCTGTAAAAATGTTTTTTACACCAGTGATTGCGATCATAAAATAAGACTTCTGAATATAATCTGTTGTGCTATATTATGTAGTTCTGGTGTTCTCTTGGCATTTAGAGCTTAATATAATTTTTTTATTAATTGTTAGGCAATTTTACCATACGATTCCATTTTACATTTCTCTGGGAAAGTGACTGAAGTGCAAGCATTTATTTTAAATGCTACAAAATATTCTTGCTCTAGGTAGAAAACCCTAGTTTCTCACTAGCTGTGAAGCATGGCGTTGTTTTCTGAAAATTGGTCAGCTCTCTGTATGAAAGCCAATAGCACACTTTTCATATAGCATCCTTTTTTTCAGTGGTTGGATTCCAATTTTAGAAGTGTATCAGCTCTTCAAATTCTTCATTTCAAGTGTCTAGCCTGTTGACTAATACCTAAAGTTAAAATATGTTTTGAAAGAGAGATTTCTGAGATGCAATACATCTGTATAGTTTGTGTTTGTGCATGAGTTGCTTCCAGTGCTTGCAAATGATGAAAAGCTTCCCATGTTAAGTCAGCATTTGCATTAGGTGTGAAACTAGGTGGTGAATGATTTTTTTGTAGTCTTATTTGTACTGTGGGACACTTAGTATATTTGTGGGTACTGTAAGACTAGAGCAGTTGTTCGCTGTCCAGGTAGAGCTTGTTAATTATATTCTGAGTGTTGATGCAAGAACAATGTCTTTCAGGTGCTGAAAATAGTTCAGATACAGAGAGTGCTCCATCTCCTTCACTGGTGGAAGCTGTCAAACCCAGTGAAGAGGCTACATCGGAGAGCTCTGCTTCTAGGATAACCACTGAGACATCAACAGAACAGGAATCTGCCATTAAAACCCTGCCTAATGCATCTCCCTCCTCGGCAGGCCAAAGTACACAAACAGCTGAAAGTCAGAACACTGAGCTCCAAGTTAAGGAAGAAATTAATGAGGCAGAGGAACCAATGGAGATGGACAATAGAAGCCAGTCTGCTGAAGTTAAGCCTGTGCTCAGCCTTCCGGTGCATACCAAAGTAGAACCTGTAGATGCTGAAATGAGGTTACCAGAGAATATTCAAGTGAAAGTAGAGAGTGATACCAAAGAGAAGGATCTGGAGAAACCCAAGGAAAAGTCAGAACCTGAGGAAATGGACTTCAGCCTGCCACAGCAGACTAATACAGCAAGACCAGAGCCGCCTTCAGACAATGATTCCAGTGCTACTTGTAGCGCTGATGAGGATGTTGACGGGGAACCCGAAAGACAAAGGTGAGTTGAATCACTTGGTTATGAGAGAGAGACATTACATTACCCTTTGAGAGAAGGTGAGTGAGGTGGGGGGAGGAGGGAGTGTGCGCGCACGCATGTCATAAATATATATAAAAATGTATCTAGTGGACCAAATCCTACTTGGGATGTTTGTGACAAAAGATACTGAACTAGATAGTGCTCTTTTTTTTTTAAAAAAAATCCTTCTATGTAACTGGAAGACGTTCCAGCAAAGTATGGAACACTGTGTGTGTTTTACCACTTTCACGCAACGCTGTGGTTTGAACGTTGTGATTTTTAGCATAATATATTTTGTAGCTTAAACATTAAAACTCAGTTTTCAAATGGTTTAGTTGGAGCCATGTTCTTCTGAATTCTGCTTTCCAGTTTTATAAGTGGTGATGCTGCTTGATTTTGCAAGTAGTATGCACTCTTGCAGGGAAAGGGGCTTCCAGAAAGGAAGGCGCATTCTCTCTCAAAAAGTAGTCTTAATAATTAAATGCATACTGGTCCCTGATCTAACAGGTATCATCTGAAGAATGGTTGTACCCATGAAAGCTCATGATACCATCTTCATTTTTTGTTTGTCTCTAAGTTGCTGCAGGATTATTTGTTGTTGAAATTTTTTTCAGTTAGACTAACATGGCTACCCCTCTGAAACTCCTGATCTAGCAGTATGTCCCAAAACTAGGGATGTAATAGTATAGTCAGTTAACCGATTAATAGATAAGCAAAAGCTTATAGGTTAACGCTATAGACTACACGCATTTCCTTCTCCCCACCTTTGCCAGTAAATTTTTTAGCAGGCTGACCAGCAGCCCAGCTGAGTTCTGGCTCGCACCTGGTCCAGAACCTACTCCTGCTGCGGCTCTGCATTTAAAGTGTATTAGCAGCCAGGCAGGCAGGTAGCCTGGCTCAGTTCCAGCTCAGACCCACCTTAGACAGAGGCTGCTGTCACCCTGCACTGCTGCCTCTATCAGTCAGGAGCACTGAGCAACAGGCAGCTGGTCCATAACGAGGAGTTGGTTTTTAAACTGGCTCCCCTCGTGGACCAGCTCCCACCTGACACCCTGCACTACTGCTTGTGATACAGCGGCTGCCGGCCCCGCCTCTGGGGGCTATAGAATAGTTGACTAACTGATAAGAATTCATGAGGTTACTCAACTATTCAATTAACCGATTATGTGCATGTTGAGCGTTTTTTGGAAAAGATTGCACCTTATTGAAAACAATCAGAAACATTTTCCAAAGCATCACAAATTGCCACATTTTCTTATAAGTCTCCATGATATGTAATCCTGTGTCCTTCCAAGGATTGTAGAGAAACTAGTATTGTGCCAAGATTTTCTGGTACAAGTGTGGTAATTTGGAAAGTCTGTCCCAAACCTGTCTAAGAAAATTGAAGAGAATTCTCATTTTAGTTGAATAGCAAAGTGGTTTTATATGGAGATATACCTATCTCATAGAGCTGGAAGGGACCTTGAGAGGTCAAGTCCAGTCCCCTGCCCTCATGGCAGGACCAAGTACCATCCCTGACAGATTTGCTCCAGATCCCTAAATGGCCCCCTCAAGGATTGAACTCCCAACCCTGGGCTTAGCAGGCCAATGCTCAAAGCACTGAGCTATTCCTCCCCCCATTGTCTTGATACAGAACATTTTGTACAGTGACACAAATCCAGAAAAAATATATTTTGAATGTCCTTTATTTGATAATGGGGAATGGACAGTTCATCTGTTATGTGGAGAGTCCCTGTTCATAAAAGAGATTATTCTGAGATATGCTAATATGTTACGGGTTACCTGAAGAAACAGAAACCCAGATTTTTCCCCTATTCTTTCTAAGCTACATAGAGTGATGTGTGATTAAAAAACTGTGTAGCTTAGAAAGCAATTGTGATATCTAACATCTGTCACGTTTGTTCTCAGATCCTCTCTCCTGGGAGAGATGTGTTCGGGGAATGTCTTGTTTTGGTAGGATTTTATTAAATGTACTTGTTTGCTATGTGTATTACCAGGGCTTGCCGAGCAGTGGCGAGCCCCGCTCGCCAGCCGCGCGGTTCTGTGCTCTGCGCATGCGCAGATCGCTCTGCGCCAGCTCTTCCAGGGTGTAATCTACTCGCCTGGCGAGTAGATTACATTGTTTGTCAAGCCCTGTGTATTACATTAAAGAAAGCAAGGTTGAGAGTGGAGCCTTGGAGTGTAAGGTGGCGATGTTTGGTGTCTTGGACTGGTCTCCAAGAAAACTGTCTCCTGCACAGACAAGCTTTACACTTTTTTGTAGAGAATTCTCTGGTGTGGGAGGATTGACATTGTTGACCACAATCTTCTAGATATCCTGAGCCCAGGCCATGAGTCCTTTGAAGAATGATGACTGAGCGAAACCTTCAGTTTAGATAAAAATTCTGTGGGAAGCCAGTATAGGGAGTAGAGGACCTATCTGAGGTTGCCTGAGTTGCTAAGGAGACAGGTTGCACTTTTAGCTGGAGTTTGCTAAATGCAGATGTCTTCATGCCTAGGTATATTCATGGCTTTGATCCAGTGAAGAAGTGATAAATGTAAATAATTAACCCTGACTCATTGTCCACCAGGATGGGACAGAGCCTCTTAGCCAGCTGGAGATGATAGAAAGCATTATTTCTGAAAGCTGTTATGTGGAAGCTTAGCGTTCATGAGGAATCAAACCTCAGACCTAGACTATGGACTGAATTGACCAATGGTGGATGTGTACTTTCAATCAAAGGAAACTGCACTGTGACTGGAAACTCTTAATTGCTTTCCTTTATCTGCCAGCATCACCTCTGTCTTGCTCAGGTGCAGCTTTAACCAGATGTTGTTCATCTGTGAGCTGATCTTTTCTAAGCATCAGGCCGTTTTGGTGGTAGCAGTTTGATCTCAAGTTGTGAAAGATAGGTAGAGATGTGTGTCTGAAAAAACAGGAGGTGTGAAAACCGGTGAAGGGTGATTTGCAAATACACTAGACAGGATTTAATTAATACTGTGATACCTGATGCAAAAAAAATCTCAAAAAATAGGATTTGCGGTAAGTATTGTCACAATTTATTGGAAAACTCTGTTGCTTCCCACATCCTTTGAACTGGTAAGTAGTCTTAACGTGCATAGGAGTCATCCTATACTTGGTTGTTCAGACTAGTTGAACACAAGTGGTGATACAGCACTTCTTGCTCTGAATTGAGCAAAATATACTAGGACACTTTTATTCCTCTGAGAATTGAGCTGGTCTACCACAGTCCTGATCAAACCTCTCTACGCTTTATAATTTGTTGATGCATTTTATAGTGGAAGTTCTATCCTGTTAAATAGGTTTTTCTCTTCGTTTTGTTGATTTCACAGCAGATATTTGTGTGGTGAAAGGCTTTCCATAAAAGTCCTGCAAGTTCCAAGAATTTCAAAATGTGGGACAAGATAGTTTTTATAGTCTTCTGGAGTAAGGCCAGGGAGGCTTTATCCCTGAAAATACATAAAACGAACCCAGACACACAATTGGAAAAATGGAGAGGACAAGAATATGACATGACTTCTTTTTAAACTGTCACCATTTTATTTCACTCAACTAAATAAATGAACAGACAAGTTCTTAATAATGCTGCACAATTAAGAAATTTAAATTGGAACATAAGCAAACTTACTGGAATGTTGCCTTCTGCTTTGTTCTGGTCTCGTGTGCATTGTACTGTGCTATTTTGATGTAGGGAAAGTTGTATTCTTTGAGTGGTTGCAGCGCATATTCCACTCAGATTTAGTCTAGTAGGTATTCATGCAACTTTTTGCCCTACTTGTGCTTTGCTTTTCAGTTGTTTAAATCCGTAAAAGAGCGTTTCTGTTTGTGAGCCTAACAAGATCTTGTTTTAATTTTCTGCTCTCCTTTCCCCCCCATCTCTCCTTCTCCAGAATCTTCACTATGGATTCAAAGCCATCACTGTTAAACCCTACTGGGTCTATCCTAGTATCTTCCACAATAAAACAAGGGCCGATGGACTTACAACAACTTCACCACCGAGCTGCTGTCATACCACCTATGGTACGTTCTTAATGTTGTTTAAAGCCGAATCTGCAGTAACCATAATTTAATGTAACATTTTGTTACTAGTCACGTAAAGTCTGACTTGTTTCTTTGTCTTACCACTGTGAGTTTGACAACTTTTCAGATTGTGAATGAGTTTAAATTGCAGTAATAAATGCAGAACAATTAGCTTTAAAAGTGCCTGGAAAAGTTCTGATGCTGCCTTCAAAATATATAAAAGTAGATTTCCTTCTTTGATGTGGTGCCACTAGAGATGAGTTAGTCATCAAAAGGCTGCTTGCTAAATCTTGGTATATCTGCAATATGTAATATATAGAGGTGGACTTATTTTCTTCCCTTTTAGGTCTCTTGTAGCCCATGTAATGTACCTATTGGAACACCCATGAGTGGTTACGCTCTGTATCAGCGGCACATTAAAGCTATGCATGAGTCAGCATTGCTGGAGGAGCAGCGCCAGAGGCAGGAACATATCGATATGGAGTATAGAAGTTCTGCAAGCCCGTGTGGCACCTCCAAGAGCCCTAGTATTGAGTGGGAAGGTAGGCAATATCTCTCTTGAAAATTCAGGAATTAAGCAACCCTACATATTGAAACAAAGGTCAACTTCTAGATCATAAGCTACAGAAATCAATTCTAGGACTCTGCTAGACCCTCTGCTAATGTTTTGTCTTAGTGTACGTTGATCACCAGTGTCCTGGAATAGGGTTTCCTACCGTAACTAGCAAGCAAATTACAAACTGCCTTGCAGTGCCTCATATGTAGTTGTGTGAAGAGAAAAAGGCATCTTGCTGGAAACCCTTCTCTAGTTATGGATGGATGTACCAAGACCCTAGTACTGCGGAAAGGAAGGAAACTAGTCTAGCATTTAAGATGGTGGATGCAGTGATGCTAAGTTATGCAGTGATGCTGTTATCTGGTCCCTTTGTGTTTTGAGAGTCAGTGATAAAATCTCTTCCAGTCTTGTACATCCAGAGGTGACCCAACTTAGATCCTTAAATCAAACTACTTGAGTTAACCTGTTGAGAGCAAGAGAGAGAAGCTGTGTGAGGTATTATACCACAATTTCTGTTGGTGAAAGAGGCTTGAGTTATTCTGGTACTGTTTGTTTTTAATTTAATTACGCTTGAAAGCTTTGTCTGCATCTATGAAAATTGGCATTATAAAGTATAGAGTGAATAATTTTATTGAAATAAATTGAAACCGGCGAGAGGATGAATCTTTCGTTTAACTTCTCCCATAGGAAAAAATGTGCATAACATCACAATCTTCTTTGCCAGCTTTTTTCGTGCTCCAGTAATAAAATTATGTAACTTAAAATTATGATTGTGCCAAGGTCAGTTGTTCAGTGATGTTCAGCTCTATATGTATAAATCTGAATCTGGAAGACTCAAAAGGCTACAGAATTAAACACACACTCAGTTTGTAGGGATTGCCAAAAAGCTGTCGGAAATCTGTACACTTGTGGCTTCATATGCAAAACTGTCTGAAGTCTCAGTAATTTCTGATTGAAAGACACTTACTTATCTTGAATCCCTCCAAACATTTTTCTCTTGGGATGAAGGGAAACTACTCTGGAAGCTCCCTTTATTCCAGGATGGGAAGAAGGCCTTTAGTTAGCTGTGAAGTCTTCACGTGCTTCAGTGCTGTGATTAAGTAGTATTGTGCATGGAACTCTTTAGTTATGTAATTGAAGCAGCGCTATTGGAATTGAAGCTCTTAAACTCCTCACAGGAATGCACTTGACTTTAGCATCGATGGTCTTGTTGCATGGTGGTTGTTATCTGGTTCTTTTCATGCTATTTTAATACAGGGTGGTTCTCTCATTCTGATAACCTTAACTTTTATAGGAAAACCAGTTGCTTATATGCCTTACGTTGAGGTTAAACGGGCAATGGAGCAGGAAGCTCAAGTGCAAAACACAGCAGCAAGGTCGGCATCGCCGTACAGGCTATCTCCAAGAGAAGTCAGTAAAGCTTCCCCCCAGCCTGATATGAATGCAGCTCGCTATAGTGTCCCACCAGGTAAATATTATCTGTTTTACATAATGGCCATTGGCTGGCTACCTTTCTAGGTTACACTTCCATGATTTAATGTCATTAAACTCTCTTTAAAGGCTTATTTGCACTAATGAAAGATAAATGGCTTTTTTGTAAATAGACTTCCTTTGGAATTCTCCGGTCACAGAGAATGTTTGCGCTCATGTTTGTGCTCATTTTGCATCAGCTGGTTCTTTTTTTCCTAATGTGTATTTTATTAACCAAATATGAAATCTTATGGCTTTGGGGCTTTGAAATTTATTAGAGCTCCAGCACGGTGCCAAAATGACACATGAGGATTTTAATTTAACTTACAAAGATAATTATCCAATATGATATGAGTGGAGGAAGGAAAGTAGAACCTGTTATAAGGTACATTAGTACCTGTTGAAAGTGTTTTTTAATAGGCTGTAGCCCAGTGGTCACCAACCAGTAGATCTTGGAGCCTCAGACAGATGATCCTGACAGATTTGGCCAAGAGGCTATCAAGTGCTGGCACTTCAGCTGCCTCCTCCCCCCACTGCTGCTCATCTCCTGCTCTTTGACTTGGAGCTGCCCGTCCCCCGGGGAGCCTCCTGCTTGCTGGGCAGGGAAGGAAGAGGAGGGGGCAAATGTCAAGGTGCCCCGCCCCCTCCCACTATGTATCGTATCTCCACAGAACAGAGAGGGGGCACCACAGGACTTGGGTGGGAGTTTGCTGGCTGCTTTAGGGAGTGGGCCTGGGCAGGAGTGAGCTTGCCTGAGTCCCACTGCACCACCAACCAGGAGCCACCAGCAGTGCCCAACTGGAGTCCACATCCCAAACTTCTACCCCAGTCATGAACCCCCTCCTGCACCCCAAATCCCTGCTCTAGCACCCCTGCATCCAAATGCCACCCCAGAGCCTGCACCTAGAATCCTCTCCTACATTCCAACTGCCTGCCCCAAGCTCAGCTCAGAGCCGCGCTCAAACTCCAGATCCCTTAATCCAAGACCAGAGCCTGCACCCTAACTCTCTGCCCCAGGCTGATGAAAGTACGGCGGGGCAAGGGTATTTATATTTGAGGTATATCTTGAATTGCACTTAAATTCAAAAAGTGATCTCGTGCTCAAAAAGGTAGGAGACCACTGCTCTAGCCGTTATGTCAACTACAGAAAAATAATTCAATCCAGAAATATGTAACTTTTGTTATCACAGTTCTTTCTTTCCCAGAATGTGATGTCTGACCATAATAGATGACAAACTAAGGGAAGACTAAATTAAAACCAAATCTAATCAAGTATTAACAAAAATAATTGTGGAGGGGGAAAACCCTTCGTGGTGAACTTTGTCCGCTTTGGTTGAAATTTTCAATTTCAAAGTTTTTAAAATGCTGATATTGCCATTTATTTTTGTACTTTTAACAAGTTTAATTTCCACAGAATTTAAATATATACACCATAAAGATTTGCAGAGGGAAAATCTATCTAAAATGTTTTAGGACATATTACTAAGCAGTTCTTGTACACTGTAAGATGAAGAATTTCACTTGTTTCTATTTTTCAGTTATTTATATAGTGAATAATAGCACCAGAAATGTGCCCTATAGTTTAACAAGCTTTTTCTTTAAAAGTTCTCCAGCCTGCTCCTCATCAAGTAATAACAAATATACCTGAAGGTGTCCGGCTCCCAACAACCCGGCCAACCAGACCACCACCTCCACTCATTCCATCCTCCAAAACTACTATGCCATCAGAAAAACCATCATTCATTATGGGAGGCTCAATCTCACAAGTAAGAGAATGTTACTTAACAGTTTAATGTTTTTCTCCTGTTACTCTATCAGATCCAACTTTATTTCCCAAGCACGGTGTTTATTCTTTTCCTATGTAAGTGTTAACCCTAACCTACCAGAAACCCAATGGAGCAGATTATAGTCCTTATCTTTAATAGAAAGAGTTGGCTAGGATCTGTAACCTCCCTAAAGACAAGAACTGTGGGGTTCTGCACTGTAGAACTCTGCAGACTGCATTTGGCCATCATTTCTATGCGTATGTCTACACTAGCTCGCTAGTTTGAGCTAGGTAGGGTAATGAGGGCAAGCGGAGTTGCAAATGAAGCCCGGAATTTAAATATCCCGGGCTTCATTTGCATGTTCCCAGGCGCCGCCATTTTTAAATCCCCCTTAGTCCGAACTCCGTGCCCGCGGCTACACGCGGCATGGAGTAGGTAGTTTGAATTAAAGATCCTAATGAGAAGTAACGGTAGTTCGAATTAGGATCTTTAATTCAAACTACGTAGTCCGTGCTGCGTGTAGCCGCGGGCACGGAGTTCAGACTAAGGGGGATTTAAAAATGGTGGCGCCCGGGATATTTAAATCCCGGGCTTCATTTGCAACTCCGCTTGCCATCATTACCCTACCTAGCTCAAACTAATGAGCTAGTGTAGACGCATCCTATAACTTTTAAGACAAGAGGCATCTGCACAAGTTCATTTATAGATAAGCCAGTGTTGAATATTGTTTAACATCTAAGCAGTACAGAACTAAAAATGGGAGACTACCAGTAGAATGGTTTGTTATGCCATTTGCTTTTATACAGTCTGTAGAGTGGCAGTTGGCACTGAAGCTAATGATGTGCAGCGTTATGTTTACTCCAGTACTGAAAGTGAGCCCATCCCAAACTTTACCTATTAGGAGCCACATGGACAAACTGGGGTGGGTGGGGTGGAAAGAGCTTTGTGTATCTGCTCACTGGCTGAATGTGCTTATTTATTCCTGATTCCTATTTGTTATGCTGCAGGAGGTGTCTGGGTGCTCAGAGTTTTTATAAGTGTTTTACTTATGTAGCAATACAAGGTATTTTGGTCAGCTCATCCCTTATTTCAACTTAAATAATTAAAAATTAAAATGCTGTAGTTAATGACAATCTGCTGTAGTAATTTAACATCCATTACTCAAAGAAAATTTACTGATGTGACTTATCCTTCTAGGGAACACCTGGCACTTATTTAACATCCCATAGTCAAGCTTCTTATAGTCAAGAACCAGCAAAACCCTCTGTGGGATCCATATCTCTTGGCCTGCCGAGGCAACAGGAATCTGCTAAACCTGGTAGGAAAACCAAAGCCAACATAAACATTATACGTAAGGTTTGCGCATTAGTAGTAGTACACAATTAATTCTTTTTTTCCCTAACTAGCCTCCATCCCCTACATCAAGCAAGAAGAGTTTTCTCCCAGAAGCCAGAATTCCCAGCCTGAGGGCCTCTTGGTCAGGGCACAGCATGAAGGTGTGGTCAGAGGTAAACAAATAGCCATCTGTTGTGCAATCAATTTTAGTTCAAGGACGATGGAAATTAGTCCGTTAATTTTTATAGTTCTGAACACTTGACTTGTCATCAAATCTGTCATGAGTCACTAGGTACCCTTGGTCCTTCTCAAGGCAGGGTGTCCAAGTGCTTTTCCAGTCTTTCTATAAACCAGGTGTGCACAAGAACACGCCAGCGGCTCTCCAGGGTTAGTCCTTGGTGGGCTGCCACTACTGTATTTGCCTGCATGGCTGCAGGTAATCGGCGATCGCAACTCCTGTTAGCCGCGGATCGCCATTCCTGGTCATGGGGAGTGATGGGAAGCGGCATGGAGCAGGAAACCACTTCCTGCAGGTTTTAAAGACATCGATAAAGCAATGAAACAGGCTATATATAAAAATACTGACAAAAGCACACTGTAATGGAACTGCAACTTTATTTTTCATCTTTCTGTTCTATATGGATCTATAGTAATTAGTAATACTATTATTAAACAGTAAATAAAACAATATTCAGTTTAACTTTTTCAGTTGTCACCCTGGAGAGATCTTTAGATTATTTTAAATGAGTGATTTTGTTTTTAGCTGCCAATTGAATTTGATGGGGCCTTATTTATGATTTTTCATATAATTTTGAATCAGGCACCACAACCACCATACAAGAAGGAAGTATAACACGGGGAACTCCAGCCAACAAAGTTCCTGTTGAAACCATCCCTTCTCTGCGAGGCTCCATTACTCAGGTTTTTTTCTCTCTCTGCCTTCTAGTGTGTGGTACTAGCACACAGGTTTCTTTTAAAAAAATAACTTAACATCTTTGCATAGGCAAATATTAACATGCCAAAAATGAAATTCCAACACCACTGAAGTCAGTAGTGCCAGGATTATCTCTGCCAAAGAGTTTATCATGCAAGTCTAACTTTTTTAGCTAAGTATCAGAGGGGTAGCTGTGTTAGTCTGAATCTGCAAAAGCGACGAGGAGTCTTGTGGCACCTTATAGACTAACTGAAGTGTAGGAGCATAAGCTTTCGTGGGCAAAGACCCACTTCGTCAGATGCATCTGACGAAGTGGGTCTTTGCCCATGAAAGCTTATGCTCCTACACTTCAGTTAGTCTATAAGGTGCCACAGGACTCCTCGTCGCTTTTTTAGCTAAATATCACAGTTTTTTAGTAGTGCTAAAGGAAGACTTGTACTTTAACCTGACATCTGAGTAAAATCCTTGCACTGCAAGAATTAAGAAATAAATCTTGGTAATTGTCCCTGTACAGATGCTTTTAAAAGCCGAGGAATACAATATTTTTAAACCCCTTTGTGTCTCTAATGCTAAGATACACATAATATTCCATTCTTAGTTTTATGGTGGTTTGTACATTCAAAGGAGCAGGAGAAATTAATGAGCAAACCGAACAACCCAGGAGTTGGTAACGCCCTTTCTTGATTTTTATAATCAGACTCTGAAGCTACTTTATTATCCAGTGTTGTTTGAAGATAAAGTACAGCCTAATGATCTTGGATGATAGTCTAGCTAAGTAGATGTTCCATTTTCCCCAAAATAGTTATAGTTTGTCCAAAAAAAGCTCCCCATCACAAAGGAATGCTGTAATACAGGCAGTCCCCGGATTACGTACAAGATAGGGACTGTAGGTTTGTTCTTAAGTTGAATTTGTATGTAAATCGGAACTGGTGTCCAGATTCAGCCGCTGCTGAAACTGACCAGCGGCTGACTACAGGAAGCCCGAGGCAGAGTTGCTCTTCCCTGGGCTTCCTGGAATCAGCTACTGATCAGTTTCAACAGTGGCTGAATTTGGACGCCTGGGACAGAGCAGCTGGGGCGCTGCCGGGTACGTCCCCGCAGCGCCGCACCTCAGCGCTGCGGGGACCAACCCAGCAGCGCCCCAGCCGCTCTACCCCAGGCGTCGGCGGTGAGAAAAGCCTGGTCTGCTGGGGGGAGGGGCGCACTAGCACCAGCAGACTAGGGAGATGCGGAACAGCTTTTCTCGCCCCGGAGGACACGGGTGGCGGGACCGCGGCGCATCTGGACGTCCCGCCGCTTGCGTCCTCCAGGGCAAGAAAAGCCCCGTTCGTAACTGCGAATCCGACGTAAGTCGGATCTGCGTAACTCGGGGACTGCCTGTATAGTGTTCCCCATTGCCATTATAAAAAAAAGGTTCATAATGTAGCAGTGAAAAATACACTAATTTGCACTGGTGCTAATGCTACAGCTGTAACTTTAATTCCCAATGAAAGGAACCGGGATGATAGGCCTGCACCTACACTTTTTGTTCTCTGGTGCCTGCTTTTCAAAGTCTTGCGCACACAGTTAGAATGATGCTTAATTGATTTGATTGCACCAGGGTACACCAGCTTTGTCTCAGTCTGGCATTGCTGCTGATGCATTGCTGAAAGGAACCATTACCCGACTGGCTACAGAAGACAGCAGCCCTGAGAAGTGCCGAGAGGAAGCTGCAGCCAAAGGACATGTTATTTATGAAGGCAAGAGTGGGCACATCTTATCATATGACAGTAAGTATTTATTGAAGCAATATAACCGTGCAGTTGGTATTGCAATTGAGTTTCCTCTTTTAAAATCCACAGATTTGATAGGTTAGAGATCAGTTATTTTTCTATTGCTTTACATATGATTCCATACAAACACCACTAAGCTAAAAGAATGCAAAGTCAAGCACTTGCAAGTTAGGAAATGGCAATGAAGATTACCTTTGCAATCTTTACTTTACCCCTTTGTGTGTGCATGAATTATGATAGCCATACGTTATGAGATCCTGTTTTTCTCCTACAGGTTCAACAGAGCTGCCTCATTGAGCAATTTGATATTTGTTTTGTCCTCATCATTCAGTATATAACCCCATGCAGTATTTATTACATGCCATCCAAACTCTTAGTGACCCTAAACTTTGAATTTCCGGTTTGTTTTTTAAATAGTTACAATATTCTTACAAGGATTTTTATTAAATTACAGATACCTGTTCAAACCCACACTTCAGCATGGGCGGAGGGATTCATATAATGTATAAAACAGGTTCTTACATTTAAGTCAACATTTAAACTGCTCTAAAATTGTACTAATCTTAATGGCGAAAGCCTTTATGGTTCCTTACTACCCAATTTTTTTGTTCAACCATTCCACTTGGAAGAATGAAGAAACCTCAAACATGCTGGTTTTGTAAGACCTACAAAAAAATCTGCAGCTACCCTGCTAGATTTCTAAAAGCTGTCATCAAACAAGGTGTCCCCCCAAAGCTAACATACTCTCACTGGAGTACTAGGATTTAACATTGGCAGACACTTCCACAGCAATTCATTGAAGTCAGTAGAACTCTGAGGGTTGGGGGGGGCTTCACCTGCCTAGTTCAGCTTGCAGTATTGGAATCTCAAACGATTCGAATCGCCTAGAAGGGTGACCGTGGTATGATGGACCTTACACAGTGTATAACAGAGTTAAAAACTGACTCTCTGGTATTTCATTTCTACATTGGTTTTAAAGAATTAGTTGACAAATGTTAAAATAACACTTCCTTTTAAAGGACAGAAGGTACTACAAAGTCAGAGTTAGGGGAAATAAGTAATCCTTTTAACATTAACATTCAAATTTCAAGTCACAGTATTATAGACAAATATTTATTAAAGTAATACTACAAGATTTATGTAGTAAAAGATTAAAAAGGCATGAACACATTTGAGTACAGTATTGAGAAGATAAACCTGGTTAGAATAAGTTTTTTAGTATCCTATATCATAAGATTCTACTGTGTAATGGATTGCTTCATTTTGTTACGCTTTTGTCTTTTCCTTACTACACATCTGTATAATTCAGCAGCCATTAAAAATGTCCGAGAAGGAACCAGGAGTCCAAGGACTGGTCATGAAATCAGTTTAAAGAGAAGTTACGATACAATGGAAGGCAATATAAAACAAGGGATGTCAATGAGGGAGTCTCCAGTGTCTGCACCATTAGAGGGTAAGCAGCTATTAAATATATCTTATGTCATCGTAACAGTAATATTGGGGTCACTCTAAATCAGAAGGGGACCTCTTTTCAGTACATGGAAAGAGAAAAGAGATGTCAATGTAGAAATCAGATCACTGTAACTTGATACGAACAGATGTGTAAAAGCATTTTGGAGCTATTACTGTTTGAGAGAAGTAACTAGTATTTGCTAATGGTAGATAGCATAGTAGATAGTAGAAGCACTACATTAGTACTACTAATGCTTGTATTAGGTTCTATTTTGCCTGACATTTATTAACTAAGAATTGTGCAGCTGGCAATACTTAATATCTAGTGATGTTCATTTATATATATATTGGGCTCTTGTGAAATGACTGATTTCCTGAATGTGATCCAACCAAGAGAACAGTGGTGAAGCTGAATCATAAGTCTTTAAGTTTCCTATGTACCTTTCGGGAATAGAAGAGGCAGGGGAACATTCCTCTAAGTGTTGTAGAGCCAACTGGAAGAGACTCCTAATTATATAATCTTTGTTCCCCCTCAGTTAACCTATAGGGAACATCTGGGTACCTCTTGGTGAGTTGGAGAAATGCAATTTAAAGAGGATTACAGATTATACTCCAAAAGATTTCCTTGCTAGCTTCAACTAGAGTGGGAGAACAGAAGACTGGTACAGAATGCTGGTCTTACAGCACTCTGGTCCTCTTCTCCACACCCTGTGCAGAACTGTGCTTTAGGGATCTTGATGTTTAAATTACATTTCTCTTTGGCTCATCAGTTCAGCTTCTTTTAGATGGTCCCATGTTGAGTCCTCTTTAAAGACTGAATGCAGCTGACATTCTGTTTTAACCAGTCATTGCTCCGCTTCATGTTTCTCCTAACTGTTAGGCATCACCAGGTGAGGAGACTTGACCTAGAGTGAGTGCAGGAAAAGAAACTACCGTAGTTTGGGAAGTGTTACACTTCTTATTTCCCAAGACTGGTGTATTGCCTGTGTTTTAAATAATGGGATGGGGTATATACTTACAGTAAATTTGTGCACAGCAGGGAGACAGGAGCAAAGCCGCAGAGGCGGGGGACCCCGCCACCCGTGCGGCTTTGCTCCGGGGCAAAGGAGCAAAGCCGCACGGGCAGCAGGTCTCCCTGCTGTGCTGGGGGGGACTTCCCCCCCCCAGCACAGCAGGGAGACAGGAGCAAAGCCGCAGAGGCTGCGGGACCTCTGCGCCTCCGTGGCTTTGCTCGGGTCTCCCTGGTCTGCTGGGAGGGGGGGGGGGGGGAGGGAGGGAGCGCAGCTAGTTCACCCCCCCCCCGCAGACCAGGCTTTTGTTGCGGGACTCCTGGGGTAGAGCAGCTGGGGTGCTGCCGGGTTGGTCCTGCGGGGACCTACCCGGCAGCGCCCCAGCTGTTCTGTCCCAGGAGTCCAGATTCAGCTGCTGTTGAAACTGATCAGCGGCTGATTCCAGGAAGCCGGAGGCAGAGCAACTCTGCCTGGGGCTTCCTGTAGTCAGCGGCTGATCAGTTTCAGCAGCGGCTGAATCTGGAGCCAGTTCCGACTTGCATACAAATTCAACTTAAGAACAAACCTACAGTCCCTATCTTGTACGTAACCCGGGGACTGCCTGTATATAAGTTGCTAGGTAGGTAGCATGTACTTTATCACATTCTTGTATTTAATTGCCTAACTCAGCCAAATAAACTTTTTAGGGTTAATATGCCGTACGCTACCACGGGGCAGCCCTCATGCAGAGCTGAAGGAGAGGACTGTGCTGTCTGGCTCTATAATGCAAGGTAAAGTTTTCAGTAGTGCAGAGGCTGACGTTTGCTTATTGATCCTAGAAGTCTGACTTTTTAGAACCCCACCCGGTTGCTGACAATAGTGGCCATGCTAACCTTTTAGTAGAGAGGTGTGTGTTCCAAGTATGAGCTTCCTGTGAGTAGTCTACTGATACGTATTGCTCTTCAAGTTTTTGTGCAAGAACTGGTAAATGGGGAGTTATTTTATGTGAGGAAATTTGTAAAACTGAAAGTGCATTTAGCATTTTGCATCTACAGGTGCTGTATCAAAATAACATCGTGTTATAAGGAAGCATTTGAGGTGTATTCCTGCCTTTTGCTTTTAGCATTTGAGCATGCTTGTCCCATCCAGTGTCTTAGACACTTGTTCAGTGCTGTTCCCTTATGGGTTTTAGTGGTAAAATTAGTTCACTTAAAAAATATGTAAGTACTTCACGCATTTCTCTCTACATTAGAGTCTTCTCTGTGCTTTATATTAGACACATTTTTAGTGGCAGGTCGAAGCTACAGTTTGCTTTAGTATTTGCAGTGTGCTAAATGAGCAAAAAGGCCTCTGTGTAGGGATGTAATAGTGTAGTCAATTAACTGATAAGCAAAAGCTTATTGGTTAATGCTATAGACAACATGCACCTACCCTCTCTCCTCCCTCCTTCCCCTTCCTGCAAGTTTTTAATAGGCTGGCCAGCTCTGTCCTGGCTCATGTCGGGTCCGGGACCTACCCCTGCTGCAGCTCTGCATTTAAAGTGTATTATAAGCCAGGTGATCAGTCAGCCTAGCTCAGTTCCAGCTCGCACCAGGTCCGGGACCTCAGATCCCCCCCAGACGGGCTGCTGCCACGCTGTGCTGCTGCCTCTATCAGAGGCAGCAGCGCGGGGCGACAGGCAGCTGGACCAAAAGGGGTGCTGGTTTTTTAAACTGGCTCCCCTCACAGATCAGCTCCCGCCTGGCATCCGGCACTGCTACCTCTGATACAGAGGCTGCAGTGAGGAGTGGCAGGGGGCTCTTCAGGAGTGAGGCTGGAGTACACTGGCTGCCGGCCCCTCTCCCGGGGACTACAGAATAGTCGAGTAACCAATAAGAATTCATGAGGTTAACTGACTATTCAATTAACTGATATTTAATGTTCTGTTTCAGTGGCCATTAACATACCAGGTTACTGGTTGGTTTATTTTCCTTCCGTGCACAAGGTACACCAAGAGCAACAGCTGAGAGTTTTGAAGAAGGCCTGAAGTATCCTAAACAGATTAAGAGAGAGTCTCCTCCCATACGAACCTTTGAAGGAGCCATAACCAAGGGAAAGCCATATGATGGAGTCACAACTATTAAAGAAATGGGCCGTTCCATCCATGAAATCCCAAGACAGGACCTTTTAAACCAAGAAAGTCGCAAGACTCCTGAAATTGTACAAAGTGCAAGGCCAATTATGGAAGGCTCCATTTCTCAGGTAACCATCCAAATCAGTACTGGACTCTTACTGCTGCCTTGGTACTCTGGTAAATCTATTCTGGATGTTTATTGCATTTAAGGAATTCATGTGTCTTTGCCCAAAAACAGAGGGTTGGGTGTTTTTAATTAAGTTTAAAAATATTCCATCCGTGCATTAATAAAAATCTTCAGGTTATGTAGCATTTTGACAAGAGTGCTTGGCACTTTGTATGAGCTAGCTTGTACTGTATATCTCTGTTCGTTTCAGTTGCATCAGATGGCATAAAATTCATGCAAGTATATAACACAAGATTAAAAACGAATCACAATCTGATTTCATAGCAGCTGTGGAAGGCTGCCAGGATGACCTTGGCTACTAATGGTCTTTTGCTCCTCTAGGGCACACCCATAAAATATGAAAGCAACTCCGTCCAGTCGGCTATCAAACACAATGTAAAATCCTTAATCACTGGACCAAGTAAGCTGCCCCGTGGAATGCCTCAGCTGGAAATGGTACCAGAAAACATGAAGGTGGTAGAACGAGCAAAATATGAAGATGTGAAGACTGGGGAGGTTGTACGTTCCCGTCATACATCGGTGGTCAGCTCTGGCACCTCTGTCCTTAGGTCAACACTTCATGAAACTCCCAAATCACAATTAAGCCCTGGGATTTATGATGACGCCAACGCAAGGAGAACACCTGTGAACTATCAAAGCCCCATGTCCAGGAGTTCGCCTATGATGAACAGAGTTACTGAAGGTATGCTCCCTCTTGCCCAGAGAGAGCTGGCCATAGAAAACTGTAACAGTTGTTAAAACTTCTTTAGACTGAGTGCTGTTTGAGTAAAGCGTATAGGACACTTTTAAAAAATACATGTCAGGGTATGGAATTTACAGATCATTGCACTGTTCTTATGTTCTGTCAAAGTTCTATTCAATTTGGGTTGCAAGCCATGAACAGGAATGTCCTAAAAATCCCAATGTTAATTGAAATTGTCATGGAAACCTTTCTGTTTATACTGGTTTGTAACCCTCTCACAATTTTAATCTTAGGCCTCAGCCTCTTAGAATGTGTCTCATATATCAACATTGCCAAGAACAAGAAACCTGTATACTTTCACTACAGTAAAGGTTCAGTCTTTCCCTTAGGCCAGGTCTACACTGTCAGGGAAAATCAACGCAAGATATGTAACTCCAGCTACATGATGGGCATAGCTGGAGTTGACGTACCTTGCATCAATTTTTGAGGCAGCCCGGAACTCTCTCATCGACTTCCCTTGCTCCTTGCAACAGCAGTACTGCCGTTGATGGGGGTGCCCTCGGTGTTCAATTTAGCGGGTCTTTACTAGACCTGCTGAATTGAACCCAGAAAGATCTATCGTTGATCCACCGGTAATTGGAGACATTGCCTTAGTGACCCTTTTTGCTTTTATAATGGTATTGATCCCAAGGAACTGAAAATGAACTTAATACCCCGTAAGGTAAGAATTATAGCTATCTTACAGACGGTAAAATGAATCAAAGATGTTACTAGCTTGTCCAAGACTGCACAATAAATTTATGATAAGGCAGGGATTTAGAGTCACAAGAGTGAAATCCTAGCCCCATTGAAATCAGCGGCAAAATTAATAGCCTCTTTATTTTTCGTTAGTATAGTTGGACAAAGTTATATAAAATAGATTACATAATATAAGAATGCCATGTATACTGCCTCATAGTTTAGTTTTTTTATTACTTCACATATTCGTTCTTTTCAGGGTTTTTTTAGCAGTTCGATAACAATTTTTAGGAGGGATTTGAAAGAACAGGGGACTGGAGCATAAGTACCAAAGAAAAAGCAAATCAGACTAACATGAGAGGTCCTTTAAGACCATAAAGGCTGTATTGCTGCCTGCAAGAGATGCATCTCTGTGAGGCCATGGTTTACACTGACCTGGAAAACCATTTACATTCAACCAAATCTTTTAAAGCCCAGTTTGACAGAAAGTTACCAAAGTGTGTGTGCTGGCCATATTAGCCGGTGTCTTTGTCATAGCCTATTAATGGTTTGTTTTGTTCGGTCTGCGAAGTGATGCTTAAGTACCAGAAAGCTATAGCCTGCAACCCATCAAACTTAATTGCATACACACACACGGGATCCCAGCACAACTTGCAGCTCTGTGTTGAAAAAGAACAGCTAGTAAAAGGTTATAGACTTGGAAATAACTTTGAAAAGCCACTCTTCACAGAAGCGTGGGTGGTTGTGTTGGCTGAAATCCATTTAATATCTGTGACCACCTTTGAATGAGAGGAAACTAAGGCCATTACATGGGTGGTGGGTGAGGCTGCTGCTTGGGGATGCAAGTTCTGCAGCCGCTGCCTCTGCCTTTGTCACTGCCCATACACCACCCCTGCTCTACCCTGGCTCCCTGCTGTCTCCCTCTTCTCTTCCCTCCCACTCCCTGCTCACTTTCTCCCAGCCAAATCCCAGAACCCAAATGAAGCAAATGATATTTAAAAAACAAATCCCCCACACACTTCTGCATGGAACACGCTTTCCACTGCATGACCGATTACGAAGATGGGACATTCAGAAGGTACCTATTTTAAATATGGGAATAAAACATTTTGGTCACAGGTTTTTGGATAGAGCCTGAAATTTGCCAGAGATTTATGTGCGAAAACTTTGTAGTAAGGGCAAGTCAGCTGACCTCCTGAATGCAACATGAAATATTCTGCAATACATGATGAAGCTCTTCTCAGATCTCAGTATTTCTAAGCTGATTTTATATTTAAATGTACTCTTAAAGCATTATAAAGAAATTAGGCCAGATTACTGCATATTGAGACATTCAATTTAAAATAATCACAGAGGTTTAGGCTTTGTCTACACTTAAGGAGTTTATACTGAAAGCATGGCCACAGCACAAGCACTGGGAGAGAGCCATCCTAGTGCTCTGTCAACCATCTCCAGGAGGGGAGGAAAGGGGGGAAGAGTAATTTTATGGGGATGGACAGACAGGACAGGATGCTTTGAAAGCAAGCTTTTTGTTCTATAGTAATTCAAACTGAAATATGTTTAGATAAGGGTGGTCTTTTGAAGAATTTATTTAAAAAACGATGTCTGAAGACCCCAGCATTCGAGGCTAGAAATGATTGTGCACCTAAATATCTATGCAAGGGTTTTTTGGAGATGTGATTTTTATAATCTTCAGCAACACATTACGAGATTTTAAGCTAGCAGACTTGCCCGGCATTGCCCGGGTCTTTCACACACTGCCAGCCCCCTGCTCTGAGGTGCAGGGGTCAGGTCAGGGCCTTGGGGATGTAGGGAGCTCAGGGCAGGAGGCTGGGGGTATGGGAGGGTGTGAAAACTGGGGGGGTGAGGAGAGGCTCAGGACAAGAGGCCAAGAA
The DNA here is from genome assembly GCF_049634645.1 of Pelodiscus sinensis. Classification (NCBI taxonomy): domain Eukaryota; kingdom Metazoa; phylum Chordata; order Testudines; family Trionychidae; genus Pelodiscus; species Pelodiscus sinensis. Next base: position 3,272,658 of record NC_134731.1, on the reverse strand, counting down.
TGCTGGAGTCAGGGCAGGGGGCAAGGAGAGGCTCAGAGCAGGAGATTGGGAGTGGCCACTGGCTTCTCCCCAGTGAGGCCTGAGCACCCTGGCTGCCAGCTTGTCCCTGGAGACCAGCAGGCCCCCCCAGCTGTGGGGGTGCTCTCTCCCTTCCCCCAACCCTTCCGAGGGCAGGGGGTGTCCAGCAAGGGGTGTCACCTGGGCGGGGGACCCCACTTACCTTTTCTGGTGGCAGGCAAAATAGCAGAGCCCCAGCCCTGCTGGCCACTCCCCTGATAGTACGGCTGCCCCCAGTGGACACTGTAGGATAGCTGTCCCCTGTGGGCTCACTGCCCCCCGTGGCCGCGCTCCTATGGCGTCCCTCCAAACAGCAGCCCCTCCCTTTGTGTTATGGAAAACTGGCCCTTTCCCAGGGCTTCCGTTTCTCCTGGCACAGCCCAACCCTGACCTTGCTTTAAGTTATGGTAAGAGGAAGCTGCCTGGCAAATTTGGTGACCCTAGTTCTTGCCATTTGGGAGGCATTCTTGAAGAACAAACGGACTCACAGACAGACATGCTCTAAAATAGCCGTATAAAAGATGAAGGTCCTGTACTAACACATTCTGAGTAAATATTACGGTAACACCCAGCTGTTTATCAGTAAATTCAGAAACTGACAGCATACGGGTAAAATGGCCTCATTGCCGTTTGAATGGCTTTTTAATGGTTTTAGTGTTCTGCTAATAAGTCTAGCAACAGGCTGGAAAGCCTTTTCACTTACTAGATCTCCTCCCAAGGAAGAGTCTGCTATGGCAGCCTGCAGGAAGGGTCAGAATAGTGATAGGAAGAGTTGAGGGGTTGAGCACTAAGACCCAGGGAAGGCAAAGGCAGTGTCCCTTGCCTCTTATACCTACTGCCTGGGGACCATTACTAGACTCCCCATATAAAATCTGTTTCTCTAACTTAAATCCTTTGTACGTTCTCATCTAATTTAATTGTCAGCCATCAGGATAAAAATAGTTTTGTGGCGATATCTTGAAACAGCTACTTTTCTTCTAGCAGGGAGGGCTAAGATGCCCAGTCTCCAGCACGGCAACCACTTGAGTTTCTTCTACAATTGTCCCATCATTGGAGATGTTGCATCCTCCCAGCATTCTCCGTGTCTCTCCCTCAGAACGCGCTCCTTGAGCAGGTCTTGCATTCAGATTGCTCCTGCTGATGCATTTCTGCCATATTGCTTACAAGAAATTGCCAAATAGCTATTTAGGCCAGGTCTACACTGGCGGAGAAAATAATGCAGGATATGCAACTCCAGCTAAATGAATTGCGTACCTGGAGTTGACGTACCTTGCATTGATTTTTTTTTTTTTTCTGGGGCGGCCCCAAAGCAAGCAGGAGGTCAATGGGTCTTCTGTCCCTTACTGCTCGCCACTGCAGGGAGTTCTAGGTCGAAGGGGGCACCTTCAGTGTTCAATTTAGCAGGTCCTTACCTGACCCACTAAATCGAATGCTGGAAAATCGACCTCCAGAACATCAATCTTCCCTGAAGTGTAGATGAGCTCCTACAGCATCAGGTAGAGGGGAATAGCTGGAACTCACACATGTGCCATTCATTACTTGGCTACAAGTATCAGAGGGGTAGCCGTGTTAGTCTGAATCTGCAAAAGCCGCGAGGAGTCCTGTGGCACCTTATAGACTAACTGAAGTGTTGGAGCATAAGCTTTCGTGGGCAAAGACCCACTTCGCCAGATCTGACGAAGTGGGTCTTTGCCCACGAAAGCTTATGCTCCAACACTTCAGTTAGTCTCTAAGGTGCCACAGGACTCCTCGCTACTTGGCTACATGGTTCTCCCATTCTTCATATCTTTTGTCTTTGCCCTCTAAAGTTTATAGCATGAAAGACTCTTGTGTCCATAAAGCACCCAGTATGTTTTAGAAGCTGAATTCATATAAATAATACTGAACTCTGAGCCAGTCACATAGGTGTTTTTTCTTCTTTTGAGGCTATGAATTAATTCCAGGAAAAGTCAGAAAGCACCTTAGCATACAAATTAGCCTAATCTTCCTAAACTACACAATAGCCATTGTTCAAAATATAATAGAGAGGTTTCAGCTTAATAAGTCTGTTGAAAACAAATTAAAGTTTCCTTTGTTTTAAATAACTTAAATGTATAGTCCAGTGCTTCTCAACCTTTTTTTATATAAAGTACTCCTTAAAACCAAAATTCCGTTTTCTCCAAATTTCAGTTGTTGACGTGCACCCCGGACTTCTCTCGAGTACCTCTAAGGGTACTCGTACCACTGGTTGAGAAACACTGGACAATAGTCAATGTTTAAATTTTAGAAACTGTCAAGTGGTCTTCCCTAAAACTTAACATAACTCTAAAATTATTGTAAATTTTAGGATTACATATTTTAAAATACCTCATTCAAATCATTAAGATTTTTTGTGTGGAGGGAAAAAAAATCTTCAGGACTGCTGCTTTGTAGAAGCAGATTGTAGCCATATTGTTAGATGTTTGGTGACATTTCTAATGATGGGTACTGTGTGTGTCACCAAACCAATTTCAATGAAAGTAAAAGTTATGTTTCCTCAGAAGTTTAGCTCTCTTATTTTTGACATAATTGAGTAATTTCACTGGTTTTTGTTAAAGGGTTCCTTTTCAGACTCTGAGCTATACCCATCAGAGCCTTATATTATCAAAAATACTAGCACCATCTCCACTAACACACACATCTATTTCAAGTTATTATACCAGACCACCTCTGTTTGTTTTGTCAAGTCAGTTCATTATTTCTAAGTAAATTGAATTTTGGTGAATCTTAGGGTGAGAGCCTGAGGCCTTTTGTTTATCTACAGGCATCAGACAGATTAAGACTGTGCAGGGTGGACTGTTCAGAGTTCCACCTGTATTCAAATTTCTACCACAAAACTTCCACCCAAGGCAAACATGCTTTCCTAGAGGTAGGAGGTCTCAACTCGTACTTTATACTGGGTCACTTCAAAGGTGTTTAAGTGTGGGTTTTTTGGATATTCACTTAAGGCGCTAAAGTATCTGGAGGATGGAGGTGATATGTTACTCTGAGAGGCCACCTTATAGTCTGCTTCTGAATTAATTTAGTCACTATATTCAGTTCCAACAAAGTGTTTTAGGTGTGCAAGGTGTGTAAGGTGTTCTGACTGGTGTACTCTTGTACAGGAGTGTGAAGTATGTCAGTAGCATCTGATCCCTTTTTTAAGCTAGTTTACACTCTTAAGAGCTGGTGAAGCTGTAAATGTATTTCTTACAAGTATTTTTTTCCCCTAGCTGGAGTATCTTCTGGGAAGCCTGCTAATCATGAAAGGAAAACCACACTTACCCCAACTCAAAGAGAGAGTGTACCAGCGAAGTCTCCTGTCCCAGGGGTTGATCCTGTAGTAACTCATAGTCCCTTTGACTCACATCATAGAGGATCTACTCCAGAAGTCTACAGGAGCCATCTCCCCCCTCACTTAGATTCAGCCATGCCATTTCACAGGGCTCTGGATCCCGGTAAATGTGGTTTGTTTTTTCTTCTCAGTACTATGGTCTTTAACGTACAGAAAAGATTGTACATTCATAGCAAAGGTCAGTGGAGCCACAATTTAAAAAAGGTTTTACCAGGAGCTATGCTTTTCTGCCCAGCATCCTGTTAAAAGGCCTTTTCCAATTTTAAAATCAAAACATTCTTAAAATATTCCTAGGCTAATACTTCATTTTTCTCTCAATTAGAATAAAAGGTTTTTCCCTTTTAAAGATCGTATAGAATAATTTGTTAAATTATCTATTTTGTGTGTATCAAAAATAGGAGATGGTCAGAGGATATTTTTAAATAAAATATTTGTTAAAAGAATGGCAGTCATCCAAGATAAACATACACCGTAAGTGATAAAATAAAAGCCTGGTGAGGACCACCACTCTTCAGGGTTTTGTGAGTGAAACACTCTAATTCAGAGATTACCAAACTGTATAGTGTTTTGCCCTTAGAATGTACTTGGATAGAATTGAAAACAGGAAAGTGATTTGAAACCCAAAGATCTGTTTCCACTGATTATTGTTTATCCTTTATTTTTCCTTTGTTTATCCTTTATTTTTCCTTTTATTATCCTGTTTCTCATTATCCTGTGTGGATATTTCAGTCCTTCACTTCTAGAGAACATTAAGATTTATTCATAGCTTTTTCCGTAAAGCATATTTCTTCAGCTTGGATTCCATAACCTTTTCTAGCTAAGTACAAGAATGCATATTCTTTATGGAACATTGGCATTGAAAAGACTAGTTTTGAGTTTGCCAGAGCTGGCCTGGCGTTTTGGCAAACCTTATGAAAGCCTAAAAAATATTTTTAAACTATCAATTCCTAACTCTTCCTCCACTGCACACTAAACATTTTTTTTTCTTCATCCCCAGCTGCTGCGGCATACCTGTTCCAAAGGCAGCTTTCACCTACCCCAGGATACCCAAGTCAATATCAGCTTTATGCAATGGAGAACACACGGCAGACAATCCTAAATGACTATATTACCTCACAGCAGATGCAGGTTAACTTACGTCCTGATGTAACCAGAGGACTGTCTCCTAGAGAGCAAACTTTAGCCCTCCCATATGCAGGAGCAAGAGGTATGTCTGCCTCCTCCAGACTTTCTTTGAGACACGTTTTGGAGGGTGGAGTTTGATACATAAATGGGTGTGTTTTAAAACTGGTGTCTGCATATGCATACCAAAACTCTATGTAAACACTGGTAGAAAGTCTGGATTCGTATCTCCTTCTCTTTAGTAATTCTGAACTGTTGAGATTAGGGAGTACATGCTAATTCCATTATAACTTTTGAACAGGAATTATTGACCTGAACAATATGGCTCCCACTATCTTAGTCCCTCATCCAGGAGGAACAAGTACCCCTCCTATGGAGAGAATCACATATATCCCTGGCACCCAGCTCACATTCCCTCCGCGGCCTTACAACCCTGCATCTATGTCACCAGGTAAGAACCCTGAGTATTCTGTGTTATCCCTAGTCCATGGACTTTCTGGCCTTCTCTCTGTAGTCATTAGATAAGTTGTCTTGCTGCTGTTCCATCAATCCCCACAGGGATTAGCTATTGGAAGAGGCGGTTATCTTGTTTCAGTAGCTACCAAATGTACCCAAGTCAGGATCACAGCCCCACTGTGATTGGGTTTTTTTTATATATATATATATATATATATATAAAAACAATTTGCTGGAAGCCTTTGAGAAGAGCATACAACTAGAAAAATAAAGTATTTGGTGTTTGTTAAACACAATGGGCCAAATTCTGTCATCTGTACATAAACTTGTTAATTTCTGTTCCTGGGTGGTATTTGGCTCCTATATCTGACAGCTGCCTTGCTCCTAACACCATGTATTAAACTTGCCATGCAGTGACTTGGGAAGGTAGTTTCACAGCCCCTCCCTTGACAGTGAATTTTAGGGTTGAGTCATCATGGTCCGTTTGCTATTCTCAATGGAATTAGTGTTTTGGGGAATTCATAAATAATTCTTTTCTGGATTCAACATGTAGCACGTGCGTGTCGAGTAATACATCCTGCTGAGCTTTTCAGTGTTTATCTTACACTTTTCTTTGCTGCATGAAGCATTTCATTTCCTGTGAATCTTATAGGACACCCTACGCATCTGGCTGCTTCAGCAGCTGTCAACGCAGAGAGAGAGCGGGAGAGGGAACGGGAGAAGGAGCGGGAGAGAGAACGTGAAAGGGAGCGGGAGAGGGAACGGGAGAGGGAAAGGATGGCTGCAGTTCCCACCGAGCATTACCTTCGCCCTGGTGAGTGTACAGTGCCACATTTGGATCAGTCTTGTTTATACAAAATGTAACCAATTTCCATAACCGCCAGGTTAGTACTTTTGACTTCTTAAAAAATAAAACCACAGGGCCGTGTAACCTATTGTTCTAAATGGGTTATTCCTAGGAGAGGAGGGTATTGCTGTACTAGACGGCGGTAGATGTGTTCTTGTTCTCTTTGGTCAATTGTAGTGATGCAGAATCTGACGGATGGAATCCCAAGGCGGCCCCTGTCACAATTGGCATTTTGCTCAGCGATGCGGGTTGCAGGCTGCTGGTTTTTTTTAGGAAGCTTTAAATACCGTCTATGCCTGACACCAGCATACACGTGTACAAAGGGGTGTGGCAGAAGTGATAACATGGTACTTCTGAGTTGTGCATTGTCTCACACACACTTGCTAATGTTATCATGGGCTGTATATTCCATCCCCCTACTAACTTTCTCCACACACTTAAGGTGCAGAGCAGCCTGGTAGACCCAGCAGTCATGGATACGTTCGCTCACCTTCTCCTTCCGTTAGAGCCCAAGAGAACATGCTGCAGCAAAGGCCCAGTATTTTTCAAGGAACCAACGGGACGAGTGTAATTACCCCTCTGGATCCTGCTGCTCAGCTACGCATCATGTACGTTCCTTAACACTCGTTACAAAGAAATTGGTTTTGGGCTTAAGCTTGTCAGTAAACTTAGCATGAAAAACAGCAAAAGTTACCATCGTCTGCTAGGTGTGTGGCCTGTGGGAAGTGACACAGTGCCTGCAGTTCTGTCAGATGTAAAAGACAGGTGTTAGCGTCACAAAAGCTGCACTTTGTGGGGTGCTTGGAAGAGCCAGCTGCAGTCATAGAATTGCTGTTGTGTGACCTAATGCAAGTGATTTTTGATATTTGCTAACAGGCAGCTCACACCTGGAGCCCCCTCCATAACCCAAGGGTTGCCTGCTTCCCGCTACAACACCGCTGCTGATGCCTTAGCTGCGTTGGTGGATGCTGCAGCTTCTGCTCCTCAGATGGAAGTTGTCAAAGCAAAAGAGCATAAGCATGAAGGAACCAGAATGGAAGAGAACCTTGGGCGCCGGTCAGTGGGCGTTAGTGAACAGCAGCCACAGTTGGAACAGAAAACACTGGAAGCAGAAAAGAGGCCTGTTCCGTGCCCGTACACGTCGGCAGCTTTTCCCAGTGGCAAGTCCCAGGGTCCGTCTTCATCGGTAGTTTATTCAGAGGCTGGTAAAGACAAAGGACCGCCTCCTAAATCCCGGTACGAGGAAGAGTTAAGGACTCGTGGGAAAACCACCATTACAGCTGCTAACTTCATAGATGTGATCATCACTCGGCAGATTGCGTCGGACAAGGATGCCCGGGATCGGGGCTCGCAGAGTTCAGATTCTTCTAGCAGTTGTACGTGTCTTGGCTCTTCCTTTCACTTGCTACCCTGGCCTTTAGGGAGATGGCAGAGCTGAATGGATTTGTTTTATCCTATTGCTACCAATACAGTGCAGATCCTATACTGTGGGTGGTGGGTGAAGGTAGGGCTGGGAGAGGCAAGCCCCCAACTCTGCCCCTTCTGCCCAGGCCCCTCCCACACTGCCCCCCTTTCCCAGAGCACCATGGTGAGGTGGGGCAGTGTGCGGCCCCAGCCTCTCCTGCCCTGGAGCACAGGAAGGATGGGCAATGTGTGGCCCTAGCCACCCCGGCCCCTGAGTATGGGGAGGGCAGGCACCTGGGGCAGCAACACTAGGCATTCTGGGGGCAGAATCTGGGTGGGGCATTGCCTTCCCCCATGCTGTCTTTCCTTTTATGTAATTGACAGCTACTTACCATGAAAGAAAACCATACCCATTTACAGGGCTCGCCAAGCCGCGGCGAGCCCTGCTCGCCAGTCATGCGGTTCAGCACGGTGTGCATGCGCAGACCACGCTGCACAGCTCTGCCAGCTTGTAATCTACTCACCATGGGCGAGTAGATTACATTGTCGAGCCCTGCTAATTTATACAATGCTGTAACTTTGCAGCACTTGATAGCCAAATGCAGTTTTTCCTAAGAATCTTGTGATGCTCACTGCAAAACTCAGGATCGCCTTGTATAGTGTACATTGAGAGTTTGGAAGTCTTGATGGAGAAAGGTGACTATCTCGAATCTAAGAAAAACAAAACTAACCACACTACAGATCACAAGATATTTCCTAAAAATAATAGCCTTCTACTTGCAGTCGTAAATGCATCATGAAAATGAGGGGAAATGCTTATTGAATTGCTCTAATAGATTTGCCTCAGTCATGAAAATAAAATTAACTCCCCACATTACAAGTTTTGACAAGATTTATTGGCTCTTAATATTAAGGGTTCACACTTATTTAAATTTGTGTTTTATTTAAAAACATATCTGCTGTTTGAACTCCTAGTATCCTCCCACCGATATGAAGCACCTGGTGATGCCATTGAAGTGATTAGCCCTGCAAATTCACCTGTCCCTCCCCAAGAAAAACTTCAGTCCTATCAACAGGAAGCACCCAAACCAAGCCAGGCAGAAAGTGAGTGTTTCTTTATAAATACAAAAATTATGTCCAAATGTCTTAAATATCTATTCCCTTTGGAACAGTTGTGATGAACTTGTACACTTATGTATATGAAATACAATAGCAGCCTTTAAATTGTAACTAAACGCACTCTTGGCTCTTCAGAATCTTTATCTAGAGCACATGCTTATTATGAGTGGTGAAAAGTGGGGAAATTGGATAAAATGTATTGAAATATTTAGGATTGTCAGTTAAACCTCACTAAACACATGAGGTTGGGTGCATTATTCACCATTTCTCATCTGGAGAAAGGGAGGTAAATAGGCTGACTTGATCAGACCCTACAACTAGTCTGAGGCAGAGCCATTATTAGAATTTGAGAATTCCTGATTTCTAGACTCATGCATAATTTACTAGACCTGTGGTTTTCAGTTTCCGGTCTGCGAACCCATGAAGGTCCACGGACTGTGTCTTATGGGTCCATGAAAGGTTGTTATGACCCATAGACCAGTGGTTTTCAAGCTGTGGTCCAGGGGTCCACACAAGGGGTAAGGTTTGCACCCCCATTTGGAATTTTCTAGAGTTTGCAAAAGATGGAAACCATTGCATTAGACAACTGCTGCTTATTTAATAGCCTCTGGTTTAGGGTTAGTAGAAAAATGGTTTATGTTGTAAAAAATACTCAGATTATCAATGTGTTGGTTGTTGGTGCAGACATGCTTCAGTGAAAGACTGAGGTACAAGTTATATCCACTTAGTTTGCTGCCAGTGAAGCACAATGACATTTAAATCAGTCCAAAAATCTGACTGCGATGCTCCTGCAGACTAGTATTTAACTTTCCATCGCCCGGTTGAGTCATTTGGGTCTAAATCAGTGGTTCTCAACTTTTGGCCCAATCAGCACACAGCTGCAGTCCGTAAGACAGCCTCAGGACCATAAAGGTAGTGAATATATTTTGTGTGCGTGTGGCCCACTAGTCTAAATACTAAGGAAAGAAAGCTGTATTAAACAAGTTACTTCAAATTTCATGCAAAAATGTTTTATATCTTCTTATAAATATGCAAAAGACTCTCATAGCTTAAACTTCAGTAATGTCTTGGAGTGATACGCTCATTTTATTTGGAAACCAGGTGACCCCAACAGGCAGTATGAAGGTGCAGTTCACCGATATAGGACACAACAGGAATCTCCTTCCCCACAGCAGCCTCCACCGCCTTCCTCCCAGTCCGAAGGGATCGGACATGTGCCTAGGACCCATCGTCTGATCACGCTTGCTGACCATATCTGTGTAGGTTAATTTTGCAAGTAACTTTGATGGGATTGATTTTATATTTTCCAATGTGTGGTATGGCATTGGCAGTGAAACCATGACGTGTTACACAATCATGTGACTGAAGTTCCGATGGGCTTGTGTTTGGTGCGTGTGATGCCATTTGTATTTGTCCTTAAAGTGAGAGAATGCCGGCAGATATTGTGTAAACAATCTTTTTTTTTTTTTTTTTCCCCCCCCATCCAGCAAATTATTACACAAGACTTTGCTAGAAACCAAGCAGCATCCCAGGCATCCCTGCAGCCTCCAACTACATTCCAGAGCTCTGCTCCTGCTTCAGCTACCACCCCTACTCGGGCAAAGGCTTCAAACCGCTACAGCCCCGAGTCCCAGTCCCAGGCTGCTCACCATCAGCGGCCAAGTGCCAGAGTGTCTCCTGAAAATCTCTCTGACAAATCCAGGGCAAGGTGAAGTGGGGGCTTTTTGGTGTGGATGTAAATCCACCAATGCCTGTATAAGTAGCCAGTAAATATGAATAGCAGATTAGGCTTAAGTGATTTGATGTAGGTTTATCCTTCGGCCTTTCTTAGCTGTTTTGAGACGACTTACATTTATGTTTACTTTCTTCAGCGAGTAGGTGGAATATGTGGCTTACCTTTCTAACCGTGTAGTAAGGAAAACGATAAATACTGACTGGTGCTGCATTGTAGATTATAGCTATCGGGGTAAGCCTGCCATTAACGTGATCTAACTCTGAGAGGAGGAAGAGATGTAAAGACATAGAGCTCATAGAAATTAATCATTATGGGGATGGTCTGAAGTTTTGTGTTCTAGAGCATCCTTTGGGGTGAAAGACACTGTAGACTCAAATGACAGATAAGCAATATAGATGTGACCATGGATTACTGGAGTTTGTTTTCAACTGTGCTTGTTACCCATGTTAAAAGTACCCCTCCCCCCCTCTTGTATTCTAAACGTAGACCTGGAAAGTCCCCAGACAGAAGTCATGTCTCTTCAGAACCCTATGAGCCAATCTCTCCGCCTCAGGTGCCAGTTGTACACGAGAAACAAGACAACATTCTATTGCTGTCCCAAAGAACTGAGACTGCTGAACAGAGGTACATTGAAAAACTGAACTCTCTTTGTCTTATCCTGAGTCTCTGAGTGGTCCAGCAGCAACTCTGGTTTCTGAAGTGAGGCAGTGTTGTCCAATGACCAAAGCAATGTACAGTAAAACTCCGATGGTCCGGCATCTGACGGTCCGGCACTCCTGATGGTCCGGCACCATCAGGAACCCGGAAGTTCTCCGGCAGCCGGACCATTGGAGCTGCTCTGCCCCCAGCTTCCCCGATTCAGCCGCTGCTAAAACTGACCAGTGCTGAATCCGGGAAGCAGGGGGCAGAACAGCTGGAGTGCTGCCGAGTAGGTCCAGTAGCTCTGCCCCTCGGGGCTGCGGGACCAACCCGGCAGCACCCCAGCTGTCCCGGATTCAGCCGCTGCTGAAATTGTCCAGGGCTGACTCCAGGAAGCCCGGGGAAGAGCAGCTCTGCCTCTGGCTTTCTGGAGTCAGCCGCTGATCAGTTTCTGCAGCGGCTGACTTGGGGACACGTGGGGCAGAGAAGCTGGGGTGCTGCCGGGTTGGTCCAGTAGCGCCGAGGAGCGGCTCTGCAGGACCATCCCGTCAGCACCCCAGCTTCCCTGCCCCAGGCATCCCCAAGAGTAGCTGGGGTGTTGACGGGCTGGTCTCGCGGCGCCAAGGGTCGGCGCTACCGGACCAACCCGGCAGCACTCCAGCTGCTCTGCTGCAGGCGGCCCCGATTCAGCCGCTGCTGAAACTGACCAGCAGCAGCTGAATCAGGGACTCCTGGGGCAGAGCCGGACTATCAGAAGGGAGGGCTATGAGGGGGTCTGGGGTAGCATCCCCCCACCCCACCCCAGACCCCTCATAGCCCCCCCTTCTGATAGTCCGGCATATCTGATAATCAGTACCCCCTGGGTCCTAAAGGGGCCGGATTATCGGAAGTTTACTGTAGTAGGAGTCAGGAGCCGTAAATTCTGTTCCTGCTCCTGCTCCTGCGAGCAAGTCACTTAAACATTCTGTCTACCCTGCATACAGATGGGCGACCTACCTACTTCTCAGAAATGCTGAAATTCACTGTATGTAAAGAGCTTTAAGATGCTTTTGGGAAAGAATCCAAATGTGCAAGCCACCTTCTGTGGTACAGTCTTTGGGCTCCTCCTTGCAGCCAGTGTGGTGTTAAAGAATCAGCTGGTTTAGAGTGAAGAAAAATTTTGGAAAGCTGACTCTCTTCTTAGTTTTCAGAGGCCATGTGGTTGAGTGGCTGGGGCACTGGACTAAGAGTCAGGAGCCTGGGCTTCTTTTCCTGTCTCTGGCACTGACCTTGACTTGGGTCTGTCAGTTAACGCAGTGGTCCCCAACCTTTTGGGGCTGCTGGGTGCCCAGGGGCGGGGCCACTCATGTGCCTGGGGGCGGGGCCACGCATCCAAGGGCGTGGCCACCCAGACGCTGCGTACCTGGTGCCGGCGCCGCTCCTGTGCCACGTGCCCAGGGGCAGGGACGCCTATACGCTGTACGCCTGGGGCTGGCACAGCCCATGCATCGTGCGCTCGGGGGTGGGGCCAGCCCCATCACTCAGCGGGCGCACAGAAATGGCCCAGTGGGCGCCATGGTGCCCACGGGCACCGCACTGGGGACCACTGACTTAATGCTTCAGATGGTCTGATTGCATAACAGAAATATTGATACTTGCCTCCACCGTCAATTGCTCAAATCCATTGAGGTGGTGGGAATGGTTATGCTCTTGGCAAGTCCTGCGTCTGGCACTCAACTAGGGATGTAAACTATCGTTTAAAAAGTTAATGGATTAGACACTGTGTTTAACTGATTAACCATAGAGTGCCCCTGCCAGCTGCTTCAGCCTCCCCAGGCCGGTGGTTAATCAGCTACCCCTTTGGATCCCTAGCACTCACTTTGGCAAAAAATTTGGGTGTCCCTAAGGTAATGGAGACAGTAGTTGAGTGTATAGCTATGGGGCGAGTAGTTAGTCTGTATAAAATTGCTGATGGGGGTTATAAAATACATTGAATTTGGGCCCTCCTTGTGTGAACTCATGCCAGAGTTGTGATGGGAAGGTTTTTAAAGCAATGCATACTTATGATAGCTCCTCTTTGACACATGTTGGTCTCAGCAGGACTGACTCTCGCTCTCCGGGAAGTATAAGTTACCTGCCTTCATTTTTCACCAAGCTCGAAAACACCTCACCAATGGTGAAGTCCAAGAAACAGGAGATATTTCGTAAGTTGAACTCCTCTGGTGGAGGTGACTCTGACATGGGTAAGTGGGGCTTCACTTTCTCATTGTGTTTTCTAACGTAGGGCATCCTAACCCAGTCCTGTTTCAAATAATGCTAAATACGGTGTTTAAAAGTACTACCAAGCACTTGACATTTTGCCACCTATTTTTGCTGTGGTATATAGGTGTATATAGAGTATTTGGTTTGAGAGAGGACAACAAGTTCTGTAAACTAGAGGCAAACATTTTATTTTGCAGCCACAAAACACTGGGTAACAAACCTGCATGCCTGTTCCACACATGATTTATTGGGTTTTTTATTTGATGTGTAAGAGATGTAAACATAAGCTTGCTTACATCTTTTTTGCTGGAGAGATGTGATGCCGCCAAAGGGCAAGGGCTCCTTTTTGTTGTTGTTTGATCTTGTAATTATGAGTGTCAAAGTGGCAAACTCTAAACCACAGAAAGTGGCATATAGTTTGGCAAGCAGGTATCAACATGGCGGAACATGTTACTAGCCCCATGTTGGACTTCCCTGAATAAACTTACTCCAGCACAATGACGATTTCAGTTAGCAGCCAAGATAATTTAATTTGACTCCTATCCCTTTAATGCTAGTGGTTAGAGCCCGTTGGTTTGCTGAAAGTGGAATGTGCTTAATTATAATAATCTCTTAATTATATAAGTGGGGGTCTGTGGTGCTGGCCCATAATTTGTTTGGTATTAGACCTACATTAAGCCTGTGTGGTCTCATTCTGTGAGAAAATTGTAAGTACTGGGAATAAGAGTAGTAAATGTCATTCTTTGACTAGTCCCAATTGAATGTGTGTGATGGATCCTTCTGTGCTGCACTACAAGTTGGACCTCCATGGTCCAGGACCCTCAGGACCTGACCGGCCTCACATAAGGGAGGTTGCTGAACCAGGCCTCCAGGGTCTTGGTGCCAATCACCGCCTCCCATCCTAGCCACTGGCTCCCTGCTGGCTGGTTCCGTTAACACTTGCCAGCAACCTCTGCCATTGGGGCTCTCTGGTCCAGCTCAGATCATGGATGTGATCTGACTAGAAAGCTCCTGGACCAGAGAGGTTCAAGCTATAAAACGTTTTAGCTCTACATTTCATCTAGACTTTTAGAATGCAAACATACCATCCACCATTGTCACTAGCTGTTTGCAGACTGACCAGTTCTCAACATGCAGCAGTCTTAGTTTATTAAAGATCCTGTTTGCGTTATAAATCCAGTAATTTGAATTAACTTTCAGTCATTTTAGAGTAGTTCTAAATGATCTTAAGTAAATCCATACATAGTATCAAAATCCATATAATATGTTTACTAAAATGTTTTTTAGCTGGGTAAATAACACAGCAGCATTTATTTAAAAAAATTAAAAACCTCTGAGACTAGGAACACCTCCGAAGGTCAATGTAGTGTGTGAAAGAGTATTTTAAAGGTCCAGTGAACAGGCCGATTGTGACTGAGGGTGGTGTTTATGGACGAACTTTAAAATCGAACTTCTACACATAGTTTTACTTGACTGTGGTGCACATTCACAGCACAAAAACCCAATGGTGATGTCAAAGCAGATGAAGTTGCAAATTAATGAGCAAAGATTCTTCAAATGAACATACACATTAAGACATATGTAGTGCTCACCAGTAATATAAAACAAACTTAAGTGTTGTGTTTTAATTGCAGCAACTGCTCAGCCAGGAACTGAAATATTTAATTTGCCAGCAGTCACTACCTCAGGTAAATCTTCCTGAAACATATCTTGCAATGGAATTTTCTGAGCGTAATACTTAATAGGTGCATTGGGAAACTGAAATAAGAGGGGTGGGCAGATGTAGAAATAAGCCAGTCAGTAAAGTAGGGCAGCATTTTGATTTGTGGGGCCACCAGGGTAAACTGCTGGCAAGCCTGCGCCGCTTTGTTTACTGAACGTATCCATAGCCACAGAGCCTTGCAGCTCTCCTTGGCTGTGATTCGCCGTTTCCAGCCAAGGGGAACTGTAGTCCAAGTTTGAAAAATGCTGCGCTAGGGAAAACCAAATGAATGGGTGTGTGTCTCAAGTGGAATTTGAGCCAAAAAATTAATTTTACTATAGTTTGGCTTGTAATTTTCTTGCACTGGTGCCCTGCTAATATCTTCTCTAACATCTCATTTAATCAAAACTGTGAACACTTGCAACAAAATTCTCCACTAAAACAGTTCATAGCTAAATTTATTCTCTGAATTATTATTTGTTTAAATAGAAGAAAGAAACTGAGCTATTAAGCATTTGATGCATTTACAGTAAGTTCTTAGGACGTTATCCAATCAAGTAAGATTGTCTTAATCACTCCTTGTTCATTAGTAACAATAAAACACTTTTAGCCTCCTGCCCAATCACTGTGGTGTTCATAAAATGTCATTGAGGTCTGGTTTACACCAGGGGAGAAAGCTGACCTAAGATACGCAACTCCAGCTAGGTGAGTAGCATAGCTGGAGTCAGCATTCCTTAGATTGAGTTTCTGCAGCGTCCCCACTGCAGGAAGTCAATGGGGAAAAACTCTCCCATCTACTTCGGTACTCTGTTGGGTCATGAGGAGTAAGGGGAGTCGACAGGGTGTCATCAGCGGTCAATTTAGCGGGTCCTTACTACACCCACTAAATTGAACATGGGGAGATCGATCTCTGCAGCGTCGATCTCCCAGTAAGTGGAGACAAGCCCTTGCAGAGGTCAGCAGGGTTAAAGAATCCAACTTCAAACTGGAAGCCAAATTGTAATCCAAGCTGTGCCACAAACTCCCTCTCTGACTTTGGGCAAAACACTTTACCACTCTGCCTGTTTCCCCATCTTTAAAATATTGCTCCCTCTTGAAGAGGGGAGAGAGGTTGTGAAGACCCATATTTGCCCAGTGTGATGTATTCATTTTTAACTGGTAAAATAACTGTTGTACCATGGACTTTGTATGTTTCATCATGAGAGAGATCTTGTTTTCTGGGTCGCCTCCTTTTATAACAGACATATTTTAATAATTGTCAGTTTTGATTAATATTCTGTCATAATTAGCATCTTTAATTGCCTTGGCTCTTAGTTTTTAATACACATGTAAGTATCTTATTCTCACGCAATTGAGACTCTGATGTAATTGACATGGCTCTTTAATGTTTGGTGCTGGCATGTCTAAATTGTAGCCAGTGTGAGCTGCTTGGTGCATGTAGCTTTGCATAAACTGCTCATCTTTGTTTTTTTCTTTGTTCCTTTTTTATCTTTCTTCTCCTATCCCTTTAAAAATCTTCTCCCTTGTCTCTGTTATAATTCTTTTTGAGGTGTATTTTGTCCTCCCCTCCCACCCTTCCCCTCACAATTTCTTCTTCTCCCAGGTGCAGTCAGTTCTAGGGGTCATTCCTTTGCAGATCCTGCCAGTAATCTGGGTCTAGAAGACATTATTAGGAAGGCACTGATGGGCAACTTTGATGACAAAGGGGAGGATCATGGAGTTGTAATGTCACAACCTATGGGGATAGCACCTGGTAGTTCCAACCCTGCAGTATCCACTAATAGCGAGGCCCGTAGAGAGGAAGCTAATCCATCGCCCACTTCAGGTGAGAAATCCTCTTACAGCTCCTCAGCATTGCAAGGCCCCGAGAGGAGTAGTAATTGGGGGTGTAACTAAAGTAGTTACAAGGGCTTGAAAACTGAGAAATCCATGCTCCTCAGCAGTACTGTAGAAGCAGCATGTTCACCCCTGGGTGGGGACAGGTGCCATGTTCTTTAGCGCTGTCCCCTGCAGTTCGAGAAACAGTGCTGGGAATTCCAGAGTCTTAGCCAGCGTTTGTTGTCGGAAAACATGGCTATGCCAGGCAAGGGTGGAACGAGGAAACTGTGCACCTGCATAGCGTTGTGGTATGGAACAGCACCTCTCGAGAGCGTTCGAGAACCTTTGCAAATGGCTGACTAATGCATGGTTACTGTAGCGAGCGTTAGGTGAGAGTAACCGGTCTCTTCCAAGGGAGGGAAATGCATTGTGAGACCCTCTCCACTGAAGAATGAGCCCTTGGGTGATACGAATGAGGCGTTAGAGCCCTGCATGGATACAGAATGTATAGTCACGTGTACCAGAGCCTCCCGCTGGTCACTGCGGGAACTAGCTCGGACTCTCAGCAGGATGCCCTCTTCTGGACGGTGTCTCGCCCATCGTTGTTCTGTGCTCTCTCCCCTGCATCGCTCCCCGGACCCCAGTATCCTCCTGGAGCTGCCTACCGGCAGTGCCCACGAGTCTGGTCTCACCCCATCTGGGGGTATCAGCAGTCCTTTGTCTAGCACCTGCCACTGTGGCCAGCCGCAGCCCGTGTCTCGGCAAGCTTCAGCTTGTATGGGCCAGTGGTGGCTGCATGCAGGGGAAGGGGACCCTGGCCTGCCCACTGCTTTTGGTCCTGACCCAGGGACCCTCTACTGCCTCTCCATGACCCCTTGCACCTTTTTGGCCCTTGTCAAGGCCAGAGCCTCCCTTTCTAGCTCCCCCGAACCGGCCCAGTGCAGCTCTATCGAGGTGCCTCTTCTACCCTAGGAGCCTTGCTGTTCAAACCCTGCTCTGCTGAGCCGTTCCTTTATAGCAGGACCACTCTAGTAATCCACCTTCTCATTGGCTCTTTATAAGCCTGTCCCTGATTGGCCTAGGCTCTGCGCAGGTTCCCTCCAGCCTGCTTGAACCCCTTCTGGATGGAGTGGGCCAGCCACCCCCCTACGCCACAGATATAAATCTGTATCTGCAGAGCTGCAGGTCTCTCTGGGGAATGTCAGCCATGCTATGTAAGGCTGTCATTCCCAGGAGCCAGCGCCCCATGCTGGCAGCTCCTCTGTGGCTGTAATGCTCCCACCTCCGCCCACTAGGGTGAGCAGCAGGCTCACTGGCAGCTGTCCCTGGTTGTGCTTGTGCATGCAAGCAGCTTGCACGCTCCTGGCCAGGAGTCCCTGCCCTGCAGTGGCCTGGGAGTGTGCGAGCTGCTTGTGTGCACTAGCGCCACCAGGGATAGCTGCTGGTGAGCCTGCTGCTCCCCCCAGTGGGTGGGGCTGGGGGTGGTACTGCTGGTGTGGGGTGCTGGCTTCTCTATGCTACTGTTGCCGCTGGTTCCGGGTAGATAGACATTCTGTATCCACACAGGGCTCTGGGGACGATGCAGCAGTGATGCATGAGTCTCAGAGACGCTTTAGACTGCTACCACCAGGGCTAGACACACCCCTCCAGTGAGGAAATCCAGATTTGATTTGCTGTAACAAATCTCTTTATACAACTTAGCTTGCTATGTAGCAGTTTGGTTTTGTACATTTATTATTGCATCTAAGCTGTAATGCATCTTTTAAAAGGGTAACCTTTTCCTGTGGCTTCCATTTTCAGGAGGGGGAGCTGGCAAGCAGAAGTTAATTGGCAAGTCAAATAGTAGGAAGTCGAAATCTCCTATTCCTGGGCAGGGATACTTAGGGACTGAGAGGCCTTCCTCGGTCTCGTCCGTACATTCAGAAGGCGATTACCACAGGCAGACGCCAGTGTGGGCCTGGGAAGACCGGCCTTCTTCAACAGGTGAGAATTGTTGCCAGAAATTCTACTAAAGAATGGATCTAGAATTAGAATCCTGTGGGGAGGGTTAGATGAGGAAAGACCTATTTTAGTGCATGGGCCAAATCACCACAGCATCTCGATCCATTAAACGGGGAGCTTTCTGAACCAGATGCTTTGCTATTCCACACACATCTCTGTGCGAGGGAAGAGAATGTTCTGCCAAGCATTTGAACAGCAAAATAGGTCATTCACAACCACAATTGGAAATGTTACACATTTTGGTTGTCTACATTGGCGCGATCTTGCGCAAAAGCAGCTGCTCTTGCGCAAAAACTTGCTGCCTTCTACACTGGTCGCGAGTTCTTGCGCAAGAACACTGACGTTCTAATGTGTGAAATCAGGGCTTCTTGCACAAGAACTATGATGCTTCTGCTCAGGAATAAGCCCTCTTGCGCAACTGTTCTTGCACAAGAGGCCAGTGTAGACAGGCAACATGAATTTCTTGCGCAAGAAAGCCCGATGGCTAAAATGGCCACCAGAGCTTTCTTGCACAAGAGAACGTCTACAGTGGCATGGATGCTCTTGCGCAAAAGCACCTGCCAGTGTAGACGCTCTCTTCTGGAAGAGTTCTTGCACAAAATCATGCCAGTGCAGAGGCAGCCTTTGAGTACTAACACTTTCAGTGGCTGAGGTGCTCAAGAGAAGTACAATTATTTAACTTGGCAAGGAATTTTTTTCTATTTTCAAACTGATCTTTGCAACCAACACTGTTGTACAGTGGGAAGCACCAGGTGAAAACTGCTTTTGGAAAATTGTTGATCCACAGAGCTTGAAGGATCACTAATCCCTGAAACACGTATTATAAAATCAATTATGAGAAGGTTCATATACCAAAGAAATGGTTTTGCTCGCAGCAGTCTTCTGATGGTGAAGCTGCACATGTAAACTAAGATGGTGGAAATCAAGAGTTGGCCTCCCTGTGCACAAGTTGCATGTGATCTTAGTTGTTTATAAACTAGCAGGAATTTTAGGAAGGAAATTGAACTTTCCCTGTCCCGGTGTTACAATGACTTAGGTTCTGGAATCTTGGTGGGAGATGTGTGTTGAGCTCTGGTCTAGCCCGTGCGTGTCTGTTCCTAGTGGGAGCACATGGTCCCGGAGCTCTGCTGGGCGAGACGCATGCCTTACTTAAGTTACACTTTCTGACTTAGGATCAACTCAGTTTCCTTACAACCCTTTGACGATGCGGATGCTCAGCAGTACCCCGCCAACATCCATTGCATGTGCCCCGCCATCCATGAGCCAAGCAGCCACTCACCAACAGAACAGGATATGGGAGCGAGAGCCTGCCCCCCTGCTTTCCGCACAATATGAGACTCTGTCGGACAGTGATGACTGAACTATGCAGAGTTGTGTTTATTTGTGGGTTGAGAGCCCTCTTTTTGACTTGTGCCCCAAGGGACTTTCCAAGAGAGCACAGGCCACGCATGAAGAAATGATGGAGAGCTGTCTGGAGAGTCGCATTGAAAAGATTCCTTCTGCACAGACCACGTGTAGGAGGAATGTGCTCTAGGAGGGCTGACGTACTAAAGATAAATATGTAAAGACTTTTTAAAAGTGGACTATTCCTGGTCTACATCTATTTGTAAAGAAAACCATAATGTCTTTAAATCATTCTTCTGTAAATAGAGAGTACTTTTTGCAGTGTTTTTTCCCTTGCTATAGTCTCTGGTGTACTTGTGTTCAAATCATTGCATAAACCTTTGGGGTCATTTTGTAATTTTTTTTTAAAGCATTTTCTCACACGTAGAATACTCTTCATACTTTACTCTCACAACCAACTTAGCATCATTGCCCGTTAATGCAATGCCTCCTCTTTCTGGTATGCTTCAATCTAATTTCCCCTTAGACACAGTGGTTTTGAAGCTCTTGTGAAAATGTTGATTTTTTTTTAACTGACCCCTTAACTAATTCTGTACATTAACATAGTCAGGTCTGCTGGGGGAAGAGGATATATTTCTTTGATTTTTTTTTTATATTTCTGACACATTGTTAATTTTCAGTGAGGTCAGTTTTATTTAGCAACACTGCAGAAATATTATTGCATGGGTATGTTATAGTTCAGTTTAAAAAGAAACAAAAAACCAACCAAGCAGCTTCTGGAGGCATACCTCACTGTTATGCACACTGGTAATTTAAATGTGCCCCAAAATACTATTTTTTAAGGTTTTCTGTTTCTGCATTGTATGCAGCTGAAAGGCTACCATTCTAAACAAATATTACTGCCATATATAGCTGTAAAATCACAGGAGATTGCATATCTCAAGAAAGGCTCTGGGTAGTTGTTAGGTCTATCAAGAAAAATATATCCACTGCTCTAGTTTAAAAAAACAAAACAAAGCTACTTCTGAACTTTATAATCAAGGAAGAGGAGTGTCAGTTTTCTGGGCTCTAACAGCAGCCAGTTTGAAAGAGATACTATGATTATTGCTCACTTCACTCTAATTTTGAAATGTCTTTTAACATGTACTTTTAAAATCAGTCCAGTAAGACAAATGACTTGCATGGAAATCTAGTTTGTTTGTTTGTTTTTTATATTGAACCAACCCCTGAACTTTACTTGATAAGAGAAATATTCTCTGAAAAAATTGCTTATGGTACTAGAATAGGGTCTCTTTAATCATTCGTCTCTCGGTGCCTGCTGGAATTCGAGGCCTCTACTGTAGTAGTACTCACGTCGTACATGTATACACACATCTGATTAGTGCTACCACTATCAGCTGGAATCTGTTTCACGCAGTTTACTTCTGTAGGGTTGCACTGGCTCCCGGACCATGAGTTTGTATTCTGGGGTACAAGGAGACACGTACTGGTATGGGGAGAAAGCTATTGAATGGGAGGCTAGCAAAGTGCCGAGGACTAAATGAAACATTGAAACAACATGTTTCCCTTCTGTCATTTGGAAGCAAGACCATATCCAGCCTTTGTCTCGGGAGGATATCAGACTTACCACTATCTTACAACCTGCTGAAAAAAAGTTCACTTTTTGACTTGTATTTGCAATTCCTTATGTATGGAAGACATTGATTTTAGCTGTAATGTGTAGTCTATGCAGTTGCTATGTTCTGGAGGTCTGTGATGCCCTTTGCCTGTAGTTAACTATTGGGAAGAGACACAGAACCCTGTGTGCTGTAAATCTTTAAAAAGTGTGTTGTACTTTACTGAGGAGTGCCCCAGGCTGGTCTAGCTGTAGGAAAGAGAAAGCAAGAGATTTTAGACTCCTCTCTGCTGGTTTGCAACCTGTCTTGGAAACCTGACAAGCTGCAAGGATTGTAGAATTGCTTTGCTGCTGCTGTTTTAATGGTGTATCCTGCAGTTAAAATCAGTTGGAAGTGTTAAAATCTTTAACATCCTGAAAATGTGAAAACTCTGAAATGTGTCAGCTGTGCAGGTGAAGGTGAACTTTGCTTGGAGCCCCTATCCCTCTGATTTTAACTTTTTCTTAACTCTCAGCAGTGTTCCGGAAGACTAGTTGGTCTCCTCTTATTGTGAATTTAAATTGGGGAAAGTGAAAAGTGGAGTTCCATTTGCTCCTCGGTGTGACACAAACCTCAGTATGTTTGAAATAGACTTGTACATGCAAAGCCCGTGGTGAACTGTACTATATGAACATCTGTGCTTCAACCTAACTGGCAAAGGAGGGAAATCTGTGTTCTCTTTACTGTTGCTGCATGGTAGCCTACCTAAGGTAGTCAAGCAGCCCCGCCTTTGAGGAATAACCTTCAGAGGCAGAGGGCAAATGGCATTTGCACATCTATTTTAGTTTCATTGTAAAGCTATTTTCTTAGGGCTGCTCCCTAAGTTTTAATATTTGATACTAACACCCAGAGCCTAAACTGAGCATTATTAAAAGATTCCAGTAGCTTTTTGAATATGGAGTTAGACACCTGCCTGTTTGAAACAGGCAGGTGTCTGTAAATCATTGTTTACAAAAGTAGTTGACTACAAATTTTTACCTGTTGATTTCTGATCAGTGCTTTCACAGTGTTTTCAGCCTGGTATGTTCAGTGATCCTGCTATGAAAACATTTAAAACTTGAAAAACCCATGCGTCATGATAACCTTCAACTTCTTTTCACAAAATGTCTTCAGTAGACAATGACTTTTGGATTCAGACCAATCAATAAAGGGGATCAGTTCTCCATTTCCTTTTGCTCTGTCTCCCTTGTTTTGCAAGCTCCAATGAGAGTAACAGGCGCAACGCTCTACAGAAGCAGCTGAAGCACCCTCCTGCGGCACTGCAGTCCAAGTAGTCTGGCAACACTAAAATAGACCATTAGAGTTCTGGGAGGTAGCAGTCCACGTACGGAGTCAAAACCATGTGAGACAACTTAAGATGCTCATATGACAGCACAGGTGGTATAAAGTGCACAGGCTCTTGAGTACTCCTAAGCCTGTAAGTGTTGCATGTTTTCTCCCCTGAGCACTTCATTGTGGACACAAATCAGCACCTAGAGGCCTGAGGTTGGAAATCCAGGCCCCTACCCACACTAGTCACTGAACTGGCCTGGGTGGTTTATGCAGAAGGCCTCCGTTAGTAAACACGTACCTGCTAGATGGCCAAGCTCTGCATGCGAGAAGGGACCAAACCTAAACCCCTTAATTAATAGCTCTGCTGCCCACTTACACTAGGGGGCTATGTCTAGACTGGCATGATTTTCTGCAAATGCTTTTAACGGAAAAGCTTTTCCGTTAAACGCATTTGCAGAAAAGAGCGTCTAGATTGGCACGGACGCTTTTCCACAAAAGCACTTTTTGCAGAAAAGCGTCCGTGCCAATCTAGATGCAGTTTTGTGGAAGAAAGCCCCAATCGCCATTTTCGCCATCGGAGCTTTTTTGCGCGAAACAGTTTTCAGCTGTCTACACTGGCCCTCCAGAAAAGGGCTTTTGCCCAAACGGGAGCATCAAAGTATTTGTGCAAGAAGCACTAATTTCGGACAGTAGAACGTCAGGGCTTTTGCACAAAATCAAGTGGCCAGTGTAGACAGCAAGTTTGTGCATTGCAGAAAAACTTGCCACTCTCGACGCAGCCAGGGCGTATAGGTGCGTATCACACGTAGGTGGGCCCCTGATTAACACAATTCTCCACTCACCATATTGCAACCCCAAAGCTAGCTGCACCTAGTGTAACTGCCCACTTCCCTGTCTCGGACAGAGGCGTGCCATGAACTGTTCAAAGGCTATTTGTGTTCTCCTATGTGCCTGCATGCTGCTCTAGGCCCACAGCGGGGAGGTGTTCCTGTTGCTTTGGAGGAGAACTACCTCCACTTGTAGCAGGAAGTGTCTGGTGTTTAGCTGATGGCCTTGTGTAACATCTTTAACAAGCAGCCGCTAACGAGCCAGCTCCCTGGCACAATATATTTTGGATTTCATAGCTGGCAAGGAAACAACCCTTTCCCCCACCAAGGGTGGTTCTAAGTTAGGGTGCTGCAGAGGTGCTGGCTCTAGGTACTTCACTCTCCAGGAAAGAGCGATCAGAGCCAAGGAACTGACAACTGCATTATCCCACTCCAAGCAGGATTTGCATTCCCTAACAGCCGCCTGGGCCAGCCACTGTGCACAGTGCCACAGCCTGTCCCTCCCCCTTACGGGGTGCAGAGAGCTGTAACCCCCGTCAGCCAGTGACGCTTGGGGGACATCTGTTCAGTGAGACACGTCGCTGTTCATTAGTCCCTGCTGCTTTTCTTAAAGGGCACATGGCTAGGAGACAGCGGATGCCCTCCAGGTTCTAGACCCACCTGAGGTGGCATAATTCTGATGCTGAGGAAGGAGCCCCAGCCGAGGCCTGCCCTTGCAACAGTACCTATTAGAGGCCCAGGTCTGTACAGATCCACTTGACAATCTTTCCACACAATGGCCTGTCCAGCTGTGGACACAGATTACTTTCCTATACCCCTTGTGAACAGCTACATGCCTCAGGTCAATGTTTCCCTGCCATGGCTCAGTGCAGACTCACTAAGACCCTACTAAACTGAAGGCAGAAGGAAATTTAATACAGGCCCAGCTGGGTTTCTAGCTCCTAGTCATGCTCACTTAAGAGCAGACACAAACCTGCTTCTTACTATTCCTTCTCCCTCTCTTTGCTCACCCACCCCCCCCTTGTGCTCCTTCCACCTACCTAAACATCTCCATGGTGCTGTGCTGGGCATGAGCCCTGCTCTCTCTGGGGATGGTTTTATGGGCTGGCTCATCAGGTGGCTCCCTGGTTTGTTTGTTTTTTTGTTTTTAAAGGCACTACAGTTCTGAGCCTGGGGCCAACATAAACACTGAGTGCAGGGGCGCTGCAGCCTAAAGCAGAGCAGGGACATTTCAACTTGGTAATCCAAGCACAAGGCGGGGCGGAGACGTGCACGCGGAGCAGGGAGCACTTCAAACCTTTATTTGGAGTTTGCCAAAGCCAGCCAGCAGCAGCTCATTCCTCCCCCCTTGTAATTGTTACTGTTTCCAAGGGGAATTAAAACAGAGGGCTTAGCCTTCCCGTGCTCTAAAATCCAAACCCGCCACCGTGGCTGCAGCAGTTCAGTCCAAGAGGCTTCAAGCCTCCCTCCTCTGTGCATCAGCGGGACTGCTTTCTTCTCCTGGCCAGCTCTGCTAGCTCCTGTCGGATGTGCTGAACGGATGCCGTGTCGCCTTTCAGTTCGGCCTGGCTCAGGGCTTCTTTGTACATCTGTTCTGCCTGCAGAAAGTCTTCTGCGCTTGGCAGAGAAGGAAGGCCGGGTGAACGTCCGGTTAAGTTATGCCCACGCCCTGCCTGGAGCGATTACAACTCAAGTACGACTTGGAACAGTCGGGCACAAGGCCGGGAGGACCGGGCTTTGAGTGTGCGCTTAACGGGAGGGTCTAGACCAGGTAGGACCTGCAGCTTTGTTCCACTCCCCTTCCGCATAATTCTTTGGGCATGAGCAGCTGCCCTGCACATGCCCAAGTCCCCTCCAGGCCAGCCAGCTCAGAATCCTGTGATTCACTCTTCATTGGCAGGGCGTGGCCTTGTGTACTGCAGCACTAGGCCAGGAGCTATTCCTGCCTGGCTAAGAGTTGAGAGCCCCACCTGGGCCCCTGACTTTAAGGGGCAGAGCAGAGTCATGCTGGCGGCTAAGTCTTGGATTCTAAGTCTCTCCAGCACATGAACTGTGGGCAGGATGGAACCAGGGCAACAGCCAGCTTAGCCCAGTGGCCCTGCGAGGGGATATTCACGCTGCACTCTGTCAAGCCCTAGGCCCCAGCTGTAAGGGTAGGAGGGGTGTGGGTGGCGGAGGGGCAGGTAAGAATTCAACCCCTGAATGGCACATCACCTGCCCCCAGCGCGCTGCCCTCCTGCAAGCCAGCTGTGCAGGCAGCTCCATGGAGATTGGAAGGCAGCATGAAATGGTGCCCAAGCCAAGGCTGCTGAGAGCAGGACAGAGAACAGGGCTACCGGTCTGCTAGAGCTCTGTCTCCCCCCCCCCCCCCCCCCTGCAGCCAGGAGAGTCCTAGGCCTGACCCAACTGCCAGGCAGGTCACTTACCTTGGTGCATGAGAATTCCCGCCAGGTTATTCAGCACCATGTGCTCCTCGGGGTGTGCTGTCTGCTTGGCCAAGTCCAAGGCCCTCTTCCCATGCGTGTAGGCGTCCTCATAGCGCCCCTGGGCGTCCAGCACCGTGGCCAAGTCGCTCAGCAGGACCACAGTCTGCCTCAGGCCGGGGACAAGAGGCTTAGGGCCGGGGCAGGTGGGTTTTTGCTTTTAGAACTTAACCGCGGGGGAGGCGGACACGGGGCTTCCCCAGCCCACCGCTGCCCAACCAGCACCAGAGTCTCAAAGCATCGCCCCCTGGATGAACACAACAGGGTACAATGCTGGCTCACTCCTCCCGAGCCCATCGTCCCCCACCCCCTCTCCTCACCTGGGGATGCATCTCTCCCTGGACCTCCAGCGAGATCTGCAGCGCCCGCTCGTACATTCTTTGGGCCCTAGGCAGCTGTTTATTGGCCAGCAGGTAGCGGCCAAACGAGTCCAGGCTCAGACCAAGCAGGAGATTCGTGTTGGCTCTTTCCTCCGCTGTGGGCGGGAAAAGCGAGGGGTCAACGCAGTACCCCTGCGCTCAGGAGTGGGGAGGAACAGCCACAAGACAGACCCCCAGGGGGGATTCTTCCCAATTCCTGCCAAGCACCGTCAAAGGGTCAGGTTTGAGATTATGGCCAGAGCCTCACCCTCCTGAGAAAGGAGCCCTGTACAAGAGGCCTCCCCCGTACCGCTTCTCAGGACAGCCACGATCTCGGCCTTGCCCGTGGCTGAACTGCAAACAGAGAGAGCGCGGCACAGGCCGCAAGGAACAGCCTGGGCTGAGAGCCGGAGAAGGCTGGACCGTAGGGGTGGTGGAGGAAACAAGGCCCGATCTAAGAAGGGGCAATGGCTGGGGAGAAGCCAGCGAGGGAACGGGTGGAAGGGCCGTAGGAGGCAAGACGCCAGTGGCGAGGGGGGAAGCCGCACTGAAGCCAGCAGGAGCTTCCTACCGGAGAGGACGTCCTCAGACAGGTCCTTGTACTTGGCCATCTTCTCGTCCAGGGTCTGGATGCAGAACTCGTAGCCAGCCAGAGCCAGCTGGTGTCTGCAGGGCAAAGGGCAGGGCTCAGTGGAGCCCGGGCGCTCACCCCACGTTAGCTCACTACCTCCACAAGATGGGCATTCCTGGGGGCAAGTGGCTTCCTGGTGGGACCCTCCCCTGCCCTCCTGGCCCCCTCAGCAAACAGGCCCTGGGATCGGAGCCCTCTGGAGAAGCGTCCTGCCCACAAGGGCAGTGCCTCCAGGGCACAGGAGGGAGCAGGCCCTGCTGCTGCCCTTTGCTCCAGAGCCCCAGGGCACGTGGCCGTTCTGGGGGTTCTCTCTGTAAGACCCAAGTGGCCTAACTGGAGAGGACGACGCAGATTGGCAGGGCCTCGCCCAGCTGCTAAGTACATGCCTCACAAGCAGGAAGACACCGACTTTGAGGTGTCCCTGTTGAGAATCTCCTGCAGGATGGGGACCCCTCCTGCTTTCCCCCTTGAGCTGGTAGAACCCCTCCCCCGCCGACAGGGGGCCTCTCCCCCGATCAACGGCTCAGAAGCTTCCCCTGCCCCCAGATCGCCACTGGTCTCCTGTAGGGGTGCACAAGGTTAACCGGTTGGCCAGCAAGCAGGAGTCTGATTGGAATGCTTACCGGGCAACCGGCGGGATGGCTGCAGCCCTGGCTGAGTTCAGCCGGCCACACTGGAGTGGCCCAGGTGGCCAGGCAGGATCCAGACCCAGCGGGATCCTGAGCCCAGCTGTGCGGGGCCATCAGGCAGGACCCAGGCTGCTCTGAAACAGCCCGGGAGAGTGGGCAGGAATCTGGCCCTGGCTGCCATCTGCCTGCCCGCCAAGGGGTCTAATTTTATCCATTTAACAAGTCTCCCGTTGTAATGGTTATTTACATCCCCAGTACCCTGGAGCTAGCCAGCTGGCCTGCAGTCTCACGCCAGTACTCACTGGTTCTGAGCAGCATAGATACTGGCCAGCTTGAGGGACATCTCAATGATGGCATTGTCATCCTGCCGGGAGGAAGAAACCAAAGACACATTGGAGTGGGCGGCCACACTCGCTCCTCTTTACCCTTACAGCAGAATCGCTGCTTCCTCGGAGACCAGGCACGGGCCAAGATAATGCCTCCACTGAATGGCAGGGAAGCTCACTGCTACACCAGTACCAGCAGCTCCCCCGAGGAGGCGCCAGCGGGGGTGGTGCAAGGCCACTGGCAGCAGATGCTTGGCCAAACCTTCCCCGAGCGGCTTGGGGAACCGCGCGCCCCGCAGGAAGCCCTTGGAGACACGCCCTTACCTGCTTCATGTCCCCCGCCAGCAAGAAACTCATTGTTGCTTTAAAGAGCTTCTCTGCCTAGAACAAGAGAGAGAGGATGTTAAAGAGCCAACGCCTGGGTTTAGCTGGGGGCAGGACGGGAACCTATTCCTCGCACAAGCCTTAGCAGAATCCCTTCGCATAACCCAGCAATACTTAACATTGTAGGCAGCCCTCGGAAGCTCTCACAAGTACAGGGCTCTTCACAGACTCAAGTGACAGGACTTTACTCACGCTGTCCAGCTGGCCCTTCAGGAACGCAAGGTTCGCCATCTGGAAGAGAAGCAGGAGAAAGAACTCAGGGATGGCAAAGCTTCACCATGCCGAGCCACCGCCGACACTGGGGCAGATGTGCACAAAATATTTTCCTCTCTCTGCCTGCAACTTCCCCCGCAGCAAACACGTGTTACCAGCTGCTGAAGTCACGGCCCAGCGGAGGACCAGGGAAGTAACAGGAATATGAAAACAAGACTGGAAGGAAGTCCAGGCCCCGCGATCAGTGTTCCCTGTAAAGTGTGCGCTTGGGCAGCTGCCCAGGACAGAAGCAGCTGCTACCCAGCTGATTGGCAGAGCGCCCACAGCCAACAGTATGTGTTTCTATTGGTGGTGCACCTCCCCACATGCCTTGGTGCACTTAAAATTTATTCCGCACATATAAAGAAAAAAATCAGAGGGAACATTGCCTGCTACTCCAGCCAGCCACGTGATAAAATCCTAGCAGCCACGTAGCTTGACACATTTATGATGAATAAATCTGAGCCCAGAGACACATCCTCACAGCTGTGAGGCCAAAGCCTTCCGAAGATTACCAGGTCATAGGTGTAGATGATGGCTCTCTTGTTGTCCGACTGATGGGAGAGTCTAGCAGCTTGATGCAGAATCCGCTCTGCTTCCTCAAGCTCGCCCTTCATGATGCTGAGCTGGAAGGGGAGAGGAGGGACAATCTAGGATGATTAGAGACCCCGGCAGGTGGAGGTGTGCCCAGCGTAGTGGCAGGCCAAGAAAGGGCACCACCGGGCAGGTGACCACACCTGGCCTGATGCTGCTCACAGGAGCAGAGAGAGACCAGCACACGTTGCCAGATGCTGCCCTGATCAGTGACTTGGGAAAAGCAGGTCAGCTCTGGCTGCCTTAAAGACTCCTCAATGCTGATGCTTGGGCACCCTCCCTTGCTCGTGCATCTAGACTAACGATGTTAAAATGAGAGTCATTTGCTAACCGTGGAGCTGCTGAAAATGTGAGTGGTTAAATGATTACACAAGGGGCAGTAACCAGCTCCGCTGGAGCTGGCCTGCGCAGGGAGCTGGCTTAAAAGACAGTTCCCAGCACGCACTGGCTCCTGTCTGCTACCCCGCTCCGTGGGACACAGAGGCAGCAACGCGGGGCGGTCACTCCCCAGGAGCTGGAGCCACGTGTAGCTCACGCTTATAAGTTAGCCTCTTACGTACCGAGTCTGGATGGGCTCATCCACCTGGATGGGTGGCCGAGAGCCCTGAATTCATCTCACAACAGGCCTCCCATTAGCTGTCGCAGTGGACGTTCCCAGCAATTCCCCCACCACACCAGCATGCTTCTTTCCCTGCCATCACTGTATGTAACAAGTTAATTGTGTAACAAGCTGGCAGTCCTGGTCACTGAGTAAAGCTGTTGGGGCCCAGCACACACAATTAGCAGTTCTCCAGGGGCTCAGGAGCTCACCTTGGCTTTTTTCAAAAGGAATATAATGGAGTCTTCAGTTCCTGCACTCTCCCCTTCCCGGGTCCTTTCCTCTTCCTCAGCATTTTTAGAGAACAAGGAGAAAGCTGGGAAGAGAAACATTTGACGGGATGTACAGGAGGCCCCCAACTTCCGACGTGATTGGTTCCTTGGGAAGTGTCATAAGTTGGGGGCGTCGTAACTCGAATGCTCATTTAGGATAGGCACCGTGCCCGGTCACAAATGCAGGCCGAGGACGTAAATCGGGTTTCCGGCCCCTTCTGCCCTTAAAAAAACGGTTCTAAGTGAAGGGGGTTGGAACGTGGGGGGTCGGAATTCGGGCGGTCACAAGTCGGGGGCCTCCTGTATTAGGAGCGCTGCTGTGTGGAGACAGCTGAAGGGGTTTTGTTCTTCTGGGCCCAGGATGGGGATTCGCCTTTCAAACAGCAGGTTCAGCTCAGCTTGTTGGAGTCACCCACCCAGTGCTGCCGCCCTCTCCCACTTACTTGTAACAGCCCCTCCCCCCATTTCTGCCTCACCCCCATGCAAAGAGGTTTCCCATTCCCCAGAGTCCTGCCCAAACAACGCCCCCCCCCCAGACTTCCACCTCATGGCCTGCCCCCTCCTAGCCCTGTCGGTTCCCCTCCCCCCCTTCCCACAGGCCAAGCACAGCTACCCCCCAATAGCCGCCTCAGTGTCGGTCTCCTCCCACCTGCCTGCCAGGCCCCTCCCCTCCATGAACCCCCCCGCCAGTCCCGGGGCCCCGACAGCTCCCTGCTAGCTGACCCCAACAGCCTTTCCCCCGGCCCCCCGCCCCCATAACTAGCCCCCCCCGACCCCCCATAACTAGCCCCCCCAGCCCCCCGCTCCCATAACTAGCCCCCCCGGCCCCCCCATAACTAGCCCCCCCCACCCCCCCATAACTAGCCCCCCCCGGCCCCCCGCTCCCATAACTAGCCCCCCCTGGCCCCCCGCCCCCATAACTAGCCCCCCCCACCCCCCCATAACTAGCCCCCCCAGCCCCCCGCTCCCATAACTAGCCCCCCCGGCCCCCCCATAACTAGCCCCCCCCGGCCCCCCGCTCCCATAACTAGCCCCCCCTGGCCCCCCGCCCCCATAACTAGCCCCCCCCACCCCCCCATAACTAGCCCCCCCTGGCCCCCCGCCCCCATAACTAGCCCCCCCCCCCTCGGGTCTCACCTGCCAGGGCGGCCAGGACTCCCGCGGGGCCGGGCCCGCTCCGCGCCCGCAGGGGCCCCGCCCCCCGGCCCCGCCCGCGCGCCCCGCGCCAGAGTCTCCCCGCGGCCGCCAGCAGCCCCGGCCCCCGGCGCAGCGCCGCCAGCATCGCGGTCACGTGACGCGGGAGGGCGCCCGGCCGTCTCTGGTCATGTGACCTGCCCGCCGGAAGTGGCGAATTCAAGTGACCCGCCGCGGGGCCAAGGGGAAGTGACGCGTCCAGGTCATGTGACCGCTTCGCCGCGGAGCGCGGGAGCAGGTGGGTCTCGAGCCGGGCCCCGCACCTGGGGCTTGGGAGCGGGGAGGCGCGTCCCCTCCCAGCATGCCCCGCGGCACAGGGGCGAGGTACGTCCCAGCATGCCCTGCGGCCTCACGGAGGGGCATGTCCCGGCATGCTTTGCAGCCCCCCCACACACAGAGAGGGGCATGTCCCGGCATGCTTTGCAGCCCCCCCCCCCCCACAGAGAGGGGCATGTCCCAGCATGCTTTGCAGGGGCCCCCCCACAGAGAGGGGCATGTCCCGGCATGCTTTGCAGGGCCCCCCCCACAGAGAGGGGCATGTCCCGGCATGCTTTGCAGGGCCCCCCACACAGAGAGGGGCATGTCCCGGCATGCTTTGCAGGGCCCCCCACACAGAGAGGGGCATGTCCCGGCATGCTTTGCAGGGCCCCCCACACAGAGAGGGGCATGTCCCGGCATGCTTTGCAGGGGCCCCCCCACAGAGAGGGGCATGTCCCGGCATGCTTTGCAGGGCCCCCCACACAGAGAGGGGCATGTCCCGGCATGCTTTGCAGGGGCCCCCCCACAGAGAGGGGCATGTCCCGGCATGCTTTGCAGGGCCCCCCACACAGAGAGGGGCATGTCCCGGCATGCTTTGCAGGGCCCCCCACACAGAGAGGGGCATGTCCCGGCATGCTTTGCAGGGGCCCCCCCACAGAGAGGGGCATGTCCCAGCATGCTGTGTGGCTGCACAGGCAGGCCTGGCCCCCACGACCCCCAGAGGGGCTTGGCCCAGCAGGCCCTGGTCCATCTTTTTCTGCCTGCCCCTCTGCAGAGCACAGCGGGGCCCGGGCATTCAGGGGGCCGGGGAGCGGTGGCTTGGTGGTCTGGGGGGGCTGTGGAGGCCCCTCTGTGGCCAGTCCCCAGCTGCTAGCCAGGAGGACAAAGCGAATATTGACAAGCTGCGGCTGCAGAGTTTGACCGGGAAGCCCCATGTGTCTCCTGCCTCGCTCCTCCCTTTCTGGGGTGGAATCGCTTGAGGAGCGGCGCTGTCTCTGATTGGGTTGCCACCTGTCCAGGGGTTGACTTCATTTGGGTGCCTTTTAGGGGTGCCAGGTGCTTGGTTTTTTGACCAGAAAGCCAGTTGAAAAGGGGACTTGGCAGTGTCTGGCTAGATGTACTGACTGGATACTAATAGTCCAGTTATTGCAGGGTGGGGGGAGACGCCAGCTCATTAGCCCCTGCCAGCCTTGGCTTAGCCAAGGCCACCTCCTCTCTGCAGGCAGGATCCTTGAAAGCTGCAGCAGCTCCTGCCATAGCTTAAAGGAGAGGGAGTACAGCTGAGGTGGGGATAGGTGATCCACCCAGTAACCAAAGGAGAAGGGTGTAAGGAAGGGAAGAGGTAGAGAGAGGGAGAGGCCTTGGGGGAAGGAGCAGGGGCGGGTCCCTAAGGGACCAGTTACCAGCAATTAGAAAAGTGGCAACCATAGTCTCTGAGGTTATGCACCCGTTTTGGCAAGATCTCTGACTATATTTAACGCCAGCTGGCATATGTAATGAGACATGCTACAATGAGGTGTGTTTGTATCTAATGTCTAATTTCAGAGACATCAATATTAATATCTCCAGAGGTCACAGTCCCAGGATCTGGAGCTTAAACTGCAGCCATTAAGACTGTCTCCAGTTCTCCATTTGCCAAACACATGGCCTCTTTAAATAACTAACCGAGAACTATTATATTTTCTCCCCTGGGAAAGACTAATAGTTCTTGCTTGTCTTGAGGAGTTGCCAGGCAACACGAAATGATTTGCTGTGGCTGGTTTCTCTTCGTTTTTGCCATGCTACATCTTCACATCAAGGGGTGGTGGGTCTCCTGGGTGGCTTGGTGGGACTGGGAATCCAGTGATGGAGCTTTAGGTCACCAATGTGGCTAGATGCCAGGTTCTTGTCAGTGGCTATGTGATGGCTGCGCCGCGGCCTGTGGAGAATGAGGTTGCAGCGCGCTCGTTCCCAGCCTACAAAACCTGAGATCGCTACGGTTAGCGCTATTTGGCCCTTTGGTGGCGGAAACCTTGAAAAGTTACACCCTGGTTGTTCAAAAACCAGAACACAAAATGCCCACCTCCCCTTTTTTTTAATCTTGTGTTTTAAATTAGTCTCCTGGTTTTGAGGTGTGGGGGCGTCACAGAATCATCAGTTCTTTTAATCTCTGGAGTTGGCGATACTCGGTTAAACTGCAACATCTCCGGACTGGGGACCCAAATCTGCAGTGAGCCGTGGGGAATCCTAACCTGACTTGGGCCCAAGAATATCAGTCAGGTCAGAGCTTCAAGGGCAGGACTCTGGTAGCCATGGTTGTGCCCTCTTCTTGTTCTGTGTAAGCTGCTGCCACAAGCCCAAGCCGGTGGCTAACTTCCTTTCCCCTGCATAGTGACAAGGTTCAGAGAGGTCGCTGGGTTGGTCTGTGTTTGCAAAAACTAGGAGTCCTATGTCACCTTAGAGACTAACGGAAGGGAGGTGGGAAATTCTCCCTGTACATGAATTTCCGCAAAATTCTGCCTTGCGCCGTGGCCCAGAACCCCTCCCGGAGTCCCCTTCGTCCTACGGGAGAAGTCTGCAGGGGCCAGCGGGCAGCGGGGACAGAGTGGGAGGGGCTATACAAACCCATAGCAAGGAACAGCCTTGTCCCAAACAGCTTACATCCAATAAGACAAGGCAAAGGCGGGAGGAAAGGGCACCCAGCACAGTGGGGGGAGGAACCATTTTTGGGTCAGGGGCCGCTGACCCACCGAAAACTCAGTCAGGAGCCACACACAAGTGAGAAACAAAGTGACGAGCCCCTGACTGAGACGGAGAAAGACCCTCCCCACTTTCCCCTTGCCCACCAGAGCCTGGAGGGCCCAGGCTATAGGTTTTGTGTGCTCCAGCCCTGCAGGTGGGTAGCAGGGGATCTAGCGTGCCAGCACAGACTCCCCAATGCAGGGGGATCCCTGAGCCTCGGGGGCCAGTTGGGGCCCCTGGGCCTGAGGGTCCCTACTTATGTATTAGGGCAGGGGTCTCCAACCTTCTTAAGCACGAGATCACTTTTTGAATTCAAGTGCAGTGTAAGATCTACCTCAAACCCAACTGCCCTGGCCCTGCCTCCTTCATGTCCCTTCTCTGAGGCCCTGCCCCTGATCACTCTGTCCTCCCTCCCTTTCACCAGGCAGGGGCACAGGGATGGGACACAGGCTCTGGTCTTGGGCTGAGGGATTTGGAGTGTGAGGGGGCTCTGAGCTGAGCCTGGGGCAGGGAGTTGGGATGCAGGAGGGGGTTCAGGTGCAGGCTTTGGGAAGGAGTTTGGGTCCAGGGGGCTCGTGGCTGGGGCAGAGGTTCAGAGCTGGCTCCAGCTGGACACTGATTAGGTCAGGTGGCTCCTGGGTGGTGGTGCAGTGGGGCTAAGGCAGGCTCAGCCCCGCCCTGGCCCTGCATCACTCCCAAAGGCAGCCAGCAAACTCCCTCCATCCGACACTCTGTTGTGCCCCCCTCTGATCTGTGGAGATAGACTACAGGATGGGAGAGAGGGCACCCTGACATCAGCACCCCCCTCCTCTGCCCTGCACCTCAGGAGGCTCCCAGAGGTGTGGGGAGGCAGCTGCAGGGCTAAGGGCAGGAGGTGCTCAGCAGTGGGGAGGGGGCAGTTGATGTGCTGCACTTAATAATACCCTTTTGGCTAGGCTAGTCAAGATCACCCGTCAGAGGCGCCAAGATCTCCTGGTTAGTGACCACGGTGTTAGGGCATACGCTTGCATGGGTGGAACCCACTTTGTCAGATGCATTGCAGTGGAAGTTACAGAAGCAGGAGTCTATATATGGAAGAAGTTGCTTGTGTTAATGAAGCTAATCAAGGCAGTGTGGGAGTGGGTCGTTCACAACGTTTGGTCTGGAGATGTGACTATCCAGAGAGGGGGAATTGCCTTTGTAATGCGTTAACCAGATGAGATCCTTAGTCCGTCCTAAATGGATGGTGTTGGATTAGCAAATGAATTCCAGTTCCACTGCCTCCCTTTGGAATCCAGGTTTGAAGTTCTTTCTAGAAGGAAGCCACTTTCAGATCCACCACTGGCTGTCCAGGGAGGCCGAAGTGTTCCCTGCAGGTATATGTGCGTTCCCATTCCCGAGGGCCGATTTGTGTCCATTTATCCTTTGGCGCTGAGACTGTGTGCTCTGGCCAGTATACATGGCGAAGGGGCTTTGCTGGCACTCGATGGCCTAAATCCCCTGTCGCCGTGCTAGGGCATGAAAAGCACAGTTCCCACAATGTTCCCTGCGTTCACTAGCTGCAACATAAAGCAAGCACAGGCAGTGGATCCAAGAAATACATTTCCCAGGAGGCTGTGCCGGGGGTCCCACCAGACTGGAAGCTCTTCCTCCAGGATGGCCTGGGGGAGCAGGCAGAGGGAGGAGCCAGGGGACTGAGCTGGGCTTAGTAAGAGCCTTAGTGCCCCTAAATCTGGGCAGTGGATGGATTCAGTCCCCATGTTTCATGGTCGCTCGTTCCCACTATCTTCCCTTCCCCCTTTTATATTTCTGTGGCCCTTGCATTGGCTTTCTCCCCTTTCCTCCCCCTTTCCTTTCTCATCACTTCCCTCTCCTCCAAATCTTCTTTTTGTTTTTCCTCTTTTCTCTCTCTCTCTTCTTTGTTTCCCAGAGCCTGCTGCTGCTTGGTGCTGGGTCTAGTCTGCTCTTTGACACCTGCTGTAAGGCATTGAGCTGGCTGCCTGGAATTCAGGTGGGTGCAGGAGAGGAAGAATGGCTCAGTGGTTAGAGCGTGCTCCTCTGTGACCTGGGAGAGCTGATTCCTTCCCCCGCTGTGCCCTGGTGACATGGGAGTCACTGAGTCGTAACCTAATGCCCTTGTGAGATCAATCAATCGGGGCACTTCTATACTTAGGAGAAGATCGACCTTCCAGAGTCAATCTTCTAGTGTTTGATTTAGCGGGTCTAATACAGACCCATTAATTGAGGACTGAGAGCAGGACCCTGCCGGCATCCAGTATCCTATTCTGCAAGGATTCAGGGAATGCAAGACACCCTTTGTGATTGTGGGGCCATGCTTTCCAAATGCTGGGAAGACCCCTTGGATTAAGAAAATGTCATTGAAGACACAATCTAAGAAATAGACAGCTCCCTTCCCTTGGCTTGGCGGGGGCTTGAAATCAGCCGTCACCCTGACAAACTGTCTTTCTAGTTACTGTATCTACCATCTCTCTGCCCGTTTGATTCCAGGGCTCGGTTGAGTGTCGAAGGAGATGGAGGCCACCTTGCCTGCAGTGGCAGAAGAGCTTTTGAGAGAGATAAAAAAGGCTTTCCAGGAGACGTCGCACGGTACGTGGTGAGACGCAGGGTCATGTGGGGTGTTTGTGGGGCAGTCGTAGCTTGGATAAGACACTGAAAAGCGTGGCGAGCTTATATGAAAAAACATGCTGCCACCGTCGGAAAAGAGGCATGGTCACCCTGGTGGTGTATAAATGACAATCGTGTCATTGTTTTCTGGGGATCAGGCGTTCAGGCAGGTCAGCGTAACTTCCTCAGGTCTTCGGAGGCCCATGATGTCTAAGGAATACGTAGTCTTCCCAGAACTTAGAAGGGCTGGAGCATCAGAAAATGCTGAGTGCTTGCCCTCTGGAAATGGGGCTCTTTTACGGTGACCCAAATCCCCAGTCACTTTGGAAAACTTAGACTGTCTTGTATGTGCTTGGGAGCATCTCACGTCAGCAGCATTGGCCAGCCAGTATTGTGAAATGTTCCATTCTGTACCTTCCAGACTGTGCTGCCTGTGGCTCAGATGTACTCTCAGGTGCACCTCTGCTAGGCCAACTTTCTGAGGCTCTAAGGGGTAGAAATCTTTATGCTGCACAGTTAGCTCAAAGGAGCTCTGCTTCAGTGTCGAAAGTTGCTTATGGCGTCGGGCCATGTCTAGACCCTGA
This sequence comes from Pelodiscus sinensis, assembly GCF_049634645.1. Classification (NCBI taxonomy): domain Eukaryota; kingdom Metazoa; phylum Chordata; order Testudines; family Trionychidae; genus Pelodiscus; species Pelodiscus sinensis. The sequence continues at coordinate 3,235,178 of NC_134731.1, read as the reverse complement.
GGAAGATCCATGCTGCGGCAGTCGATAAATCGGGTGAGGAGGGCGACCCTGTCGACGCCGGAACTCCTCGCTGGCAGTTTTTACGTCCCTAGAATTCCGCACCTGAAGCCGACCTTTGGTGTAGTGTAGACCCGGCCTCGGTCATGGAGAGAGGACTCTTGAATGGGAATGGTACGTTGCATATCATTCCCCAGACGCCATCTCCATGGCTGTTGTATTTCTGGGAGCTCGCAGGCTCACTGCCTTGGCAGCCGGTGACAAACCACCCGCTGTACAGAACTGTTACATTCTCCCAACTAGCCAGCAGAGGGGGCTGTGCCCCTGAGCGTGGTGAGCGTTTCCAGGGGGCGGGTCCTGGCCACCGAGAGCGGCTGGTAGGAGAGCACTTGTGAGTCGCGGCACGCAGCGCGGCTGTGCGATTTCTGCCACCCATGCTGACAGACGCCCGTGGTAGCCGCTTACATGGCAAATAGACCAAGGGGTGCCGGCAGAGCTGGAGTGGCTGGTTAAAGAATATGTTCAGCCTCAGCCAGAACGAAAGGAAACCGAAATACGGGGAACCCCTTTAACCGCCCCCATTTAGGGGAGTGGTGCTGGGTAGCCAGTTAGCATTTGAACAGCCCCCGCGACTGAACTGATAGTCAGAGCTCAGTGTAGGGCACTCGGGAGACTGGGGATGTGACATCCCGTTTCATTGGGTCACTGGTTAAACGTAAAGTTAAACGCTGTGTGTAAATGGTTCACTGATTTAAAGGGGGGGCAGGTGGAGGGACTTGAGTGCCCCCTCCCACCGCAGGCAGGGGGACTGCTCCAGCCAGCAGTGGGGGGAGAGTGGGCAGTCTTTTCCAGCCCTGCACAGGGGCTCAGAGGGACTGTTCCCAGGTGCCAGTTAACCATTACCCAATAAGCACCGTCTGTTAAGGGTGATGCTCACTGGGTGACCAGTTACCCGTTCCCATCGCTGCTGGACACTGTCAGGTTTGTTGAGATCCAAGATCTAGGTATGATTTTTTGTATAAAGGGTTCTGTGTAAAGCGTATGCCCTGTGTCCTCTGCTTTTGAAATGAACCACCAGCTTTTAACCCACCTCCCCCCAGCACCGGATCCTGCTCCCCCCTTGCTTCCTCTCCCTAATAGAGGCAGTGAGAAGAGAAGAAGCAACTAGTCGAGTCCCTAGTTGAGTATCCAATAAGCATTGGCTTTTGCTTTTGCATTTGCTTAGCGGATAGTTGACTAGTCACTTACGTCCCTAATGTAAACACCTCCCTGGAACGCTGGGAGCATTGTACTGGGACCTGAGAGCAACACCATGAAACCAGCCAGTCCGGTTTCATTATCCAAACTGAGTACGGGTAGCGGACTTTTCCAGCATCCGCCACGGCACATACGTGAGACTTAAAACCTGCACAGCTGTCCCGATTTAAAGTCCCAGCCCCTCCGTGACGTCCACATGGAAGAGTGGGGCCGGTGACCGAGCAAGACTGAGGTGTATCTGCAGAACTGTGAGCGGGGCCCAGGACAGAAGGGGCGTCTGCTGAAACAGCAGCTAGAACCCAGCGACGTGACTGTCGGCCCCTGGATCTCGTGAGACGACGAGTCCGAAACCTTTCCAGCCCAGCAACCTGGAGTCAGCAAAATCCGCACTGGTTTTGGCGCCCTGCCAGCAGCGTTTCCCCCAGTGCAACGTCTACCTGTTTTTAATCAGGGCGGGTGGCCTGGCGTGCTCTTGGCAGTCACAGGGCCCTTCTCACTACAGCCTTTGCCTGGCGTTCTGACCCTGTCGTCTCTGGGGTTGTGCGTTGTGAACTCTCTCCCCTATCGTCCTGCTCCCTGCGTGTCTCGGTGGCTGATGGCCGTAAGGGGCAACCCTGCGTGGGCTCGGGGGAGGGACAAAGGAGCCCTTTTCGGAGGCTCTTTGGCAACGGGTGTAGCAATGAAATGTCTTTGTGTTCTTGTTGCAGTGCCTGACGAGCTCCTGCTGGCGTAAGTCCGCTGTGCGCTGCTCCTCGCCCGGCCTGGGGTAGGAGTGCGGGGTAGTTCGCTTTTCTCCCTCCGCGGCCTGAGGTCGTTTTCTGGTGGAGCAGCAGCCGCTGCCTGGGGAAACGTAGCGACGTTTCTGGCGGGGGAGAGTGGGTGTCCAAGCTGTCTGCTTGGGGAGGTTCCCTGGGGCGCTTCGGGTTCAGCAATCCCCACCACAGTCCAGACTCGGAAAGCATGCAGAGCTCCGATGGATTAGCCCTCGAGGGGCCTGGCAGGTGTCTCCAGAGTCTTACGGCCAGATTCAGCCCGGGGTAATGAAACCAGAACTTATCTGTGAGGGCCTCCTCCCAAACTGCCCTCCAGAGCTCCCCGTCTCCGGCCACCCTAATGCCAGGGTGAGCACAGCAGTGTCTTTGGGTGCCCCTCTCTGTCCAAGCCAGAGGGTCAACGTGGCGCTAAAAGGGGGAAAGAGAAGCCTCGAAATACAGCCCCCCAAAATAACCGGCGCCTGGACGGCCGTGCTGAGAATCCCATTGCTGCCGGGAAGAGGAAGGCTGGGGCTGGCTTCCCTGTGATCTGAGCCCAGGAACGTGCCCCCCCCACAGCCGCCGGGTTCGCAGCGTGGCCCTGGTAGATGTAATTGGCCCAGATGGTTCTGACACCCAGTAAATTGGATTGAAAATGCATTGGGGGGCGAGGGGGGCATTGAAAGCATTCACAAGGTGGGGCTGAATTCTGTGAAGAGTCTGAGGTGGAAAACCATGGAGAAAACTCAAGTCTCTTGGTGAGCCCCCCCCCCCCACACACACAAAAAGTGGTTTAGGTTCAATGAAACATTTTGTTCAATTGAAAGTAAATTGTGGGGCATTTTTGTTTCAGAAAAAATCCACAAAAACCAGGTTTGGCTTGAACTGAACCACGGTTTTAGGGGGGTTGACCCCAGACTGACCAATCAATTCACTCAGACACAGTGGCATCCCCCCACCCCCCCCCCGAGTGATGCTTCCTGGGTAGCAGGAACTGCCCCCCCCACAGCAGCAGTTAGCAGCCCCAGTGGAGGCGGGGGGCAGCCGGCAGCCCCAAGTGCAGGAAGCAGTGGGGCCCAGGAGCGGGGTCCCACTTAACGGGTTGAAGCTAAAGGTTAACTGGCTGGAAAGGGTTTGATCTTGATGGACAGATGTCAAAACCGCTGATTTCTTTCTGGCGCCCCAAAGTGAAGGGGAGGGGAAAGAATCGAATTGCAAACAGTGAAGTTAATTTCCTGGGATCCCAGCGATAGCTTAAGAACAGCTGATTAGCTTCTGGCACCTCACCCCAGTCCCACGAGCGCCCTCTGGCCCCGGGAATACTCTAATTCTCTTCCTGCATCTGTTCTGCCTCTCCCCTCCTGCGTTTCGGCTTGGCCTCTGAGTTATCGCCTGTAGCACAAAGAGGCACCTTGATAGAATGACGTTTAGGGGGGAAAATCTTCAAAATCTCTGCCAGGGCCTTTGAAGTGTATTTCCGTCAGCCTCCGTTGACTCACTAAGGAACGGGTCATGCTGGGAATCCTTCCCACCCTCCCACCCTTTCCCCTGATGAAATCACGCCCTGTTTGCTCTGAATTTCTGCCTCTCCAAGCACAGGTCCGGCTTTTCGGCCAGTAATCACTGGGGCTGACGGCCTGGGGTTCATGCAGCTCTGTCTCGGATTCCTCGTGCGTCAACGGGCTCAAGCATATTCTTCCCACAATAAGAGGCCTTTCTGCTTCCTTGGGCTCTTGTTTCTCCCCCGTCCCTTGTTGCATCTCCTTGTTTATTGTTGACTTTTGTGACTGACCCGGCCTGCTCGGATTTTTCTCTGTGGATAAAAGGGCCCTAAAGCTTATCTTTATTACCGCTGAACTCTCTGGAATGCGTTCAACGCAGCAGGATGTTCAGCTCCAGAATAGCTTTTGAGCCTCTTGAGTGCTGGGACAATAGGCGCAGGGCTCAGGTATCCATCGCTGGCACACAGCTAATTGGCGAGCCCTACGTGACCGCTCCCACGGGCAGACAAAAGCCAGCCTGCAGGGGTGCGGCGGGGGAAGGGAGGAGAGTTACGGAAACTCTCTCCTGGGCGGCCGCCCGGCTGGGGGGCAGAACAACTCGGATCAGCTGCAGCGCTTGGAATGTGAGCAGGAAGCAGCGGGTAGGGGCCGAGTCGCTGCCCATGGGTGTGGCCGTCCGCAGGGCAGAGGACGAGGGATGTGACCACTGTGAGCCAGTGCGAGCTCATTCTCCTGGGGCAGGAAGGCGTCTCCTCGCTCCCCCGTTACTCAACAGCCTCCGTGGGGTGAGGCTGCAGGCGCTGGTCCCAGCTGGAGGCAGGGTTCCAGACTGACTGGCCCTTGGCCCCCCTGCGTACGCTGAGCAGCGCCAGACTCACCATCTCCTTTTCCCCATGCCACCACGCCCGGCTCTTCTGATGCTTTCCTGACCAGTTTCCCCCTGTGTCTGCCATGACGGCAGCTCCCTGCAGGGTCTCGTGTAGACTCGGCTGCTGGGGGCCTTGGGCTGCACGTGGGGAACCTACCGCAGACTTGCCTGCAGGCAAACGAAGCCTGCGCCTCCTTCCTTTGTGCCTCACTTGGGCTCACCCCATAAAGTGGGATGGGGCACCTAAGGCCTGGGGGACAGATCCGGCCCCTGGCTTGCCTGGACTCTGCACCAGCATCATCCACTCCCTAACCTGCTCCTGCACCCCACCACCCTCCCAGCCTGCTCCTGCAACCCTCCTGCCCAGACCACGCATCCCCGTCCAGCCCCCCCCCCCACACACACACACTGAACCCTTCATTTTTAGCTTATGGGGAGACTCACAAAATCTACTAGCCCTGTGCCCCCCCGGCGCTAGTGTGCAAGGGGAATCCGGAGAACGTCTTTCTGCTTCTCAGTGAGGGGCCTGAGGGGTCAGGTTTTGGGGTTTTTTTGCTTTTCACTTCTGTGTGGCCCCAACTGATTTTTCTGTGGGGCAGCAGCCCCAGACCCAAAAAAGGTCCCCACCCGCCATAAAGGGACACTGTCAAGTTAGAATCCCCCTGTTCGGGGCAGCCCCTTACCTGCATGACGGACGCCTTGTGTCCGGAGAGCCGACGGGCCGTGCCTAAAATCCACGTGCGCATCCCCGGCCTGTTGCTCCTTTTCCCCCTAGAGATTCTGCCCCTTTCACTCTCCGGGCCTCTCGCTGTTGGCCTGGGCTGCTGGCCAGGTCATGGCACCAGGGAAGGGACGTGGCCTCCCCAGGTAAATCAAAGCAACCGTCACTTTTAAAGAGAAACATTCACTGGACACAAAATCTCCTGGGGGTTTGAAAGTTCCTGGGGGTTGCTGTGATTGGGCAGAGTCCCTCGCCGATTCTCTCCCTCCCCCCTGGACGTGGGACTCTGAAAACTGCCAGGGCGCGTCATGTCCCAGGCCAGGTGCTGCCGCCCCGGGTGTCTCTGCAGTTGGGGCCGGGGGACCCGAAGGCGCGAGAATGACCGTTGTGCTCCCCTGCTCCTAAGCAGGTTCCATGGGGGGGCGCCGGGCATGGCGGGTCGGGGCAGCCTCCATGTACACGCTGCCTAACCCAGTGAGCGCTTCTACTCCAGGCTGAAATTCATATTTGGCTCGTCTGCGGTGGCGGCCTTGGATCTGGTTGACCAGCACTCAGTCTCCCGGGTGGTGTCTCCTAGCGGAAGGGCCGTGTACCAGGTAGGGACCATGTGTTTCTCCTGGCTCGCGCGCCGGGTCCCTGTCGGGCGCTGTGCCTGCCTGGCCCCCTGCCACGGGAAGTCAGGCGGCACGCTGGCTGCTTCTCAGCCCCTTGGGGAGGTGGGGAAGTCTTCAAACGGGCCAGGAGAGCAGCCGTGCTAAGTGGGAACCTACCCGCATGGCTCAGGGCCTGCACGCCACCTCCCAGAGGAGCATCCGGCACTCCCATGCAAGGCCATTCATCTGCTCTGTGTGAGCAGCTCCCTGTGCCCCTGGGGGTAGCGGTGTTAGCAGGGCGTTTCCCCTCGTTGATCGTATCCCTCGGCGCCCTGGGTCGCTCCTGTCCCTGGGGAAAGGCAGAGGAGCTGTGTCAGGGCCCCAGCTCTGCCAAATAAGCCTCGATGCCTTTTTCTGATTCCCCAGGGTCCTGAACGCTGTGCCTGCAGGGTGGGCTACCGGGGGGGGCCACTCCCCTGCCCTGCTGAGGAGGTGGTCTGGTGACTCTGCTGCTGTCTGGAAGCTGGTTAGGGGACGGGTGGGGGTAGGAGCGGGGGCAAGTCCAGCTCCCCGTGGACGTGGCTCTGTGTCACAAAAAGCCATGCAGAGAAGCGCAGGCCTGACAAAGAAAAGGGCCTGGGGGCTACGGCGGCTGAGAAGCTGGATGTGAGTCAAGAGTGCGCCCTTGTAGCCAAGAGGGCTAGCGGCGTGGCCAGCAGAGCCAGAGATGTCGTCGTTCCCCTTTGTTCGGCTCTGGTGAGGCCACGTCGGGAGCCTTGCGCCCGGTTCTGGGCCCCCGCTGCAGAAGGGATGTGGATGAACTGGAGAAAGTCCAGCGGAAGGCAACAAACAATGCCGAGGGGGTCGGAGCACTGTCCTACGAGGAGAGGCTCCCTGTGCCCCTGGAGTTGGGCTTGTTTAGTCTGCAGAAGCGAAGGGTGAGGGGGGATTTGAGAGCAGCCCGCAACCTCCTGAAGGGGGGTTCCAGAGAAGATGGCGAGAGGCTGTTCTCAGTGGGGGCAGGTGGCAGAACAAGGAGCAATGGGCTCAAGTTGCCGCGGGGGAGGGGAGGTCTAGGTTGGAGATTAGGACAAACGATTCCCCTGGGCGGGTGGGAAGCGCTGGGCTGGGTTCCCTGGGGGGGGGGTGGAATCTCCATCCCGGGAGGTGTGTAAGTCCCGGCTTGACACAGCCTGGCTGGGCTGGTTGAGTTGGGGTTGGTCCTGCTTGGGGGAGGGGGCGTTGGACTCGGTGACTCTGGCGCTGTCTGCCAGCCCTGGGCTTCTGGGATCCCAATGCCTCTGCCCCACAGAGCGGGACCCTCCGGGGCCAGCCTTGAGACCTGTCTCAGGAGGGGCTGCGGGGGCGCTCCACGCCGTGCCTGCGGGGGGTAAGCAGAGGGTGCCGGTCCCCATTGCTGCGCCTCCGAAGAGCGTTGGAAGAGCCCAAGCACCCCCCCCCCCCCCCCCCCGCCATCCTCCCACCGGAGGCTGGGCCGTTGCCACAGGCTCTCTGGGTCGCTGCACTAAGAGCAGGGCTGGGCGCCAGCAGGTCCCTGGGCCCCAGAGAAGGAGGCCACCGGTGCCGGATGTTCAGGGCACGGGAGGGGTTCCAGAGGGCAGGGGGGACCTACCGGTCAGACCGGATTCCTCAAGCCCGTGGGCCTGAGCAGCAGCCCCCAGTGCTGCTTGTAGGGCCGCGTGGCTGGCTCTAGTGGGCCTCTGGGCAGGCTCCTCCTTTGTCAATGGGAGGCCAGTGGGGAGGGGCGTTCCCGGGGGGGCTGAACCGGCATCGCTACCGCCGGGTCACTCACTTCAGAGGAGTTGGGCCGGGGGGGCGGGCCCAGGATTGAGGCAGGTTTGATTGGTTGTGATTTCTGTCACTCATCCTCTAGATTTTAAGACTAGCCTAGTCTCCCCCCCCGGCCGAGGTTGGCCAGCCCTCCCCAACCTTGGGCAGGGTCCAGTACAACTCGGGCCGGGGATTCCACCTTGCTTTGGCTCACCCCGGAAAAGGGGACCGAGCATCGAACTTTCCTGGCATCCGTGCCAGGCTGAGCCTCCTGCCCGAGGCTACTCCTGGACTCCCAGGGAAGGGCGGCCCATGGGAATAGAGGCAGAGGCATTCCCCGGAGCCGGCCCCGGCACAGAGAAGGCAGAAAGCCAAACACCTGCAGCTGCGTGTGCGGCCAGATGGCCAGATCCCCTCATGGCTTTCGGCCACCGCAGCTGGCGGTGAACCGTCCCCAGCCAGGGCTCCGTGCTGGGTTATTTCTAGCCCCCGTCCTTTGGGCTCACAACTCCCTTTGTCCGGCAGAAGAGGCGAGTAGTTTGTCCGCCCCGCCCAGCCCCACGGCCACTTGCTGGGGGGAGGGGGCTGAAGGTCTGGGTGGCCCTGAGGGCTTTTACCGATTGGAAGCTGGGGGCAGCGTGGATAAGTAGGCAGGATATGGGGGCAGGTCTGTGGGCTGCTAGGACGTCGGGGCATGCTGTGGCCCCTTGGAAGCTAGTTGTGGGGGACGGGGCCCAGCCGGCCCCTTGGCTCTGCCGTTTGTCGGACAGTTTTCAAGATGACCAGCGCCCAAGTTGCTGCTTCCCCTGCCTGCTCCGCTCCCTGATGTGTGAAATGCTCCACGGGGCCTGAGCCAGGTTTGCCTCCGGCCTCGCTGGGGGGTGATTTCCCTCGGGCAGCAATCGCCCGAGTAGCAGGAGCGGACCCAGCGGCCTCTGCGTGGAATAGGCCCAGCAGCCGCCCGCGAGCGTGAGGGGGGTTCTGGAAGGAACGTGCCGGAGTCCAGGGCCCCTTTCGGGCTGCGCAGCTCCACGCGCCCCGTCCTGCTGCCGTTTGCCTGGCAGGGCGTTCGGAGCCAAGGGGCAGGGAGAAGCGCCTCCCCTCCCCCGTTTCCCGAGCCCACCCTGTGAATCTCTCTGCCAGGTCCTCGGGAGTTCGGGCAAAGTGTACACCTGCTACGCCGCCTGCCACTTCTGCACGTGCCCGGCGTTTGCTTTCTCCGTCCTGCGGAAGAACGACAGCCTCCTGGTAAGCAGCCGCCTTCCCCGCACGGGGCCGGGCTGTGCAGACACCTCCCTGCGCTGGATTTCACAGCCGGGGTTGTGCAAGGCAGGAAAGGCGAGGTGGTGAAATGGTGGGGCAATCTCCCAGGGCAGCGCTGGTTTGGGGTGAAGGGGGACGGTTCACAACTGTGGAGAGCCGTGGCCCTGGGGCTCTGCCTGATCTGGGGCTCCGAAGGGGAGCCTCGTGCACTGAAGTCCAGCACACTGGCCAGCAGGGCCCGGGGCTGATCCAGTGGTGAGGACGCAGGGCCCAGCGCTGCTTCCTACTTCACTTCCCACGGGGCCCACTCTGCGGGCCTCTGGCTAACACCCTGGGGCAGAGGGCATCTCACAGAGAGTCCTGGAATAGAATGGGGAGGGCCCTCGTGGGGTCAGCAAGTCCCGTCCCCTGCCCTCCCGGCAGGACCAAGCACGGTCTAGAGTCTAGCCCATCCCTGGGAGGTGTCTGTCCAACCTGCTCTTAAATATCTCCAGAGATGGAGATACCGCAACCTCCCTGGGCAATTTCACTCTGACCGGGCAACTTATTTCAGTGTTTGACAGGCAGGAAGTTTTTCCCGATGTCCAACCTAAACCTCCCTGGCTGCAGTTTAAGCCCGTTGCTTCGTGTCCTATCCTCAGAGGCCAAGGAGGACAATGTTTCTCCCTCTTCCTTGTAACACCTTTTTAGATATCTGGCCTATCCTGTCCCTTCTCAGTCTTCTCTTTTCTAACCCAACTCTTTCAGTCTTCTCTCCTCGCTCATGTCCTCTGGACCGTTCATCATTTCGGTTGCTCTTCTCTGGCCTTTTTCCAATTTCTCCACATCTTTCCTGAAACGTGGCAGCCAGAACTGGACCCAGTACTCCAACTGAGGCCTAATGGGTGCAGAGGAGAGCGGAAGAATGACTTCTCGTGCCCTGCTCCCACACTCCTGGCAGTGCAGCCCAGAATCCTATTTACTTTCTCTCCAGCAGTGTCACGCTGTTGATTCATATTTAGCTTGTGATCCACTCTGACCCCTTGGGCCATTCCCACAATGCTTCTCCCTAGGCTGTCATTGCCCAATTCTGCATGGGTTCCTCCCTCAGTGGAGTCCTTTGCATTTGTCCTTGTTGAATTTCAACCTTTTTATCTCAGATCATTTCTCCAGTTTGTCCAGATCATTCTGAACTACGACCCCGTCCTCCAACCCGCAGCTCCTCCCAGCTTGGCGTCCGCTGCAAACTTTGTAAACGTACGTTCTGTGCCATTAGCCACATCACTGCAGCGACTGAACAGACCTGGTCCCAAAACCGATCCCTATGGAACCCCACTTGGTTTGCCCATCTAGCATGACTGTGACCCTCCATGATTGACAGCTGCTCTCTGGGCGTGGTTATCCAATGAGTTCTGTACCCATTGTGTAGCAGCTCCAGCTACACTGTATTGCCCTCGTTTATTAATGAGAATGTCATGTGAGACTGAATCAAAAGCCTTTCTAACATCTAGATAACTCTCATCTACCACATCCCCCTTGTCCACAGGGCTGGTTATGCTGTCAAAAAAAGCCATCCGCTTGGGTTGACATGATTTATTCTGTACAAATCCAAGCTGGCTCTTACCTATCACCTTATCATCTCCCAGATGTTTGCAGATGAATTTCTTAATTATTGCTCCGTTATCTTCCCTGGCACAGACGTTAAACTGACCGGTCTGTAGTTTCCTGGGTTGTTCTTATTTCCCTTTTTATAGCTGGGCACTAGATTTGCCCTTTTCCAGTCTTCTGGAATCACTTCCATGATTTTTCAAAGATGAAAGCTACAGGCTCAGATCCCTCCTCTATCAGCTCCTTGCGTATTGTAGGATGCATTTCCTCAGGCCGTGGTGACTTGAAGGTATCCACCTAGTCTAAGGCATTTTTAACTTGCTCTTTTATTTTTGCTTCTGACCCGGCCCCAGTTTCATTGGCGTTCGCGGTGCGAGGCGTCCAGTCGCCGCCAGCCGTCTGGGTGCAAACTGAAACCAAAAGTCATTAAGCGCCTCTGCCATTTCCAAGTGTCCTGTTGTGTCTCCCACTTGAGGGGAAAACAAAACTGGAGAAGGTGGAAGTGGCAGAGGTGAGCGGACGCAGGAGGAGGCCTGAGACCAACTAGAAGGGCCAGGCGCTTGGGGTGTTTCCCTGGGACCATGTGTCTTTGAGCTGAAGAGACTTGGGGCCTGCAGAGGCTAAGCAAGGGAGGGAAGGCCTGGACATGATCTTGGGAGGGGGCAGGTGTGGGGCAGCAAGGCCAGGCATCCGTGAGCCTGGGTCTGTCTGGTCTTTGACACACCTCCCACAGGACACCCTGCAGAGCAGATGCAGTGAAGAGCCCGGGGTGAACTCTGCCTTGATCACACCGTTGACCTGGGCCCAGCTGGTTCTGGGAGGGTTCTTGACCCGCTCTTCAGCTTGTGCCCACGGTCCGAGGTTGGGACGTGTTGGGGTCAAGAGGAAGCCCTTTAAGCACAGCCCAGCCATCCCCGGCCTGTCACTGTACTCTGTACCTTGCAGTGTAAGCACCTCCTGGCCGTGTACCTCAGCCAGGCCGCAGGCGTGTGCCAAGAGCTCTCCGTCTCTGACCAGCACCTGGCAAGCATCCTCCTGGAAGAGGAGGAAGGATGAAGCCCATGGACCACATGCTAACATGACCTGCCCTGCCCATGCGTCCTCTGAGATACATCCACTCGTGTCGCTGACGTCCCCAAGCCGCAGGAACAGCGAGCCGGGCTCTGCGTTTTCTTCCCAAGCTGCCGTTAGGCTGGAAGTGAAGGGGCAGCCCTGGCCGGTGTACGAGTGAGTCACATCACGTTGTAATAAATGTAATGAACTCTCATGCTGTTAGGTGAGACGTTGGAGACGCCAGTGCCCGTCCTCTCACCAGCTGCTCTGGTTCCCGAGGGAGCATTGACTGGTTCTGGGCAGCAAGGGCTTGGGAGGGTGGGGCTCCGAACACAGAACCAGCAGCTTCCTTGGCCCTCCCTAATACTTCCCTAGCGCGGGGTTGGTCTCGGGCCGGGTCTACACTAAAGGGGAAACGTTGACGCCAGATACGCTGCTCCAGCCACGTTAATTCCATAGCTGGAGTTGAAGAATTGTAAATGGTGTTTTGGCGCCGTCCGCGCAGCGGGAGGTCAACAGGAGCACACGCCCCCGTCGATTTCCCTTACTCCTCCTAGGAGCTGGCACTGCTGGGAGCGACCTCTTCACTAGACCCGCTAACGTGAATGCCGGAAGATCGACTGCGGCAGCGTCACTCGTCGCTGTAGTCTACGCAATCCCTTGGAGTAGCTTCCCTCCCCCGTCTCTGGGGGGCTGGCCTTTTACTCGTGCGCCTGTCCAGACCCAGGCTACTGAGGGTGACCCCACAGGTAGAAACTTGTTGTTGCTACCGAGTTAGTCACATACCTGTCCCGGGGGAGGGGGAATGTGGATGCAGCCCTGCCGGGGAGGTTTTTTATATCACAAGCTTTAATGTCCCGGGGCATCAAATCGCGCCAAGAGCTGTAACTCGGAGAATCAGTCTCGTTTCACCAAAATGGGCAGAAAGATTCACACCGTACTGTGCACACCAACGGGGCCTGTTCTGGAACACGGCCGAGACATAGTTGCCCCCGGTGTGTGGCCTGTCTGCATTTGCCTGTGCTTTTTGGTCTGCCGTTAAGCCTGTAGTCACCGGACAGTAGGCGCGTGTGTGTACCATGCTCATACTTCACGAGCGTTGTCATTATTTGCAGAACGGACTCAGCTGGGAAGGGCTTTTGGTGGCTGTGATGTAAACGCCTACCCCTTCGGTTTTTTGATGCCTCTGCTCAGCCAGTGTCGTTAAGCTAATTAAGCACATATGCGATAACTGTAATTACTTATTTGTCATTGTCGTCAGTGACAAGACAATGGCCACTACTTAGGTAACGAAGGATTCGAGCAGGGCAGAGCCTGTGACCCCTCCACCCAACCGGGAGCTCCTCAGCTGCTTACGCCCAAACGCTGCTGGCAATTAGCAGGCAGGTAAAACCTTTCTCCTGCCCCGCAGACGTGGTCACTGCTCTGTTCCTGCACTCGGCCTGGGCACAGCCATGTGCAGGAGAGCAACCCAACGCTCCCCTGCGGCATTCGCAGCGCCTTGTTACGCTGCCCAAAGGGAGCAGGTGGCGGGAGCTGGCGGCTGCCCCAGCGTGTTAGGAACAAGAGGGCCCGTGCTAGCGAGCGCCCCAGCCGGGGCCAGCCAGAGCGACCGAACTGTAGCATGCGCTGCTATCCAGCCAAGCGTGTGTTTGTTCAAGGACGCCGCTTACCCGGCGCTGCCGCTGCGCCCAGCGCGCAACAGTGCCAGGGTGTGGTTGTGCCATGCAAAGGGCGGGGTGTGCTAGCAGGGACCATTATACTTACAAATGGCCACGGGGGGTAGTAGGTGCCCCAGCCCCAGCATGCAGCTGCTGGCCGGCAGCACAGCCCCTGTCACCTTGCCAAGACACTGGTGGGCGGCCAGGCAGTGCTGGGTAAGTCTTGGGGGTCTGCGTGTGCGGCTGAGTGGGGGTATCGCTCTCACTTGGGCTAGCGCACGGCCTTGGCGACTGCAGCGGTTGGCCGGGCTTGCGGGTACTGCGAGCTGCCGGCTGGGGCAGGTGTGGCCGTGCCCTGAGGGCAAAGCCAGGGTCCCACTGTCTGGCCCTGCCAGCCAGAGCCAGCGGTGCAGCCGGGCGAGTGGGCTCTGCTGGGGGACTAGGCCCGGTGGCTCCGCTCGCTGCCCTCTAAACTGTTCCTGCTGCTGGGTGGCCAGCCCGGGGTACTCAGGCAGGAGCTGCCCCTGGCGCCAGGGTTCACCTGGGGCGGGGTCCTGCTACCGCCCAAGGAGCTGGGCTATGGCCAGCGAGCTGCCTTGCGCGGGGGGGTCCCCGGGGCCCGCTCGCCCAGGGGTTAGGGCGTAGACGCGGGTCGCTGCTGCCTGTGGCGCAGAGACCAGGCGGGCCCCAGTGCCCCACTGCCATGCAACAGGCCGGGCTCAGGCCGTTGCTTTGTGCCCCCGGGGGTGGGGGAGTCGGGTGCCCGTCCCACTGGGCCTCCCGCGAGGGATTTGAGCCCCGTCTCCCGGCCTCGCCCACGCTCTCGGGGGGGCTGGCCGGCTCCTGCCCACCAGCTGCGTGAAGTGGGGCCTAAGCTGCTGGCCAAGCACTGGGGCGTGGGGGATGTGGGGCGGTGCTGGGGGGGCTCTGGCCTCCCTCCTTAGCCCCGGCTGCTTTAATTAACGACTAACCAAAGCAGCTACAGCAGCGAGCGGCCCCGAGGGCCTGGTGTGTGGCTGGAGCCTGTGCTGGGGCCAGAGGCGTTCCCCCCGTCTCCCAGGCCACTGCCCACGCCCGCCCCCTCCTGCGGACACCCAGGGGCTCAACCAGGGAGCTGCCCTCGCTGAGCTGGGCCCTGGCAGGGACTCCCGGTGCACGTCCCTTAGCAAGCCCAGTCAGGTGCCCCCAGTCAGGCCCAGCCGCAGTTGGGGAGCGATTCCAGCTCCTGGCCCGGCCCAGACACTGCCCCCGGAACGGCTCCCTCGGGCCAGGCTGAGCCCCCTGAGAGGGGGGAGGGAGGGACTCACCTGAGGGAGCCCCCAAAGCATGGGGCTGCAGCCCTGCCCTGGCCTGGTGACTATGGAGCAGCTTTCGCAGGGCCCCGTGCACGAGCCGCTGACAGGCGTCAGACAGGAGCAGCCTACCCCCCGCCCCCTCCTCAGGCCCCCCAGGGGACTTGCCCCAGGCTCACCCCATGGTGGAGCAGCCTCGGCTCCCCCGCCCCGGGCAGGTCTCGGGGGCACCAGGCAGGTACCAGCAGGCTCGCAGGTAACCAAGGCCAGAAGCAGGGGCCTGCTGCAGCTCACAGGGACCAAGGGGCCGAGTGCTGTAAGAGGCACGGCTCAGCACCCCTGCCCCAGGCGGCTGCCTGGCTGGGGGGGGAGGGGGGGGGGGGGCCTTTGAGGGCCCAGTCTTGGTGCCCAACTCTCTTCTGCTCCAGCAGAGGGAAGCGACGCGCCCAACCCAGCTCGGGGGCTCACCCCGGGGTGCTGACGCTTTTCTAGGCTTGCAGGAGCCCACCCAGAACAGCCGGGGTTGACGCACATTGTACGACATGGTGCAACCACCCTCATCCTGTCACGTGGCTACAGGCGTCTGGGGACCGGCCCAGAGCAGCTCCCCGGGGTGCTGCCTCTCCCAGCCCGCCCCAGTGCGAGCGCAGTCGGGAACACACGTGCCTGCCCAGTTAGGCCAAACTTAAACCGTCCCCACGTTCCAGGCCCCTGTGACACAGCAGGGACAGAGCCGCGGCCGTGTCCCTCTGTCCGTCCTGCGCTCAGTGGCTGCTGGGGCGGCCTCGTGGCAACCCCCCAGTGCAGGACGGGCCCAAAGAAACAGCACGGCGCAGGCTGGGTTCGGTGTAACGTTACGTATTTGTTCTGTCTGTAAATAACAACGTTCCTGTAACTACAGCGTCCAGGTAACAGGTGGAGCAGCCTGGCCACACCCGGCCGGCCGGAGCGCACGGGCTGCGGGACGCCAGCCGCTGCCGCCCAGCCTGGCTCGGGCCTGGGACTTGGCCGCACGTCTTGCGACACCTGCAGCCGCCCGCGTCTGTCAAACAACTTTGTCGCTACGTGACGCGAGCCCAGCGGAGCGGGAAACGGGGCCCCCCCCCACCCGGAACGGGAGGGCGTCTGGCCCCGCCGCGGGTTCCAAACGGAGCTGTAGTGACGCCTGCCTGCAGCGGAGCCGTTCCTTGCTCCACTGGGGCCGTGCGTCTCACCTGCTGTGAAGGAGGCTGTGGGGGGGGGGGCTGCCTGTTCCCTTCCCTCGTTAAGAGGAGCCAGGCGATGAGCCCGTAGCGAGGCTGAGCACAGCTGGGCCCTGCTGAGAAGCCAGGAAGTGGTCACAGGTGCTGGGAAGTTGCAGCAAAAGGCGCAAGGCCCGGGCTGGTGACGTTAACCCGCGAGGGGCTGGCTGCAGGAACAGGCTGGTTGGAGCCCAGCGGGGCCCTGGGGTAACGAGCTCGGGCAGCCCCCTTGGACTCACAAGCTGGGATACGGTGAGGGGTGGCTACCCCTGCCCCCTGCGTCCTCTGCCACGGCTGGTTCGCGTGGCCCCTGGCCGGCCCCAGCCCCACGCCGTCACAGCAACTGCCCCCCGGGCAGGGCAGAGGCCTAGTGTCAAATGGGAGGGAACATCTCCCCTTCCCCTTAGTGCAGCATCAGTGCAGTGGAACCAGGACTGGCCCCAGACTTAAGTAACATTTACCAGGGCCCCAGGCCCCCGGTGCCTGCAGGCCCTGGCTGAGAAAGGCCCCTGCACTCGGGAGGCCTGGCCCTGGCCACACCAGCAGCGCTTGGTGCGTTGGGGGGCTGGAGCTGTTCTCTCCGGGAGCTGGGCTTCCGGCCAACCAGGGGCTGATGGAAAGGGGGGAGCTGAGGATCGTGTGGCTCCCCCCCCCCAGCAGGATGCCCGTTTAGGAACGAGGCCAGAGCCCCATTCACCTCCCTTGTTTTCCCATTAACATACCCCCCCCCCATGCCTTCTGGGGCACGGCTCCCCTTTTACCCCAGCAGCTGGGCTGCGCACGATTATTTCCCATGGGAGAATACAAGCCGCATCAAACAATTGATGGAAAAATAGGCCATACACCAAAGTGGCATCACGTAGGTAGAAACGAAAAATCCTTCTGACCGAGCCAAAAATAAAGTAAGTTCCAAAAACGCCCACGAGTCCACAAGAGCCCCGGGGCTCAGGAAACCTACCCCAGGCTGCAGGGTTTCCTCATCCAACCTCTGCTCCTGAAGAAACCTCACTCCAGGCACCAGCTCGCCCTAAGGCAAGGTCGGCCCCAGCCCGGTTCTTCCCCTACGAGGCACTAGGTTAAAAAAATAAAATACAAAACGACAGCTGTACAAATATAGTGTCACTCATCCAGCCCCGGGCCAGTGTCCAGCTAGGCCCAGGGCGGGGGGGGGGGGTGGCCAGGTGGGGGCCAGGCCTGGTCAGATGCACACGGGCACGGAGGTGATGTTGCTGACGGACAGGTGCCGGCTCGGCGTGCCGGGGCCTCGGGGGAAGTCGTCCGTCTTACAGAGGACGTACTTGGCCAGGATCTTGCGGAAGGCGCAGCGGAAGTCCTGGATCTTGTAGGCGTAGATGACGGGGTTGATGACCGAGTTGGCGTGGGACAGGAGAATGGCCGTTTTCATCACCCACTCGGGCTTCTGGGTGGCGAAGTCCTGGTGGAAGTAGGTGATGCAGTTGAGGATGTGCAGGGGCAGCCAGCAGAAGGCGAAGAGGCCGACGATGATGGCCAGAGACTTGGCCGCGTTGACCTCCCTCTGGAGGGTGGTCCGGGACTTCCCCATCAGCTCCATCTTCCGCAGCTGCTTGCAGGCCACTGTGAAGATCTTGACGTAGATGCCCAGCATGATGGCCAGGGGGAGGAGCACGCAGCCGAAGAAGTTGAAGTAGACCATGTAGCTCATGGTGACCACGTTCTCGAAGAGGCACGTGATCGGGCAGCTCGGCTGGCTCGTCCCCGTGGTGGAATTGGTGCATTTGATGCTGGCCATGTTCCAGCCCATCAGCGGGGTGAGGCCGATCCCAAAGGACAGGACCCAGAGCACGGCGATGAGCCATCTCGCCCGCTTCCCTGTCACCAGGCTCTTGTATCTGCACCGCGGGAACAAAAGCCAAGTCAGTGCAGGACACGGGAGCGGAGGGAGCCCCAGACACGACTGCCCCCGCCCTCCCGCCCCGGGAAAGCCCCACCGCTGGGCAGACCAAAGCGGAATTTTTTTAAGCCCTTGAGTGATTTGGGAGCCCCAGTTCAACCCCTTTGCAGGAGCAAGGGCTCAGCTCCCCACGCCAGCCGGGAAAACCATCAGACCTGTGGGGGGCTCTGCTGGGTAGCCACACTCTCCAGGCCCAGCCTGGTTTCTATTGCTAGGGACGACATCTGGGGACGTCCCAGCGTCTGGGGACAGCGTCACAGCCCCCCGCCCCCCGTTTCCTGAAGCCAGGGGCAGGCGCGTGGCCCAGGGGACGTGGGCAGCACCAGGCCGCCGCAGTCCCACAGAGCAGCTGGTCACACGGGCACACCCGGCTGGGTTAACAGCACTAGCAGGGACCAGCCACGGGTTGTGCAGCCTCTGCCAGTGCCTTGGGTCTGTTCCCAGTGGCGCCCCCGCCGCTCGGAGAGCCGTGCCCACCGTGCAGCAGTCCCACCTCCGGCTGGCACGGAGACAAAGCCCCACGCGCAGCCGGGGGGCACCGGCCCCCCTCGCTTCCAGGGGGAATTCGACTCAAATCCCACAAGGCGCCAGTCGTCACCCCTCTCGGCCCGGCCCTGCGCTCGGAAGGGGTAACGGGGCCGCCTCAGCGAATGGAACGATCCCGCAGTGATGAGCTGGGTCGTTCCGTCTCTCGCGGGCTCGCTCGTCCCCACGCCACTCGCAGGACACCGCACAGGAGACACAAGCCCGGTTAAGGCCTCCCCTCCCCAGGCGGCTCAGGGCGTGAGCCTGGCCGCGGGACATACGGGGTCACCGTGTGGCTCAGGCTCTCGGCCCCCAGCCTGCGCCGACCCAGACTGCTCACAACGCCACGCGCCAGGGTCCCCGCACTGCCCAGTCATGGGGCCTCCTGGCGTGGAAGTGGTGGGAAGGATGCAAACGACAAACCCCAACCAGCGGGCTCCTCGGATGCCCGGCCCCACTGCAGCCCACACTGGGCCCTTGGGTCAGGGCCGGAGACTGGGCGCCCAAAATCTGGGACTTTCCCTGCGCTGCCAGGGAGGCTCGTGTGAGCTCCCGCTAGGCCCTCGGGTGCTGCGCCGCCGCTCCCCCCGCTGCCGGCACAGGGCTCTGGGCACCTCCGGGAGGGGTTTTGCAGCTGAGCCCCCTTTCAAAGCGCGTCAGCCCCTGATGCTGGGCGAGCTCGGGCGGGCGGCGGAGTCGGGGCTGCCGCACTGGGTCAGCCTAGTGAGCAGTCACCAGGGAAGTGAGGCCTGGTTAGCTGCTCCTGTAGGTGCGCTCGGCTGCCCGGCCCAGCTCCAGGAGCGTAGGCACCTTGGCCGGTCCCAAATCGGACACTCACCAGCCCCCCCACCCCCCGGGTGCCTGTTTTTACCCAGCCCCAAGCCCCGCTGGCTGCGGAGCGGCGCAGAACCCGCGCCCACACCCGGGCCCTGAAGCAGGATTCCCACGCCAGGCAGGGAAAGGCCCACCTTGCCGGATTCCAGCCCCGTGCCCATCCCGCAAACAGAGCCCAACCCGCCTGGGAGCTCCCTAAGCTCTTGCCCACACATGGGGGGGGGGGGGGGGGGGGGGGGGGGGCCTTTACCCCACCTTAGTCCTGCCTGGAGGCCAGATCCCATTAAAACCCAGACCGGAACCGGCGCGCTCAGAGCCGCACTGGGGAAGCTGCGTTCGGCGGCGTGGGAGCGGGGGCCTAAGGCGAGGAACAGTCGAGAGGCCGGGGACAGTGAAGCTGCCTTCAGACCTCCCCCCACGCAAGGGGCCCGGTTGCTTTGCTCTTGTTTACACTGGACTCCTCTCCCCGCCCTCCGGACGGGAAACGTGCAGGCCTGCGGCCGGCTGGCGAGGCGGGGGAGGGACGGGGCCGCGTTCCCACAGAACTGCAGCTGTGCACGCTGCATGTGAACCGCACGGGAGCAAGAGCCGCGCCGCCCCAGCTGTCCTGCCACGCGGGTCAGCTACAAACCGCCAGGAACCGGCCCCGGCACCCGGCTACGCCAGGGTCTCTCGGGCGGCCGGCACGCAAGCAGGACTCTGAGCTACAGGCCAGGTGGCACAGCCACACCCCCGGGCTCCTTTCTCCTCGCCAGCCTGCCCACGCCCCCAGGCAGACCCAGGCCAGGAATAGCCCCCGCTCGAGGGCCGTCTGCCGGGGCCTGGATTAGCTGCCTGGGAACTCCAGCGCTCAAGGCAGATTAAAAGAGAGCGACCCCGCAGCGCCACGTCGGCATCCTTCCGCGGGAGGGACGCTGGCAGCACAGCTCCTTGCTGCTCTGGTCCCGTTGCTGCAGCCGACTCGCTCCCAGCCGGTGTCCCCCTGGGCCCCGGCCCCACGGGCGGCGCGAGAGGAACGGGGCTTGGAGCCGCACCGGGCAGAGGAGGCTGCGTAACAAAGCGGACGCAGCCCATCGATCCAAGGGCCTCGGAACGGCGCGAGTCACGGAGCCGCTGACCGACATGCTGCTTCTGGCGGGGCAGGGTTAAGCCCCCGGACTCCACCCTGCAGGGGTGTGTAACCTGTGGAGGTCGGGGAGAGGGGCAGGCTGGGCCCACCACAGACAGGGGCCGCCCTGGCCGTCCAACGGAGCAGCCCCTGCCTGCAGTGGGTCCCACGGGGCTGGAGCAGCCTCCTTCCTGGGGCGGGCAGGGAGCTGCTCCAGGCCCTACCAGTTAACTGGAACCAGCAGGCCTCACCCACGAAGGGCCAGGCTGACCCCTTTACCCCCCTCACCCGACTCCGGCTCCGTATCTCTTTGAATACCCTCGCTGGCCAGCGTTCCAGATCCTCACAGGTGCCTGGCTCAGGCCCCCGGGGCTCACATCCCCCGGCGGACGTGCCGTAGCGCCACCGGCTCCAGGGGAAGTTGAACACGCAACGGTTAAGGACAAGCCAAGATCAGGACAGAGGCGCTTTCTTCCTTTCAAAGCCGTCAGCAGCAGCCCGTTGCCCGGGAACAGCCCTGAGCACACACAACCCTACAACAACAAACCAGCATCGATGCACAACGGGGGGGGGGGAGGGGGGGGGAACTGTTGGGAGGGAGGTTTCTTCTGAGAACTGAAAAGGGTGAAGGGGGTGGGGCGGCCCCGAGCTTTGGAAACGCCTTGGACAGGTTCCCAGCAAACCCCCTTCTCTTGGAGGTTGGCTGCTGGGCCGCAGGGAACCGGTCAAGTACGTTTAGGCGAGGTCTAGCCTCCAGGGCTTTCCCGGGTCGCTTTCTCCGATCGCGTTTGCGGAAGAGGCTTTCCCACCATTTGGTCCAGTCTAGACGGGGCCACATGGCGGAAAAGCCTCTTTCGGCGGAGCCCTTGCGCCTCGTGAAACGAGATATTCAGGGCTCCCCGAAAGGGCACGTCTGCTCTTCTGCAAAAAAAAAAAAAAAAATGCTTCCTTGCATGCGGCAGTTTCCTGGGATACCTCTGGCATCCTGCGAAAACCCCAGAGTCTAGACGGAGCCTCACTGACCGAATGCGGCTCAAATCACCTGCAGCAAATATTGAAACTAGCCGATGGCTCTGCCGAGACATAACGAGAGTGGTTGCAGTGCAAGTACCTGCTTGCGGTGGGTGATTTATTGCCGTGAAACCAGCTGGCAATAGACTGGCTCCTTTTCCACAGGTGGGTTTAATGATCAATTCGGAAGCTCCAGAGCTCGGCTGCTGTTCAATGACATGACGCGTTGCTGGCCACGTCACCGGGCCTCCAGGCCCCGCTCTGCTTCGGCCTGAACCGGTAACGGCACCTCTCACCCCGCTGCTGCCATCTTTGCGACAGGGCCTGGTTTGGCAAAGAGACCAGCTTCTCCTCTGCGGGCGCCTGCATCACCCAGGGCAGGAGGACAGAAGCACCAGGGCTGTGTCTTGACTGGCCAGTTTTTCCCGGAAAAATCAGCCGCTTTTCCGGAAAAACTGGCCAGCTGTCTACATTGGCCGCTTGAATTTCCGCAAAAGCACCGACTTCCTGCTGTCTGAAATCAGTGCTTCTTGCAAAAATACCATGCTGCTCCCGTTCAGGCAAAAGTCCCTTTTGCACAAAAGGGCCAGTGTAGACAGCTCAGATTTGTTTTGCGCAAAAAAGCCCCGATTGCGAAAATGGCGATCGGGGCTTTTTTGCGCAAAAGTGCGTCTAGATTGGCCACAGACTCTTTTCCGCAAATGCTTTTAACGGAAAACTTTTCCATTAAAAGCATTTGCGGAAAATCCTGCCAGTGTAGACGTAGCCCAGGAGTTTGTTTCACTAGCCACGCCCCGGTTAAATGGCCCTGGGTTCACATGGGCGAACCCCAAGGGCCCACAGGGGCACCACATAGGAGCTTGTATCCCGGCACAGCCCGCGAGGCCCTGCCCACGGCGCCCAGCCGTGCCCCCTGAGCACGTCTGCCGAGCGCGTCACACTGAGGTTGGTGGAGGCGGAGCCAGCGCCAGCCCGATGTTGCCAACTCCCCGTCCGGCGTCACCGGCTGAGCTGCCAAACACAAGGGCGTTGCCGGGCCAGCTGGCTGGGCTGCTCGGGCACTTTGCACGGCAGGAGCGTGGATTATTTCTGCAGCTGCAGCACCTCACAGGCCCAGGCGCAGGACGGGCAGAGAGCAGGGAGAGAGGCTGAAAGGTGACTGGACCAGCGCCCCCAGGTCTCTGACTTCGCATCCCTGTGATCCAGCCTGTCACCCCATCCTCCGCACCCACACACACAGGGCTCAACAGCCACCTTGCCGTGCAACCAGCAGCAAGTCGCTCAGCCTCTGTGCCTCAGTTTCCCCTTCTGGAAAATTCTCTCGCAGCAGTGAATATGGCTGGGGGAGAGGCGGGAGGAAACAGACCATGTTTACCAGGCCCAGGCACGGGCTGGCACTTGCGTGTCTGAAACTGTGACGTGCTTAGAGCCGGTGACTGGGTCTTCTGCCTTGAGCCTTGGCCGGGAACAGTTTCCGCTGGGGAAGGAGGGTTCCCAAAAGCCCAGCAGCCTCTGTCCCGAGAGCCAGAGGCCACAGAGCTGGGATGGCCTCACCGGGGCGGGCGTCAGAGGCCACGTCCTTGCTTCAAACCCTCACCTGGTTTTTCGGACACAGCCCAGCTTGAGTAGGGTTAAATGTTTCACCCCCAGGTCTCGGACAGACGCCTCTGGGCACATCGCTCACCGTGGGGACAGCACCGCCCCTTCCCCCAGCTCCCGCTTTGACCATTGGGTTGTCCCAGGACTCAGGAAGGGAACGGCCTCCTGGCCCTACAGGTGTTGCCAAGCCCACGTCTACCCTAGAAACCTTTGCCACTACAGCAGGGAGATTTGGTTTTCCCTGCCATCTGCACTGACAGAGCCCTGGCATAAATAACCTAAGAACGGCTGCGCTGGGTCAGACCAAAGGTCCATCTGGCCCAGTGCCCTGTCTGCCACCAGTGGCCAATGCCTGGTGCCCCAGAGAGAACAGAACAAGGAATCACCAAGTGATCCATCCCGTCACCCATTCCCAGCCTCTGACACACACAGGCCAGGGACACCATCCCTACCCAGCCTTGCTAACAGCCATTGATGGACTGTCATCCATGAATTTATCTGCTCTGTTTTGAACTCTGTTAAAATCCTGGCCTTTACAACATCCTGCAGCGAGGAGTTCCACAGGTTGGCTGTGCATTGCAGTTATAGCAGCAGCCGTCTTTTTTTTCTGGTCTTGCTCACTGACCCAGTAGAACCACAACCACTCAGTGCCAGTACTGCTGTGCCTGCCCCAGCAGGGTTTGCCTTTTCGAGTGGAAACCTGGCCTGCCCCAAGGCCCAGCCCACGCCCCTGGACACTGCCGGTGGAAACTGCTGCTTTCCAGCATGGCACAAGGAGTCTGCACTGCAGCCGGGACACCAATTGCTACCCACTGACTGCCCGGTGGGGCGAGACCTCGGCCGGAGCCGTTCCAGCCGGACAAGCGGAGAGCAAGTCACAGCCGTCTCAGGGCGCCTGGCGAAGTGGCACTGGGCAGCACCGCGCTCTCGCGGCTCAGCGGAGACAGCCGGGATGGAAGACAGACCCTGGAGTCAAACTCCTCCCCAGCCCTGGGGGATCTGCCCAAGAGCTGGGCTCTTTCACTCGCTCCTTTGCCAGCCTGGAGCCCCTATTTTCCTGCCTGTCCTCAACCCCGATCCTGCTGGATGGGCATGCACCCCCCCGCTGGCCCGGCCACCGCACGCCCCGCTGCTCGGCTACAGATGGGGACGGCCAAGGCGTGGCCGCCAGAGAGAGGCGTCCTCCAAGTCTCTGGCACAGCAGAACCAGGGCAGCTGGCCCATCAGTCAGCTTCCCCCGTCAGCAGCCTGCTCAGCTGGTTTGCTCCAACTACAGGGCTCAGCATGGACGCCTCTCCCGGCTTGCCCCAGGGCGCCCTGGGAAACCCCTCAACCGGCCTTTCCTAGTCCAACATTTTAATTCCGTCAGGACGGGCAACTTGGGGAGGCGGGGGGAGTCAAACCCTTTTTCCCCCCCTTTAAAAGGGAAACAAACCCAGAAGGGGAGCATGGGGAAGTGCCGTCTAGTGGTCGGAGCAGACCCAGGAAGTGGCGATCCTGGCTCTACTCCCCGCTCCGCCTCTAAGGCCACGTTACGCGTGGGGGAGCGATCCCCTTGCTCTGCCCCGTGGGGGGAGAGGCCTGAGGCGCCCAGGCCCTTGCGTGGCAGGTGCCGTCGGCACGTGAAGTATCGGCACAAAGACCCACCTCCCCAGGCGGCATCACCTGGAGCAGCTGCGAGACTCTACCCATTAAACCCTCCTGCCCAGAGCGCGGGGGAAGCTGCCAGGCGCAGAGGGAGGCCCTGGCCCGACCCAGCCGGCTGGAGAACACACCCAGCCCTTCCCCCATTCTAGCGCTCCTGGGCAAGGGCCGTGTGGCCACGGTGGCTACTGGCGGGGGAAGGGGGGTGCCCAGAGCCGGGAGGGGGAGCTCTCGTTCACCTGGGGCAGCATCCAGGTAGGATTCCCGCCGAGGGCTCCCCTCAACACGCCAGAGCGGGCCCTGCGGGTGGCGCTTTGCCCCGGCCCCCACCGCCGGCTGGGCGGGCGCAGGACCTGGGGCCAGATCCCGCGTCCTTTCCCCCGGTGCCGCTCAGTCTGGGCCAGCGGCAAGGCCACTCGCCCGGCAAGTGTCAGCCTCACGTGGCAGGGTCGCCCACACGCCAGGGAGTCACCGCGGGGGGGAGAGGAAAGCAGCTGGGGCCTCGTCCGCCTGCGGGGTCACGAAGCTGGGACCATTCCGAGCGAGGGTACAAAGCCGAGACTCCGGCGCCATCACCAGGCTCCCGAAACGGGGCTTTAAGGAACACCTGATGCCACAGGACTTGGGATTCCCCCCTCCCAAGAGCTGGCCGCACAGGGAGGCCGGGACGCCTGGTCACCGGGGGCGGGTTGTAACTGGCTGTTCAGCCGCTGGTGAGCTGGACGTGGCCTGTTGCCGGGGGAGGCCGGGACTCGCGGAGGCCGGGGGCCCTATGTTCCTGGGCACCAGGCTCCCTGCTGGGCTGCAAACAGCCAGGGGAGGCGTCTTCCCTCCAGCGGAGCCCATGCAAGGGAAGCAGGAAAGCGAAGGCCAAGGGAAGAAAGGGGGGTCTCGGCCAGGGGGGAGCTGCAGGGAAGCGGGTGTTCAGTTGTGGTTTAGGGCAGGACGGGAGCAACAAACAGAAAACCTCCCCGGCCTGCTCTGACCGTACGAGGACCCTGCCTCCCGGAGCAAGAGAGAGAGTGGCTGAGCTTGTCCGAGACTCCAGGGCTGGGAGCGGTGAGAACAGAGGGGCTAGGAACATCTACAAGCCTCCATGTCGCTGTGCTCCTTGTTGCCAGCTGACGCCACCACAGGCTGACTGTAGGCGCCCAAAGCAGGGAGTTCATCTCAGTCCAAAACCCGGCAGCAGCAAGCAAAGAACTCCCCTCTCGCTCCACGGATCCTGCTGTTTCAAAGGAGCAGCCCTTAGCTAGGAGCAGTACGGGAACTAGGATACACAGTGAGCTGTTTGAGTCCATCCTGCAGGGGGCAGTGCAGCGCCTACCCACACGCCATTCAGCATCAGGCACCCCACGGCCCTCTCCAGCTAAGCTAGGGGAAGACCAGTGGACGACCGATGATCCAGTCTCCCTGCCAGGGACGATCTCATCAACCAGCATGTTAAAACCTCCCAAGAGGTCTCAGCTGGTAAACAGGGAGATGGCAACATTCGCCGACTCAACACTACTCCCGGCGGGTAAGTCCAGGCAGACTGCTAAGAGCGACAAAAGAAGCCATCAAAATGGGGGGGAGGGCAGGAAACGAGATGGCAGACGGTGTTCGATGGGGAGACATTTATTTCGTATTTTATTTAAAATATTTCGACCCCGCCCCTCTATTTAAAATAGTGGAGGCAGCTTACACAATTTTTAAAAACGCAATAAATAATGTATA
Source organism: Pelodiscus sinensis (assembly GCF_049634645.1). Lineage (NCBI taxonomy): Eukaryota > Metazoa > Chordata > Testudines > Trionychidae > Pelodiscus > Pelodiscus sinensis. The sequence goes on along the minus strand of NC_134731.1, from coordinate 3,209,230 downwards.
TAAAGTAAAACACAAGGCATCAAAGTGTGTGGGGGGGGGAAGAGGGGAGAGATTAAAACCTGCTAAAACACCTCCAGAGGAGGGACACACATCAATAAAAGCGCACGTCAAAAGGGTGGCGCTGGCCTGGTGCCAAAACAGTGCCAAGTTGGCGCCAGGGAAACGTCCCGTCGGAGAGAATTCCAGGCCTCGGGGCAAAGGAAAAAGAGATGACTCAGCAGGGCTATGACCGAGGTCTATAAAAGCAGCATTGGTGGCGCGACAGTGGAGAAGGAAGTGCTATTTACTCCTCAGAATATAGGAACTATGGGGTCACCACATAAAATTAATAGGCATCCAGTTTAAAAATGAACAAAAAGGAGCATTTCTTCACACAACACACAGTCAACCTGTGGAACTCCTTGCCAGAGGATGCTGTGAAGGCCAAGACTATAACAGGGTTCAAAAGAGAACTGGATACATTCATGCAGGACAGGGCCACCAATGGCTATTAGCCAGGATGTGCAGGGATGGCGTTAGTCTCTGTTTTGCCAGGCTTGGAATGGGCAACTTGATGATTTCCGGTTCTGTTCCCTCCCTCTGGGGCACCTGGCGCTGGCCACTGTGGGCAGACAGGACTGGGCTGAATGGGCCTTTGCTCTGACCCAGTCTGGCCGTTCTGACTCTTGGCTACCCACAAACAGCAGGCATGTGCCCGATGCAGCCTATACAGAGCACCGACCGGCATCCTGTACGGCCTAATGACACCTAGGTGGGCGCAGCTCAGCAGCTGGAGTCTCCCCGCCTGCCACTGGGCGGGGGGAGCCCTTGGAGCCAGGTATCACCCTCCCACGCCTAGATCAGCGCTAGCCCAGCCAGCATCAAGCACAGCAGGGCCAGCGGAGCAAGGACGGCGAGCGGCATGTGACCGGGTGCTGCCCGGTGACTCTGATGAGCCCACGGTGACATGGTGGGAGCCGTCCTGGGATCCAGGGGACCTCCGGGGCGGGGCACGTGGGGCAGAGAACACAGCGGGCCCAGGCGGGTGGCGCTAGGCGGGGGACGGTGTTTGCTGGCGTGCTCCTTTCCATGCACCTGGGGGGTGCGACGCAGCGCGACATCCAGGACAAGCCCCGGGCGGAGGCGGTACGGAGACGCGCTGATCACGTCGGGGGGTTCTGTTCTGCCCAGGGCAGAGCGGCCCAGCTGTGCGCAGCATCGCTGCCTTCTGGAGGAAAGGTGCTTCCTGCACGGCCAGGGCAGAAAGAGGAACAAGCGACGCCCTCCCACCCTGGCAGGCCCGCAGGAAGGGGAAGGACAAAGCCACTTGCCAGAAGCCACGATGCCCGTTTCAGGCAAAGCGCCCGTGCGACGAGCGGCCCTGCCCTTCCCGTGCCACCGAACATGCGGCAGAGCCCGGAGTCCGGGCCGGGAGCTCACCCCGCCCCGGTCGCAGCACCCCCGTGGCGAAGGACACACCAGAGGGGGCTCAGAAGAGCAGCAGGAATGAGGAAGGGGCTGGGGGGGTCTGAGGAGAGGCTGGGCCCGTCGAGGCGCCGCGGAAGAACAGACTCGGCGGGTCTATGCGAGAACAGGTGGGAGCGGGATGCGAGCCCGGGAGCGTCTGTTCTCTCCCCTCGGAGCTCGGCAAGGAGTCGGCCGCGCGCCCAGGGTCAGAGGCCCCACGCCGGGAGGGAGACACCGCTCACGGGGCCGGCGATTCGGCCGGCAGCGCCGTGCTCCGGGAAGCCCGCGTGGCCGGGGGCTACAGAGTCACACTGGGCCTGGACGTGGGTGGTCCCCCTGGGCACGGCCAGGAAGGGAGAGGAGCCTGGTCCTTCAGGCCGTGCGCCCAGCTCTGCCAGACACCGGGGGGGACGGTGCAGGGCCAGTTCTCACAGCCCGGGATGGCGGGTTCCTGGAGCACAGACAGGAAAGGCCCGAGGCCCAGCTGTCCATTTCCTGTGCGGCGCGGACAGCAGACAAAGGCCCGCGGGTCCTGCTGCTCCGAGGCGGGAGAAACGGGGCCCACACGCTGCTTCCGAGCGCTGGCCGGGGGAAGGGCCGGACCTGGGGCTCCCCTCAGTTACAGAAGCCAGCGCGTCGTTGCACTAGTGTCTAGACAGCGCCTCCCTCCCCCGAGGCATCTGCCCCCAGGCTGTGGGGTGAGGCAGCTCTTGGGTTTACAGGAGAAGCAAGGCCCCGGGCACTCGGCTCGGTCCCTGCTCCCCTCTCCAAACCCACCGACTCTCCGGCCTTTCCCGAATGCCCGACTCAAACTGTGCCAGATTGCGGGAGCCAAAGTGGCCCGGCCAAAGCCGAGCCAAGCGGCAGTTCACTCCCCCAGCAAGCAGCATCCGCACCACGCCTGGGCCCCACGTGCGCGGGGCTTGGAGGGCAAGGACAAGACACGATCCCAGGAGGAGAGGGAAGAGCCAGCAAAGGGATTCAGGGCGAAGCAGCAGCCAGACAAGCTCCGCCCCAGACAGCTCGGATCACGTTTACGGGAGCTGGGTCCCCCCAGCCCATGTAGTCCTGGGGCTCGGCCACGGGGAGGGGGAGCGGGTGCCCACACCCATAGGACAGCTGCCCACTGTGCCGGGACGAGTTATTTCGCACCCACCACCGAACCGGGTGACCTTTGGGTTGGGCACCACCCTCTCCCCGGAGATAAAAGGCTTCACAGCTCGCTCCGGCTGCCGGAGCCCGACACTCCCCTGAACGAGCCTGTTCCCCTGCAACTCAACAGCCAACTCTGTTGCCACAACACAGCTCTCCTGCCAGGAACAGGCCCCGGCAGGAGGGCTGCTGGTCCCACCAGGTCGGAGCCACTCAGCCCGGAGCCACCTCCCGGCGCTAGCTCTGGGGATGTCTCCTCGGCCGGATGCCAGTAGCCAAGGCCCAGGGATCGCAGCCCAGAGGTGCAGAAACCCCATCCTTCCCCAAGCCGGAGCTGCATAATAACCCGGCTGGACAGAGACGTGTCGAAAGGACGTTCCCTGTGCTCGGGCATCAGACGTGGTTCCCACCTGCTGCTACGTGCCCGGGATCCAGTCCTCGAATAGCCCCCCAGAAGCCCTGCTCCATCGTGTCCAGTGCCACGTACCCCCCCGCGTTCACCACCTCGCTCTGCACCAGAGGGAGTCACAGTCCACAGACGGCCGGTTACAATGCAAGGCCCTGACTGCAGCATCGCGCGTGCAAGGGGGGGAATTAAACCCGGGGCTAAAAGAGCCTTTTGTAGCAGCTCCCACACGCCAGATCAATTTAGGAAAACACAAAACACTAACTGGAGCAGACACCAAGCCATTATCTGAAGCCAGAAGCCAATTTACTCAGGCCCCCTCCTCCCACGGCTGGCAGGTAAATGATTAGCTGGTTGCAGATGGGATGACAAAGGATTCAAAGGCTGCTAAGTCCTGCAGCCGCAGATCTGTCCCCAGCTACTCCCGCTCTCGCGCCCGCTGTGGAATTTCCACCCCCTTTGCCGAGGACACGGCGCCGCACACGCCACGCTGCAGGTTTCCATCACTTGTCCAGCACCTGTCGGCTGATTCATTCGCGCCCGGAGCCGCTCGGGCAAGGGGGCGGGAGGAAGCAAGGCTGGGGGCTCTTTTGAAAGTTACTGCTCAGGGCTTGTTCTGCAGAGGAGAACGAGAGGCCAACAAGCAAGCCGAGTCCAGGCAAACGGTGGGCAGCACGCTTTCCCGCGGCATGCTTACCGCGGTGACCGCTTAGCCGGGCCGGGAGGCTGCTCCACACACCCATTGTGCCCCCCCAATACAGAGTATTTGCCGTGTTTCGCCCAGGACGTTCCCACGTCCCAGAACTAGCACGAGACCAATTCCCGCCCGGGGCGATCCCACGTGGGTTCAAGTGGCTCAGCCAGGAGGTAAAAGAGGAAGGAGGGTTAATTTGTGCGGTTTTTGTTTGTGTTATCAAACATCGTGGGGGTTTTCAAAACCAGAACCCACATCATATTCAAACCCTGGGCACCACCCCACCCCTCGGCGGAAGCGCATTTGCTCTGGCTCGGCAGCAGCTGGGGCGAAGGGGGAAAATGTGATTTGCCTATTTCTAGAGCTGGTGTCTCGGGGTGAGGCTCGATGAGGGGACAGAGGGAGATTCCACAGAGGGCCTGACACTTGGGAGGAGCGCCGCGTTCAGCGAGATGCGGTTCAGCATTTCCACCTCCACTTCCTGCCCCTCAAACCCAGGGGCAGGAGCCCTTCTGAAAAGCATAAAAAAACCCAGCCGCCTATTTTGGGCTCAAAGGCAGGTGGGGATTCCGAGCTGGGTGCAGGGTGACAGCTGGGGGGGGAGTGAACTTTCCGTCCCAACCTGTAGAGACAGCAAAGGTCAGAGATCACGGCGGAAGCCCTTAGAGAACACAGGCTGAAGCAGGAGGAAGAGGCGGGGGGGGGGGGGGTTGGGTTTACCTGGGAGGTGCTCAGACTCTGCAGGAAGTGGGGGACCTTGTTTGGGTCGGGGGCCACTGACCCACAGAAAAATCAGTTGGGGGCCACACACACGTGAGACGCAAAGGGAGAAGCCCCTGACTGAGAAGTGGGCTGTGCCCACGAGAGCTCATGAGACCATCTCCATGTTTCATTGGTCTATAAAGTTTTGTGAGTCTACCAGGCCACTGGCTGGTTTTTTACTTGCTTGTTAAGTTTTTTGAGAGGCAGAATGACCCTCCCCACGTTCCCCTCACACACCACGGCCTCGGGGCCCAGGCTAGAAGCACCTAGGTAATTAGATTGAGTTGGGGTTGGTCCTGCTTTGGGCAGGCGCTGGACTTGGTGACCTCCTGAGGTCTCTTCCCGCCTTAGGATTAGATAGAGCAACCCCTCTACCCATGTTGTTTGCCTGCCTGGCCCCAAGCGCCCTAAGATTTCCTGACGAGCTCGGCTCCCATTCAGCGCCCAAAGAAGCGAGGGGATCGTCACAGCAATGGGAACCAAGCAGCCACCTGCGCGTCCGGCCAATGGTCCGGCCAGCCCTGCGTCCTGCCCTCCGACAGCATCTTCACCAGCGCAGCCCTACCCGCAGGCAGCCCCGGTCCCAGCGGGGGGCAGCCCCTTGGCCGGCCCTTACCTGAGCGGGAGGCGGATGGCCAGGTAGCGGTCCATGGCCACGGCCAGCAGGCTGAAGATGGAGCTTTGGGTCAGCACCAGCACGAAGCAGGCGAGGAAGAGGCAGCAGTGGAAGTTGGTGACCAGGCCCACGCTGATGAGGATGGCGAAGGGCACGGCCAGCAGCCCCACGGCCACGTCGGCCACGGCCAGCGACACCAGGATGTAGTTGGTGGCCGTCTTCAGGGGCCCGGTGACGGCCACGGCCCAGCAGACCAGCACGTTGCCGCCGATGGAGAGCACCGCGATGACCAGCTCCAGCACGATGTAGGGGATGTCCATGGCCTCATCTGGCCTAGGTGTCCCCAAGAGGGCCCCGGCCATGGCCAGGCCCGGTCAGTGGTGCCTGGCCCCTGGCTCCGCCGCTGGGGCACGGGCCCCTTGTGGCCCCTGCAAAACATCCGCTGCCCCCCAGGGGGGCCCAGCACCCCCCACGCAGCGGGGCTCGGGGTCTCTGCTGCCCGGGCCGGCGATCGCTCCCGCGCCGCGCGCTCAGGCGGGGAGCCGGGGCCAAGGCGGCGGGGAGCCGGCAGCTACTGGGGCGGCAGCTCCCGGGTGCAGCGGCTCCTGCGCAGCCCGAGCGCTCGGCCGCGGCTATTTCTGCACATGGGGCCGGCGGGGCGGGGCCGGGCCGGGCCGGGATTGGAGAAGCGCCCGGCCCGGCCCGCCCCCGGGAGCCCCCCCGCCTGGCCCCGGCCCCGGCCCCGGGGGAGGGAAAGTTTGAGCCGCGGGCGGGTGTTCGCAGGTGCCTGGTCTCCGCGGCCCCTGCCCAGCCGGGGACAGACCCGGAGCCGGGCCCCCGGGCGGGGACCCCCCGGTCCGGAGCCGGCCTGCCCCAAGCGCGGGGGGACCGGCCCCTTGTACCTCCCGGAGCCTTCCCTGGCAGCGCCGGAGACGCCGCCGCGCCCTCGGTCGCTCCTGGCCCCGGCCGGCCCCGGCCACACGCAGCGCTCCGCGGCGGACGGGACCTGTCGGACCCAAACCCGCCGCGTGGCAGCGGGGAGGTGGCGCGTCCCCCCCCCCCCCCCCCCCGGGCAGTTCCCAGTCGCTGCTGCCAAAGCCACCGGCCCGCAAACCCGCCCGGGGCGTCACTGGCGGGATCGGGGCCGTTTTGCGTTAGGGGCTCAGAGGGACACTTCGCCGCGCCCCGCTCGGACCAGCGGGGGAGCAAGTGGCCGAGAGCCCCGCTCGAATGCGGCCACCGGGCGTTACACCAACCCCTGAAAGCATCCTCCGAAATGTGCGCGGGCAGCTGGACTCCATTGATCCCCCCCCAGCCCCTCTAAAATCCAAGTGGGGTTCAGAGAGAACCATCAGCAATAACTACGGCCCTGTCCTGAGCCTCTTGAATCCAAAGTGCTTTACACCCAGGTCCCGAGCTTCTGAATCCACCCCAGAAATGCAGCCAGCTCTGGGCTGGAACACGACAGCAGCTTAGCTCAACAATAACAAAGGACAAAGTGGAAAGGACTCCTGCATCGTGTGAAACTGCAGATCCCCAGTTGTGTCTCAGGATTAACATGGCATTGGTGAACCGGTTAACGGACTCAGGAGAAGGGCCAGCATGCAGGGGCTTAATGGTCCAGGTGGGTTAATGCTTCCTGGGTAACCATTTGCCATGGTACATCCCCACCTCAGAGTGCTTTGCGGATGGCATGGGGCCCATCCTTGCAGCAGTCCCGAGGCAGGTGAGTCCTGCTCTCTTTACAGACCATACGAGTGGCCAGACTGGGTCAGACAAAGGTCCATCTTGCCCCCGGGCCTGTCTTCGGACAGTGGCCACTACCAGGTGCCCCAGAGGGAGTGAACAGAACAGGGAACCATCAAGTGATCCCTTCCCAGTTGCCCATTTCCAACAAGTAGGCCTGTGGCACCTTAAAGACTCACAACAGTGTATGTGTAGGATCACGAGCTTGCGTGGGCAAAACCCACTCCTTCCAAGGCTAGAGCCACCATTCCTACCCACCCTGGCCAATAAGTATTGATGGACCTGTCCTCCATGAATTTATCTAGCTCTTTTTCAAACCCTGGTAAAGTTCTGGTCTTCGCAACATCCTCAGGCAAGGAGTTCCACAGGTTGGCTGCATGCCGCGGGAACAAAAACTTCCTTTGTTCTAAACCAGATTCAGAGAAGTGACGTATGCCCAACATGCACTGGCAGAGCCGGGGCAAGCACTAGGGACCACCGGGGGTCAGTCTGCGTTACCTTTCTCCACCGCAGTTTGGCTGCAGGGCTTGCCTGGCCTTTGCAGTTTTCAGCAAGTGCAGCTGCAGCAGGGAAAACCCTCATGCTGGTGTGGAAACATGGCAAGCTGCATAAGTAAGAGTCCCTTCTGAAACCAGGCCAGGGCCTCAGCGCTGGGGGTCTGCGGGCCCTTGATGCAGCACTGCTGGTGCAAAAACAAGTGTCTAGACAAGGCCTCGGCTGGTCCAGCGAGGTGCTGATGGCGTCTTCTCTCGGCTGCACGGCCCCAGCACCGCGAGTCCTTTCCAATGGACTGATCCGGCCGCAGAAGCGCAGGCTCCCTCCTGTCAGACCTGCAGAAAAGCCATGACCCCCAGCTGTTCTGTGCTGCCCTCCTCCAGGCCCGGGCACGCTGGGATACATTGCCCCGGGTGCTCGAGGCGCGCTGTTGCTGTGAGCGATCTGCCTGCCCGCCACTCCTTGGAGGAAGCAGGCAGCCGAAGGCTGGCCTATTGCCCATCCTTTGACCACTGCCACTTGAAGCTCCGTCTTCAGTGCAGAAGAGCCTCCCAGCTGACACCGGATGCAGCCCAAGCAGCAAGGACCTCACTCCTGGCCTCCTCCCCGGCTCCTGCACGCCGCCCCGCCCCGCTGCACCCCCCGGGCCACGTGTGCAAGGGTGGAGGCAGGCGGGGGCAGCCCCTTCCCTCTGTCTGTGCAGCATCCGGTGCAGCGGGCCCATTGTCCGTGGCTCCTTGGGGCTGTGGACACGCAATAAAACCAGTGAAGCCAACAGTCACCACAGAGTGAGGCCAGGACCCGAGAGGGGCAGGAACAGGGAGGTGGCAGAGCCAGGTTCCTCCGCGCGCCCCCTCTGCCAGGGCAGCTCTTTGGTATCTTTCTTGTCCTGCCGCCCTAGCGGCTGCCAGGGAAGGGCTGGGCGGCCTTACAGGGCCCCTCTCACCCACGCTGTTTTCTCTGTGCCCAGAGCAGCCTGGACGGAGTGGGGGACTCGTGGGGGGAGGTGCCCATCTCCTCTCAGTGCGGGCAGGAAAATCCAGCTTTGGAACTCAGGGACCATGGGCCAGGGCCACCCTTCCCCCCCGTGCACCTCTGCCCTGGCCCGGAGCAGCGCCGAACCTCTCTTCAGCCCGCAGCCCTTCACAGGGACTGGCCGGGGGCCAATCATGCCTCCTCATGCTGGTTCCGGGGCATGGGCACTAGAGTAGGATCCGTGAGCGTAGCCCCCGGCCGGAGCAGGCCCTACAGACCCAGGCTGGATTCGAACCAGGGCTCCTGCTCTGAGTCCCCTGAGCCAGCCAGGGCCCCAGGGACACAGCTTGGCTGGGTTTGTGGGACACCATTGTGGCCCACCCCGCCCCACTCTCCGGCTCGCGAGGTCCAGTGCGGGATTTCACCCAGCTGGAAGCCCGGTGCAACCCCGACTCCATACAGCAGGTGAGGCGCGCACCCGTCTCCCATGAGCAAGCCAGGCCGTGGGCAGGAGAAGGGAGCGTGCCGCCTCCATGGGCGCGCTGGGCCTTGGCACGTCCGTGGCTCCCTCTGGAGTGGCGCCGAAGCCCTCGCCCCGTGGAGGCAAAGGGGAAGGGTAAAGTTCAGAACTTTACTGCTGGGCCGTAGGGCATTTTGCCAGAAGGCTGGGAAAGCGACGCGATTGCAGAGGTAACCGGCAGCACGGCTACCCTGCTCCAGAACCCCCGCAGGGGCAGGGGTATTGCAATGCGGACGGTCTCTCGCCCCCCAGGGCCCTGGGAAAAGGCAGCGTCCCGGAAGGGCTCCAGGCAGATGATAAAACACACAAGCAACTGGTCTGCAGTTCCCCGGCCCACTGGCCTGTTCCGAACGGCTGCCCTCCGGGGCTTTCAATGGCCAGGCTGCTCGGCTCCGAGGGGCACGGCCTGGGGCAGTCGGAGCACTGGAGCTTTTCACAGCTGGCATCAGAAATCAGAGGGAAGCCCAGCAACCCGCCCAGCCAGCGCGGGAACAGAGGGAAGGAGGGAGGGAGCGTGGGCTGCACCCAGCCCGGTGGAATTCTAAGACCAGGGAGAACAGAGCTTCGACTTCACCCTGCCCTTGGGGAGCCACCCGGCCGCCTCCCGGAGCTGGTCCCGGGCAGCCTCGGGCCAGGCAGGAGGAGCGGTCAGGGCTGGCCTGTACAGCCCCGCCCTGCTACGGCGCAGGAGAGGTGCAAGCAGGGATGTGAATGGCTCACCGGTTGACTGGAAAGAATCCCCCTTACCAGGTGAGCCTTCCTGGGTAGGGTTAATCAGCCGGCCTGGAGCAGCCCCCACCTGCCATGAACAGGGGCTGCACCTGCCTTGTGGGGCCTGCTGGGGGTGAAGGCCTTCCAGCCTGGCCAGAATAGCCCCCGCCCACGGTGGGCCCTGCCCGGTGCGCCACAGGCAGGGGCGCTCAGCCCAGCTGGAGAAGCCCTAGCCCATGGGGGGGGGGGGCGCCCTAGTCCATGAGGGGGGGGGCACTCTAGCCCAGCTGTGGCGGGGGGGCACTCTAGCCCAGCTGTGGCGGGGGGGCACTCTAGCCCAGCTGTGAAGCAACCCCGCCCCCCCAGCCTACCTCCATTTATTTGTTTAACCAATTAACTAACTAAACGAGATTTTACATCCCTAGTTGTGAGGACTCACCCTCAGATCCTGTCCCCGGCCTGGGTGGGGGCAGCTGCTACAGCCAGGTGCCCGAGAGGCGTCCACGGGCAGTTACGCTTCTCAGCCCTGGACGGAGACTGAGCACAAGGCCCCAGCCTGGCCGTTCAGACAATTGGAGGTTGTTTCATTCACAGCTCGAGCGCTTTCCGGGCCAAAACCTCCACAACTTGGTGCCCGTCAGAAAACAAAGCGGCTGGCTGCCTGCCCGCGGAGCGAGCCTCGGAACGGCACTGACCTCCCGCCCCCCAGCAGGAAGAAAGAAGCATTTCTGCCCCTTGCCAAGCCGGGCAGGGAGAATAATTCGCTGGTCCCCGGCCGCCAGCGGGCGTTGAGAGAAGGTGCCAATGGGATTCTCAATGGGCTGCGGAGAGGGGAGTTTGAATGATGTTTGCGGCCCAACGATTGTTTATAATTCGGTTCAAAGTCTGGAGGAGCCAGATCTCAATCGCATCCCTCGCCGGCGGGGCTGGATTGTCTGGGAGTCTCTCCAAGATGGGGCCCAGGCCCTTCAAAGCCAAGGGCTTTTGTCCGAGGGGCCGCCCTTTCCTAACACGCAGGACCAAAAAATGAGAAAAATCACAGAATTTTCTGGCTGTATTGGAGCATCCTCCCCTCCACAGTGAGTGCACACATCACAGTCGCTAAGGTGCTGAGCTGCATCAAAGCCCCTGAGATGAGGGAGGGCTGTCTGTGCACATGGTAAACCGAGGCAGGGAGGGATGAATTGACATGCCCAACGTCACGGAAGGAGTCGGTGGCAGAGGAGGGGATTGAACTTGGGTCTCCCGAGCAAGCACCCTGGACCAAGCGTCCTCTAACAATTAGTCCCCAGGGCTAGACAGGGGGGCGTGGAGTCACTGGGTTCAAACAGTAAGTGCAGGGCAGACATGCAAAGTCTGGTTCCCTTCGAGGAGGCCAAGCACACTAGGAAGGAGGGGCCGATTGCATCCGTACCCCACTTGCTGGCTTTACGCTCCAACCTGCTGGAGCCGAGAGCCGCGGCCAGAGACCCTCCGACGGCGAGAGGGGAGATTGTGGCCTACGGTCGGGCAGGTCCGCGAGCAGCACTCCGAGGGGCTACGGCAATACGAACCCTGCACCGTCACAGAGCGGGTCTTCTCCACCCCAGGCACCCGCACCCAGAAGGGAGCCCTCCTCCAGTGCGCCGCCCCCTTCACACTCCAGACCTACTGGCCCTCGCGGAGCATTGGGCCGATGGAGCCCCCGAGCCAGGAGTCCTTAAATGGCCTGTCGTGGCTGGCAGGGGTGAGCTGTTCCCAGCTCCCGGGCTACTTTACACAGCCCCTGGCTCTTCGATCATCACCAGCCCCTTTGCCGGCTTGCGGGTGAAGTCGCCCTTCCCGGGGCTGAGCTGCGCCTGTGGCAGCAGGACACGCGTGGGCCACGGCCGCACACCTCCGTTTGCTTGTGGCTGGCTGCTCAGCGGAGAACCGCCTGGACTGGTTTGTCCTTGTAGGGTCCTTAGGGCTGTGCCGCTCCCTTGGATTCTAGTGTTTGGGAGTCAAATAACCGAGGCATTGGCCTCCAGCCCGGCCGAACCAGGAATAAACACCGCAAGGGCCACCAGGCAGCTAGAAACAGCACTCAGGTGGGGCACGGGGACAGGTGGGCGGAGTCTACTTCAGACCCACCCGCCCCTGGCAGGCGCTGAGCCAACTGGGAAAGATGGTGAGCCAGGGAGCTCCGTCTCCCGGAGAGTGGCTCTGGTGGGAGAGAGGATTTAGGGGGTGGGCTGAGCAGGCTGCAGGGAGGAACCTTAGGAGCAGCCCAAGCTGGGGCAACCATGTGACCAGGCCTTTGTTAATAAAGCCAAGCTCCGGGAAGGGGGTGGCTTTTGGCCTCCCCTCCCGCCGCCCCCTTTCAGCGCTCCCATCTCCGCCTGCCGAAAGCCTCGTGTATGACGGGCGCAAAGCGGAAGCTGTAGCAGGATTTTCTTCGGTGTCGAAAAGCCTCCGGCCTGTCCTGTGACCTGGAGCTCAGGCCAACAATTAGGCACGTGGGGCGCCCATGAGAATCTGGCGCCGTTGGCTGCTTGATTCTGAACTGAGTGGGCAGGTCTCATTCCGAAGGCGGCTGTTTCAGGGCTGCCGCCGCCGCCTTGTTTCTCAGCGGCCAGTGGGCTCTAATTTTTCCATCCATGTGCGGAATCAATTTTGTTACAAGCATGCAGGCACGTGTGGATGTGCACCACCGGTAGAAACACAGCTGCCAGCTGAGGGCGCTGTTGGCACTCTGCTAATGGTGGCGTTTGAATCTCTCCTGGGTGGCCGCCTGGCGCAGCCTGGCTAGTGCCTGTCCATACATCTGCATGGGCGCCGCTCTCTCTGGGAGCTTCTCCTGCAGACAGTGCTCAGAGCCCCCAGCCCCTCGCCGGGACCTTCACAACTGCCCTGCAAGGCTGCACGCTGGGGCCAGCAAAGCTCGACTCGTAGCTCTGTGAGCGCAGCCTCCGGAGGCCGAGCGTGGGGCTGGAGAAAAGCCCCGCCCAGAGAAACCGGCCCTTCGCTCCCGCACGGAGACACGTCCCGATGCTCGCTGGCAATCGTGCGCCTCCGCATCCAGGCGCCGGGAAGCTGCCCCAGTCCTCTAGTCAGAAACCAGAGCGCGTTAGGACCCCACACGTAAGCCCCCGCGAATGCCCGAGGCCCTGTCGAACGCGGGCTCCGATGCTCTCGGCAGAATATGGACTCGCCCCTTCGGGTTCACTCGGACGACTTCTCGACCCAACCCCACCAGCAAAACGCCCCCTTCAGAGTCAGTCGGAGCCGTGTCGATCAAAGCCATAAACGAGCGGCCCGATGGGCCGTGGTCACGCTGTCAGCTCAGAACGGGGGTCTCCAGCTCCCAGGCCCCAGGGCGGCAGCGGACGGCAGCAGGGTCAGGAAGGAACTGGTGGCTCAGCACTCTCGCAGACGCCCCCGCCGGTCTCCTGAGCCGTGTGCGGTCTGACATACACACCCAGCAGCACTCAGGTCCCACAAAGTTCCAGGAGCAACCCGGTTCGCATTGGCCAGACCGAGAGTCACTTCCCTTAGGCCTCCGGGCGCTGTGCTCCCTGGCGCGTCCGGTTCCCAACAGCAGGGGCCTGACGTGCTCGGAAAGAAGCAGCCTCCGGGTAAAGCGAGCGCCCAGAGCTGGGGAGTCAGTCACTCGGGCCAAAGCAAGCCCCGAACCCAAGCCCATTCCTTCGGGGAATCCCAGCCCACAAAGCCAGACCAAGCCGTGGGGCTCTTAGCTTTCATCTCACAGACACTGCCCCTCCTCAGCGGCACCACATGGGAGAATCCACAATCCCAGCCCCCCCCCCCCCCCCCCCCGTCCGTCCGTCCGCCGGCCGCTCTAACAGCCCTTTGTAAACATGCTGGCAGGGAGGAGCAAAGCAGAGCCAGACGCAGCTGCCAGCCACTCAGGGCAGAAGCAGCCAAAGCTGGGCCTCTCGACCCTTTGGGGACCCATCTCCAGAGGGATCAAAGCCCCATGGCACCGCTGCGGCTGGCCCAGATCAGCTGACTTGGGCTGCAGAGCTAAACAGGTGTTTGGGTTCCAGGAGCCGGTGCCCTGCAAGCCCGAATCAGCTGATCTGAGCCAGCCCTGCGTTTCTGATCCCTGCACAGACGGGGTCCGGGCACCGTCATGGAGGCGAGCTGCGAAGGGCTGGGCTGGGCGTCACGATGGAAGGGCTGAGGAGCTCCACTCACAAGTCTAGATGTTCCCAGCACAGGAAGCCGCGGGAGCGGAACGGATCGCGTCGTGGGTGGATCCACGTAGCCCATCCTAGCATCTCCTCCTGGAACGCAAGGGCCAGCCCTGGCCGCGGGCGGGACCGCTGCTTCAGCCCGGGTGCAGGGTCCGTTCTCCGCACCTGGGTTACTCTCACGTCTGCAGAGGCTGCATGGCTGTATCCCAGTGACTCCCTGCTGAAAACCGAATCCGCCAGCTCCCCATTTCTGGGGTGGTCCCCCAGCTGCCATTATGTTCTGCCAGCTGCCCATTGACGGGGATTATAACAACTCATAGCAAAAGCATCAGCCAAAGGTCAGGTAAACAGCTTGGGTCAAGAGCCAGTGTGCGTCTGCTTCAACGCTGTAAACATTTTGCTTCTCGACCGGCTGAGCTGGGGGAAGATTTGCACGCTGGCCGTGGGCAGGATGGCAATTACAGCCTAAGCATGGATGACGGTGGCAGAATTTAAGCAGCCACGAACTGCCTGGTCCAATGATTTGTGTCCTTAAAACAATTCTGACGCCAGCTGCAGCATCTCGGGGCTTCTCCATATCCCAGCGCGTGAGAGCGAGTTCTGGCAGCAAGAGACTTGTGACATCTTTAGAGCCAGGGGGTGGAATCTCAGCTCAACAGGGGGTTGCGAAATTTCTTCAAAGGGCCGCTTGGCAGAGTACAGTAAAGTTCACGGTGTCCAAGCTCCTCCATGAGCTCCCGATCCAGATCTCAGCCCTGCCGTCAACTAGCCTGGGACACTGGATAACGATATGCACATGAACCAGCGCTAATCAGCTGATTCTCGCAGACCAGCCGCTCACATCTGTGCACTTCAATTGCATGTGTGGTTACTGTAATTGAAGTAGCCAGTTTTACAGCCCAGCTGCTATTTGCACGTGCAAATACCTGTTCAGGAGCAACCCTGGCAACTGCAAATGCAAATGAGGCTGGCGATTGCACCCAGCCTTGAAAATCCAGCTCCAAGCCGCTCCCTTTGCTTTCGAACGTCCACCTCCAGCAGAGCCCCGAGCGGGAATTCCTGTGCCCCAGGGACGCACTGCTATTGCTGAACCAGCCGGGCCTGGGGTAGTCACTCTTTTGCGCCGGGGGGCATTGGGCCCAAATCCTTCCAAAGCCTGCCCCACAAGAGCCAACGTTCCGCACGCAGCGTTTTCAAATGCCGAAAAAGTTCACAAGTTTGATGTGTCAGAGGAACGCTCCGGAACCCCGGGGGCAGTTACTGTGGTAAATCATTTCCAACGACCTGGCCGTAAGTCGGGGTAACGGTACAGACACATCAGCATTTCCCCCAGGTTAGAGTTAACGAAACCCCTACGACAGCCCAATTCCTACTTCTCTGCCCCCGTCCTTTTGCCCCAGCGCCCAGCTGGGCCCCCCCGTGGCCAGACGCCTCCCCGTTCCTCTCCCCGGAGCTCAGTGATCCGGAGGAAGAAAAACCTTTTCCTGGGCCCCAGGTGTGCAAGGAATATCCTGTGCACGGCCCTCTCCTTCCCGCAGGGCATGCTGGGAACCCTCTAGGCCCCCTGCCCCACACACTCCCCTCAGCTCTCTTTTCTGTGTGTGAGCTGGGTTCTGCCAAATCCAGTGGCCCCCCATGGCACCAAGCAGAACTTCATTTCTGGGGAGGGGAAGGGGGGTGAGAAATCCTCCCCGTACATGAATTTCTGCACAATTCTGCCTTGCGCCGCGGCCCAGAACCCCTCCCGGAGTCCCCTGCGTCCTACGGGAGAAGTCTGCAGGGGCCAGCGGGCAGCGGGGACAGAGTGGGAGGGGCTATACAAACCCATAGCAAGGAACAGCCTTGTCCCAAACAGCTTACATCCAATAAGACAAGGCAAAGGCGGGAGGAAAGGGCACCCAGCACAGCGGGGGGAGGAACCTCTCTCGGGTCAGGGGCCGCTGACCCACCGAAAACTCAGTCAGGAGCCACACACAAGTGAGAAGCCAAAACCCCAAAGCAAAACAACCCCCCCTCAGTGACGTGGTCCCCAGCTGAGGAGAAAGACCCTCCCCACCCACACCAGAGCGTAGGGGGGCCCAGCCTAGTAGATTGTGTGTGCTCCAGCCCTGTGGGGCGACAGCGGTGGGCGGGGGCTGGAGCGACAGCATGGGCAGCCCCAAGCCTCGGGGGCCAGATCCAGGCAAGCCAGGGCCCCTGAGAAGCGGTGGATTAGGAATGCAGGTAGAGAGTGGAGAAATGCTTTGTCCAAAGTCCCTGCCCAAGGATGACTCCAGGCGTGTGTCCCCCACAAGACCAGCCCTCCGCTGCAGGGAAGGGAACAATTCTGGTTTGCCACACAGAGGAGACTCCCACACAGAGGGCGGCCGGGGTAGCAGGGTTACCAGATGCATTTCAAAAAAATACTGGACACATGTGGTCTTAGAACGGGATGGGGGGGGCACCAGGACTGGTTGGGAGGACATGAGGGGGAGCGGGGCTGGCTGGGGGAGATTGGAGGTTGGGGGGGAACAGGGCTGGCCAGGAGGGGGTTGGGAGGAGTGGGGCCAGCCGGGCGGGGGGGGGGGGGGGGGGGGGGAGTGGCCGGTGGAGAGCAGGGCTGGCCCAGGCTCATGCAGATCCCGGGGCACTGCCCATCCTGCGCATGGTCCCAGTGGGGCGCACGGGCGAGTCCAGCCCCAGGGATTCCATCCCGCCCCGGCCCCGGCCCCCTCTCTACTGCGTAGCTGCGTACTGCCTGGCTGGTAGACACACTCACTCAGCGGGAGCACATCTACCAGCCAGGCAGGATGCAACTACGTACGGATCCTCAGGATAATAATATAACTTTTGTAATTAGAAAATACCCGACATTTCTACGTCCGGTAATTTCTCAATTTGTTTCCCGGACAGAAAGCTCAAATAGCAGACGGTCCGGTTCAAACCCGGACACCTGGCAACACCACGGGCTAGGGCTGTAAAATCCTGTTTGGTTGGCCCATGAAATGGGAGGCGGCCGGGTTGGAGAGCCCCTCCTGCCCCGGACTGGGCAGAGCAGGCTGGGTTGGGCCCACCGCGGGCAGGGGCTGCTCCGATCGGAAGGAGAGCCCCTGCCTGGAGCTGGCCCTGTGGGGTGGGAGCAGGCCCCCGTCTGTGGGAGGTGGGGAGCTACTCCAGCCCCCCCGGTTAACGGAACCGGTAAGCCTCACCCAGGAAGGTGACCAGTTGACCATTCACACCCACCTCCTGGAAAGCCCGCAGCTCAGCCCTTGCGAATCACTGCTCCGACATGCCCGGGAGG
Source organism: Pelodiscus sinensis (assembly GCF_049634645.1). Lineage (NCBI taxonomy): Eukaryota > Metazoa > Chordata > Testudines > Trionychidae > Pelodiscus > Pelodiscus sinensis. Next base: position 3,192,249 of record NC_134731.1, on the reverse strand, counting down.
CTGCGATTCTCAGCCGTGCGTGTTACCACTTTGCTGCTCTCTTGGCCCAAGCCCACTCTCGGAGCCAGGTGTTCACTGGCCAGCAGCAGGGCCTGCCTTGGACCCGGCTCTACGGGGAACCAGGGCAGTGGCTTCCTGCAGCTGAGTGCTGGGAGCTGGGCTCCTGAAATAAACCGGACCAAACCCAGTTTGGACTGTACGAGCAGCATTGCCCTCCGCGGGAACGGTCACCTCCGGGGCTGAGACTCTTTGGGAGGCTGGAACAGAGGCAGCGGCTTCTCCACCTCTTGCAGGAGTTTGCAGTTTCGTAGCTGCGGCTGGTCCCAGAAATGCTCCCTGCCCTGGGCAGAGGGGTCCCCGCGGCGTGACTGGCAGCAGGAAGCACCAGAATGAGGGAGAGTTGTGAGATTTTTCAGGCCAGCTTTGCTGAAGCAAGAGGTGTAGAGAAGCAGCCCAGCTCCTGAGTATAACCCATAATTAACCAGATCTCAGGGCCTTTGGCCGCTCGTCCATCTGCCACACAGGGTCCCAGGAGCTGGCTTCCTCAGCAGTGAGATGGGCCTCTGTGGTCTGCAGACAGACATGGAGACAGTGGCCTGACAGAAGGGAAGTTGCGGCTGTGGCCGTGGCTAGGGTTACCAGGTAGGTTTAGAAAAAAATACCGGACACTCTTGATGGGAAGGAGGGGCCGGCTGGGAAGGGGGGCAGGGCTGGCTGGAAAAGGGGGTCGGGGGCAACGCAGCTGGCCAGGGGGAGATCGGGAAGAGGAGAACCAGCCGGCAGGAAGCAGGGGTGGCCGGGAGGGGTCGGGGGCAGCGGAGCGGGTCAGGGGAAGCGGCGGGGGGGGGGGGGTGGGACTGATCCGGGCATGTGCAGATCCCAGGGCGCTGTCTACACTATTGTCAGTGGAAGATGCACAAACAGCAAGATGGGGGCAGATATCCTGCAGTTGCCACGTGGGTGTCGCCATGGGGAAGGCGGCTGGCCTTCGGATTTTAGCACCCCCCATGTGGCACTATTGTACAAACAGCGTGAGAGGCGGCCGGGCACGCTATCGGCACAAGCTACATTTGTGGAGCGCTGTAGCTGTGTAGCTGCTGGAGAGGATTTCCTGTACCAGGTGTCAGTTGCACAACAGCAGCCTAACACCACGAATAGGAGGGTAGAGCAGCGTATGTAGGTTCAACATGTTTTTGAGCCTCTTCCCATCCCCGTCAGCTCCTGGGGAGAACCCGCCTTCCAAGCCCTACACAGACTCAAAGATTCTCATCAATCTATGAGAAACGCCAACACTCGCCCCCACGTACAGGCGCATGGCACTTCCCTGGTATTGTGCCTCACAGTAATTAGTGATTTACTTCTGCAGGAGCTTCTGCAAACATTAATCCTCACACCAGTCCCCCACTACAGGCATTGTGCTCATTATGCATGGGGAGACGGCAGTCCAGAAGTTACGTGACTTCTCCTTGGCCACAGGAGGAATCGGTGCTGGGGCTGGCATTAGAAGCTCCTGGATCCTAGAGCTGAGTTCAGATCAGGTTTCTTTTGGACCTCAGAATCAACTCAGCTACCCCGGAACAGAGCAGTTGTGGGTCAATCCTTCAGGAGAGCCCGGCCCCAACACAGTTCTGCCTGGTTTTTGCAGACATTGCTTCCATTAGATGGGACCCCCCCCAGCAGGCAGACTCAGACCCCAATGGGTTCATGTATTTAGAACACCAGCAAGGCCAGATGTCATCAGGAAAAAAGGATTTATTCGCTATATTACAGATTTCGCATTGTACCGTTAATAATGTTAATCTTTAAATACATCTGCATTAGCATGTCCAACGCTGACAGTGCCTAGTATATACAGTCTAGTGTGCTTTGTATAAATTAGACCAAAGATGTAACATCTGTATTCAATGGACAGAGCTAAAATTACTTGACTATTCAAGACGATTCTTTGTTTTTTGGCACAATTCTAGTCTGCTCAAACCCAGTAAAAACGCCGTGTCCAGCACTGCCCCGTGAAAATTGGCACACGTGCAAGTTAAAAGTGACGAGACCATCAGCTGTGAAAAATGTTAACGGGGAATCGATGCCAGCCTGGACTTTGCCCGTCGCTGGTGGCTGAGCCTGGCTAGCACGAGAGCTGGTGGAAAGCAATGCCGGCGAGGAAAGGCAGAAGTTATTGCTGAGGGCGTGTGAACAAGGCCTGTTAGGCAGCAAGCCCTCTGCACAGGAACAGCAGGATCTCCTTGGCCACAGTCTGCCTTTCAGGCCCATGGAATAGCTTTGCAAACAACTGGACATTTGCTGCAGGAAGCCGAGGTACCAGGATCAGGGAAAGATGAAAGGTACAAAATCTGTGATCAGAGGCGGCAACTTCTCTCCAGTTCTGACCGTCGAGGAAGTGAGGGAAAGGCAGTCACGGAGAGCAAGGTTGGATTTAGGGGTCCTAAATCCCGCAGAGGGTTCAGGGGTCATGTAGGGCAAGGAGGAGGCAAGGAAGATATGGCGGCTCCCACCAACCTTTTGAGAAGTGCTAGAGTTCAGCCGGGCAGAGGGTGCCTCTTGGTGGGCGGAAGCTTGCAGGGGAAGAAGAATGCAAAATCAAATTGCGTGCCCAGAAATTCAGCCTGCAAAGCGAGCGGCAGAGGGGTCCGTGCTGTCAACCTGCTCCGCTCAGCTGCCTTTTGTGAGCTCGGGGAGAGGGAGCCAGCTGGGCCCCAGCCCCCGTGGTGGGAGTTCAGCGCAGAGGCTGGGATTCCTGCCAGAGGCCCCGGAGGGACATCCTGCGAGATAGCAGTGGCAACAGGCCCAGCTGAAGGAAATTCCAGACATCACGACTTCTGAGGCCTCCACTATCTCTCAGACCGACCTCTCCTGCCCTCTCCCTTTCACACATCCTGTACTTTCACCCCACTCCGCACGTCTTCCAAGCCAGCACACTGGCTGTGCTAGAAACCCTCGCTTTCCGGGAAGGGGCCGGCCCCGGGCTGGCTTCCCAACCCCGGCTCCTCTCTGCCTTGCCCGGACGCGAAACCCGTGGTGCTTTCTCTGGAAGACCAGTGACTGCGAGCCAGCCCCTCTGCTTCCCACCCCTTCCCCTGCACCCATTGTGCAACAGCGACCCAAAGCAACCTTCAGCCACATGCCCCTTCCCCCAGCCAAGCCCACGGTGGGACTTGGGAGCGACTTCCAGGCCGAGTGGGCCGCCAGGATGAACAAGGCGCACGAGGTGCGTGAGCGCAGGATGTGGCAGGGGAGCAAGGTCCCATCAGCGCCGGCTGGGCACAGTGCCTTCCTCCGAAGGGGTGAAGTCGCAAGGAGCCATGCAGCGTAGGAGCAACCCATGCTGATACGAACCCTTGTCCCACCCTGCACAGGATGGCTGGTTTCTCCTAATTGCTGCTGGGCTGGCTCTTGAATCCCTGCACTTGTAAACGTTAGTGAGGCCCAAACGTTCAGAAGCAACTAGTCGTCTCAGGAGCCCCAACGGCCGCGCGCCCACTTCGGGACGCCTCAGAAGGGCCTTGTTTTCAGCACTTCCTGAAATGGAGGCCAGTTCCCAGGGGACACCCCAAATCGCTAGTCCCTTTGGAAATGGAAGCCCAGGATTCCAGCCGTGCAAAGCCAGGGGGACAGGGAACAGTCAAAGCGACTCACGTGACGTGACCGGGAAGATCTTTCCAGATCTGGTCAGGACTTCAGAGGTGGGACTTTTGGGACTTCTCATGCCCGGATGGGAGCGCGGGGCCTAGTGAGAAGCCGGGGACCTCTCCCTCCCAGGAGCAAACGGCTTGCGTGGCTTGCCCCGAGCTCAGAGACCGCAGAGCAGCGATGCTTTTCTCTCTACACCCAGACACTGGTCCAGGCCCCAAGCCTGCCCTGGACCTGGGGCTCTGGTGTTGGGGGAAGAGGGAATTCCACAGCTGCAGGGAAACATTCCCACGGCCAGTCCCAGTCGTGCTCTGCGGAGGGCTCGGAACGTTCCAACCAAACTGGGGGGGAGGAGCTAGAATCAAAGTCCAAATGTGTCTCGGGGCAAATGGTGCTGCCCTTGCCTCCCCGCCCCCAGCTCTCTCTCAGCTGTCTGTGCAGAGCATCCAGCAGGAGTGGGCTAAAGCCATCTTCCTGAAAGCGTGAGTTCTGGAGCCTGGGAAGGAAAACTGCTGCCGTTACTCTCAGCTCCGCACAAACCTCCTGCAAATCCCACTGATGCCAACGGGGCCCTTATCTTGACTTCAGGGGGCTTGTGCTACACACCCCCTCAGAGGGAATGTGGCCTGGGCTGCGGGAGGTGGAGCAAGGGAATGAGGAAGCTGCTGGGTCCGCCCGGGAATGGAGCACCATGGCACGGACCCCTGCAGACGGGAATATTTCTTAGCAATCAGCCTCAGACTTAGTTTTGTACCCTCTGAGCAAAGCGTAACTGGAGACCCAAAGGGTTAAATCCGTCCCTCCACGTGCTCCAAAGCCACCAGCCCCACGACGCCAAGCACTGGCGGAGGACTTCACTCAGAAGGCAAGCAACGGCAGGCTGGGAGTCAGCAATGCGCAGCCCCCTGGGGCTTGGAGCGCTGCAGGAGACAGCCACAGCGGCAGGGGCGTGGGCGACGTCTGTGCCACTTGTTCCTGGTACGAAGACTCTCACAATCCCTCGGAGACGCCTGTCCGTCCCCTGCTCTGTTCAGTCTGCTCATGGGCCATTCCCAACCCCTGAATCACATCATTACAGAGAAGCCCGCGCAGCACTGAGAGACCTTTCAGAGTCCAGTCTCTCTTTAGGACACTGCTTAGCAGCCTGCAGCCTCTATCAGGGCCTAGAGTCAACTCTTCCTGGCTTAAGCTCCTTCTGCTAAGACAGCTGGCAACAAGACAGAGCTCCAGTCCCATGACAATCTTTAGAACTACAGGAAATGACAGAAATAGACCCCATCTTGGAACACACTTAACAAGGGGATGTTTCAGGCCTCCTTGCCAATACAGTCCAGGCATCACATACTAGCGGGTACGTCAGCCCCTCCGCTCTCCAGGGTTAGTCTGACAGCTCATGTTCTGGCTTCAGCGCCAGAGAAATGCACCTGCTGCGTTGCTGAACAGACCAGGTAGGTTGCACCAGCTGGGTGGCTAAGTCAGTCATTATCTGATTTTGAAAAACCATAGCAAGCGTGGGGGAGAGGGGTGTGACCAGCACTTCCTGAACATACTAATCTCTCCCCATCAGTACACGCGGGGAGGGAGCTGTGCGCGGCGCAGGATCAGCCTTTTCAACCAACCTATTCCGAGAACAGAAGTACTTCAAATGCCTGGGCGCTGCGGTAGCACCCAGACCCATCTCCGCTTGCAGACAGAGTGTGTGGAACGAAGGGCTTAAAGCAGAGACATTTATAGAAAACCAAGATCCAAATTCTACATCTAAATCCATGGCTGGGAATTCACTTGTCACTCCGGGAGCGCTTGGCTTTTGGGCATGGCTCGTATGGAGCTGCGTGGGGCCCCTCACCATGCACCCTGCAATCAGTGCGCTTGGGTGGGAGACAACAGCAAGTGAGCGCAGGGCGCTTGCAAAGCCTCGGAAAGCTGGAGCCCCCAGCTTGTCTTGCATCAGAGATGCCAGGGTAGTTCCCATGCAAAGAGCACATTGAGAGGCCACTGGGTTACCCAGCCTGCCTCTGACTTCCTTCTTTCTAGGGGGGCCCGACTGCTACTTACTAGCTCTGAGGAGGATTTGAAGAGTCAAGTTTATGGGGCTAAATATAGAGGCATGTCCAATGACCAATTGACCGCTGCATTACATCGGGGTATCAGCAGGATCCCCAGGCTTACCTCTAGCTTCAGCCACAAAACAGAGTGGCCAGTTACATTCGCTGTAACTCAGAGCACAGCTGCATGCTGCCGTTGGTATTCATCTCCTGTGTGTTCTTCTACCGTAACCTCAAGGCGACACTTATAGCAGCAACCTACGCTCTACATGTCACAGCCTAGAGCACAGCTAACGAGGCGGCTGGCCAGTAACTCACGAGAATTGACACCCCTTGCAGAGTACTCAGGGACAGCCTGGAGTCATGAGTTTACTTTACACAAACCTGCCACAACGGTGTCGCTCTGAGATATTGCAGCGCCTCTCTAGTATAATGAGTCACTGCCTGCTTTCTGGCACCTTGTGTCATAACACAAACTAGTTGCATTGGCAGCACTACAGAAACGACTGTGCCCACACAGTCAGCTGGTGCGTGTCAGGGCTCTGACTCCCTAGGCGGTCTGTCACTGAAGCGGGGGGGGGGGGGGTTCTCTCACCCATCGAAGCGGTTACTTTTGTTTGACCAGGAACGGAGTCACGGCACCTACTAGTTCCCTCTATGGCTGAGTGGTGAGAGCACATGGGCGGGTCTCTGCGGGAGGAAAAGATCCTGTGGCAGGCCTTGCAGGCTGCCCTGAGTCAGGCAAAGCAGAGCGTGTGTCTGTGAACATGCCAGGTAGCCCAGCTCCGGAGGGGAGAGGTTCTGCCTCGGGGCACACACGGAAATGAGGGGGGAGAGGGGCGTGCTGGGGACGTGTCCGGGTTAGGCATCTCTTTGTAACTGTCGGAGGAGCATTGCTGGCAGCTGGTTCATACCAGTTCTCGGCCAGTGTCCCGGGAGCGCCAGCATCGCGTCAGGCACCACTTTACAAAGCGCATATTGCAGTCACTTTGTTCTGGGGCATGGCGCCAGCTGGCAGCCATCATCAAGCACAAGGGCATTATCTTCGGAAATACCCCCCGGGGCAGAGCGCCGCTGGTCGTGTCCGCGCTGGAATAGACGTGCAGCTGTCTGTGGTTTGGAGTGGCGGACAATGGAGTTTATTTGGTTGCAGTCCCAGCTCTCTGAGATGTGATCAGGATTGCGGAAGAGCTTCCCTTGGAGCCCAGGGCCGTGGCTGGCTCGTGGACTAGAAACGAGGGGGTTTTAAAGTGATCGAGTGCGTCCGTGGCATTCTTCAGTCTCTCCCCCACTTCTGCCCCCTTCTGCTGCGGGGCTCAGGTCTCAAAGTACTTGTAGATCTGGGCCACGTACTGCATGACACTCTGCCAGTCGGGCCGGTCTGTGTACAGCATCTCGCTGAGCTCCTGCACAGGACACAGAGAGTTAGCAAGGGGGAGACAGGGCCAGGGTAACAAGCGGGGCGTGGGGTCCTGCCACGGGCATTTCCTTTTCCAGTGCGGTGCCATTGTTTGGGCCACATGCCGCTGCAGGATAGAGACAGAATGAGCAAAGCCTGGCAGGGCGCCGATCTCCAGGAACACCATGGCCTGACGGGATGAGAGAGCTGTTGGGGCCAGCTAAATGCCCGCCCCAGCCTGGGAGGAAGGGAGTCCTGGCATAGAGAAATGACAATTTGCCAGCACAACGGCCCCGCAGCTGAATACAAAATACAACGTTCGGCCATTAGCACCCGGGGCGGGAGCAAGACTAAAGATCCCTACGAAGACTCTAGTACTGACGAATTTATACAACACCCCCACACCTCGCTCCTCTGGCTGGGATGCTCTAGGGTGCCCAGCGCTGCTGTGGTGACCCTAACAGAACACGTATTCCTCTTCATGGCCAAGCAAGCTAGGCCACGCCAGAGTCTTGCTGAGCTGGGCCAAGGGGGCGAGGCCGGTGACTGCTGGAGAGCCAAGCACCCCCCCACACACACATTCCTTGAGGTTACATGGACCTCAGATTTAACAGTTACCATCTACTGTGTCTTCACCAGGTGCCTTCTCAGCTCCTAGGTCCAGATCAGAGTAAAGCCTATTGCAAGCAAAGCCTCTTGTGCACTGTGAGGGTGGGCAAACTGAAGGAACCCCTGGGCCTTCGTCTCTCAAAGCTAATTTGCCATAACCGTGCCACAGCGGTGTCTGTAACCTGCTTTGTGACCGGCTCTTTCCGTGCAGAACGCCAGGGAGAGCAGCAAGTTCTCACACCCATTCGGGAAAACAGCATTGTGAGGCACCACCTCGGTGACACTGTCCCTGTGTCAGGAGAGCGTATCCGGGGCGAGGGAGGGTAGAAGCTATACCAGCCCAAGAGCTCTTTGGCCTAGCTGTGTGCGGCATAGCGCGGTAGGCTAGCCAGACCAGCAAACCCTTTCCAGTGCAAGCAAGGCCCTAGCCGGAGTGGGATTGTACTCACTCTTAGCTCTGCTGTGCTAGAGCCATCCCAGTGCCTTCAAGACAGTTGCACCCATGTAGCTGAGACAAGCACATGAGCCTCTTTTTAATTAGCCCTCCTCAAATCAGGGTTAGATGTTTGTCCAATGCTCTGCAAATATAAAGCACTGGCTAAAGGCAACGTGCCGTTCGCATCTCCTGAGCATCACTGCCTTGGGATGTCGGGTTTCTGCGAACTCCTGGAGAAGTTGCTTTCTGATCCAGTGTTCTTAGCTGCCCAGAGCACATGCCAAAATCTTCACACTAGATCTTAATGGAATGTGATGGACCTTGTCTTAGCCATAATAGAGAGTGCAGACAACTGCCAGAAATAACAGGCCATCAATTGGAGAAATGTTTATATGTTGGCAACAGTTTATGGGAGCAAGCGCCAGCCAAGCCTAATTAATAGAGCTGGCTGGAAATTTTTTTAACAAAACATTTTTTTGTTGAAATTTACCAATTTGTCAGAACTGACGTGTTTCGATTTTGACCTCGTTCCTCCAGAAGCCACGCTGCTTCCTGTCAGCTCACCCGCCCAGCCCCTTGGCAACCCAGGTTTGTGGTGTTTGTAGCCCCAGGCAGGACACTGTCCAGGCTGATGGCCCCAGTGCTGGGAACCCGCGGGCTTCCAGGGTCCATGGCTCCAGGCACCAGCCAGGCAGACTGCCGTGCATTTGGGGACCTCAGGGCTTCCAGGGCTGTGGGCCCAGGGCAGCCAGCCAAGTGGACTGACCTAGAATCATGGAACTCCAGGGCTTTTCCTTTCAGAGAATGTCAGAATTTGTGACCTTCATTTCTAAGCAGAACGAAACCAAATGTCAAAATCTGGACTCTGTCTCTGCGAGGGGTTTGCTTGGGTCTGTCCAGCGCGACTACTTCACTTGAGAACTGGTAAAGGAAGCAGGTAAAAGGAGGTGTGGGCTCAGTTCTCAGATGACAAACGTGTGCCCCTCCTTGAGAAACGTGGGGGAAGCCAGAACTGATGAGTCCAGATTCACACCTGAACATTCAGTGTGGTCACATGCTGATCTGCACGGCCCCCTCTAGCTGCATTTGCACTTGGTTCAGTTCCCCTCCAGAACAGGTGCCTCAGCCTTTCCTGGGAAACCTGCCTCTCAGCTGCAAGACGTTTGATTCCCAGAGCGAGCCGACAGGCTCCTGCTTCTTAGCTAGAGCTAGCAAGCTAAAAGAGCAGCGTGATGTTGCCGTACTGGCGGTAGCTTGGCCTTGAGGGCTGTAACTGCCACGCTGCTATTTTCAGGGCTCTAACCCGAGCTGATCTTGCGCGCGCCTGTCTGCCCACGCCAGGGATCACATCGCCTGTCTACAACGCAGACACACCCTCCCTGCATGCCGTTGTGAGGAGCACACAGCTGGGCATGCCAGACTCTAGAAACGGGACAATCGTGTAGGGTGGGTCTCTGCCTTCCGGCCAGGAGACAGCCGCAGCCAGGGTGGGGAAGCAGTAATAGCAAACTACGGGGGGGGGGGGCAGTCTGAAAAGGAAAATAAGGCAAAGGCTGGATATCTTGTTTACTTCAGCATGTCCAGATGCCATGAAGTGCCCTGGGAAACTCTAGTGCATCTTCATTACACATGAAGGACCCAGACCTGCATATGCATAGACGGGGATATTTTGTTTCTGCCTGGGTTCCTAGTAGCACTGTGTAGACAGCAACAGACCCTGCATCACTAGCAGACAACGTGGCTCTTTAGAGGGGCTACAGTGGAACAAAATGGGGAAATTTCCCTCCCTCGGGAAGGCCTTGAGGGAGAGTTGTCCCCTTTTAAAAAAAGACACCACCTACCTGCTTCCCCTCTCACAGCAGAGAGCTGCTGAGCAAAAGCCCCTTTTGTATGGGCGGCAGTAGGGGAATTTGGCAACAGTATCCCACTCTTCTACTGGGCCAGCTCCCCAGCGCTAGCAGCCCTGGGACCCTTAGGGCAGACAAGGCTAATGCGGAGGCTCTCATTCAGTTTCAGAACTAATTCAATTAGAGCCTTAAACTGCATAGTCGTGCACTGGCCTAATGATTTGTGAGGCTGAGATATTAAATACACTGCGCAGTGCCAAGACACAAGCTGATGAGGCAGCCAGATGCATCATATATCCCATAAGGATCTCTTCAATCTGCACTGAAGGATTAATTCTCGAAGTATGGTTATTATACTTCCAGCGTCCGCTCCTATGTGCAGACACACATGTTTCTGGCTCCTTATTTAGCTCACGAACCCCCTAAAGGTTTAACCTCTGCCTAAGAAATCTCCTTGTTCCCCATGTGCTGTCACGTCAGGACCCAAAGGCATTTCAAAACAGGGACTTGAACAGCTAGGAGGAAAACGCTCATGTGTAACCCAGGCAAGCAGTCAGTTGAAATACGGATTGACAGCCCGACCCTGGGCTCTCCCACACGTAGTGAGGGTCGCAGCAGGAATGGCTGGCTGGAATTAACTTCATTTCAGCTGTTCTGCATGCTGAGTCTTCCTGATGTTACGAAGTTTCAGGCTAGCATTATTTGCCCGCAGTTTCCCTTTAACACTACACGACTTGTTAAAACGAGACTAAATGGTCTCCAGTGTCACAGTGGATTTGGATCAACGTATTCAAACCTCTTCCCATCCTCATCCACACCCCCTGCCCAGCACCCAGATACTCACCAGACTCGGCTTGATGCCCACACTTTCAGCAGCTTGAAAAGCCAAGAGCAGATTTCTTTTCTGTGAAAATAAGGCACAAGACACAGCCATTAGGCTCAGCACCAAAGTGAGCGCTGTATCTCTGAATCCTGCCTGGGGCTATGGGGTCACGTTGGTCCAAATGAGAAGATGCAGCAGACTTAAGATTTTCAGGCAGGCAAGATGTGCAGGGCTCGGGATGAGAAGAGCCATTCATACCAAGCCACGTGTCTCCACAACTTAAGGAATCTCCTGTCCAGCAACTCATCTACTGCAGGATAGGTTCTCTCAAGTTTGCGTGGGCCCTTAGATGGGTGTTTCCCTAAAGAGCTGGCATGGCTTCCAAAGTCGAGGAGCATTTTCTGTTTTGAGGGAATCCTACTTGTAACTGATCTTTGCCCTTTCTTTGTCATTAGGGATGCCTCCTGCCAACAATCTGTCTCCGAAGAGTTCAACTACTGTTGTGGAAGCAACACTCCATTATTCGGGACAATGGAATTGGTTCTTGTGAAATTGATTACGATGTCTCAAGGAGAAGACTGTGATTTCAGATGGATAAATATGCTGAAGAACGAGTCAGAGCCAAATAACAGATAACGAAAGGATGGCTCAGACAAAGGGTTTGCTGAATTGTCTCAGGAGATATCAGTGGCAAGAGAGTACAACTCCCTTGGGACTGGTTGGCAGTGGGTAATTTATACTGTCGCTAAACACAGGCTAAGTCCAAGAAAGGGAAGATCCATCATCATGAAAATCTCTCTATAAAAGGCAGTTGGGAGAACAGAATAAGGGACCTGAACAACATTATAGAAATGGGTCTCAAATCCCCAAGGTACATTAAAATTTGGGGGAAATTCAGAGCTTGTTTCCAAATTCTCAGCTGAGCCCAGTCCTTATAAGCTTTCAAGCCAAATCCAGCATCTAAAGCCCAAAATCCATTTGGGATGTTAGGTCCAACTTTAAATCACTGGTATTAATATGTATTACATGGATTTCTAAAATGCCCTTCACTGTAGTGGCAGGGCTCACCAATTACAATGCTAGTGTACTGCAGTACGTACTAGGGATGTTAACGGTTAACCTGTTAAGCTTACCAGGTGAGGGCTTACTGGTTATGGCTAACTGGTTGGGTCTGGAGCAGCCCCCCACCCCAACTGGAGAGGGGAGGCAGCCCCTGCTGTTTAATGGATTAACTAGTTAATGTAATGTTAAACTGGTTAACTAGTTAAACAGGATTTCACCTCCTCGGTACATACCATGTTTCAGACACGGTTCACGCAGATAAACGTGATTTGCTTGAGGAGACCACAGGAAAGATTTTGTCTGTGGGGTCATCCTCACAGCGAAAGATTAGTTCTTTCCTAAGGCTGGATTCTTGGCCTCGGTTCTCTCACTTGCTGTTTTGACTTGGTGGAAAGTTCACGCTTAACCAGAAAAGTGTAAGAATGTGGGTAGATTCTGCTCAGACAGAGCCGTTTCCTGGGGTTTCTGTGTAATGTGAAGACTGGAAAGTGTGTATGTGGGGGGCGGGGGAGGGGACACGTGCAGCTGGGGTGGGGGAAGCGACACCGCATCTGGTAAAACAAAAAGGCTGTCCTCCTCCGAGGCGGGGAGCCAGCCAGCAGTAACTCGACGGAGCCAGGTGCTTGGGTTTTAGAACCTCTCTCAACACAGAGCTGCTCAGCTGTCATTTTTCCACCTGATAGATGATGACAAAGTGTTCACAAACCCCTCAGCACCTTAGAAGGTGATGCTGCTGTTGCAATGACTTATTTCCCCTCCTCCCATGTAAAGTTGGCAGCTTGCTGTCAACAGCCTAAGTGGAAATCCAAAACCCAAGGTTCCCATATGGCAGCATGTGGCACCACGGCCTGGTGGCCTGTTTCAGTCTTCAGCCTCGGCAGCCGCAGCTTCATCTCCCGGGATATGCTCTGATAAAAGCCAGTCCGCAACTGCACTGCATTAGGGGCTCCAAGCAGGCATGATCCCTGTCTCAGTTAAGGTTCTTTTTGCTCCTATTACATCAGTCACCTTAATGAAGGCCCTTAGCACCTTTTGCTGCTGCCTGGCTGGTCCGTACACTTAATGGGCATGCTCTCCGTGGCCGGAGGATAATGTGGCTGACCTAGCTAGACTGAGCACACTGAGGACCTGCTCAGGCTATAAGTCTTGTAGACCACAGCTTGGTTTCTCTGACAAAGCTAGAATCCTACACACTCATAGTGCGTAGCCAAGTCCCACATGTGTAACACCCTTTGCAGCTTGTATCGGCTTCAGTGCTTTCAACAAAGCAATGGAGAAAGAGCCCTCTCCAGGTTCTGGTAGATCTGTGAATTTGGCTTTGCTCCTACTAAGGCGGTTAAATATCGGTTCATTTACTAGTCAAGTAGTCCATGGAATTTCCATCGATTAGTCGACAGGCACTTGTACAAGAGCCCCAGCAGGAATGCACATTTCAAAGGAGGAATGCGGAACTCCGCGCGCAGCCCGAGCCCAGAGGGAAGTCCCACTGACTCCAGGCTGCATGCGGGTGCCAGCTTTGAAATGTACAGGAGTCCCCAGCGGGAGCTCTTGTGCATTTCAAAGCGGAAGCGCCTTCATGGAGCCCGGGGTCAGCGGGGTGACAGACTGACCCTGGGCTCCAGGCTGCGCTGTCGCATTCTGGGCTGCACGTGGCATTTCCTCAGAATCCAGGATCAGCTGGGGACTCCCCCTTATAGCCTGAGCAGGACTCCCCAGCTGATCCCGGGTTCTGCAGAAATGCTGCGCAGAGCCCGGGATCAGACCCCAGGCTCCATGTGGTGCTGCCTGTCAAATGGGCGGCACCACACAGCTGATCCTGGACTCAGCTGTGCGGTGCTGCCGCTTTGAAATGAAGCGCTGAACCGCTCAGCTGGGGATCAGCTGTGCGGCGTTGCCCCTTTGAACAGCAGCGCTGTGTGGAGCCTGGGGTCAGCTGACTGTGGGTTTCATGCAGCAGTTCCCCAGAAGCTGGGGTCAGCTGGGGATTCCACACCTGATCCACGGTTCCGCAGAAATGCCACGTGGAACCCGGGATCAACCGGGGAGTCCCCAGCTGACCCCAGGCTCCACGCATTCAAAGGGGCAGCACTGCACAGCTGATTCTGGGCTCAGCTGTGCGGTGCTGCTGCTTTGAAGTACGCCCTCTTCCCCCCTTGTTCCTTGGGGTGCCGCTTTGAAATGCCGAGGCGGTGTTTCAAAGGGGCAGCGCCACATGGAGCGCCCATACAGGCTCCGTGCAGTGCTGCTGCTTTGAAGTACTCTCTCCCCCCCACACACTTTGCTGCCTCTATCTGAAAGAGGCAGCAAGGGGGGAAATCAACTAGTTGACTTGACTATCCGATAAGCATTTGCTTATCGGATAGCCGAGTTGTTGACCAGTCCATAACATCCGTAGCTCCTACACTTTGGTGCCGCTTGGCATTTCCTCCCTCCTGATGAAAGGAGCCTGAGCAGTCTTCCTCCAGGAGTCTCCTCTGCTCCTCCCACACAACACTACCTAGCGCCTGTCCAAAAGGCAAGTAGCCTTGGAAAAACAAAAGGCTGGCACCCGCTGGTGCTGGTTAGCTCTTTTCAGCGCTCTCTGGGGTAAGTCCTGACACCAGTTTCACGTCCCTTGCAGGAAAAAGTTTGCTTATCACAGATGGTGGCTAAGTTGGTAAAATCCTAGTGCAGACAAGGCCATTGGTATTTGAATGCCCGTTAGCTGATCCAGGCCTTCCCGACCTGCTACATCGGTGATATGTCTACAGCGGAGACAGAGAAAGTGGGTGTGATACAGGAATGCGGTGAAATGCTTTTTCTTTCTGGCTTGCTGTTTTCCCGGCAGCGCCACTGAAAGGTCTCTTCCCCGCATTGAGTCTGCGGATGAATGCTCACGCCACCCAAGTCGTTGGGAGGGGGGCGAGCAGGAGAACAGGTCGGTAGCTGGAAAGCAAGGTCCGCGGTTCCCAGCTTGACAACAAACACACACTCTCTTTCCAAATGATTATGAAATCTATCCTGGAAGACCAAACTATGCAGCTGAATTACCAAAGCACTTGGTCCTCGGAGGCTCCTGGATTCTTTAACAGTAGCTGGAAGGGAGCCACCTTCCCGGATCCGCTTTGGGGTTGGTAGGAGCAATGGGAGGAGCTCGTGGTACCCTTTCAAGAGGGTGGTTTTCCTCTTCATATGAACTTGCAGTATCCACTGCACGGCAACCTGGCAGCCAGACCTGAGGAGCTGCCTCTTACCACTACTGCCCCCTCCTCCTGTTCTTTAACGTATTAATTTATTTTCAAAGAACCATAGAACACTACAACTGGAAGGGCCCTCGCAAGGTCAAGTCCAGTGCCCTGCCCTCAAGGCAGGACCAAGCACCACCTAGATCATCCCTGATAGATGTCTATTCAACCTGCTCTTAAATATCTTGAGCGATGGAGATTCCACAGCCTCCTTAGGCAATTTATTCCAGTGATTAATCACCCTGACAAGACGTTTTTCCCAACGTCCAACCTAAACCTCCCTTGTTGCAATTTAAGCTCATTGCTTCTTGTCCTGTCATCAGAGATCAAGGGGAACAATTTTTCTCCACTTTCTTGTAATACCCTTTTAGATACTTGAAAACGGCTATCATGTTCCCTCTCAGTCTTCTCTTTTCTAAACTAAACAAGCCCAGTTCTTTCAGTATACCCTCACAGGTCTCTAGATCAGTGGTCCCTAAGGTGCCCGGGGACGGGGCCATGGCTGCGCATGCGCCATGCGTCCGGGGGCGGGGCCGCTCATGCACGGAGGGCCCAGGGCAGGGGCCGCACGTGTGCCGCATGCCCAGGGCCCAAGAATGGCTTGGGTCAGCTCTGATCACTTGATTGGCGCACAGAAATGCCCCGGCAGGCGCCATGTCGCCACCGCATTGGGGACAACTGCTCTAGATCTTTAATCATTTTTGTTGCTCTTCTTTGGACCTTTTCCAATTTCTCCACATCTTTCTTGAAATGCGGTGCCCAGAACTGGACACAAGACTCCAACTGAGGCCTAACCAGCGCAGAGTAGAGAGGAAGAATGACTTCTCGTGTCTTGCTCACAACACTCCTGGTAATGCAGCCCAGAATGTTTGCTTTTTTTGCAACAGTGTCACATTGTTGACTCATTATTAGCTTGTGGTCCACTCTGACCCCTGGATCCCTTTTTGCTTGACTCCTTCCTAGACAACGAGAAGTCCTGTGGCACCTTATAGACTAACAGATTTATTGGAGCACAAGCTTTCGTGGGCAAAGGACCCACTTCGTCAGATGCACATCAGAAATTCCTACATAGTCACTTCCCATTCTGTGTGTGTGAAACTGATTGTTCCTTCCTAAGTGGAGCACTTTGCGTTTGTCCTTACTAAACTTCATCCTGTTTACCATTTCTCTCTCTCTCGCTTATGTTCCCTCTACCTATTCACTGGATATGCGTAAAGGATGTGACCTTTACACACGGGTTACACAACACCACCACCACCACCGAGGGCCTTCCCTGGAGCCCTCCTGCCACACAAAGTGTCACGAGGACCAGAGTTAGCAGGACTTACTTTATCCTGGCCGTTGAGCTCCTGGTATGGAATGTGTGCAGGCAGGTAGGTGTGGAGGAGAGCACAGAAGGCCAGCCCATCACTCCAGCTGCTGCTGAAGTTGGTGATGTCTATGTTCTGCAGGGGAAACAACGAAAAGCCATTACTGGGGGCACTCCCGTCAGGCAATGGCCAATGGCCTTGAGGCCAGCGAAGCAAGGCAGAGCCAGCACCAACACAGAGAAAGGAACCTGGGGATAACCGGTGGCTAGAACCATTTCTCTGAGCTGTGGCGCTACTACACTGCCCAGTGGAGTGCGGTTGGGAGCGCCAGGGAAGGGTCTAAGGCCTTCTTGTAGCCTTAGCTTCCCGGGGCAACGCCAGCCTTGGGGCACTGCAGTGCCCTGCATTACTTTGTGATGGCTTTACCATTTCTCTAGCAGCACCGGGAGGAATTGGGGCTCGTTTACGTCTAGGCAGAGCTTTGCTAAGTGTCTCCAAACAGGGGAAATAGCTGCTGCTTTCCAGAAGGTGAGAAATGCAGCATGGACCAGGGCTGGGTTTGATCCCTGCCCTCTCAGGAGGAAGGAATTTCAGGCCTGTCTGTATAATGGGCTGGCTGCATCCCATGCGTCCCTCACGGCCTACGGCCTCCCTCCAGGCAGCCTGTCTCTGTTCAAATACACCTCTTCAGGCCTGGCCTTTGGTTTTTTAGAAATTGCTCCCCGAGGACTGAGTTTAATATGAAGAAGTGTAACTACCACCCAGCCCCCAAGCAGCCCATTCACCAGGCCAGACACCCCGAGGTTTCCCTCCCTCCTCCCGGGCCTTGCTGCCTGGGGGTTGCCAGGGTCTCTCCCAGCCCTGCCTTTCCCTGGAGCGCTTTCTTCCCGCTCAGCAGTCTGCCACAGTGTCCTGAGCTGCCCCCCTTCACAGCAGTCTCCTGCTGCTCTTTGCAGGGCAGTTATCCCAACGTCTTCCGAGCGAGGCTCAGTTTACCCAGCTCCAGCCTGGGAGGGTGAGCCACGCGGTCAGTGACCTTGTTGCAACTGCTCAGACACATTCCCCCCCCACGTAAACAGAAGTCCCCAATACTGAAACTCACATAACCCACTGCATGTTGCCTTGGAAGAGGGGGGCCTGGCAGAGCAGCCGGACCTGGGACAGCTCACCACACCACCTTCCCGGCCCTACGTGCCAGACCCCTGCTGCAGTGAGGGGTGCGATTAACTACTCGAAGTCAGCACAGGGCGGTAGCATGCAGGGCTGTCAGCTAGGAAAAGACCAAGCTAGGTCTTAAGCCCTAAATAAATAACACACTTGTTCATTTAGCACTAGGGTGCGCAAACTTGGCAACGCTAAAGGCTGCACTGGCAACTCTCCACGAGCTGGCCAGATGTAGCTAATTTACATCCACATTTGCATGAAGGCTTGCTTGGATCTTCCTAGTCTGCACACAGGCTGTACCTCCAGCCAGGGACACAGAGGACCGTGCAAAGGTGAACAAAGTATTAGTACCTCCCGTGAACAGAGAGGGAAACCCAAGCACTGAGCGTAAGTGACTTAGCCACAGAGCAAACAGCCGTTTGGATGGAGCACGGGTCCGGACTCCCTCTCACTGACCTAACCTCCTCCTCACAGCCAGAGCAGCGCCCCAAAGAAACACCATCTTCCCGCTCCGTCCACCAAGCACAAGGCAAGAGCCTGGTGGAAAGGTGAAAAACTGACCCGGCCGTTTAGGCCTCCTCTTGTTCATAAGCTAGCAGTTAGCAGTTTCCATCCCGCCTGCCCCCACACCATAGAGCTTCCCTAAAACCATCCGTGGGGGCTTTTGAATGGTGTGTTGACTGGGCTCCAGCCCCGAGCAGCCTGCCATGGCTGGGTATAAACGATAGGGGTCATGGAAACAGACTGGAGCCCTTTAAAAGAGACAAACCAAACCCCAGCTCTAAGACGCAAAGGCCTAGCATATGCAGAGCACGCAGGGGCAGAGCAGGGCCAGTGAGCAAGGATCCTGTGCAGGCTGCAGGCGAGCATGCATGTGGCTTAGTGCTGAAACGAAAAGAGCCGACTTCTAAACCTCTGGTGCCAGTGCTGTCGCTCTGCTGCCCTCTCACATCTAAGCCTGGCTTCCTGTAACTCTAAAATGAAAACCACACAGTGGCTGCCTGTTCAAAGGTAGCAGCTCTGGGTGTTCACTGCCGGGTATGAGATGCCTCCAGTCCTACAGCATCATCTCTATCTGCGGGCCTCTCCCCCTGCAGCGGGTGTACAATTCTCAGAGACCATCCCCATCACAAGAGCCTTGCGCCGATGCTCTACAGAACTTGACACAGACCCCGTGGCCCTTCACATTCTTTATTTCACCGGGTCCCTCAATACTCTTCTCATGCTAATGGTGACCCTCACGCCCAACCAGACCCGCTGACACTGACATGCCACCTTTGAGCGGACGCTCTTCACTTGCGACGCCTTGCTTGCTCTCCCCCCGTCGAGTCTGTGTCAGCCTGTCCAATCGCTGGACGGCCAACCACGACTGGGTGATTAACTCGTTGAACAAAATACGACTTTAGCAAAGCTTGCTTGCTTTCAGACGGCCTCCGACACGCAGGCCATTTGCATCTGGAAGTGCAGTCACCTGTTACAGTGACAGAGGGTGGAGAGAATGTTTTTCTTATCCCAGTTGTCAGGGAAGTGGGCCCAAGCAAGCCCTGCAATTCCCAGGCCGAGCCTTTCCCCTGCTCCCTGATAACAGGGCCGGACAGAGACAAGTCCCGCTCTGCATAGAGACACTGGAGCCTCAGCGGACTGCCCAGACTACAGTCTTCTAAGGGAAATAGCAGCAGGCCTGTTGCTTGAGACATTTAAAACTAGGCTGGACGACCGAGTAGTAAACGTGCAGCAGGAAACGCTCCTGTAGTGGCCAGGCAACAGACAAGGTGGCCTCGCAGGTGTTTTCCACCTCCAACTTCAACCTGCTCCGAGGCCAATGCCTGGCCACCTGCTGTCCCCTTTGCACATTGAAACTCACTGGAAATTCAATCCACCGGTCGAGCAGAATTTCTAGTGTGGATTAAAAACCAGCCAGGACAGAGCTGCAGCATCAGCCAGTGTGTACGGACCAGGAGAGGCTGGCTGAGATTCCATCCCTGTCCCTGGCTTAGGTTTTGAGATGAGAAATAGCAACGGAGAAGCCCCAAGAGAAGCCCCAAGAGGGTCCCCTTCTGCCCTTCCTTCCTCCCTCTGATTTCGCGCACCCTGAATGTTTTTCCAGACAGGTGCCTCATTTGGGGCACCTCCTCCGGCGCAGCATGGTGGGAACGTACAGGCCGAAGCAGGCGGTCCCCATGGCAGAAAGGCTCTAGCTCAGGGTTTCCCAACCTATGGGTTGGGACCCAAATATGGGTCACTATTACATTTCAAAAGGGTCGCCAAGTGTCTCCCAGGTGGCTCTGCCCTCCCTCCTCCCCCCATTTTTGAATTGCCCTGGGTCACCAAGTCTTCCTGAATTGTCCAAACGGGTCCCCGTCTGGTAAAGGTTGGGAACCGTTGCTCTAGCTCCTTTTGCTCTCCCGTTCCAATGCTGCAGGAGTCTCGTCCCCCGTTTCAGTATATTCTAGCCCATGGAAGACACACGAGACAAGATGGCTCATTCCCACAACGACCCACCAGCCTAGGGTTAGAGTGGTCCATTCCAGCCAGGTCTGCAGATTCAGGTATTTGCTAAGGCTCCCTGCCCCCGCTAGCTGACACTATGTGGAAGAGAGAAGCCCCTAGACTGATATAAAATCACAATGTCTCATGTCTCCAACAAAAGCTTCCAGTAAGTGGCCAGACCCCATATGCCACTTAGGGTGTGTCTAGACTACAGAGTTTTGTCGACAAAACTATACCAGCATCTACACTACCACTGAGTTCTGTTGACATAATGTCGACAGAACTCAGCAGTTTTGTCGACGCTGGTAAACCTCATTTTACGAGGCATAACACCTTCTGTCGACAGAGTTCTGTCTTGCTTTGTCGACAGAACTGAATGTGTCTAGACGCTCTATGTTGACAGAAGTTTTGTCGACAGTATCTGTCGACAAAACTTCCGTCGACAAAACCCTGTAGTCTAGACGTACCCTTAGGCATGATCCTTGATCCACATCATACACAATCAAGAGTTTGATAGCTGGGCTCCTTCTCACAGAGCACCGCTAGTGGAAAATGGTTCTGACACCATCCATGGCCCTGGGGAATTGAGTCAGAAAAGAAACATCAGCCTGAACTCTTGCCCCAACTTCAGCTCAAACGTAACGGCTCTCTTCAAGCCTTGTGAGCGTCCATGGGGCCCGTGTGTTCTCAGAACAAACCCGCCCCCGGTTCTGACACACAACAGACTCTGCTCTATGATTTCATCGGACTTTCCCTATTGAACCCCATTTGTTTTGATACCGGGGGAGGGGGGGGAGGCTTGCTGATAAGCCAACTGAGCGTCAGCCTCTGGGTGTGCTCACATTTGCATAGTTTCCAAAGTTCTCCAGTGCACTTCCCAGCAGGCAACTGCAAGAAGTCTAGGTTAGATATTAGGAAAAACTATGTCACAAGGAGGGTGGGGAAGCGCTGGGCTGGGTTCCCTAGGGAGGTGGTGGACTCTCCATCCCTAGAGGTGTTTAAGTCCCAGCTTGACAAAGCCCTGGCCGGGTTGGTTTAGTTGGGATTGGTCCTGCTTCGGGCAGGGGGCTGCACTTGATGCCTCCTGAGGTCTCCATGGTTCTCAGAATTCTTTCCGAAGAGGCTCTCTCCATTCGTACCTCCATGCACAATCAGTGGCTCTGGTGCAGCCAGGGCAAAGGATCGAATGCAGGGATTGGCCGCCTCCGAAGTTATTCAATTCTCCTGCGTTCTTTGGCAGTAAGATCAGTTCCACTCTCCTGCCACACCTCTCTGCTCTTCCACCCCAGAGCCTGTGTGGGGGAAGTGTTCTTCCTTCACACAGACGAATGTAGTGTGACTTCGCTTTGTGATCAGATCCAAAATGCTCAAGTTCATTATGAAAACTGTCAGCTTGGGTCACCCCACACCCTGGCCTGCTGGAGGGCGCACGAATGAATTTACAGCCCCTACTCGGGGAAACTCATCCCGACGTTCAGTACCAGACATTTCGCTCACAAAGAACCCTGCTGTTCTAAGGCACGCAGCTTCAGCACAGGAAGCACCTGCAGCACATCAGGGGAGCAGAACACAGATCAGAGCTAGGGGTAATTTACAGATAGGCAGGCCTGACGACGGGGTGTGGGGGTGGCACAGGAGGCAGCTGTCCTGAGGACTGAAGATTCAGAAAGGCCTGGGGCTCCCAGCTGCTATCACCAGTACTGCAAGTAGCAGTGGTGGCTGGAGCCCCAGGCCCTTTTGGAGAGCTACTCTGTGCGGCTCTGAGGTCACAAAGGGGTGTCCAGAGCCAGGCCACCTTGCCCCAGGACCCGCAGTGGCTGCCAGCCCTGCTGCAGATAGGGATTTGTACACCCATCAGCTGTGATGCATCGAACTGCTTGAGGCTTAATCCCCACCTCAGATCCAAGACCCTGGCGGCAGAAGTCGCCGAGCCCTTCCATAGGGCACATAAACTGTGAAGGAAAAGGTCAGAGCTGCAGAGAACTGAGAAACCGGATGTCAGCAGAGAGTTAACTCAATGCAATTTGCTAAGAACGCCCAGTCTCCCTCAGGTTACACTAGCCGCCTCCTACTGCCCTCTCTCAAAGTCTGGCCCCAATGCTGCAGCTTGTTCCCCAAGGAAATCCAGCCCCCTTCCCCCTTCACTCAGGCACAGACAAGAGCAGGAAATACTAGGGATGGGACGGTGTATTTGTAACCTTCATGGTTGCCGGCAACCGCCCCCTCCCCGACCCGGCTGCCTGAGATACAGCGGTAGCACTTGGGGGAAGAGGGAGGCCGGCGGCTCTGTGGGAGCCGGTGCTCGCAGAGCCGCCTCTTCGCCCCTGCGTGTAAATGTGTAACAGCTAAAAATGTCAGTAGTTCCATGTTTACATGTAGCCCAATGTCCCCTCTTCCAGCTGCCGGTGCCAGCTGCTCCCAAGGGAACAGATCGAACAGGGCAATCAAGTGCTCCATCTCCAGACTTCCAGCCCTCTGCTAATACGGAAGCAGTTCCACACCTCCCATCAGTCTTGTTGCCTTCTCCATTTCTGAGCTGGGGTGACAAGAATTGCAAACAGTACTCAAAGTGCGGGCGTGTATCATGGATTTCTATTGTGACATTATTATCGAGCTCTTTCCTAAGGCTTCCTAATACTCTGTTAGCTTTCCTGACTGCTGCACACTGAGCGGATGTTTTCAGAACTAGCCACAATAGCTCCAAGATCTCTATTTTGAATGCGAGCAGCTAATTTAGCCCCCACAATTGTATCTGGCTAGCGGGGATTATGTGCGTTGCCTTTATCAACAGAGTTTCGTCTGCCACTTGGCTGCCCAGTCACCGGGTTGTGGATCCATTTGTAACTCTTTGCAGTCTGCTTTGGACTGAATTAGCTCATGTATCTGCAGCAACGTCTTGACTGGTGCTGAGGCACCCAGTCTGGTGGAACTAGGCTCCAGTTTTAAACGCAGATGAGCCTGTGGCGCTTGGCCCCTTGTTCACCTCTCAGCAGCGGGGTTACGAGCCTGGGGGGCTTCATGAGATCCTAGTGGGCTTTTGTCAGCAACACAGACCCCCAAATGGATTTGAACGCCTGGAACTATCCTCTCACGAGAGGGCCCGGGTGGTGCAGCAGAGCCGGACGTCGGTCACGGAGCGCAAGGTGAGAAGGGCCAAGTGGGAGGAAGCTCCAGGTCACTGCTGCCAGGCAGGGCAGGTACGGGGGGATTTTACCAGTTCAGGGCCACAGGCTGCCTGGCTCTCCCTTGCAGCGGCGTGCTCT
This sequence comes from Pelodiscus sinensis, assembly GCF_049634645.1. Classification (NCBI taxonomy): domain Eukaryota; kingdom Metazoa; phylum Chordata; order Testudines; family Trionychidae; genus Pelodiscus; species Pelodiscus sinensis. The sequence continues at coordinate 3,168,932 of NC_134731.1, read as the reverse complement.
TGCGCTTTCGCCCTCGCTCTGAATGGCCGCCAGAAAACAAGCCGAGCGGGAAGAAAAGCAGCCTGGGGTGCCGTTACTTAGAGAACAGTTGTTTAAAACCTACAATCTGCTATAGTCAGGGGGCCAAATCCAAACTGATGCTGGGCTCCTGCATCTCCTTGAGCTTAGCCCCTTCTTACGCTGCGGCCCTTTGCGTATAGAGGGCCATTAAGACTGCAGTAGCAGGCACACAGCCCATTCCAGGTTCTGGTTTTCAAGAGTCCCATCTGATGTCAGGGCTTCTCTGGCTCCAGGTCTTCTGTACAAAGCAACAGAAAAAAACTGGGGGCTTCTGATGGCAGCCTGCAGACGACATAATACTGACCCCAACTGCTTTGTCAAAGCACTGGACAGGCTATGCCTACAGCAAAGGCTCAAGTCATAATTCCTTTCAAAACGTGGGATAATAAATAATAGACACATCCACTGTTGGAGCTGGACTGGGGCAGGAGAAAGTCTGCCATGACGGGTACTTTACAGCCATCCCCGTTACCTTGCAAACGTCCCTGCTGCCAATCAGTGGTCTGAACGGCTACTCCGGGAAGGCGCCCAGGCGACCCCTCTCCAGGGTTCAGCCCCAGACACAGTACAAACCAAGAACAGAACTAGCTACATAACAAACCGAAGGAAACTACTAGCAGCCCCACCTCACCAGCTCTAGATTATGGATCTCTCCATTCCTCCTCATCAGCCTCCCAAGAGACCCACGTCTCCCGCCTGCAGTGAAAGTCAAAGAAATCTTCAGCGTGGGGATGTAAGAGTGTAGCCGATCAGAATGCTTATCAGTTACCCTATGCAGCTACCCACGGCTCCCGGTCTGGCTCCCCGGGAGCTGCCTGCCACCCTGCGCTGCTGCCTCTGTTACAGCTGCCTGCTCCCCTGGGTGTAACCAGACAGTTAATCAAAGACACGCATTTTAACATCCCTGCTTTAGTGCCCTGTATTCTAAGGTGATTATATTTAGAAGCAGAGGCCTGAAAAGGAACCACCCTTTCACTGAGCCACAGATTTACAAATTTGAACTTTGCCCTTCTCCTGTAAGACTTGATCCCAGTGCTTGGAAAGGCTGCCTTCGGGAGATTATCTCAACGGGTTACTGACAGTGCCATGAAACTGTAAATCTAATTTGAATGTATTAGATCATAATGGGAGAGGGACGGGTTAGCAGGCTTCAGCCAAAGAGGCTCCATCAAGAGAAATGTGCAGGCTCTGAACTTGGGTTAAACAGCCTTTAAATATTAATATTTGCTGAGCGACAAACCCAGCAAATGTGCTCTCCCTGCTCCTTCTCACCCAACCTCCTGAGCACACAACACGCCACACGGTCTGGCAATGACACAACCCACCAGGAACTGGGGACACGACAGCTGTGTTAATACTGACCAAAGGGATGAATGCAGGATTCTTCTGCAATGACACAGTGCGTCAACAGGATTTAGAGCCAGTTCCGCCCATTGGCTTTCAAAGGGCAGCTGAGAGTCTCAAATGATTTGTAAACTGGATTTAGCGGAATCGGTTAGCGGAAAACCTGCTGATAAGATTACCCGTCTGACTGCGAAACAATACCCCGGTGCACCCAAATCTCTGGGATTCAAGAAAAAAAAATCCAGAATAACTTGAGGAGCAGGATTTTATTCATTATATAGAGATTAAATGGGCTGTTCACACTGGGGAGGGAGCCAAAAGACCTTGGGTCCTTGCCTCCTCCCGGCGCTATGACAGTCTTCTCTGGGACCACAATCATACCGGCCAGTTACGTTTGAATGTTCAGCACGCTACGGCCTGCCTAAAGCCTGCTTCAGCCCTACACGGAAAGGCCGAGGATGTGCTTCTATCCAGGAGTGGCCCGAGGCGAGCGGTGGCAGCTGGCGCCCCAGGCAGAACATGCGATCGGCGCCACCGCCTGCACAGCCATCAATGGCGCGACGTCATCAGTGGGCGCCCCGTTGAAGGCGGCGCTCTAGGCGATGGCCGAGTCGGCCTATAGGCACGGGCCACCCCTGATTCTATCCCCCTTCCCTGTTTCTGGTGCCTCTGCCAGGAGCCACATGCTGCTGCTAATGACACTTATGTGTCACAACATAACAACACACGGATCAGGCTGGAAAGTCCTCGGACTTAGAATGCAGCAGCACAACTAAGTTTGAATGCCAACTCTGGAGAGCGTGCCCCACTTACACCATACCTGCACAGATCAAAGAAACCCCCTTCTCCCACCATACTTCTCCCGGCTCATTTCATGCATGTCGTGTTCCATTGCTGCCCACAGACATTACCCCTTCACCACCTGGAGAAGCCAGCCTGAAGTCATGGGCATTTTAAATACCGGCATTAGGTGTAAAGTGTGTTTGTGACTCGGGCTTTCGGGTAAATCACTCTGTCCTACTGTGGGCATAAGGCAGGAAATGGCAGAAAGAAAGATGTTTATCGTGCTGGTTTGTGTTTAATACCCAGAAAGCTTTGCCAGCTCCCAGCTACTTTACAGCATCTCTAGGATTAGAGTTCTGAAGATCCACTACAAAATTATCCATCTTACACCCTCTGCATTGCCTCTCCCGCAGGGTCCCCTCGGTGGTACTCTTCCAAGTTCTGCCACGGCACAAGCTCTACCTCTGTATTGCCTGTGAGAAACCACGGAGAGCAGATGACCCTGTGGGATCTCTGAGCTATACTGAGCTCTGGGAGGACGCCCGCCTTTGGTGCAATGTGAGTTTGTCCATGAGCTCTGCCTTCTTGATTATAACACAGTGGCAGCTCTGCTGTAGCCATGATTGAGACAGCAATAAAAAGTGATGGTTTCTCCAAATGAGACACTACTCACCATAATCTGCCCAGCTCTGGGATCCTTCCCCTCCTTCCCAAACGAATGCAATAATCAGCAACGTTAGTATTTAAATCCCCAGCCCTGCGTCTGAGTTAGCTCATCCGTGAGATGAATGGGGCATGCGGCATGTCTCAGGGCCACTATTCCCAGCTCTCTGCAGCCTCTGTGTTGGACTGGTTTGAGATTGTCTTTGCAACAGACGAGCCAGAAATGCCTGGTTTTCAAGGAGAGCTGTGATTGTGGAGAACAAGAAAGCTGCTTCGGTGGCTAGACTTCTGCTGCTGGTTTCAGAGCCCTTTTCTACGAAAGCATGCTTCTTGTTAACCACTGATTACTCTCCTGGCTAGAAACCACGTGTCTCAGCGATGTAGAATTACAGAAGCAAGGCTCAGCACACAGGTGAGGTGAGACTAAGAGATTGCTGCTTTTTCTACATGCTGATCGTCTACCATCTTTGTCCTTCACTGCGCTCTCCGCCCCTCTGAGCCAGTAGCAGGCGAGAGGTGTTTGGTGCGCCTCTCTAGCCATGCCAGCGACACGGCTACTTCCTGGCCAGAAGCCGGGGGAGGGCAGAATTCCCAATCAGCTTTCTGCTTTGCTCCCACAATTCCCAATACAGCTCTCTAGGTACAGCAAACAAATTAGCTCTGAGGTCTGGAATTTTTGCAAGGGGGACGGGGTAACCTGCAAGTCCCTTGAAGGCTCCAAGAGTGAAGGCTGGAGACAAGAGGAGGGCAGGGTCCAACAGCTCCAGACGCCAGCTCAGGGGACTGGTGCAGCATGCTGAAGGGCTCAGCTGACTCCCACTTGGATGTCAGAGTTTGGAGCCGTGCCAGCTGACACCCAATGGATTCCATGTTCTCAGGGACCGTCATTCCCTCCAGAACTATGGGCTGGCTACAACGTACATGCTGCTTTTAAAACGACCCGGCCGGCCAGGATTGCATATGAGAGCTGCGTGGCCATGGATTTCACCCCCCGAGTTAAAAGACTCTTCTTTATTTACAGGAGAAAGCTTCTTGTGTGAAGGACGATGAAATCTGGTTCGGGAGATTTAGCTGCATCAGACCAGGGTATTTACATCGGTGGTGGGCAACCTGCGGCCCACTGGGGCTCCATGTGCAGCCCTGTCTGCTCCCCTCCCCCATGCACCTCTCCTGCACCGGGGCCGCAGAGCCCCACACTCCCTTCCCCTGCACCCTCCCTCCCAGAGCATGCCAAGTGCTTGGGGGCGTGTGAACCGTCCGATTCACACTCTGTCCCCACAGCCCCTCCCTCCAGAGCTGGAACTCCAGGAATCGGCTGCTCTCAAGCGCTGTGGGGAGGGGAAGAGCAGGGCAGGAGCGCATCAGAGTGCTGGGGGGAGGCACGGGACGTGCACGAGAGGTGCGTGGGGGAGGGGGAGACAGAGGGGAACCGCAGGTGGAATACCCGTGTCACTGGTGAAGGAGTCCCCTCAGGCAGCCTACTCCCTATTTTTGCCCATCACTGATTTATATGCTGGCGTCACTACGAAAGTAGCTCATGTCAGCGATTAACCTGGTTATGCCCAACTTGCTATGGTTTGGCTGCTATGCTAAAAAACAGTAAAAAAAAAAAATCCCCAACCGGTGCCCGGCCCTAGAGACTCTGGCTTTGCACCTGGCCCTGTGGCAAAACCTCTGTGCAGATTCCTCCCCAGACGCTCTTCTTTAACAAGGGACGGAGAAAATGTGGAGTGAGAGGGAATGTGACCCACACCCGGGGCTGTGGAATTATCAAGTCAACTGTGCTTGGGTCAAAGGGTCTCCCAGCGCCTTTCAAAGCGCCCTGGTTTGCTCTGTGCCCACTTCCCACAAGGCAGGCCAGTATTAGCTGGGAAACAGGGGCAAGGGCACCAAGACAATCCATAGCGGAGCTCAGAGTAGCTCTCAGACCTCCTAATTCTCGTCCTGTTTTAACCACAGGGTCAACCCTCCTCACCACGCTCAGCACGGACACTCTTCCAGAGACTCCCCTACACTTCTGCAGGGGGAGGAAGGCGATGTGGAGACACGTCACATGTGAAACTTGGGCAGCAGGAGTCAGAGAAGCAGAAAAAGAACCCGAGGTTTCACTCATTCCTCAGGCCACGTCGTCACAAACGGCGCCTCCAACAGAGTTTACACCTGTGTGACGAGCTGGTTAAAGCCATCGAGCACCCAGCAAAATAGCATCGCAGCACCTAGAGGGGAGGCAGCCACGCCAACGTAGCTCATCCGCTCTCAGACGGGAACAGCCGTACTGATACCAACCACCTTCTTAAGTAGGGGGAGGGGTGGACTACGCTGGGGAGGTCAAAGTGGTGTCACTGTGTTTGTAGCAAGCCCTTAAACAGCTGCTTTTGGCGACAACAAGGCCAGCACATCCTGGTCTCAGGTTGCCACATCGAGGAGCGGGCAGGAGAAAGATGCTCTCACTTCTTCCCAGCCTAAGGACTCATCTCAGGCCCTTAGTACAGAAAATTGGAGATTTAAATTTGGGTTTGGTTCTACCATTTCCGTTAGCCACTTTATATTAGCTAGTCTGCTGGTGGGCTGCTTTAGCACCCAGGATCACAGTATGTCCAGGATCTAGCCCTTTCCAAAGAGCTTGTAAGCAATCTGTAGTAACACCTGGGATTTACCTCCTCTTATCTGGTAGAAGGCACGTTTGCACATCTATTTCTTTGTGTTACTGCCCAATTACAGAATGCCTCTGCTTTATGGGCGCTAATGATTATTTATACATTTAACCAGGAGATTTGGGAACACTTTCCTCGGAGAGAGAGGTCAACACAACTCAGAGGTTTATCAAAAAGACTTCATGCCCCTTACTGACACAAAGAGAGTCGAGTACAAAAGAAAAGAATCACTACCTCATTCACAAGCCGTCCAAGTGCCTCTGGGAAGTCAGAATACAACAGGCTCGGGGGGTTCTGCCTGCAGCGGGGACAGAACACTTTGCAGGGATTCCAAATGGCCTCCACCAACTGTTCTCACGATTGTACCGACTGCACCACTAAGGTGAGTTACATTAGCGCTGGAGAAAAGTGTTGGATTGGTTGCTGTGGAGAGCAGGTTTACATTAGGCACAAAACAGGAACAGGATGGTCAGCCCTGATTTAGGGGGTTGATTCAACCTCTCCTTGCCCTCTTGGCTGAGACTGCCAACATGGGTGCCAGCCAGCGGGGCTCTGCTGCATGCAGCTGTGCAGAATACGGTCAGACAGAGGACATGGCCAAAGTACAGGCAGTCCCCAAGTTACGCAGATCAGACTTAGGTCGGATCCGTACTTGCGAACGGGGCTTTTCTCACCCCGGAGGACGCAGGCGGCGGGACCGCCCAGCTGCGCCGCGGTCCTGCCGCCCGTGTTCTCTGGGGCGAGAAAAGTGTCTCCGCGTCTCCCTGGTCTGCTGGGAGGGGGGGCCCCCCAGCAGACCAGGGAGACGCGGAGCAAAGCCGCGGAGGATGCGGGCGGCGGGACCACGGCACGTCTGGGTGGTCCCGCCACCCGCGTCTCCCTGGTCTGCTGGGGGGGGGGGGGGGCGTGGCTAGTGCCCCCCCCCCCCCCCCCCCCCCAGCAGACCAGGCTTTTCTCGCGGACACCTGTGGTAGAGCAGCTGGGGCGCTGCTGGGTTGGTCCCACAGCGCCACTCCTCGGCGCTACTGGACCAACCCAGCAGCACCCCAGCTGCTCTGCCCCAGGCGTCCTGATTCAGCCACTGCTGGTCAGTTTCAGCAGCGGCTGAATCTGGATGCCAGTTCCGACTTACGTACAAATTCAACTTAAGAACAAACCTACAGTCCCTATCTTGTACGTAACCCGGGGACTGCCTGTATTATCAGTCCAAATACTGGACTGGAGAAGGTGCAGATCATTATTTGACTGGAAGGAAAAGTACCTGTTGCACGTCTCGTGACAAAGCTTTACAAAGGGATGGCAGCCCTCCTGCTTTCAGATGCAAGACCCTAACTTTCTGGGGCGAGGAAGAAACTTCCACTTTCAGGGCCCTCTTAGGAGATAACTGACAGTTTGGTGGGGAGAGACGGGGAAGATTGGACCTTTCTGCAAAACATGTGGAGCTGGCCGCTATCAGTGTACTGGATTAACTGGTCCATATGGTCCTATCTTACAATCCCATGGCTCTGCCAAGCCACTAACTCATGTAAAAACATATTTCATATATGACAGACCTGCACTTTTGATTACTACTGTCTGGGACTGGATTTGAATTGGTAATCGGACAATAAAAGTTTCCATACGCCACTGACGATCCCCTGACCCAACCAAGCTTTTGTTACAATACCTTCTCGGCAAGTGGCAAAAGCTGACATAGGCTTGGGCTCTATTTGTCTACCTGAACTTTGCATCCGTACTGCACATAGACAGCATCTTATGGTCCTAAACTATTAGGGTACGTCTAGACTAAGGGTTTTGTCGATGGAAGTTGTGTCGACAGAAACTGTCGACAAAACTTCTGTCGACATAAGAGTGTCTAGACACATTCAGTTCTGTCGACAAAGCAAGCTGCTTTGTCGACAAAACCCTGTAGTCTAGACGCAACCCTACAGGCAATAACACCTTCTGTTGACAGAAGTCTCTCGACAGAAGGTGTTATGCCTCGTAAAATGAGGTTTACCAGCGTCGACAAAACTGCTGAGTTCTGTCGACGTTATGTCGACAGAACTCAGCGGTAGTGTAGACGCACGTATAGTTTTGTCGACAAAGGTCCACTTTTGTCGACAAAACTCAGTAGTCTAGACACACCCTTAGTGTGTTGCCAGGTCTGAAAAAGAGGCGTCTAGATTCCTGGTGGGCAGAGCAACACGCACATGAACTTGGTACATTGGCAAGTAAACTGAAATGGAATCTACTTCAACTTCCTGTGTCTCACTCAAAGATGAAGTACTCCAGGAAGACTTTAGGGTTTATTTAGACAGTTTGCTGGGATATTGTACATAGAACGCATGATTATAAATAAGGACTGTCCAATAGATCGTCATTGAATGACTCAGTGTTGGAGACCTCTTCACACTGGCAGAAAGAAAGAAATTTCCATCCAGAATAAGGGCTGGTGTCATATTTCTAGAAAAAACATGTTTTTAAGGGTGAAGGGTTCATCGCCAGTATGCAACAATTCTGAGCGTATTAACGGGAGACAGGAAGTCATTGTTCTGCTCAGCTCTGGGGAGGCCTCAGCTGGAATACGAGCTTCAGTATCAGCACCACACTAAGCAAGATATGGATGGATTGGGGGGGATTCCAAAGGAAAGCAACAAAATTATACAAAAAATTGAGAAAACGTGATATTTAAGGAAAGATGAAAGAATGAGCACGTTTGCTCTTGAGAGAAGACAACTGAAGGCGGACTTGACAATAGTCTTCAAATATGTTAAGGACTGTTATAGAAAACAGTCTGGCCCACAAAAGCTCATCACCTAATAAACCATCTTGTTAGTCTTTAAAGTGCTACATAGTCCTGTCTTTTGTTTCAGCTACACCAGACTAACACGGCTACATTTCTATCACTATAGAAAACATGGTGATTAATTATTTTCAATATCTACAGAAGGTAGGGCAAGTAATAACTGGCCTACACAGGAGATTTAGTTGAGATACTAGGTAGGGATGTAAGAGACTAGTTGACTATCCGATGAGCTATCAGAAGCAGCAAGGGCGGGGAGCAGGAGCTGGTGCCCAGGGGAGCTGGCTTAAAAGCCGGTTCCTCACAGCACCGTCTCTGCGGGGGGGCAGAGGAGGCCGGGGGATGATGTGCCTCTGCTTTTTAAATGTATTAAGAGCTGCTTATCGATTAGGGAATAAGCACGAGGTAGCCTCAAGAGGGATTCTCCAGAACTTTGAGACAAAATTGCTAAGATTTAGAGTGAGCATCTGGCTTTTCATGCTTGGCTAATTTAGACTAAACAAGTGGCAGACAATGTATCTATTGGAGACTATTGTCCCATATGGAGCTTCTACAAACTTCCAACTTGACTTTCTGAAACATACATAATGTTACCTAGTTTATGATTAAATGGCGCTATAAACCAAGAGAAGGGACGCCAAGCATTCTGTTACAGCTTTGCTCAGAACTTTAACAACTTTTTCTTTATAAAGAGATCCTAAGAGATCCTGTGCCTGATCCCATCTATTTCCCTTGCCAAAGCGATCAGCTTGTCCAGCCCTACTGAAAATCACAATGAACATACTTTGTTGGTAGTTTTCCTGCGCTGCTCAGAGCCTTCAAAAGGACATGGGGTCTGAGTGGAGAAGCGGCGCTCATTCTGAAGCCAACAATCCCTCAGACATGTGCCACTCGTGCAGGCATGACTGGGCGTCTGGTGCCGGTGCCTCTGCCACTGATCCTGACCATGTGGGTTGAGATTTCCCTGATCCAGGAGCAGAAGTAATGCAACAGCCTGGAGGTGCAGACAGGAAACGCGTATGGGACAGAGCTCTTAGCTCTCAGTGTTATCTCACTTGTGCCTGTTGCAGGATGCCCTGGGTCCCAGCCAGTGGCTGTCCATTCAGGAAGGAATCTCGAGAGTTGCAAGGATACGGCCATAGGAAAGATACTGGCTTTTCAAGGAGAGTTCCTAGGGAACCCACTGCAAGTTTTCTGGAAAGAGTCCAAGACCTACTATCCTACTGCTCATGGGATAATGGGTTCAGCTTCATAAAACTCCCTTCTGGCTGGTCTCCTCTACCCCCTCCCCCAGGACAGCCACTTGGTGGCTGGAAACAAGAAGGAGGAAACCAAGCAGTCCCTTTAAGCAATCAGGATTCATTAGCTAGGTACCACTGGCATTGTTACTATACCCGAGGGCTGATCCTATCTGACTGATGACACTAGCTACCCATACTAGGGAGGAGGTGTGGGGTAGACAAATGGTTTTTAATGATCCAAGGATAAGTGCCTCTTCACGTCCTATGTTCTCGCAATGCAACTCGGGCTGGTAATAGGTTTAATCTGGAGAGCTTTGGCCCCTTGACAGATGGTCTCCACAGAGAGTAAACAGAACTAGAGCACTTAAATAACACCACAGCCACTAATGATAGGATTATGGAGGGTGCTAATGCAACAAAAGGACTGGCAGCAGCTGCAGGGAGTTAAGGCTCAGGGGAACAGAACCTATTACCCTATAACTAGAAAGAGGCACCCACGTTTCAACTTCCTGATGTTGCCATGATTCATAATGGTTTTAAAACAGATAAAGCCCAGAACGGGAAGAATGGTTGGACAGAAATAGTTTCCTGTGAGCCATCACTTATGGTCTAGGGGATTTGTGGTAATTGGATTTTAAGGCCACACGTAAGCAGTTATCAGAGCTGGTCATCTTGTCACCTCCCAAGGCAGATCTCGATGTCGTCAACAGGAGGGCGGGCTGAGGGATGTGCGACGTGGGTGTGCACATGCAGTGAGGTCACAGGACAGAGCTTGGGTCCATGTAAGAGACAGGCCATTTTTGAAAGTGGGCGTGTGCCAGAAAGTGTGTATTTATGAAGGATGCCTTGGCAAAAGCTCCTCACCCTATTCCCCTCCATTCTCTATTTCCATCACACCAGCTTTAATTCACCATACTTCTGTTTGCTGAGATTAACGCCCCCGCTCTCCCCCCAAACCCCCAACAAATCCAGTGACAGAGGAATGACTGTTTGAAACCACTGCGCAGATGACAACCATCACCCAGGACAAGGGACTCAAACATTCCTCTGCAGAATCAGCTGGGCAGGGCCAGGATTGTAATGCCCTGTTAGTCGGGACGGGACAGGACAGCTTCCTAGTGGGCATTTAGTCATGTTTCATCAAGTCTAGTTTTAAGTGTCCCTAGCAAAGACACATCCATTTCAGAGGAGAGATTATTCCAAGCATAACAGATCTCACAGTCAGGTATTTGTTTCTGGATGTTAAACCTCATTTCCCCCTTTATTATATTTTATCACACCGAATTGCATGCCTCTCAATAATTTGGGGTTTATCCCTTTTGACAATAGCTATTTTAGAAATACCATAGACGGATCAGAGACAGATCCTTTTTATGCTTATTGCTTGGGCCAGGTCCTCGCTATGGGGGAAGGATGGCTTACGGTAGGCAATTCCAGGTATGTAAAAAACGTAGCTGGAGTCTGTGTATTTTAAGCCGAGCTTTGGCGCACAATAGGAGATTGATGTGAGGAAAGCTCCGGCAAGGGAACCCTCAACATTTGATTTAGCGGGGGGAGATCGACGGTCGAAGCGTCCATCTTCCTGCAAGTGGAATCCTCCCTTTTGTTCCTCTTGTCTCAGCTTCCTCCAGGGTCTCTCCCCATGTGTTTACATTTCCTCCTCTGGAAGGTGCTAGAGATCAAAGCAAGGGGAATGGTCTCATTGGTCAATGGCGTGGGGGGGGGACAACAAGAGTAGGATGTACACTTCCACCAATAGCAGAAGATGAGGCCCTGGGACTCATCCCTAGTCACTCTTCGAGCCAATCAGTCCAGCTTTCACTGGGGAGACCTGGGGGGGGGGGGGGGGGGGTGGTAGTTGCTACTGTCTACACCAAGAGTATCAGCCCTTCTCATCCAGTCTGCTCAAATCTCATCTCCCCGCAGTTTCAACAGAAAAGAGCCCCCTTGCCCCAAGCCAAGGAACCGGCCCACAGACCTGGCGTTCAGGAGGCAGCATGCCCAGCGACTGAGAGGAGTGGGGGACCTCCTCTCCTGTCGTTCCTCTTAGCATGCAATTGGCTGATGGGGTTTGAGCTGAGCTGCATTCAGTCCTCTCTGACGGGCGAGGGCCTGGAGTCCTGGGGCACACGGCAGGAAGTCATCCTGACCAAGCAGACGGGATTTGCTCCTGTTTCTCCCTGGCTGCTATGGGAAGTGAGGCCCAGGCGCCATGTGACGGGAAGCCCCAAAGTGGACATGGCTCTGCACTAAAGCCCCCTTCATGGCGTCACTCCCCGCCGAGGGCAGCGGCTGACGCAGGAGGGAGGGGGGAATTCTCCAGCTCACTCCAGTTCCTCGTGGTTGGGAATCGTACAGGCCCCCGTGGGCAGGGCCAGGGGACACCAGGACTCAGTGGGGAAGCAGAGCCTCCAAGATGGCGACGTACAGGGAAACGGGAGCGAGACGAAACTGCCTCTGCCTCTTCGTAGGGCAGCGGGAGGGCTGGAGAGAGCGAAAGCCGCACAATGACCCAATTTGCGCCTCTCCCGTCTGTTCGGTCCCGTAAGGCCTTGCTCTGCAGATGTTCCCTGTGGGTGACAAACCCGCTAGCGGCCTCCCAGTCGGCGCCGCCTGGTTCTCTCGGTGCGTACTCAAGCAGCGTGACTGCCCTTTCTAAAGACTACCTCTGGCCAAGGACTTTGCTTCAGACAAGAGTCTCACCAGAGCATGGCCCAAAAATGTCAAACGGCTCCCTCTGTGCAGCCAGGGCAGTAGCGGGATCACTCCAGGGGCTGTAAACAAACCCGAGGCTTTCACTGTCCTCTGACCCATGAATGCTTTTCCTCAAGAGACTAATTCCAAAAGGAACAACAACAAACAGGCCCAGACTGCCCTGCACGCCTCCTGTGTGGCCTGCTGTCGGATACACATATTTTAGCTTCACTACTTGGGTTCAGGGAAGAAACACAAGACTTTCCCTTTGGTTTCCTGTAGCACAGGAAGTCTCAGCTGCCTTGGTCCTGGGTGGGTACCTGTGGAGCCCGTGTTGCTCCACACACTGGCAGTGCCGGTGCCCCTAACTGCACCCCCATTGTTCTGATACAGGACTCACGGGATGACATTACAAGAAAAGCCCGGCTGACAACCTGGGAAAGCCTGTAGAAGGGAGCCCCAAGCTGGGCAGCATCGGAAGCAGCCGAATGATGCTTGAAGGAGTAGCAGCAGCAACTGCAGTGACTTGGCCTTGTCCCCAGCCGCTGTGGGGGATCCGGGGCAGTGCCCGGAAGTGGAACGTGGCTGCTGACGAAGGCTGAAGCACACCCGCCTGATAGTTTTGATTCTCGCAGTCTTCAGCAGCTGTTCCCTACCGAGTGTCAAGGCAGCATCCGGAACCGAGCAATCCCCTCCATCAGCGATGGGTCAGTTTCAGCAGCTCTCTTGGTAAGATATAGCCTTAGAAAGGAAGGCCAATAAATGGCTGTCTATCACATGGGCATCAAAAGACTCACAGACGGACAGACAGATGCACATTTCTAAAACATGCAGCAGATTTCACATGGAGGATGGGCAAGTGATTAACCAAGTAACTGATGGGAGGATGAATCAGTTATGGTAAGTAGCCGGGTGAACGAGCCAGCACTTCCATACAACTACAAAGTGGTCTCCAATGCAATTTGTTTCAGCTCCCTGCAAAAGGGGAGGCAGCAGAGAAAGGCTCCAGAAGCTCCCCGCTGCCAGAGCCTGTCCCTGAGGCACCCCGTGCCAGGGCTTTTCGCGGGGCGGGGCTGCTGCTTGCTTTCCTCTGCCATGTCGTTAGTTACACACACCACTGCCAGTAGCATGCAGCGTAGACTTAACCAGAGGGTCCGATTCCAAGGCCAGAAGGGACCACTGTGATCATCCACTCTGCCCTCCTGTGTGACCTGGGTCAGAGAACTTCCCCCAAATAACTCCTAGGGTAGATCTTTCCGAAAAAACAGCCTATCCGGATTTTAAAACGGCCCGCGAGGGAGAACCTACCACAGCCCTTGGTAAATTGTTCCGGTGTTAGTTACTCTCACTGTTAAAAACCGAGGCCTTATTTTTAGTCTCAATTTGGCTAGCTTCAGCTTCCACCCACGGGATCATGTTCTGCTGTTGTCAAAGACTTGTTCCTCATGTAGGTACTTACAGACTGTGATCACATTGCTTCTTAATCTTCTCTTTAAGATAAGCAGATTGAGTTCCTGGAGTCTCCAAGCAGGGCCCTTTCAATCCATGGCCATGAAGAACACATCACGGACCATGAACTCTGGCCTTGCGTGGGCTGTTCCGGCGTCCACAAGCCAGTCCCACAGGGATTTAGAGGGACACCAGCGCTTCTCAAAGGGGGGTCCTGATTCACACGGAAGTGCAGGAGGCTCCCAAGGTTCTTTCAGCGGGGGTGGGGTACTGCACCCTTACTTTTGTGCTGCCTTCGGAGCTGGGTGACCAGCGAGTGCTGGTTGCTCACTGAGGGCCCGGCTCTGCAGGCAGCAGTGCAGCGGGATGGCAATACCATCCCTGGCCAACCTTGCTTCGGTGCTGCTGCTAGCGCCGCAGAAGCAAGGATGGCTCGGGATGGTATTGCCACTGCTCTCCAGATGCCCAGCTCTGAAGGCATCCCCTAGCAACAGTACCCAAGCATGGGTAGCAGAGCCACACCCCCTAAATAACCATGCAATCCCCTCCCCCCTTTGTGGGTCAGGACCCCACAGTTACAACACCCCGACATGTTAGATTTAAAGAGCTGAAATAACATTTATGAGTTTTAAAATCCCATGCCTGTGAAATTGACCAAAATGGAGCATGAATTTGGTAGGGGCCTAATGATCAGGTACATTTGCCAATGCTTTCATCATTCTTACAGCTCATCTCTGAACACGCTCCGGTTTGGGCGATATCTTTCTTGAATGGTGGGCGCCAGAACAAGACGCAGGATAGCAGGAGCTACTGTATCAGGCAAACACAGGGGTAAAATACCCCCGTTCTCCTGCTTGAAAGTCCCCTCTTTATGCATCTCAAAGCTGCATGAGCCCTTCTGGCCACAGTGTCATACAACACGTTCACCTGATTGTCCACCACAACCCCCAGATCATAGTCAGTGTTGCTGCTTCCCAGGATAGAGCCCTCCCACCTGTAAAACACGAGCTACGTTTTTGTTCCTAGCTGTATAGATTTACATGTAGCCGTATTACAACATATACTGATTGCTCACACCCAGCATACCAAGCAATCCAAACCTGTATCAATGACCTGTCCTCTGTTACTTACCACTCCCCAGGGTTTTGTGCTTTTTGCAAACATGATCAGAAATGATTTTGTGTTTTCTCCCAGGTCATTGATACAATGTACAACAGTGCAAGGACAAGGACTGATCCCCATGGCATCCCACTAGCATCACTGCCACTTGCTGATGCTACTCGGCTTACAATTACATTTGAGACCTTTCCAGGAGCCAGCTTCTAATCTATTTAATGTGTCTCCGTATCAACTGGATTTCATTCTACGTTTTCACCCAAATGCCGGGCAGTACCAAGTCAGCCTCCTCCCCAGAGTCCAAATAAACGACATCACCACTACCTGTGTCAACCAATTCTATCATCCCATCAAAACGATATCAAGCTAGTTTGGCACAAACTATTTTCTGTGAACCCACGTGGACTGGCATTAATTATATTATCCTCCTTTAATTTTTTATTAATCAAGTCCTGTATCAGCCATTCTATTATCTTGCCTGGAAGCAACGTCAGGCAGGCCTATATTTAGCCAGCATCTCATTTATCTTACTAAATAGTTCCCAAGCTACATGGTATTCTAGGTATTTCTGCAGCACCTGGCATGACCAAGTGCCTCACAAACGGCACCCAGAGACAATGACCTGTGGCCACTTGACCGACCAAGGGCAGCAGCCCACCTGAGCATAGCACACAGCACAGCACAGGGCGAGGGGAAGTTCTGCATAGGACCAAAGTGCAAATCCCTAGTTTTGTGACAACACTGCCACAGGACCCAGCCAGATCAGACAAGCCAGCAGCTTGCCAGGACTCATCAGGAAGCCTCACGAGACCAGTAAAACCAGCACCTGCGAGATGATTCATGGTACATTTCAATAGCGAGGTGACGAATGTACCAGGAAACCCGCATGGACACAGCCGTGTCCATCCAACTGAAGCTCTCTGATGCTGTCATTGTAGAACATGTTCTAGCAACCGGGACAATCGCTGCAGACTCTGCGTTTCATTCAGAGTAAGCTCTCAGCCGCTGTACAGTTCGCCCTGCACTGCACTTCACACAGCCCTCCAGGGACGGACAGCAGTCCTCGGGGATTCATTCCATTATCACTCTTTTATCCATCTCCCTCAGAAACACACACATATCGGGAGCAAAGCTTTCAAGTCCCTTCTCTCTGCATTTGTTTGAGCCAGTAACAGGGCTGCTGGGCATGAAGCCAGTCATGATAGGACATAGCAAAACTTCCTCCAGTGCTGCTGCGCTTTTGCTGACCATAGGCAAGAGGAACATTCCTGGGGCCATCAGGGAGACAGCAGGATCTCCTTGATGAAGGCCACCTTGGGTGACAGTTCTCTGGTTTCACAGAACTGCCAGAAGCAGTGGCCTCTTCTTCTGAGAGCCCAGAAAGGGAATCCAGCAAGCAGCACTAAGCAGACATCTGCCCCCAGCTTAAAGCAGCAGCTCACATAATCTCTACCGACGGCCTTCGCTGACACTGGGATGATCAAACATTTCAGCATATGATGGGAAGCAAACGGAGTCACTTCACCCAAAGGGAATGTTGGGGGCTGAGGGTTAGCGAGAGCAGGAGAGAAGCAGGTGGGTGGAAACCACCCAGTGCAAGGAGACAACAGCGAAACCCGCAGACTACAAAACACACATTCCCTTGAAACGACAGCTGCTCCCAGCGTACGGCAAAGAAACAAATGAAACCCTCACTTCCCCATGAAAAATTAACTGCATGTTTCTTCTTACCGGATAGCCTTCTGTTTTCTTCTGACACCACTTTAGCAGGGCGTTCCTTTTGGAGCCACCATACTCTCGGGCCAGGGCTGCTAATGGGTCCTTTCTCTCCACGCTATTTAAGGCAGGGGAAGGAAGTAAATATGTTTTAAGCAGCTCCTCTCTTTCACTTTAGACATCGCATGCAATGATAAACCAGGGTAGCAAGCAACTGATTACAACGGTCTCAAACCATATCCCATGTGTATTTAGAACTGAGACGTCACATTCGTTTGGGCTCGCTGGATCGAACCTGAAACCGCCTCTGCTACAGACGTGTTCTGAAGCACCCCGCAGAATGCATCTAAAGTCAGGGATCTCTGATCTGCTTTTCTCCAGCGGCAGTCCTCATCCCTCCCACCCTCTTCCAACCTCAACAGGCCCATCTGCAGTGAATCTTTATCAATGCACCTCTCAGACTGCGGCATTAGAGTAAACCGCGGATAGAAGCTACCAAACTGTTCTGGAGCAGCAAGCCCATTCCCGACTGCAGAATAAATCTTGGATACAATGGAAAAATCTGCATATATTGTTCTGCGCTGGTGCTAACTACTACGGAAACCATACTGCAGACACGGCAAAGTCACAGAGCAGGATCAAACCTCCTGGACCGTGTCTGCCTTAAAAGGCACCGCTATGAGTAGCACTTGCCAAAAGATGGCTACTTTTCCAGTGCTGATGTGCACTCTGAACCACAATCAATACTTTGGTTTCCTGTCATCTCAGATGAGATTTCATGTGTAGCTATAAGTAACCAAAGCTACACACAACAGTGTCCAACCACGGACTGAGGCTTGTACCAATACTGATGCAGAATGGTGCGTGGCACTGTTGATTCTTGGTCCACAATAAACATCAGTGCTAGTCCTCAGTTTGCCATCCCTGCCCACTTCCTGTGTGGGAGCCCTACAGAGACTGGGAACCCCTGCACTGAACAGTCATCAGGTTGCCAACAGAAATGGTGCTTTGCTTTCTTTCCTCCGGTGAGGGGATACCTGAGTTTGCTGGGGGGTTTCAGGCTGCTTGGGCTGGAGGTCAGCGGCCTGCTGCTGAAGGCAAAGGAGGGGGCTTTGCTCAGAGACTCCAGGGAAGGGCTCTTGCGGAGGTAATGCTCTGGTTTCAGGTCCTCGCTTCTCCCTTTGAGCAGGTCTGTGGGAACAGAAAGAGCCATTGGTCTGGGCCTGAGGAATGTGATTAATCACTGCCCTGCGACGCAGCACACAACAATATGTAGCTTGTCGCTTGGATTCTAAACAAACAGACCCTGTTGTTCATTAAACACACATGGGGATAGGAAACCTTGAACAGACTAGAGGTGACTGTAACCAGCAAGGGCTTTGATGATTTCCACAATGCCGGCGGCTTGGTTTCCTGTGATTGATAGCCCTGCTGCGGGGCAGGGGCCCAGGTAAAGGAAGGGAAATACCAAAATCTACCATCTCAAAGGTTCAAAAGTTGATCCCTAGACATGTTCGGTACGGCTGAAGGACCAGACTCTTTGTTGACGTCCATTAATGAGGCTGCCTTTCGCCTCTAGGCTGCTGGTTCAAATCCAGCGCCACCAGCTAGTAGCCACCCCAAGTTGGCAAGTTTCAGCCCATTTCCTAGCAGAGATGCGTCCATGCCACAAAGGCTAACGTCATAGCAGAGAGCACCAACGCACCCCCGGGACAGCCTCTGCGAGGGGGCCCCAGGGACCAACCCTTCGCTCACCCTAAGCATCGAGTCGGAGGTGCTCACACAACGGCTGCTTTACCATGCCTCTTCTGCGGACAGAGTGAGACTACAACTTCGCAGCAGCACATTCCGAGAGCGCTGAGGGATGCCGAACCCGGGGCCGTACGTTGCTTCCCCGTCCCTTCTCCTCCTCCCCAGATTTATTCATAAATTATTAACTGCACCCTTCGGCTTCAGCACGAGCTGGAAGGGACTCCCCAGGCCCAGCGGGGGCCCAGAGGGGCAGGCAGGAGCCCATTTGTTGTACTGCGCTGTTGCTTCGAAGAGGTCCATCTCCCAAAGACAGAGCGTCCCGAAACAGAACCACGGCCAGTCGGGCGCCCCCTCGCTCCCACGTCACCAGCCTCTGGACGCTTGCAGGTGACAGCCTATCAAGTAGGGCTGTAGAGGTTCAGAGGGAAAGACTTTGTTTTTTCTTTGAAAAGGAGACCCAACAATTCAGTCATTAATCCTTGCAACCTGGAGGTCTTGAAACTCCTATTACTCTATCGAAGCTCATTAGCAAGCTAGACAAACAGCATGGAGTCCAGAGCTTAATCCTTTATTATTACAGTAAACAGCTCCCCTGATAAATATCTACCAGGGCAGGAGCGAGCGAGATCATTACTGGCGATTTACTCGGTGCCGCAGCCTCTTGCGGTCTCCTGCGCTTTGCAACCAAAGAGTTTCTCCTCAATTAAGGTAATGGGTCTTGTACGCAGGAAAAAAGCTTTAAACCACTCCAGTAAGGGGCCGTGGACATGGGGCAACTGACTGGCATAGCTTTAGCCTAACAGCGAAGCAGAGAAATTGTTCCAGAATAAAGCAACTTTATTACGGGGTAGGGCGCCCAGACAGGGAGCCAGCTGATCATAGGCACGGTGGAATAGCTCCTTCCACGATAGCGCGGCTGCTCCATCTGTTTGTGTAGACAAGTCCTGTGCTTTGCCAGGACATGGAAACAGAAATAGGAGTCAGAGGCAGGGGAATGTTTGAAGACCAGCATCAAGAACACAGAGAGTTTGAAGAAGGGGATAATATTCACTCCCGCCAGCTGCATCACTGCACCTTCACCATGACTCTCTGCTCTCTCTCTACTGTGCCCGCTCGGCATGGCTGGGGAGCTGCGGGAGTAGCTAAGTACTGCACAGCCTCATGCTGAGGATTACCAGCTACTTTCTGAACATGAGTAGTCCTGTGGCACCTTAGGGTATGTCTACACTGCACTCTTACTGCAAAATAAGCTAGTCCAGAAGAAATACCCCAACATAGCTTATTTCGAAATAGCACGTCTACACTACAGGGAAGCCTCAAAATCAGTCTGAGGCAGGCTCCCCTAATGTGGATGTGCCACCTCAGTTTGGAGGCACTGGGGAGTAATTAGTCTGAATGGCCCTGGGAAGGAGCTAATTTGAAATAGCAGCAGTGGAGCTATTTCGGAAGAGGCGTTATTCCTCGTGGAATGAGGTTTACAGAAGTCGGAATAAGCCGGCCGTTATTTCAAATTTATTTCAAAATAACGGAATTGCTGTGTAGATGCTCGCAGTGTTATTTTGGGACAACGCTGCTGTGTAGACGCACACTTAGAGACTAAAATATTTCCAGATCGTATCATGGGCTTCTGTGGGCAAAACCCACTTCTGCAGATGAGCTGGAGTGGATGAGGAAACACTTACTTTCTGATCTTTCAGTCTCATCTTGAAATGCTCCTTTCCTCTTCGGGTTCTACTTGGCTTACTCCCAAGTGCTCGGTGATCCAGCGGCTAGAGAATGAGGACTAGCACGAGAGATAGCAGGCAACACAAACCCCGATGTTTACAGAACTGCCTGGGAAAGACAGGCGCACACAGAGTTAAAGCGGAGGCTCGCCCTCTTGTGCCTAGGCATGGCAAAACCTCAGCTCAGCTCAGCGCTTCTGCTGGCCCCACAAGCTATACAAGCGTTGTCAAAATGGACAAGAGACAGGTCCCCTCAGGAGTCCCACAGGGACGGTTACGGTGCAGTGCGCATCACCTCCTCAGCTCCCAGCAATCCCAGGCGCGACAGGACGAGTCACTGGCAGAGCAGCCTTGGCAAGACTTCATAGCGAAGTTGCTAAGAGACCCCTCTTCTCCAGCGGAGCTGGGTGTTTGTAAAAGCTGTATTTCAGCATGCACAGCTGGGCCTGGAATGCTCTGGACCACGCAGCCAGAGCTCCCGGCAGATTTCTCCATGCCTGACCCTGCAGCTAGGGGTGTTGCCCCTGGTGGTTGAAGGTAACCCATTACTCAAAGCCGCTGTTGTCTCTCTGGACACGTTTCCATCATGGAGTCCACGTGTTCTTTCCTGCTGGCGTCTCATGACAGCTCAGCTCAGTTCTCATGCCATGGCATTGGCCTGGAGGTGGCTCTGATAGCAAGTCATTTCTCCTGCAGGGGACCTGCATTCACCTGCCCCCACTGCAGAAGGGAAGCAAAGGCTTTTGGGTGCGTAGGGAGTGGTGAGCTGCCAATTGCCTGACTCTTAAGAAATGTCAGCTCCAATGGACACCTTTAAAGGAGTGAGAGCCAGTGTCTAAAAGGCAGTGGCTGGCTGTGGAAGATGGCTGCATTTATTTTCAAGGCCTGGGGTTCAGTTTCTGTATAACTGGTTGAGGTGAAAGAGAACTTACGCACTGATGAGCAGCAGGTAACCCCCACCCCACCCCACCTCCCGGCAAGACATTTTCTAGAAACCCAGAATAGTCAATGTAACTTGCAGGAGAAATCTGTCCCTCCTGTTGGTGTTGCAGCCTGGCAGGTGAAATCAGCAGGAGGAACAGGGCTGACGATCACTTGTGCTGGAGCCTGGCTTGGGCTTCAGCGGCAGGATTTGTACCTCTTAGAACTGGGAATGCAGAATTTTAACTGGCTCTTTGAAGAGTCTGGCAGGGCCCTGGTTCCTCTCTGTGGGCGTGTGAACACAGCAACTGGACCTTCGTGGCCGGCCCGGGGCAGCTGATACAGGCTTGTGGGGCTGTTCCACTGCTGTGCTGACTCCCGCGCTCGGGCTGGAGCCTGGACTGTCAGACCCTGCAAGGTGGCTGGGCTCCAGAGCTCAGACTCCAAGTCTACCCAGCAATGAATCAGCCCGGCAGGCTGAGTCAACTGGCCCAACCCAGGCGCAGGTGTCCCGGTGCTGCGTTCAAACTCCTAGAGCTAGCCAAGTACTAGTGCAGAAACAGCTCTGCCAGCGAAAGGGCAGAGACCAGGTCTCCCTCCACTCCTCCAAGTATTTCAGCCTCAACGATGTTGGACTACATGATCAGAATGATCCCTTCCGGCCTTGTTCATCGATGGCTACTGCTGGAGACACTCCTCCAGTCAGGAGCAGACAAGAGGCTCTCTGGAGGACTCAAAACCAAGTATTGATGAGAGAGTAAATTCAGGGACAGGGGAACCAAACAAGAGCAAGACATAACAATTGTACCTCCTGAGAGCTGATTCTGTGGAGAGCTGGGATGGCTCTTGACCAGCTGCACCTGGATCTGAAACCATTTGATGTGTTTCAACTGAATTTTTTAACCAACCAACCTCCAAAGGGCGTGCTCTGGACTTACCCATATCCGGACATGCTGCACAAGATGCAATTATCTCCACTTTCACTGGCTGGATTATGAAGGTGCCAGGGATGTTTTGGGGTAAAGAGGGAAGGCTGGCATTGGCATTTTTAGCCCCAGGCTATAATCCACATGGGAGTGAAAGAGCCCAGCAAAATGAATATTGACCTCTCAGACGTTCGGGCATTTTAAAGATCTTGTCAATTTCAGTGTGCGGTGTACAGGCCATGGAGAATGGCCCAGGCTGATGGGGCAGGTCAGAGAAGAGCCATGCTGATAGCAGGCAGGACACAGAAGTGCATTTACTGTGATTTACCTGCAAGGGGAAGGTCGGGAAGGTCTGCGTGTTTGTCGACTCCTTTGCTGAGCAACTTGGCGTTATTGTAAGCAGTGTGCCTCTGTGAAACAAACAAGCAGAGACAAACCCATCAGGGAAGGCACACCAACCTGGCAGCAGGGAGGAGAGGAGCCCTCCCGCCCTGAGCGCTGAACAGAGA
The DNA here is from genome assembly GCF_049634645.1 of Pelodiscus sinensis. Lineage (NCBI taxonomy): Eukaryota > Metazoa > Chordata > Testudines > Trionychidae > Pelodiscus > Pelodiscus sinensis. Next base: position 3,146,595 of record NC_134731.1, on the reverse strand, counting down.
AGGAGGGGAGAGGTATTGTGTTTTACTCGGCTCTGTGTGCCATGCTCCTCACTGCAGCACCTGGGTTCCCTCCAGCACAGCACATCTCTCAGTTCTTCCTTCTCTCCTCAAGGGAAACGTTCCTGGAGTGTCTTGTTTTGGCGGGAGGGGGGGGGGAAGGGTCTTATTTTTTAGTTAATATAAACATACCTGTTGCAGTGTGTTTGGTTCGAGAAGGCAAGGTCAAAGAAACGAGCCGGGGCCAACAGATTCGGGTTAGCAGGCTTGCCCCAGCGCTCCAAAAATAGCTGCAGAGGAAGTGCTTTGAAGCTGCGACTCGGGTGGGCGCTCAGACTCTGAAGCGGCCGTCCCGCTCCTTGGGCTTCAGGGCTGGAGCTGCACTTCAAAGCACCACAGCTATTTTTAGAGCGCTACTGCAAGCCCTGCTAGCCGGAATCGGATGACCCCACTGGGAGGCCCGTTCCCACAGACTCCAAAAAGTTGCACCCACAGACCTTCTTTTCAAAGACTTTCCTTTGGTAATCAAGTGCCCAGAGATCCTTGGAGGCTGCAGACCCAGCGCGACAGCGCGCAGCTGCCAGCCTCTCCTCGCTGAACCAGACATGGAAGAGCTCCATTTTCACCCGCAGGCTGGCCGCCTCTTTCAGCACTGCCCACGCAGGGGATGTCTAAACTCCAGAGTTGTGTCAGAAAAACAGCCGTTTTTCTGACAACACCTGAGTTACGTCCACACTGCAATCGCATTCTTCCAAAAGCGAATCGAAAGAGCAGAGGGGTTTTTCCAGCGTTGGTAACCCTCTTTCTACAAGGAAGTAACCTTTGTCCGCAAGAGCTGTTTTGGAAAGGCGTGTGGACAGGGAAGAGGTAGGGTTGCCAGATGGTTTCAACAAAAAACTGGACACGCTTGACCTTACATCACAATCCACATCACATCTGATTTAGAAAATACCAGACAGTTATATTTTCTCATTTATATTTTCTCAATTTGTTTCTCAAACAGAAAACTCAACTACTGGACTGTCTGGTTCAAAACTGGACACCTGGCAACCCTAGGGCTATGTCTAGACCACAGAGTTTTTTTGAAAAAAGTAGCCTTTTTTCAAAAAAACTTCACCTACATCTTGCCTGTTGTCATGTTCTTTCGAAATTAAATCGAAAGACCGCGGCAGTTTTTGACAGCGGTAAACCTCATTTTACAAGGAAGAACGCCTTTTTTCAAAAGAGCTTTTTCAAAAAAAGGCGTTCTTAAACGCAAACAGGGCTTTTTCAAAAGATTGCCCATGTGCTCTCTTTTGAAAAAGTGGATCATTTTTTCGAAAGTCTTGTGGATGTCTAGACGATCTCTTTCAAAAGAGGCTTGTAGTCTAGACGTACCCTAGAAGAGGGAGTTCTTTCGAAAGAAGAGGAAAGAGGAAAAAGCACAGGTGCCCTCCTGGCCACTCCGCCCATATTAATCAGAGCTTAAATGCGAGATAGTGTCCAGGCAAAGTGGGCGCCATTTTCTGAAAAAGCAGATCATTTTTTCGATGAGCTTTTGTGCGTCGACGCTCTCTTTTGGAAGAAGTTTCCGAAAAAAGGTTCTTCCGAAAGAAGCCTGCAGTCTAGACATAGCCTCAGCCGGGCACGGGTACAGACTGCCAGGACAGCTGTTCATTCCCACTCCATTTCCTTTTCTGACTCTGCATAGGAAATGTACTGCCATGCTCACTAACAGCCACTGCAGGCCCTAGAGTAAAGTGGGAGGGGGGCCCAGCTCCACACCCCCAGAAGGGGCAGGGCCTAGAGCATCAGCCCTTAGCACAAGGGTGGGCAAAAGGGCCTCGTGGGCTGGATTTGGCCCAAGTGAGTTGATCCGGCCCACGGAGGCCCTGCCACTCTTCCCACCCCCAGGCCAGTCAGGGGCACGAGGGGCACCACATGCTCCTTGCAGGACAAGGGCAGGGTGGGAGGAGATTTTGTACGCTTCCTCTGGCCAATCAGGGCTTGGGGGCGGGGGGAGCACACACAGTCTCCTCCCATCCTGCAAGAGGCTCAGCACTAAGTCAACTGCCAGCTGCTGCTCAGTTGGTGCTGACTAAGAGCGGCTCCCTTGCAGGGCGGGAGCAGGGAGCGGAAGACTTCCCGTGCCCCCCCTCTCCAGGCCCTGATTGACCTGGGGGCACGCAGGGGGGAGCACGGGAAGTCTCCTCTCACCGTAGGGGCCATGGGCGCCTAGAGGGAACCACCAGCTGTTCAGAACAGCTGGCGGTTCTCTGGAGGGGGAGGGGAAGAGGGGAGGACAAGACTTTGCTTGCTCCCCCATGCCTGAACCAATCAGGATCTGTGGGCGGGGAAGCACACAAGAGTCCTGGGCCCGCCCCTTCCACCTGAAGCCCGCCCCTTCCAGAGTGGCCTGGGATTACTTCAAAAATGATCGCTGCCCCCTGCCTTACTGCCACCCAAACCGTGGTGCTGGCCCCCACAAGCACTCTAGCCGCCACCACCGCCAAAGTATTATCAGCAGTGCTGGGCACTCAGGACCCCTTTGCAATGCCCAGCTCCTGTGCCCCCTTTGTTCCCCTCCCTGCCATCGTCAGGCCTCCCCACTAAATACCTTTGCAAGGGTCAGCCAGGCTTCAATCACAGCCCCAACAGCGATGTGAACAGCCATCCACACAAGCCTGCTCTGCCCTCTCTGTCCTGAAGTAGGCCAGGGACTTAGAACCAAGAACACGCCCGTCCCATTTCAGTCAGTGGGAATGAAGGGCGCTCGGCATCTTGTGTCCACAGGCCTTCTGAGCTGCCTGCTTCAGGGCTGGTTTCTAAAGGCCCGTGGGCATTAGCTGCCCGGCACCTCTCACTTTGCCGCTGCCCTTACGCACGGTAAGAGGGAAACGTTCACAGGCTTCCCAATCAGGAGTGTAAAATCCTGCCAACTTTTACTAGACGCTGCAGGTGCCCCGCACCTCTCAGCTCCGGCCTGGACGGGTCAGTTCTGATCTTTTCTCGCAGCTCAAAGACACAGTGGCTCCCTGAAAGCCTCACTACTCTCCTGGACACGTATCGCGATACAGGGAATTAAAGGCTTGCTGCACTTCAGACCCTTCGGTGAAATGTTTCGGCGTTCTCAGGGCTTCTCCAGGATGAATTTAGAGTCTCACATTCTTGCTGCTTTCTCCTTAGACACCCCCCCCCCCCCCCGATAGAAACTAGGGCTTCAATAGCAACTGCACTTATTCAAAGCTTGGCAAATCTCACACTTCCCAGCACCAGCAAACCAGTGCGGGCTCAGGAAGGAATTCACATTCTTCTTCCACATGCACAACACACGGGCTTCCCCTTCCTCCGAAGCACCAGGCTTAACACCCGCTGAAGCAGGGGCGGGCAAAACACGGCCTTGGGGTACCAGAGGCAGGCTGTGGCCAGGAGGCAGTCGCCCAGGTGGTTCCCAGTCAGCAACCTAGCTGGACATTCAGGCAGGGTCCCTGCCTTCCACACCCCTGCACGCTGCTCAAAGCAGCTGGCTGCTGGGGGCAATGGGTCCTCTGTACACCACGGGGGGGGGGGGGGGGGGAGAGTGTTCCTTGTATTGCCCCCACCTCCAGCACAATCTTGCAGCTCCTATTGGCTGGTTTCCAGCCAATGGGAGCTGCCTGGGCCATGCTTGTGGCACAGAGTGCAAAGAACCACCCCTCCAGGTGCTCAGAGAACACATGGCCAGTGCAGCCAGCACTCTGGGCAGCATGTGGGGTGCAGAAGGCAGGGGCCCTGCCTGAGGGTCCCGCTGTGCTGTTAGCCAGGAGCTGCCTAGGTAAGTGCCTCCTGGCCAGAGCCTGCCTCTAGCACCTCCGCCCATCCCTCCAAGGCCATATTTTGCCTGCCCCTGCTTTAGTGGGTGTTAAGACTGGTGCTCCCCTTCACAACCCAAACCCTCTTCACCCCTGCTCCTGCACCCATACCCCTCCCAGACCCTGCAGCCCCTTCTCCTGCTCTATGTCACAACACAAACCCCTGCACTCCCTCCTGCACCCCTTCCCCAAGGTCACAACCCCCCTCCCAGACTCTGTACCCCTTCCCCAGGTCAGACTCCTCTCGTGCAACCCAATCCCTGCTCCAGGTCACAGCCCCTCCCTTCACCTGCACTACAGGCTGGATATTGAAAGAGATGGCCTTATTTGAGGTGGCAGAGCTTACATTCCTGAGTTTCTAGATGCATGAATCCCAAGGTAAGACCAACAGAGGGACAAGCACAGGGTGGGAGATAGACAAGAGGAGGGTGGGAGAAGAATTCCTGGTATAATTTAGCCCTTTTTTTTTTTTAATAAAATTGGGTCATGATTTCCAGTAAACATCCCTGCTGGGTCAACTTAGAAGGGCATTTCCGCATCTTTCTGTTTTTTTTACATAATCACCAGCAGGACTGGACGACAGAAAATAAGCTCCAATTTCCTGAGAAATGACTGCAGGCAGAAAGAGGATCTCTGTCACCAGAGAAACCGTCTTTTTTAACAATTAGTCAAAGCACAAACACAGGCCTCGATTTCTTTATGGCTGTGCTTGCAGGAGACCTGCCAGTATTCAAGCCTGGTGCCAGAGCTAATTCAACCTTGTATAGTCTGTGGAGATGACAAACACCACAGTCATGCTCCTTTAGGGTATGGAAAATAACCGACTCTGTATGGGAAGGCGAGAGAGTAGGTTCACAATACCAGGCCTTATCCAGTCCTCTCAGGCACATTTCTCTCTCCTTGGGCAGAGCAAAGCTGATGTACTGTGGCTGGTTAATAAAAGTGGAGCTAGTTGGCTTGAGGGGTATAATTTATACTTGCTCTGTATTCACACCTCAGTAAACAGCCAGTTCTGAGAGCTGTCCCTTACACGCACCCACCGGGGTGCTCTAAATGCCTTGCATGCTCCCATGAGAGCTTCCAGGAAGATGTCGGTGCCTAGAACAATGCCTGGCCAAGCAGGTCCAAAAAGGCATCTGAGTGCGCAAATCGCGCACAGGCTTGTGAAAGCATGGCATGAATTCCACCACCAAACGCCCCGCTGCCGCTTCCCAGCATTCCCAAAGGCAGGATTTCTGGCGGCATCACATCACACCATTGAAAGTTACCAACAGAGTGTTAATTGGCTGATGTAGTGGCACCAGTAGCCCCACATGCCAGAAGAGGAGCATTCTGGGAGAAAATCAAAACACAGCAACCATCAGCAGCAGCCTTGACTAGCCATAGGTTGATCTGCTAATGTTTTCTCTGGCACTGACCTTTCCCTTCACACATGCTAAATGCCTGGTTAGCTTGATGTTCATCTTAATTCACTCCACATTATTAAAACCTACTTGCCTGATTAATGCTGATTAAAGCTCTCATGTGAATTCCAAAAAATTCACACCCACCCCATGAGACCTTCAGCCAGGAGATAAAACAGCTCACTTTGATCCCTGCTAGAACTCCAGCATTTGATCTTCCATAGAAAATAAACACATGTGTTTCCCCTTCCCCTAGCATGATGTGATAGCAAACCCTGCAACTACCCAGCCCAGTCCTCAATAGTGGGAAGAGCCTCTGGTACCTGCATGGGGGAGACAGCCGCTGCTGGGGCTGTCCTCACCGGAATTCCACTCAGAGGACTCCTGGGAACCTTGTGAACCGTGATACTCTGCGCAGTGCTCCCTGTGAGAAGGGAAGGAAACATTTATATTGCAGAGCAGTCTGAAAGAAAAGCTATGATGTTCTTTTCCCCTCCTCTCCCGACACCCATGGCTGACCAAAGACCTGAGGGTACTCTATCGCTTTCTATGTACTTTAGCATCACTTGGAGAAAACCTTAGAAAAGGGAGGGACGGGGGGTAGAGGTCTACAAAGTCATGAACGGTGTGGAGAAAGCAAACAGGGAAGTGTTATTTACTCCTTCACATTACGCAAGAACCAGAGCTCACCCCATGAAATTAATAGGCAGCTGGTTTAAAACAAACGTAAGAACGTACTACTTCTCATAACACACAATCTGTGGAACTCATTGCTATGGGGATGTTGTGAAAGCCAAAAGTATACATGGTGGTCCAGCAATGGCTATTAGACAAGAGATGGCCAAGGACACTACTGCACACGCCTGGTGTCCTTAACACTGACTGCCAGAAACTGGGACTGGACGATAGGGGATGAAGCATTCAAAATTACCCTGTTCCGTTCATTCCCTCCGAAGCAGCTGGCATTGGCAACTGTCGGAAAACAGGATACTGGGCTATATGGGCCATTGGTCTCACTCAATAGGAGGGTCTTATGTTCTATAGCACTGCTTAAACCAATGTCCACGGGGATGAAAAATGGAGGCAGCCGATGTCAGAAGAATTACGTTTGCAAGCTGAAGTATCACTATTTGAAACATTAATGAAAAAAAATAAAAACTCCTCTGCTCCCAGAGTGCAGGGCTGGAGTACCTGAGCATCCCAAATCAAACGACTTGATCAGAGACTTGACGGTAGCTGCAGACTCTGAGGGAGTGGGTGACGCCCTGCTGACACAGACCCCTTGCCAGCGGCTGGTAGCATCTGCTTCCACAGAATTCACCTCCTCAGTTGTCTGCCTGAATAGTAGAAACCAGAACAAAGTCAGTGGCAACAGGAAGCACAAGAAAATACCCCCATTCTACAGAAAGGAACTTCCTAAGGCGCAAGTCCCTTCTCTTGTAAGGCCCCCCCATCATGGACTTTCCCATTACAATGCTTAGGGGCTTTGAAGAAGAGCCAGCAATAAGCCTCACAATACCACTGGGAGGTCAAGAAATAGCCCCATTCACAGGTAAGGAAACCAAGGAACAGAGAAGTTAAGTGACTTGCCTTAGGTCACAGTGAGTCATTGACAAAGTTGGAATTTCCTGAAATCCAGGGCTATGTTGAAGCCTTGATACTCAACCATGAGGAATGGTAGTGATGGTGTCCCTAGCTTGTGTGTGTCAGGGGCTAGGAATGGGTGACAGGAGGGACAACGTGACGATTCCCTGCTCAGTTCCCTCCCTCTGGGGCACCTGGCGCTGGCCACTGTGGGCAGACAGGACACTGGGTTGAATGGACCTTTGGTCTGACCCAGTCTGGCCATTCTTGTGTTCTTACCTTTCTTGAGTCCTCACAGCCTTGTCTACAGATGCTAATTGTGGGTCCTTGCCAGATGGAAAGGATATCAGATTGTTGTGAATTTGCTAGGCTTAAGCTTAGCATCTGCCTTGAGTCCAAGTCTGGTAGGTTTCATAAGCATTAAAGACCCAGATTTGAACTTCCCCACTTCGGAAAAACCTCTAATTATGTCCTTTGCTGTCTTTTTGGGCATGCACCCAAAGATAGCACCCCCTGAACCAACGCTCATAAACTAGCCGCACAAGGGAGTGGCTAACATGGAAATGATTTAAACAATTAGAGGACAGTGATATAAATAATGCAATCAATGGCAATCAACATGCATGGTAAACGGATCGGTTTTTTGATCCGATTAGATTATAAATTTGTTTCATAGAGGCAATAGTATTGATGTAATAGTGCACATCCTTCTGTAAGGTATATGACTTGGTACACACAATATTTTATTAAAAACCAGAATGATAAAAATCATCATTAAAATGACAGGTCTCAAAAACACAACTGTAAACTGGGAATCATCCTCCAGCAGGCATATTTCTAGAGCCGTCCTGTAGGTCTACTCCTGCCCTGGCCCTGCACCACTACTAGTCAATGTTTTTGTGAATCCCCTCACAGAAAACACAAGCATGTCTGATAGAGTTTGCTGCAGATGACACAAAGACAGGCCAATAATGAAGAGGACAGGACAGAGATACAGAGCAATCTGGATCATTTGGTAAGTTGGTACTTACAGGAAGTAGGACTCTAGCCTGGGAAGCAGTGACTATGAAAAAGAGCTGGGGATGATGGTAGATAATAAGCTGAACATGAGCTCCCAGAATGATGCTGAGGCTAAAAGGGCAAATGGGATCCATGGATACATAAAACAGGAGAATATGAACTAGGAGCAAAGAGGTCATTTACCATTGTGTTTGGAGCTGGTGTGACTACCACTGGAAAATTGTGTTCCATTCCAGCATCCACAATTCAAAAGGAGGTTGATAAATTGGAGACAATGCAAAGAAGAGCCAGGAGAATGATTAAAGTGCCTTATAGTGAGACACTCAAGGAACACAATCTACTTAGCTTATCAAAGAGAAGGTTGAAGGCTGATTTGTTCGTCTGTATGGGGAATGGAAATAGGAGTCTAGCAGAGTCAGGTGTAATAAGATCCAAAGGCTAGAACTCGAAACTAGACAAAAACGACAAAGGCATAATTTTTCCATTCTTGTTTTTTTAAACAGTGGAAGTAAGTGACTGATGGCGGTGGTAGAATCTCAATCACTGGACATTTTTAAACCAAGACTCAATTTTTAGTTTAGTCTCTGCTATTGGACAACAAAAATCAATCCAGAGAAGTCCTACGGCTTGTATTACACAGGAGGACAAACTAGATAAACAATGAGAAGTCCTGTGGCACCTACAGAGTAACAGATTTATTGGAGCATAAGCTTTCGTGGGCAAAGCCCCACTTCGTCAGATGTATCTGATGCAGTGGGTCTTTGCCTTCAAAAGCTTATGCTCCAATAAATCTGTTACTCTATAAAGTGCCACAGGACTTCTTGTTGTTTCTGCGGATTCAGACTAACACGGCCACCCCTCTGACAGATAACAGTAGTCCCTTCTGGCTTGATAATCTATTCATCTAACAACTGGTGTTTGTCCAGGAATTGACTATACATCCTTGGCAGCCTCACCCATCACCGCCTGGGCCAGCTTTGACCTCACAAAACTAACTTAGGTTTCAGGAAAGCCGGGCAGAGATGGCTGAGGCTGTTTATTTGCAAACAGTCTTTCATGACGTAGTTTTCATGAAGCTAAGTGGACTGATCAGCAGATCCTAGAGCACCACTGCTTCCCCCATGAAGAGCTGGGCTAGGAAAAGAGAGCTATGGAATTCAGCACAAGAATGGGGCCAGAATTCCCTGGAGAAAGTGCCTACTGAGGTGCACAGTTCCTGCTGGGCTAAAAGTAGAGGTCGATCTTTTTGTTTTATTTTCCTTTTGGCATCCAAGTTGTTGCTACAAAATGCAAGGGGGCTGGAGGTATCAAAGAATGACCAAAAAAAGAGTGACTCATGCTTCTTTTTCTGGCCATGCTCAAGGAGGTGCTGTCTATCAGCAGACACTGGCTACTTCTTTGCTAATTCACTCAGCCTCCCTGCGAGCCAGGAAAGGCCTGTGGATGCAGATGGCTTGAGGAAAGCCATTTCATTCCATTCTCCATCTAATCCAAGGAGGAGGAAAAGAAAAGCTGGACGAGATTCACTGAGCTCTGAAGGATCCAGTGTTCTGATGATTAGCCCCAAATTCTCACCCCCTTCCCCCACTCATGGCTTCATTAAACACAAACATGTCAACAGGCAGCAGCATCTGGACTTCATTTGTAAGAAAACACAATGGCTAAAATGAGTCCTGCAGCTAGTGACACGTGGGGGGAATCATGGACTTCTGCTACAGGATGCCCAGCAGGACTGGGTCAGCCAACCATTTCACACGTTCCTCTGTAAGGAAGTAAAGACTGAGACCAGTGGACAGGATCTCTGCATGATTTCCCAGGCAGAAAGGGAACGGGAAGTTTGTGGCATAATGTTAAGAGTTCGGAAGGTCAGGATAGAGACACAGGTTTGGGCAAGTTCATACATCTGGAAGGTAAGGCCAAGCCAAGGGAATGAGCCAAAGCCCCATCTAAGCTATGGGAACTGGCTGTAGATTCTACCCAGGGGGAAAAGGAAAGAAACATGAAGTGATAAACACATGTTTATGGCTGAGGGGGGCCATCAATAGGAGAGCTCTTCTGGCTTGCCTACGCCTTATCTCACAGGCTCACGTCTTCATTGATTAGCCCCCTTCAGGGGATCTTCTGGTTGCACAAACTCTTCCAGAGCAAGATTAAATATGAAACACATTATCCTGTGGCTCATATCCCAGGAAATCTGCTGAGAGCGCACACACACCTCAAGTATTTCAGCCGGATAAATGCTGAGACAGTAACAGCTAAGCTGCCATGCGGCCAGATTTTGCTTGGGCACTCTGATTTTATCATCTAAACGTGTCCTGAAATGAATGTCTGGGATGACTGCGATGGTGAGGTCTCCCAAGCAGGAAATCTCACCATGGTGGTGTTTTGTGCCTGGGACCCACTTACTCCAATCTACATCACACAGGCCAGCCTGGTTTGATGCGCTCACTACTTTCCGGTTTTGAAAACAAAATGACTAATATGGGGATGAGGGGGGAAGAGGGGGGAAGAGAGCAGTGAGAAAGGTCAGCTCCGCCCTCTGAGACTCAGGATGCCAGCCATCATCATTCAGTAGTGTCAAAAAGCATTTTTGGGATTTCTCCCCCACTGCAACCATGTTTGGAAAGAGCTCTGTGTAAACACTCACCAAGACACTTCACTGTCCTGCCTCACAGCCCTTCCAAAAACTCCCGTTTGCAGGATGGCTACAAAATACTTGACAATTATTAGCCTGCTGGTGCCGAGACCACTGCCTACCATGCTGGCCAATGCGGTCTCATTGCTTCCTCGCGCTTCCCCATCCGCCTTGACTGGAGTATCTTGGGGGCAGGGACTGTCTCTGTTCAGTGTTTGCGCAAGGTCTAGCATAACGGGATCCTGGGCCGTTGCTGGAGTTGCTAGACGACATGGTACTATAAACACCAACACTCCAAACCCTTGATAGCAAACAGCAATCAGACTTTTCAAGCCTTTAAGTCTGAGGAGGCAGAAGTGCAACTCACAAGAGCAAACAAATTGAAAAGATGACATGAGAATGCCCCAGCATGATTAATGCCAAGCCATAGCTCGAGCGCCGAGCAACAGCTTCCTGTGAGCAAAATCCCCTTACAAAGGGCCTGTTGGGCAGCCTACGCCATAACCAATCTCTGGCAGAGAGAGGAGAGAATTTGAACCCTGCTGCCTTTGCTTTGCTTGAGAACTTGGGCGGAAATGCTGCGCACAGTTACCCCCAGCAAGAACACTGGAGTGTGGCAGCTGCTAGCCGGAGCGATTCAGCCCAAACCCAACATGGGTGGTTTTGCATCGCACCACTTGATTCCCTAGGGAGGGGAGGTACTTGAAGCGTTAGTGGGAAGCTCACCAGCAAGGGGCAGTCACGGAGGAGTTACCAACCTTGCGGTGACTAGCCCTTGAATTCAGGCAGGCTAGACACGTTGGGGAAAGCAGCAGCAATACTGAGTGACTGTGTTTGGACATTTCTCAATCCAAGGCGCCTTTTCTGAAGCAAACTAAGTGGCTCTGGGGTGGGTAACTGTTTGCTGCCGGAAACATCTCCTTGGCTGCAGTTCCTGGCACTGTGGCTACAAAGTGACTTGTGACTCTTCCTCAGTTCCAAGGGAGACAAAGAAGAAGCACACAGAGCTGCTGAGATGCAGAACAGAAGAGAGGCCAGGAGCAGGCAGCAGACACTTCTGGACAATCACACATTTATTTTGCACTTCCATGGATTTTTTAAACATATAAAACCAACACTGAACAATTGCCAGCACAGATAATAACGAGAGGCAACGCAAGTGCGCGTCCAAGTACGTCCCACGGCAGAATGGCATGGGCCATGCCAAAGTCAGGAGGGTTCTCAGCACTCAGACAGCCTGCTGCCCAGAGGCCATGGCTGTTACGTCTTCCCAGCCAAAGAAGCCTCGGGCCAAAATGTGAAACTCCAGTCCCACAAGGCCGTGATCTCTAACTGTCTTCTCAGGTCCTGCTTGGTATCCAGGACAGCTTTCCCAGTGTCTTCAGTTGTCAGGAAGGACACAAGCAAATTCTCCTGATCACATACATCACCTGAGTTAAGGGGATGGGAACAACTTTCCTTTAGGGGGACAGTCGTTTTTCCTTCGGATCCTTTTGTGAGCAGTTCAGGACAAGCAGCTAATTTTTATCCCATGGCTGCGGCTGCACCTGCGCCTGATCTGGCGCAAGAGAAATCTACAGCAGGATAGGCTGCAGCCAACTTTCTTGGTCATCACGCAACTTTCAAACTTCTAGGACACGAGTCAGATGCTGCCACCTAGTGGTGAGGCCCTTGCCACTGCCGCATCAAAAACCTACCGAATATGCAGCAACCTCATCTTCATATGAAATCTACACCTGGTTCTCACAACCACATGCAGAGTCGGGACTCACTAGGAAATAGGTCTATGCCTGTCCTGTTCTCTATAGCACATAAGGTGTGTGCAGAACACGTTACATCCTACACACCCACCCACAAAGATAAATACACTGCAGCCCCTGTGGACAAACAGTTTTCACAGAGTAATTGCTTCTCTCTGGCCACTGGATCCTCATCCTTACGGGAAACCTGCACAACACCTTCAAAAGAGAGCCTGGGAGCTTAAAGAAATCACTTTGCTAGACACCAAACCCCATGGACTGAAAAAAGACACTGGCTGTGTGGCTTAGGGCAGCGCACTAACCCTCCTTTTCCAGAGGTGTTAATTGGCCACTTTACTGCCTGTGGTCCCTTGCAATGTGTGTTAACAACTTAACCTAAACAATCCGCTCCACCCGCGGTTTAGCTCCAGCTCTCTGAGGTCAGTCTACACTCCAAAATTACATGCACCCAGCTATGGTCACTCAGGGGTGTGAAAAATCCAGCCCTGGAGTGAGCAGGGCAAGGTGACCTAAGAGCTGGTATAGACAACCTAGCTACTGCCTTTCCAGGAGGTGCACTAACCACACTGACAGGAGAACCCCTCCCACAGTTGCAGCACTTCCTTTAGATCTGGGAAAGGTACTTGGGGCTAGTCTAAAGAAGTGCTGTGGGGAGCCTGAAAGCTTCTCTCTCCCACCAACAGAAGCTGGTCTAAGAAAAACTCTTCTTACACCACATGCACAACTCGTTATTACCCAGCTTTTAAATGTAGGATTGGGCTGGATTTCAGCATGGGCAAAAGCAGCCATCCCCCACTCAAGTCAATGGATAGCTCAGTTCCCAAACCCCTGGGATCAAGCTCAGGGTTTTGGTTCCTAAGATTTCTTTTCAATTGTCTTAAAGAGATTCAAAACTGTTTCCACCTCCAGGACTCTTCACAAGAGAGCAGCCTGGTGAATCAAAGGGCCAGGCTGCTGCTCGTGGGGAAAAGTGGATCAGAATGGCATTCACACTTTGGGGTGCACTGGACTTTTGGTCTCTTTGGACTGAGTTGCTTTCTCCAGTTGAAACTTCCCTTTTCAGGCTGGAGGCATTGTCAGAGGCGTCCCAGTCCTGGCAAGATCAGGCCGGGCTTTGCATCCCTCCAGGACTGTGCTAGCAGGCAGAGACTGCACACCTGGGGAGACAGAGACAAACGTGGGGGAGGAGTTATATAAAACAACACAACAGTTCAAAAGTGCAGTTGTCAGTGTTTTACCCAAACCAGCCCATTGCCACTGAACAAAGGAGCAGCCAGAGCATGGATTGTGCTTCTGGGACCAAACTTACATCTCCCTCCTTAGCAGAGGCAGAGCTGCCATACGGCATCCAAGAGGCTGCCCCTCCACCAGCCATACTCTATGGCATTCCCCTCACCTAGTCGCCTTCAACTCCCTGACGCTGGCAGAGACAGAAAAATAAAACGTTGTGATCAGATTGCCCCAGGAAAGCTCCTTTGGGGTGGGGAAGGAGAAACGGTGCAAAAACCTGGAGGAGGTAATGTCCTCTGTGCAGGGGCACACAGGCCCACTGCTCACAGGGGAGACTACTGACTAGGGGCATGGATCAGAGCATCACAGACAAGTTAGCAGAGACCTAGTGAGTCAATTTAATTCATTTCTACGTCTTCTCTTCCCTGGGATGCACACCCATTGGGGGAAGGGGCCGTTTGGCTCACACCTGTGGTTTTCAATCCATCGGTGCTTTAGCTTGCCAGAGGAGTGGGAAGTCATAAAAAGGTCTCAACTCTGTTCAGTGCTGGAATCACGAAGACAGAAAACCCGGGGGCAGGATTAGCTACCAATACTACAAAAAAAATACATCCCCTGGCTGAAGGAATGAAACAGTTAGAGCCAGGGACCTATTTTAAAGGATGTGGCTTTCCCCTCTACTAAGCAATTTGCGCTGTCAAGGTGTACACAGGAACCTGTCCAGGCTTTGCAAAGTCTCTGTTCCAGGAAGGCCTTTGTTGCTAGGCAGGTCTACACTTAAAACACTGCAGCTGCGCCACTTTAGTGCTTCAGTGGATCTGCTGCTATGATGACAGGAGAGCATCTCCTGGCAGCACAGATAATCCACCCCCTTGAGAGGCAGGAGCTGTGTTGACAGGAGAAGTCCTCCCTTTGACACCACCCAAGCGTAGAGTGCGCTAGCTCAGTATAGTGTGTCGCACGGGGACCTTTCAGACCCCCAACAATGCAGTTATACCAATCTCAGTCTGTAGGGCGGACCTGGCCAAAAAGACTGGGCTATCATTTCATTTTGGCCCCAAAGCCCTCGGAGAGCAACTGAGCATCCTAACTAACCCAACCTGGCGCCCATCCAGAAGACCCCCCTTCTCTCATTTTAAGTGAGAGCAGAGTGAACAGAGAAAACCTCTGCAAGACAGAACAGCTGCAAACACAGGCACAAAGGAGCAGCACATCAGCACGTACACACTGACATTCGGTTTAATACACAGAGATTACACGCTGAATTCCCGGAGATAGTGCATTTAACACGGCCATGCTCTGGCACTTGAAACGTAGCTACAGGAGGGAGGGAAGAAGCAAATTAGTGGGAGAGAAAAGGATCCTCGTTTTCACTTCCCTTTCAAGCACTTAGTTAAATCTCTGGTTCTGGAAAGCGGATCTTTTAATTGTGGGAAATGCTGGTCTGCCTTCAGGAAAGCCCTCTTGGCCCAAGGCTCTGCCCTGGGCTTGGTTTGAGACACATGGCATTGTCCTCCCGGTGGGCATGCAACATATCTTCCCCCTTGGAAAGAGGGGCACATGGGCAGGAGAATGTCTCGCCCCGGCACTGGTGCTAGCCACAGCGGTAACAGACCAGGCCTGGAATGGCAGGTGGATGAAGGTCAATGGGGCTGCACTGAACTAAGGTACTTCCGGCAGCCACTTGCTTCCGTTGAGTGCTATGGACTCAGTCTAGCGGTCTTCTCCTTGGCTGGAATCTCTAATTATAAAGCAGAAGTTAGAACTTCACTGAGTGACGTTCTGAGCGGAGGAGACAGTTGTGCTCCAGTGGGGATTCTTCTGCCTGAGGAGGACTATCAGAGCTGGCTGTACGATGTCAGAAAAGGCCCTAAACTTAGGACTTGTATTGATCTCCGCTGGTGTTTTCTAAGGACAAGCACTAAGATTTATTCCAGGCCAGGATATGACGTGAACTTCTCCCTTCCACACCTCATTTCGTTGGCTGAGTGTTATCCAGCCATCCACCCCCCGCCACACACTCTCAGTCACAGAATTAGACAGTTACTCTGGGTTAAAGATGCCCTTGAGAGGCTCTTACCTTCATTCAGATGGACTTTGATGAGCTCATCAGGGCATTTTCTGCAAGTTCTTTGTCTGTTCCTGAACCAAAAATGACTTTGTCGGGTTAGAAAAACCTAAAGGTGAAACCAAACTTCGCTGGAGTCAGGAACTCAGGCAGCCCCAGGCAAATGCTACAATGACCAGGATCTCTTAGGAGGGAAATTGGCTTCAGTTTGGTTTACAGGTTCCAACGAGCCCCCAGAGACAGTCGAGCAATTGTCAAAAAAGCATTTGAGCAGCACACTCTTTGGAAGGTGTATTTCTCCTGCAGAGCTTAAAAATCAGACAGGAAACTGTCATGGGGGACTGTCTGGCATCCTGCTGAATGCACAGCTGCTCGGGATTAGCAACGCAAGGGATATTTTATAGATCTCATTAACGTGTCACATGCTCCAGACTAGCTCCGCTAGAGCCTAGAATGCGTTACACGCCATTGCACGGAATAGAATTCAGGGTTGGCTCTGGCTAGTGGCCTGTGGGGACTTGGGCAAGAGCAGTACCGAGTTCACCCCAGGAATTTCAGGTAACAGAGCATGTGTTTCAAGGCATGGAATTATGATGCAGCTCTCAGCAGCAGACCACAGACATCAGAGACTGGCTTAATAAAGATTCAGTTTAAAATTTCACTGCCAGATGTTTTAGCTCTGATTTATAATGGTCCTCTAGCTCCTACATGCCATTCGCTGTTGCAGTTCTGGCTAGAATGACCTGTGCTGGGACACAGAGATCTCCATTCAAATCTATTACACCAAGAAGGTAACAGATGCAAAAACTTCTGCTAGTGAAGATCTGACTCTCAGCTCAGCACCTGCCCTTTGACGAGAATGTATGTTGCCCACTGCAGAATGAACTTCCGGTTCCATGTCCAAAGGAGTACAACAAGGAAGCTAGACGGACAGACAGGCAAACAGAGACAGACACATTCATACATATATACATTAAGCATATTGACTTCTTAATTAAAAGCATGTAACTGGGGAATTGGTTTAGGCTCAAATTTCCTTTCCTGCCGTGGCCAGGAGCTCCCATCATTCCCACCGTGAGCGTGGCAGTCTGGCGGACTCTCTCCTGGAAATGTTTGCATGTATGAATTACAGGGATCTGGTTTTAACAGGAGCATACTTGACTTAGGCTCCGACACACCTCATCATGAGAGCCAGAACAATGCAGCCACATTCCAAATCCCTGGGAGATACCAGCCTACTGCCTGAAACTAACAAGCCTTCTCCTATGTACCTTTGTATTCAAAGTATTTCTTTCTTCAAATGGGAACGGTAAGACCCTGTGCTCCACTCCCTGCTTCGCCTCTCCTGGTTACAACAGGTCTAACGTAGGCCCGGAAGGAAAGCTAGTGGCATTTTTCAAGAATTTTATTCACCAAGAAACAGTTTCATTTGATCCAAAACTACTCCAAATCCGACAAGAATTCACCAAACAGATTGGGCAAAATGTTTGTTTTCAGGACTTAGAGACTATTCAAAACACCAGAGCAGCTGGCGGAGGAAGAGGCAGAGAGTGGTGAGGCAATGCCCACGTTATAAGGCTTAGCCCTGCACTTAGGGCTTTCTGCTGGGATACGGAGGACCCGGGTTCAATTTCTCACTCTGCTCGGCGTAGAGCAGGGATCTGAACTTGGGTCTCCCGCACTGAGGGGAGAGTGCCTGAGCCACAGGGCTCCCCAGAAGAAACCGCTCCACTGTGCAGAAACAACTCAGTAGTTCTTGGAGCAGGAACTTGGCCTTGAGGTGCACATCTCCGAGGCGAGGGCCATAGCCAAGGGTGCAGAGATATTCCCGTTCTGCGCTCCGGCCCAATGACTACTGGCGTACAAGAGCCTCGGCACGAGAGGAAGCGTAGCGGCACTGCTCCAGCACCAGAGCCATGCAGGCATAAGCCCACAGTGGTGCAGGCCCACCTCCTTGTGGGATGGTAGCTAGCTCTGGGAAGAATTCTTCAATTGACGTAGCCATATTGACCCTGGGGGTCAGGGTTGGCATAGCTCCATCAGTGAGGGGGCCGGGTTGGAGTTTTTCCACAGTCAACCTAAATTTAAGTGGCAATCAGACCTGGGTGAGACCTGCCCCACAACATCCACAGTGTGGCAGTGAGGACACTCCCTTGCAGTGGGGGAGACCTCAATCCAAAAGCCTGCTCCGTATGAGGCAGAGAGGGGAAACGAACCCAGGCCCCTGCAGCCCAGGTGTGCGCCCTCAGCACAGAGCTAAAGGCAATAAGGAACACAGCCCCTCCTTCACTAGCTCTGCCTCCGCTATTCTGCGAATCTGCCTCGCTACCTCCTTCGCTTCCATTTTTTAAAAAGTGGCTGGAAATGGAACATTACATTTGAGAACAATTTTGGTTCGAGTCGACTTTTTCAGTTCCCCAGTTTGGGCATTTTCTAGTTTGGGGAGGATCAAACTGGCTTTTCGGTTTCATTTCATTGTTCAGAGCTTCCGGGAATGGAAGCATCAGCTGGTCTCTTGGCTTGAACTGGGAGCTGTGCTTCTCGCCCTGCTCTCAGCGTCAGTGGTGCCATCAGCACTGGCAGTGGAGACACGGAGCACAGAGTGAGTGCCTGGGCTGATAATCTGATTGCCTTCCTCTGTTGTAAGAGTGTGTTCGCTAGTAGCCTTTCATTCCACACGCGTCAGGGACCCTCCTTCCCCATCACTGAACTTGGATCTTAAACACAGTCTCTTGAAAAAAAGACTTCTGCTCGTTTAAGGCAGGAATTGTGATTCCATCTCTGACCTACACCCTTCCCTGATCCCTCATCACTCCCCTCCACCTCCGCGGTGCATGGCTGCTCCGGGAGCCGCTGCATGGTAGATTCTCAAAGGAACATGAGCCATACAAGCTGCGCTGCTTTTTTCCTGACAGAAGTGGCAGAACTCACTGAATCCATGTTTCATTTCCATGGACATTTTGGGATAGAGAGATTCAGAGCAGGGAAGCAGGGCAAAGCTGGCACATTTTTGGGCAGTGACTTGATCCTCTATGTCTCTTAGTTGTGCAACCATCTTTTTGTTGGCTCTGTACAGATATAACCTCTGCAGCTCTGACCTGCCTGTGCCAGGGCATTAGGGGCATGTGATACTGCCCTCTTTAGAACGCCCAGCCCTCTTTCCTGCACCCCTCCATTTCCCACAGTCCTTCACTTCAGTTCTGGAATGGTACTAGTTAGCACTGACTGAAAGGTGTCCCATCAAACAGCTTGCACTGCGCATGAAGGCCCTGAATCAAGGCCCTGCTCTGGTTCCAGCCCCCACGGTGTATCTGACTCCTGACCCTTCCATGCAAAGCGGCTGCCTCCTCCAGGCTGAGCACAGAGCATGCTGCTCACAGAACGTGGCATCTCTCTCCTGATTATTTTCACGTGCATGTGAGATCCAAGGCCGGAGTGAGGAACACACCTGAATCTAGCAACCCCTGCTGCCCTAGATGCTCTCAACTCAAGACTGCTCTGGGTGAAATGTGAGCCGTCCTCGTGGGCTCACTCATTCCACAGAGCTCGAAACTAGAGGGCAGGGGAGCGGGTCCCCAGCAAGGGCTTGTTGCCTAGGCTGAAGGTTTCCCAATAGTCACTTCAATCACACAGGTGGTATGATCCGGACCCGCAGAACACAAAGACTCAGCAAGTGCCTATTTTTGCACATAGCAGGGCAACCGGGTTCTCACCTCAGAAGAGGGGGCTAATTTTTAGTTTGTCCCATGAGATATGTTCAGCCACCCTAGCATCACGGGAAACCAGCCAGGGGCTTCCCCGCAGTGTGCAGTTAGTTATGGAGGCAATACTACACTGCACAAGAGAGTCCAAAGGACAACGCTGCACGATGAATGCTGGTGACCACTCCTATTTAATCCTACTCATCTGCGTATAAAGATCACTGTCATGAGCAAACCGTGGGCCATTCAGTCACTAGGTAACACTTACACAGCCTGCGCTCACGGCCCAGAGGGGGAACTGGGGAGCACCCCAGACAGACAAAACCAGAGACAATTTTAAAGAAGACAAAGCCTGCCAGAGGGATTAGAAACAGACAACATACGCATCTGGCTCAATGTAAGTTAGAGGCAAAGCGCTGTCTGCATGCATGTTAGCTGCCAGACATACAAGGGCATGGCCCTTGTGCGTGACCAACCTGCTGCTGCCCTGCAGTTCCTCCAGCTCCTTCTGCAGCTTGGCACTTCTCTCCTCTTCCTCCTGGAGCTTCCTCTTCACCACCCGCAGCTCCTGCTGAGCCTCACACTTGATATCGTTGGCCACCACCACTGCAGTCTGCAGGTCAGCTTGAAAACGCCTCCACTCCTCTGTATCCTCCTGGAAAGGGTAAGTGCAAACACGGTCTGAGCACCCCATCACACACTGCAGCTCACGTTCTCGGAGCTCACAGATGACTTATGGCATGTCAGGGTTTCACGGTGCTGCGGAGGTCACAATAAATGTGTGCTAGTTGGTAACGACAGGACCGCCCAAAAAGGAACTGCCCCTGAAGATGGAAAAGATGACACAAATTGTCCACTTATTTAACAATCCTGGGTTGCGATAGCACTGGAGAGCAGATATCGCTGTGGAAATGCGAACAGTGCTCCTTGCTGCTTCGTGTCCCATCATCAGCCAGCCAGCACCGGCCATCCCAAAGCAGGGGAAGTTCATGGAGAAAGAAGCACCCATGTCCTGGAAATCTGAACCAAACCACCGCAAATTACAGGAGACGTGTCCTGTTCCGCAGCTCCCTCACTGTCTGCCACACCTGCTTTCTTTTCTTTGGGAAGAAGAAACTGAATAAAGCAGAACGGACGTGCTCTGATATTCAGGTATCACGTGGAACCAGCAGTTCCAGCATTTTTGCTTTGGGTATATATTTATTCTGGGAATCACAGCTGGAGACAAAAAGCCGTAGCGCTGCATAAACGTCCTAGAGATGTCAGTGGGACATCTGCATGTGGACCAATGGCCTGGGACGGCTTTTTAGATGGAACACAGATACTCGGTGTGGAACACAGAACTTTAGCAGGCTTCTCTAGCAGCAGCAGATGGGCTGTGCCTGTTGTGATGGTCAGTAGCACAGTTATTTCAAAACTCTTCTCTGTATTATGAATCAGTTAATATGTGGACGTAGCTTTGAAATGTAACATGCTGCCTAGGTACCCAGGAATATTACTTGCTCTTAAGGGATACTAATGAGCGGCTCCCCTGGGCTTGTGAAGTGTTGCTTCGTGTGGACAGAGAGGCCTGCATCAGAGGTAGACTTGGGCTTACTGTCCCTGGTCAGGCAGAGGCCTATGGCATCTGAAAAGAGACTGAGGGCTCTAACAATACATGTATTGCCAGGTGCTGCTCAGCCAAGCTTTGACACTGCTATCAGATCAGCCAAGGTCAAACTCCACTGAGAGGGAAGGAGGGAGCTTGGGGAGGCCTTTTGTTGGTTTTATACAGTGTTTAGATAGCCCGGAGTCAGGTCTTTTGAAGTGGCATGTGGTGCCTGGCTCTAAGCCAGCATTCAGGTGAAAGCTCAGCAGCTGCCTTCCCCAGGCCTAGGAATCTGATCATCACCTTTATCTGTTTGGTCAGAGCCTTCAGCTGCCTCTCCAGATCCAGCTTGTGCTCTTCTAGCTTCAGGAC
Organism: Pelodiscus sinensis; assembly: GCF_049634645.1. Taxonomy (NCBI): domain Eukaryota; kingdom Metazoa; phylum Chordata; order Testudines; family Trionychidae; genus Pelodiscus; species Pelodiscus sinensis. Next base: position 3,125,407 of record NC_134731.1, on the reverse strand, counting down.
ATTACCTGCAAATAATCCAGATGGGAAAAACTATTAGACACATGGTGCCCAGGTGCCGAGCGGGTGAGGGAGAGGGAAGTGGCATCCTTGAGGATATCCACGGCAAAGCCATAACGGAACCAAACGCTTCTCTAGGAGACAGAAAGAGCCTTGCATTGACTAGCCCTGTTCTGGGCCGTCCCCCGCGCTGGACGTTTGCAGAGCCACTGGGGCTCCCAAGGCCAGACGAAACGCTTAGAAAGTGAAATGTGCAATTCAGGCCAGCAGGTGGCACTTTCCCACTCCCAGCAGGTTTTACAAAGAGGAGAAAGCCAATGTCTGCTATGGGCACTATCCCGTTCAGCTGACGGGCAGTAGTGAAAATCTCCAAACTCTCTCTGATTTCTACAGTGCCGTGCATACACGCAGTGTTTTACACTCAGGCAGAGCTGCCCCTGGAGGGTGCAGTCTATATTGAGGAGACTAGGCAGGAATTATTCCAGACTCCCTCCTCCCCCTCCCTACTGCAAGCTGTGCCTCATCCTTGGCTCTGGGCCTGCGCCACCTACTCTCCAGGTCACTGATGAGCTGGTTGTTGTGCAGTTTGACAGCACGTTGCTGCTCCACCTGGTCCTCCAGCTCAAAGATGGTCTCCTTCAGGTTTTTGATCTCAGACTCATTCTCGGAAGTTTTCTCCTGCAGCTTCAGGCTGGTTCTGCTCAGCTGTTCAGCCTGCCGGTCATACAGCTCCTTCAGCTGGCCACACTCCCTCTCCACCTGGAAGGAAGAAAGCAAGCTGTAAGTCTGCCCTCAGCTCTCCCCTGAGCTCCTGGATAACAGGACAGACTTAACGGGAGCTCTGGGCACTTACAAGGATGGGCCCAAGTTCTAGGCGCTGCACAACCTCAGGCGTTCCAAGGCACCTGACAGTCTGCGGGAGCTGTGCTTTGTCAACACTTTTCCCAGCAGAAAGGTAACAGCCGGGAAGGGGGAGGGGAGGAAATGGAGTCTGCTGGATGGGAGAGGCATTACAATTTCAAATCAGTCACTGCCGCCAAGGGACAGAGCCATGTCTCCTCTTGAAAGTTCAAAGCCCCTAACTAGCCCATTGCCCTCTCACATTAGGAGAGTGACCGAGCGAGCAAGCTAGCACGGGACCGAGAAGCAGACCTGTTTGTCGACATTAACCAGTTCACTGCAGCCTGCCTGGTGCATTTGCAGTGGGTTGCCAGGATGGATGTGGAATATCTGGCTGCTCCAGGGCAAGTGCACTTCCCAGACATCCTGCATGTGGAATTACGGAGGTGTGAGCACACACACACACACACACACACACACACACACACACACACACACACACTTCCCCAGGACAAGGGAAGGGTGAGCTTCTCAGGGCAGGAAACAGAGTGATGGGAAACCGAGGCACAGGCTGCCAGGTCTGTGGACAGAACTGGCACAGTGAGCTGCAGGCAAGTCTCAGAGAAGCCTGTGGTCTTGTCTGTGTGTCACAAATAGACAAACAAACTAATTCAATGGAAGGGGAGAGTAAAAGGGAGGAAATTTGTGGTTTCACAACCAGGCAATAAAAAAAAGCAATAAAAAACGTAGTGCAGAGTTGGAGCATTCAGCAGTTTCTCATTTATTCTTCATAAAGCGTAGCCTCACTGAGCATGCCAAAGCACTAGGGAGCCGCCCTTGCTGTATGCCATTTGCTGTGGTCACCTACTCCAGCTGAAAAGACATCTGGATTTTCTACATCATTCAAACCATAGAGGTGGGTTTTTGGCAGTGCTCACTTCCTCTCCAGCTAGTCAGTTCCATGGTTCTTCCCAAGCTCCCCTCCCTGGCCAGGATCCATGGCAGACACTGTTTGGCACACTCTGTGCAGTGGTGGTGATTAATCACAGGCTTGCATTACAGTTACACTTGCTCTGTGACACCCCACAGTGCAGCTACACTCGGAACACCTGGGCTCCGATGGAAAATGGGATCAGCAAAGACTTACGGCTTCTCAGTATTGGCAAGTTACTGCACTAAAGCTTTCTCGCTCAAGGGTGTGAAAACCCACCCGAGTGCAGCACGTTTCGGCACTGTAACTTGCCAGTGTAGACAGGCTCCCAGCATGGGGAGCTGCGCCCCTCTTGGAGGTGATTTTCCTAAAGCACTGGCGCCGTAACCACACTGCTGCAGTAAAGCTCAGCAGCACTTTAAATCCGCAAGTGTAGACAAATCCTCAGTGCTGCTGGGGATTGCGGGCCAGGAGAAGAAGCCACAGATCGCAGAACTAGAAGAGGGAAACTGCTCTAAAACAAATTTGTGTTTCATTAGCCATTGAATACTCCAGCTCACAGCGCTTGATTTTAGACGAGACGGGCAGTGTGTGGGATGCTACGTTCCGCCCGGCAGCGGGATGGACTCGCTTATCTGACAGCACTAGTTGTCATACAGAACCAACTTGGGACCAGGCTAGTGGAGTCATGGATTCATACTCGGGATGTGAAAGTGTAACTGCACATGGTTAACCAATGAGCCTGGGCCTGTAGTGGAGGCAGCAGTGAGGGGCAGCAGGTGGGAGCTGGGACACGTGGGGAGTCGGCTCCCTGAGCACACCGGCTCCAGGGAGCCGCCTGACGTGTAACCGCGGACGTTTTCAGCAGTTACATGGTTACTTTATTACACTTCATTTTAACATCCCTCATTCACATTAAGGATGTTAAAGACTAGTCGACTATCCGATAAGCATTTGCTTATCAGACAGTACTGTTGACTAGTCAACACCCCCCCCCCCCCCAGCTTTTGCTACCTCTACCACTTTGAAACCCCAAAGCGGTAGCTGCACAGCTGATCCCAGGATCAGCTGTGCAGCGGGCTGCCCCTTTAAAACACCGCCGCTGCAGGGATTCAAAGGGGCAGCCCTGGAGCCCGGGGTCAGCTGGGGATTCCTAGCTGATCCCGGACTCCCCTACCACCCCTTTGAATTGCGCGGAGGCGGCAGTTTTCAAGAAACAGCGGCTGCACAGCTGATTAGCTGTGCGCCAGTTCCCCTTTGAAACTGCTGCCTCCGCACGATTCAGAGGGGTGGCAGGGGAGCCCATAGCATGGAGCCCGAGGTCAGCGGGGGACTCTGAGTCCCCTGCTGACCCCAGGCTCTATGGCTTTAAAATGCACAAGAGCCCACTGGGGACTCTTGTGCATTTCAAAGCAGGCACCTGCATGCAGCCCGGAGTCAGCGAGACTTCCCACTGGCTCCGGGCTGTACGCGGAGTTCTGCATTCCCCCTTGGAAATGTATAAGAGCCCCTGCTGTACAAGAGCCCCTGCCACTTCAAAGGAGGAATGCAGAAGTGCCTAGCAACTGGGGGAAGGATAGCTTAGTGGTTTGAGCATTGGCCTGCTAAACCCAGGGTTGTGAGCTCAATCCTTGAGGAGGCCATTTAGAGATCTGGGGCAAAATCTGTCAGGGATGGTACTTGGTCCTGCTGTGAAGGCAGGGGACTGGACTCAATGACCTTTCCAGGTCCCTTCCAGTTCTAGGAGATAGGCATCTCCATTCATAAAAGAAAACATTTTAATATCCTTAATTCACATCAGCGGACAACAGGGTAATTGCAGCAAGACAAGGTGCTAGTTACACCACTGCCAGATGCTATTCATGACCAGCACTTTATTCTTCCCTGGAAAGTCTTCTGCCTCATCTATCATGCCCAAGCCCCTTGAAAGGCAGAGCACACATACTGTCTTGGATGAAATCACATCAGTAAAAGTCTAACAAAGATCTTCCATGAGGGGGACTAAGCTAATTAAAAATAGAAATGACCAATCAGACCATTTCTCTACCAGGCAGAGTTTAGTCCTCAAGCAGAGCACACTCAGTTTTAGCCGAAAGCACATAAAACTGCTTCATACCATATCTGATACTTCATACCTGAATCCAGTAGGCACAAAACATCGCATTCTGGACTTGATCCAGCAGCATTTTAAGTCAACTGACTTGAAGCCATTGACTTCAAATGACTAATCCTACCAGTGTCACTGGCATGAGCAAAGGGTCTGATCTTGTAGCCATTGATTCACTACTTGCTCAACCAACTTGCTCCATGATTCAGTCAGACTTTGTTCATTAACCATCAGTAATTTAGTTCTCTGATTACAGAATTGGGTTGAATATCTCAAAACATTTCCCACAAACAACATAATTTACTTTGGTTGATTTTTCCCCATATTTCTCTAGTCAATCCATTTGTTAGCAGGAATATTTGCTGAAACAATGAATTTTGAATTTGTAAACTATGTAGGCCAGAAACCTGACACTAGGAATTTATGCTTATTCTAATCAGTAAATAGATGCAATATCATATGACCTATGAGTTGGAGCAAAACTAGCTAGTTGAACTCAAATTTTAAATCTTGAGACCAGGAATTAGCCTAAAAATAATTCTTCTGCAAAATACCCTACATTGCCTTCACATATAAGAAAAAAAAGGAAAATATGAATGGACTAGTTCACTATGAATTATTCACTCAGCTCGACTCCTTTACTGGTCTTTGGCTCACGAAGAACCCACTCTACTGGTTAATAGGCAGGGAGGCCATTGAATGTGAATGTTATTTTGGTCTTACCTTGACCAGTAGACCCTGGACACGTTTTACTTCACTGTTTGCCTTCAGCAGCTCTTGTTTGAGCTCTGTACAAGCCAGTTCTAACTGATCCTTCTCCGCATGGGCCACTTTCAACATCTCTTGCACCTCAGAGTTGTCAGTAGTACATCCCATTGCACTGATCTCAGCAGCTTTTTGTTTCTCACTTTCTAACTGACTTTTGAGAGAGCCGTTTTCAATCTTCAGGCCTTCTAATGCAACTTTACAGTCCTCTAGCGACTTAGCCACCGTGCTGGAGGTCTGGCGTTCCATTTCTAAAAGCCCACCCAACTTCTCGTTTTCCGCTCGTACACCCGTGATCACCTCTTGGGCATCTTGGTGCTCCCTTTCTAAGCTCCGCAGGCTGCTGGATAACTGTTGCTGAATGTTGAGCAGCTTTTCTCTTTCAAACTGTGCTTTCTCAAGCACTTCTGTACATTTCTGTTCCAGTTCAAGGATTTTCCCCTCCTGAACTTTGGTGTCTTCAGTCTTGGATCGCTCTTGTAGGAGAGTCAACAGCTTTTCATTTTCTTGACTAAGCTGCTCTGCTCTCTCCTTGTGCTGATGGAAGGAGGTCTCCAGCAAAGCCTTCTCTTCAACTAGCTTCTCATTTTCTGCTGTCAACTCCTGCACCATTTGCTGCTGGTCCGACAGCTCCTGCAAAGTGGCTTGAAGCTCTTCTGCTGTGCTGTGGTGGTTTTCTTCCATTTTTTGTATCCTTTCCGTCAGAGAGGCCACAGAAAGGTCACTTACGTTGTTTGGAGAACTCCCTGTGGTGGAGCATCTAGAATCCTTGAAGGGGTTGCTATTGGAGGAGGTTGGCCTAGAAGGCACATCTGCTATATGTTCAAAATCGGATGCATCGGGTGACAAGGATGCTTTAGTCACATCACTGCTGGAAGAGCCTGACTTTCGCACTGCTTCCCCATTCGCTCGCTGTCTTGGTCCATCTGCTTCACCTTTCAATACGTTTTTTGTCGGGCTTCCAAAACTTGATTCTTGGGTGACCGGGGTTGTGAAGCTGCTGTCAGCACCACTGCTTGTTGTTTCCGAGAGAGGTGAATGCTCTAGAGAAACCAGTTTCTCCTTCAAAACCCGATTTTCTTCAACCAGGCCAGCCAGCTCTTTTTGAAAAGTCCTGTTCTTCTCCTGAAGTGTCTGAATTAATGGATCTATGTCATCAGGTGACAATGGTAAAATGTCTAAGTTTTGGTCTGAGGCACCAAGCCCCTCAGAGCTAACTGACCCTTTGTCTTTGCATTTCTTCAGCTCATTCCGGAGCTTGGAGATTTCAGAGTCTTTCGTCTTCGCTTCTGCCAAGAGTTCCTTAACCTGGGACTCCAGCGCTGCCTTGTCCCCCGTTTCATTCTCTTGCTTGGACTTGGCAGAAGGACGCAGGTGTTTGGTAGGGGTGGGCGTGCCAGAAGAAGTTGGACTGGGCTGAGTTTTCCTGGTGTTGGCTGGACCACGCAGCACAGCTCTCTCTCTGGAGACAGTTGATGGAATTTCCCGCGGAGCCGGAATCCCTGTGCGCTTCGTGGATGAAACCATTCCTTGAAGAAAGGCAGAGGAGACAAGAGACAAATTCAGTCATTTCCTATGTGAAACAGGTCATGTGACAACACAATTATGGCCTACAGCTGCCAGGGGAAAACACCTGGATGTCTGACTTGCCTCAATCCTGGACGAGGGTAAGGATTTCTTCACTGCAAACTTTTGTATTAATTTCATACTTCCTCCTCCTCAGGAAAGGAGCCATCTGCCCACTCCTTTGCACTAGGCAGCACAATCGGGAGCAGTTTCAATCTATTATTAAAGTGCAATGCCTAATTCCATTATGGGAATTGGCTGTCCTTAGGAAATGCTTAATTAAAAATTGGCTTTCAATTTCTAGAAGAAAAGCCCATTAACCTTGTAGCTTTGGTTGTAAAAACAGATATTACCAGCAGGCATGAAACTGATATAGTTACACTTTAATCAATTGATATGGACCAGCTTTAACGAGAAAAACAAGTAACCAAAGACAAGCAGGTAGAGATGGCTAATGGGCCAAAGACTGATTTCTTTTAATAGAAACCTAAGAGAATCTGTTTGCAGGGTAGGACATACATTATTCTTGGGCTTTAAGCCCATCTGACTAGTATCGACTCGCAGCATCTTCAGTGCAGCAATGGTGCACTCAGAAAAACGGCAGATGGCACCGGTGGCTTATGATGCTGAAAGCATCCCAACCTGCTTGGTAAATGGCTTGCAATTATGTCAAGGTATTTTCTAGTGAACAGTATATGAGAAAGAGGAATTGCAGATCTTCACGGAAAAGCTGGTAATTCCAGCTGTCCAAGAGTAGATGGAAGTTTCACCCAATTACTGGAACAATTTCCACATCTTGGCCACCACCCACCCTCACTGATCCTGGGACCCCAGCCTTTATCATCTTAATCCTAAGAGGTGACTAGATTAGGCCCAAAACAAACCAATACAAAAGACACTGCCACCTCTGCAGGCTCCAGCTGAATCCCAAACACCAACCAGGATGGCACAGGACAGAACTTGAACAAAAACAGCAATAGCGGCAGCTCAAGCTCAGCTCAACCATAAGGTTGTCACCCAACCTGGTAAGCAAACCCCTAAGGCCCTGCTCCTGTCCCACCTCTTCCCCACCCCTAGTGCTCATTCCTCCTCTCTCCCCTTCACCCCCAGCTTGCTCAGAAACCAAACCCAGACACATGGCAGCCCTACTCAACCTACTCTTCTTCTCTTTCCCCCCACAGGACAGTTATTACCATGTCAAACACAGGATTATTTTCCTTGTAAAACTTTCCAGGGAAAGGGAACAAGGGATGTTGCCAAATGAAAGCTTCATTTAATACTTTGCTTTTCAATTTTCTGGACTGTTTTTCCTTCTTTTCTTTATCTTCTGTAAAAGGTTAAAATGGTTGGAATAGTGTGTCTGATGTAGTATTGAGCAGACTGAGGTCTCTATATCCGGGCCCAGACTTTGTTTAACACTGTTTAATGTTGGAGAGTGACTGAGTGAGGTTAACACCTTTGTCCCATTTTTTCCACCTAATTTAATACAACAGTCCTGGTTATGGGCTGTTAGTCACAGCTTTCAGTTTTATTAATTACACTTTGGCACACAGGAGCTGCAGGTGTCAGAGAGAAGCCTCATGGGTGTTCAGCCTTGAAAGCCATGAAAGGGTTATCAAGGGAACTATAAAAGGAAAAGAAGTGACTTAAGGCTGGCACAGGTGGCATGACAAGAAAACTATTACTCCCATTTGACAGGTTGGGAAACGGCTACAGAGAGGTTAAATGACTTGCCCAAGGAGAAAAAGAAAGTCAGTAGCAGAACTGGGATTAGAATTCATTGAATTCCTGGCTCCTCAAACTACCTGGCCTTATCTGACACATTCTCCATAACAGAAAAGTGCTATTTCAGAGGACATGGACCTTGCAGGTTTGGTATAACTGAAGTGAAGTGATGTTGAAGGAAAAGGTTGAATGCCACCATACAACAGGGTCCCAGTGAGCCAAATGTTTGCAGCAGAGGAGAGTTCCAGGATCTGTACTTAAGTGAGTGCTAGAATCAATTACGATTTGCAGCATTTGGAAGCCTTTCTACAATGACACAAATAAAACTCTTATGTTTTTAGGGCAGTAACATCAAAGGAAGAGCGGGCCCTAGAACTCAGCATCTGGATCAGAAGCAGTTAGGGTTGCCAGGTGTCCAGTATTGAACCGGACAGTCTAGTATTTGAGTTTCTGTTTGGAAAACCAATTGAGAAAATATAACTGTCTGGTATTTTCTAACTAAGATGTAATGAAGATTGTGATGTAATGTCAAGTGTGTCCGGTATTTTTGTTGAAACCATCTGGCAACCCTAGGAGCAGTCATGTTGCAGGCCTGCATAGCTGCTGCATTACATAGCAGGCAAATTCCAAATTCTCTCATCAATTTTCCACACTCTGAGAAAGCCTCTTGCATGACCCCGAAGAGTTAATGACGACCACCCGCTGTTTGCTCAGCAGTTCTCTGGAGAATGCAATATATTTATAAAACCCCCACAAACAGAGGCATCTCTTCCTTTCTCTGAAATAAATGCCTTGTAGTGAGCACAATAAACACGGGGGGACAATGAGAGGCCTGAAGAAAAGACCCCCTAAAACAGAGAGGAGACTTTGCTCCAGAGAGAACACAGTAACAGCTCTGTGCTATGGTAAAAGCACGATAAGGCAGAAGACAAAGGCTGCAGTGTTTATGGGAAGAGATAGCAGGAACATTCTGGCTGGACTGCAGGCAGCCCACACAGCCAGGCTACATTTGGTCATCTATAGCCGGAGAAGGCTCTCAGCTCCGCAGTGGAAAGCACAGTGCAAGCTGAGGTTATGTTTTTCCCATTTCCCATTCAAAGGGCCGCTGGTGGAATCCTGGATCTTACGCATCACTCACATTAGGGAGTTCAGGCCTGCTGCTTACAGCTTGGAAGGTTCCCATTATCTAACCCACGGGCTCCCACTTGCCAAATGCTGGCATCTGTGAACTGCGTGCCCATCAAACCCTTGCTTTCTACACTCTTAACACCCAAGACTGGAATGTGGGGGAATCAAATGGTCCATGACATGACTTCTCACAGAGCTGTGAAAAGCTCAGTTTAGATCTCTTCAACTCACACCCAGCTGCCCAGCATGAGCGAAAGGCCTTGTCTGAACCGTAACTGAATCTTGCACACGCAACGGACGGTAAAGACATCCCTCCTGCCTGCTGCGTGCATCCCGCATGTAGCCAACCCAGCGATAAATCATACCGCAGCTTTTAGAGGCAAACTGTGTATTACACATGAAAACAGATGTGCTGGGCCCAGCTTGAGGAATGGACTCTCTCCTGGACCGTTATTAAATGTGCAGCCATTTGTCACCACACAGAGATGAGCAGGGCACACTGTTCAGATCCTTTCAGCATAAAGCAGCTCGCAAGCCAAATCTGACCAAGGCAGCACTTCTCAGACACGTGAGCCACAGTGAAAGGGCGGAAATGGCAAAGGCAACGCTGCTTGTTGGCCAAGAGATCCAATGACAACAGGTGGCCTTGCCTTTAGTACTCAATATGAAGCTCCGAAGGGCTGTTCCGTGGCCATCTGTTAGCTGAAGTTGTACGTGTCTGATATGCATGGTTTGGCCAGTGTCCTGCGAGCCTGACTCCCGGATAATTCAGAGCTCGACTGGCTGGACCACTCAAAGTCAGTCCAGGCTGGCACATGCTGCCTTGTGTCGCTGTGGGATGGAGCAATGCTGCTGCACGCTGATGCAACTTCATGGGGGGAGGGAACCTCTCTAACATTTCTGGGGCCAAATGGCAGCCCGGCAAGCTGGGCCAGATTGGTTCATACCAGATGATGACGGGACTCAAACACAAGTCCTGGAGAAGAGATGAGCGAAGGACACCTAACCAATGCAACCAGCGCTTCACCACTGCGGCAAGGGTACTGGGGCTTTGAAACTTACTCACCTGTCCCAGGGGGCTGGAAGGGTTCACGGGCTGCTGACTTGTTCTACAACAAATCACAACGCAACAGCCATCTCTCAAACACTGCTGCAGCACTGACTGCCTCTTCCAGCTGTTGCAAATGTGCCCAAAGCTCTCCATTGGAAGGTGTCTCAAACAGCTGATAATCCTGCGAATCCGAGGGTTTCTGTCACTAAGGAGACACCCTGGAACATAACCTAAAGGGTGCTGGGCGCACCACGCAGGGATTACCAAGCACTGAAGTATGAAGCACTAAACGTGGAGACCGATCCCTCCCCCCCCCGAGGGGTGACCTCCACATGGAGCAGGGCAGTGGTTACAATTGGAACGGTCTGTCCCCAGCTTGAGGCTCACTCCGTGCAGAGTGGTGGGCTAGCGATGTTCAGCCAGACTGGTGACCCCGAGTGCTTTCTACTTTGTGCTGAAGAATCCAGTAGCACAGCTCTAGTTCCTTCCTGTTCCCCAGACCCCGGATGCCCCCCGATGTGGCTTAGTGCTGCCGCTCTGAGTGGGTGGACTCCCAAGGGACTGCAGCTCCCAGGGCCTTCAGAGGAGCAGGAGAAAGATCACGTGCTGCTCCTTTCAGAACAGCACAGGACACAAACAGATGCTTTTCTGGACGAGCCATTCATTAGGCTTGCTAAGGGTCACCCTCCTGCCAGTCTTGCTGTTCTGGCTGGGATTACCCTCCTGCCACCTAAGATCACCATTTCACCGCCACGCCCAGCCCGCCAGCACTGCCTACAGTTGCAGCCCATCTGTATGGGCCACCATGCCCATCCTGCCAAGGTTGCCCACCTTGCACCCCATCTCCCTAGCATCAGGGATGTTAAAATGGTCAACTATTTGAACTCAGGGCCTACTGTCGGACCCGTCACCTACCCCCCACCGGACTCTCCATGGCCAGGCCTGCTCCAGCCTGGTGCGGCTGGCCGCCGTGGGAGTTCACTGGCAAGTTAATGGGTACACCTCCTGCTTTCTGGCTAACGTACCCAGCATCCCCCTCTGACTACCCTGCACACTTAGCCAGGCTGCCCTCTTTGCTCCTTAACCCCTCAGGCACCATCTCTCTGCCTTGCCTGACTTACCAGGGCTTCTCTCTGTGCACATCTGCCTACCTGTCCTCCAATGTGCTGGGGTCATCTCTGCACTCTCTCCAAACTACAGATCCCTCCTAAACAGCCACTTTTTCCACATGTGACTGACCTTACTTCACCCACCCCGCTGTAGCACACGGGGGAAATCCCCTACAAGACTTTCAGTGCCTGCAGTGCTGTTCCCAGTGCTTTGGAGGACTCAGAAATAACCCCCAGCGTTTGTGTGGTAGGTTCCCTCTTTAGCTTGTTTAAACATGCTCCTCCGCCCGGCTCAGCTCAGCTCTTCCCAGGTGGTTAATTGCCCGAGGCCCAGAGAGGTGGTATATCTTGCCCTCAGTCAGGGTTAGAACCCAGAGTCTCTGGCCCCAGCACTCAGCCAGGCAACATTCCCCACCTTCCAGCCCTGGCCCGAAGCGAAGCGGGGCTTTAATGAGATAAACATTTTCCCATCGTGCCCTTTACCAGTTCAACCCTATTTTCAGGCCTGGAGAGTGTTTCCCTCAGGACTGCTCGGGGTGGCAATTCCCAGCGTATCCTCGCTACCTTTCAGCTCGGTTTTGGGGCTAAGCTCTCACCACCAGTCACACTGACTCCCAAGCGGAACGGGCTCCTAGCAGAAGGGGGCTGGACTAGGGAATGGAATGGAAAAGCCCTGTTGTCCGTGCTGGAACACTCTCCGTAAAGCCATTCCCTTACGTAGGAGCCTGGCTTTGAAGCGAAGCCCACAGACGTGGCTAACGGCTAACTGTGCCAGGATGGAGCAGACAGCCAATCTCACAGCACTACTTCAGACAGACATGCATGAAGTGTTGGGGTTCAGGCACAGTTCTGCTTCTCCCAGCTTTCACCCCTCAGGCCCTGGGCTCTCTCACTGGCCCCTCAGCAAGCACCTGCTTCCTTCTTTTCCCCTCCTGACAGCGCACCCCTTTCAGATGCTGTATTCACTGGACTGCAGAGCCCCCGTGATGTAGTGGGGGGATGTCTGCTCTGTGACCCTGGGTTCCCCTGCATTGTGATGTGTGATTCCCACTGACTCACCCACATGTGGATTGGCCCAGACACCTAGGCCCAGCATGAGCAGATAACACTGCTCTTCCCAGGGGTAGAGACAAAGGAAGGGAGGTGGAGACGAACACCAGGCTGGGAGCGAGGCAGTTTCTGGCTAGAAAACATGAAGGGAACAAACTAAGCTGGGTGCTGAGGGTTGAGGGGGCGATGGACCCCCTAACCCAAGAGGTCTGAGGCATCCTGGCCCTGACTCTTGTAACCACATCACGTCTACGCTGTGCTGTATCCTCGAGGAGCAATAAGCCCCCTCTATTCTACTGGCTGGCGGAGTCTGTTCTTGCTGCTACGGGGCAGCAGGATCCGGGGGAACCCCGACACACCGTCACACCCCCCGTGTCCAGGCTGAGGCCCAAACTCTGCCGTAAGCCTGTTTTCCGAGATTGGGCCAAGGACAGAGCGATGTGCCCAGGCGTCCTGCTGTCTCGTCTCTGAGACTGGAACGTTTGCCCTTTTTCCAATCCCTCCCTAATACCCCCGAAGCTAAAGCCAGGGGACTATTGCTCAGCGATATTACTCATCTGAGCTATTTGTAGCTCCCCTGAGGGCAGCCAGTCAGTCACCAAACAGTGAGCAGGAAAAGGAGGGGACCAGACCTGAGTCCTGGAGCTGGAAGCTCTAGAGCCTCCCATGGAAAGAGCGTGAGCGGCAGTCTGCTGCTTTTTCTCTCGCCTTCTAACTTGAACAAACTCCAGCCCTGGCAGCTCGGCGCTTAGGACAACACAAACGAGCAAGCAGACGTGTTCCTGCACAGGCTGGGTTACAGGCCATGCCTCAGGGCTCCTTCCCACATATCCTGCCACTCTCCCGGGCCATCTGCCTGGCAGCCACATGACATGGTGCAAGGCAGTGGCTGTGCTGTCAGGACAGGCAGGTCGCTCACCCTTGGTGTCTCTGGAGACCTGCCCAGCCAGAAAGCGAGGCTTTCAGAAGAAGTGGTGCCTTAGCCACAAGTGAGATGGCTGTAAGTGCTCATCTGACTAACTCAGCACACCTTGCCACTGTGCTCTGCCACCCAGGACGGTACATATTTGTGCAGGACACAATCTTGTCACACGGCCAAACACAAAGGAAAAGCGACTGGCTAAATCAAACCTAAGGCACGCAGCGGCATGGCTCCAACTTCACTTTGGAGTCACAGCTCCTCCTCCTACCCCAGGCTCCAACTTTCCCTTACTCTTTGGGGGCACTACGTGTGGAGGATGCTGCACAGAAATCCACTGCATGGAGTTCAAATGGGAACCCAGAAGTGTTAAGGGAGAGGGGAAAGGATCTTGGAGGCAGGTCTACTGGGTTCTTTCCCTACCTCTGCCATTCATTGCCTGTGGGCCATGAGGAAACCGAAGCTGAGCTGGGTGAAAGGATTTGCCTGGTCTATGTAACAGGATTGCTTGGCTCCCAGGGACTGGGAAGCACAGCGCATTATTAATGCTTGAGATGCCCTCTGGGAATTATTAGAGTACCTTTGCTGTTCTGGTCAAGGCCTTTGGGAGTGGCAAACTCCTGGCAACAGCAGGTAGCATGCTGCATGTTACAAAGGTGCCACTGCTGGAGCTCAGTGAAGATTATGTGCTCATGTTGCGTCCCGCCTCCATCTTCCCTTGGTTCCCAAATAAGAAACCATGCTGAGGCCAGCTCTACACTACAGAGCTCTGTCGGTCTAAGTACGTTGCTGAGGGGTGTAAAAAATCAGTTCTATCGACAGAACTCCCTACGTGGACAGCGCAAGCTTGTCAGAAAAGCTTCTCCCATTGACACAGCTACACTCTTGGAAGGGTGGATTAACTGCACCGGCAAGAGCTGCTCTCCTGGAGGGGTAGCACCATCTTCACTAAAGCGCTGCACCAGGGCAGCTGCGTCGCTGCAGCTCTGCACAGGAAGACAAGCCCTGATTTTATACTGTTCACTGACAAGCCAATTCCTGATGTCATCGATGTGTGAATTCAGTGACAACCAAATGAAAAAAGAGGGGCTCTCAGCAGCATGGAGCCATCTCAAGGCACTTACTACAACCCCGATGTTCTCTGCTGCCTCACTGCTGGGAGGGAACTTAGGAGTAGGTCTATCGGGGGAAAGCTTCAAGAGCCTCTGGTCCAGGGTTTGAAAGCTAAGTGCAGCAATGCCTACAGAGGGTTGACTCCTACGCTTCTCAATCCCTTTTGAGAATCAGATTTAGATTCCTACCGGAGGTGTGCAGTGCTGAGCACAGCAAGTGATTTAGGTACTTAAATCCCATTTTCAAAAGCACTTGCTCCCAAGTCACTTTTGAAAATAGGCTTAGACTTTTGAAAACTGTACCCTTTGCCACTAACTCAACACACGACTTCAAAGCGCCACTTCACTTTCATTTTCTGAACCCTGGTGCTGGTCCACAAGAGCCTCATCTCTCCTTCACCAGCATCACAGCGCCTCGCCATGCCAAGCCAAGCGGTGGGAGAATCTAGTCATGTGGGCAGCTCACCTGTCTGAGGTTTGAGGGGAGAAGCACCAAAATGTTCTATGCTCTGGCCAGCTTCTTATTTCTATGGTGCTTGGCCCTGCACAAGACACACACGCAGGATGAACCCGAAGGAGCTCACGAAATAATGGATGGCTGCGAGTCTCGAGTGCTAGGTGGTGAAGCACAACATACAGATCACGGAATGCCAGACTGAAAGAAAGGGGTCGGAGTCAGAGGAAAAGAGACGAGCTCGTCCATCCTTTGGCATGGCTTCCTAACAAAGTCCACAAAGAACACCGAGATTCTGGGGCGGATGGACAGACCTTATCAGGAGTCAGAGAAGGAGGCTGCAGTCACAAACAATCTGTTTTCTACCAGGAGATTGGCAAGCACTTGTCACTGAGGTCACAGATGAGCCAGCTGGCCACAAGAGACACAAGAATCCAGTAAAGAAACTAGCCTTGAAAGGGCTTGTCTACCTTGGAATGCTAGCGGCACACATGGCTGCAGCTCTGCTGTTGCGCTTCATTGTAGACCGGGGTGGGCAAAAAGCTGGATGTGGTTCGCCAGGGTCAGCCCCTGGTGGGCCGCTGGTGCTTTATTTACCTGCACCTCCACGGGTACAGGCGCTTGACGCTCCCGCTGGCCGCAAATCACTGTTCCTAGCCAATGAGAGCTGTGGGAAGTGGTGTCCAGGTCTGCACCACTTCCCACAGCTCCCATTGGCCGGAAACAGCGATCTGCCGCCAACAGGAGCTTCAAGCGCCTGTACCTGTGGAGGTGCAGGAAAATAAAGCACCAGCGGCCCACCAGGAGCTGACCCTGGTGAGCCACATCCAGCCCTCAAGCCAGTTATTCCCCACCACTTGTGTACACAATGCCTATGGGATTCTCCCATCAGCAGAGAGAGCCCACCTCCCTGAGGCGGCTACATCGCTGGAGCAACTCTTCCACTGACCTAGCGCTGTCGACAAAGGGACTCAGCGCGTAGATTTTCACAAGTACTCCGCACCAGCAACACTGCCGGTCCAATCTAGTTTTCTGGGATAGACCAGCCCTAACGCCGGAAAGGCTACTGCCAAGCGCACGTGTGCTCTACAGACCGCATGTCAGCGTTTCACTCCACTCACCATTCTGGCATCTCGCTGGGGCTCTTCTGGGGTTTAGCTCACCGCTGGTTTGACATCCTCAGCGCTCTGCAGCCTCCCTAAGCCCCAGGAGCTGCAGTGCTTCCTCTCTGTGGCAAGGCCCTCTGGCCAGCTCATGCCAGTTTCCCCCCATTTGGAGTATCAAAGTCTCTCTAACCAAACCACATGAAGCTGTCTACAAGCCCACGGCCCCGTCTGGGCCTCTCTCCCAGTGGTCGATAGGAGCCTGGCTTGCACTCTACTGAGGGACCCCACAATCAGCAGCTAGCATCCATGTCATCTCACTCTTGTGGCTCCTTTACTAGGCTTCATCCTCCTCCTTTCTCTCAAGACTAGTGACTCCTCGCTCTTTCCCTGCAGCCCCTTTCTGCTCTCCTTTCCCTGGCTTCTACAAACCCCTCTTCTTCCTGCCCAGCTGGGCATCAGATGCTATTCCAGTCTGAAGGTACAGCAGGAGGGTTCCCAGCCTCAACCAGCCCCTGCTGAGCCATTTTAACCCTGCTGGCTGAACACCCCCATCACACCAAACGTGAAAGGGATGGATGTGCACTGACAAAGGAACGCAAGGGATCCAGTCAGGAACCAGGGTAGGGCTACCCCCTTGGATGTGCCTGCCTCTGGCAGCCATCTGAAAAGTCCGACTCTTTACACTTCATTAGCGATGCTGCTGTAAGTTGTCACCCTAAAGTCGCACCGAATTGAAGAAAGCAAGTAGAACAAACATCCTGAGACAAAAACACACTTATTTGTGCTTCTGTGAACTATCCTGAACCCACTACATCAGGGGTTCCCAAACTTTTTGACATGGGGACCAGTAAATCCATTCACAAGCTTTTGGAGGACCAGTAACACTCATTTGCATATTTATTAAGCAAATGATGAATATTCAAATAAGTTGTTTCTGGTCCTCCCAAAGCCCCCAGTGCCAGCGTTAGCACAGCTTTTGACACAGTCACCCACAATATTCTTGCCAGCAAGTTAAGGGAATATGGATTGGATACATGGACTGTAAGATGGATAGAAAGCTGGCTAGACCAGGGGTTCCCAGGGTATGGGGGGGGGGGTGGAAAAATGGAATCCCCAGGCAGACTCACTCGTCTGCCAGGGTCTGTATGTGCTCAGGTCAGTCCCGCTCTCCTCCCCCTCTCCTCCCGATCTCCCAGTCTGGCCCTGCTGTCCCCGTCCAGCCCTGCTTCGGGTGGCCAGTTCCCCCCACCTCCCACCAATCTCCCTCGGTCAGCCCTGCTCCCCCAACGATCCCCCCCAACCAGCCCAGCTGCCCCCGTCCAGCCCTGCTTCCCACAGCTGGTTCTCCCGTCCTCTTTCGCCTGTTCTCCCCTGGCCAGACACCCCCCCCCCGTCCAGCCCTGGTTCTGCCGCCTGCCCTCCCCGATTTCTGCTGGACAGCCCCACTGCCTCCAACCCTGTTTCCGCCACCAGCCCACCTGCCCCCCCCCAATCTCTGCGGGACAGCCCTGCTATTCTCAACCTTGCTTTCACCGCCCACTTGCCTCCCCCCCATCTCCACGGGAAGCCCCGTTGCTGCCAACTCCGCTTCTGCCGCCCATCGCCACCCACCTGGATCTCCAAGGGACAGCTGTGCTACCCCTAACCCTGCTTCCACCGGCCGCCCACCCACCTGCCCTGATCTTCGCAGGACAGCCCTGCTGCCCCCAACCCTTCTTCCCGGCAGCCGGTTCTCCCTTCCCCCCCCCCCCACCTCCTCCAAGCCCACCCCGCTCTGCTCCCCTACTGGCAGCCACGCTGAGGCCCGGTATTTTTTTCCCGTCCCGGGCTGCAGCCCATAGTTTGGGAAGCGCTGCACTACATGGAGTCCTAGCCAGCCTCCAGTTTTATCTCATCTATTATGCACCAGCAAAGCAGGAGGGTCTTGCTTTAGCTACTAACTGTGCCCCATTCCTTGGCCATCCCAAGGCAGCACACAGCAGGGTTAGGGTGTGATCCTAGGTGTCAGCCTGGTACAAACACAATAATGGACAGGAAGGACGAGCAAGATTATCCAGCCCCTGAAGACAGACAACATGGGAGGGGGAAGAATTCCTTGGGGCTGATGGATTTGTTGCACTTTTTGAATTCTGTAGTTAAGCACTTCTTGTAATCAACAGAATTTCAGAGAGGGCTTTTTACAAACAAACCGTTTCTATTGATGCTGCTGTACAGACGCATCCTTCATGCACGTGCCCCATCCCCCACCACTGCTCTTAAATTGCTTTGTTCAGGCGAATGCAATAGGGAAAAAATGACTCCTCTGCTCCCCAGAGATTTTACAAACCCGTCAACAGGAAACAACTGCCCGCCACGGCAGTGACACTGACACAGCCACACAAAGACCCAGGAATGAGCAGGTAGCAGTGACCAATGAAAAGAAAGGAAGGCATAGCCGTGACTTGCACTCCATAAATGCTCCACAGAGAGCTACGCAAAACGATCAGCACAGCCTCAGGGCCCTCTACACACATGGCAATGCAAATGCATTTACAGATTTTAAAATGTTATTAAAGCAAATGTCTGAAATAAAGATTGACACGGTACACAGGGTTAAGAAAAACGTCTCTGTCCATGTTGGTGGCATGCCTGGATTATCTAGAATTGAAAGTTTTGCTTCAGAAGTCACACAAGACAGACAGGACATAATCAGCACTGACCCAGACTTAGGTGTGCACATTTAGCAGTGCAGCTTAGGTATCGTGAACAAGTATTTGGGTAAATCACTCCTGGAAAGTTGTACAGACAGTTGTGGAAACAGCTATGTTAATGAGTGGAGATGGCCCCTCAGTCCGTCAGTATTTGGGGTGGGCAGTTTGTGGGAAAATCGTCCGCAAAGGAAGTATTTGGGCTACTTCCCTGACTGCATCCCTCGTTGGCAGCCCTGCCCATCACTCTCAATGTCTGGTGATGTGTTCTGTGAATACTAATTTTCAAATCCACTCGAACAGCCTCATGCTCAATCCTCCAGGTGCATAAACAAATAAAATAACCTCGTGACAAATATACCTGAGCCGCTCTACACCTGACATGGATTCAAATTCATTCCCGTGCTGCCTGGAGCTTAGAATGAGAGAGACACTAGTCACAAAGGGCCAGATTTTCAAACATATTTAAGTGCCTATAGAAGCACCTCGTGGGATCATCAAGAGCACCTGACTAGGTTCAGTGCCCAACTCCCATTGAAATCAAATCAATAACACCCACAAAATTCCTGGTCAATCACCCCGCTTAGGCAACGGAAATGAGACTCCTACCACTGAGTCCTTGGCTCCTCAGGCCCGCTGGCTGAGAGGATGGAGGAGCTACATCGGGGGGTTTCAAACTTTTTTCCTCATGACCCATTTGAAGAAAATCGTTGCTACTGCAACCCAACATAATTTGACTAGTGTGGGGGTTCTGGAGGCGGGGGCTGAGGGTGGGAGCTTTGGAAGGGGGCTCTGGTTTTGGAGGGGCTTACCTCAAGCGGCTCCTGGTCAGCGGTGCAGTGGCGTGGGCGGAAGGGGGGGCTAAGGCAGCTTCCTGCCTCTGCTGGCACCACAGACCATGCTGCACCCCAGAAGCAGCCAGCAGCAGGTTCCCAACCAATGGGAGTGTGGAGCTAGTGCTCAGGTCAGGGGCAGTGTGTGGAGCCCTGTGTGCTTTTTCCTCCCTGCCCCCAGCCCCTCCGTTGGAACCGGGCCTGCTGCCAGCCACTTCTGGGGTGCAGCGCAGCCTGGCCAGGCAAGGAGCTGCCTTAGCGCCCCCACTGGTCACCCGATCCCCATCAGCAAGGAGACCAAGAGCCTGACACTCTACCGCCCAGTTCTGGGTCGCGACCCCCTTTGAAAACCACTGATCTCCATGGACTGGCAACGCCAGCATGCATGTGTGTCCGTGTTGTTGGAACGTCGCTGTAACTCGGGAATGGCTGGTGTTTTCTCTCCCCCCCAGTAGGACCCAGAGAAAGGAAGCCACCACCTGTCCACAGCACTTCATGCAGCAGTGTGCACAGCAAAGTTAGGCTTGGCCTGCGTCCTCTGAATGGGTGTATTTGCAGAAGATTAGTCATGCAGCCAACACCCTCACAGACCAGCTAATCCTTTTGGGAGAGATCACTGGGATTCCAGCCAGGTAAGAGAAGGAACCAGGTAGACGGTCCTGTCATGACAGAATTACTCTATCCAATCTAACAGTGAGTGCACAGAGCAGGGCCGGTTCCTCAAATGCATCTGAGCCAGACCGAGAGTAGCGCTCCATTAGAAATGCAAGGACCCTCCCCACAACAGTTCCTCCTATTCATTAACAATCTTTAAGGGCTTCAAAAAAAAAAAAAAAAACCACAATAGACACAGCGCACAGGCCCTCCGCATGGCTGTGAACTTCACTCTAAGAGATTGATTCCCACTTCTCTAGAAAAGTCAAGTGAAGCGTAAAAGTACTAATGTTTATTTTCACCTTTCATCTGGGGCCAGGTCTGAACTGCAGCTCATTACTGGTAGAACTCTGTCGCTCAGGGGTGTGGCTTGAATGACAGTTACACTGCAGTAAAACCCACGCCCAGCGTAGACACGAAGGCCAGATCTACGCTAAAGGGGAAGATCAAACCAAGATACACAATTGCAGCTCTATGAGTTATGTAGCAGGCGTTGACGTACCTTGATTTGAGTTTCCCTGCTGTCCCCACAGTTAGGGTTGCCAGGTGCCCAGTATTTTACCGGACAGTCTGGAATCTGCGTTCTGTCCGGTTAAAAAAAAAAAAAATCAGACAATACCGGACATGTGCAATGTCTGATATTGTCTGATTTTTCCAACTGCGCACCGGACAGAAGCCTGGCATGGTCGGGGGCACCGGCTGGGAGTCCCAGCTGGGAGGCGGGGCCACGATTGCCGCTGGGAGCCCTCAGTTGGTTGAGTGTGAGGAGGAGGGGAAGCCGCCTCCTCGCTTGTGTGTCGCCGGGAGCCTGTGCGGGTCAGGCAGCGCCCTGGGATCTGCAAGTGCCCGGGTCAGTCCTGCTCCCCGCCGGCCAATGTGCTCACCCCCCGCCCTTCCCGGCCGGCCGGTTCTCCCCCAATTCCCCTCCTGATCTTCCCCGGCCAGTCCCCCTGCACCATCCCCCAGCTCTGCTTCCTGCCAGCCCATTTCTCTTTCTGATCTCCCTTGGCCAGCACCGCTGCATTCTCCTCACCCCGTCGCCAGCTCTGCTTCCCGCCCCCCCTTCCTCCTGGCCAGCCTCGCAGCCCCCGACCCCCCGCGGCGCTGCTTCCCGCTGGCCCGTTCTTCTTTCTGATCTCCCCTGGTCAGCGCCGCTGTATTCTCACCACCCCGCCGCCAGCTCTGCTTCCTGCCCCCCCTTCCTCCCAGCCAGCCTCGTGGCCCCCAACCCCCCCAGCTCCGCTTCCCGCCCCCCTTCCTCCCGGCCAGCCCCACCCTCCTCCCAGCCGGTCCCTCCCTCGCCCGCTCACGATCAAGTGTGTCCGTTTTTTTTTGGGGGGGGGGGGGGGGGTCTACCTGGTAACCCTACCCACAGTGGGAGGCTGATGGGACTAACTGCTCCCATTTACTTCCATTACTCCTCGCAGGAGCAGGAGCACCAGCCACCAGCAGGGCACCCTCTGAGTTAATTCACGGCACCGTCAATCATCCCTAGAGCGAACACATGGCCTAGACAGTGCTAAGGGGTCGAGAGAGCTTCTCCCATCAACATAGCTGCTGCCTCTCTGGGAGGGGGCTTAACTACTATGCTGACAGCTCTGCTGTGGGCATAGACGCGTCTCTACTGAAACGCTGCGTCGATGCAACATTTTAAGTGCAGACATTCCCTAAATAACAATATCCTCAGAGCACCTTAAAGACAAACAAAACATGTAGATGGTATCATGAGCTTTCATGGGCACAACCCACTAAGTCTTAGCGGCCTGTGCCCATGAAAGCTCATGATACCATCTACATGTTTTATTTGTCTTTGAGGTGCTGCAGGACTATATGTTGTTTTTTAAGTTTTTCCAGTCACAGACTAACTCGGCTGCCCCTCTGAAGCGTAATATCCTCACTGTGGCACAGCACCGATGGAGCAGGATTCAGCAGCTGTTTAACCACACACATACTTCAGACTAGGAAGTGAGGGAGATTGTTAAGGACCATTCTGTGCCTCTCAGAGGGTCTAAGACCTCCTGAACTGGACCATGTCATTTCCCCCAGCATCCAAAACCAAACAGAAAACAGCAGGTCAGCCAGCAACCCGAAAACCCTTTTCACATCAGGATGGAGATTTAGAATTACTTGTGGCTCTTGGTTTGCAGAGTGGCTGCTCCTACACCTCCTTATTTGGAATTTTGAGCTTTCTGGGATGGATCCGGGAGAAAATAAATAATTTTGGCACGTATTAGTCTTTGAGGAATTCCAGCTATCTGTCTGATTATCTGGCTTGTGTTCCCCAGGACACAGGTAAAACAGGCTGCAGCAGTGATACTGGTTCTGAATTCAGATGATGGCTGAGTATAGCAGTATGAAAATACCTCAACTGCAAGCACTTTGGAATAGAATGAGACAGCAGGATAGAAGTTAGAAATCAGAGTGCAAGAAGGAAATGGTATTATCAGACAAGAAAGTCCTAGACCTCGGATAACAACAGAAGCACCAGAAAACTGGAGAGGAAAGCAGCAGTTGCCTTGATTTGATCCTGTCATGATTCAGAAGCACTGAGACTCCTGGACTCCAAAAAGCAGATATTTTCCAGTTCTTAGTCATTTGAACAAACAGGGTCCCTGATGAGATTTCCAGGACTTCTTGGGGTGGCAGGGTGAGGGAATAGCTGGTGCCTAGGGCAATTCAAAGGCTAAGACATTGAAAGATGTCTCTTACCAATTCATGTCTGCAGAAGTTTGATTAGATGGGACATTCTTTCAAATGGTGGCCAGCAGGAAGAAACCTTCCCCTGGAAGGAATGCTGCCCTGCAAGGAGTTGTGATCTCATGGCTGAGGTATCTTCAGCTCGTGCAAATGCAAGGGTGTCAAGGAAGCCAACACAGGAAGCACTGGACAGTGAATTCTTCTAAGGAAGTAGGCATTCCTCTGTAGTGTAATGGCATTGCTTAAAGACTAGAGAAGACTTACAATCCTGTTGCGTCCATCAAAGTAACAATGGTTATTTTTGTTTCTGCCGCTCCCTCTACCAATATGGGAATCTCACAAACTTTTCCAAGTCAGGACACAGTGAGGCTATGTCTACACAAGCACTTTTCTTGGTATAATTGAGGTCACTTGGGATTTGAACCAACCCTCCCAACCCCCAAGCATCGTAAGTTACACCAACGCACTGTGTCAGAAGCAGATGCTCTCCTGTTGACATAGCTACTGCTGCTTAGTGGGGTAGTTTAACTAGGTGTTCGGAAGAGCTCTCCCATTGGCAAAGAATGGCTACACAGCAGATTTTACAGCAGCACAGCTGCATCAGTATAGCCGTGCCTCTGTAAAGTCTTTATTCAGACATGGCCTGAGGAAACCCAAGAAAGTGAAGGAGGACTGTCCTCATCTAGCACCAAATGATTCCATCAATGAAATCTGTAACCTTCTCAAATTATAAAAGCCCAAGTATACACTGCTACTCTTTCAGTGCCACTCTAATAAAGGTGGGGTCTCATTCACATGGACTCTAGGATAATAGAGGGCCTGATACAAAAGTGCAGTGACCTCTGTGTAGAGTCACTTGCAGTGAACTCTATTGCCAGAGCCCATTTTGCCAGCTTCATGTCTGGAGCAATTCCTGTCAGGGTAACGAATTATTTCTGAAAGCCTTATAAGGTCTGAACCTCTCTTTTGTACCTGTGGCATTCACAGACAAAAATGATAGGCATTTCTCAGAGCTGGGCCACTCACGGGTTGTATTTGTTTGTTCCAGGACATTTCCTGCCTACGCGCCTGTCAAAATGAGATACAGAAAGTCCTGTCAACGGGCCAGATCTCTCTCTCACTGCTTTCTGCAGACTCAGCATCTGGTCTGTAGAGCCAGCTGCAGAGTCACTACCGATTCTCATTACCCTCAGCAACCGGGGAAAAGAGGAGGTGATGGAGAGAATGGAGAGAACCAAAACCCAAGATCCAAAATTCTCTCTCTCTCTCAGACAGGGAAGGAAGTTGAAATTTGATTCTGAATGTAAGCACTCTCAAAGGCTGGCTATTGGATTGCTGTTCTGTCTTGGATCTTCACAGAGATGGATTTGAGCTGCAAATTCTGATCTGAACTAACTTCAGGGTTGTTTTAGGCTCACCCTAAGAATCAAACAAAAATTTTGCTTAAGTCAAACAATTATTTTATAGCAAAATGCATTTTGAACCAATCCTTTTTCTCGGTTCTTTTATAGAACCATTTGAAAGAGACAAAGGAAAGACAGAACCACAAGACAAGACAGGAAGAAAGATTAGGGTGGCCTGTTAGAAAGCTGCATTAGTAACATCCAGGGAAGCTGTATGAATGATTTAGTTGCTGCTGCTGCAGCCAGGGTGGTCACTGGCCTTCTAAAATGCAATTAAGAGTCTTTGGGATGAGAGTTCAGAGGGCTCAGTGGAACAGTTAAAGGTCAATATGACCATATATTTCAGTAGTAGGTCTGGAAGAATGCAACTGGGAGAGATTTGTAATGGAAGAAATGTATTTAAAGAACTTTTATTGGAGGTGTTAAGCCCCCAGAGGAAAAATAAACAAGGCACACAGTTGTGAATACAATCTCTGCAATCAGATTACCAAATGACTGATGTTGAGGTCACCCACCTCAACAATATACGGTGGTCAAGAGAAGCCAAAATACTGAAGTTCTCAGTGCATCAAAAGACATTTTTCTGCTGGGTGTTTTCTCATAGAAAATGCTTGTGCTACTGGTCCTGAGCCTCCTACCTTTCAGAGAAAGGCTCATCTCAGCTTTGGGGAGCCAACTATGGGATTCCTTTTAAAGATGTCCCCCACAGAGGGTGCTCGAAGAAGTCATCTGATTTTAAGTGACTGCTGTTCCTACTTAGTTTCTCAGCTGGTAGGACTGACTAGGACTCGTCCTAAAACAGGCTGTTAGATTGTACTTAGCCCAGTAGATGATTGTCCCTGTTGAAAACACAACCTAGCCATTTGATCCCTCATTAATGCAGGGCAGGTGGTTGGTTATGGGGATTTTAAATTACCGTTTAGGATTCATGCTATGGAAGTAAAACAGAGACCTGTATAACAAAAGTTCTACTGGTTTGAAACTTTCACACTGTTTGTGTCACCAATTCCAAGAGTAGAAGCCCCAGAGCACAGTAACACACAGCTTCAGAATTTGTAGACAGAACCCTGTCACAGAGCTTGCAAATAGAGTCTTCGTTCTACAAAACATTTAGCATCACACCTACTGCTTGCTGCTTCAGAGTATGTCCATTGACTGATAAAAGCCAGAACTATATCAGATAGCAAAGATCTTGCCTTAAAACCAATAAACCAGATCCAAGGTAAAATTCTTCCAGTTTTAACAATTTACAATCTATTAATTAGTAACATAGGATTTTAAAAAAACCCATTCAGATCAGAATTTTCAGATATCTATAGCACTCCAAAGGAATTGTTAAAAGACTCCTTTTTTTTCTTACCTTAAGCCATTAACACCTATGTAAACTTTGTTTGAAATGCAAGTGTCATGAGTTAGGCCTATTTACATGATAAGGATTCGCTAAAGCCTGAATCCTTATCTACAAAACAGCCTAAACGCTTTACAATAGAAAAACATCAATACGGGTGAAGTGAGAGAATCTCTCAGCCCTCTTTACTTGTCTACTTTGGTTCGGTCTCCCTCCAAACAAACTACATTTAGCCCAGGCTTTCTAACACCTCTGGGCAGATGGCCACCTGTTCAACGCAACATGACCAAAAGCAATCTCTTTATCTTGTTCTGCTGATACTAGGTGAAAAATATTTTGGTCTTTCACCAGAATATGGACAGAAGTAGCACACACTTCATCCATACAACCTCTCCAATATAGGCTCAAGGGGGCATCCATCTATAGAAATGGAAAGGGGACTTGAGACTATGTCCATCCATACCTTTACCTCTCTCTTAAAGATGCCAACAAGGGAACCAATAAGTGCCCATTGCGAAGGTGGATTTTGTGGCTTTCACATCAGTTCTCTGGGAACTGAATTGAGACCACACAAATACACAGATGTTCAACCCTCACATGGGTGAGGCACACTTCTGTCCAGGTGGGGATTTAGCACGGAAGAGGGCAGAAGGAAAATAGAACAGTACAAAATGTTGCCTATAAGAGGCTGCCCACTTCAGAGGAGGAACTGCTTGGTTTAAAAAAAAAAAAAAAAAAAAAGAGAGATAATTAAAAGATCAAAGAATTTCCCTAGCCAAAGAGCCTCATGGAAGCTCTGTGTACAGGAGGTGAGGGCTGCAGAGGGTGAGGGGATATCTGCTTCTATCATGCCTGGTCTCATTCTCAACTTCAAAGATGTGGTATAAAAGCAACAACACTTCTCAGCCTCTAGATAAACTCACTGGGTCTCAAACACAGTATTTCCCTTCTCAGCTGATGCCTTACAGTTGTCACTTTGCACCAGGAGACACCCACGGGCTGGACATACATTGGCAGAGCTGTGCCCCTCACCCAGGAGAGGGAGAGTCAGTCAGCAGTGAGGTGCGGGGTTTCAGCTGGGTGTGGGAAGCCAACATGCAAAGCAGGAGGTACTTCTGGTCTGATGTTGCTGCCTGGGTGGGCTTGTGAATGGGTTCTGTATGCAGAGCTCGACCCATGCTTGCAGCATTTATTCCACTTGAGACAAGGGGAAAGGAGGAGAGGGCAGTGTGTGGGAACTGTTCAGAGTGATCCCCTAACAGCACTCTCATTAGCAGCAAGTGATCCCCGGACTAAGTTTTAGAGCAGGATTCTGCGTGACGGAGCAGCTTTGAAAGCCTCTAAGTCCCAAATCAGGAGGGGGGGGGGGGGAAGTGTGGCTGGTTTATTGTGGCTGTGGACAGACGAGGTTAGAAGCATAATTCTCCCTGCCAAGTGGCGCTGCTGAGCTGACTCCCCCAACCCAGTTGCCCAAGGT
This sequence comes from Pelodiscus sinensis, assembly GCF_049634645.1. NCBI lineage: Eukaryota > Metazoa > Chordata > Testudines > Trionychidae > Pelodiscus > Pelodiscus sinensis. The sequence goes on along the minus strand of NC_134731.1, from coordinate 3,098,448 downwards.
GAAGCCCATTCACCCCAGGAACTGGTTGTGCACACATCTTCCCACTCCCATCCCATCTGCAGGCTGGTCTGTGCCTCAGGGAATGTGGATTAGTAAAGCGTCCCACTGACATGGTGCTGCCCCTTGTGAGCGCTGGGCCCAGGCACCCACTTTTGAGCAGGAGACAGCTGCATTCTTGTCTGTGGAAACAATTCCTGGGACTTTCCTTGAAAAGGTCCTTCCCTTCTTTGTCCTGTGAAGAGCCAGCCCTTTGCCAACAGATCATTAGCCACACCCCTGGAGGAGCAAGCTCCTAAAGAAGTGATTACATCGGGCTTAATAACACACCGTTCCAGAGAATTACTACACCTTCAGTGTAAACACTGCACCGCCAGGGCACTCAGCCCCTTTGCGCTGGGCTGGAAATCCAACATGGGATCCTCCCAACAAGCTTCTTTGCTCAGCTATGATTAAGGCCGCTTGCTGGCCCAGCCCAGGGGAAGTGTTCTGTATTGCCGTGCAGGGGAGCAGTCTCACTCACCTGGGTTGGGAGCCATTGCATTCAAACACCGAGGGGCTGGAGGATGGAGGAAATGCCTTGTTATTTACCAGGGCAACCAGGACTGGTCTCTGTCTAGTCCCCCTTGTGAAATGCACTCCGACTGGTGCTGAGTATCAGGATGCTTCTGGCAAGCAGGGCCTGTGGGTCCACAGAAATACCTCTTGGCAATGAACATTAAGGGATCACATAGCCCCACAGTCTCAGTTTATTCTGCTCAAGTTTAGAGACCTATAAGAAATCTGAGGCAGAAGCAGGAGGGTGACCCCTCCCCCTCAAAGAACTACATTACCATATACAGTAAACTTCCGATAATCCGGCACCTTTAGGACCCAGGGGGTGCCAGATTATCAAATATGCCAGACTATCAGAAGGGGGGGCTATGAGGGGTCTGTGGTGGGGTGGGGGGATGCTACCCCAGACCCTCTCATAGCCCTCCCTTCCGATAGTCTGGCTCTGCCCCAGGAGTCCCTGATTCAGCCGCTGCTGGTCAGTTTCAGCAGCGGCTGACTTGGGGAGCACCCCAGCTGTCCCGGATTCAGCCCCTGCTGAAACTGACCAGCGGCTGACTCCAGGAAGCCCGAGACAGAGCTGCTCTGCCCCAGCTTCCTGGAATCAGCCGCTGGACAGTTTCAGCAGCAGCTGACTTGGGGACACCTGGGGCAGAGCAGCTGGGGTGCTGCTGGGTTGGTCCAGTAGCGCTGCTCCTCGGACAAGACAAGAATGCTGCTGAAACTGACTGGGGCAGACTCCAGGAAGCCCGGGGCAGAGCAGCTCTGCCTCTGGCTTTCTGAAGTCAGCCGCTGATCAGTTTCTGCAGCGGCTGACTTGGGGACACCTGGGGCAGAGCAGCTGAGGTGCTGCCGGGTTGGTCCAGTAGCGCCGAGGAGCAGCTCTGCGGGACCATCCCATCAGCACCCCGGACCAACCCGGCAGCACTCCAGCTGTTCTGCCCCCTGCTTCCCGGATTCAGCGCTGGTCAGTTTTAGCAGCAGCTGAATCGGGGAAGCGGGTGGCAGAGCAGCTCCAATGGTCCAGCTGCCCAGAGCACTTACGGGTTCCTGATGGTGCCGGACCATCAGGAGTGCCGGACCATCAGATGCCAGACCATCAGAGTTTTACTGTAGTAAGTAACTCCAATTGATTTCAATGGGATTTCACCCATGATCTTTAACACTGAAGGCAGGTCTACACTGCAGGGGGAAGGTCGGCTTAAGGCACACAACTCCAGCTACATAAATACCGGAGCTGGAGTCGACATACCTTAACCCAAGCTTGGCACCATCTCCACAGCAGAAGGTTGATGGGAGAAACCCTCCTGTTGATTTCTCTTATTCCTTGCGACAGCAAGGAGTACCAGCGCTGACCTCTTAGTGTTCAATTTGGTGGGTCTTTACTACACTCACTGAATCAAACCCCAGAGCGTCGATCCACCAGTAGTGGAGACGTGACCTTAGATCCAATGCTTGAGAGGTGACGAAGATCAGAAAACAGGGAGATGTTTATTCAGCCTGTTTTCCACCATCTTTCCCTAGCATCTGGGTAAATGCAAATCAAAATGCAGAGCGCAAAGTCACTTAAGCATTCAGCTACTTTTAGAAGAGAACTGTATCTCCTTGTCACAGACAGCACTTAACTGAACAAGTCACACAGACCCTGCAAACCAACCTTAATCTCTGTTTTCTAGAGGACACATTTTCCCCAAGCATGAGAGCATGTCTGTCCAACACCTACTGCTTTTATTTCTTCATATTACCATTGGCTAAATCTGCTGATCAGCTCAGTGGAATGTAATTAATGCTGATTACAAAGACACAAAACTACAGTTCCCCTGAAACTTTGACCTGACCAGAATAGCCACGTGGATAGTCAGAGATCCTCCTACGTACAAGGAGCAAACACTCGGCCAAAGAAGCTATCTTGGTGAGTTCCACATCTATCCTTTGAAGGACATTCAGAGCATGGGGTCATAGAGGAACAATATACATCCTGTAACTCAACTGAAAATAGCTAGTATAGTGAACAGCTATTGAGGCAGATGCATGGAGTTCAGATTAAGGATGATAGGAAAGTTGGGATTAGTTTTGTAACCAACGATCATGTTATACCATCTTTTATCACCCTGGAGGCCTGAGTAAACCTGCTAGGAAAGGAAGTCAGAAGATCAAAAGACATGCTTACCTGCTGCTGCCAACTTGCGAATAATGTACAAAAGGCCATCTGATGCAAGTGCAGTATGAATTGACTCAGAAGTACTGTCTTACACTTGGCCTCAGTTTGCCCCAGGAACTCTGACAGCTGTACTTTAGAGGGAGCTCTTATAAAGGCTGATTGAATGTACAAGAGGAGGAATCAACTAATCTTAACCCAACAGATCAAGCTATATCCATTTTACTGCAACTAGTAAGCAACTCTATCAGTGAGACTTCCCCTAACAAAACTACAAGCTCACATGACGAGCTGCTGTTTGATGGAAGTCCCAGAGGAGGATCTTTCTGAGGGGATGGACCATGGGTAAGTCTACACTACTGTGCTGCAGCAGCGCCACTGGAGCATATCTGGCAAAGATGCTCTAGGCTGCATGGGAGAGCACTTTTCCATTGGCATAGTTACTAGGGATGGGAACGTGCAACTGTGCATACAGTATCCGACGAGCCTGGGCTCACCAGTTACCCTTCACAGTTACACGCGGGATACCAATATGTGCAGGGAGCCAGCTTAAAAGTCAGCTTCCAGTGCAGAGCAGCTCCTGGGCAGTCACCTATTTCCTCCCCCCCGTTCTGCTGTCTCTGTATCAGAGGCAGCAGCATGGGAGGAGGGCAGGTCAGAGCCAGCTTAGAAGCCAGCTCCCCACGTACATTGGCTCCTGGGGAACCGACTGCCACCCTCACATGTAACTGTGTAACCGATGAAAATGTCAGTGGTTACACACTGACAAACATATTTTAACATCCCTGATAATTACTCTACCTCTGCAACAGGCAAAACCTATGTTGGCAGGACATGGCATGGTGTGGACAGTAGTTTAAATTGATACAAGTTTTCACTCGGTATCATTTTCACACCCCTGCACAATGTAAGTTACATTACGGTTAAGCTGTAGCATTGACCAGCCCCAAGTGGAGTTCCTGGCCATGGTAATTTCCCCAAATAATTTCCTAATCTTAAGACACTGAGGTGCCAAACAGAACCTGACCAAAATGCAGTTAAGCCTTCTCTTCCTGTAAGACCAATGCATTCCCCCTCTCGCCCCACTGAGTCAGCAGCAATATTTACCATTGTGTCAGCACCAATGCAGAAAAAGCTCATCACTTCGCCATCCAGCACTGCTTCTACTGTCAGGACAGCTGCAGCCGTTTTCATTAATCTAGGCAACCCTTCGAGAGCAGACTGGCTTTTACACGTATTGCTACACTGGATCCTTCTATCGGTTCTTAACGGATGCTAACATAACACCAGCACTGGCAGACGGGATGGTGCAGACACACGATATGGAGCCAGTTAGCCACAGGGCGAGCTGATGAGCCATACCAAATAAAGCTCCCAAGAGTGCAAAATTTCAGTCCCTTTCTCCAGGGATGAGTTTATTTTTCAAAACCCAAACAGTTCAACACCAGTCAGAAAGCACTGCCTGCCCCTTCCTAACACCCCTTGCACGGGCTTCTGTCCCAGCCCACCAAGCCTGCTGGGGTAGACAATCCCCTATCCTTTCCCCGACCATGGGTCACTGCAGGTCTCCCCCCCAAGAGAGCTGCTCGCAGGCCTTTTATCAGAGGACCAGGGGCCCAGTTTTGAAAGGTATTTAATCATCTAACTCCCACGGATTTCCATGGGAGGCTGGCACCTCCATACATTTAAAAATCTGGTTCTTATCACCTGAACTCTGACCCCAAACAGCTCACCTGGGAGACAGCTAGTAACTGGTGTGGCTAAGTTCATCTCCCTTAAAGGGCCATGCCAACCTGGGACACAGACTCCTGGCATGGATACGGTCTAGAGCCGCCGTTCTCAAACTGTGGGTCGCCAGGGCTGGTGTTGGGCTCCAAGCCCCAGCAACACTAAGCCCCAGCTCAGCACCCAGGGTCAAAGCCCAACGGCATCAGCCATCAGGTTACAGGCCCCCCCATCTCAGGCTGAAGCCCTTGGGCGTGGTCTCTCTGCCTCCGCCCCCACCCCAGGACTGTGGGACTCAATGAGTGCCTGCTTTGGCTCCCCCTCCTGAGGTCATGTGGTCACTGGTACTGCCTGAAGGGGGCGTGGTGCAGTGCAGTCTGAGAACTCCTGGCCCAGAGAGGCTATCATCCGGCCTACAGGCCAAAAGCAACGTGACTATTCGAGTAACTAGTAGGGGAAGTAGATGTGGGCAGCAGTGATCATGAGATGGTCAATTTCAGGATCCTGACCAAAGGAAGAAAGGAGAGCAGCAAAATACAGACCCTGGACTTCAGAAAAGCAGCCTCTGACTCCCTCAGAGAACTGACGGGCAGGATCCCCTGGGATGCTAACATGAAGGGGAAAGGAGTCCAGGAGAGCTGGCACTATTTTAAAGAAGCCTTATTGAAGTCGCAGAAACAAACCATCCCGATGCTCAATTATAAAAGCAAATATGGTTGGTGACCAGATTCGCTTACCAGGGAACTCCCTGGTGAGCTTAAACACAAAACGAAAGCTTACAAAAAGTGGAAACTTGGACAGAAGACTAGGGAAGAGTATAAATATATTGCTTGAGAACGCAGGGGAGTAATCAGGAAGGCAAAAGCACAACTGGAGTTGCAGCTAGCAAAGGATGTGAAGGGTAACAAGAAAGGCTTCAACACACATACTAGCAATAAGAGGGGGATCAGAGAGGGTGTGGGTCCCTTACTGGATGAGGAAAGTAACCTAGTGACAGATGATGTGGGAAAAGCTGAAGTACTCAATGCTTTTTTTGCCTTGGTCTTCACAGACAAGGTCAGCTCCCAGACTTCTGCACTAGGCAACGCAGTATAGGAAAGGGGTCGGCAGCCCTTGGTGGAGAAATAACAGGTTAGGAACTATTTATAAAAGCTAGACATACACAGATCCATGAGTCTGGATTTAATGCATCCAAGGGTACTGAGGGAGTTGGCAAATATCATTGGAAAGCCTCTGACCATTGTCTTTGAAAACTCGTGGAGATCGGGAGAGATCCCAGATGACTGGAAAAAGTGCCCATCTTTAAAAAAGGGAAGAAGGACAATCCAGGAAGCTACAGACCTGTCAGCCTTACCTCAGTCCCTGGAAAATTCATGGAGGGGATCCTCAAGGAATCCATTTTGGAGCACTTGGAAGAGGGGAATGTAATCAGGAATAGTCAACATGGATTCACCAAGGGCAATTCATGCCTGACCAATCTGATTAGCTTCTACGATAACATAGGCTCTGTGGATATGGGGAAGTCAGTGGATGTGATATACCTTGACTTCAGCAAAGCTTTTGATACGGTCTCCCACAATATTCTTGCCAACAAGTTAAGGGAGTATGGATTGGATAAATGGACTGTAAGGGGGACAGAAAGCTGACTAGATTGTAGCGATTAATGGCTCAATGTCTGATTGGCGGTCGGTTCAAGTGAAGTGCCCCAAGGATGGATTCTAGGGCCAGTTTTATTCAACATCTTCATTAATGACCTGGATGAGGGGATGGATTGCATGTTTGCAGATGACACTAAGCTGGGGAAGAGGTAGATACATTAGAGGGAAGGAATAGGGTCCAGAGTGACCTAGACAGATTAGAGGATTGTGCCAAAAGAAATCTGATGAGGTTCAACAAGGACAAGTGCAGAGTCTGCACTTGGGATGGAAGAATCCCAGGCATTGTTACAGGCTGGGGACCGACTGGCTAGGTAGCAGTGCAGCAGAAAAGGACCTGGGGATTACAGTGGATGAGAAGCAGGAGAGGAGTCAACAGTGCGCCCTTGTAGCCAAGAAAGCTAATGGCATATTATGGTGCATTAGGAGGAGCATTGCCAGCAGATCCAGAGAAGTGATTATTCCCCTTTATTCGGCACCAGTGAGGCCACATCTGGAGTATTGCGTCCAATTCTGAGTCTCCTACTACAGAAAGGATATGGATACATTGGAGAGGGTCCAGCGGAGGGCAACCAGAATGATTAGGGGGCTGGAGCACTTGACCTATGAGGAGAGGCTGAGGGATTTGGGCTTATTTAGTCTGCAGAAGAGAAGAGTGAGGGGGGTTTGATAGCAGCCTTCAACCTCCTGAAGGGAGGTCCCAAACAGCATGGAGAGAGGCTGTTCTCAGTAGTGACGGATGGCAGAACAAGGAGTGATGGTCTCAAGTTGCAGTGGGGGACGTCTGGGTTGGATATCAGGAAAAACTATTTCATTAAGAGGGTGGGGAAGCCCTGGGATGGGTTCCCTAGGGAGGGGGTGGAATCTCCATCCCTAGAGGTTTTTAAGTCTCGACTTGACAAAGCCCTGGCTGGGATGATTGAGTTGGGGTTGGTCCTGTTTTGGGTAGAAGGCTGGACTTAATGACCCCCTGAGGTGTCTTCCCACCCTGGGATTTGATGATTCTACTATATGTGTCAGCCTTTGTAGAATAATTTATTGAGGAGACCAGGTCTGGTGCAACTTTGGTCACATCTCAAACATGTACCACGGGGTTGGCCCCAACTGACCTCAAAAGAGGCCAAATTAAAAACAGAAATACAGATTACTCTCCTGAGAAAAGGCTGGGTAAGGCTGATGTAACAAGCTGCTGATTAATACTCCGCAGATTGTAAATGGGTAAAAGCAACTCATGTGAGGTAGGGAGGTAAAATCCCATGTAGTTAGTTAGCCAGCTAAACTTAACGTTTAACCGGTTAACTGGTTAACAGGGGGAGGCCGGGGAGGCCGTTCCAGCCCGCTGAGCTGGAGTGGCTCTCCCGCCCACCACGGCCGGGCTGGAGCCGCCCCCATGTTTCCAATCCCGTGCTGGGCTACTGCCCCTTCTCCCACCCCCGGCTGCCTCTTCTGGCCCCTGCCCCGTGTGAGGCTGCAGACACCCAGCCCTCGCAGGCTGAGAGCCAGCAGCCTGGGCCATGGGTCGGGGGCTGCTCCTAAGTAACCGGTTACCCATTCACTGTGAGAAAGGGGTGACTACAGAATAAACGTGTCCACCAACGGATGTGGTTTGCTGGTTCCACTGGGAATCAGCAGACATTGCCTAAAGCTCACCATTTGAGCCCGACTCTCGGATGCAGCTTGCTGTTGCTATTTGCACTCAAACTACTAGTGTGAGTCATTAATTTGGTTGCTCCCCTATCCCCTTTCAAATTCATCTGTTCTCTTGGGCTCTTATTTGGCAGAGGCGATATGCTGACACATCACAGAGCTCAAATGAAAAGCTTCCCAAGTTAACAAGGGGAATGTGGGAGAAACAAAGGAAACAGGGCCTTGGAGGAGGATTCTGAAGAAGATAGAAAGCAAGAAATGCATTAACAAAGGAAATTAATCGCCATAAATATGTCTATAGTGTCTTTTATCTTGAAAGATCCCAAATGCTTCATGAGCTAAACACAACACATACACAGAGGAATCCCTTCCTCCATCATGAAGGGTAGCCAGCTGTGGGGTGGGACGGAGCGGATGTTTAAAAGGGCACCACAATGCTACCCAAGAGTATCCTCTTACATTTGGTATTCTTATCCAAGCCAATTAAACAATGAGCAAGATCCCAACAAAGAAAACCCGTAACCTTTGGATAACCTCATGGGTCACCTCTTTCCAAACAGATATTAACATTTCTGTTGAAGTCTGCCGTTTTCGAGCCATTTTTCCACCTACTCCCAATGATCTTAATCCTGAAATTGTTTGCACATTTGAAGAGGATAAATAGAAAACACAATCTCACACAGCGGTGACAGATCTCTTCAAAGAACTACAGAACGCCTGCTTAGAACCCCAGGCTGCCTAACCAGCTAGAGATAAACAAGGAGTGAGGTAGTATCTTTTATTGGACCAACCTCTGCTGGTGACAAGCACAGATTGGAAGAAGAGTTATATGTTGATCCAAAGCTTGTCTCTCTCACCAACAGAAGTTGGCCCAATAAAGATATTATTACTCTGTGTCTCTCATACCTTGGGACCAGTACAGCTACAAAACTGTATATAACTAGCTATTGGTAATCCCCAAGGGGTATTTGAGGGCTCCCCTTGCTACGTACGATAAGATGGCATGACATTGCACTCCTTCGCACAATTCTCATGAAGATCTCCAACTATTTCCTATGTGATGTGGCCTCATTGTACACGTCACCACCACATTGAATGCTGCCCTGGCCCTTGGGGACGCAATCCTGCTGAACAGCAATGACACCTTTGAATTCTATCGAGCTCTTCATTCTAGGAACTCCACGGCTACGTCTACACTGGCATGATCTTGTGCAAAAACTCTTTAGTGCAAGAGTTCTTGCATTGAAGTAGTTGCGCAAGAGACCGTCTACTCTGGCATGTGCTTTTGCGCAAGAGCATCCTTGCCAGTGTAGATGCTCTCGTGCGCAAAAAAAGCCATTTTAACCATAGGGAGACAGCCAGAGTCACTCAGATGGTCCCCACCAGGCCTGCACATGGTGCAGTGCTTGGCACTGCTTTTTAGTCTCACCTCTGAGGCTAGGTACAGCCTCCCTGACATGCTGGAGCAGTGCTAGACAGAGGCTCCACATCCCTGTCTCACAGCATCTCACTCCCACTTGGACACAGCAGGAGGCGTATTCTAGAGTTTGGCATTTAAGGTTTGGTGGTGTACCTGGACGTCCCTTCTCCCTTGGGCTCTGCGTACATTACAGCCCAAACTGGATTAGCAGCAACCATATTTAAACCATATTTAAACATAATACAGGACTATGTAGCACTTTAAAGACTAACAAGGTGGTTTATTAGGTGATGAGCTTTCGTAGGCCAGACCCACTTCCTCAGATCAAATAGTGGAAGAAAATAGTCACAACCTAATAGCCTTTTATGGTTGGGGTTATTTTTCCTGATGTGCATTACTTTACACTTATCCACATTAAATTTCATTTGCCATTTTGTTGCCCAATCACTCAGTTTGGTGAGATCTTCTTAGAGTCCCTCACAGTCTGCTTCTGTCTTGACGATCCTAAACAGTTTGGTATCATCTGCAAACTTTACCACCTCACTGCTTACCCCTTTCTCCAGATCATTTATGAATAAATTGAAAAGGATTGGTCCCAGGACTGACCCTTGGGGGACCAGGACTGACCCTTGGGGGACCAGGACTGACCCTTGGGGGACACCACTAGTTACCCCTCTCCATTCTGAAAATTTACCATTTATTCCTACCCTTTGTTTCTTGTCTTTTAACCAGTTCTCAATACATGAAAGGACCTTCCCTCTTATGCCATCTACCACTCTTGCTTGAAATATATATTCTTATGCAGTCATGCTATTGCCCTGCAAATGTCCATGGCTGAAGCAGAATTGAAGCAGAGGGTTAAAATACGGTACACTCCAATTTACACCATACGAACGGATTTTAATCTTGTTGAAGAATGGGGTTGTAACATAAAACACCTACAGCATGGCTTGAAACTAAAGTTTCTAAGCCATGGAGGGGCCTTAGATGCTCATTTCTGATTTGTTTTAATGTCAGCTGGCTATCCAAATCCCTTGAGTGTCTGAACATTTCAGTCAGTTTCCTGGAGCCCTTCTCTCCCACCCACCCCTTTGACTTTCAGCACTCCTCCTCTCCCAGTTGCAGTGAGTAACACATGCTTCACTTCAGTGGGACTTGTAAATCTTGTAATAGGGCATTTCAGGGGCAGGGCCTGGGTGTAGGCAGCCATAAAGCTTTCCATTTCCCTGGGGCATCATTTCTTCTGGTGACTGACTATTGGCAGATCATCTCTTCATTAGACTGGTTATTAACACACTGCTAGCAAGTTCTACCCAAACGCAGCGCTAGTGTCCAATGACAGGTCTAGCCTGCAAGATTTTAGGTTCCAACAGGTGACACCAGGAAGTGTTGATTCCACACCCCACTCCAGATCACCTACATGATGTTTACAGTCCAAATGGCAAGCTCCCATGTCTACTTTGCAGCTCTCCCACGGTCTCTGAAGGGTCTCAATAGAATGATGGGAATAAACGCCCGGTGACAAGAGAGACACGCAGCAAGTTATCTGCTGGGTGACCTTTCTGCCCCTGCCGAGGCTCTAAAACTCAAAGGGGACCCAAGCTAAAGACAAAATGCAGAGCTCGGGGCCTCCAGTTCTGCCCTCAGGAGGCGCCCCAGAGGCAAGCAGGGTGACCCAGAGGGCAGGCTTACCGCTCAGCATAGTAGACTGCCCCACTGTTTAGCACCCCAGCCATGTGCGCTTGGAGTGGGGAGCGAAATGACCTGCCAACAGAGCCCCCCTCCCATCAGCCCTGCAAGCTCCGCACGCCAAGCTGCGCTTCGGAGGGGCTCGTCCCAAAGCGCCCTGTGCAGCCCGAGCAGGGAGCGACAGCTCCCGCTGCGCACCCCCAGAGCCAGGGTCCCGCCCCGCGGACTCCGGCCGGCTCGCTCCTCGGAGCAGCGAAGGGCTGCTCGGGCAAGTCCGTCGGGCGCTGGGAACGCGCTGGGCCGGCGCGCGAGGGCAGCCCCCGCGGAACAGCTGGCCTGTCTGGGGGTCCCGGGGCCGCCGCCTGCACGCCAGCGGCTCCCTCCGCGCGGTCCCGCACCGAGCCCCAGCCCAGCGTGAGCGGAGCCGCACAGACCTGGCTCCAGCTCCTCCGGTCTCCCCGGCTGGTTGCCCATCTTCAGCGGACTGCCGGGACTCCTGGCCGCGGCTCTCTGGCTCGCCTGCCCCGCATCAGAAGCGCAGCCACGTTCCGAGGGGGCGGCGGCTCCTGGCACCGGGACCAGCCCCGGCCCTCCTACCTCATTATGCACCGAGGGCCGGGCGGCCGCGGCTGCGAGCGAGGCAGAGGCGACTCGGCGGGCAGCGGAAGCCGCACACAGGCAGCAGGAGCAAACTGCAGGCAACGGGCGGAAAGGCCAGGGCTGGGCAAAGCGCCTTTCCAAAGGGCTCCTAGTGGCCGCGCTAACCCTCCCCCGCCCCCGCAAGTCAGAGGCGGCGGGCGGGGCCGGCCCCAGGAGGGCTCGCCGAGTGCCGCACGCTGCGGCAGAGACAGGATGCGCCAGGGATCGGCTTGGCCCGGCTCCCCCGGGCTGAGAAATGCTCCTCACGCAACCAGCCGGGCACGCAGGCTGTTTAGCAGAAGTAGCGAACACGCTGTAAGGCGGCGGGGTCCAACCGTTCTCCCATTTGTGGGCCCCAACCAATTTGAAATGGAGGGGCCGGACTCTCAGGCCACAGCCCACAGGTTTAGGGACGACACCCCTCCCGCGCGGTCCTGGAGTCTTCCATGAAAGGTTATGCCCAGTGCTGAAACCCCAGAGTGCTCCAACCACAACTGGCAATCCTACCAAGGGACGGCTCAAAGCAGAGGGAAGAGCTTAACTCCATCGCTTTGTCTTTGCTAGACACGACCAATGGTGAGCCACAGACCCCCTGGATTTATGGCTTATCACAACCTGTAAGGCACTAACACGCTGTGGCCTGGACTGCAGAGGTGTTAATGGGCCACTCTGCCTTGGGAGCCCCTTACAACTCATGCTAAAGAGCCTGTCCCAGCTTGCATTTTGGTGGGATCGCCCTGCCCAGCCCTGAAGAAGAGTTCTGTGCAGCTCCAGGCCTATTTCTCTCATCAGCAGAAGCTGGGCCCAAAGATGGGACCTCACCCACCTTGTCTCTTTAATATCCTGGGGCTGACCCAGCTACAACTGCACTGCACACACTGCATCAGAAAGAACATCTGATGCCAGACTAGAATACAACACTGAGCTCTGAGGAACACAGCGAGCCCCCGTGAAGTTAGTGGGATCACAACACCTGCAGCCAAAGCTTTTCTTAAAACTGCCCTGAATTTCGTGGGAGGATTACAGCTTGCATTTTCCAGAGCAGCTCAAGCTGAACCGTCGCCTGAAACACAAGAGGAAATTCAGAATGGACGCTGCCATCCCATCCCCAGCCTTTTATGCCTACATGTGGGAGTGTGAACAATTTGCCACGAGTCTGTGCCAAGACTGAAGTTCCTCCTAAGCGGCCGTACAGCTTCCCATTAAGCCCCACTCAGGGGTTCAGGGCTGCAACAGGAGTGATCTCTCTCTCCAGGCCTTGGGGCCACAGCACAAAACTGGCAGAGGGGCACCCCTCTCTGCCTGCCTCACATTGAGCTGCTGGCGCCAGTAGCAGGGAGTCCAGTACTGAACTGCTGCTGCGGCAGAGGGAAAGGGGTCCCTCCTTTCTGTTCCCATGTAAGGCCAACTTCCTGTCCCACCTTAAGACCCCTCCCAACACTGAGCACCCGCCTGCACCCCAAAACCTACACCTCCAGCCCAGAGACTGTACCCCATCCTGCAAACCAATCCCAGCCCTGAGTCCCTCCCCAAACCTGGAGCCCTCTCCTGTACCCCAAAGTCTGCACCCCCAGCCAGAGCCCTCACACTTCTGCACCCCAACCCTCTTCTGCAGGCCTAAATGCCCCCCCCCGCACTCAGAACCCCTTTGCTTCCCCCCCCCCCGCCACATGAATTTTGATATGTGCACCAATACAAAAGTGATGTCGCACATCACCTCCACATTGGTGCACATAAGAAAATTCATTCCATTCAGGAATGGTAGAGAGAACAGTGTCTGAGAGCCCCTTAAAATCTTATCCTGTTGTGGTGAGCTATGTGCCAGTCCTTACTTTGACTGTCCTTGCTCTTGACAGATGAAGTTAAAATGCTTAAGGTTATTTGATGCAGCTGTTTATATTTAATTGTCCAATTGAGAAGATGCCTTGAATACCAGATAAGCCATGTATGTTCTGCTAAAAGGGATGATTTGCAATGATGCAAGGTCTATTTATGATGATTTACAATGATAAATCCAACCAGTGAAATCAGGTCAGTTAGGACTAATTCCCAGCTCAGTGCGAATGGAGGCTGGCAAAAGATAAATGCAAGTGATATCTGTGGGAATCTCATGGAATATTTCTTTGGATTGACATCACATGTTTGTTATTTTCCTCCTTCACTGACCTTGTTTACTCTCATGTCCATGTTTAAACTGATCCCATCAGACAACATGTTAAACTGCCATTTAATAAAGTTTAGCCAAAGACTGGATTAATACTTTTTAAAGGGTGAAACAAATAGCTCTGCATGATAGAGCAGGAGATATCCCTCAGCTGGCCAGCAGGGAGCACAGTCTCCAGGACCTGCCCATTTCTTGGTCTCTAGACTGAAATTACAAACCGGGATGCAAATTGTAATGGTAGTTTGTGTGTTTTGATCACCTACATACTGGAAACTAGCCTGGGTCCCACCAATCTCATTTCCATCTTTCTCCCTCTCACGATTTCTACCATGTCATGGGGCAACACCTTTTGCTCACTCCCAAACTGGGGTGGCTTTGAACCAGTGCCTAAAGGTGAAAACCTCTAGGCTACCTCTATACTGCAGGCTTCTTGTGCAAAAACTTGCAGAGCGTCTACACTTCATGCGCATTCTTGCGCAAGTGAGGAACAGAGGACTTCTTGCGCAAGAGTTATTCCTCTCCCCACGAGGAATAAGCCTTCTTGCACAAGAGGGCAGTGTGGACGGGCAACAGGGGTTTCTTCTTGCGCAAGAAACCCCTATGGGAAAAAGCACAGGTGCTCTGATGGCTATTCTGTGAATGGCTATCAGAGCTTTCTTGCACAAGAGGGTCTATGGAGTGTGGACGCTTTCTTGAGCAAAAGCGCATTGCTTTTGCGATGAGCTTTGAGGTGTAAATGTGCTCTTGCGCAAGAAGTTTTTGCACAAAAACTCTTAAGCAAAAGGCTTCTTGTGCAAGAAGCATATAGTGTAGATGTAGCCCCATAGCCTGTTAATGATATCTTAGTCTCCCACCCAGTCCTTTTTCACAGTCCTGGTTTTATTCTGAATCTGAATTCACTAGCAGTAGAATCTAGACCATCTTAGCTGAGGCCCCTCACCAGCCCTGGAATCCAAACACATTAGCTGAGGCCCTACATAATAATCTGACTCCTCCAGAATTACATTTGGAATCTGGTTTATTTTTCTGCCACTCCAGAAGTACGTATTTTGTTACATTTGTAGGCAGCAAGGTAACCTCAGCTGGAAAGTTCTGCTAACCAAATACAAACTACTAGGGACTTACAAACTGCATCTCATACTAGACCTCATGTGTAAAAGTAGTAATTTAATTTCAATCCGCACCTAGGCACACACCGTCACTTCATATTTCCTCTGGGACAAGTCTGCTTATGTGTATTCTAGCAACAGTTAAACTCTTTGTGGCGGGGTTGACAGACCGCCACGGTGCCCCCTGCTGGTCACACTGTGAATTAGCTCAGTTTGTCCGCATGTACCCCTTCTGGACGGTGTCTCGCCTGTTGTCGCTCTGCCCTTTTGCTTATGTGACGTAGTGGGGGTACCTGGCTGGTTTCTATGCTGCTGGCTCTGGGGTAACCCCCACTGGCTGCCGTGGGTACCACGACCCAGCAAAACAGGATGAGTCACTATGCAAACCAGTGGCCAGACACCCCCCATGGAGAGGAACAAAGGAAGGTGGAATGCTGCCCTGGCTGGGGGGCAGGGCTGGAAGAGGGTTAGTGAGTGGCTGGCTGGAAGCATGGAGGAGACAGCCCAGGGAAAGGGACTGGAGTTTAGGGGCCCAGTCTCCCCCATCTCAAGGGGGCCTGAGGCATCCTAGCCCAGCTCTGTGACCAGATTACATCTATGCTGTGCTGTATCCTGGAGAGGCAATAAACTTCCTCTATTCCACCGGCTGGTGCAGTCTGTTTGTGCCATTTCGGGGTGCAGGAGACGGGGGAACCCCATCGCGCCGTCACAGCTTAGCACCTGAATCACTCCCTGGACTGAGGAATTCTCTTCAGGACATTGCCCACTACTCCGGAGATATCAGCAGTCCTCAGTTCTTACACCTGCCACCATGGCCAACTGCAGCCCTAATGTGCAGCCCCTTGCCTCAGGTCTGTATAGGCCACGCCCCTTGGTAGCGAGGTATGGTGCAAGGAGGGGGACCCAGGTCCACCTGCTACTCTCTGGTGCCAGTCAGCTGGATGGCGATGGAATGCTAACATAGTGAATGCTAGTGGAAATGGGGCAGGTTTAGACGTTAAAATAAAAAAAGAACAAGTTAAAAATTACTTAGAAAAGTTAGATGTCTGCAGGTCACCAGAGCCTGACAAAATGCATCCTAGAATACTCAAAGAGCTGATAGAGGAGGGATCTGAGCCTTTAGCTATCATCTTTGAAAAATCATGGAAGACAAGAGAGATTCCAGAAGTCTAGAAATGGGCAAATCTAGTGCCCAGCTATAAAAAGAGAAATAAGAACAACCCAGGAAACTACAGACCGGTCAGTTTAACTTCTGTGCCAGGGAAGATAATGGAGCAAGTAATTAAGGAATTCATCTGCAACCATCTGGAAGATAATAAGGTGATAGGTAAGAGCCAGCATGGATTTGTAAAGAATAAATCATGTCAAACCAATCTAATAGCTTTCTTTAATAGGCTATTAAGCCTTGTGGATAAGGGAGAAGCGGTGGATGTGGTATACCTAGACTTTAGTAAGGCATTTGACATAGTTTCACATGACTTTCTTATCAATAAACTAGGGAAATACAACCTAGATGGGGCTACTATAAGATGGGTGCATAACTGGCTGAATAGCCATTCTCAGAGGATATGTCTACACTACAAAGTTAATTCAAACTAACAACCATTAGTTCGAATGAACTTTAATAGGGGCTACACATACAAACCGCTAGTTCGAATTTAAATTGAACTAGCGAAGCACTTAATTTGAACTAGGTAAACCTTATTCTATGAGGAGTAATTAAGTAGTTCGAATTAAGGGCTGTGTAGCCACTTAATTCGAACTAGTTGGAGTCTAGCCCTTCCCAGGTTGCCCTGGTGGCCACTCTGGGCCAAACCAGGGAAACTCTTCTACCCCCCTCCCGGTCCTGGAGCCCTTAAAGGGGCACAGTCTGGCTACAGTGCTTGTGCCAGTTGCAAGCCTGCCAGCACCCAGCCAGCAGACCCTGCACCTGGCACGGCATGAGTCAGCCACCCGCTGCCACCCAGCCCTCCGCCTGATCCCAGGACCAGGCTGGCGGCTCCGAGGAGCCTGCCCGGGGCTGTAAAAGATGGGCACCTGCCTGGTCTAGTGCGGAGATCGTGGACCTCATCAAAGTTTGGGGGGAGGCCTCCAACGTCCACAATCTCCGCACTAGGCACAGGAATGCAGCCATCTAGGGCAGGATAGCTGCCAGCCTGGCCACCAAAGGCCACATGCGATCCCAGGAGCAGGTTTGCATGAAAATCAAGTTGTTCCAGTGAGACCCCCGACCCTGAGCTTAGAACATAAGAACATAAGAATGGCCGTACTAGGTCAGACCAAAGGTCCATCTAGCCCAGTAGCCTGTCTGCTGACAGCGGCCAACACCAGGTACCCCAGAGAGGATGGACCGAAGACAATGACCAAGCGATTTGTCTCGTGCCATCCATCTCCAGCCTTCTACAAACAGAGGCCACGGACACCATTCCTACTCCCTGGCTAATAGCACTCCATGGATGCAACCTCCATGAATTTATCTAACTTCTCTTTAAACTCTGTTATGGTTCTAGACTTCACAGCCTCCTCTGGCAAGGAGTTCCACTGTTGACTATGCGCTGTGTGAAGAAGAACTTTCGCTTATTAGTTTTAAACCTGCTGCCCATTCATTTCATTTGGTGTCCTCTAGTCCTTATATTATGGGAACTAATGAATAACTTTTCTTTATTCGCCCTCTCCACACCACTCATGATTTTATAGACCTCTATCATATTCCCCCTCAGTCTCCTCTTTTCTAAGCTGAAAAAGTCCCAATCTCTTTAGCCTCTCTTCATATGGGACCTGTTCCAAACCCCTAATCATTTTAATTGCCCTTTTCTGAACCTTTTCCAAGGCCAAAATATCTTTTTTGAGGTGAGGAGACCATATCTGTACACAGTACTGAAAATATGGCGTACCATAGTTTTATATTTCCCCTCCTTCTTCCCCTGGCTTTTCCCTTTCAGCTCCCTCCTCCCAGTTTTCCCCCTCCCCTCTCCCATCCTCTCTCTTCCCCACTCCCACCTCCTTTTCCCAGTCTCCCCAGAGGTTAATCCCCCCCCCCAGTTTTGTTAAATAAAGAGAGTTTCTATTTTTGAACACACATGTCCTTTATTTTTTACATCAGGAAGTGGGGGTAGGGAGGGGTAATTGGAAGGAGGTGAGGGAGGAATGGGGCACGAGCTCCCGATGGGGAGGACTGGGGTGGCTCTGCGGGCTACTCGGGGTGGAAGCTTTCCTGCAGGGCCTCCTGGATCCTGACAGCCCCCAGATTGACCCCCCTGGATGGCAGCCTGCGGCAAGTGCAGCCGGGCTGATGGCCGAGTGCCGTGATGTGCCGAGTGTGGGCACGCAGGGCACTCCAAGACAGGACTGCTTTGCTGACCCTCATCGAGTTAGACAAGCAAGTGGGGAACCCTGAGAACTGTCTGTCCGGGGTGGGGGTCGGGTCCCTTTAAGCACAGCCCTCGGCTAGCCTGAGGCAGCAGCTCCACACTCTAAGTCCTAACCTGAGAGACACAAGAGATACACAGATACATGCTTAAGAAGAATAGAACTGAGATTCTCCCACTGTTCAGGCCAATAGTGGGCAACCTGCGGCCTGTGCATCCCATTTCTGCCCCCTGCACGTTCCACAGTGTCCCAGTGCCTGAGAGGCCCGAGGGAAGGGGGCAGAGAGGCAATGCATGGGCCACAGGTTGTCCACCACAGGATTGCAATCAGGCGGCCCATCGAGATGAAGGACGGCCACTCATGCAGCCCATTCGCTAGTCTTGGTTGCCCATCACTGGTTTAGTGCCTGTTCTAAGCCAGGTACCAGTCATATTTAAACATCCTTATCAAACAAGTCTCAACTAACCAGTTTGTTAACCTGTCCTCAGACTAAGTTGGCAGGGTAAAGAGCTGGACACTGCTTGCTACAGGCTTCCTTGCTATATTGCAGACAGACTGTTTATTACAGCATATACTTGAAAGACAAAGATCAGCACCAGACTTTCCATTACAGGAAGCCACAGGCATGCCCGTTGCTCAGCCAGCACAGACAGTATCTGAGGGGACTTGGGTCCCAGGTACCCTACACCTGGACACAGGCCTTTGTATGAATTTTGGGTATAGTTAAAACACAGTCAGGACTCATTTGCATTGTAAGTAAGACTGGGCCATGCTTTCACTCTGCCCAGGAACATGTGTACCGGTACGTTATCTGGGAAGCAAATATCACCCTACAGACCTGGGAAACAAATCTTTTAGAAACCTTCTTAAAAACTCTGAAGGTTTGGTGGGTTAGACACCTGTCCTAACCTGCAATCAGTTCTCGCCAAGGTCCAGGCTTGAATGGTCTCGGATGGGGTGGTATTTCAGTACCACTGGGGCAAGGAGATATTACTTTACAGCAGACCTCACTATGAATTCTGTTGGGGGTTTTCCCCAACAGGAAATAATATTGACCAGAGGGATTGCATCAATCAACACAACCTCTTGGATCAATAAGTCTTGTCATTGAGCAGTTCAGGCCTCTGCTTCTCACTCGTCATATGAAAGAACGGGGGTAGTGTGCCCTGGCTAGTAAAGTAGAGCAGAGTATGCCGCTGGCAATATGAATAGAAGGTAACTGAGGAGTCCTAACCCCCCCCCCCCGAAATCTAACATTTCAGAGGGTCGAGGCTGGAGACCAAGCACCCTTAATTTGACAGTGATGTGCAATATGTAGATAGACTGGTTCTAACATCCTGATGGGGCATGTGAAATGAAACAAGCAGTGGCAACGCAAGCCCACAGCAAGGGGTGAGCTGTGGAGATTTAGATGCAGCCACCACACACAGAAATAATGGAGACAACAAGGGCACTATTTACAGGCGCTTGCAGCTCAGACCATGGATAGTAAAGAAAAGGAGCTGTCTGTAGACCAAGGAGTAGCTGCCAGCATGATGAATGGGTGGCAATTTGTATTGTTCTTCCATGAGGGGAATGTGGCTAGATCCCGGAGGGGGTGATTAATCTTCTACACATGTAACCTTTCCCCAAGTACTAAAATTAGACAAGTTAATCAATTATATCAACAATTTCACATTGATACAGTTATCTATGAAATAGAGAAGAGGATTCTTCCTAGGGACCACATAGACTAAATCAAGCACTCCCCACAACCCAGTAGCTATTCAGTCTCTCATTAACAGGGGTAGAGATGTAAAGGGAAAATGGCTTTTTACAGGGCGAAGAAAGTGTGCAGACTCCCTTAGGGTACAGCTACACTAGCTCGTTAGTTCGAGCTAGGTAGGGTAATGAGGGCAAGCGGAGTTGCAAATGAAGCCCGGGATTCATTTGCATGTTCCCGGGCGCCGCCATTTTTAAATCCCCCTTAGTCCGAACTCTGTGCTCGCAGTACACGCGGCAAGGACTAGATAGTTCGAATTAAAGATCCTAATTCAAACTACTGTTACTCCTCATTCCGTGGGCACGGAGTTCGGACTAAGGGGGATTTAAAAATGGCGGTGCCCGGGAACATGCAAATGAAGCCCAGGATATTTAAATCCCGGGCTTCATTTGTAACTCCGCTTGCCCTCATTACCCTACCTAGCTCGAACTAATGAGCTAGTGTAGACGTACCCCTAGAGTCTCTGAGAGCTTATTTCCAGGTACTTCTCCTCCTACCCCAGGATACGCTGGCAAATGCAATTCATAGGCAGAGAAAATAATCGGCATCAATGTGGGTTGTGAAAGCTTAAGCAGAAACTAGAGGAGGAAAAACGTTCTGACAGAAAGACACAAAACCACATGCAACAGCCTGAGTCACGTAGCTGGGGGACAGGTATCCAGATTACAAAACCATCTTCACAGCTGGCACAAATGGGTTGGCAGATGCTACTCAGAGTCCAAGGACTGAGTCAGTCCTGGACACTGATCCCACCCTTTTCACCTTTCAGATATGGGCCCTCCTGGGCAATGCTGAGGCACACTGACTGGACCCATGAGGGAGTCAAACTACCAATGCCTGTGCTGTACTCGTGGTGTGACTACACTGCGTCTTTCACCAGCGCTGGATATTTCCTCAGGGAGGGAGACTAGTTCACAAACGTGCATGTCTGTATCAGAGAAGCAGCGACTCGCAGCAACAAACCACAGCATGGGCCCTACAGTCTTCACTGCAACCCAGAACTAGGCAAATCTGGTGTTTTCCAAGTTACAAAATAAATCTTTGGGTCCTGAACACTTGTTGCGGCTGTGATCAAATTCATGGAACCAAACTGAAGCCTTCCAGGAATTCACCTGTAAAGTTTCAGTCAATCCTCTCCCATTAGACTAAAGCATTAAGGGCCTCTGAAAAGTGGTTGGAAAACTAGCCTGAAGAATGCTTTGCACCATCCTGCTCTGCACACTTCGGGTACATCTACACTTGCACCTTATTCGAACTAGGAATGCAAAAAATGTAGGCGACCGAAATTGCTAATGAAGCGGGGATTTAAATATCCCACACTTTATTAGCATAATCTCACCTGCGCGCTATTCTGATTGCCATCTGATTCGAACCAGGAAGTGCGCTCCGGGCCGCATTAGTTTGAATCAAACCCCGGGGTTGGAACTCAAAAAATACTCCTCCATTTTCTGAGGAGTAACGTTAGTTCGAACCAAGGGGTTGGATCAGAAGTGCACTTCCTGGTTCGAATCAGCTGGCGATGGGAATAGCGCATGGGCAAGATTATGCTAATGAAGTGCGGGATATTTAAATCCCCACTTCATTATCAATTTCGGTTGCCTACATTTGCATCCCTAGTTCGAACTAGGGTGCAAGTGTAGACATACCCTTGGTAGGCCACGGGAACTTTGACTTTCTCTCTCATTCTCCAAGCGCAAACACCCTGGCACCTTGACAAGCCAGGCTGGTTGTGATACCTGTAGGCCTGGAGTTTTAGTCTTAAGAATCGTTTCTCCTCAAATTAGCTGGAGACTGGAAAAGAAACAAAAACAAACCAAGGCATTGTGGTATTCTAGGGAGCATCCCACGTTCCCCTTCTGTTTAGCTGATGTCTCTAACCAGGCTGCTATGATCTTTGCTGGCATGTTTGCAGCTGTAATGGATCTTCTCTATTTGTATTAGCTTGAGCCAATTAACTGTCACCATATTTAGAGAGTCAAGTCATTAAGGTTCTTAAGGGTTAGCATTTCAGTATCTCCTCCACACACTTGAATCCTTTTAACTGGCTCAGAGCCCAGTGGGCAAATATGTGCCAACAAAATAGTTCCCAAGGAAATACACAGCAGAGGGAGAAATGCTCTTTCATTTCAGGAGGCAAAGCATTAAAACATTAATATACTGTAAATATATTAAAGCAGATCTGAATTGCTTAACTGCCACACTACAGCAGAGCAGCAACGAAGTGAACAAAAGAGGGCCCAACAAGAAACAAAGTTCAACACATGGCAGCTCCTTCATGTCAATTGCTAGGAGTTGACTCCAGACAGCCACGGATGTGCCTCGGAGAGATTGGGCATGCCGTTTAGCCACAACAGAGTCAGTTCTCAGAGAGCCTGTCACAGAGTCACTAACATGCATTGCACTAATTCTGTTCCCGCGGATTTCACTTATGCAAGAATGCTAGTTACCAGGAGCTCACTAAATGGATCCTAGCTGGGACAACAAAAGTGGTACTTGCACTGCATGCCACCTCCAGAGGGGAGTCTAGCAGTAGATTCTCTTATCTTAGGGAACATAGGGAATGAGACCTAGGTCCTAAAATGTTATCTTGAGAATTGGGTTTCATGACATTAGGCCTGTTGGCCTTTATGCATTTGGAAACGAGGAGGCTGCAACTAGCATCAGATTTAATTCCTCACTCGAGTAGCTCAAAATATCTACCAAAAACAACCCACTTCAAGACAAGTGGACAGGCCAAGGAAGAAAAACACCTGGAAATTCAACATTTCACTTTATGGAACTGGATGCAAATAATGCCATCTATTAACTTTGCTCCATGCTTACACCAGAGCTGAATATATGAGTCCAAATACTGAGACTAAGACAAAGGATAAAAACAAGAGAAAGGTGGCAAAGAGGGGACTCAAAGGGATATGCCATATTTCAGCTGCTGTCTGTGCAGTATATGAATTGCAGTCAGTGTTGAAGGCAGAGCATTTTCTACACCAGTCCAATTAAATGATTTTTTCTGTGTGGGCTTTAACTTCTGTTTATCTCCCTTTTGCAGATGAACTGTGTAAAAGTGTGAACTGAAACAAGAACTGTTACTTTATGGATCATGAGGCAAAAAAGAGAGCTTAAAGTTGGCTCCTAAACATCTCGCCCCCCACCTTTTAAAATGTTTGGCTTTGAAATTAGATTAAATCATGCCCAGAAAATCAGAGGTGAAAACATACAGCTAAGCCTTAAACATTGTACTTTGTCTTCATTGGTGTCTGTCAATGCGAGCATTCAGAGCTATATATAACAGTATGACTATGTGCCTACATATTAGCATATGCCCCGTGTCAGGGAGTGGAGCAATAGGTGCAGCTACATGTTCAATAAATTATTTAGAGATTTTCTACCTTGAAAGCTCCACAGGCATTCTTTGTTACTGCCTTGGTATTCCGTTTCCAGAGCTAGAGCCTCCTTTTCTCCGGGAAAGACTGCTATGGTATGAGACTTACCAATACCATCTATGGCAGATGGCAGAATCCAGCTGCATTTCCAGATGAAGCTTTCTAGCATATTTATTGTCCCAAGGAAATCACAAATGGGATCAGTCATTTGGTTTCTAGTGAGGTCTTGTCACGTAACAGCACACACCAATGTCATTCCTTCCCCTCACATGCCCCAGTCTGTCTTTTACAGGGGAAAAATAGATGGCAACTTCACGGAATTCAAGGTGCATCAACCCAGCTGCAGACCCAGAGCAGCCTTTGATGTGACAGATCACAAGAAACAGATACTGTCAAAACTTGATACATGGTGGGGAAAAGGGCCTTAAGCTTAACCACAACCTGCCTTTCAAAGAGAATCACTTTCTTTTTTCAGCTCTAATTGGGGCCCATTAGCATTTTATGAAAAATTAATTGTCAGTTAGATTTATCAAGGTGTTTTTAAAGCCATTTATTTAAAAATAATTGTTTTGAAGCATCTGACCATTAAGAAAAGAGTTCTCATCCAGCTCGGCTTCACATTAGCACACAGTCACGGACCTTTGGGAACCTCCCATTTTGAGTACTTGTGTGTTTGAAAGGAAAAAGTTTCCTGGATGGGTTAACAAAGGAAATGGGACAAATCATCAGCCAATAGTGTGTGATTCCTCTTAATGCTAATCCTCTGTGAGCCCTTCTGGTCCGGGTTTCCCAGGGGATAGCACACGTTAAACCTAATATCCTTTCTCACAGCACTAGGGAAAGTGAGGGAAGAGGCCCAGGTCACCTTCATGGAGCCAGACTCCACTTCTTCTGGAGACCAGCAGCACTACCAACACAGAAAAGCACTAAGCAGACACATCTGGGAGGAAAAGCAGTTTACAAAAAAGGTGTGTCCCAGTGTTATTTATTTAGCAAGTTAATAAATCCCTGCCAGGTAAACATGAAAACCTAAGCACTCATTGCAATAACTGGCCTTTGTTTCAAGGAATACAAGCCTCAGATCTTTCTCTTGTGGGGGTGTTAACACAGTACGGAACAAGCATCATTAAGACACACTTTTACTTCCAGTGGAAATGAGAGAATCAGAGAG
The DNA here is from genome assembly GCF_049634645.1 of Pelodiscus sinensis. NCBI lineage: Eukaryota > Metazoa > Chordata > Testudines > Trionychidae > Pelodiscus > Pelodiscus sinensis. The sequence continues at coordinate 3,074,011 of NC_134731.1, read as the reverse complement.
CTCTTAGGAAGGACCACTGGTGTAATGATTGGTGCCCACAGTTCCATTGGCCCTGTTTAGGAAGGACAACCCTTTTTTAACCAAATATTTACTCAACTGGAAGGCAACTTTGGCAAGTTGGCAGGAATCTGAGTGGTACACTAAATTTGCACAAAAAGGATCAAATTGCAGCCTCTCTCTTAAACAACAGTACGTGCTCAGGCCAAAATGGAGTGCTTGTTGCGTGCTGAGTCAGTCAACACGGTGATTATAAGATGGCTGCAGGCCACACTGTAGAACTCTGTGGGTTACACCTGGCCCGTGAGCCCTACTTTGACCATCACTGGCTACCCCAATTTTCTTTTTTATGCAACAAAAGGTGTCTAAAGAAAAGAAAAAAGAAAAAAAACCTTGACAGTGGTGTGGGATGGAAGCATAAAGCCTTCATCTTCCTAACTACCCTGCCTGATGTTCTTCCTTACAAATTACCTCTTAATAGAGTGAGGTCATTTAAACATAATTTATTATGCATCTTCATTTACTGTGCTAACAATGTAGCTAACAATATGCTTCATTTACTGTGGCCACAAAAGCTCATGATACCATCTACATGTTTTGTTAGGCTATAAAGTGCTACCAGACTTTTTGTTGTTTTTTAAGTTTATCCTGTACAGACTAACTTGGCTACCCCCTGAAGCCAATGTAGCATCCTGTCACTGATACTTCTGCCCAAGTGACCTTTCAGTTGGATGTAGGACATGTGGAAGATAATTTAAACTCTTAATTTTCTTAGGATAAACTTAAAAAACAACAAATGGTCTGGTAGCACTTTATAGACCAACAAAACATGTAGATGGTCTGATGAGCTTTCGTGGGCACAGCCCACTTCTTCAGACGACCGGAGTTTGGCATCTGGCAGTTCAGTCATTCTCAATAGCCCAGTATTGGCCAATCACACAGTTGAGTCAATGTTATTTGACACTTAGTCAGGGCCAGTTAGTGACCCATAACTGCAGTACTGCTGTGTTACAAGCCATGATCCCAAAGATGCTGTGCCCATGAAGAATTTGCCCTGTGTTGGACTTGAAATATTTGGTAAGAGGTTTTATCAAGTTTGTAAAAGGAAAATCACAAGTATTTGTAAGATTAAGATTGTGTATTTATGATAGACTATTACTGTTAAAGTACAAGTAAAACCCTGATTTTCAAACATCTGACTGCTAATGCTAACAAATAGCGCTTAATATATCCGTTCCTTTCCATTCTAATTGCAGTAATGTTCACTGACAATAGAAATTCTGGCCTTCTGTTTAATTTTTCAATAGTTTTAAGTGAATAGTGAAATTGCTAGTGAGGAGCGTAGCTCTGCAAAGTTAAAATTGAGAAAGACAGACCTTTGTTCTTCCATGCTGAAAGAGAGACTTATTGGGCTGGCCACTATCTCAATAGAAGGTGAAATAGCTTCAGAGCTTTGTCTCAAACAACTTATTGCCCATTTTGCACAAGCATGAAAAGCAAAGTTCTAAACGTTTACAACATAATTGATGGCCCAGTACAAAAGGGTTACAACTCAAAATCAGACTTCATTCAGTAGCAAGGAACAAAGGTTTTCATAGCTTCCCAAAAATCAGTTACTTCGGAAGGAAGACAATTGCAATCTGAAATGCAACTGTTTATAGCACTGACCAGAAACACTGTACAATTCAAAATGGTTCAAACTTTAAATGATCAGCTCCTGTGTTAGGATTAATGAAAAGTAGAAAAAATAAAAATATTTATTTTTATTTTTACATTGTTCATTTTGGATGCCAAATAAGTAAAGGTAAAATTCCATTCTAGACTTCTCAGTTTTCTCTTTATTGAAAGTGGGAGTTGAGGGCTCACCAAAGTCATACTTTGCATAGGGTGCCAAAACTCCTTGGGCCAGCCCTGGCCTTAAATATATTTATACGCTGATATGGTCTCTGAACATTGTAGTTCATCAAATTGGCAGGCAGGCATAGATAGCAATGTGCTTGTTCTGTTGCCCTCATTGAGAGGTTGTGCTCATTACTGCTTCTTTGGTTTTTAAGAAATAAAAACATATAGCCAAAAATGTGGGATCAAAGGGAGCGCAGACGCCAGCCAGCTCCTGGGGTAATATCTCACAGGAGATGAAAGGGCTGGTTCAAAAAGACAATTTTGAAGCCTGTAAAGATGAGACAGATGGGTTTGTTTCCATACAAGTATATTTTAGTCTCTGGTGGCTGTGTAGAAAGGAGAATGAAGTCTTTTGGATTTCCTGTTCCCTTACTGAGGGCCACCTATGTTCTCCTGAAAGTCTTCTAAGCAGTAACCATTCCTATCTATTTATTATAGGGTCAAAATATGGCTGTCTTCTGCATGGTGGCTGAGGAGAGAAGAGGGGACTGGGAAGTCTTTTCCCTTCCCCAAACACTCCCATTCATGTGGAAGCCATAATGTGCTGCTGCCTAAATACCCTGACCACAAACAGGGAGGGGCAGATGGCACGGCCAGCAGTACTGAGTACCCCAGAGGAGGCATGCACTGTGTGGAGTGCATGCTGCTACCCCTGTTCTGTACTAGTAAGGGCAACCCTCACGCTCAATGTTCCTGGTCAGACAAACCTTAGTGGGGAAACAAAGAGTTATACTGAAAAACTGACATCTTTTTTAGGTGAGGTGAATAGCTCTGTATAGGTTCAGGCCTCACCCATGAACACACAAATAAGCCAGCAGAAAATAAAATAAAATAAAATAAAATAAAATAAACCTACCCTGTTATTTACATGGGGAGGGTAATTGGTGCTGAACACTGCAGCTTACGGAACTTGATATCAGTAAGTATCACACAGATCTCTCCATCACGCCAAGAGCTTTCAGCTCAGCTCTGCACATGCCCAGCCTCGTCACACTCCCTACTTTCATCTGGCTTCTCTCACTCAGCACAGACCGAAATACAGACAAGATGACATTTAGAAAGATGAGTGTTTCAGTTGATGAACCAGCCAGGTAATAGCTTCTGCTGCTGGAAATACCGCAGGGGAGTAAACCAGAGAAAGGAAACTAAACAGCTCTTTGGAGAATGTACAACAGGATTCCAGAAAGTTTATAAATTGGGATTCTGCAGAAAGCTACAGGGAACTGATAGTCAAGATTTCCACTGATTTGCTGTGTAACTTTGAGCAAGTCACAGCACCTTCTGTGCCTACATTTCTCCATTTGTACAGTGAGATTAACGTGACACTCCTTCAAGGTAAGTAAATGACAGGCTGTGTCTACACTAGCACATACGTCAGCAAAACTTGCATCTCCTGGGTGTGACACCTCTCTCCCCAGCCAACATAAGTTTTGCCAGCATACGCGCTCCTGTGCACAGAGCTGTGTTGTAGATGTTACCACTGCTTGTTGAGCTGGCTTTATTATATCAACAGGCAAGTTCTCTCCCATCAACATAACATGGCTACACACGTGCTTTTACAGTGGCATAGTTGTATTAGCACAGCTGTGGCACTGTAAGCGTGTAAGTGCAGAGACAGCCTTAGTATGTAAAGTGCTTTGAGCGCTTCAGATGGGCATGGGCAGAATATATGGTTATTATTCAGTTTCATTTGTAAACCTAAAAACTTGATGTTTCGGGAGAGGCTGACCTTCCTGGAACCCTAAGACCCAAGGATTTACCAGTTTGGGTAAATACCTAGGTAGCTACTCCTTTGAAGCCAATTTATTTACTACTTAGTTTGGTAGATGCAAGCAGTACAGAGACATTTCCAAAGCCCTTCCTTCATCCTCCTTCAGTTTTGCTGTTCTTTTAGCTCCTTTTGTTACAAAGGAACAGTCTGAACAACAGCTGTAAGAGCTTTACAAATCTGGCCTTTAAGTTAAACAAGCGTCTCTGCTTCAGGGTTCCCACGACAAAACATAACTCAATGGAACAGGAATATACATCCAAGGCAGCTCTCCCTGTACGTGTCATTTCATTTTACATCCACTTTCAAAACAGCCAGGAGTTTGCATCGCCAAACACCACAAAGCAGGAATTCCAGCCTGGGATCTGTCTCCAGTTCCGTTTGCTCATACTCCGCTTTCCAGGGGGACGGAGGGGTTTGGCCCTGTCTTCCTTTAAGCTGCCTCTGATTTACTGCATTAGCTTCTAATGAGGCAGGCAGGCTAGTCTGTGTGTCAGCATAAAAAAGATGGTGTGCATGGCTTAAACTCTGCAAGGGGCCACCTATACATCACAGGCTGTGTTAGACAGGCAGGAGTGGTGTCAATTATTTATTATCTGCAACACTGGGAACACTCGCTCTTGCTCAAGGTCACCAAAACAAATGCAGGAGGGTTATGCTCAAGGGCGTGTGCAACCTAGGCATTTTTGGTTTCTGTAACTTGTTTCTTTTAAATTATAGCAAAGCAATAATGTTACAGAGACGCTACAATGTTCATCTGAGTTTGCATTGTGTCCTTTAGATACAGCTGCATTATAGATATGGAACCTAACCACTGGCTCAGATAAGGACAAAGGAAGAGTGAAAGGAGCAGGCAGAAGTCATGGAGAAAAGAAATGGTAATTTCAGCTGAGCTCTGGAGGAAGGGGTAACGGGAAGAGGCTGCTCCTGAGGACAGAAGTGGTGGAGAAGGCGGGGCTCTCACACTGAGAATGGGCTAATCACACTGAATGAGGTGGGTGAGGGCAGGCAGTGCTAGTCTTGCAGAGGGAGTAGGAAGGGGAACAGTGAGGCAGAGTGGTTAAAACCAAGCAGGGAAAGGCTGAAATGGAACCTGAAAGGAAGAGGAGCCCGTGGGGTGTGCTGCACAGAAGGCAAGGAAGTCACACACTGTCTGTGTTACATGGTGGGTGTCTGCATTCACACACAAGATAGTCTGGAAGCCTGAGACAGGGGAGACCAACATCACAACTCCCACCCAGGAGAAACATCCAGGAAGTGAGCCCGAGCATCAGAGCTTTGGGTCCTTTGTTGGCAGGCGCAGAAATACATGCTCCTATGCAGATCACAAATGTGGGTAAAGGCACAGCAAGGAGGAAGCTGAATGTCAAAACCACGGGTCTCTGGGTCAGACAGAGAGGCCAAAAAGGAAAAAAAGAGACACAAAGAATTCTAGGCTGTCAGCCAGCCACATGATACCCTGCTTACATTTCCCAGCCTGGCAGAATATGCTCACCTAGCTTCATTCTGTATTCAGGCTAGTATTGTGGCTTAGCCCTGTCCACTGCTAAAGGCCCCTCTGAGGCACTGATTCAGTAGGGTCCTGGCAACTGCAATTTGCTAGTCTCTTTGGGTATGTCTACACTAGCCACCCTAGTTCGAATTAGGGTGGCTAATGTAGTCATTCAAACTTACAAATGAAGCCCGGGATTTAAATATCCCGGGCTTTATTTGCATGATCCCGGTCGCCGCCATTTTTAAATGCCCTGTAGTTCAAACTACCTGCCTACGGCTACACGCGGCACGGGCTAGGTAGTTCAAATTAAAGCTCCTAATTCAAACTACCGTTACTCCTCATTGCATCCATTAAAGTCCAGTACCTTGGTTTTGCTTCACTGAACAATAGGATCTGTGTTTGGGTTACCATAATAGCTTTTCAATGTTACATTATGCACTGCTCAGTTGAAGTAAAAATTTCCATAAAGTTTTTATCTCTTGCTGGCTAGCAACACTGCTCTGTCACTGCCTGAATGCTGGCAAACCCTGCAGAGGCCATGATAAATAGTGAGGTCATGGCCAAATTTAATAAGGTCTTACATTCTCTCTGAAATGCCACCAGAGAGCAGACAAAGGCGTGTGTTTGCTGAGCTCATCAGGGAAAGCCAAGGGTTTGTACAGAGTACTTGGTATGCAGATGGCGTGGCTGCCTGCCTTTCGAAACTGATGCAGAGCTGAAAGCAATGGGAAGGAGCAAAGGCACAGAGCTCACCATGAAAAGGCACTGGAGACAAGCTCCACACGAGGCCACTAGGTCAACGTGGCACCTCACCACCCCACTCTGAGACTTTTTTTTCCTCTCATCCTCTTGCTGCCTCTGCTGTGTGAGGGGAGGTGGCTCTGCACAATCGAAACAGGAAGAGGAGACCTGTGTTTCTATTAAGATGTGATCCACTCTCAGAAAAAGTTTGAGAACCCCTGGTTTATTTCATTCTTAGGCACTGGACTGGCTATAAGGCTGTGTACGTCTGGTCTGGGGCAATGACACGCTTCCCGGATGACCAGGATTCTTTCTGCAGGAGGCTGCTGGGTTTCAGCAGCCACCAGGAATAGCACCATCCTCTCAGGAAGCAGTGATGATGGGCAGTTTTCTCCATTCCACAGCACTAGCTACTAGCGCCACCTAGTGATTCTTCTTTGTAATTGACCAGGACTATTACAACTGGATTGAAAATGACACACACACAAGTCTTGGGCATAACAATTCAATTAGCATTTCTGCAATGCTCCTGAACACTTTTGTGTAACTCACACAACACATTTTCTCTCTTGAACTGTACAAATGAAGGTTATAACACACTGTTATTTACTGCTATCAATATTGAAAAAACAAGGCACAATGAATCCTAAATACAAATCTGGATGTGACGACAATATTGTGTATGCTAAACACCCCAGCAACATATTTAATGGGATTCACCAGTATTTTAAGAACTGTTATGTCCCTGTTAAGTTACCAGTTATGATAAGTATATGGATGGAAAATAAATTCAATAAAATAGCTCACATATCAAATTAAAATCATAATCGGGGTACTGCTGATCCAGCAGGAAAAGCACACGAGGGTTGGGAAAAAGCAGCATAATTTTCATAATTTTACAGTTTACCCAAGAGGGCTTGTTTCCCCTTTTTTTCCGCAAAAGGTAAAGTTGATTTTTATCATCCTGTGAAAATGGCAACATTTTGTTTAGTGTCAAATGTGGGAAAACTTGCCGCTTTCTCCAAGAGTAGTACTTCACCATGGTTTGTCCTGATAACATATGGTCACTGGCAGAAAAGGCAAAACGTCTGCCTTGATCAAATGTGGGAAAACTGATAGCTTTGCTCCCCTCCAACACAGTTGTGGATTACTGACTTTAAGGCGGGTATGCTATATTCAAAGGTATGTCTATGAGGCACATTCCTGACTGTGTCACTCCCAACATTAATATTTCCGTGGGAAAAGTCTTACTGCCCTACTGAGATGACAATAGATATGAGAGCTCCAACTGAGAACCTGGTAAACTGAAGGACTTAGTGATCCCAAAAGGCCAGATAAATTGATCTGCCATCCAGTTTACTCCTACCTGTGCTGGACTTCAGTCGATTCTCAGCAAGCTCAGAAATTGCTCCTGTTGTAATGGTCTTCTTCAATCTGGAGGCTGCTGTCACTCCCGGCTTTGTTAGCATGTCATCACTGCTAGCTCTTTTCAGCTGCAAGAAAGAGAGAGATCCTGTGAGCAACCAGAAGAATGAAAGATGCAGTACGCCCAGGAGATGTATATCTGTAAAATCATCTCAGTTGTAAGAAGAGTGCTGACACACTTGGAGAAGAGTATTTCAGGAAAAGGAAACCCATTGAAATACTGCTTTGGAATCAGTAATCTGGAGTCATTCCTGAACATTCAGAAGAGGAAAATATCCTTCTCCCACATATTAGAGGGAATTTCTCACCTTGGTACCACATATTCAAGAAAGATGTGGAGAAATTAGAGAGGGTGCAGAGAAAAGCAACAAAAATGATTAAAGGTCTAGAGAACATGAGCTATGAGGGAAGACTGACAGAATTGGGCTTCTTTAGTTTGGAAAAGAGAAGCCTGAGAGGGGACATATTAGTGGTTTTCAAGTATTTAAAAGGGTGTTACAAGGAGGAGGGAGACAAATTGTTCTCCTTGGCCTCTGAGGATAGGACAAGAAGCAATAGGCTTAAATTGCAGCAAGGGAGGTTTAGGTTGGACATTAGGAAAAACTTCCTGTCAGGGTGGTTAAACACTGAAATATGTTGCCTAGGGAGGTTGTGGAATCTCCATCACTGGAGATGTTTAAGAGCAGGTTAGATAGACATCTATCAGGGATCGTCTAGATGGTGCTTGGTCCTGAAGTGAGGCAGCGGTGGGGACTCAATGACCTCTCAAAGTCCCTTCCAGTTGTAGTGTTCTATGTCTATATCTGATATTCCCCAGGAGATCTCTTCAATGCAAGGACTTTTTTCCTTGGGGCCAAGAAAGGCCCAGGACAGCATACTACAGGCTGAGAAAGAAATGGGACTGATGAAATTTCACTCAGATACCAAGCCTAACGAACATCAATGGCTCCTCCCCAAGTCCCTGGGACAGTAGGCCCAGTGCATTCACACATGAACTCGAAGTTTTATCTACTAGGTGGGATTATTGGTACCAAATTCAACAGCCTGCAGTGGTGGGGGAAGCATGTTTGTATTCATTCCTACCTTTTAGTGAAGTGGGCCAAGAGGCAATGCAGATTCAGTGATGCATTCTATGGTGGGGGTGGGGTGAAAAATCCCCACTGTCCCACTGAGCAGCACCAGCTCATCAATTAGTGCACTAGAGACTTATTCTCATGTCCCGGCTGGAGTCAAGCACCTAGGCTTCTGAACATAAAGAAACCAGCAGCTGAGGAAACTGAGGAACAAAGCACAGCAGGCAAGGAACAGTATAAAATAACTGGCATCTCAGTGCATCCCTATGCACAAAAGGTTCCAGGCCTTGGCAGGATCTGCAGCTCTCTATTTCTGTTTCAGCTGAGGCCGTTTTACATGGCTTCCCATTGTGCTCCAGCAGCAACTTCAGTCTTGACCTGGCAGAACCAGGTATTTCCAATGGAGAGGCTGTCTGCTCATTCCCATCTCTCTGCCAAACAAGAACTGACAAATTTAGCAGCATCATAAACTCTGCTTTGTGATATGAGCAACGTGGCCACTAGGGACTGAGCCAAAAGTATTTAGTGGAGGACCACGAGGAATCCAGTGGTGCCTTAAGGACTCACAATTTTATTATGGCATAAGCTTTTGTGAGCCGCAGTTCAATTCATCAGATGCATGAAGTGGAAGAAAAAGAAACAGATAGTAGGAATATAGAGATGGGAGTGTTACATCAGAGCTAATTCAATCAGGATCAGGCCCATTCGCAGGAATTTCTGGGGGAGGGTCTTTTTTTGTAAATGTGGACTGGAAGGGTCAGAGGGCACCCTCCCCCATGGTCCCCCAAATAAGCATGCTCCAGCCAGCTGGAGGAAGGCAGGAGCTGCCTGTTGCCCACGCCTTCCTCCCCATGCTCCAGCCAGCTCAGGGATGGCTGGGGCTGATTTCCCCCAGGAGGGGGGCTGTGGAAATCAGTCCCAGTCTTTCCTCTGGTTAGTGGGAGCATGGGAGAGGGAGGCTCAGGCAGCGCGCAGCTCCTGCCTTCCCCTGGCTGCCCAGAGCATGCTTACTTTGAGGATAATAAGGGGGTGCACTCACACCTTTCTCCCCCCACCCTGCATACAGGCCTGATTCATCAATTCAAATTGCTAATTGAAATCTGCCTGTATTCGAAGTCACATTCAGAAACTGTCCTCCAGCTTTAACCTGGTTGTGCTCTGGAGAACCATGACTGCTCCCCTGCTGGTGGCGGAGGGGCTTCCACCAGCCTGGGGAAGAAGGGGACGTGGGACTTGCAGTTACCTCACAGAAACAAGCTGGATGAGGCACGGTCTTGAATCAATTGTACTGGACCAATCTGAGCTGGGGAGAGAGACAAGTCTGCAAGCCGCACAGCGTCTTCTCCCAGTTTGAACAGGCTCCGCGTCAGTGCCACTGTCACACAGAAAACGGAACAGATGGCTTAGCAGAACTAGTTGTTAGATTTTTCAAAGGACCACTGAAGGTGCGGCAGCCCCTTAACAACTCCCCCATCGTGGGCTAGGTAAGGGGGTCGCAGATTGTTGTAGGAATCATACATCCAGTGTGTCTGTTCTGCTCATCTTCTGTAGCCTCTAGCCAAGGTCTGAATGCAAGTTCCAGGCTTGTCTTTTGGCAGCTGTTGTGCAGGTTTCCTCTGAGGGTGAGGCCTGAGACGGCTCTGTGAAGCGTAGCAGCTGAAGTGGCGTTTCCAAATCTGCTCATACCTCTTGCCCCCCTCTGAGCAAGCTGCAGCAGAACCGGACACCACCCAAAGGTGGTCCCCTCACTGTCTATGGGACTAGAATGTGGGGCTGCGGTGACAGCACTGAAGGGGGAATCGCCCCTCAGAAGTGGGGGGATGGGTAGAGGCTGCCCGTACCAAGCTGTGGCTGAGCAACAGCACTTGCTAGAGCAGCAGCAGCCCCTCCTGCAGCAATTCCTATATATCCAAGCAGCAGAGGGCAAGGCCTTGGGCACTCACCTCTGCTGTGTGGAGGGGGGGGTAGAATCTACACTCTTGGGCCCTTTCTGCTACAGCTAGCGGCCCCCAGCCAGTCCCACTGCCTGTCCTAGGGCACAGCCTGTCTGCCTTGCGGACAAGGGGCTCTCACGCTATTGCTGCAGTTAGGAGGGAACTAAGCAGAGCAGCAGCCCCCACTCCCCTCGCTATGAGACCTTGACTGGAATGAAGGTCTCAGAGGCCTCCCACTTTTGCTGTGGGCAGAGTCAACCCCTACCTGGGGTGGGTGATAATTTTTGATGGGGGGCCATTCCAAGAATTTGGAAAGTGGTCAAGGGCCGCATTCTTCCATATGAATGGAGGAAGTGCAGGGTCTGGAATGGAGGTTGGGTGCAGAGGGAGCTTTGGGTAAAGGACTGGGGTGCAGGAGAGGCTGTGGAGTCAGGGAGGGAGTTTGGGTGAAGGAGGCAGTTGTGACCTGGACTAGGGTGCAGGGATCTGGGTTGTGAACTAGGTTGTGAGCATGGACCTAGGGTGCAGGAGGGGGTACCGGGGTTTGGGTTGTGACTTGGGGCAGGAGACTGGGGTGGCAGGATCTGGGTGGGAATATGGGTGCAGGAAAAGAGACAGAGGGTTTGGGTTGCGACCTGGGGCATGGGTTTGTGGTGCAGGCTATGGGGATGGGAGGCAGAGGGTTTGGGTTATGTGGGGGAAGGTGGCAGAGGGTTGGGCTGCCAGAGGTAGGCTCTGACTGGGAGAATTACCTGCTTGACTCCTAGCCGACAGCCTTCTAAAGCAGACCTCCCTGCCCCCGCACTGACTACAGGGGCCATGTGGTTTTTGAACAGCTAAGAGCCTGAGGAGAGGGCAGGGGAGGGGGCTTTGCAAGCTATCTGTTGACAAGAGGTAGCTCCTATTGGCCAGAAACTGGCCAATGGGATTGAGCTGGGGGTGGGAGCAGCATGTGAAGGCTCACAACTGTTAACCAAAGCCCTGCAGCAGCTTTTCTCAGCATCATGCAGTGGGCAGAACAGGAAAAGAGTCTGCCTGAGGCTCCCTGCTGCGTCTGTGGGCAGACCTGGTCCGTACTCTGCTCCCACCCCACCCACAGGACTGGCTTCTCATATGCACCACAGGAGAGCCACATGGCATGCTGGGAGCTGTAGTCCCTTTTTTGCCTCCCCTGCTTCCCTTCCCGTGTTGGGTGGTGTGGAGGGATGTGGGCAGGACTACATCTCCCAGAGGGCTGGGGCCCTTCCCTCCAGTGTCAGCCTGGCATTAGCAGCAGGTGCCTTTCTCTCTAGGCTCTGATTGGCCCCTGCGGCTCACAGTCAGCAGAGGGGGAGGCTGCCGCTTGGGTCCAGCTTGAGACGCTGTGGGCTGCCAGGCCTCTGTGTTGGGGAGCATGCCAGGGGCTGCAGACAGAGCTGGCAAAAGAAGGCAGGGGGTGCACAGGGCCCAGCCCCTGGCCTTGCTCCCGGGGAAGGGAGGAAAGAGCCCCATTCTTCTCCCAGCCAGCCAGAGCATGGGGGAGGGCGGGGCAATGCACCACCCCAACCAGGCCAGAACTGGAACCATGAGGGACAATGGGGGGGGTGAGTTCACACCCTTAGCGCACCCCCTGCATATGGGCCTGAGGGCGGCTGTGGATAAGAAGATGAGAATGCCTGAAGTGGAAAATGACTTCTTATAATGAGAGAGCCATTCTCAGCCCCTAGTCAGACCCATTTTGATAGTGTCAAATTTGCACATGAATTCCAGCTCAGCAGTTTCACATTGCGGCCTGTTTCCAAAGTATTTTTTCTTGAGGATGGCAACTTTAAAGTCTGTAACTGTGTGTCCGGGGAGATTAAATGTTCTCCCACTGAGTTTTGTATGTTACTATTCTTGATGTCTGATATGTGTTTATTTATTCTGTTGCATAGAGACAGTCTGGTTTGGCCAGTGTACATGGCAGACGGGCATTGCTGGCACATGATGGCATATATGACATTAGCAGCTGTGCAGGTGAACAAGCCTTTGGTGGGAAGGCTGGTGTGGTTAGGTGTGCAGGATGCTTTATCAAAAGGAAAGAGCAGAGTTATCAAAGGGAAATGTCTGCATCATGTCAGCAGTTTAGACCTTCAGGAGTTTCATTTATTGAACAGCAGTGACGAAAGCTAACCCAGGAGAGTTGGGGAGGTGCAGGACTTGATTATCAGTGTGAAAACAGAAGTGTGCATCGAGGAGAGGGTTACCTGGGAATCAGCCACAGCACAGAAAGGCATCAGCTCTCAGGTTTAGAAAAAGAAGCTTCAGAAAGTTCCAGATTACAATGGATACATTGCCATGATGTGCTTCACAACCTCGGAGGAAGACATGGTGTGTTCTAAGCAGTTATTTAAATAGAAGTGTGCTTGGTGCACAGGAACTGAAAGTCTCGGTGCCCCTGTAAAATGCATAGCTAAGTGTACATGAAGGGGGACCTTCTATTTAGAGGCAGAAGAAGAGAATTGGTACCCAAGACACTCAGGCAATTCAGGACCCACTCAACTGAACTAAAGGCAGCTGCTCCCCAGGGAATGTGTCTAGTTAGGACTGCAAATTTGTCCCCTCCCAGACATTCAAGAAAGCACTTGGAGCATGCAGGATGTGGGATGGGTTTGTAATTTCAGGACAAATGATCTAGTTACATGCCTGAAATCCAATGATATCTGTGGAGCTGCTGCATCATATTTGCTCAGGCATTCAAAAACCACATGAGAATTAAGTTTTACAACTCGAAGTCCCCAAAAGTATTAAACATACCTCTGAATAAGGCTCTGCTAATACAGTGACTTTGTAAACAAATTATGCTCAGTAATAGCTGAACATTTTTCTGAGAGAAGCAATGCTAAGGAGGACAGCAAATTTATATCCACAGGACTTCCAACTGGACAACCCACCAAAAGTTGAAGACAAAGATCTTGCTCTGAAGTGTCAAAGATTGGCATTGGTAACAATGCTGCCTCTCTTCTTCCAGTACTGCACTGCAGTGTCAAAACCCTGGTGTGACATTTGAACCAAGACCTCCAGCCACATGGCAAGGTGCCAACCAGACTTACTACAGAGCACGAGACACAAACTCACAGGGAATATTCAAGCATATATTTTAATGCAGCTTTCATTGGTTGAATTTCCACTAGCCAGCTCATCACTATGTATGTTGATATTCCAAAATCCAACATTAGCTGCTAACACCAGAGTTTACTCAGGAGACTTTATTGCCCCTGAAAAAGCACTTTTTTGTTTTGTTTTGTTTTGTTTTTGCTGGTAAACCAAGTTCACTCTAGAGGCGTATTCAGGAAATTCATGCAAATCTGAAAGACCAAAAACATATGCTTCACAAGAAAACCATTGAAAGGCTGTTGGCCTAAACCAGAGTAAGGAGGAGTCCTTTTCAGAATCCTTGCCAGATGTGTTTCTCTTTTCGTGCACTTCCACAGCTCAGATTAACTAATGAGTAACCTTCAAGAGAGAGAATCTTTTAAGAATCTTAGACCGAGGCTGTGTAGTAGCTCTCTCTAAACTAGAGTGAGATGATGGTGGATAGAAAAGAGATGAGAAAAGAGCTTATAGTGCAAACACACTCCCGGATTAGTGGATTCCTGAATTGTAAAGTTTTTAAGCAAGATCACATTTCTCTCAACTCCAATTTTCTTTTCTTTCATCTTTTCATCTGACTCAGTTTCTGGTTTCCCAGAGTCTGGGAGCATGTGAGCTTTGATAGCCAAGGCATTTTCAGGAAACAAGACATCTGAAGTTTTGCATTTTGGCAGGGCCTTTAGTCCATTCATTCCTGAGAGCAAGGCAGAGCAATCTAACTTTCTGACCTTCGGAAAAGTCTCCATCCAGTTTCTCTACAGCAGCTTTGGCCACGTTCCCCACTTCTCATGGTGCCAAGTACAACTCACTGCCCTGTCTATCTTTCCATAGCCCCTTGCTAACTTTTCCCTTTTGTCATCTTTCATCTGTACTATGGCTGCTCACAGCTTAGAGATCACTGCAGCAGCTAGAAAGAAAGCATTGTGTTCTTTAAAAGATGGGCAGTTAAACATGACAGTCCCTTGCCTTCCTGCATCCACACATCTCTGCAACACTCATTCAGAAGTGCCAGCACAGCACCACACCTAGAAGAAAGACCTTTCCATGAAAAAGACTGGCTGGAGCCCTGGGCTGAAAGTGTCTCATTTCTGAGGTGCTTATAGTTGTGGGTATAACACATGTACCCATTGCACTAGAGACTGCAAAGGTTAATAACTGTTTGTAAGGCTACTTGAACACTACAAGCTTTATAGCAGGGGTCTCAGACTCCCAGCCGGAATGATTGCACAGTCTGGCCCAGGACTCTCAGTGGGCCTGGGGGGAGCAGGAGGGTGTCTGGTACCGGCCACCAAGTCCCATCCCTTTCTGCCACTGCCCCATCCTCTCCCCACCATGGCACCCTGTCCTCTGAGCTTGCGACTCTGGGAGTCACCGGGGGGGCCTGCTGCTGTGTGGCAGCAGTCGTGCCACCCACACACCCAGTGGCAGCAGGAGCCGTGGGGGAAGCGGAGCACGTTGGGCGAGTGCACTCGTGCCGCTGCACTCGGATTCCACACGGCTCCTGCCCCTGCAGGGAGTGTGGGGGAATCTCCAAAGTCATGTGCTCAAGGGAGGGGTGCCATGGGGGGAAGGGCAGGGTGATGGCAGGAAGGGGTGGGGTTTTGAGGCCAGTAAGAGACACCCTCACCCCAGCCTGCAGGGGTCCCAGGCCGGATTGCGCACTCGCTCCAGAAGGGACTGGCCCACAGGCCGGGAGTTAGAGATCCCTGCATTATAGAATGTTCCGTATGGTTAAATCGGCCTTCACTGTTGCAAGCAAAGTCATAGTCTATGCTCCCAGATCCTATTCTTTTTTCTGAACTTGGACCATCTTGCTCTCTTTGTTCAGGGGCTGTCAGATCACACGTGCAGCACCATGCCCAGTTTGGGATTAGCAATAAAATGAAACATGACAGTAATTCCTCACTTAACACGTGCCCGCTTAACATGTTTTCGCGATAGCACAATTGGTTTTTTTAGGGAACGTTTTTTGAATTACACGACCATCCCCGGAATAACACGATTTCCCCAGCCAGCCCATTGCCGACGGCTGTGCCTCCCTGCAAAGCAGCGGAGGGTTCGCCACTCGCTGCGCCGTTCCCCCTGACTCCCCCTCGCCGGACGCCTTGCCCCCTCGCCTCCACTCCCACTTGCAGGCCGGCAGCTGGGTTTCCCCAGCCGACCCGTCACGTGCGGCTGTGCGGGGCTTCCCCCACCTCCCTGCAAAGCAGCGAAGGGTTTGCCGCTTGCTGCACCATTCCCCAGTGACCCCCCCTCACCGGACGCAGTGCAGGTCCCAGCAGACCTGTCACAGGGGCATACTCCCAACCCAATCCCCTTCCACTCTCCTCCCCTTCCCTTCCCTAGAGCCAAACACCTCCCCTCCCTGCCATAACCCAGTCCCCTTTCTCCCCCAACCTTATGTCCCGGTCCTAACAGACACCACCACTTGAAACGCAATCCCCACCTTTTCCATTATTTTCAATGGGAAAATTGACCCGGCGTAACACGTTTTCACTTAGCACGATCATTTTCTGAAACGTATCTATAGTGTTAAATGAGGACTAACTGTATTTTCTTGTGCATTTCTGGTCTTATTGAAAATCCATAAAAAGATGAGCATCAAAAATGTACAAACGATATTCTGCTGTGTACCTTACCTTTCTGGAAGGGGAACAGATTAAAGGACACAAGATTATCTCCTGACCTTTATCAAATCTCTCTTTGGGAAAAGAAGTAAAGGTGGCAATAGCATACCACACTCTCCTTACTTCTACGCTGCCGCTAGTGGTGGCAGCTCTGCCTTCAGAGCTCAGCTCCCAGCCAGCAGCTGCCGCTCTTCAGCTGCCTAGCTCTTGAAGGCAGCAGCAATGCCAGCAGCAGCCCAGAAGTAAGAGTAGCAGTACTGCAACCAGTGTTACCTCTAATTTTTTCCTTCTTTGTGCGGAATAAATGTAGTTCTGTGAACTAAGGCATGTGTGGATGTTAACACCAACAGAAACCCAGGCTGCCAGCTGTGAGCACTATAGGCACTTTACTGAGCAGCTGAGCAGCATTTTACTCTCTCCCAGATGGCTGCTCAAGTGCTCATCTTACAGGGAATACTGACTGCAACCCTGCTTCCATAACCTTGTGATCCCACCCAACTCCTTTTTGAGTCAGGACCCCTAAAATTACAATTTCAGAATTAAAAAGATGAAGTCATGAAATTTTATGATTCTTAAAATCCAATGATTGTGAAATTAACCAAAATGTACCATGAATATGGTAGGACCCCCTAAAGATACATACCACTGTGTAATCCAAGCCACCCCCCTCACACACATAGTCTAGTGTCAAATTCCTCCCTTTGTCCCCACCACAGGAATGCTCACACTCTTGCAAACACAAACCAAGCCCCACACTCAGACAAATCCGGAATGACTATCCAACACACACAGACACTGTGGTGTAATATGCACACACGAGAGTCTGCTCCAGACACACACACCCCTTCCCCAGTCTCAAAGCACTGAACACTTGGTAACACGCTCCACTTTCGCTGGAGTGATAGCTTGGAATCAACTTGGGATGCTTGCACACTGCTTACTGGTTAGTACCTTGCTGAGCCGAGATTCAAAAGCAAGGGAAGTGGAGGATTTGGAGGTCTTCATGCCCGAGGAAGCAGCGGGGATAGGTTTTCCTCGGTCAATCCCATGGTTCCCTGGCTTTGCCATTGCATTCCAAGGTCTGGCAGCACTCTTCATTTTCTTTCCAGGGGAAGAGTCAATCTGCAGAATATCAGAAAGGAAAGCCGATATGAATGTTTTTAAAGCATCTGGAATCCAAAGAGGTACCTGGCACCAGTTTAAAGGGCTGAAAGGGATATACCAAATTCTCCCCCCTCTCTCATCACACAGGCAGACATTCAAGCATAGCCAAAGCTTGGCCTTCAGAAGTCCATAAAGGGGCCTGTAGCAATCCACACCTTTAAAACAAATTTGCAACACATGAAGTATATACAAGGGATGCTGAATTCTGCTTGAATGTTGCAATCTCCATAGTGTTGCCTACCCAATATTAAAAAGTACAGGGAAAGGTGCAATTTGCTCCATGTTATGCAAGTTAACTGTAACTCTCAGATTTCACCAAGGGTCTAAATGCAGCCACTGAAGAAGATGCAGTTGTCCTTAATTTTAGCATCCATGGCTAAAACTTAAACTAAAAGCTGTAAGATCGGCTTTGCCCAGAAAACTCAATAATATTAAGACAATCCTCCGAGAGAAAATGATGTTTTGCACTGGACTAGAGTCCTTCCCCATATTCTCCACATCTCATGCAAACAAAGCCTTAGGGCATGTGTTTTGGACTTCCTATGAAAGGCATGAATCGTGATGACCCAACAAAATACGTTCACAAGACAAACCCCTTTAGGGTCAAGTTCCAGGTCAGACAGACAGACAACTTAATGCAGAAAATATTTTAAAAAATTCTTTCCATTCTGTCTTCCTTTTTCCTGAAAACCAAAGACAGCTAGGAGTTAAGGAGTTTTTCTTCATGTCAGCAGTTGGATACTGCAGTACTGGTTGTCACAAAAGTAGATGACATAGCAACTGGGATCCATAACTGGTCAGTAGTGACCCAGTGGCTCTCAGTGGCTGGCCTATTTTAGATGAGCTAGTAACCAGATATTCAGTTCAGTACCTAGCAGACAGGTGTCTATATGATATGAACTGCATTCTTGTTAGCCTCAGAGGGGACAAAGACTGAATTGACCATAAAGACCAACCTCTCCTCTGATCCTAAGAAGAGGCCTTTAGCTCAGGGGATACACCTGAGCATAATGCACGGATAATCTGTGGGGCTACGTCTACACTGGCAGCTTCTTGCACAAGAACTCTTTTTCTGTAGAGTTCTTGTGCAAAAACTCTTCCAGAAGAGAGTGTCTACACTGGCATGTGCTTTTGCGCAAGAGCAGTGTAGACGCTCTCTTGAGCAAGAAAGCTCTGATGGCCATTTTAACCATAGGGCTTTCTTGCGAAAGAAATTCATGTTGCCTGTCTATATTGGCCTCTTGCGCAAGAATAGTTGCGCAAGAGGGCTTATTCCTGAGCGGGAGCATCATAGCTCTTGCGCAAGGAGCCCTGATTTTATACAGTAGAACGTCAGTTTACTTGTGCAAGAACACATGGCCAGGGTAGATAGACAGCAAGTTTTTGCACAAAAGCGGCCGCTTTGGCGCAAGATCGCGCCAGTGTAGACACAGCCTCGGTGTTTGAATTGCTGCTAATTCTTGCCCTGTATCTGTCCTGATGATAAACAGAAGACTCTGAGTCAGACTGTCAAACCAGCATCTTCATAATGAACCATCATCATGCTAATAAATATTATATTCAAAACAGAATCCTGAGACACATACAAACTCTCCTCCCACTATTTATTTATTTTTGATAATCCCTCAGTAGCACAAGTCAACCACACTGTATCTTTAACTGATCAAATCTGCCTTCCACAGTGCACTTGATGTTGCTACGGTGATGAAATGATTGTTCCATTGTATTACCATAAAAGAGACACAGTAAAAAGGTAACAGTCAACTTCTCCGCAAGAGAAAGAAAAGGATCTGAATTCAGTCCAGATTTCCTCATAGACGTGCCTATGAGGAAAGCAAATCCTGCCAGGATTTGAGAACAGAAATTAATTTCTCTTTATGGATGTGCCAGCAAGCACATTTTGTCAATTTCCCTCAGTTGGTGGTTTGTGGCCAGCTAAATGGCTGGCTTGACTCTTTGGTAGATCTGTATCCTGGATTTTTCATCATCCATTCCTAATTTGCACTAGCAGCAGCACCACCATTTTGGGTCTTGTTAGTTCTGTCAATCACTCTGAGTATGTCTACACTAGCCCTCTAGTTCGAACTAGGGTGGCTAATGTAGGCATTCGAACTTGCAAATGAAGCCTGGGATTTAAATATCCCGGGCTTCATTTGCATGGTCCTGGGCGGGCACCATTTTTAAATCCCTTTAGTTCGAACTGACTGCCCGTGGCTACACTCGGCAGTCAGAAGTTAATCCGAACTAAGTCCTTAGTTCGGATTAACTGTTACTCCTCCTGCAATGAGGTATAACAGTTAATCCAAACTAAAGACTTAGTTTGGATTAATTTCTGACTGCCGTGTGTAGCCACGGGCAGTCAGTTCCAACTAAGGGGATTTAAAAATGGCGCCCGCCCGGGAACATGCAAATGAAGCCCGGGATATTTAAATCCCGGGCTTCATTTGCAGTTCGAATGCCTACATTAGCCACTCTAATTCGAACTAGGGGCCTAGTGTAGACATACCCTCTTAGAGAAGGAAATCACAGATGGCTCTTCAGCTTCCTGCAGTGACTCTTGCGCAGGCAGTTTGTGTTGTGTTTGCCAAAGAGGTGACCAGAAACTACAGGAGACAGATCAGTAGAGGGCCTCCTCTCAGGGAAGGATGGGGATAGAAATGTAGCCGTGTTAGTCTGGGGTAGCTGAAGCAAAATGCAGGACAATGTAGCACTTTAAAGACTTAACAAGATGGTTTATTAGATGATGAGCTTTCGTGGGCCAGACCCACTTCCTCGGAAGGATGGGGGTGAGAGTGGGGAAGGAACTTCTGTATTTGATCATAGAAGAATCTCTATATTAAGACTCTTGCGGTCATTGGCAGCAGCTCTACCAGACAATCCAAAATGAGGCCTCCCCTGACTAAGCCTGTAAAGAGTCATGATGAGAAGGACTCAGCTTTTGCAGTCTCACAATTTGCTTTGTGCATTGTTCTGGGGAAATGTTCTTGTTAATTTCCTCCTGGGAGGCAATCAATTCAGGACCTAATTACATTCAGTGCTAATGACACCTTTCAGGTGTTACGGATGTTCTATTTCAAGGGCATGCAGGTGTGAAAGTTTTCTAGGCTCTCTTTTGCTGCCCTATTAAGGCAAAGCAAACAATAATTCCCCTCCTTATAGCATCTTGACTTCTCTGTTGTGGATTCTGGAACAATCAATTTTTTTGGCTCTAATCTCCCAGCTACTAATAGCAACTGAGCAACTCCTATTTTTAACTATGTGCAGTCATCATTTCCATCAGGATTTCAACACATACAGCGAGCACCCGCGAGCTGATTTCATCCGAGGAGAATATTATCTCTTTATTCCACAACTTTCACTGTGCTGAATACACCTGACATTTTTAAAGCATCGGCGAACATTTAACTATGAGGTAAAACAATAAATATTATTCATAAGTCCCATGGTTTCAGAATAACATTAATATGGATGTTTGCATGCATATAATGGGCATTTAAAATATGGATGTCTGACATCTCCCATTTGTACATACAAGGGAGGCACCTGGACATGCAAATAGCCTTGCCAAAGAGATTACCAGATGTATAGAAACATGGGGTCTCTCCAGACTTCCTGGCTCTCTCAGCACCTTCCTGCCCCGCCTTGGGAAGCTCCTCTCTGGCCTATGAGACCTGAAAGGATTCCATCTTGAGTCAAGGAGACATTTTAAAGTGTTTGGGGAGTGCTGTGTCCTTTGGAGAGTCACCTCAGAAGGCAGAAGAGCAGGGGATGAAGCAAGCTCAGTGAAAGAAGCTACATTTTGAGTTGCAGTACCTACATAACCAGGAGCAGTTTAGATACTTGACTTAAGCGAGAGTGGATATGTAGGAATGCAAGTTTATAGACTTGAACTGATGTTCCTTATGCAGCTGTATGAAATTTTCACCAGTCAGGAAATGAAACCATGGACTGAGTCCATTTTGTTCCAACATTTCAGTGGTCGATACATTTTAGAGTTCTTCTAAATGGGACTCTGGGGAAAATCGGCTATAATTGCACTATCAATCAATACTGAGTACAGGCAGTCCCCAACTTACGCGGATCCGACTCACGTCGGATCCGCGGTTATGAACACGGACTGTGGGACCTCGCGGTCCCGCCACCCATGTACTCCCGGCGAGAAAAGCTGCTCTGCGTCTGCCTGGTCTGCAGACCAGGAAGACGCGGATCAAAGCCGCGGAGCCCCTCCGCGGCTTTGCAAAGCCTCAGGGGAAGCCGGCAGGGGGGCAGCCCAGGCGCGCCTGGGCTGCTCCGCTGCCCGAGCCCCTCTGCGGCTTTGCAAAGCCTCGGGGGAAGCCTCTTGGTCCACCGCCCGCGTCTTCCTGGTCTGCTGGGGGGGGGGGGGGGCGCAGCTAGTATGCCGCCCCCCAGCAGCAGACTAGGCTTTTCTCCGGTCGCCTGTGGCAGAGCAGCTGGGGCGCTGCCGGTTGGTCCCGCAGTGCCGCTCTGGGCGCTACTGGACCAACCCGGCAGCACCCCAGCTGCTCTGCCCCAGGCGTCCCCAAGTCAGCTGCTGCTGAAACTGACCAGCGCTGACTACAGGAAGCCCGGGGCAGAGTTGCTCTGCCCTGGGCTTCCTGGAATCAGCTGCTGATCGGTTTTCAGCAGCAGCTGACTTGGGGAGCTTGGGGTTCTTAAGTTGATTCTGTATGTAAGTCGGAACTGGCGGTCAGTTTCAGCAGCGGCTGAATCTGGACGCCAGTTCCGACTTACATACAGATTCAACTTAAGAACAAACCTACAGCCCCTATCTTGTACATAACCCGGGGCAAAACAGAGATATCACCTTCCTTCATTTCTAAAAAAAAACCCCCAAAAAAACGGAGAGTCACTGAGCTGTAGCTAAAACACACAAGTGGAGATTATATGGTCATGTTGATCCTGAGGGCCCCTCTTTATTCAGGAAGGAAACTAGAGGATTAGTGCGTAACTGTCGCTAAGAATGTGCGACAGGAGCAGCAGGAGAATAATCCATCAAGCACATTCTATACGCACGGTCACGTTATTGAATTTTAAAGATCACTGCTGCACCCATGGGGGGGGTGTTTTCCCCAAAGTATGTACAAAGGGGGCCATGTGAGGTGTCAAATGAAAGCTTATGTTCTACTGATTCAGTATAGGCTATTCACGTACTTGTATGATATCTGTATGTGGAGTTATAAATATGTACTTTGTGCTTATGCTGAAAGATTCTCTGTCCGAGACAGAGCAACGGGAAGGAATGTCCAATCAGTGACTATGCTAATTAGCAAGGCTCCAGGGATAAGGCTCTCAGAGAGCCTACTACACACCTGAGTAATGCGTCTGGAAATCTGGATACCTGCAAAGTAGCCAGGGCATAATGGCTGCCAGCATGTGAAACAGAGGTAGGTCACTCGACCATGTGACCTGCTCTAGCCAGGAGGACGCCAGGAGGGATATAAAATACCATGAGGCGAACTCCATCTTGTCTCCAATTCTGCTCCTGATCCCAGATGCAGCCTTGCGAGGGACAGAGAGCCGGGAAGAATCGTGGACCCATCCTGACATAGGATGTACACCAGAGACATTTAAGATAGCAGTTTATAACATCTCTGCTAAGAGCCTGTATTGAGAACTTGGTGATTCGGTGCATGTAATGTATTCTTAACAACCTCACTCTCATGCTTTTCTTTCTTTTATTAATAAACCTTTAGATTTTAGATTCTAAAGGACTGGCTCAGCGTGATCTTGCGGGTAAGATCCAAATTGTAAATTGACTGGGAACTATGGCTGGTCTTTTGGGACTGGGAGAACCCCCGTTCGGGGTAGGTGGGATTGGGTTCTATGACCCCTCACCTGTGTGTTAGGCCCAGGGCTGATTGTGGCACAGGGAGAGCTAGGCTGTCTGAGGGGTTTTGCTCGGTGTGACCGGTTTGTGGCCTATTTGGGGAGGGCCTCCAGTCAGGGGCTGTAAGGAGCCCAGGTTTTGAGCAATTTGCCCTAAGCGGATGCCCTCAGCAGTGCCCAGATCCGGCCCGGTCGGTCACACGCACTGAGATATTAGTTCACTGAACTATAACCATGCCTCTGAGCAGGGATGGATTGAACTTACTATACAGACTCCATTCCTGATGTACAGGGGCAGCTCGTCCATATAGGCGAACTAGGCGGTTGCCTATGGCACCAAGTTAAATGGGACGCCAAATGGTGGCGCAAATCATTGAAGAGTTTGGAGGTGGGGGCGCCGATTGCATGGTTCGCCTAGGGCGCCAGTGGCTGGCAGCTAGTCTAGGGCCGCCCCTGCGTGGTGCATAAACCAAGATAGATTCCAGGTTTTGATCACAGCACTTGTTGAATATATTTTGGAATCTTTCTGTGTGTGCAGCAATTGCTTTTGCATGGGGGAATTCTGAAACCAGCACCAAAATTCCCATTAGCACACTGCAGTTACTAGAACCAGGAGAGGTCAAGCACATAAACTTTTGGACAGATGAAGAACTGGATGACACCAGTTATTGGGAAGGGGCTTTGAGCCTTTCACTTCGGCTGTGTCTACACTGGGCCACTTATTCCAGAAAATCAGCCGCTTTTCCGGAATAAGCTGCGAGCTGTCTACACTGGCCCTTGAATTTCCAGAAAAGCAACAATGCTCTACTGTACAAAATCAGCTGCTATTCCGGAAAAACTATTCTGCTCCCACTCGGGCATAAGTCCTTATTCCGGAACACTGTAGACAGCCCAGTAGTCTTTTCCGGAAAAAAAGCCCCGATCATGAAAATGGCGATGGGGGCTCTTTTCCGGAAAAGCTCGTCTACATTGGCCACAGACGCTTTTCCGGAAAAAGGGCTTTTCCGGAAAAGCAGCCTGCCAATGTAGACGCTCCTTTTCCGGAAAAACTGAAAACGGAATAGTATTGCGTTTTAAGCATTTCCGGAAATTCATGCCAGTGTAGACACAGCCTTCTAGTTTAGAGGCTCAAATCCAACCCAGGTCTGCAGCAAACAACACTCAAAACAATTCTGTGTCTGTGTGGTGCACTACATAAAGTGGACTGGTTGTCTCAGCTCAGTGGCTAAAGCTCCACGTCACTAGATCCATCAGGATACTTTGCAGTACCTTTCAGAAAGGCCAAAAATGAAATAGGTTCCCACTTACTGGTTCTCCAGAGCAGGCAGGAGATACTTGGCAAGGCGTATCATAGGTGTAGCTTGTCCTATACAACCTGAACCTATGCAGTGGGTAAAAAGGATTTCAATTTGTGGGGGGCTTCAGTCCAACCTCTTCCACAAGGCTTACATTCACTTGAAACAAAAAGCCTATTGTGCATCTGCCCCTCATATTAATTTGCTTTCACTCCTGCATGACACAAGTTAGAATTTTAAAGGAACTGCTTGAAGAACAGCACAAAATAACAAATTACCAAGCAACAGAACAGGAAAGCCCCACTGTTCCTTGGTCAGAGCAGGAAATCTAGCTGAAGAGCTGACATCAGCCTTTCATTTCCTCCAAGGACAACCTTCTGAGTCAGATTGAAAATGCTGCCCTGAAAGGCGTGGGCAGCAGGAACACAGGGAAACCTCAAGGAGATAATGAGCCTTTCCATGCTGCTCATTTGCCACAGTCCACAATGAAAGGCAAGGCAAGGCACTCGAATTAGCTACACACAGTATCTGCAACCTGTCAGGAAATGGAATATGAATGTGGAAAAGTCACTGCTGCTAGTACTCCCCTCACACAGCAGAGAACAGGATGGGCAAGGACAGCCGGTACTGCATATGTCTCTTTCAATGGGCAATAGGACCTCGGAAAGGTTTTGCATCCCAGCGTTGGGAACATAAGTGGAGGATAGGGTCATAATTCAAAATGACCTTAGCAAGTTAGAGAAATGGTCAGAGGTAAACAGGATGAGGTTTAATAAAGAGAAATGCAAATTGCTCCACTTAGGAAGGAACAATCAGTTCCATACATACAAGATGGGAAGCGACTGTCTAGGAAGGAGCATGGCGGAAAGGGATCTAGGGGTCATAGTGGACCACAAGTTGAATATGAGTCAACAGTGTGATGCTGTTGCAAAAAAAGCAAATATGATTCTAGGTTGTATCAACAGGTGTGTTGTAAGCAAAACTCGTGAAGTCATTCTGCCGCTCTACTCTGCACTAGTTAGGCCTCAGCTGGAGTACTGTGTCCAGTTCTGGGCGCCACATTTCAAGAAAGATGTGGAGAAATTGGAAAGGGTACAGAGAAGAGCGACAAGAGTGATTAAAGGTCTAGAGAACATGACCTATGAAGCCAGGCTTCATGAACTGGGCTTGTTTAGTTTGGAAAAAAGAAGATTAAGGGGGGACATGATAGCGGTTTTCAAATATCTAAAAGGGTGTCACAAGGAGGAAGGAGAAAATTTTTTCCTCTTGGTTTCTGAGGACAGGACAAGGAGTAATGGGCTTAAAGTGCAGCAGGGGAGGTTTAGATTGGACATTAGGAAAAAATTCCTAACTGTCAGGGTGGTCAAATATTGGAATAAATTGCCAAGGGAGGTGGTGGAATCTCCCTGTCTGGAGATATTTAAGAACAGGTTAGATAGACATCTGTCAGGGATGGTGTAGACGGAGTTTGGTCCTGCCTTGAGGGCGGGGGGCTGGACTCGATGACCTCTCGAGGTCCCTTCCAGTCCTATGATTCTATGTTCCTTGAATGCAGATGCATATCCTACAGCAGAACAGAAGTGCGGGGAGGGGGGGGGGAAGTCTGGGCACTCCTAAGCCCCAAAATGGTAGAACTAGGGTGTGACACAGAAGTAAATATAATTATCCAGAGGAGTGCAGCTGTCACATCCTAGAACTTCTCTAGTGCCTAAGCACTGGCACATGCCTTAGAAAAGCCTATTTAGCCAGTCTACCGTGGCTAAAGGCCCTTTGGCCATCAAAAGTGAAAGGTTATAGACAGGATAGGGGGAACCATTATCCAGGAGGCTCAAATCCTGAGTTTTGTGTTATGGATAAACAATCAGGAGTTACAGCACATTTAAAAGCTATTTTTAATGAGAAGATAAAAGAAGAAGTTCTATGAAGTTCAGAGATGGGTTTGAAATTATACTGAAACCCAAGAATATAATATGAATATCACTGAATATAAACTGCCAATACTGGGGAAAGTCCAGATTGTCTGAAGAGGATCGGTGTGGAGCTGCCGCTTTGCAGTGTCTTTTGTCCCAAAGACAGACCCAGGGTGCCAGCTTTTCAAGGAGCAATACAACCATTAAGTCTGCCTTTTTCATGTGGCTTTGGGTCAGAAGCGGAGGACGAAGAGTTGATAGATATGGACTAAGGGCAGCAATTATGCATCCCTCCTTAGCTAGTTACAATGTAAAGGCCAACACACTGCAATCTCACTGCACTATCAAGGCACACCTAGCTTTTTACAGGAAACGAAGTAGTCTAGTCTAGAGGTTAAAGTGCAAGTCAGTCAGAAGATACTGGTTCTAATCTCAGCTCTGCCAGGGACTTGCTATATAACTTTGGGCAAATCACTCACCCTGTGTATTTCCCTAATACTTATCCACTTTTTATTTCCTCTGATGAAAAATGCTATATACATGCAAGTGATTATTACTTTATCAGAGGAGATATTGTCCGACACCTATTTGTGCACAAAACTCTAAGCCATGTGTTTCTGTGTCTGGGAAGATAAGCTCTCAACAGGTAATGGCTCCCAGTGGCTTCAGATGCATGAATAAAAACAAGTCTCCTGTTTGCTCGATAAATGTCAGCACTTTCTTCCACAGGGACCCCACAGAGATTGCGGTTTGATCTTTAGGCTGTTGGTCTACAGAGAGTAAAAGGAGAGAAAAGGCAGCAGGAAAAGCAATCTTTGGGCACTCTCCCAACACAGAATGTAGTCAAGCAAACGTTGCTGATGCATTGATAATTTAATTCCCTGGCTTTCATTCTCATCATGGGAGTCCATGTTTCAGAGCTCAGCCCCCGTTCATTCCCCTGAAGGAGGCCTCTACACCAGGGGTGGGGAACCGCAGGCCCAGAGGCCAGATCTGTCCCTCCAGGCTCAGGCCCACCCCCATACCATTGGGGATCCCATGCTGGCACTCTAGTTCCCCCATTGCCCCACTGCGGAGCTGGAGCACACAAAATCTACTTAGTCTAGGTCCCCCAGGCTCCGGTGTGCAAGGGGAATACAGCAAGTGTCTTTCTGCTTCTCAGTCGGGGACACATCAGTGAGGGTTGTTTTTTTTTTTCCACTTGTGAGTGGCCCCAGACTGATTTTTCTATGGGTCAGTGGCCTCTGACCCAAAAAAGGTTCCCTAGCCCTACTCTATGCTACTGCATTTCGGCCTGACCTCCCAAATCGTCCCCCACAGGTTTCCCTGGTTACTCCCTGACCCCCCCCAGCCCCCCCCCCTTTTTTCTTCACTTGACAAATTTTTATCTGGTATTTTTTTAAAAAAACATCTGGCAACCCTATAGGTGAGCCAGGTGGTTGCCTGGGGCTGCCAATTGGTTAGGCCCGGCCCTGCAAGCCACCTCCTCCATATTACATCATGACCCTTCCTCAGGTGAGGAGGGCTGAAGCCCAGCTTTCTATAGAGCCCATCCAAATCTCTCTTTGCATCAGCCAGACAGGGTGTCTGAAGAGCAAGAATTAGATTACTGAAGGATACTCTGTGTAGAGCTACACCTTGAGCTGATGATAATAAGTGGGTGGCTGCATTCTGCACTAAATGGAGTTCATGCCAGGAGCATATCACACCAATGCACTGAGAGCTGCGCTGGCTACTAGTAAATTTCTAGGTGGAACTCAAAAGCTTGGTTTTAATGTTAAACGTAATGGCTGATGCCCTGGTCATCTGAAAGGCATCTCTGCCTGCACTGCTCTGCTGCAGAGATCAGCTGAAACTTCCTTGAGAGCTCCAGGAAGTGGGGCCTGACAGGGTATTATTCTCTGGACAGGGTACTCGGAATTCTATCCCGGATCCATTTTAATGGCACGTGGTAGGACCCATATTTTCTACCCGACATTAGGATGGAGGTAAGGAAGATTTTGTCTGTTGTGGGAGCTATTTGATCAAGTGGTGTGAAATTATTTTACAGTGGGTGGAACACACTGTCCACTATACTTGGAATTTTATTCTGAAATTTATATCAAGGCACCTAATTTTGGTTCAATCACTCATTATATACTATATTGATAAAACCCCTTTCCACCCCTCTGAGGGCAAAATTACTATCCCCACTTCACCCACTTTCTCCCGCTGTAAAAAGACTTGGTCAAAATCACACAGGTAGTCAGGGTTAAAATCCAGGTCAGAGCTCCCACCTCTGTTTTAATGCATAAGACATCCTTCCTCCCTTATATAAA
The DNA here is from genome assembly GCF_049634645.1 of Pelodiscus sinensis. Lineage (NCBI taxonomy): Eukaryota > Metazoa > Chordata > Testudines > Trionychidae > Pelodiscus > Pelodiscus sinensis. The sequence goes on along the minus strand of NC_134731.1, from coordinate 3,045,404 downwards.
GCTTAATTACTGTTTTTACATCAATAATACTGCCCATAAAGGGGTGAGCTGCCAGTCAGTCCTGTAGAAAAGGCTCTAGAAAACATAATCCACTGAAGTTTATGACCAGTTATACAATGGCCTAGATAAAAAAGAAAGTTGATTGGACAATGAAGGACAGACCACATTTGTGCAGTTTAAATGCCTAGTGCAAGATCTGGTAGCTATACAAATAATCAGTTAATAAAATATTTAAGCACTCCAAGAAGACATATTGCATAGAAATACCTGAGCTTTTAGGGTTAATGGAGAAGTCAGTTTGATGCTAGGGATTTATTCTTTTACACCAAACCCTAGATTTGTGGGAATCCAGGTCTCAAGTCTCATGCCTTTGTGCACCAATAATTAGTCAAGAGGGCAGTTAATTTAACCAGGGTCATTCAAGTGCCTTTGGAAAAGCAATCTCATTACTAGATCTGTGGAATAATATATCTGATGGCAGCTTCACTGGAAACTGTATTTCTGAATTGTGAGGCCATTAATACTTGACTTTCAGATGAGATTCATAAAGGAAAGAGTTCTCTGAGTTTTGTAAGTTTAAATCAATCTCAAGTCTCATATTTCTGAAGTTTATTTATTTCACTAAGGCTGCTCCAGAATCAACACAGAACATTGGCTTGAAATCAAGGTAAGAATGTTGTTGGAGGTGTTGGCATATAACATTTGAGCCAGCTTTATATTGCTGTTCCTCTACATTGTACTGTCCCTCTATACCAGGGTTTTCCAACCTATGGGTCGCCATTACTCCCTCCTCCCCCCGTTTTTGAATTGCCTTGGGTCAACAAGTCTTCCTGAAGTGTCAAAATGGGTCCCCATCTGGAAAAGGTTGGGAACCGCTGCTCTATACCAATCAAATTGTGCTATTCTCAAGATAACCATCAACTGGAACAAAAAGACCTAACAAGCTCAGTAAATTGTCAAGGATTTCCTACTGGAGTGTAGGAAGCTATGCGGCAGCGTAGCCAAGGGAGTCAAGATAGACTATTTTTTCAATCTTTCTTAACAACCCACTTGAAACCACAATTTGTAGCCTTGACAGATGCTTTCATATGACTCATCTTGATTTCTTAACTGATACCAGGAATCATGCCAGAGTCACAAAGCAGAGAAATTGAATGTCCAATATGGCAGCTGCTGATCTGGAGGTTAACTGTACAGGGAAAATGGTTTAAAATCAGACCGAGCATGTCATTAAAACCCAAACCTTCTTTTACTCTCCTAGCCTCATTTTAACTGCTCCTCTACAATCCCAATCCCTTCTAGTTCAGGCCGCATCAGTTGTACATCTGCTATGTCCTCTGCTGCAGAGACAGTCACCTGTTCTTGCATAAGGACAAACCATGTAATCTCCTGTGGCCCTTTTCTGTAGTTTCTGATCTCCAGCCCTGTTTCTAGCATCCCTTTGGCTGTCTCTGGGCAACCCTCATCAGTAATTCTCCCTAGTGGAAATTCTGGCTGTGGTTTTGTGTGTTTGAAGCTTCCCTCACATCAGGGTTGCATTTAAAAACACTGGGGATGTGCCCAGTGCAATGACAGCTTATCACGAATGCTCTGCGTGTTCTTACTGGGCCCTAGGACAGAGGATGAACCTTAAATCCCTACCCCTTCCACTGAGCAGCTCATTCCAATGGCCCAGAGCAGATTCAATTCTCAGCAGACTCAATTTCTCATAACTTTTAATGCTGGATACTCAGTCTTTGTTAATGAGATACCAAGAGACTAGACATTACTTGAAAATTTTCATGCCCAGACTACAAGTTATAGAAAAAAGGAGGCCTTGTCTATTGCATGCCCCAAGCAAGGTACTTTACTTTCAACAGTCCAGAAAAATATACTAGGATAATATATCTTTGCAACCAAAACTATGCAGTGGCTAGGGCACTGCCCAAGATCACAAATCAGTGGCAGAGTCAAAACTAAAATGCCCAATCCTGTGCTTAAGAGATCATCCTGCAGTGGCTCTCACATAGCTACTGAGGTTACGTGTAAAATCCTGTGTCGGTTGTACAAGGACTTCTTTCCTTCTTGGAATCACAGGATCACAGGGCTGGAAGGGACGTCTCAAGAAGTGGCTCACTGGTCCCGGCCAATGAGAGATGTGGGGAATGGCGGCCAGCATGTCCCTGTGGCCTGCAGCTCCCATTGAACTGTGGCCATTGGGAGCTGCTGGGGGTGTGCCTGCAGATGCTCACCATAAACAAATTTCTCCCGGCCTGCCAGCAGCTTACCTTGCTAGGTCACAGGCAGCCCATGGGCCGCGGGTTGCCTACCACCAATCTAGACCATCCCTGACAGGTGTTTGGAAGTTACTATCTATTCACCTTTTATACTGGGCTTATCGCTATAATTACTGAAAGCCTCAAAAGAGCCCTACACCTTCAGAAGCAAACAAAAAAAGCTACCCTCCGGGCTCCAAGAATCCCCTTTACTCATGCCATCCTTGCTCTGCAAGGTAAAGAGCCCCTCCACAAAGCCCACTACTCTCCCTTCCCCTGCACAGTATCTCATGGAGCCACCTGAGTAGGGATGTAAAATCCCATTTAATTAATTAACCGTTAAATGTTGTGTTTAACAAGTTAATGGCTTGAATGGGGGTGAGTGGGGAGCTGCTCCAGCCTGGCTGAGTTAAAGCAGCCCCCCCACATGCAACGTGGTGCACCTGGCCCCTCCGCCACAGGGGCTGCTCTTGCCAGACCAGGCCCGCTGCTCTGGATGGGTAGTTACAGTTAACTGGTGCTCCAGCCCACCAGTTAACCATAACTGATAAGCATCACCTAGTAAGTGTGATGCTTACTGGTTAACCATTAACTCTCGACCAGTGAAACTATTCTGGAGCCCTTCATGCAGCGCACAGTCAACCTGTGGAACTCCTTGCCAGAGGATGTTGTGAAGACCAGAACTTTAACAGGGTTCAAGAAAGAACTAGATAAATTCATAGAGGTTAGGTCCATCAATGGCGATTAGCCAGGATGGGCAGGAATGGTGTCCCTAGCCTCCGTTTGTCAGAGGCTGGAAATGGTTGACAGGAGAGGGACCACTTGATGATTCCCTGTTCTGTTCACTCTCTCTGGGGCATCTGGCATTGGCCACTGTCAGAAGATAGGATACTGGACTAGATGGACATTGGGTCTGATCCACTATGGCCGTTCTTATGTTCTTAAAGACAAGGTCCAATTGTGGGAGGGTGAGTGGTTGAAGAAGGAGATAAGCACAGGACGGGGGGTTGAGAATGTGATTTGGGTGTGAATGTGTGCGGAGGGACACAGAATGTCTGTGCATATATAAAGGCTATGCAAGTAATGCTAAATTTCATCAAAACACACCAACACTACATTCAGGGAGTGATCTCACTCTACAGAAATCAGGAGAATCTGTCTTTACAGCTGAAATTAGCTCATCTTCTCGGCTCATAGCATCCAGGCGACAGGTGTCCCAGTCACTACTTTGAGACTCAGGACACAGGAGGGTGAAGAAAAGATGGAGGTTGAGCCTTTGTTCTGAATGTCCTCACTCTTGGGAGTTTACAAATCAGGCTTTAACCATAAAAAAAAGTGAAGCTACCCAGGGCAGGGAGGTGGTTCCGAGCAGATGGGTTTAACCTTGGTGTGGTATAATGCAAGTACATTTTGAGAACAAGGGCCTATGGCCATCTGAAAGTAGCAGGCTCCTGTAAATCTTGACTGGAGAAAGTGGGAGATGAGACACGCAGGGTTAACACTGCCTGAATTACCAATCCACAGATGCTCTACTTTACATGGGGCACAGCTATGTAACTCCTAAAGAGAGGAAGAGTAATTACAGGGGCTTTGCTTGATAATGTTCTACCCTTACACCTTCCTGCAGAGTACAGGAAGATGGGCCTATAAGGGACTGAAAGAATGGCCGAAGAACACCTTCCCTAGGTTGGAAGAGAAACACAGCCACACAAATGCCTGACAAGCTCTCCCACCACATAACTGAGACATGACAAAGGGCAGGTGATTTGTAGTCATGACAATGGATTGTGATTCAGATCTTCACTCTATTCCCAGCTCTGCCACAGACTTCCTATGTTACCTTGGGCAAGTCTTAGAATTGTTTGAGCCTTTGTTTGCCTTCTATAAAATGAAGATAATACTGGTCCTCTGCAGAAGGAGTCTTGGGGTGATAAACTCCGATATATAACAGATGTTCATGTATCTTGGTGAGGATCCCCACGAAAAAGCCAAACAAAAATTAAAAAGGAAGTCCTGTTCTCTCACACACTATGAATGGATGCTCACAATCCACAGCTCCTCTGTATATCCCTATTTTACACACAGACCTCACTGCGATGACGTCAATCAATGATTTCCGAAAGTTGCCCTGTTCGGAGAGATTGTGCTCTGCAAATGTGCCCAGTAGCCTGTTACTTAACTGGGACCTTTTGAACTTCTAACTGTTAGTTGTCAGTGTTGTGAACTCCTAGCAGAAAGGTTTCACTGGAGAGGAAGCCATATGTGAACTCTAAAACTGCAAGAGAAACGAGTAGACTTCTGCATTTTCAAATGATTCATTCCGCATGTAGACGGAGCTGAACAAAGCTGAATGACTCTGCTGTTTGAATCCAATGGTTTGCAAGCTATGGCGTGCAGATCACGGGGGAGCTGTGAAATCCATAGAACCACACAGTGGAGTCCAGGGGCTACCCAGGACAGGGTAGGCTCTCTCACGTAATGAGCAGAATCACACCACAGGAGAAAAACGGATTTAAATCAATCACACATCCCCTTTTCAGCCCAGACTCAGACTCAGAATAAGAGTTTGTAGGGACAGAGGCAGCACTCCCACAGCAACCCATGTGAAGGGGTGACATGGAGAGAGAGCATTAGATTGTACTGATGAGGGGAAGAGTCCCCGTTTCCCTTCCAGGGCTGTCAGTAATGCTCCATTATAAACACTGGGCTTAATTAGCATTTGTACAGCTCTGCAAAGCTGTAATGGTCTGTACAAGTGCTGTGTATTGTCACAACTGCTATTACCATCAAGATTCACCCCAAAGCACATTTTTATGGGCAATTACTAAACTGTTGAAACTGGAGCTCCCTCCTGAGGCTCTCAGCAGCCCCCTTTCATGATGGCTGAGAGAGCACAGATCTGGCCATGCTCCCCAACATTTGTACTCCTCGCCTTTGCAGACCAAAGCGGCTTGCACAGCAGCCTGGTTCCTTCGTGACCAGCGAATCTCAACAGCAGGGCTGTGCTCCCATTCCACCCTGCACACCAACAGGGAGAGGAGCGAGCCAAGGCAAGCATAGTGACAGCTTCAGCCCATCAGTCACTAGCTTAACTCCATGCAGCTAAGCAGACCAAGTAGCCAGTTCTCATAGGATCATTTTCTATCGTTAATGTCTAATAGGCGATCCAGCCCAGCTCCCTGCCATTCCTTACAGAGCATTTTCTAGTGCTTTATCCAATCTAGAGAGTCAGACATTACATCCAGGTGTTGTTCAGCAAGGCAGGTCCGCATGCTGCAAGAATGCACCTCTGTCCGCTAACCCCCACTAGAGAGAATCCAATTCCCACCTTACAAAAAAAGAGAAGATTAAATACTTACCGTGAAAGCTTTTTCTCCTCCTTCTATTAAAAGGAAAACTGTCTCCTGTTAGCCTCTGACAGCATGTGCAAGCCAGATTGAGAATGCAGGGTTTCAGTGCTTCCCTGAGAGGAAAACCACATTGCAACGAGACACAGAAAGCTGCTTGAGAAATGATTCACATACGGAAGCAAGCTGGCTTTACCAGCACTTTGGCATTCAGCACACACACACGTATGCACACGCACACACACACACTCACTCACTTCAGGGAAAGAGAAATGCTACATTTCCATCATACCAGGAGGAGTTCTTCCAGGCAGGCCATTTGTACCTGAATTCAGAGCTGTGCAGGGTGCCTGTGCCTTTCAGAAAGCAGGGAAGGGTTCCTCGCTCCATCAGCTCTCAGAGCAGATGTGTACATTGGTAGATCATATGATAAGCCCCCCTCTAGTCTGGGGAATCTGATCGACTGAAGCATGCAGCATGTATATTGCAGAAAAGATAACAAGGCAAGCCCCAAAAGGAGATATTTTCTGTGGGACCTTGGAAAGAAAAATTATAGAAGCTGCACCCACAAAGCTCTTTTATTTCACATTGAGCATCTCCTACCCAGCAGCCTCACCCCGAGACGCACTTCCCTTACTTCTACCACTGCCTTGAAAAGGTGCAAAGTGGGAGAGTGGGATTTTTACACTAAAACCGAGATTCTGTCATCATCTAACATGCAGGGTTGGAGGAGGCCAGGAATCCAGTTCCAGAGCTCCCCATATTGTCAAGGGCTGAGACCCCTGTGGAGATAGCACAGGGTAATGGAGAGAGTGCCTACCACGATCAGATCTCACCAGGCAGAAGCACCCATCAACTCCTAGGCTAGAAGAAAATGAATAAGGGCAAGGGGCTGAAAAATGTCTGGGGACTCTCCTCGTCCTAAAGTCCTATGGAGTGAGTGAGCATTAGTGTGTGCAGAGAGGAAGAGGCAAGTGATCTTTACAGACAAGGATCAGGTAGAGCGGGTCCCCTAGGATTCAAGGATACAAATTAGAACCAAATCTGGATTTCAAACACATCCAAGTTAGAGGATGTTCAGCACTAGGGTGTCGGTTTGGTCCACTGTAAAGGCAGGGCTATTTTCAAAATTCTTCTCTGGCTCTGCATCCTAAACCATTCAGCCCTAGGGTACTAGTTTGGGTCCATCTCAGGGATCATGGATGTGAGCCCAGGGTGTGAGTGACAGTGATACAACAGCAGTCTCCTTAAAAAAAGAAAGCTAGGGAGGGTTTATTTTAGACAGCTGTTTACAATCAGATCCTAACTTTAGTGGCTGTCTATGCATAGCTCTGCCCTCACTGAGCCAGCCTCCCCCCTTTCCCCTGAAACCCTCATTCTAGATACCCTGCACCGCCCCAAAGTAAACCAGCGATGCGCCATGTGTAAACTCTCCCTCAAAGGTTATTTCCAGATCATTGTCAGTCCAACTGCTTTCACTACAGAGCAGGTGGTCTCAAGCTCTGGGTCTTGGGACCGTGGTGGCAGTGTACAGACCAAGGAAAACACAAAGTCATTATTTAGTGTATCCAGTCTGATTTGCCAATCCCACCTTATCTGGGGACCAACTGGTGACCACGGGCATCAGTGCTTTTCCATGCTTATTATTTGATGTACTATGAGGCTTCTGATACCTTTCCCAGTCAGCGATAATCAGAAGGCAGGATCCTCTGGCATTAATATTAACAAATTAATAGCAGATACTGTAGTCTCAGCTGAATGAACTGTGCTCCTCGGTCTGGGAGCCACGTCATTATTTTTGGTGCTAAATGTCTAAACAATCACTCAGCTATGCAATATGGAGGGACTGCCTGACAACACTCATATCTCTGTTCCATGTTGACTTCTGGGCAGCCTTCAGAAGCAGAAAGGGTAAACTGCAAAATGACAGAGCGAGAGAAACCAAGCCAGTGCGCACCTCGTGTAAAGGCCCCCTGTTTGAAAATACACTCACTGCATTGGACTGAAGCACATTACTGTCTCTTTGCCATTGCATGGGGCTCAGTGGGAAACCAGCCCCCCACTCCCTGCTCCACAGAATTTCCTATCCCTCAGCCACACGCACACCCGAGGGAAAAGAAATGCTTGTATTTGTCCTCAAAGATATATTTAGCTGTGACAGATATAACTTGACCAAGAAAACCCCAGTGCTGAACATGCTCAGCCATAAACAAGCAAAACCACAACACTTGCTCCCTCGAGTTTTGGTACACTGGCTATAGCAGCATAACTGTGCCACACAATTCTCCCAAACCCAACCAGTCTACAGAGAGTATTTATTAGTCACCTTGTCTATGGCATTCATTGCTGTCATTACCTGAGCACTTCACTAAAGAATGTATCCTCACAAGGGAGGAAAATATCATCACCATTTGACAACTGAGGAGCCAAGGCACAGCTAGATTAAATGACTTGCACAAAGTCACCCTAGGCGTTTGTGACAGGTTTGGTATGGGTAAGAAGCCAGACCTCCTCAGCCCCAGATCAGAGCATTAACTGTCCTTCCTTTAACCCAGCAGCAGGGGCAAGAAGTGAGGATATGAAAGTCATTTTAAAATTAAACAATGAAACGGCAAGATTCCCTTCTAAAATAGATGTCAACCAAATATGCAACTGCAGACAGAGGCAGAGCTAACAAATTGTGCATGCATACGCACACCTATCCATTGACTCCACCCACTTTATAACCATCATCTCCCAGAACACACAGGCCATTGGGCACAATTTGATCACTTATACAGCAAGAGCAGAATTATAGCAGTGTGTTTTGAACAGGATCCCGAGGAACAAACCCTGCTAGTCAGTGCATCGTAACAACACGGCACCCCAGGAAATTAAACACTGTATGCTGCGGCGTGCTCTTTTTCAGCCACAGTCTTGCTTAAGGCACAGTGTAGTGGAAAAGCTCAAAGCTGGATTCTAGCTGCGAGGCTCATTTGGGAGGCAGGTGTCCACAAATGGGATGTGGAAAACAGGCTTATCAAGGGAAGAGAAGAGGGCAAATGCACAACTTGCACTCAATGATAGGCATTTACAAACTGCACTTGTATGTGCAAAAGCCCAAGTTACAAAGAGACATTCCATAAACAAGGTTGTGACATCAACATGGTTTTTCAGGAAGTCTCTAATTCAGCTGCAAAGCGTGGAACATTATTGTCTACAGTTATAAAATCTAGAGGTAATTACAAGGCAAAGTCAGCAGGCAGAGTGGGTATTAGTGGAGTGAGGCTGTGGCTTTTTCCTCCCTGCCCTTGTCCTCCCTGTGCAGACCTGATATCAACTCCTCTTTACTTTTCTTTTCTTGGTTTCAGTGCCCATGACAGAAGGAAGTTCAAGGCACTAACAGCCCATGTGCAGATTGAATCATGGGGCAACAATCAACTTCCATTTTGCTGAAAAAAACCCTGCTGCATGGTTAACAAGATGATACTAATCAAAAGGGTGGAGGTAACAGTGAACTCCAAGGGCTGTTGCCTGAAAGGGTACAGCCAGCGTGAGATCTTGTGTGTGCAGACTTGGAAGAACAAAAGAATTTCCTCTGTTGAGGGGAACATTACACAAGTCCAGGTTCCCACCCAGGCATGCTGGGAGCTCAGCCTATGCTGCTGTCAGTAGCTTTCACCTACAACTGCTGGAGAGAACGCTCCCCTACAAGAAGGCAGGATTGTTAGAATCACACACAGGAGTGACAGGAAAGAGAATAGGAGGCAGATTACAAGCCAGCTTCCATTGTTCTGCATTGAACTGTTGAGATTTCAGAAGAGTGAAGAACACCACAAATGTCGGTCAAAGAACAGGGAAAAGACAAGGACATGTTAACTGAGAGAGTGAATTTGTTTTCAAAAGTATAAGGATCTGTAAGAGGCTCCAGCAGTTTTCAGCTCCCTTCTCTGATTCCCAAGCAGAACATTAGCAGGTAAGAAAGGCATCTACTTGAATGGCAAAATATTAAGATCCCAAATGAGCAAGGGACTACATGGAGCAGGAAAAACACCACTAGCAAAGAAACACTTTTAAAATAAAATCTCAGACTCTTTCTCTCCACTCATCTGAGGAAGTGGGTTTTGCCCACTAAAGCTCATAATTCTATATAAATATATGTTAGTCTTTAAGGTGCTACAGGACTACTAGTTTTTTTAAAGTTACAGATGAATATGACTATCCCCTCAGACGCTGAAGATTACATCTTCATACGTATTTTACTCAGGTTGGTTTGCCAGTTTCTACAGTGCACCCGAGCTGATGTGGCTCTGCACTTGCTTAGCTATTATTGGCGGTACCTAAGGAACACATTTTACCAACACCAGCTGTAGCAGAGGAAAACCCAGAACCATTCATTTCAGCCCTTACAGGTAGAAAGTCTTTCTGCCAAGTGACAAGGTAAGCTAAGTTCTTCTGTTGACCTGCCCTCTAGCAGGTGCTGGAACCCTGGAGGGATATGCTAATTAAGCCTGGCTGACTCTCTGTGGCATATGATGCTCATTAAAGCACCTGGGAATATCCACTCTGGAGAGAGGTAAGGCCTTGGGCTAAGCTGAACTGTCCTAAGAGCAGTCACACCGAAGGGCAGGGTTTGGGGAGTTGGCTGCATTACCTTATTAACAGAACCAAATGTCAAGAAGGGGGAAGTTTTGAACCTACACAGCAAATGTTGATCATTCCAAGCAGGGTGGGAATCCCACCTTTTCACAAATACACATAAGGTTGCAGCTCTAGCTTGTAGAATAGGTGATTCAACAGTCACTCTCAGTTAATTCACCAGGACTTCCCAGTGCAATGGCAGACTCGTGAATGGTTGGCGTGAGGAGAATAATTTCTTACTGCATGTATTAAGCAAGGTGTAGCACGTGAAAACACTTCAGTTACCAGAGTGGCTCCAATTCTCAAGAGCTGTTTCAAATGTTAATAGTAATAACATAGGTGTGCGCTCAAAGAATTTTTTTAAAATGTACTCTTTGACCTCCATTAGCCACACCCCCTGACCCCCATTAGCCACGCCTCTGGGGGTAATACTTTTGGGGCAATTTGGACACATGACGAGAAATAAAAGATGTCATGTGACACCCCCTCCCAAGGACTTTTCCCACCATCCTCTTACTGATAGGGATTAGTTTGGCCCTCAGCAACTCCCCCCTCCCCCATGCAACTATCCTGCAATTCCTTTAACCCAGGGGTCTCCAAACTTTTCAGCCCGAGGGCCGCATTAACTATCAAACAGCAGTTCGGGGGCCGCTTTAACGACGGGGAATTTCAGTTGCCTATTGCGCCCTCTGTCGCAGCGCGGCCGGTACTCTGACCATGCACTCCCTCCAGTGCTGAAGGGGAGGGAAAGGGGGGCCCGGGCCCACCCTCATTCACGGGCCCTAGCCCAGGGCCCTAAGGACACGGAACCAGCTGGCTCCGGTCCGGCTGACGGGGCTCCTGCCGTAACTTGTCAGCCCGCCAACTCTAACGAGTTCTGCCCTGGGCTGCTTCCTTTCCCTCCTCGTGTGACCCTCTACCTCCCCCCACCGTGGGGCGGTCACCTTTGATTCGTCCGTCAGGCTGACGGTCGTATATCCAGACGCCCACCCCTCCCGCCGGGGCTGGTCCTGCCGTCTGGGTGGCCGTCGGGTCTGGACTCCTGAGAAGGGGGGGGGGCTTTTCCCCCTGCTCTCCCCTTCCTCTGCACGCTGTCCTCCCCTCCTGCTTGCCACCGCTCACTCCTTCCCCCCCCCTGGGCGGAAGGGGTCACCTTTTTAAAGTTCCCGCCGGGGTTCACGTTCCCCCGCACGTCGCCGGGTGGGCGTTACCACCACCGCCCATCCTGCCCCCTGATTGGCCGGCTGCCCTGTCAGTCTGGGGGGGGGAACGCCGCCCGTGCTAACCCCCGCCCCCTGCGCCGTTTGCCGCCGCGCGGCCGCTTGTCAGCGGAGCTGCCCGCTTCTCCTGCCCCGGCGCGGCGTGAGTACACGCCGCACACCCCTGACAGGGCCCCCCCCCCCCCCGCGGCAAGAAGGGCCCATTCGGCGGCGCCCCAGGGACGGGCGGGGGTCGCCTCGTCACACCGGCACGCGGAAGGCGGGGCCAGACAAAAAGGTCTCCACGGGCCGGATGAGAGGGCCTCGCGGGCCGCATCCGGCCCGCGGGCCGTAGTTTGGAGACCCCTGCTTTAACCCAATGTGTGTGACATTAACTCGAGGAGGGGTGGAGAGGCTGGGGGAAGTGTCCCCTCTAAGAGTTTCCTCCCATGAGCACAATACATTTTGTGTTGTGCACCAGTACTGAGTTTGTGGTTTGTTTGGATGTGCCACTGTGGCACCCAAGTTATTAATAAGTATCTTATAAGCCTCTACCCTTTCCTTCTGCTGCCATATCTCCTCCCCTTGCTCCATCAGCTCCCCTGATGCCTGCTGCCCCCCACCCCCAACCCCTTACCCACTTCTGCTGTCCTGACTCCTGCCCTTCTCACTGTCCTCAGCCTTCCTGAGACCTGCCCCCCTCCACCAGCCCTTCTCTCCCCCCGTGCCCACTCCTCCAGTAGCCCCACGCTGATCATGTGAGCTACCCCTCTTCATCACCTCCCACTACACACCTGCCCTGCCTCTCTCCACTAGTGCTGGTCCCTCCCCTGCAGGTGTCTGCCCTTCTGCTTCACCCCCAGAATCCCCTGGCACTTGCACCTTCTCTTACCCCTGCACCCTCCTGGTGCCTCCCCCTTCCCTCACTGCCCCTGCCTCCTTTGCCCTCTTTTTCTCTGATGCCCACCCCCTCACCAGCCTCTGCTCCCGTTCCCCTCATTCCCCTGTGCCCTCTCACATGCCTTGCTCCATCCCTGCCTTCCTCATGCCCACCCCTTCTTTCAAGCCTTCTCCCGGCACCTCCCCTTCTCCCCTCTACCCCCCCAAAGCCCTTCCCCTCTCCTCTCCTAGCATCATCCTGCCCCCCTCTCACTGACACTTCCCCTCCTGCCCTTTTCCTCATTGTCTCCACTTGGCCCTCTGGCATTTGTCTCTCTCCTCCACTCTGTCCCTTGGTGCCTTCTTCTTTCTTCTCCTGACCTGTCCCCCTCCCCTCAGCACAAGCCCCTTCCTCTCCGACCCTTTCCCTCTATTTTCCCCTCCTCCTCCAGCAGCCGCCAGCTGGTCTGTAACAGAGTTCTAGGGTCGCCCTGACTGTCACCCTTCTGGTGCTCCCCCTACTCTGTCTTTCTTAGGTTTCTCAGCCCCCTTTTGGGCCACAAACCTCCACCCCACAGTCTCTGGTTCCCAAAGTTCCGGCAGTCTCCCCATCACTTGGTGCCTGCACCGGTTCCGACGCGTAAGATTGCCAGGTGTCCGGTTTTCTACTGGTCAGTCCGGTTTTTGGGCCCTCTGTCTGGTAAAAAAAAAAATCCAGAAAATACCCGACATATGCAATGTCTGGTATTTCCTGGTTTTCCGGCTGGGCGCCAGACTGAAGCCTGGCGGAGGCGGGGGGAATGACTGGAAGGTGGGGTGCAATCGGCACTGGGAGCCTCTAGTGGGAGGGGGACTGGACAGGAGGAAGGGGGGGCGGGAAGCAGAGCTGGCAGGGAGTCAGGGGCCGCAGGGCTGGCCGGGAGGAAGGGGGGCCGGGAGAAAGGAGGTGTAGGAAACAGAGCTGGGGGGAGGGGGGTTGAGGAACGTGGGGTTGGCAGGGAAGAAGAGGGGGGCTGGGAGGAAGGGGGATGGGAAGCAGCTCTGGGGGGGGTGAGGGCCAGCCGCACTGCCCCCAACCTCCCCCCTCCCTGGACCAGCCGCACTGCCCCCGACCTCCCCCCCAGGCCAGCCTCGTTGCCCCAGCCCAGCTGCGCTGCCCCGACCCAACCCCAGCTGTGCAGCTCTCGAGCTGAGCCGAGCCGACCCCCAGCCTAGCCACGCAGCTTCCATCCCCTGCCTGGAGGCGGGCACACCCCCCGCCTTCCCGCCCCGGGTTTAACCTTACCTCGCTTGCTGGGGAGGCAGGGTAACGACTCTGCTCCCTGCTGCCTGTTTCTGTGGGGTCCTAAGACCCGCTGGTTTTAGCCACGCATGCGTGGCAAACCCTGCGCAGTGTCCGTTCCCCAGCGCACCAGGGCAGCCCTTTGAAACACTAGGGTGTGCCTGGGCATACCCGGCACACCCCGTGCGCACGCCAATGAGTAATTACATTGCAACTATAACATGCTGAAAGCACTACCTCGAACCTAAGTGTTGTCAATGCCCTTTAATATATTTTCCTTTACTGTTTCAGCAAAAGAGTAACTTACCCCAGAGTCAGCGGTTAATGTGCTTTCAGCATCTGTTGTAGAGAGGATAAAACTGGTTCTACTGGTGTCAATTGGTATTAGATCAGAGGGTACACTGTTGGCAGCATTCCACTTTCTTGCTGCACCATCCATCACAATCACCTACACTTTGCAATGGCAGACAGAGAAAAAGGTCTATAGAAAGGCTCGTAGACGAACTAAGGAACATCTACTGGAATTTTCTGAAGCTGTAAGTATACTAGATACTAAACTGTTTACGATAGTCAAGACAGAAGCAGCCTGTGAAGAACTTCAAAAAGATCTCACCAAACTGAGTGATTGGGCAACAAAATGGCAAATGAAATTTAATGTGGATAAGTGTAAAGTAATGCACATTGGAAAAAATAATCCCAACTATACGTACAGTGTGATGGGGGCTAATTTGGCTACAACAAATCAGGAAAGAGATCTTGGAGTTATCGTGGATAGTTCTCTAAAAACGTCCACACAGTGTGCTGCGGCGGTCAAAAAGGCAAATAGGATGTTAGGAATGATTAAGAAAGGGATAGAAAATAAGACCCAGAATATCTTACTGCCCCTGTATAAAACTATGGTACGCCCACATCTTGAATACTGTATACATATGTGGTCTCCTCACTTCAAAAAAGATATTTTGGCCTTAGAAAGGGTTCAGAAAAGGGCAACTAAAATGATTAGGGGTTTGGAACAGGTCCCATATGAGGAGAGGTTAAAGCGACTGGGACTTTTCAGTTTAGAAAAGAGGAGACTGAGGGGGGATATGATAGAGGTCTATAAAATCATGAGTGGTGTGGAGAGGGTGAATAAAGAAAAGTTATTTATTAGTTCCCATAATAGGAGAACTAGAGGACACCAAATGAAATTAATGGGTAGCAGGTTTAAAACTAATAAAAGAAAGTTCTTCTTCACACAGCGCATAGTCAGCCGTGGAACTCCTTGCCAGAGGAGGCTGTGAAGTCTAGAACCGTAGCAGAGTTTAAAGAGAAGTTAGATAAATTCATGGAGGTTGCGTTCATGGCATGAGACAAATCACTTGATCGTTGTCTTCAGCCCATCCCCTCTGGGGCATCTGGTGCTGGCCACTGTCGGCAGACAGGCTATTGGGCTAGATGGACCTTTGGTCTGACCCAGTACGGCCATTCTTATGTTCTTATGTAGATGTGAAATTATGTAGTTGGGATGAAAAGGGAGAAACTGGGATGTGCCAATGTTGCTCTGTATTGCAGGAAGCAAAAACTGATTTTCACTTCCTGAAGTTCTGCCCAAAAGTAAAGTGCAGGCAGCGCTCTATGTACTCAGGAATTTGACTGAGGGCTAACATTGCTGGTTCCAAAATCTTTGATCGCTATGAAATTACAGGATGAAAAACCACTATATATCATGCCAGAACCACCATCATAATTCCAAAGCAAACAAAGGCTTGGACAATAAAATGAAACTTTCCTCCTGTTTTTAACTGAGCTCATTGATGCAAAGTTCCCTCAGCAGCAATGGATCTATCAATGACAAAAATATGAATCAGAAAAGCTGAAAGCAGGGACATGCTTCAGTGATTTGAGTGAGGCATAAGTGAAGTGTAACAAAAGTCCCTCCAGGCCCTTCAGTGGACTAAGGATAGCTTTACTCTGGCTTTCCCTTCCATTCAAAAAAGCAAGACACTTACAAGCTGTGCAGTTATGATCTTGTGCTCTCTTGGACAAGTCATGAGTGGTGGAGAAGGTGCTGTTGTATTCCTAGGAAAATCAATCACTAACGCCTACTGTAGCAAGTGAAGAGTGAACTAGAGGCTCGGGGTCTCCTTTTTTATCGGAACACTTTCATTGCTGGTTTTCCATTGTATGTTTTAAGGTCACTGTCCCATTAACAATCCACTGAGAGCGACCCTATTCAAGCAGCACAATACATGCACACTACCTGGATGTAACTGGACCAGCAAATGCATCCCCGGTATGCTTTTCTTTGAAGTGCTGAAAAAGATGGCATGAGATTAGATCCACAGTCCCCTCGGAGCTAACGTAATGGGCACTAGGACAGATGGTCATTTGACATTCTGAAGTACTTTTCCAGAATCCGCACATTACTACATTCTTGCTGTATGCCACCAGCTTCCAGAGCAGAAAAGGGAATTTAGGATTGGCCAGGATGTGCAACCGAGGCTGTTTTGAAACAAAATATACTGAATTCAGTGGGCTGGCACAGGGTGTCTCTAGTCTAGTGCATTTCAGGTTGATCTACATAAAAAGAGCTGAGTTATCACCTCTGTTTTTGAGCGGCTTCCAGTGGAACTGCTGACAGCCCTTGCACAGCAGCAACACTGCAGGGCACAGTCCCTCTACGTGTTGCTACTGGGCCTCTAGGCGTACAAGAATCAGGACAAATTGACAACGAAAAATGAAGAAGCACATATAGTTCAAATCCCAGGAGACGAATGGGCTCTCTAATGTAGGGCAGAGTTTCTGAGTGCAGCTCGCTATGACGTTGTTTATATCTAACAGACCCTTGGCCCGAGGACCATCCCCATCGGAAGCAGTTTTGCAAGCTGGATTGAGAGTACCAGCATGCTGAGGGCTGTCCATTCCTGTTGCCCAAACCTTGCCCCTTCTAGCCCCCATCCTGCCCTCACCCTCTATGGCACTTTGTCATCCGAGGAACCTGGCACAGAGCAGCAGCAGTAGTTGGGCGGCTGCACTCCTCACTGTGGTAGGAGCCGCGAGAAAGCAGAGTGAAGAGGAGCTAGTATGCCTGCTGAGTGTGCTCTGCTTCCCTACAGCTCCCGCCTCTGTAAGGGGGGGGGGGGGGGGCAATAGCTGCTGGGACCTGCACCTGGTACCCCCATTAATGCCTCCAGGCCACGCTCCTCTGGGGATAGAGTGCAATGGGGGGCAGAGGGAAGAGCAATAGCAGGGAAGGGCAGGACTTAGGCAATGGGAATGGACAGTCCCCCCTCCCCCACAGCCTGCCGGTACTCATAGGCTGGATTGCACACTGCTCTGGTTGGGAAGGACTCGCAGGCGGAGATTTTTAGAACCCTGGACTAGAGCAATCACTCTGAGCTCTCAACGTTCCCTGAAAAGCAAGTGACTAATTCACATCTCCAGCAAAGATTCAATGATGCACAAAATCAGCAGAACATAAAGCCAGAGGAAGATGTGTTCAGCTAACTTTGGGGACAGGAAAAGTTGAAGACAAGCAGAGCAAAATCCTGTAACAGCCCAAAGGGTATCAGAATGAAAGAAATCACAGCATGGCACCTGAACAGGCATGCCACTTAAAGAAAGCTGAGCAGAGGTCACGTGAGAGCACAGATATAGAAAGGCAGGTGGACAGAGCAGCAAAGGGGAAAGAGGCTGTAAGGGTCAGCAGGGCAGGGTGCTAAGCTCACTGTGGCTGGAGGAGCAGAGCAAGGTCAGAGATGTGCAAAAGGCAAAGCATAGGTGCACAGAATTGGGGGAAGCCATGTAGCAAGCAGCCCAGTGACAAAATTCCTTAGCACTCATTGGGTTTTCATCCTCCCAGTCCTGTAAATGTTAATTCTGGACATCCTGTGAGGTAAAGAAATCAGTATTTTTATTCCCATGTTTACCAATGAGGAAATCACGAAATTAAATCAGCCTAGGCAACTCAGCTGTCTCATTTGCCTAGGCAACTCCAATGTCACTCTTTTTCATCCATCATTCGAGCAGATGGGTGAGCAGATTTGTGCCTGAGTTAGTGACTTGAAAGTGATTTTATCGGTGGAAGGAATTATGACTTAGGAATTCCTAGCTCCCAGGCCATGCTTAGTCCACTGATTAATTCAAACAGCCCTCAGGAAACGCAGAGAGAGATGACGAGCTAAACGTTTCAAACCAAAGAGCTGGACAACTCAGTCGAAAGAGGAATAATTTGGTCCTCAAATGAAGTAGAAAACTTAGCCAATGTTCTTACTGCCAAGGAGATAAGGAAACTCAGGGCCAGATCCAAAGCCTACTGAAGGCAATGGGAGTATTTCCTTTGTCTTCGGTGAGCTTTGGCTCAAGCCCTTTCTGTCCAGTTCTCTAGCTGAAATCTGCCCCACGCAGATAGTTCCCCAAAACTCCCCGTGGATTCCTCCCAAGAGCCTTAGGTGGTCTCTGGCAAAAATGAGGAAAAAATTGTTGATGAGGAAGGGGAAGGAAAAAGCCCAGCAAGCAAGCAGAGATCCATCCTTCCTGACAACTGGGATCTATTCTTAGCAGCCATGATGGCAGGGAAGGCACCTCAGGTGAGTGCACACAATTGTAGTCACATTCCAGAGGTTAAATGCAATTGTGTTTAATGTTTCATTGGAGGTAAACAATTGTGATACACTGCTAGGTGCTGCACCTTACTGGTAGGCACTTCTTTTAAAAGAGAAAACTTGCCTTGCACCTAAAGGCAAAGTATGCACCGCTGTGAAGAGTTAACCTTGTGTTTTCAACAATGCATATTTTGTGATGCTACCCTTGGGTTTTTTTCCCCTTGCTGCCAGTACTGTGTCTTCTATAAGTCCTTCCCACACACCAGCACAAAGGCTGAGCCAGATTAAAAGAAAAAAAAAAAGGAACAAGGGAAGACGTGTGTTCCTCTAAGACTGTCAGGCCCAGCTCAATGCATGGAGGATTACACTGTCAGAGAACATGTGCACGGAGCAAGAGGATATGAAAGCATTCAGGCAGCAAGAGTGTAACATGCAGGAGGAGATGTGGCAGCATTTGGGGAAGCAAACAGACAAGTTGAGGCATCTGGCTGAGGTGCAGGAAAGGCAATTAGAGTCCTGCTGTGCCGAACAACTGCCCTCCTCACCAAGTTCCTTATTCTCCTCTCCTAATCTGCCAAGAATTCCGGCAGAGGGGAGCTCCAGTATCCCTCATCCTCAATTCCAGGGGTGGGTTCATGGAGCAGAAACTCTTGTTCCCACAGGTTTGACTGCTGCACAGTACAATTGTAAGCCATGTATCCTCCTCCTTCTTTCCCAGTGTTATCAGGCCTTTCAACCTGGCTTATCTTTACTGTTAATTGCTGTCTGTATTCAATGTATGTTAACAAAATAAAAATGCATGGACTGAGGCCAAGAGGCTATTTATTCACTGTGCACATTGTGGTTGATGTAGGTTTAGTTTACAGGGCAATACATGCAAAAAAGGTGTTGTACCCACCAAAGTGTTGTACTTAAAAGAACGGCCTGGGATCTTTTCAGGGGGATAAGGCAAAACGCCATATTTGTTGGTAATACATATAGCAATCAACATTTACCATATGCAGGGCTTGTTGAACCGCAGCGAGCCCCGCTCGCCAGCTGTGCTGTCCGGCGATTTGCGCATGCTCAGATTGCCCGAACCCGGCTCTTCCGGGTTGCAATCTACTCGCCACAGGTGAATAGATTGCATTATTTGTCGAGCCCTGATCATATGCATATGATATATTACACTCACACACACACAAACACATGCTGTCTTGTTCTTACCAATAGTTGCTCACCCTACCTGCACTGGCCAGGTGAATTAGATGGGGGAGGGGTGGAGTCGGGCTTCTGCCAATCCAGATTGGTGCTCCGATGATGACAAGACAAGAACCCAGAGTCCTCCAGCAACATACCTTTGATTTATAGTAGCTCCCCTCTCATGCAAATCTATCATCTTATGCATGTGCAAAATCTGTGTGAGTCATCATATGCATATGCAGTTAGTCATCTGTGGCACCTTCTTCTGCTGCTGCTGTCTTAATGTTGCCACATCCATCTTCAAAGAGGGTGCTTCCAAAAGCAGGCACTTGCTACTGACTCTTAAGGAGTCCATATGTCCAATCTTCTTTCAATGAGCCCACTTAAACAGGTCCTATTGTTCTTGGATCTGGCTTCCATCCCGCTCCAACTTTGCAACTGTCAGGAGGTGCTTGCCTTTCTCACCTTTCCATTCACACCATTCATTCAACAGGGCAATCAATTAAGTAAAAGGGGAGAGGTCCATTCAGGTACAAAGACATTCTATTTACCTTAATTATTTTTAGGGACTATTCTACCAAGACTTAATACAAAGTTTCTATTTCTATATGAAAAGCTACATAGTTTCTATATAAAAGGACTTAATACAAAGTTAAAAACTTAATACAGAGATTATATGAAGATGATCCACACTGATATGAAAATGATTAGTACAGAGATTTATGATTAATACAGAGGCATATCGACAAAGGGAGCATCTTAGAAAGAAACAACAGTCACATCAGCATTGGCCATTGGGTCATTCATGAAACTGGTTTTCAGAGCCTCTCAGAGACACAGTATGCCTCATGTGCTCTTCCTATTGTGGACTTTTGTCGACTAAACTATACCTGCGTCTACACTGCCGCTGAGTTCTGGCAACATAACGTCGACAGAACGTGGCAGTTTTGTCAACAGCTGTAAACCTCATTCTACAAGGAATAACTCCTTTGTCGACACAGTTGTCAACAAAAGGTAAGTGTGGATGCAGGGGAGAAGTAATGTTGACAGTAAAGGCCTCCAGGAAGAAGCCCTGGTGGACACTCCTGCCACTGCTTTGCACTCTATTGTTCCTGCCTGTAGCCATCTTTAAAAGGCACAGGCACCCAGAAGCAGCACTCTGGCAGCAAGCCAGCTCCAGAGAGGACCTTGACTGTGCAGCTATTCCCGGTAGGGACACTCGGGAGCCATGTCGCAGGGACAAGCCCCCCCAAACCACCTTCCCCGGCCCTTTCAGGGACACATCGCCCTGGGAAGCCAGGGACACAAAACGGCAGGCACCCTCCTGGTCAGGGCCCGAAATCAAAGCCCTCCTGGAGCTGTGGGCTGAAGAGGCAGCTCTTCAGCTCCCATAGGCCGGACACAGGTACACTGAACTATACA
This sequence comes from Pelodiscus sinensis, assembly GCF_049634645.1. Taxonomy (NCBI): domain Eukaryota; kingdom Metazoa; phylum Chordata; order Testudines; family Trionychidae; genus Pelodiscus; species Pelodiscus sinensis. Next base: position 3,024,635 of record NC_134731.1, on the reverse strand, counting down.
CCAGAATGGCTGATGGCCTGGCCATGAAAGGCCACCGCCCCTGCACGGCACCGCAGGTCAAGGCCAAGGTGAAGGAGCCCTACCTCCTGCCCAGCCCCCTGCTGTCACTGCCCGCATGCGCAGCCAGGTGTGAGAAGGCTTCCGCAGCCAAACTGCCAGGGGCTCGTCCTCCAGGCAGCCCCCTCAGCCCTGAGCCTCCCTCCCCACTTCCTGGTTGACATTCCCCCCTCCCACCAGTGAGAGTCACTGAGGGAAGCATTTTATTTTGTTAGCAAACAGTTTATTTTCTCTGAAAAAAAGAGTTTATTTAATTTTTGTCAAAAGCAACAGTGCAATAAACAGCTGAAATGTTTTCACCCACACCTGTCTCCGTTCTCAGTGTGTGAGGAAGGAGCAGAATGTGTGAATGTGGAGCCGGGAGGGGTTTTGGGGAGGAAGGCACGGGGCATGGGACAATCCCACATTTGGAAGACCCTGGGGAAACTCATTGGCATCCATGGGAGAATTGCTCCCTCAGGGCTTCTCAGATTTGCAATCCCAAGTGGTGGGTTTGCCAGATGGCAGCTGTCCGGGGCTGCTCAAAGTGCCTCCCCTCCACATCAGCCCGGGTCCCCCACGCAGGGAGGAAGGTCTCCCCTTTCCTTCCCACCAGGTTGTGCAGCACACAGCATGCTGCAACCACATCGGGGATGTTGTGTTCCCCCATGTCCAGCTGAGTGAGCAGGCATCTAAATCTGCCCTTCAGACGGCCAAAGGCACACTCCACCTGGTAGCGAGCCAGATTCAGGCGGGAGTTAAAGAGTTCGCTGCTCGCATCCAGGTGTCCTGTGAATGGCTTCATGAGCCAGGGCAGAAGGGGGTAAGCCGTGTCGGCCACGATGCATATAGGCATCTGCACATCCCCCACTGCCAAGTTTCTGTCCGGGAAAAATGCCCCAGCATGCAGCCTGCAGTACAAGTACGAGTTCTGGAATACGCGGGCATCATGTGCCCAGCCTGACCACCCGACACAAATGTCTGTGAATTGTCCCCGGTGGTCGACCAGGGCCTGCAGCACCATGGAAAAGTAGCCTTTTCTATTAATGTACTGTGCTGCTCGATGGGGCGGTGCGCGAATTGGGACTGCAGTTCAGAAACCCCAGCCCCGCAAATCTGGCCAAGATGGTAGGCAGGTCTCCGAGGCAGACAGTCCTGTGGAGCAGCTCGGAATTGATGGCCATCACCACCTGCAGAAAGGGACACATACAAACACACATAAGAGGACATGAGAGGAGTAGCATGAGCTGGTGAGAGGTGCACCCCCCCCTTCCCTCCCAGACCCCGAGAGCCCTCCCTCAGGCAACCCCTCCGTGGCCCCCGCACAGTGAGGCCAGGCAAGCTTCCACCACTCCCACCCCATCCCACATTCCCTGTGCCCGGTCCTGACCATCCCCCTTGTCTGCCCACCCCCCACCCCCCTGGACTGTCCCCCGAGGGTGACTTACCTCCATCAAGACGGCCCAGACTGTAGACCTCCCCACACCGAACTGATGTCCCACGGAGCAGTAGCTGTCGGGGGTGGCCAGCTTCCACAGGACAATGGCTATGCGCTTCTCCAGGGGGATGGCGGCCCGCAAGCAGGTGTCCTGGCGTTGCAGGGCAGGGGCAAGCCAGGTACAGAGCTCCTGGAAGGTGGCCTTCTGCATCCGGAAGTTTCGGAGCCACTGGTCGTCGTCCCACTGCTGCATAATTAGCCAGTCCCACCAGTCAGAACTGGTGTCCAGCCTCCACACTCCCCTCTCCATAAATAAGTTTGGGGGCAATGGCAGCAGGGCTGCAGCCTGAGCAAGAGGCTCAAAGCTGGGCTCAGAATCCAGCTCTGCCGCAAACGTCATGATGCTCTCTTGAGCGTGCAGCAGAACTTCCAGCAGCACGGTGTGGAGCCATCGCCTGCCCAGGGGCAGCTCAGGCTCCATGCCCAAAAAAGCCAAAAACCAAACAAACCAAAAAAACAAACACACAAGCCAAAAACCAAACCTGAAAATAAACTGCTGTGGTGTCCAAGGAAGCAGGGCAACCAGAGCAAAAACTGCAGCAGCTTTGCTTTCCCTCAAGGAGGTAGGCAAGCCAGAAGCAGGAGCAGAGCAATGGCTGTCCAGGAGGATCCCTTTAAGCAAGCGTCTCTGCGGAGAGCATGCAGCAGTGCCTGGGCTTTAAGGCTGCCCCTGTGACCTTCACACAAGCACATGGCTTTACAGCCTGTGCAGGTGCAAGATAGGCAGACAGGCTGGCTGAGAAACGTTTTAAGCTCTGCAAGCATTTAGCTCTGCAGTCAGACAGGCTGGTTGGGCTGCTGGCTGGTAAGTCTCCTGACCAGAGCCTGCCTCTGGTACCCCAGTCCCTCTCTTCCCCAACCCTCTGCCCTCCACTCAACATACCCAAATCCTCTGCCCCCCTCCTGCACCCTTACCCCCTCCCAGATCTGGCACCCCAATCCCCTGCCCTAGATCACAATCCCCTCTATCCTAAGTCACAAACCAAATCATCTCAGTCCCCTGCCCTAGGTCACAACCCCTTCCTGCCCTAGGTCACATTCCAAAACCCTGCACTCCAGTCACAACTGCCTCCTTCACCCAAACTCCTTCCCAGACCCCTCTCCCTCCTGCACCCCAGTCCCTTACCCCAAGCTCCCTTCTGCATCCAACCTCCATCCCAGACCCCACAACTCCTCCATTAATATCACAGAAGTGTACGGCCCTCGACCACTTTCAAAAATCTTGGAGTGCTCCCCCCCCCCCCCGGTCAAAAACGATTGCCCACCCCTAGGGTAGTGGATGCACAAAAGTTGCTCCACCACTTTCCATTAAGAACCTTTTCTGTGGACCAATGCTGTCACTCTCTAGAGCGGTCAATCCCATTCCTTTCACCGGCATCAAAATTCCCTTCCATAAAGATTTCAAATACACCCTTTTTCTCTGAGCATTAAACAATAACTCAGGGAGCCAGGCAACCTTCTACCAGCAAGAGGTTCTGTTACAGCAGTTACTATGGTGACCAGTAGAGTTAATGGATATTTAAAGGCAACTCAGTCAATCACATCTCTTAGACACAGGGAAGCTTTAGGATGATAGAGACACAGAATGCTTAGAACCAGAAGGTCCAATTTACAGCTGGACAACTGGACATATGAAGATGTACTGGCTTACCATACTGTTGAGTTGGACCCAGAATTCCCATTCTATCCAAATCCAAAAGGGAATAGCAACTCACCAAATAAGCTATTTCAAGTCAACTCACTCATGGAAATATTGTTTTGGTTCTGAAAGCCTCATTGCAATAGCTGCAGCTTGGTCATTGCAGAATATCACACTACCAGAAATATAAGAGACTAAGAGACCTTTAAATCATCATAGATTTTGTTCCATACACAAGCAAGAGACACCTGCAGATCTAGATACCTAACCACACTTATGAAGTACGTTTATCGAAGAGGCAATACCTTCACTTGAGATATTACAAGAGTGAGCCACAAAAGGTTTTTGCTTGTGATCAGACACTGTACAGGTGCCACCAACTAAATCAGTCCAGAGTGTGCTGCTGTTCCTCCTTTCTTGGTGTTGGGCTGCCAGGGATGGCCCTGCCCTCTGAACCTCAACTTAAGGGGGTTCCTCACATCAAAGGGGATTCTGCCCAATATGGAATTCAGATGGGGGCACCTTTTTCATGCATTAGAGATAGCAACGTAACATACTGTTTTGTTTTTAATCCATTTTGTTCCACGCAGATTCCATGGGAGTTATACAAAGAGAGATCATGAGACAGGGCCCTGGAGCCTTAATATCAGGAGCATCTCAGCAGCTTGACAAAACCAGAATGCCATTTACCAAACTGAGGATTCCTTTGCCCTTTCACTGCAGTTCTCCCCCCAGCACTTGCTCTCCTATATCCACTTCTCTCTGGACTAAATGAGGTTTCTCAAAAGAGAACTGAGGGTCCTGTAACAACAGCTTACTTCCCTGGGAGGGGACATCAGAACACTTGAGTTACGAGAAGTTACATACTTTAAAATGTTAAATTATTGGGCAAAAATACAATTATCTGTGATAGCAGGGTGAAGGAAGCGATGAAGAGAAGCGGTAGACCTAATGAAAAGCACAGGTACCTTGCACAGTAGAGGCATAAAAAAGACAAAATACTTAAGTGTACATTAGATACAGCGAGAGAAAAGAGGAAGGCTCAGACAAACATCCCGCAAACCCAAGTCTCGTGCCTCTTGTTGAATTTCAAAATGCAGTGACATGGAGCAGGCCAAGCTGATCTTTAGAAAAGGCTTTGCAAAATAATGTAAACAGTCTGTCTTATGCCTAACCTGACTCAGGAGCTTAGTGCACCAGACTGTGTTTTCAGCTTTAACTCCCAAATCCCTGTCTTTGTGGGCAACAGTCCAAGTCTTTGTGGATATGCTGGTGGTTCAGAGGAACAATGACAGCTGTTACCAGCCTGGAATGCCCTGTCAGTTCAGAAGAGAAGTAATTCCCTGCACAGCCAACACAGGGGAATTTGGCTTGCATTTTATGAACAGACTGCATAAAGCTCAGAAGATGAAGCAACTTTGCTTTCAGTTGCTGAATTCAGGCAGCTGGCAGATTTCACTAGATACCTGCCTTCTCTTGAGCCTTCCATCCAGGGATCTGAAACTACCCTTACAAACAGTAAACAAACTTACAGTTAAGGTATCATCATCGACACATTATAAATGGCTGAACAGCAAGGTAAAGTAACTCACCCAATGTCAGAGAATAAGAATTGGGACTATAACCTTGCTCCCAATTTCCTGCTCTATCCACTGGACCTATTTATTATGAATGCAGCAAAAATAAATAAAAAAACGGGGAAAAAGCCCTGAGTCAACAATAGAAAAGAAGGGAAGGGGCTCCCAACCACAAAACAAGCCATAACCTCAACCATAATTTGGCTTGACACCACCTGGTTTGCACACTGCCCGAAACCCCAACACCAGCGGTTTATATTTGCAAAGGCATTCTAAAGGGAGGCAGAAGTTGCCGCAGGGATCATATTCTAAATCAGCAGTTCTCAAACTGTGGGTTGAGGCCTAAAAGTGGGTTGCAACCCTATTTTTAATGGGGACAACAGGGCTTCTTTAGTCTTGCTGCACCATTGGGGTCCGAGGCTGAAGCCTGAGGGATTCAGGCCTGAATAGTGGGACTTCTGTTATAGGCCACCCTTGGGCTTCGGCTATGGGACTCATGCTCAGGTTTTGGCCCCCTCTCCTGGGAAAGAACCTCAACCGGCTCAAGCTTCAGTCCCCACTCCTGCAGTCATGTAGCGATTGTTGTCAGAAGGAAGTTGTGGTGCAATGAAGTTTGAGAAACCCTGCTCTAAGCCAGTGTTTCTCAACCTTTTAGATACCAAGGACTGGCTCGCTACTTTCCTAAGTTGTCGGGCTTGGAAGATACCAGGGAACAGCACCAGTCCATGGACCAATCATTGAGAAACACTGCTCTAAATCACATCAGTGCATCGGGAAGTGACATCAGCAATAGAGCTCCACAGACGTTCAGAGCACTCATGGTCATTGTGAGTGACACAGGGAAGCAGAGTCTCAACAACTAGCCTATCTAGCTTCTTATACTCAGTGTTGCCAGCTCTTGGGATTTTATCCTGAGTATTATGCTATTCAGTGTTTTAGTAAAAGTCCCAGCCCCTGGAATCATGTTAGTAGGTGAGACTTTCAATTTTCATTAAAGCAAAACAAAACAGTGTCTAGCCCTCACAGCTCTGAATAAAGCTTGAAAATGTGACCACTAAAAACAAAAAGCAGAAGGCAGCTACAAAGAACCCCAAATGTGTTATTTTTAAACCTCAATTTTCAAGTCAATCATATGATTTTTGGAGGCCTGACTCATATGATTTTTTAAAACTCAGAGCTGGTAATACTCTACATTACATCCATCACTGTGGTAGCTGAGCCTCAGAGACATTCCTGTTTAGTTAACTTTTGCTCTTCTTGGTCACAAGAAACAGAAATTCAGGGCGTTCCAGATAGCTACAAAAATAGCCCTCTCTGCAGAACTACTTTCAGATCATTAACTATCCAAAAAGTCATACGAGACCTACAAAGCTGGCAGCATTGCTACCTAGAGCCTTTCTGGGAGAGGAAGGGAGGCAGAGAGAGGGAAATGAGTGATGTCTTTGGGTCTCCATTGCTAAACTGCTTCTCACGCAGTCAAGTCATTTCTGGAATAAATATGGGATTTGATTGGTTTTGAAAGCTGTGAAGATTTTCTGTGCAGAAATACCCATAAAAACTGCGCAAATCTGTGCAGAAGAGTTACTCTGCTTCCACCAAACAGCTGGCTGTTAGAGTACTGCAGCTATGAAAGATATACTTCAGAATAAAAATTCCAGTCAATAATATTTTATCTACAGTTTAAACGCTTTGTTCATCAGGGCCCTAACTTACATGTCCCTATTCTCCAAAGGTTTAGTGACGCTGATCAATTCTCTCCCAAAAAAGCTCCAGTATGTTGCCCTCTAGTGAAACTAAATGTATATAGACTCTAAGGCTGTGTCTACATTGGCACCCTTTTCAGGAAAAGGGATGCTAATGAGACACTTCGGAATTGCAAATGCCGCAGGGGATTTAAATATCCCCCGCGGTATTTGCATGAACATGGCTGCCGCTTTTTTCCGGCTCAGGGCTTTGCCGGAGAAAAGCGCCAGTCTAGACGGGATCTTTCGGAAAATAAAGCCTTTTCTGGAAGATCCCTTATTCCTGAATTTAAGAGGAATAAGGGATCTTCCGGAAAAGGCTTTATTTTCCGAAAGATCCTGTCTAGACTGGCGCTTTTCTCTGGCAAAGCCCCGAGCCGGAAAAAAGCAGCAGCCATGTTCATGCAAATACCGCAGGGGATATTTAAATCCCCCGCGGCATTTGCAATTCCGAAGTGTCTCATTAGCATCCCTTTTCTGGAAAAGGGTGCCAATGTAGACACAGCCTAAATGTATGGAACAGTCAGTCCACTGTGTGTACGTTTTATAAAAACATAATAGCTATTTGACCTTTCATGCTTACCACAATTCCTTTTAATTACAGAGTGAAGAGACATAAGGACATTTGAATATTAAGGGTACGGAAAGATTTAAAAATGCAGTCTTTCTTGAGAGAACTGAGGTTTCTTGGAAGAAGTTGAATAATGTAATATCAGGCATGTCATATCAGGCATGTTAATTCAGATAACAGGCTTGTGCTAAAGGGGATCAAACACAACTAACTTGCAAACACATAGGAAATGTTTGTGAGAGAGTGAATTTGACTATTGGAGTGAGTGGCTTGTTCACTGCAGGTTTCTACTTGTTCCACATAGCAAAAATTTTCAGTCACACTATGTAGGCCCCGATTCTGCAAACACTTAATTTTACTCACATGAATAGTCCATGGAAGTCAAAGGGATGACTTGCATACTTAGATTTATGATCTCCGTGTGAATCTAAGACATTGATCCTGCAAACAGTTAAGGCTGTGCATATCTCTATGTTCAGAAGCTTCAGGGGGTAGCCGAGTTAGTCTGTTACAGAAAAAAAACAACAAATGGTCTGGTAGCACACAGACTAACAAATCATGTAGATGGGATCATGAGCTTTCGTGGGCATAGCCCACTTCTTCAGATGACCGGAGAAGAAGTGGTCTGTATCCATGAAAGCTCATCACCTAATAAACCATCTTGTTAGTCTTTAAAGAGCTACATAGTTCTGTCTTTTGTAAAAGCCCTAGTCCTCAACACACCTCTCCCAAGGAAAATCCTAGTGAAATAGTTGGGCCTTGCAGGTACCTTGAAGGTCAGCAGAACTGGGCTATTCTGGATCAAAGGAGTGTGAAGTTCAATTCTCTTCATGAAGAATACTCTGGTTCCTCCTTTTTATACCAAGAGACTTGGTACCATCCACTGCACTCAGCTCATAGAGAATAGTATTGAGCAACCAGTAGAGGGCAGTGGAACTCAATACACAAGTAAGGATGTTACACTCAACTTTGTGTAGTAAAATATTTGAAGGGAAAATAAACCACTGTACAGTGTTAAATGCATTAGCACCAAATTATCCAGATCTACATGTGTGTCACCATAAACCATTAACAGTAAAAGAAGTAAAAGAACAAAGGAAAAACAAGAACAATATACTACAGAACAACGAATGCACTTAACTAAGTTCAGATAATGGGTCTGATTTTCAGAGGAATATATGGAAATAAGTCACTTTTCGTTCATACATTCTTTGAAAAATATCCATTACAATGTTTTCTATGAATTTAAATTATTGACATGCAGTCTCAAAGCATCCCATTCTCACCATAAGGGTTTTTCCTCGAGGGCTAGACCAAAACTGCAGATTTTTTGAAAATATATTATTAGTAAAAAAAACTTTCTCCATAGAACTATAACAAAACTTTTTGTTTGACTTTAAACTCACTCCTCCCTCCCCCACCATGAACTTAGCAACAGACTTGAGCTACAGACTTGAGCATGAGAACCAAAAAGTGAAACCGGCCCAGCTATGCCACTTCTGAGCAAAATGAAGCACGAAGTAAAAATGTCTAAAGTATTTGTTTTAGCTGACAGCTTCCCTTTTACAGAGAAAAGCTTTTTATTGGGGTGGAAAGTATTAAAGGGAAAGTTTCTATGCTACCGCTAAAAAGAATAAAGAGTAGTGTAAGAGTTAAGATCCCCACCTGATGTGAGACTAATCAAGATTGCATTTTATGATAGAAAGACAGATGTTGTATAAACCCTTAATCTGTACAACCCCCAAGCATGACTGCTATGTTACGCCAGGATATCCACTGGACCTATTTATTATGAATGCAGCAAAAATAAATAAAAAAATAGGGAAAAAGCCCTGAGTCAACAACAGAAAAGAAGGGAAGGGGCTCCATCCGGGGGGATGCATCATAGGACTCTGTGAGCGGCATTTGCCCCACCCTACAGCACAGACACCCATAGCGGCTTGGCTGCATGAACGGCAGGGGAGCCTCCCTCCCTGGGACCAGGCACGGGGCAGCCTGCTCCCGCGGGCCAGCAGGAAGGGGCCATTGCACACAAGGGCCCAGGGCTGCCCCCAGGCCACCCGTCTGCATTAGGCCAGAGGGGGCTGCCGAGCTGTTGGGGGGGGGGGGGGTGCCTGGCACTTTGGCCACCCTCTGACTAGCCACTGGCACCTCCATGGGGTGTCCCTCCGCCCCCGGGCCCAGGGTCCCCCCATGGCGGGGCAGCCCCCAGGGCCCCTCCCGCAGGCCTCGAGTCCCGGCCTCCTGTCAGCAGGGCCAGGGCCAGGGCCAGGGCCAGGGCCAGGGCTCCCCTCCTCCTCACCTGCTGCCTCCTCAGCCGCCTCCTCTCAAGGATGCTCTGGCAGCGCGCACCTTCTGCAACGGTTCTAACGTCCGCCAGGGGGCTATTGCCGCGGGGCACCCTGGGAAATGTGGTTCTTCCTCTCAGACTGCAAATCCCATGAGCCTCAGCGCCACGGAGCCTGGCCGCGCGGCTCGGCCCGCAGCGGCGGAGCATGCCGGGAGTGTGAGTCTTTGCGGGCACGCCGGGAGGTACAGGCGCTGGTAAAGGAGGAGCGGCTAGAGCCGTGGGTCCCGGCGCGCCTTTGCCCTTCGCCGCTGGGCATGCTGGGAGTTGTGGGCGGCAGCCCGGCCGCGCTGTGTCGAATCGGCGGCTGCGGAAGCGCAGGCGGCCGGGCTCACAGCCCCCCGCCCGTGCGGAATCTGCGGCCGGGCAGGCAGCGCCTGCGTTTACCCGGCCTGCCATGGCGGCCCGCTCCTCTGAGGCGAGCGCCGCCGGGCCCGAGCCCGCCCCGCTGCAGTACAGCCTCCTGCTGGAGCACCTGGTGGGGGGGCGGCGGGGCCCGCGCCAGGCCCGGGCCCTGGACCCCGCCGCGCTGGGCGGCATCCCGGCCCCGCCCCGGAGCGAGGAGCAGAAGCTGATCGAGCGGGTCATGGAGAGCTGCGGCTTCAAGGCGGCGCTGGCCTGCGTGGGAGGTGCGGGGGGGCGGGCTCCCGGGCTCCCCCCCCTTCCCGGGCTCCCCCTCCCCCCCTTCCCGGGCTCCCCCTCCCCCCCCTTCCCGGGCTCCCCCCCTTCCCGGGCTCCCCCTCCCCCCCCTGCCCGGGCTCCCCCCCTTCCCGGGCTCCCCCTCCCCCCCCTTCCCGGGCTCCCCCCTTCCCGGGCTCCCCCTCCCCCCCTTCCCGGGCTCCCCCCTTCCCGGGCTCCCCCTCCCCCCCTTCCCGGGCTCCCCCCCTTCCCGGGCTCCCCCTCCCCCCCCTTCCCGGGCTCCCCCCCCCCGAGCTCCCATCTCCCCCCCCCCCGAGCTGCCTGGCTCCCTGGCCCCTCCCTGCCCTGGGGTCCTTGTCACGGGGTCGGCTTGACAAGAGACCTGTGGGGGGGGGGCTGCAACCACCCCTGGGGGGGAACGTGGACGGGGGGGGGGGAACGTGGACGGGGGGGGGGGTGTTTCCTCCCTGCCAAGAACTAGGAGGGTCACCCACGGGGGTGGCGGGTTGGAAACACGCTGGAGGCAAATCCCCTTCAGGCTCGCTCACCCCTGGAACCCCTGGGCTGGGTCCAGACGGGCAAGGTTTTGCGCAGATACTTTTAATGGAACCATTTTTCTGTTAAAAGTATTTGCGCTCGAGAGCGTCTACACTGGCATGTGCGTTTGCGCAAAAGCATCCGTGCCAGTGTAGACGCTCCCTTGCGCAAGAAAGCTCCGGGGGCCATTTTAGCCATCAGGCTTTCTTGTGCAAGTAATTAACGTTGCCTGTCTGCACTGGCCTCTTGCGCAAGAATACTTGTGCAAAAGGGCTTATCCCTGAGCGGGAGCGTCAGAGTATTTGTGCAAGAACCACTGATTTTGTACGGGACATAGTCAGTGTTCTTGCACGAATACTCGTGGCCAGTGCAGACAGGCAGCAAGATTTTGCACAAAAGTGGCCACTTTTGCGCAAAATCTTGCCAGTCTAGACACAGCCCTTGGCAGGGGCTGTGGAGAAGGCCAAGACTATAACTTGGTTCAGAAAAGAGCAGGATAAAGTCATGGAGGACAGGTCCGTCCATGGGTATTAGCCAAGAAGGTCCGGCTCACAACCCCCATGCTGGGGGGTTCCTACATCTCTGACTGCCAGAAGCAGGGACTGGATGATGGGATAAATTACTTGGTAATTGCTCCATGCTGTTCATTGCCTCTGGGGCACTTGGCATTGGCTACTGTCAAAAGACAGGATACTGGGTTTGCTGGACCTTTGGTTTCACCCAGTTACTTGCCCTCCCCATGCCTCAGTTTCCCATTTGCCCCAGGAGGCAACAGAAGAGCTGCCTGAAGTGCTTCGAGATGTGCTATGTTATTAATGTGACTGTGGAGAAAGGAGGAGTCCACTTTCCAGACAACAAATATCTTTTACAAGCTGTAATGTAGTACTGGGACACTTGTGATGAGAATGCAGCAATCACTGGGAAACATTCTATTCTCACTGGGTGTGTGTTTGTTTTTGGCTCTTTCAGGCTTTGTTTTGGGAGGAGCGTTTGGTGTATTCACAGCAGGCATTGACACCAATGTAGGGTTTGACCCCAAGGATCCCTATCGTACACCAACCGCGAAAGAAGTCCTTAAAGATATGGGGCAAAGAGGGATGTCCTATGCCAAAAATTTTGCCATTGTGGGTGCTATGTTCTCCTGTACTGAATGCCTAGTAGAGTCTGTAAGTAGCCATCTCATTTCTATCAGAAATGCTTTCATTCTTTAGAACCCTTGACCAGGGTTGTCCTTACAGAGATGCAGAATATGCATCAACACAGGGCACCTGAAAACTTGGGGCACCGCTGGCTGTTCACGTCCACCAACCTACCAGTCCCTAGTCTATGGCTCTGCTTTCTGCAGAGAGGAACTAGTTAACTTTAAACAGCGGAAAAGCCTACCAGACCTATTAACAGAACACTGAACCTGTGAAAGAGCTATTCAAGGGGTAATGAAGCCATCTGACAGGCATTTGCTAACCCCAAGTCTGTACTGTCAGTTTCTGAATTGACTTTATCATGAGCTTTTGTGGGCACAGCCCACTTCAGATGTTCAGAGTTATCTGAAGAAGCGGGTTGTGCCCACAAAAGCTCATGATCCCATCTACATGTTTTGTTAGTCTATAAAGTGCTACCAGACAATTTGCTTGCTGTTTTTTTTCTGCAACAGACTAACTCGGCTACCCTCTGAAGCTCCTGAATTGACTCTTAGTCAACAGGAGCATAGTTTAAAACTTGCTTTAAAACTACTTCATGAGTGTGTTGCTGAAGATTGTAAAATCACATCTCTGAACTATTGTCCCCATCTTGACTGCCATCTGGCAGAGGGGCAGCAGTTTAATAGCATTGCGTAAGGCCCCAAAAATTCTACCTTGACCTGTGTGTGTCCTTAACTTGCTCTTGAGCTATCCTAAAGCATCCTTTGGGGATGGAAAAAACTCTAGGCAGAAAATGAAGTACACGAGGTCGGGGTAAGGAACCTATTTTGCCCAGGGGTCATTGACCCACAGAGAAATCAGTTGGGTGCCACCCCACACAAGTAAAAAGCAAAACTTAATCTTCAGCTCCCAAGTGAGAAGCAAAAAAACCCCACTACAGTCGCGTTCAATTTGGGAACGCTGAGATTTGTTCCATTCGGTGCTTGTGCGCCAGTCCCATGGGGAGAGAGGCGTTGAGACTTGGGACTTGCAGCCCATGGCACTGAGATTAGCTGCAAGACCATGTCAAATTAAGCAAGAGCCAGATCTGGCTGTTGGTTGTCAGTGTTTTCCAGAATGATTGCTTAATTATATAATGGGGGGGGGGGGGGAAGAGGAGTGCAAAACCACTCTCTTCATCTCACTACAGAGAATGAAAGGGAAGGTCATTGCAGTCCTCTCAGGGTACACCGGGTAATAAAGCTCATTCCAATTCCAGGGTTGGATAAATCTATGGGTAATTTTGGGGGCTATGTTTTTAAAGCCTAGCCACCCTTTTTAAATAATAAACCCCTCACTATCCCTTGTACCCATAAATATGTGCATCTAAAATATTAGAAGCAAAAAGGAGGTTGGGGTGACAGCCCATGTCCTGGATCTCATTCTGTAGCTAGACTGCTAAGTGACCTTTTGTCTTACTGCTAAAACTCCAAGGCTATGTCTACACTGGCGGCTTCATGCACCAGAAATATGCAAATGAGGCTAAGCGTGGAATATCACTGAGCCTCATGTGCATACCTAATGAGACGCCATTTTTTTCAGAAGAGGCTCTTGCGCCAGAAGGAGCATCTACACTGCCCCTTCTTGCGCAAGAAAAACCCTCTTGCGCAATGCTGTTATTCCTGAAAATAATCAGCGTAGCGGTATTGCGCAAGAGGGTTTTTCTTGCGCAAGAAGGGGCAGTGTAGATGCTCCTTCTGGCGCAAGAGCCTCTTCTGAAAAAAATGGCAGCTCATTTGGTATGCAAATGAGGCTCTGCAATAGTCCACTCTTAGCCTCATTTGCATATTTCTGGCACATGAAGCCGCCAGTGTAGACATAGCCCAAGTGTAATTGACTCATGTAGAATTGTCTATATGGCAATAAAACACTTACTTAGAGCTGGCCCTTGTCAGCTGACTCGAGCTTCTGGACCTTTTAAGACATTCAGTCTTGGGCTAGAGCCTAGGGTCTGGGACCCTCTTCCTCTCCTGTCGTTTATAGCCCCATAGCTCAAGTCTTGTAGGCCTGAATCAGCTGACAAAGGCCAGCTACCCTTGTAGTGTAGATATACCCTAAGGCTGTGTCTAGACTGGCAAGTTTTTCCGCAAAATCAGCTGCTTTTGCGGAAAAACTTGCCAGCTGTCTACACTGGCCGCTTGAATTTCCGCAAGAACACTGACTTTCTACTGTAAGAAATCAGTGCTTCTTGCGGAAATACTATGCTGCTCCCGTTCGGGCAAAAGTCCCTTTTGCGCAAAACTTTTGTGCAAAAGGGCCAGTGTAGACAGCTCAGATTTGTTTTCCGCAAAAAAGCCCCGATCGTGAAAATGGTGATAAGGGCTTTTTTGCGGAAAAGCGCGTCTAGATTGGCATGGATGCTTTTCCGCAAAAGCACTTTTTGCGGAAAAGCGTCCATGCCAATCTAGATGTGCTTTTCCACAAGTGCTTTTAACAGAAAACTTTTCCGTTAAAAGCATTTACGGAAAATCATGCCAGTCTAGACGTAGCCCAAGTGTCTCAAGTAATGCTCCCTCTCCCCCTAAGATCTCAGACCATAACTCAGTGTTGCCATCTACTGGAGAGTGATAGGGTTGCCGGATGGTTTACAAAAAATACAGAGCCCTCAAAAAATTGAGCTCCCTCTCCCCCCCCCCCCTCCCGCCCCAAAAAAAGAAAAATGGCAGAAGTTGAGCCAAAAAAAAAAGGCACCAGCGCTGAAATGCAGTCATGGCCCCTTTAATTTCTGGGCCACGTTCCCTGCACCCCAGCCAGCACGAGCATGGCCTTCCGCTGGGCGCCTGAGCCGGGCCTTGGGAACAACAGAAAATATCGGACATAAAATGTCCGGTAATCTTGGAATATTTTTACCATATGGAAGATGCAAATACCAGGCTGTCTGGTTCAATACCAGACACCTAACAACCCTAGAGTGAGGGACAGGCATTTTCAGGTGTGAGTCACGGGGACTGGAGGGGTGGTTTTGTTCTCAAACGTTGTTGCTACTAACATGGAGCAGCTAGGCTAGCCGTTCCATGTGCCCTTTCCTACTGTGACTGCACTGCGTTTCTCCATTCCCAGTATCGTGGAAAGTCAGACTGGAAGAACAGCGTTATTAGCGGATGCATCACTGGAGGAGCCATTGGCTTTAGAGGTCAGTAGCACTTCCTTCAAACTGCTTTTGTGCTAATACTGCCTCTGGTCAGATAAGGATGCACTGCAACCTTTTCTAGCCATTCCCAGTGCAGAACACCTCCACATCGTAGTAAGGGACTTGGGCTGGTGCAAAACCAGTTGGAGTAGCTTGAGGTGCCGCATCGGTTTCCCTGATAGCTGGTAGTTTTATAACATTTGCTCCTGGTGTTTGAAAGACCCACGCAGACAGGGAGGGCTGGTTATATAAGAGACTCGGGAACGTGACTGTACACAGACATCGGTCGAATGGAAAAATGAAGCCCTTTCGGGGGCTAGATGGACCTTTGGTCTGACCCAGCATGGTCGTTCTTATGAAGCTCTCTGGGAATTGTGTGCTGGTACACTTGGATTAGACCAAGAATAGTTACTCCAACAGAATTGCACAGGAAATGCCACCACTCATCCGGAGTGAGGCTGGCTAGTTGCCATCAGAATGGGGCTTAGTCCAGCACCAATCACAGCTTAGGGCCTGGACTTTTGGCAGGAACCCCCCACTGTTCCCATAAGAACAGGCAGGGGAGGGGGAGCTGTGGCTGTGCTGAAGCACAAGGTCCTTCCTCCTTTTCCCTTCCTCAAAAGAATCTTCCCCAAGAGCGTTAAGGGAACCAAACAGCTTTCTACAGCCCCAGTTCTTCTAGAGCTCTTAAAACAGCTGCTCCCTCCCCACCCCCACCGCCGCACTGTTCAGCACCATAAGTCACCTGCAGTGCTGAGGAGATCCAAGGGCATCCAGCCAGCTCTTGGCACAGACGTTTCATCAGAGCTGGCGTTACTCATTTGCAGTCCCTCAGAGGCAGAGGACCCATAACAAAGCTCCATTAGTGTAGCAGCAGGCCCAGCCCCTGTGATTCCAAGTACTGCACGTGCCAAATTCCTGGGATGCATCATGCCCCAATCCAATTAAAACGAGAGTGCAAGATTCTCTGCACGGAAAACTCTGCAAGCCTGTGACCTCTTCAAGACCAGGGCCTGCTGCAGCCTATGGGAGAACTGCAGTGCACGTCTAATTCTGTCCCTTTCCCTTTTGCGTTGCAGCTGGCTTAAAAGCGGGGGCCATTGGCTGCGGCGGCTTTGCTGCTTTTTCGGCAGTGATTGATTATTACCTACGGTAACTGCGCAGTTCTCTGGGGAAGTTTCACTTCTGCTCCACTGCCGCTGGTAAGAGTCACTGGACAGACTTCTGGCCTTGGGATCGGTGATCGGAGCAAGCCGGCTGTTGTCTGCTGTGTGTCCTAAGGTCCCTTTCGCCCCTCGCTCTGGCAGGCTGGTTTCATGCCCAGTCGCTGGCATTTCTTGGAAGCGAGTGAGGCTTCTGGACACAACAGGGTCCGTGTAGTTGTCAGGATGGATAAAGTGTCAGTTTCTATGAACTAAGCCTCTTCTCAACCAGAACCTTTGGGGTCCAAAATATGTGGCATGTTTTGCTGGGGTTGAAAGAGGCAAGCCCTTGGAATCTTCCTAAATAAATGCAGCAAGCTGGATTGTCAGTTTGCTGCAAACGTGTTCATAGTAACGGGTTTGCAACTTGCTGCTCTGTTGGGTAGTAACAAGCCCTTGTGGGGGAAAGAATAAGCCAATTCCAGGCATCTCTTACTGTCTCCTGGAGAGTACTTACCCTCTGTACACCTAAATAGGAACCAGTTTGCCCTGCCACATCTTCCAGAGAACCATGTGAAAAGGCAGTTTACCTGTTGGCGTGGTGGCCCTGTTGCTGGCAGCATTTCAGCAGCAGCATACTGTACAGCAAGCCAGTTTAGCTGAGCTGCTCTCACTGGACTCCTCCAGCGAGTGATGATGCTCCTGCTTCTGCTGCTGTTAGAGCAGAAAGGTCCCAAAGTGTCCCGGCTGGAAAGCCATCGCAGTAGAGCGCTGCCAGGAGCGGCCGGTTGATTTGCCAGAACACAAGCCTTTCCCGCCACTGAGCTGCACCAGTTTGGCAAGCTCTGGGATCCTGGCACGAGACCTTCCAGCTGCTCTTGCATGTGCCTTGAGGCCAGAAGTCAGACTGATTTGGGATTTCTAATTAAATCATGCATTGAGTTTCTCAGACCAGGCTCGTTACCTCCATGCTGCCTGTAGGGATGTGAATGGTTAACTGGAGGTCCCTTTACTCCCCCCCTGGTTAAATGGGCTTTCGGGGCCTAGAGGTAGGAGTCACTAGGCCCTTGTAAAGGGCCCCAGGACGTGCAGGGTACGCACACGCTAGCAGGAAACAGAGTGACACCTTTCCAGCTAAGCTGGGCCGGGCTGAGCTGTGGCCGGAAGTGGCCTTTAGCAGGCAGAGGTACTTAAAGCAGTCATGGCCTGGGTCCGCTGCAGGGCGTTCTGGACGCTGAGCGAAGCTGGAGAGGGGTCGTGTTACTGCGGCATGCCGCAGAATGGGGGAGACTCACGCTGCCATTGCCCTCCCCTTGCGTAGGGCAGGGTGCTTGGGGTAAGTGTGTTTAGCTTTCCAAGTGGTGCTGAAAGGGCGGGTCTGCCCTTGCCGCTAGCTGACCCCTCCCTCAAGGCCTTCTCACTAGATTAGCACCCTTGCCAGGGGGCTGCCCCCCCACCTTCCAACAGGCATGGTTAATTGGATGGGCTCAGGCCTGGGGAAGCTGCTGTGTATTTGATTTGCCTTTAGAGAACAGCTCCACTGCCCCCATTCTCTTGAGCAAGCTCCTGGGAGGGTGGGGGGTTTCTAACTTCCCATGTGGGCCCCTTGGTGAGGCCTGGCCCCACCCACTGGCAGGGTTGTTGGCCAGTGCTTCCCAGGAAGGGAGGGGGAGGCGGCTTGCAGAGATGGCCAGAGCAACAGCTCAGAGCAGCCCTGAGGTGTGAAACTGTGGTCAGCAACTGGGCTTTGCAGTGGGACTGGTGAGAGAGCCCTAGCGCCCTGCCTGGCCCCTGCAGTGTGCACGTGGGTCTCAGACCTAGCCCCAGGGGTCTGGGAAAGGTAGCACGTGCTGGACATCCCGGCTCGCTGCACCCATCTACGGCACAGCGCTGCTTTTTGTGCAAACGTCAGGGCTTTGCATTTTATTAACGTGGTTCACATGGTTTTACAGCCATTGAAAGTTTATCATCTACAGAAATTGAAACAAAACACAAACAAAAATAGATCTTAACTTAGTAAAAGTCAAATCTCCATGAACCGTTCTAGTCTACCTGTAGCCACAAGAGTCCGCCCCTCCCACCCCGCTGTACAAAAAAAGAAACACACCCCTGGGATTGCCAGTTTGTCGTGCAGGGGCCTGCTTTCCAGCCCAGTGAATGGGCATGGGGTGGGGGCAGGACATAAGCTCCTTTGGAATGACACCGCAGTGGACAGGCTTAGGTACATAAAACACAGGGATCCATGTGCAGTTGGACGGCTCGCCAGGGTAAAGCGAGACCCCGGTCAGCGTGTCCAGTGCCCTGGCTCTTGCTCTGCCAGCGGGCGTGGGGGTGGGAGTGTGAGCCCTTGAGATTGACAAGGGAAGGCTCCCCCGTACCAGCAGCTGCATTCAGCCCCAGCGCTGGCCTCTGGGACGTGCCTGGTGCTTGCGGCGCATGGAACAGTCTACGGCACTTAAAGGCAGCACTACTGTTACAGGGATATGCTTGGTCTCCCCACAATAAACCAGCTGCCCACTGGCATTTGGCACGGGGGGCCAGGGCAGTGTGGCAGTGAACAGGCTCCCCCTCCACCCCAAGAATGGCGATTCAGGTCAGGGAAGGTTTCCTTGGCAGGGCCCAGCACCTGGCTGCAGGTGGAGGTTGGGCCACTCTCCAACTGGGGGCGCAGTGGCCTGCAGAAGGCAAGCTAGCGGGTTTGGCTGGGGGGCACGGCCCTCCAAGCCAGCAAGCAAAGCTGGAGCTGGGCCATTCAAGGCTGCCAGCCATGGGGAGCTGCCCCCGGGAGGGTCTGTAGCCAGGCTGGGAGAATGGATCAGTGGAAGAGCTTTAGCTTCCCCCAGGTCAGGCTGATGGAACAAGGCAGGGCCACGTGGCTGAATCCAGCTCCTGTTCGCAGTAGGCTAGGCTTTCCTCTAACCCCCCGCAGGCTCTGGCCCTGGCCTTCCCTTTCAGCCCAAGAGCTGCTTCTCTTGCCCTCCAGCCTGCATGTGGCTGCTTAGCACCGAAGCAGATTCTGGCTCCCTGCCTTCCCTCGTTCTCCCAACGGCAGCACCAAGGAACAGCCTACTGGGGGCAAGGGCCTCGCTGGCCCAGTGCCTGGTTCCGGCTAGGCCAGCCCCGTCTCTATGAGCAGGCTTGCCGGGGTGGAGGGGGACGGTGCCAAGGGCTAAGGCAGTGGTAGTGACGAGGTACCAACCTCCCGGCCGTCACTTCCCTCCCGCTGCAGTTCCTCCAGCGGGGTCTCCTGCTTCACCCTCAGCTGCAGCCCCAGAGGTGGGGAAGTAGGGACAGCCCAAGGGAACAGCCCTTCCCCCCACAGCAGCCTGCTAAGAACCTCTCCGGCCCACCCTTGGCGGCAGGCGACACAGCAGGGGGCAACCATGGGGCACATGACAAACAGGCAGAAAGCACAGGCCAAGGGCTGAGAGGACGAAGCGGTAAAGCACCTGGAACAGAGGTTTAAAGGCCCCTTCCTCCCACACAGGCACGCGCCTGTGGCCAAAGGTTTGCTCCAAGAGGGAGCAGAGTCCAGCGGTCACACGGTCCGCAAGGCAAAGGAGCTTGTCTTGATGGGCAGAAAGGGGGGAGCCCTTGGTCCTTTCTCAGCCCCTGAAGCGGGAGGCCGGCCAAGGTTGCACATGCGGGCCTGGGGATGGGGCCAAACACGCGGGCGCCCAGCGGGGGGACAGGGATGCTCGGCGGAAGCTGCAGAGGGCAAAAGGAGAGTTTGTGACGGCCTTCGAAGGAGCCGAGCCTGGCAGGAAACGGAGGAAGCGAGGAGCCCGCGGCCACGGCTCGGCCGTCACTACCTCTTCTGTCGAACAAATATACAGAGAACAAACCTGACCACGAAGGTACGCAAGACACGACTACTAGACAGAGGGCGTGCAGGGCCTGGCCCGGGCTGGAGGCTTGTACAAAACTGGACCAAAGATGCAGAGGGCACAGTCCTGGGAGGTTCCCCCGTGTCCCCGCTGGAGCGGGTCTAGTCTCTGCTCCCCCTCGGGGAGGCTGGAAGTGTGGCTGGTGCCTTCTCAGCGCAGGCTACACGTCTGTGGAGAAGTAGAGTGTGTTGCGTTTCAGCTCCGCGAAGGAGATGGGAGGGTGCTGCAGGTAGTAGAGGAGAACCTGGACCTGCAGGGACAGAGGGAGAAGGGAGTCAGGGCTGGGCTGGAGCAGGCCCGGGGCAGAGCGGCCAAACCCGTCCCCCCTGCAGCTCAGCAGAGCCTTCCCGTGGGGAAGCTGGGGAGGGGACATAAGGGTGATGCCGCCCCCAGGCAGAGCGGAGCCGCGATCCGTGGCAGCTGTTTACGCAATGGCGGCCAGAGGCCCCAGGCTGTACACGGGAAGGCTAAACAAAGCAGCACTAGTCACAAGTGGGCTGCTGCGAGGGGCACCCAGAGCCATGGTCACCGACCCACAGCTCGGCCTGTAGCCCCAGAGCCCAGCCCACATGCAGGCAGCACCTGGCTCTGCAGCTTTTCAGTCTCCGCGTCGGGCAGAGGCAGGACATCAGGGGCCTTGCTGGGAGACGCCAGCACCATGACACGGAGAGACGGGCGACCGAGGCAAGGTCACCGGACACATCCAGGGTTAACCGCCCGCTGGGGTCCCACAAAGCCAGTGCAATGGTGCTAGGCCTGCCCTTGCCCCCACATCCTGCTGGGAGCCAGGAGACTGCGCCCGCTGGGCAGGGGCAGAGCTCTGCTCCGACACCCGAGGGGAGGGGGCTGGACAGGTGTGAGCCGCACAGCTCCCGGCAGCCAGCTGAGCGAGGGGCCGGGGCATGGCCCAGGTAACGTGCAGCTGGCCCCAGCAGAGGGCGCCGCCTCCCCAGGGAACGGAGCCAGGGCGGGGTCGGCCCGTACCTGCGCCATCACGTCGTGGGACCAGATGTCGGAGGCCAAGGTGAGGTGCCCTTTGCTCTCCACCTCGGAGGGTCTCAGCAGTGTCGGGCCAAAGACCGTGGCCAGGTTGTGCAGGGACATTTTGTTGACGGGCTCCTTTTCGGCAACCCTGCGCGGGGAGGCAGGAGCGGGATCAGTGCTCTGCGGCGATGGAGCCGGAGCCACCCACAGTGGCCCTTGCCCGCCTGGCCAGGTGCCAGGCTCCCCCGGGTGAGCTGAGCTGTTCTCTCAGCCCCTCGGTTCCGTGCCAGCCACAAGGCCCCCCAGCCTTGCGGGGTGCGGGACACAGGCTGGGCCCACTGCCGGGGGAGATGGGACCCGCTTGGGTGGACCGTGGGTGCCTGGCTGTGCTGCTGTCTCCAGCATACGATATGCCTGTGCCAGGGCAGCTCCCCCCGTTCTGCCTAGCCCTCTGGCGCCAGGGAACCTGCATCACCACATGGCCACGTTAGGCAGCTGCACTCTGCTGAGCGCCGGCCAGGGCCCAGATGTGGAACTAGCTGTGCCCAGTGCTCAGCATGGAACCCAACCAGCCTCTCCGGCGGGCGTGTCTGCTCGCTGCACGCCTTCTCCCCCGCTGACTCCCTTCCCCGGGGACCGAGCCAAACCAGCCAGGAAAACTGACGCAAGCCACGGCCCAGTTCCCACCGCGCCTTCTGGCCAGCCCCGAGCCACTCCACAGCCTGGACGGCAGGAGCCGGATCCCAACCTGGCCCCGCCTGGGACCCTAGCTGCCGTGCTCCCCCCACGACCCCGCCCTGGCAGAGCAGGAGCACACGGGACTCCAGCGCCCTTCTCGGAGCCGGGGCAGTGACCAGGAAACGGGGCTGATTCGGAAGGCCCGAGAACTGCCCCGTGGGGATCAACTCCCTGCCCACAGCTCTGCTGGGAGGGGCCCAGGAGGGGCCAGACACCCAGAGACATTTCTGCCTGGGCTGAGCCATTGAACCGCTGCCAAGCCCTGATCCCAGCAGCCGCGTTACAGAGAACTGGGGGTGGGTGCTGGGCCCGGTGCAGACCCGGAGCCTCCCAGCACCACACGGAGAAGCAGACAAGCGAGCCCGGCTCTCCAGGCAGCCCCTCTGTTGAGGGGATTTTTTGCTGGTGAACCAGGGCTCAGCCCCCGCACCCGAGCACCCTCCTGGGGTGTCGCTTGGGCTGCTAGGCACAGCCATGGCTCTGGGCCCCACAGCAAGGTCGGCTGGGGGGCGGCCCCCCCTCAAGCGCCACTCGGCCTCCTGCGTCCAGCCCGGCCACAAGCCCCCCCCCCCCCCTTTCTGTGCAGAGAGGAGCCCGGCCGCGATCCTTGGCCCCGCCCCAGGAGCAGCGGCAGCAGCGTCACCTTTTCAAGTGTTCCAGCAGGAAGAGGAAAGTGATGAGGTTGGGGTCGGGCAGCGAGCGGAGAAGGTGCATCATGCAGTTCTCCTTGGCAGCAGGGTCGGAGAGGGCTGGAACAAGGAAAGAGCGCCCGGCCGGAGGGCCCAGCTCAGCACGGGTTCCGAGGCTCCCCGCCGGCCAGGGCCCCGAGCCCCCCTGGAGTCAGGCTCCCGGGGAGACCCCTGACTGGGGGCGTGATGGGCCCCGGAATGGCTCTAAACCCCTCCCCGGGAGGCAGGAGCCTGCCTCCACCCAGCAGCTGGTCCCAGAATCACCCCAAAGGGTCTGGCACCCTGCTCTGGGGCAGGCTGTGGGGCTCCCTGGCAATGTTCCCTCCATCCATGTGCAGAATAAACACTATTCTGTGCACCAAGGCACGTGCCGCTGTGCACCGCCACTAGGAACACAGGCTGCCGGCTGTGGGGGCTCTGCTAATCAGCTGGGTGGCACCTGACTTTCCTGGGCGGGCGCCTAGGAGCTCAGCTTCCAGGGAACACTGGTCCCTGGCATCTCACTAGGAACCAAGCCCCCCCCAGAACAGGCTGCGGCGTGGGCGCAGGGGGGTCCAGCGAGCCTCCGGAGCCAGCCAGGCCTCCCCGCACTGCGCCGCAGCACACATCCCACTCCCCAGCAGCACGGTGGGGGGGGACCGCACTGCGAGCTGTTTCCAGCCTGCGGTAAAGCCCCCAGCGCCCGCCAGGGACAGGGACAGGGGCAGCCTGCACCTCAGGCCCAGGGGGAGCCTCACCGATCCCCTCCATGAACGCGGGGTACAGCCGGTCTGTGAGCAGCGGCTCGGGGAGCTCGCGGAAGTACAGCTTCAGCGTGCCCGCAATGGCGTTGATGTCCATGTCGCTCAGCATCACCAGGATGTCCTTGTTATCTGCCGGGAGGAACACGCCCCAGGCCATCAGGACCCCAGCCCCGTGCTGCCCTGGAGCCCCATGCGGCAGCTGAGCAGGCTCCCGAGTCCCACCAGCTCCAGGGGCGGACACTAAACTCCGGCACTCAAGGCTCCGGCCAGACACGTGGCTCTCGTCGCGAGGCAACGCTGCCCAGTGGCTAGTGCACAGCTCCGAGACAGCCCTCTGTGCGCCCCCCCTCCCTCCAGCTGGGACTCAGCACTCACCGCCCTGCCGGGGCACTGGGCAAAGAGTTATTCTCCCATTTCCTGCCCTCCCCTGCTGCACGGTGCTCCTGGGCGTTGCTGCGCTCCAGCCCAGAGTCAGCTGCATGGCAGCGCGGAGGGAGGGAGGGACTCCAGCCGCCAGTCAGTGCCTTATTTGGGGCTGCGCCGTGCTGCCCTCTAGTGGTGGAGAGCAAAGGGGCCAGAACGGGTGTAATCTTGAATTTTGCTGGCACCCAGGCCAGCGCCAACGAATGTTGCTGTGGTGGTGTTGGGCCAGTGGCCAGGCAAGGGAACAGCCAGCTCCGCTTTGGGGAAGAACATGCAAACCTCTGGGGGGTCTGCTGGAGCCTGGCTCCTTGAGAGCAGGCTGCAAGGAGACCCCCAGGGCAGGACACAGCCAGGCTAATGGCTCCATCCTGTGCCCTGCACAGCCGGGAGGAGAGCGGGGTAGGGCCCGGGGCGAGGGAGAGCAGCCAGGTGCCTAGGCTGGGCAGTGCTGCCCAGTGCCCGTAGCTTAGCTCGACCCAGGAAGGGCAATACCCCCCCCCCCATGCTCCCCTTCCCAGAGAACTCCGGTTTCAGGGCTCGTTTGCCTCAGGGCTCTCCAGCATCCCAGCAGAGGGGCTGTGAGCCGGGCGGCCTTGCTTAGCCTGCTGGCTCCACATGGCGGGGCAGCAGGAACGCGCTGTCCTCATGCCACCACCAGCCTGTGCCCCCCACGCCCAGCTTGGCAAGGAGGGGGCGCAGGGTTTCATACACCCCCAGGGCAGCCCTGCTGGCACCAAGGAGCTGTGCGGGGCTCACTTGCGTCGAAGGCTGCCTTCAGCGCCTGGATGTCCGTGGCGACCCCCGAAATCCGGTAGATGCCAACCTCCTCGATGCCTCTCTTCTCCACCTCCTCGACACACTGCCGCACAATGTAGGGCACCTTGGAGCGCTCCCGCCTGGTTGGGAGGCAGAGCAGTGCGCGTGAGATCGGCAGGCCCTGCTCTGGCTGCACCCGCCACGGCGGCCCCTCCGCTCTGGGCACAGCCAGGAGCAGCTGGCAAATCGGATGGGTGGGGGCAAGAGCCCAGCCCCCCAATCCTGGGCCATGCTTTGGGTTAGCAGGTGGAGAAGGGACTCGGCTTCCGGAGAGGCACCAGGGCTGCTCTGGGAGCAGGGCCGTGACAGCCAGGGTCGGAGCCGAGAACAGCGCTGGCCACGGGCTGTGCAGGGACCCCTTGGCAGCGTGTGGCTGGCTCTGGCTGGACGCCCATCGCTGGGCCGGGCGCAAGGAGGAAGCACATGCAGAGGCGACCCAGCGGCTGCGCGTTTCGGGGCGAGGGACGGTGCCGCTGCGCTGGGGGTGCAGACGGGCCGGCCCGCGGTGCCAGGACTCACTTGGTTACCACGCTGATCTTCACACCGAACACTCCAGTCTGCTTCTTGGACGGGGTCCTCTTCAGGCTCATGTCCCGGCTTGTGAACTTCATGGAGAACTCCACCTTGATCTGGGAAGGCCGGAGGGCTCAGTCACAGCACAGACCACAGCTCCCCTGCTTGCTGCAGGTGGGGCAGAGCCCTGGGCAGGGAGCAGACGGACCCTGGGCAAGCGGGCAGCAACCCCCTCCCCCGAGTGACCCGGGAAACCAGGCCCTCCTAACCAGCCAGGAGACAAAGGGGGGGGGGGGGTGCAGGTGCATGGGCAGTGCCTGGCCATCGCCCCAAGAGGAACAAGCAGTGAACGGGCCTCACGTGACCTACCCCGTTCATCTCAATCACGTCCACATGCCAGTTCTTGGTCGGCACGGCCTGCGGATCCAGCTGCCAGGGAAGAGGAGACAGTGAAATTCCCACCTGCCCCCCGGAACGCTGTGAGCCCAGCCCCACTGAATGCCAGGCGGCGGGCAGCCGGGGGCACAGGCTTTTCCTGCCCTAGCAGAGCGGCATGCCCAGTGAGCAGGGATTTGAGCAAGGCGCCCCTCCTGCCCTGTGCCAGTCCCGACACTGGGCAGCAGCTGACCCAGCCGGCTTTGGCCCAGGCTGGTGGTTCCCTAGGGGCAGACCCCGACGAGGCTGGAGTTACAGCAGGGAAAGCTGCTGCGTGGCACCCATGGGTGCCCCCCCATGCCCATTTGCAGGGCAGGTGTGGGGGGGGACAGGCCCTGGTGACCCCGAGGGCGCCTGCGTTCAAGCTAGGATCAGCCCCCAGCCTCCCTGTGCCCAAGGGCTGCTTTGCGGCAGCGCAGCCACAGCGAGGCTTTGGCTCTGGCCCTGGCGCTGAGCGAGCTCCACTGCGGCGGAGCCAGGCCGGGGCCCGGACTCAGGGCTATTTCTGGAGCAGCTCGCTGAGCAGGGAGAGGGCAGCGTTTTCCACACGCCCCTCCCTGGCCACCGGGGCTATTTATAACCCTGGGAACTCGGGCCTGGCTGGCTGGGGTCATCCTGCTGTCGAACGTGGAGCCCCTGCAAGCCAGAGCCAAGCTGGGGCTCCCAGCCAGCTGCTCAGGTCCTGAGCCGGGGCGGGGCCTGCGCTGGCCTGCCAAGGCCCTGGAGCCTGCAGCCATGGCCAGAGGCGACTGGAGGCCGGCGGGAGAAGCAGGGGACCGTGGGGACGGATGCAAGCGGGGGGCATCCGGCGGCAGCAAGTCACTGTGCTGCAGGGAGGAGTCCTGGTCTCTCCAGCTGCCTGGCAGCCCTCTCCTCTTGTGGCCCTGGCTCCGTCACAGGCCGGCTGGCTGGGAGGGGAGGGGAGCAGCGGCAGGTCACCGGGGCCCAGCCGGGCGAGTGCACAGCCAGGGAGCGCCGGGGCCAAGGCGGGCACAGGCCGAGGGGCTTGGGGTAGTGGCTTCCCCTGCCCCACGTCCTGGGTGCCCGGAACAGCCCCTGGCAAACCCAGCACGTGAGACCTGGGGCCAGCGCTGGCTGCAGAGGGAGCTGAGGGCTGGCTAGTCCTCGTCGGCCCTGCTCCAGGGCAGCCCAGCCGGGCGGACAGGGACAAGCTCCAATGGGCACCGTAAGGCAGCTGCAGAATGGCTCCAGCGGGGGGAAGCGGCAGGGGCAGGTCCAGGATCCGGCCTCGGTGCTTTCCCGCCCCCGGGGGCGGGGCTGAGATGCCTGCGCCCTTCCGAGCATCCCGGAGCCGGGCCGTGCAGCCCACAGCTGCGGGGCCGGTCACGTGCCGCCTGGCTGAGCCACAGCCCAGCTGCCTGCTCTCCTCCAGGACACGCCGCCTTCCTCTGGCATCTCCGCTCAGCGGTGCCGGCAGGAACATGCCGTTCCAGGGAGGCTCAGCAGCCGCCGCCCCAGGCCTGCGTGGCCTGGCCCAGCAGGTGGGGGGGGGGGGGGGGGGGAGCGCCATGGCAACCCAAAGGCCTGGGGCAGGCTCACGGCGCTGTCCAAGCACTGGGGCCTCCCTGCAGCTCCTTGGGGGGGCCAGCAGGGGGCGCTGCCAGCCACTGGGGGAAGGGGGCGCTGGGCGGGGGGCGGGCGAGTCCTGCCGCAGGAGGGATGAGCAGGGACCCCGACACCAGCTCTGGCAGCCCCCAGCCCCTCTGGCCCTGGTCTCCCGCTGGAGGGGCAGGGGAAGCCGTGGCTCCGGTCTGCTGGGGGCCACGGGCCGCACTCTGCCGGCCAGGCTGCGCCAGGGCCCCGAGGAAGAGCCCTCAGCACAGGACTGTCCCTGCACAGCCGGCAGACGCTCCGCAGCTCCCCACAGCCGGGGGCCCTCCAGAAGGGGCCCCACACGCAGAGCCAGGCGGACGCAGTCCCTGCCGCTCCCCACGGCACCACCAGCCCTGACAGAACGGGCAAGCCAAGCCAGGACAGCAGCACTCCCAGGCCTGGCCAAGCCCCTCTCCGGCCACGCACGACTGTCCCGCCGCCAGCCGGCTCCTCGCGCACGCACCGTCCTGGGGCTGCGGGGACACGTGCCCCCCGCTTCCGCCAAACACGGCCCGGCACAGGCCCCACCCCGGGCACGCCGCGCCAGCCCCGAGCCTCTGTCCCCGTGCACCCCACGCTGAGTCCTGCCGCCCTCTCACCAGGCTGGGCTCTGCGCACAACCCTCCACCCCGGTCACTACTCCAGGAGGGAGCCGCAGGGGCCCCCAGCTGCCCCCGAGCCCCTCTGCTCTGGCAGGGCTGTGACCAGCCTCCCGCAGCCCCCTCTGCTCCGTAACATGAGCCGCCTGCACTGAACTTCACTGGAAACAACCCCACCTCCCCCCAGGAGCCGCGAAGCCCCTTGAAGTGCACATATGGAAGGGCTTTGCAGGCTCTGAATAAGGCCTTTATTAAAGCCAGGTTAGCCTCCCGCTTCGAACCATGACCCTGCCTCCAGGGAGTACCAGGCCTTCCTGCCTCCCCCCTCGCCCCATGGCCACGCCCCCCCGGGGCAGAGCGTGGGGCTGGCCGCTGGGGAATGCTCCCCCAGCGCAGGATCGGAGGGGCCTGAGCACCCCTGGCTCGGCAGGGAGCCCCCTCCCCTCTGTGGATGCCGTCGATCTGCCCAGACACACGGGCAGCAGCCCCCTGCACGTGGCACGCGGGAGAGAGCTGGCTGCCTCGGCTCCCCCGGCCCGGCCTCTCCAGCAGAGCAGCGGGGCACCCTGCCTCGAACCTGAGTTGGGACGGGCCCTGTACGCCCCAGGCTCGGAGCCCTGCCTCTCTGCCCCCCCAGCTCTGCTGCGGCTCTTCCTTTGCAGCTGCTCTGGTCGGAGGCCCCTCCACACACGGCGAGCCCGGGGCCCCGTGATAACCGAGCGGCGCACGTTCAGCCCCTCCAAGCCCACAGCCCGGCCTGCCAAGCCACTGGCCACCCCGGCCAGGTTTGTGGCAGGCCCTAGCGCAAGCCAGGCTGTGCTTGCTGCCCACGGCCCCTCTCCGGGGCTCTCTGCAATGCCCGCCCTGCACGGCTGGGCCGAGGAGAGGGACCGGCCCTTCCTCCCCGAGCCGCAGGAGCAGGGCTGCGATTGCACTCAAGTGCCTCTCGTCTTACGGCCTTGCCCGCCCCAGGCCGGCGGGGGACGGCAGATCCAGAACCAAGTATTTGTGCAGCCTGAAAATATTACAAGTGTTTTACAAACTAAATATTTGCCACGCTGCTTCCGCCACAGGGCCAGACGCTGCCGGGGGCCCCGCCGGGCTGTGATGGGGGACGGGTACCCCCCTTCTGCCAGGGAGCGGGACCCCATGGGCAGTTCCCCCATCATGGCCCTACTAGGGTAGATGGGGTGGGAACACGGGACCAGCAGCTCCCGCGCCAGGCCAGCTCCCAGGCTGCAGGACAAACGGCCCCCTAGCGCCCGGCTCCGCGGCCTGACAGGCCCGGAATCCCTCGTGTGCCCAGGGACTGGGGGAGGCTGCGGAGCCTGGCGCTCGGGCAGTGGAGGGGCCAGGGAGCCATTGGCTGCTGCTCTGACCCAGCCGCTCAGTGGCCAGAGGAAAGACCCAGCCCTCAGCAGCTGTAGAGGCGCATTCGCTGCGTGGGGGCAGCGGGCCCAGCTCCCCCGGCTTGCAGACAGGGCGGTACAAGGGCCATGTGCCTGGGGGCTGCCCAGGCCGGGCCAGCGCCGGGGACTCCATCTGGCCCCCGCACCCCAGGTCGGGGGCCTCGGCCCTGGTGTGAGGAGCTCACAGTGCCGGGGGGGGGGTTCCCCGCAGCACAGCCAGCGGGAGCAGCCAGCCCCGAGGCCAGAGGCACCATCTGTGCGCGACGTCCCGCCAATCAAAGGCTCTGCCTGGCTGGACGTCAAGTTCTGCCGGCAAACGGCAGAGGCGTCGCGTCTCGCGGGGAGTTTTCCATTCTTCACGCCAGCCCCCCTCCCCCTCCCCTTGGGGCTTCGCGAGCCATGGGCCCCTCCAGAGCCTCCGGGCACCAGGCAGCCGTTGAGCTTGGCTCCGACACCCCAACGCGTGGCCAGCCAGCGTCCCCAGCACACGGCGGAGGGGCCCGGCTGTTCCCAAAAGGAGCCATCTCCCCTCCGTCACCGTCAGGGAGCCAGCCCTGCCCCAGCGCGCTCCGAGAGGCCAGGCTCTGCCTCCTGGGGCGAGCGAGGGGACCGCGGGCACAGCAGCCCACTGGGAGACGTTGCCAGCGGCGGACCCACTTCCAGCTACGTGTCCCGCCCCCACTCTGCCGGGGAAACCCCCTCAAGCATCCTCCCCTGGGGAGCCACCCTGCCACGTGCCTCTCCGAAGCCAGGGCCCCGGCCGGCCCGGGAACGCTGGGCGCTCGGCACTGCCGCCACCCGGACCCCTCTTAGCAGCGGCTCCCAGGGACAGGCCTTCGCAGGGCACAAGCGCCCATCTCCTCCCCGCCGGGGAGCTGGGTCCTTGGGCCAGGGGAGCGCCCGACCGAGCGACTCCATCCCAGTCGCTCCTGCGGCACCATGGGGGCCTCCCGCCCGAGGGCATCCCAGGCATCGGGCAGGGGAGCCAGCCAGACACCTTCCCTGCTGGGCCCGTTTGGAGAGCCCCAAGCCCACAGGGCTCCCGGTCCGTGGGCTGCAGCCAGGTGCCACGGTCACACCCGTCAGACCACCCCCAGGCACGTCCCACCCGCCCCAGAAGCCAGCACCAACCACAGTCAGGCCCAGAGACAAGGTGGGGGAGGGAACGTCAGGCCAACCGGCCCCAGTGCACCGGGAGCGACAGAACAGCCGCGCTGCACTCGACGCAGGCCCGGAGCCGATCGGCGGGTCTCTGACATTTGGCGCCCCCAAGCCAGACGGGGGAGAGGCCGTTTCTCCTGCGTTGCCGTGCCAGGGTCGGCGGGCCAGTGCTTGGCCCCTGCCCGCATGGCGAAGGGGGCGGGGGGCCAGCATGGGACTCCTCGCGCCGGCCTCGGCGGCAAAGCAAAGACGGGCGCCAGCCAGGCTTTGGCCAGTCCTCACAGATCCCGGTTTCAGAGCCGGGCGTAGAAAGGCTCCGACTCATCCACCAGCAGCGGCCCCCTGCCTGGTGCCCCCACCAGATCCTCCGCGCGCTTGTCTCCCCGGCTAGTCCAGGGCTGGAGCGCTTCCCCGAGAAAGCCTCTTGCTGCCGCGCTGTCCTTTCCAGGGAGGGGCCAGCCGCGGATGCCGGCTCCCCAGAAATTAGGTCAGTGCTCCCGTACAGCAGCTGCGTCACGGCCAGCCCTGCCGGGAGCCAGCAACCACAGGCCGAGCGGGCTGGCACTAGGCAGACATTTTGCCCTGGTTCGTGCCAGCAGGTGTAACGGGCACCTCCCAGGACCAAGGCTCAAGCGACCCCGAGACGGGTCCCAGCACCGAGCAGACGCCACCAGACCGACACCCACGCAGGCGAGCGGCACCACCAGGGACCTCGAGCCAAACGTCACCCGCACAGTGCCCTGGAACAGCTCCCGACCGCCAGCAGCACCAGCCAGGAGAGAGGCCGTCCCCCCCCGAAGTGCCCAGCCTGCTCCCAGCACCAGCTGCCCTGCGGCCGCAGCCCAACGAGGACAGGGCATCGTCTGGCTCTGCCACGGGGCGGCCTGGGGAGAAGGCTCCAGCTGCCCAAAGGGGCCCCGCATTGTGGGTGCCAGACCAGCCGGAGCCCCCAGCCACCAACTCCAGCTGGCACCCCGGGAACCACGAGCAGGCAGCCACCCCCACAGCGTCAGCTCCGCCAGACAGTTGGGCCCTGGGTCGCAGAGGAAGCCGCAGCAACGCCAGGGGAGAGCCGGGGCGCTGGGCAGGGACAGTCCCCAGGAGCAGCACCACACCCAGCTTCCCCAGCGGGCAGGCCCGGTGCAGCAGGGCAGCAGGGACCAGCTGTGCCCGGCCTTAGGTGGCCTCTCCAGCCTCCTGCAGCAAGGAGTGACCTAGGTGGGGGGCCGCGTCCCCTCCCGCTCTGCCCTGGTGGGTGCATTGCACCAGACCCACTGCCAAGCTCCGGCCTCAGGCCAGCACAATTCAGAGCCCCACAGCCTCCCTCGGCGCCTGCGAGTGCCCTGAGCCGCATCCTCCCGCTGGGGAGTGCCCGCCACCCCGGCTGGAGCGGGGCCCGGATGCCCTGCAGGGATGCACCCGACAGCCCCCAGACACTGGGTAAGTCGGGGCCCTGCGTCCCCGCTTGGGAGGTCTAGCGCGGCTGGCAGCCCCCGCCGCCCAGGGAAGGGGAAGAGACGGCACCTTCTGCCCAAGCAGCTTGCTGCGCACTCGGCCCCACAGCCGGGCTCCCGTGCGGGGCGGGCGCTTGCTCCCGGGCTCCTCCAGCCGCTCGCTCAGCTCGCGGTCCGGCGGCACTAGGACGTCCGTCATCTCCCAGCTCCCCGGCCGCTGCAGCGCGGGACAGAGCCGGCCCGGCCCGGCGGAGCCAAGCGCTGCCAGCTCAGCGGTGCCCGGGGCAGCCCATCCTGCCAGCCCCAGCGCCAGCGTCAGGCAGCACAATAGGCAGGCGCAGCCCCGCTCGGCTGAGGCTTGGGAGCCAGCAGGCGCTGGAGAGCAGCCCTCCCCCTCCGAGGAAGTGACTCAAAGGCAGGCTCCCCCCACCCCCTTTAACTCCTTCACCGCCAGCCCCGCCAGCAGCTGGCCCAGCGTCGCTGCCCTCCCCACGGCTTAGCGGCCGCTAACTCCTTCCCCGCGGCCCGGCGCAGGGGGCGCTGCTCCCAGAAGCCAGCGGCCTCGGCCCGGGAGCTGGGGAAGGAAACTGGCATTTCCAGAGGAGGGGACCTGCCCTGGGTCACACCCAGCAGGGGTCCAAACCCCAGGCTCCAACCACTAGGCATGCTGCCCACCAGGAAACCATTCCTCTCCAGCGTAAAACATGGGGCTTTTGCTTCACGCCGCGGCCGGCAGGGGCACACGCTACCAGCACGCCCGAGACATGCACGATTAACCCTTCAACTCCCACGCACCACAGGCCGCGCAGGAATTCAGGGCTCATGGGTGCTCCTGCAAGCCACCCTCTTGCACAGACCTCTCGCCCCGTGCTCCAGCCAGCCCCCGAGCAGGGCAGCCCCGTCTCCTGGCACCTTCTCCTGCCTGGCGTGAGTTAGACCCTTCACGCCCGGGAGAAGCAGGTGCCAGAGCATGAGGGGCTCCTCTGCTCCTGCTCTCGTCAGTCAGGGCGGCCCAGCCCCAGAGCTGCCCGGCCCCCCACGCCCTAGCCGGGAAGGGGAAGGGGCAGGGGCAGGGACGCGGCCCCTGCTCTCCATTTCCCACGCTGTCAGAGCCGAGACGTCACGGCCCACACTGGGCAGCAACTACCTGCCCTCGTCCCGTCGAGCGCGCGCCCCTCCGGCGGAACTGCCCCGGCAGCCGGGAACGCGGGCAGCCCCCGGCGAGGACACGTGCGGCAGCGCGCCAGGCGGTCTGGCCACAGCAACGGGGCGCCTCCCCAGGGAGCGGAAGAGCCACCCGGGCAGCGGCCTTCGGCCTCGGGCCACTCGGGGCGTCTGCTCCTCCCGCAGGGCTAGGGCGGTGCCAGCTGGGTTTGGCTCAGAGCGGAGGCTGCACGGGGGAGCCCAGGGCCGGTCCGAAGCCTAGCGCCCCTGCGGCAGAGGGAGAGGCACAGGCTAAGCAGGACTGCCAAGAGCCCGACCCTGCCCGCCACCTTCCCCCCGGCCCGGGGCCCATCTGCCGGGAAGCCTGGGAGGGCACCGTCTGCTCCCCAGCGCGGATCCAAGCGGCAGGTGGGCTGGGAGCCGGCCAGAGCCAAGGGTACAAGCCTCCACGGAGAGGAACAGGGACCCGCAGCACAGAGACGCCGGGCCCCCCGCCCCGTCAGCCCAGCCCGGACACGTGTGCCTCCCACGCACGGAGCCAGGCCCGGCCTCGGCTGCTGGGGACCCTTTGCCACAGCGCCAGGAGGGGACCGAGCAGCGAGGGGACGTGGCCTGGTGACTAGTTAGGGAGTCTGCAGGACTGAGCAACCCAGCTGCGTGACGGAGCAGGGACAGCGCTGGCACCCAAGGGCCTGGGCACACCCTGCCCCCCCGTCGCCAGCAGGGCTCCCAGGCAGCATCAGCCACCCCCAGGTCCCACCCAGATCCCAGAGCTTGCTCCCAGCGGGCAGGCACCCGCTGGGCCCCCTGGCTGGAGCCCCCAAAGAGTCACCCGATGTCCCTGCTTCCCCAAGCACATGCCAGGCCACGGGGCCACGGCCTCCCCGTCTCGGCAGCACCCATGTGCCTCCTGCTGACAGCCTGGAGCGTGGCACAGCCGTGGCAAACGGGCACCTGCTGCCCAGGGGCCAGGCCAACACGCCTGCGCCGCCATGGGCCTGGCGCGCCCCCGACAGAGCCCTGAGAGCTAGAGAGGAGCATGGAGACCACCCTGCTGGCTTCTGCCTGCAAGGCGGCCCAGGGCTGGGGGCCCCCCGCCAGCCGGGGCTCAGGAACGCTAGTGGCTGCTCCACCCCCCTCCGTGGGGCCAGGCCGGAGCTCCAGGGCAGGATCCGGGGGACCGGCCTGGGGGATGCAGAGGGAAGCAGCATCATGGCTGCCGCGCAAGGCGCCCGTCACCATGGCTACGCAAAATCCCGGTGTCAAAGGAAGTCCCAGCTCCCCCTGGGGCCGATTCCCTGTCCCCCGGCTCAGGCAGGTACCGCTGGCTCCCCACTGCCGGGGGAGGGACACACCTGCGCCCAGACCCCCAGGAGGTGCCCTCCGCAGGGCGCCTTGCCCGTCCCA
Source organism: Pelodiscus sinensis (assembly GCF_049634645.1). Taxonomy (NCBI): domain Eukaryota; kingdom Metazoa; phylum Chordata; order Testudines; family Trionychidae; genus Pelodiscus; species Pelodiscus sinensis. Next base: position 2,990,563 of record NC_134731.1, on the reverse strand, counting down.
TGCGGGCAGGGCCTGGCTGCACTCCCTGGCACAGCCCATCGCAGCGCCAGACCCCGGCCTGTGCCCCCACAGCCCCCTTGAGTCTAGTCCCAGGCACCATGGGGCGGGTGTAGGGCAGGGGCCTGCAAGGCTCCTGCCCTGGCTGCAGGCCTCTGCTCAGCACGGGCAGGAGCCGGGGGGAGCGGGATGCGCGGGCGCTGCCCCACAGCAGAGAGGGAGGGTGCGATTTCCCGGCCGCAGGTTTTAACCCAGCCCTGAGGGCGGCCGCGTGCCTCTCGCCCAGGCTCCGGGGAGCTCGGCGCCGGGGGCTGGCGGGAAGGCAAAACGCACCAGGGAGTTCAGAGTTGTCGGGAAGTTCCCGGAGGGCAGGACGGTCGCCAGCCGCGCCCCCCGCCCCGGTGTCCCTAACCCGACTGCCAGAGGCTGGGGCTGGCTCACTCGATGCCCCGCCCTGTCTTGGGGTTCCTGCCAGCACCTGGCCCCCGCGGCTGGCACAAGACCCGGCACTGGGCTCGCTGGCCCCCTGCTCCGACCCGCCGTGGCCTGAGACACGTGGGGGGGGGGGGGCGTATCGGCCTGGCCTCCCCCTGATTTTGGGGGGGTTGTCGTGGCCAGAAGGAATCCATTCCGGATGGATTTTGCCTGCAGGGCCTGGCGCATCCCCAGGGACAGGAGGCCCAAATGCTACATTTGCATATTGAACGACTTCCCGGCCTGATTTATGAACCCAACTCCACAAGCAGGGGCAGCGGAAGGGGGGGGGGGGGCGTGCAGCCCCCTGAGCAGACATCTGCTTCCCATTGCGGGCTTCCCGTCTCGGAGCCCGCCAGCCAACACACCCCTCCACACCTGGGGAAAGGGGTGCCTAACCCCTCCACACCTGGGGAAAGGGGGCGCAGGGGCTAACCCACCCCTCCCCCTGGGGAAAGGGGTGCCTAACCCCTCCACACATGGGGAGAGGGGGCGCCTGGGCTAACCCACCCCTCCCCCTGGGGAAAGGGGTGCCTAACCCCTCCACACCTGGGGAAAGGGGTGCCTAACCCCTCCACACCTGGGGAAAGGGGTGCCTAACCCCTCCACACCTGGGGAAAGGGGGCGCAGGGGCTAACCCACCCCTCCCCCTGGGGAAAGGGGTGCCTAACCCCTCCACACCTGGGGAGAGGGGGCGCCGGGGCTAACCCACCCCTCCCCCTGGGGAAAGGGGTGCCTAACCCCTCCACACCTGGGGAGAGGGGACGCAGGGGCTAACCCACCCTTCACACCCGGGGAGAGGAGGTGCCAGGTTACCCCCAGCGAGCAGCGGCAGCTTCCTGGGCTGCACCAGGCTCCGCACAGAGGCCTGAGCAGCGACGGGTCCAGGCCTGGGGCGAGCAAGGTGCGCTGGAAGGAGACCAGAGACCAGGCCGGGCTGCCGAGATGCCACAGGGGAAGGGGAGCCCTCAGCCACACGGACCAGGCCCTGAGCTCCGTGCGCAGCCGTCTCCCAGCTCAGCTAGCACGGGCCCTGCTTTCCCAAGGAGCTGGCCCAACAGCTGCTGGCAGCACAGGGCCGTTAGCCACCCAGGGCTGCAGCGGCCACTCCCCACGCTCCAGCCTGCTCCCCCTGCACCAGCCACTCAGGGCACCAGCTGCCCCGCTCGCTGCCGCAGGAGCAAAGGGGACTCCGTGCAAAACACGGTCTCCCCCGGAGAGCAGCACTGCTGGCCACGCAGGGACCCGGGCAGCCTTCGGCGTCACTCAGCTCGGCTCCAGGCTGCTCCTGCCCCGAAGGGCCCCCCAGCCCTGGCACACAGCAGTGCTACAGCAGCTGGGGGGAGGGGGCATGCCATATGACAAGCCTGCCCCGTCTCCCTCGCCAGCACGGCGGGCTCCCCGAGGAAGTGGGACGGCTGGGGCGTGGGGACGGCTGCCTTCCGGGCAGGGCTCCCCCAGGAAGCGGGACAGTGGGGGGGGGGGGGGGGGGGGAGAAGAGAGGGAGCCACAGTCTGTGCTGAAAAGCTCAGCCCCCAGGTCAGAAGAAGCCATTGCTGGGCCTCACTAACAGCCGTTAGGAGGACCACAGGGACCCACGGGAAGAACACCCCCCCCCCCCAAGGGCCTGCAGAGAGCCAGCCCCCGTCAGCCCGCCAAGAGCACCCCTCCAGCACAAGTGCCCGGGCCCTGGGGGTGCGGCGAAGGCACCGGGCAGACCCCCTGGGCGCTGGCAGACTGGCTGTGGCTTGCCACCAGCTCACAGCAGCTGCGTGGGGACCCCCAGAGCGCCTGGAGAGCAAGGCCTTCCTGACCGCCTCCGCCCTGCAGCACGAGGGTTCAAAGCCCTCCTGGGTCAGGGTCGGTCCCACCATGGCGGATGTTGTTCTAGCTTCCGCCAGTACCCGCCTCCTGGGGCCTTCTCAGCCCTCCGGGCCAGCGGCCCCCAGCCTCCGCTCCCAAGGCTCCCTCAGGGCGGACTGGGCCGGGCCTGACCCCGCCTGGCTCCCTTGGGCTGACTCCGGCTCAGGGGCCATGTGACTCAGCTGTTGCCAGGCTATTTCCGACTGCGCGGCCCAGCGGGTCGCAGGCGCCGGGACCCCCTGCCCCGTGTACGCCAGGGCCACGTCGACAGCCCCTCCCTGAGGCTGCTCCAGTGCGCGCGGCACGTCCCTGCCCACGGACGCTGGCCTTTCAACTGCCCCCCCGCGGCTCCATTCCCTTCCCAGCAGGGCCACCCCCTCCACCAGCCCCCCAGGGCCTGGCCTGCACAGCCACTCTCCCAGGGAGCGGGCAGACTGGGCTAAGCGTGCGGCAGGCCAGTAGCAATCCCTGGATACCTTGGGGAGGGGGGCGCTGGGAGCCCCCCGGCCTCACCACCCCCCCCGAGTGGAGCTGCTTGGGCCAGCGCAGGTAGGAGGCCGACCGCTCGGCACAAGAGCGTGTCTGAGCCCCTCGTATTCGCACGGCCCCCCGCAGAGCCGGCACCCTGCAAAGGGCGAGCTGGGCCCGCCAGGACACCCGCCAGCGGCCTCCCTGGGGCGCTCCTCCATGGGCCGAGCGGCCGCAGCCTGAAACGCCACCAGCACTGGAAGGCCGGAGCCAGGGCCAGGCTACCTGGCAGGGTGGGTCTCAGCCTTCCCCGCTGGCGCTGCAGTGTCAGCCTCATGCCCAGCCAGGGCTCTGCCGCACGCTCTGCCCCCCAGCGCACAGCCGGAAGGACCCTCGCCACGGGCCCACACTCAGCATCACCCGGGGACACCGTGTCCGTGGCAACCAGGATCCGGCAACACAAGGGCGGAAGCCAGCACCCTCAGGGGCAGCCCAGATGTGTGGGGAGCACACTGGCCATGCCCCCTGTCCTGCACCACCTGGCACCCCCCTGTGCAGGGCCCAGGGGCACCCCGGGGACCCAGCAAACACCCCCCTCCCCCGTCTTCCCCAGCTAAGAGGAGACTTGCAGTTGCCCTGGCAACCCCGGTTGCCATAACAGCAGCACTGGAGATGGAAGGCGGCAGCAGGAGCTGAGCTCTGCCCCCATTGCCCCGGGGGGAGCAGAACCATGCGCAGGCCTCCCCCCGGCACAGGCTGGGGCCAGGGCCTGGCGTTGGGGGCACCGCTGGACCCTGGTGGATCCTGGCCCTTCCCGCCAGCAGCAGCGCCCACCCCCGGGGAGCAGGGCTGAGCCGCAGGGTGGGCGAGGGCGGGACAGGACGGGCGATTGCAGAGACTCCCCCCCCCCCAGCACCCCATGGCCTTGGCGCTCGGCTGGCATCGCCCTCAGCAGGGGGAGCTCCTGCCCTGCCCCAGCCCGGAAGCACCCAGAGGATGCCGCAGGGAGCTGCCAGCCGCCGGCCCAGTGCACCCACGGGCAGCACAGCGCGCTCTGCCACGAGCCGGACGGGGGAGAGAGACAGCCCAGCCCAGCGCGCTCTGCCACGAGCCGGACGAGAGAGACAGCCCAGCGCGCTCGGCCACGAGCCGGACGGGAGAGACAGCCCAGCGCGCTCTGCCACGAGCCGGACGGGGGAGAGACAGCCCAGCGCGCTCGGCCACGAGCCGGACGGGGGAGAGACAGCCCAGCGCGCTCGGCCACGAGCCGGACGGGGGAGAGACAGCCCAGCGCGCTCGGCCACGAGCCGGACGGGGGAGAGACAGCCCAGCGCGCTCGGCCACGAGCCGGACGGGAGAGACAGCCCAGCGCGCTCTGCCACGAGCCGGACGAGAGAGACAGCCCAGCGCGCTCTGCCACGAGCCGGACGGGAGAGACAGCCCAGCGCGCTCTGCCACGAGCCGGACGGGAGAGACAGCCCAGCGCGCTCTGCCACGAGCCGGACGGGAGAGACAGCCCAGCGCGCTCTGCCACGAGCCGGACGGGAGAGACAGCTCAGCGCGCTCTGCCACGAGCCGGACGGGAGAGACAGCTCAGCGCGCTCTGCCACGAGCCGGACGGGGGAGACAGCCCAGCGCGCTCTGCCACGAGCCGGACGGGGGAGAGAGAGAGACAGCCCAGCGCGCTCTGCCACGAGCCGGACGGGGGAGAGACAGCCCAGCGCGCTCTGCCACGAGCCGGACGGGGGAGAGACAGCCCAGCGCGCTCTGCCACGAGCCGGACGGGGGAGAGACAGCCCAGCACGCTCGGCCACGAGCCGGACGGGGGAGAGACAGCCCAGCACGCTCGGCCACGAGCCGGACGGGGGAGAGACAGCCCAGCGCGCTCGGCCACGAGCCGGACGGGAGAGACAGCCCAGCGCGCTCGGCCACGAGCCGGACGGGAGAGACAGCCCAGCGCGCTCGGCCACGAGCCGGACGGGAGAGACAGCCCAGCGCGCTCTGCCACGAGCCGGACGGGGGAGAGACAGCCCAGCGCGCTCGGCCACGAGCCGGACGGGGGAGAGACAGCCCAGCACGCTCGGCCACGAGCCGGACGGGAGAGACAGCCCAGCACGCTCGGCCACGAGCCGGACGGGGGAGAGACAGCCCAGCACGCTCGGCCACGAGCCGGACGGGAGAGACAGCCCAGCGCGCTCGGCCACGAGCCGGACGGGAGAGACAGCCCAGCGCGCTCGGCCACGAGCCGGACGGGAGAGACAGCCCAGCGCGCTCTGCCACGAGCCGGACGGGAGAGACAGCCCAGCGCGCTCTGCCACGAGCCGGACGGGAGAGACAGCCCAGCGCGCTCTGCCACGAGCCGGACGGGAGAGAGAGAGACAGCACAGCACGCTCTGCCACGAGCCGGACGGGAGAGAGAGAGAGAGAGAGAGAGAGAGAGAGAGAGAGAGAGACAGCACATCACGCTCTGCCACGAGCCGGACGGGAGAGAGAGAGAGACAGCACAGCACGCTCTGCCACGAGCCGGACGGGGGAGAGAGAGAGAGAGAGACAGCACAGCACGCTCTGCCACGAGCCGGACGGGGGAGAGAGAGAGAGAGAGACAGCACAGCACGCTCTGCCACGAGCCGGACGGGAGAGAGAGAGAGAGAGAGAGAGAGACAGCACAGCACGCTCTGCCACGAGCCGGACGGGAGAGAGAGAGAGAGAGAGAGAGAGACAGCACAGCACGCTCTGCCACGAGCCGGACGGGAGAGAGAGAGAGAGAGAGAGACAGCACAGCACGCTCTGCCACGAGCCGGACGGGAGAGAGAGAGAGAGAGAGAGAGAGAGACAGCACAGCGCGCTCTGCCACGAGCCGGACGGGGGAAGAGAGAGACAGCACAGCGCGCTCTGCCACGAGCCGGACGGGGGAGAGAGCGACAGCACAGCGCGCTCTGCCACGAGCCGGACGGGGGAGAGAGCGACAGCACAGCGCGCTCTGCCACGAGCCGGACGGGGGAGAGAGCGACAGCACAGCGCGCTCTGCCACGAGCCGGACGGGGGAGAGAGAGACAGCACAGCGCGCTCTGCCACGAGCCGGACGGGGGAGAGAGCGACAGCTCAGCGCGCTCTGCCACGAGCCGGACGGGGGAGAGAGCGACAGCACAGCGCGCTCTGCCACGAGCCGGACGGGGGAGAGAGCGACAGCTCAGCACGCTCTGCCACGAGCCGGACGGGGGAGAGAGCGACAGCACAGCGCGCTCTGCCACGAGCCGGACGGGGGAGAGAGCGACAGCTCAGCGCGCTCTGCCACGAGCCGGACGGGGGAGAGAGCGACAGCCCAGCGCGCTCTGCCACGAGCCGGACGGGGGAGAGAGAGACAGCCCAGCGCGCTCTGCCACGAGCCGGACGGGGGAGAGAGAGACAGCACAGCGCGCTCTGCCACGAGCCGGACGGGGGAGAGAGCGACAGCTCAGCGCGCTCTGCCACGAGCCGGACGGGGGAGAGAGCGACAGCACAGCGCGCTCTGCCACGAGCCGGACGGGGGAGAGAGAGACAGCCCAGCGCGCTCTGCCACGAGCCGGACGGGGGAGAGAGCGACAGCCCAGCGCGCTCTGCCACGAGCCGGACGGGGGAGAGAGCGACAGCACAGCGCGCTCTGCCACGAGCCGGACGGGGGAGAGAGAGACAGCACAGCGCGCTCCGAACCCCCAGCCTGGCTCCCACGCCGGCCTCCCCTCCTCCTCTCCGAGCCCGCCCCGTCAGTATGCAGGGGGCCCCGACACGGCCACCTGTCCCGGGCAGAGCTCCGCGCCAGCCTGGGCCCGCTCTGCCCCTTCATCCAGCAGCCGCAGGCATCGCCCACGGTTCTGCTCTCCGGTCTGAGAACCGCGGTGCGCCAGACGGGAAGACAAACCCACCCGCCGGATGGGCCCCTCTGGTGGGATGGGAGCGGCTCTGCCAGCGAGGGAGGCCTGGCAGCAGGGCCGGGAGCCGCGTGGCCCGACACACAAGGGGGGCCGGAACGGCCAGGGCCCTACCTGGATCTGCCCCTTGCCCATGATCTTGTCCACGATCTCGTTGTTGTCCTTGTTGAGCTTGGTCTTGTCGTAGCACTTCTCGTAGCACAGGATGCGCAGTGACTGCGACCCTTCCAGCTCGATCTCGAACTCCTGCCGGGCCAGAGGGAGGGCGGCTGAGCCCACGCGCCAAGGCAGCGGGAGCAGCCCAGAGACCCGCCCGGCCGGACGCGAGCGCCTGGGTGCTGGGCCCACGGCTCACGCTGCTCGGCGCGAGCCTGGGTGCTGGAGAGGCCTGGGGGCTGCGGGGGCAGAGCTGGGGAGGGAAGCCAGGAACTTAACTAGCAGGGGCAGGGCTCCGGGCTGGGACTGAGGGGCCCCCGCAGAGCCCGGAGCCGGAACGGCGGGCGCCGTCTGTTTCCGGGCGCCCCGGCACCAGCACGACCCCCTTGGTCCCCGAGCAGTGAACTCACCTCGTTCCACTGGGGCTCGGTCGTGTCCCGGAAAACCCTGGTCTTGGCTTTGCTGACGAAGTACCCGAACGAGTCCACTTCCAGCGTGCAGTAGAGGTCTGGGGAGAGGAGACTAGTCAGGGCTCTAGGGGCTCGCCTGGGCGGGGTCCCCAGCCAGGCCCGCGGGGCAGGTGCCATCCCCATCGCAGGCAGCTCAGCGGAGTCCAGGCCCCCCAGGAGGGCGTCTCCTCCTCCAGCTGCCGTGGGCACAGCAGGGCCCCGGGCCGGGCCCCCCAGCGCAGGGCGGGCACTCACTGGCAGACTGCTTGAAGCCCTTGGCGGAGTGGACGATCACGTGCAGGAAGCCGTAGAGTCCCGGGGATTCGTCATCTGCGGCCGAGAGAAGCACAAGGGGGGCGTTAGGGCTCCCTGCCCCGGCTGGCCGGGAATCCGGGCCCTGGGGGTCACCCCGGCAGGCGGGCTGCGTCCCGGCCTTCCGCCATACGAGCACCTGCGGGCGCACTGCCTGCCGGTCAGGGACGCCGCTGGCAGAGTGACGCGGGGCACATTCCCCATGTCCCTGGAGCGAGCAGCACCCTGCCCCCCCACCCCCGCAACAGCTGGCACCTCTGGAGCTGGCATGCCAGTATCACCGGTTCAACTGCACAGCCGCCAGGACCTGCCTAGCGCCCAGATCTCTGCCCGGCTGCTCATGGGGCGGTGGGAGGGGAGCACGGCTCCCCCTGTGGCCCCGGGAGGGGCAGCCCCACAGAGACGGGGGTTCCCTGGTGGGGGGCAGAGGGGGTTCCCAAAGCACGGCCAACACGGCTCCTGTCAGGTATCTCTGACCGGCCCAGCAGGCAGCGCCCCCCCCCCCCCCCCCCGGCGCCAGCAACAAGGCCCTGCCTGTTTGCGCCAGTCGGAGCCAACCCAGCTGTTGTGCTCTCGCAGCGCCGCCTAGTGGCACCGACCCCCCACAACCACCTGAGCCCGGCAGCTCAGCCCCCAGGCAGCTCCATGGGGGGGGGGGGGGGGGGGGGGACACACCCAGGGCAAAGGCCAAGTGCTGCCTCCGGCGCGCCGCTGGGCTCTTAGCAGGACACCGCCCCCCTCCCCCCCGGCCCGGAGCTGAGGCCACAGCAGCCACGATGGCGAGCAGGGGCTCCGGCGCCCCCTCCGGGAGGGGCTTTGTGGGGGGAGGGGGCCGGAGACACTCACCATCCTTGTTGCTGGTGACGGGGATGTTGTGGACGGTGCGCAGCTTGAAGCAGGATCCCGTGAGCACCTGCAGCTCCACCGAGCTGAGCACGAAGGCCTGCAGGTCTGTGGGAGGCAGGCGGGGGTGAGCGGCTGCAGCCAGGACTCCTGGGCTCCGGCGCTCACGGGAGGGGACGGCCTGCGCCCGAGGGGGGAGGGACGCCCACACCCGCCGGCCCCGGTACTGAGCGGCAGCACTTGGCTTCCCGCGGACCCCCCCGGGGACAGGCCCGAGCACCCGGGCAGGGGGGAGGGCTCCTCCCCCAGGGCCTCACCCTTCTTCTGCAGCTTCTGGATGGCCTCCCTCCACTCCGAGCGCTCGTAGTCCGAGGAGAGCAGGAACAGGTAGCTCTGAAAGGGACGGGCGGGACGGCGTCAGGCCGAGGCTCCGGGCACAGCGGGGAGAGGAGCGCGAGAGACGCGGTCGCCCACAGGCAGAGCCCCGGCCCTGCGTGGAGACCCTGCGCCCGCCGGGCAGAGGAACCGGGCCAACCTGCTCAGGGACCAGCAGCACTTCCCACAGTGGCCAGCAGAGGGCAGCACAGTCCCAGCCAGGCCAGCTCTTCCCTCTCCACGCCCGCCCCCCCTCAGCAATCTTCCCTCTAATTTTTCCGGTCGTGTGCAGAATAAACTTTGTTCTGTGCACCGAGGCGCATGCGAGTGCACCACCTGTAGAAACAGCCTAGCTGTGGGTGCTCTGCTCAGCAGGAGCTATCCAAATGCTGCCCAGCCAAGTGGCCGCACAAGCGCCCAGCTTACAGGGAACACGAGCTCCCGCGCGCCCGCCCCGAACCGTCGGGTGCCTACCTTCCCGTTGCGGTTGTGGATGCGGAAGGGGATGCTGGGAGAGTGGAGGAGCAGCCAGAACTCGTTCTCAAACATCTTCTTCTTGAGGCGCTCGATGCCTCGGCTCTGCCCCTTGCTGGCCTTCTGCGGGCGGCGGGGGAAAAGGTCAGAGCCTGCCAGGCCTTGCACTGAGCCGCCCCGGGGCAATGCACAGGCCAGACGGGGAGGGGAGGAGGGGGCACAGAAGCCCCCTGCCTTTCCCTGCGCCAGCCCGGAGAGGAGACAGGCCAATACCAGGGATGTACCAGCTCTGTGCAGCGGGCCCACGCCCTGGTACTAGCTCTCGGCCAGGGCCTTTGGCAGGGGAGCTAGGTACAAAGAGCCCCCCAGGCCGCCCGCCAGCCAGCCCTGCGCCCTGGCTCACCTCCTTCTGCACCTCACTCTTGATGGCCGAGATCTTCATCTTCATGTCCTCCAGCTCGTGGTCCGGGATGGTGTGCACCGGCGGGCTGGGCTCCGACTCCTCGGGGGCCGGGAACACCAGGTCGGCCAGCGGCACGTACCACTTACAGTCATACTGCTGGTGCTTCCTGCAGCGACAGGCCCGGGCTGAGCCCATGTCCCCCGCACACCTCGCCTCGAGCCCAGCCGCCCTCCTGCCCAGAGACCCCGTGGCCCTCCGCAGGCAGGTCTGCCCAGTGCCAGACACCCCCTCCCTCGCCTGCGGGCAGCTGCCCCTCCAGCGGAGACCCACCCCTCGGCCCAGGGACCCTGCTCCCCAGCAGCCTACCCCACGGCCGTCTTCTTCAGCTTGGCGCAGAGGAGGACGTCGGTGAAGAGGAAGACGTGGCGCAGTTTCCGCGAGCCCTCGGACAGCTCCACCAGGAAGCCGTCCTTCACCAGCTGCCGCGTCTGGGGGAGAGCAGGGCCCAGCGTGAGGGGGGCCGGGCCCCCTACCCGCACGTAGGCTGCAAGCGGCCAGCGGGCCGGAGCTACGTACCCGCCGGCCCGGGGAGAGGCTGGCTGGGCTGGGACCAGAGACAAGGGGTGTGGAAACCAGGCCCCCCCCCCCCCCGGACACGGGCTGCAGCTGGAGGGCCCGGCCTAGGCACGTAGGGCTGCAAAGCGGGGCCCGGAGGGGTAAAGGGCAGCCCCGGCCCCATGGGCTCCCCCCCCCGCCCCATCTCCGCACAGGCACGGCCAGCGCAGGGCTGGTTCACTGATTGCTCCACCAGCTGGCAGCCCTGCCCCGCCTGCCCTGCCCTGCCGCCTTAATGGGAGCAGGAATCCTGTGCCATGCCCGGGGGGAGGGGTCACTAAACCCGCCTGGCCTGCCCACCCCAGGAATGGGGCTGCCAGCTGGGCTCCAGGCTTGGCCCCTCCAGCCCTGGCTCCACAGAGCCCAGCATGCCATGGGCGAGGGGGCCTTGCTGGAAGACTGCCCCCGCCGTGGGTCACAGCCGCCCAGCAATCCGCATGGGGCCAGAGCCCTGGCCAGCCCTCCCCACAGACCACATGCAGCGCCCCCGCCCGCAGCCCCCCGGAGAACGCGCCCCACCCGCCTCACCTCCCCCTTGGGAGTGGTGACCGCCGTCCTCCGCGGGTCGATCTCCTCATTGATGCTGGACAGGAAGTTCTGGGAGATGCGGAGGGCGTCTTGCAGCAGTGGGTAGTCGGGGTGGTCGGCCGGCGTGTGCTTGAGGAGGTCCTGGAAGGGGACGGGCGGGGGTGAGCGAGCCTGGCCGAGCGGACAGACTGCGGCGGGTAGCTGCTGGCACGAGGGGCTAACCCCCCCCAGCTTCCTGCTCCTTCCCAGCCAGGCTCTCCCCATCTCGGCAAGTGGATTCCTGGGCAACCCAAGGGGGCGGAGGGCGGGCCGGGGGCCCAGGGTGTTGTGCGCAGAGTCCCAGCGGCCCGGACAGAGGGGAGCCCGGCAGCCTGGCACACCCTGTGCGGGGCAGACAGAGGCCGCGAGCCCAGCCTGGCACACGGGTGGCACCGCGGGGCTGTGCCGGGGTCCCCTGCGGGGGCGGGGGCGGGGCGGGCTGCCCGCCCCTTGGAAGCGGTGGCATGCGTCCTCCCACCCAGTGCCCCGCCCGGCGCCAGCCAGAGCCACTCACATGCAGGACCAGGGTGCTCCGTGTCACGCGGTCGATGGGCTTGTACAGCAGCGCTGCGGGGAGAGAGCGTGAGAAAGGTGCTGCCCCCGGCCGCAGCCCCTCCCGGCCAGCGCATCACGGCCCACGCGTTCGCGCCGACGGCCACGCGCACCTGCCCAGGGCGAGCTCCACGCCGGGGGCCTCCGGACAGGGCGTCCCACACCCAGCGCGGCCCCGGGCCGGGACTGCGCTCAGGGGGCCTCCCTGCCCCAGCAGGCCGGGTTCCCAGGGTGCCCGGGATCCGTGGGACGCTCGTAGACCACGGCCGCGAGCTCCCAGCCCAGCTCGGTGCCGCCCCAGGCATTGGCACCTCAGCCCAGGCGGGTCACCGCCGTCGCCGGCAACACCAGGGCCTGCCGCCACCGGGGCGCGGCGCTACAAGCACCCTGCCTGCTTCCCGCACCCCCTCGGCGCGGCCGTACCAGCTGCCCCTCCCCCCGCGCCAACGGGGTCCTGCCAGCCACCTCCTGGGCACGCCGCAGGCCTTGGGCTGGACCGGCTGCCCTGCTCCCTGGGCCTCTTGGCGACCGTTTGTTCTCTCGGGAGCTGCAGCCCCCGGCGCTCTCTGGCCCTAAATCCACGGCACCTCCAGGAGTGCCAGGCCCAGTCGGCTCCCACATGGGCCCCAGAGCTCGCCTGCCAGCCGCCGGCTCTCCGCGCCCCTCCCACAGGGGGGCTGACAAGCCGGCTCGTGAAGCACTGAGCTCTGCCCCACGCGGGGGCGGAGGGGGCCGGCCCCTGCCGCTTGTGCACCCCTTCGGGGCTCAGCGTTCCTCGGCGATGGGCCGGTCGAGCCCCTACAGGCCCCGGACCCTGATCTTCCCACTCCACCCTCGCGCCCGGCGCTCTTCGGCGGGACACGGGCCCTCGACGCCCACAGGCCGCTCCCGGCCCGGCTGCCAGGCGTGGGCCCGGCTCGCCAGCTATTTATACCGGAGCAGCTGCTGGGCAAACCACTGCCCGGCCCGCGAGGAGTGGAGCCACACGCAGGAACTTGCCTCCCTCTCCCAGGGGCTAGAGCAGGTTCCTGGGCCTGGACCATCGCACCCCCCCAGCCCTGGGGCGGCTCCACGTGGGGCGAAGGGGATCTCCGCAGGAGGTGCGATGGGCACTGGCCCCCCAAGGCAGCTTTGGGGGGTGCACAAACCCAGCGACACCCCGTCCCCCATGGGAACCGGGGCCAAGCGGCTGCTTTCGAGCCCAGCGCGGCCCGTCAGAGCCCCCTCCCGCTCTCCCCCAGCAACCGCGGCCTGCCTGCCGTCTCCAAGAGACGGGAACAGTCCGCTGGAGCAATGGGGAGGGGGAGGGGAGGGGCGTGTCGGCCGTCCAAGGAAGAGAGCTGGGGGAGGGAGCAGGAGCAGGCATGGGGGGGCAGGAGCAGGTACCACGCCCCCCCCCCCAGAGCCAGCACACCCCCTGCCCACCCCGCTAGGCGCTCGCCCCACACGAGGGTCAGACGTTCACCGAGCGTTTCACAAGCACACACGGAGACAGACAATGGGCCCGGCCCCACCCCTGGCCCCACAGCGCCAGCCCCACCGGCTCCATGCCTGACGGGTGCACCCCATCCCCCCTGCCCCCGCCACTCCCTGGCAGGAGAGGCTCCATGTGCCTGGCACGGCCCCTCGCCGCCAGAACAAAGAAACTGCCAACTTCGGGCTGCACGGGGCGGTGCCAGCGGGGCCCCCTCGGGCACCAGCCCCCCCAGCGCAGCCCCCAGGCCCGGCAGCACCGCTGCTGGGGGGACAAGGCGCCAGAGCGCGCCCGAGCGGGCTGCCCGTCCGCAGCCAGGCCAGGCCCCCCCCCCCCCCCCCCGCCCCGACTCACCGTAGGTGCAGTTACAGCAGAGCCGGACGATGAGGAGAATCTCCATGGCAGCCCCGGCTCCGCACGGCCATTGTGGCCGGCTCCCTGCCTCCCCGCGGCTGCAGCACCTTAGCGAAGCGGGGGGAGGGGGCAGGCGGGCGGGGGCGGGGGGCTCCGGGACGGCGCCGGCATCTTGGCGAGGGGGCCCCGGTGCCACACACAGAGCCGGGCTGCTCGCCGGAGGAGCGGCTCAGCGAGGCACGCGCCGGGGCCGGGCCAGAGACAAAGGCAGAAACCCCTCCCCGCACGCGCACGCTCGCCGTACCTTCCATGGTGACCGAGCTGTGGCTCTCCTTCGAGTCCTTGGGGCCCTTCACTTTCAGCTCCTGCCAGGGGACAGGCTCGTGAGGAGGCTGGGAGCAGCCACACGGGCAGGGCCAGGGGGTCTGGGGAGGGGCCCGGCCCCACTGCCTCTGCTCCGGGGCACAAGGGCCCTGCTGCCAGCCGGCTCCGGCTGAGGGCAGCTCCCGCATCCCCCCGGGGGTCCCAGCCGGGCCCCTGAGCGTCGCTGCAGCTCGAGGGGAGGCCAAGGCAGAGGGGCCAGCGGGGCTGCCCGGGGCACACGCACCCAGGTGAGGGCCATGGAAAGGCTCCCAGAATGCACTGTGGCGGGCCGGGCCCCCCGCCTGCCTGCCCCAGGGGAGTTCAGAGTTCAAATCCAGGTGCACCCAGGTAGCAGCACCCCTAGATACTGGCTCTCCCCCCGGCCCTGCACCCTGCAGCAGGGGCTCAGCAGGGAGGGGCAGCCAGAGGGCAGGGGAAGGGCCTTAACCCCCCCGCTGAGGTCTCCGCTGGGGGGCACAGGCGGGGTTGCCACCTTGGGGCCCGAGCACCAGTGCAGGGCGCCTGCAGGCCGAGCCGTGCCCCAGCCCGGGCTGCCCCCCACGCCCGCCAGCACAGGGGGGACGGCAGGCTCGGTGTCCCAGGGTCCTGCCCCCCGCCGCCAGCGCCCCTGGCCGGCCCGGCTCACCTCCGAGATCTTCTGGAACTGGTTGTTGCTCTGGCTGCATTTCTCCGCCGTGTCCAGCGCCACCTTGTAGTTATCCACGAAGGCTTTGTACACGCCCAGCTGGCTGGCCTGGGGGCGAGGGGGGGGGGGGGTTAGCCACATGACCCGGCAGGACCTACGGGGTGGGGGGCCATCGCCATAGCAACGCGGCCAGGCAGCAGGGTTGACGAGGGGCTGGCCTGTCAGAGCCCGGCCCTCCGGGGCTGGGCACAAGCAGAGTGCGGGGCAGAGTCAGCGGCCTCGTGCCAGCCTGGAGCCCAGGGGACCGGCTTGGGCAGCAGCGGGCGGGCATCAGGGCACAGACAGGCCACCCGCATGGCCCCCCACCCCTCCCTGCACCAGCTGGTCTGGGGGCCCCCCACGAGATGGGGGCCAGCGAGCACAGGCGGAAGGGAGCGCCCCAGCATGGCCGTTAGCAGCAGCCAGCCACGCTCACCCGAGACCGGAGACCAAGGGGCTAACCCCCCGGCAACCAGCCCTGAGCTACGGCGGCTCCCAGGGGCCTCGGCTCCGCCCTCCCTCCAGGCAGCCCCGCAGGGTGGACAAAGGCCCGGCTTCCCAGGCCCCAGCTCCTGCACCCAGGCCTCTCGGCATGCAGACACCCCGGTTCCCAGCCCCTCCAGGCAGGACGCAGGCGACATGGACACACAGACGCTGCCTGAGTCTGTCGAGAGCCTGAGCCAAAAGCCCCCCCCCCCCCCCCGTGCACTGCTGTAACCAGCTCCGCAGTGCCGGCAATGCTCCGGAGCGAGGCGCCGCGTGGCAGGCCGGGACAACGCCTGCTCTGCTACCCCAGGGAGCCAAGGGGGCCTGCTCTCTGGGCGTGGGCAGAGCCTGCGCTAACCCAGCGCTGCTCAGGGGCCCTCGCCCGGCCCCAGGGCACTGGAAGGGGACAGGCGAGAGGCAGGTGCCCCCACGTCCCCACTGGCATCACCGAGGGGGGGGCTATGGCGGAGCTTAGGACCAGGGCCGCCGGGGGGAGGGGAGCAGCAACCGCAGCCCAGCCAGGCGGGAGGAGTCCCAAGAGCCCATCCAGAGGGGTTGGCAGCCCCCTGCCGCTGCTTCAGAGACGGGGCGCGGGTCCCCGCTCTCCCAGGCTGGGGATGCTGGCGCGTCTCAGTAACCGTGCAGCCGCCGCACGGCCACGGAAACACCCCGACGGGGCAGGCCGGCAGCCCCGCTCCCGGTGGGCTCTCCATGTGCAGCTCAGCCTGGCGGGCTGGGACGAGCGCAGGGAGGGGCCTGCGGCGAACCAGGCCCGCCCAGCGAGAAGCAAGCGCGGCTACCACTGCCATCCCCATCCCAAAGCGCCAGACCCCTGACCCCTCCGGCGCCACAGCCCCCAGGGAGCCCTGTACGAAGACGGGGAGCTGCCCACCACGTGGGGAGGGCAACTGAATCCAGCCCCAGACCGCCCCCCCCCCAGCTCTGGGCTCCCCACAGGCTGCCCCCAGCTCTGGGCTCCCCCAGCTCTGCCAGCACCCCCGTGTCCCAGCCTTGCGCCTGGGAAGGACGCTGTCGTCTGGCTGCAGCTCTCCCCCTGTCCTCAGCTCCATCCCCCGCCCCGTGAGAAGCGGGCGCGGGGCCGGCCCAGGCCCCAGGCCCCAGCTGGCCGCGCCAGGCCCCAGGCCCCAGCTGGCCGCGGGGTGCTGCGCTTACCAGCTTCTGGAAGAGGTGCCCCAGGGTGACCTGGCTGTCCCACTGCTGCACCTTGGGGCACAGGTGGTCGTAGAACTCCTTGTGGATCTCGTAGATCTCCTGGATCTTGTAGAAGATGGTCTCGATCTGCTGGATGGTGAGGACGGGCTGGGAGGTGGTGGCCGTGGCCTTCAGCGGCTTCATGGGCTGCGGCGAGCAGGGGAAGGCGGCGTTAGGGCAGGAGCCGGCCCCGGGGCCAGGAGCTCCCGGACCCCCCCGACTGGCAGGACAGGCAAGGGCGTCCTGAGGGCATCTGGGGCCCTACACAGTGCTATGGGGCTGGCTCCCTATGCCCCTCGCCAGCCGGGGGGGGGGGGGGGGGGGGGGCACATTTCGTATAAAAACCACATCCCCAGGGCCAGCAACGAGATCGTTTCAGAGCACGTGTTAAACGAAGGCCCTGTCCACTCAAACCGCCAGCCCAGACCCGGGGCTGGCGCATGCCTGAGGCAGGCTGGGCGAGGTCTGGCAGGCTGGGTCGCCGTTAGCGAGGTCCTCTGTGGAGGACGCAGAGCCACCGAACAGGGCTAGGAAGAGGTGGGTGGGAGGGCGTTAAGACCCAGCGGTGCCCCTAATTTTCAGGAGCCCTATGCAGCTGCATATTCTGAATCTAAGGACGGCCCTGAGGCAGGGGGGGAGGGAGGGGGGAAGAGGACGGGGAGAGCAGCACCTGGGAACTACAAGCCCCAGCATGCAGTGCAGCCTGCTGCAGCCAGCATGTTGCAAGGCTGCCAGTGGCAAGCAAGGGGTGAGACCGTCTTCAGTTCTGGCACCTGCCTGAGCTTGGCTCAGGCCAAGGGAGGAGTGTGACAGGGTCGAGGCCCACGACACCCTGGGGTGGGGGCCATCCACACTACTGGGCTGGAACAGCGGGGGGGCTGTGGGTCGGGAGTGAGGGGCAGTGGCAGGGCCGGGTGAGGGGGGAGCCCAGGCTGGGCTGGCGGGGGCTGCGGGTCCGGATTCAGCCCCCCCTTCTCGCAGCTCGGCAGAGCCCCCCTACGGAGGGCCGGCGCGGCCACGGGCGGGAGCCGGAAGGGGGTGCTGCCTGCAGCCGGCGGCGGCGGTTTGCATGTCCGCCCAGACTTCCCCATCGCGCCGGGGAGAGGGAGGCGCGACCTACTGCGCAAGCCAGGGCGGCCGGCTCGCCAGGGAAGCGCCAGGTGCCGGGGCAGCGCTGGCAGGAGGGCCCAGGGAAGTGGCAGCCGGGCACCAGAACATGGCAAGACGTCTGGCTGCCCACGCAGACACGCCCGGGCACACGTCGGCCCTGCAAGCGGCAGTGGGGACAGGCACCTACGTGTCAAACCCTTCCCCTCGCCCCCAGCCAGGCTTCCCAGCGTAGGGCACGGGGGCAGGCAGGGCCCATTGGCATTAGCAGCTGGGACCCCAGCAGGGATAACCTGACCCGCCAGGCTGGCACGAGACACCCCCCAGCTCCCCCCAGAGACACGCCTGTTCCGAAGGGAAGTCAGGGCAGGCAGCCAGCCCGTTCAGCACCCACCTTCCCCTGGCCCGGTCTCCCGCCTGCAGGACCTGGTATTGGAGGGAGCCCCGGCTCCGGGCTGCTTGAGGGGAGATGAGGAGAGAGGCCGGAGGGTACAGAGCTGACAGCTGGGACAGGTGCCCTGGGACACAGCCCGGGGCCCGCCGGCAGGACTCACCAGCAGCAGGGCCTCCAGCTGGTTGATGTAGATCTCCTCGCTGGCCAGGAAGCCCGAGAGCACCAGCTTCCGCATCTCCAGCCCCTTCCCAGCCTCCCGCTCGCCCTGTGGGACAAGGGGGGGAGGTGTCAGGGCCTAGGCTGCCTGAGGGGGACCCCAGGGCAGCAGGCTGCGCTCAGTCTCTCTGGCCGGCCCAGGGAAGGGAGGCTGGCACGGCCAGGGAGGCGCTTGGCGGAGCCTGGGGCCGGGGAGGGGAGCCCTGGGCACAGCTGGCTTGGGGGCCTGGCCTCCTCCCAGCTGGCAGGTGCCTAGCTCCCTTGGGGGCGGGCATCCTGGGACACCGGCTCCTCCCGCGGGCCAATCACGAGGCCGCCAGGTGTGTTGTGCTCAGCACAGGGACTGGGCCGGCTGCCAGCCTCCCTTGGGCACGGCCCAGCCCCACCCTTGGCGGGCCCAGGCTCTCCCCCCGGGGCACAGCCCACGGCAGCGCCTCTGCACACAGAGCCGGGCTGCCCCAGGGCTGCACCTGGCAGCAGCCCAGGAGCCTGAGACCTCAGCCAGGGGCTGCCAGTTCCTTAGGCACCAAGGGAGCCCCCAGTGTGGGCGGGGCCCAGGCTGATGCCCAGAGGGCTCCTCCTGGTTGGCTGAGAGCTGAAGAGTGGCAGCTGCGCAGGCCAATAAGGAGGGGCGAGTGCATCCGACCCCCTCCACACACACACTTACAACCTCCTCAGACAGGACCCTGCTCCCCCAGGGCTCCGAGCAGGTCCCCTTCCCGCCCAGTGGGGCAGCAGCCCGCAGCCGAGGGCCCCAGCTCCGGAGCCAGGCCAGGCGCGGCATTCCTCCCAGCTCGGCGCAGGACCCCGGGAACCTGCAGCGGCGTGAAGCTGGGGCCCCGGGCGGAGGCCGCGAGGGGGCTGCGCCAGGGATCCCGGGCAGCCGAGCACTCGGGCAGCGGCGCAGGCGAGACCCCAGCGCCGCCCAGCTGAGGAGCAGAGCGCCCACAGCCAGCAGCCTGTGGCCACGGGTGGTGCACATCCGCACCTGCCTAAGGTCGCATGCAATTTATTCCACGCAGAGATGGAAAACCATTGGGCTGCACTGCTGGCAGAGCCACCTGCTAGAACACAGACCCTGTTGGGAAGAGGCAGATCTCAGGTGCTAGCCTGGTGTCCCAGCCAGACTAGGGCGGGGGGGAAGGGAGGGGAGAGACAGTGGGACCAGGGGACCGGTCTGGACTGGCAGTGGCACCATGCACGGCCAGGTGCAAAGCAGAGGTGGCGGCATCTCAGCCCTGCCTGCAGGCAGCAGCACCCCCCAATGGCCCTTCGAATCGTCCCCACTCGTGTGCAGAATAAAGGTTGTTCTGTGCACTGAGGCTTGTGCAGACGTGCACCACCAGCAGAGACACGCTGCCAGCCGTGGGTGCTCTGCTGAGTGGCATCGAGCTCAGCTTACAGGGGGCATGGCTCCCTACCCCGCACCCTGCCTGCCACGTGCTTGGAGCTCCTCAGGGCCCCTGCTGCTGGCCCTGGCTGCTGCAGGGGCTGCACTGGAGGGTTGCGCCTCCCCCCAACTGGATCCAACGTCCAGCCCAACCGCAAGCCCCCCCCCCCCCACACACTGCCTCAGGACTTAGTGCCTCACCCTGGGTAGGCCCCAGGCAGCCGGACCCCTAACCCTTCCCCAAGGAGCTGGCTTGCCCAGCCCTCCCCAGCCACCTGCTTCACCCCCCCCCCCCCCCAGGGCAGAGGGGCCCTGGAGCCGGCCCACCCTGAGCCTGGAGCTCTGGCCACGGCTGCACACTCAGCCCAGCAGGACCCTGCTGTGACACCCACTGGACATGGCTGGCGCCGCTGGGAGCCCTGACCTGCCCCGGGGCCCTCCTGATGAGCCCCCCTGCCTTGCTGCGGAGGGGCAGGCTCCGTTCGCCAAGAGCCGGCTCCCTCTCCCCTGCCACGCAGCGCCCGGAGCAGGGAGGGGAACTCAGCCACCCCCGACAGACCAGGGTTGCTCCCGCAGGCCCGACTCCCAGTCGCGAGTCCCGTGCCCCACCAGCACCGGCGCCCTGGGCCCCTCCCTGCCCCCAGACAAGCCCTGGGTCGTCAAGGGGGAGCCAGCGAGGCCAGTGCGGTTTCTGGTGGCTTTTACCCACCGATGAGTCACAGGCGCTTCCTGCTACCAGGCCCCCGACCCGCAGCCCCAGCTCCACAGGCCCTGCCCCTGGGGCCCGGACGGGATCCCCGGCCAGGGCCCCGCCTCGAGCCCGGGTCTGCAACACAGGGCCCTGCCACTGCCCTGGAGCCACCCGCCGGGTGGGGGTGCAGGGCCAGGACAGAGTGTGGCCCCCCAGATGGGGGGGGGGGCACCGAGGAGAGACTGCAGGCCCTGGGGATCGGGCCGAGGTGAGCAGTGGCTGCCCCTGCTCCATAGGCAGCCCCCTCCTCCCCGACCACTGCCCCTGAGCCCCTGGCGGGCACCAGCCCCTCCACCCTGCATTGCCAAGGGCAGCAGCTGGTGTTAAAGGCCACGCCCAAGGGCACCTGGCACGTCAGTGGCAGAGCCAGGGGCTCAGCACAGGAGCTGGCCCAGGGCCCTCCCGGAGCAGCAGCGCGAGACGCTGCCCCTGGACACAAGCAGACCCCCCAGCCCACGGCAGGAGAGGCCCAGGCTGCAGCCCTGGGTCCTGGCAGGTCCTGTGCCCTGGCCGACGCACCCACCAAGGGGAGGGGCTGCTGGAGCACAGGCCTGACAAGGGCCCTTCCCCTCCCTCCCGCCAGAGCCCTAACCGCTGACGGAGGCCAAGGCAAGCACCAGGGTCACCCTGCCCTGCCCCCCACCCCCCACGGCAGAGCCAGGGCACGTGGCTGCCTCTGCCCGGGACCCTGGCCAGCAAGCAGGGCAGCCCCCCACACGGGCACTGGCTGCTACGGAGCCCCGTGCCGCCACTCACAGGAGCGCCTGGCACCAACCAGGGCCCTGGACACCCCCCGCCCAGCAACCCCCCCCAGGGACGGCTGTGCCCACCTTCTCGCAGGCCAGGAAGGGGGACCCCGGGCCCGGGCTCGTGGGGGTGCCTGGCTCCCAATCCTCTTCCTCCTCCAGGATTTTGTCCAGAAACCCGAGGGCCTCCTCTTCCTCCTCCATGGCTGGCGGAGAGGAAGGAGGCCAGAGGGCCCGGCCCACAGCTCCCGGCGGGCCTACGCCCGGGGGCCAGCCCGGCCCGGTTCAGCCCTGCCCGCCAGCCGCAGCCTGCCGCCGAGAGGAGCCATTACAGGAACCCTGCCTGCGCCAGCCAGGGCAGCCCGGCCCCGGCTCCCCGGCAAGGAGAGCAGAGCACGTTCCAGGCAGCCAGGAGCCTGCGGAAACGCCAGGGCTGTCAGCACAGGGGCGAGGGGCCAGCCCCTGCAGGCGGGCTGCTCCAACCGGCTTAACCCCTTCCCGGCCCCCGCGGCTCCAGCCAGCCCTGCCGCTCCGCCCTGCGCGGCGAGTACGGCACAGGAAATGAACGCCTCGCGGGGCGGGGGCCGCTCCCCGGCGTGTGGCCAGCGCCGCACGCAGGGCAGGGCAGGGCGGGAGCTCGCAAGGCAGGGGAGCCAGCTTCTCCACCAGTAGCTGCCGCAGCAGGACCGGGACGAGGGAACGCGGCACCCCCCCGGGGAGGGGACAGGACTCCGAGCACAGCCTTGCCCCCCAGCATGGGCTGCTGCCCCCGCCCCAGAGCCACTGCCCTGCCTGGGGGCTCTCCCCTGCTCCCCCGAGGCGCCCCAGCTGGTCGTGGGGCCCCGCACCCCGGCACAAGGGGGCTGGGGAGGGACACTTCGGTGCCTGGCAGCAGGACTCAGAGGAGGGGACGGGGTCATCTGGGGACCTCGGGGCAGAAGGGAGTGGGCAGCCGGGTAAATCCACAGCAAGAACGCCCTCCAGGCAGCCGTGCAGAGCCAAATCGGGTAGGCCAGGGCTGTCTGCAGGGGCAAGAACCCCGCCATGTCTGCCAGCAGGGCGTTGACTCTGAACCCTACTGATGAATGCAGTTGCCCCCGGGGAACTGCTCAGCCCTGCGCGGTGCTGTTCGCCACTCTGGGACCTGGCACAAGGGGTGCAGCCCCATAGCCCACGTCCCCTGCCCTACAGGAGCAAGAGACAGAGGCCTCCTGGTGCCAAACCCGCCTCACGTGCCTTCCAGCCCCGACCCGCACCCCAAGGGGCTGAAACGGGCAGGAGGAGGCCGCAGGCTGGGGGCAGGTAACACCCGTGCCGGGGGGGGGGGGGGGGGGGGCAGGACCGGACTGGGGACGGGTCGGCTCGTGGGAACAGCCCGGCCCCCTCCCGCGTGGCCCCAGCTGCAGGGGGCAGTCGGGGCTTTCCAGTGACCGGCCAGCGGCTCGGGGGAGGGGGGGACGCAGGGAAGCAGCCTCGCTATTGGAACAGCTGCCGCGTCGCCCCCCCCCCCCGCGCCAGGGAAAGGGGAAGCTGAGGTTGACACGCTTTGCATGTGCTGCCCTATTGTCTTCCTCCATCGCGCCGGCGGGGGCGGGGGGGCCCGGCTCAGATGGGGTTTCCAGCCACAGCCTGCTCAGGGCCCACTCCGGGGGCCTTGCACAGAGCCTCCAGCCCAGTGGGAGGGCACCCCCCCCCCCGCGCAGGGCAGCCTCCCCCCACACGCACCCCCCCCCCCCGCGCAGGGCAGCCTCCCCCCACACGCACCCCCCCCCCGCGCAAGGGCAGCCTCCCCCCACACGCACCCCCCCCCCCCGCGCAGGGCAGCCTCCCCCCACACGCCCCCCGCCCCCCGCCCCCCGCGCAGGGGCAGCCTCCCCCCACACGCACCCCCCCCCTCCCGCGCAGGGCAGCCTCCCCCCACACGCCCCCGCCCCCGGCAGCCTCCCCCCACACACACCCCCCCCCGCGCAGGGCAGCCTCCCCCCACACGCACCCCCCCTCCCGCGCAGGGCAGCCTCCCCCCACACGCCCCCGCCCCCGGCAGCCTCCCCCCACACGCACCCCCCCATACGCACCCCCCCCCCCGCGCAGGGCAGCCTCCCCCCCCCCCGCGCAGGGCAGCCTCCCCCCCCCCGCGCCCCCCCCCACCCCGCGCAGGGCAGTCTTCCCTCCCCCCCCCAATACAGGACAGGCTCCCCACACACCCTCCCTCCCCCCCTCTGTGCAGGGCAGTCTCCCCACCCCTCCTCTCCCCACACACCCCCAGCGTTGGGGCCTGACACCCTCCAGCTCGGCTCCCTCCACCAGGGCAGGCTGCATGTTACCCCGTCCCACCAGAAGCCCCTGTTGACCCCACGCTGCAGCCCCCAGCCCCAAGGAACGGGCAGCACCACCCGCTCCAGGGCTCCCACCCCTCCTGAGCCCCACAGACAGGACTCTGGCCCCATTCTGCAGCCCGCCCTGGCTCCCGGGAAGCTGCCTCCGTGGGGGAAGCTGCCTCCTGCTGGCGGGTCCCAGGCCTGGCCGCTCAGAGGCGGCGGCGATGAAGGGGTTAAAGCCGCCAGCCCCGGCCTCCAAAGGGCGCTCGGCTTAGCCTGGAACCGCGGCGCAGATAATGGGATTGCAGGCGGAGCCGCGCTGGAGCCGCCAAATCCCATTAGCTCCGGGAGGGAGCCCGCGGCTCCTCCGGCTCCTGGCCCAGCAGCCGGAGAGGGGCAGCCCCCTGGGTGCCCCTGGGGCAGGAGGGGCCCCCCAGCATAGCAGAGGCCTGAGAGCAGATCCGCCGTGCCCGGGCGCCGCACAAGCTGGGGCTCCAAGGGCCTCACGGCACCGAATGCGGGGAACATGCCCTTGCTGCTGCCCCCATACCCTGGGGCCAACCACCGGGCCAGGGCTGGAGAGGATGGGCTCAAGGGCCTTCCCGGGGCTCTAACCGTGCACGAGCCCTTCGGGCAGGGCGCCCTGAGCTGTGAGGGGCAGAGAGGGCAGCACGGGGGCAGGGCGGCCCTGCGGCTTGGTCCGGAGACCCGGAGGGAGAGCGAGCCACACCCAGCCCTGCGCCTGTCCCCAGCCACGCAGCAGCTGCCACCCTGCCCAAAGGGCCCTGATACCATCATGCAGCGCCAGCAGCTCCGAGATAGGCCCAGCCCCGGCCCAGTGCGGCTTCCGCCGTCACTGGCAGCATCCCCCCGCCCCAGCATCTCCCCGCCGGGCCCAGCTGTGGCTTTGGCCCAAGCCGTGCGGGGAAGGAAGAGGCACCGTGCCCACGGACAGGGCAGGGCCAGCCCCAGGGAAGGGGGGGGGGGGGGAGCCAGCCTGGGCCCCAGAGCAACACGGGTCCTCCGGTCCACGGGCAGTGGAGACACCCACGGGGCCCACGACATTAAACCCAGCCTGGGCCCTGCTCATTGACGCCACCTGGTGGGGAAACAGCGGCGGGAAAGGGGCTCGGGTGGGGGGGCGGAAGCCGCCACGCTCTGAATCCCAGGGAGAGCCCAGGCAGGTAGGCAGGGGCCGGGCCGGGCTCAAGCAAACTCATTCCTGCTGGCCTCTGGGCCATGCCAGCCCTGCTGCAGGCGGGCAGTTGGAACTGGGGTGTTGCTGGCCAGGAGGGTCCCCCCCTTCCTAGATCCATCCCCCAGGCCGGCCCCTCACCCCACCAGGGAGCTGCCCCTTCGCATTCACGTCTGATCCTTTGGAGGAGGCCAGAACCCTTTCAACGCCACAGCCCAGCCTTTCCTGGCACTGCCCTGGAAAGGAGTCCCAGGGAGTCGGTACACCGGCCTCGGGCCCCCTGCACCTCACGGCCCCGCCATGGCTCTGCAGCAGGCCTTTGCTTCCAAACCACACAGAGCCCCCCCGCCCAGAAGGCGCTAGACGGTGCATGCCCATGCAAGGAGCCAGGAAGTCAGGCTGCACGGCTTGTTCTCCAAGCGCCGCCACAACGCCAAGAAACGTCACGCCCCCGAGCCTCCCAGATGCGGGCACTGCCCAGACCCGACCCTCCCCCCATCTCTCGGCTCTGCCTCCAAGAGAGGGGCCAACGCATGCCAACCCGGCTCTCCGTGAAAGGCCTTTTCCGCCTCACCACACTGGCCTGAAATTGACCAGACGCCTTCCACGGCCCCATCCCGCCCACTGCCACTAGATGGCACCTGTGGCCCGCAAGAGAGGTCCCCGGCAGCCAGCTGCAGGATGCGGCAGAGCGGGGAGGGAGAACAGGTCCCGCCTGGGCAGCTCCATCCACAGCAGCAGCCGCCCCCACCCCACCCCACCCCACCCCCTTCCTGTGGCACCCATGCCAGGGCATTTAGGGTCAGGCCTTGGCCCTGCACCTCAGGGGGCAGGAAGGGGGGGCACCCCCATGCCGCTGCCTTGCGCCCCCAGCCGACAGGAATAACTGTCGTTGAACACCCATCCACAGGGGGCAGAGAGGGGGGTCCCACTCCACCCCCAGCTGGCCCCAGAGGTTCCAAGCTCCGCAGCCTCTCCCGGAAATGCAGCTGGTGCTGGGGTGCAGAGCAGAAGCCGCGTGCCCAGTACTGTGCCCGGCGGGCAGACTGAGGGAGACAGGCTGGGGGGGCCAGAGACCCCGGTGCACATCTCCTCGGGGCCAGACCCTGCTGTGCAGCAAGCGGACGGCTGCTGCGTGGCTGCCGACAGCCCTAGGAGCTCTGCAGCAGCTCCTCCCTCCGGGGATGGCCTGCTTGGCAAGCCCTCCTCGCACAGCGCCAAGGAAGGGACGGGGCCCTGGCCCTGCCTGACTGCACCGGACACTCGCCCTGCCCGGAGCCCCCAGCAGGCCCCAGCCCTCACCCCACACACAGGGGGCAAAGAGCAGCCATGCAGCTCAGCACCCCACCTCTCAAGCCAGGAGAGGAGGGGGCTGAGCTGGGAAGGTTTAGAATACGAGAGCGGGGGGGAGCCAGGGGGCTGGACCCCTCTAGCTCCAGCAGCCCCAGGTCCCACAGGGCACAGAAGCAGCAACCCCCTCCCCCCCTGCTGGGCAGAGCCCCCCAGGTTCCGGCAGCCCCAGCGCAAGCACCTACCCCCGTGCCCAGGCCATCGGCGGGCGTGGGCGAGACGCCGTCCCCGCTCTCCTGGCCGCGGGCGCTGAGCTGTGGCGACATGGTGGGCGACTCGTCGATGTAGGGCATGGTCTCCGAGCCCTCCGGCGGCCCCTTGGGCTCCTCATTGCCCTCCGCGTCGTAGTCCTCCGCCCCGTAGTTGAAGTCTGCCAGGAGGAAGAGGAGAGGCCGGTGAGTGTCGGCCACCAGGGCACCCAGGGAGGCATAGCGCACCGGGCGCTGCCGGCCCCTCGCCGCCATGGCACTGCCCCGCGGGACTCCCCAGCTGGGACAGGGGGCTGGCCAGGGGCATGGCAGCCAGGGGCTAAGCCATCAGGCATGGAGCCACCCCCAGGCTCCCCTCCCCGCTGGGGAGAGCTGGGAGCTCAGAGCTCTCCCTCCCTGCTGCACCATCTTGCTTTTTATAGGGGCTGGGGGCGGGGTTCCCAGGAGGTGAGGTCACTTCCCAAGCTCCGCCCCCTTGTTTTGACTCCCGCAGCCAATGGGCGTGTGGCACCAGGACAAGGTGGGAGCGGAGCAGCAGAGAGTGATGTGCAATAGGAAAAACACTTCTCCACCAGCTCCCCCCCTGCCCAGCTGGGCAAGGCCTTCTCCCCACTCTGCCAGGGCCCAGGCCGGGGGGGCCCGAGGGCCCCCAGCTCTGAGCCCCCCGAATGCACTGGGGCCAGCAGCTGAGCCCTGCAAGCAGCTGATTTCCAGGCAGAGGGCTGCCGGGCGCAGAAGCCCCTCACCACGATTTTAGGGTGCTCCAGTCAGGCACTTGGCAGAGACCCGGCTGGGGGGGAAGGGGTCAGCCAGGGCTTGCCCCCCAGTGGTCAACAGCTCCCGGGTGCCCTGCCACACAGCCCCCTCCACTGCAGAGAGGGAGCCACCCCCACCAGGGAAGGGAGACGCATGTTCCCCCACTCCGAGGGGGCTCCGGCAGCACCCGTTCCCCAGTGCTAGGCCCCAGCTGGCTCATTAACCTACGAGGTGCGATGGCCGGCTCCCCGGCACACTGAGCCAGGCTGCCCCCGCTCCCCTCCCGCTGGCCACACAGCACCCAGCCAAGCCCCCGGGCACCACCCACACACGCAGTTAACAGCTGAGTCCGGGCTCGGCCAGCGCCCCGCTGCAGGCCGAGCTGGGAGGGGGCAGGAAGAGGAAGGGGGCGCCGTGGGAGGGGGGAAGGGAGCCAGCAATCCGTGTGAGGGGAGGCTCCTCTGTAGCCTGCCCCCACCATGCAGAGGCGCCATGCGAATCTGTTTCCGCCCCCCCCCCCCATTCCTGCACACTCAGGAGCAGTGAGGAGGGTGGGCCTGGGGGCCAGGACTCCTGGGTTTTCTGTCCAGCTGTGCTGCCGTCCTGCTGGGCGGCATGGGTAAGTCGCTACCTGTCACTCTGTGCCTCAGTTTCCCCTCTGGACAAAGAGGGCGAAGGCAGTGCTGGGAAAGTCATTAGCCCGCCTGCCCTCCCCCCCCACCCCTGAGGTCGTGGGACAGCATCTGCCCAGCCCACCCCGGCCCCCAGTGGCGCTCACCCCCAGCGCAGCAGCACAAAGGGCGAACAAAGCAGCCCAGCCACAGCAAGGACAGTGAGGCCGGGAAGGGCGTGGGGCTGCCAGCCCTGGGACCGCTCTCCCGGCCCCATTCACTCCTGGCCTCTCTCGGCTAGGAGCAACAAGCCCTGGCTACCTCTGCTGCAGATGAGGGCAGGGAGGCCTAAGGGTTGGAGCTGTGCTCGGCTCTATTCCCCCTGGGCTGAAGAGCTGGGGAGCGGAGAGCCGGTCTGCTCCCATGGAGATGGCAGCGGGCGGAGGAGGTGAATGCAGCAGCCCTGGGGTGGGAACAGAGGGGAGGGGGTGGTACCAAGAGAGGAGCCCGTGGGCAGGAGGCTGAAACTGGGGGAGGGGGGAGCAGGATTTCGGCCAAGCAGCAACTCTGTGATGTGGCCTGCAGCTGCTGGAGATGCCCCGGCTTGGCTTGCTGCACTCCCCCACCCGCCCCAGCTCTGCCTTCCCCAGCAGCAGTGGAGCAGTCACTGCCCTTGGCACCCCTCGGGGCGAAGCCACCCGCCCGCCAGCACTGCTCAGACCAGAGATGGGACTTGCCGGGGACGGGCACCACCCCGTCCTGTGGGACGTGAGGCAGAGCCAGGGCGGAGAGCCGGGGGAAGGTGTGGGGAGAGCCGGGGGAAGGCGTGGGGAGAGCCGGGGAAGGCGTGGGGAGAGCCTGGGGGAAGGCGTGGGGAGAGCCGGGGGAAGAGCCGGGAGAAGGCGTGGGGAGAGCCGGGGGAAGGCGTGGGGAGAGCCGGGGGAAGGCGTGGGGAGAGCCGGGGGAAGGCATGGGGAGAGCCGGGGGAAGGCGTGGGGAGAGCCGGGGGAAGGCATGGGGAGAGCCGGGGGAAGGCGTGGGGAGAGCCGGGGGGAGAGCCGGGGGAAGGCGTGGGGAGAGCCGGGGGAAGGCGTGGGGAGAGCCGGGGGAAGGCATGGGGAGAGCCGGGGGAAGGCGTGGGGAGAGCCGGGGGAAGAGCCGGGAGAAGGCGTGGGGAGAGCCGGGGGAAGGCGTGGGGAGAGCCGGGGGAAGGCGTGGGGAGAGCCGGGGGAAGAGCCGGGAGAAGGCGTGGGGAGAGCCGGGGGAAGGCGTGGGGAGAGCCGGGGGAAGGCGTGGGGAGAGCCGGGGGAAGGCGTGGGGAGAGCCGGGAGCGCACTGGCAATCGGAATAGGCCTGGGAAATGGGTTGAAAACGGCCCTCCCCGAGATGTCACCACCGGCCGTGCCCCTCAAGCCCCGCCCCCTGCGTCAGGTGCGACGCAGGCGGCGGGTCGGGCTCTACGTGCCGCATGCAGCGCGGACGCGGAGCCGCTCGGAAGCGAGGGGCAACGGCGTGCAGACACAACGGCCCACCGGGAATTCCCGGTATCCCGCCAGGCCAGTCCGCCCCCCGGGAGAGCCCCGAGCCTGCCCTGCCAGCTGCTGGCCCTGCCGCTCCGGCCCAAGGCGGGGGGCTTCACTGCCGGCCCAGGAGAGGCAGCCCAAGCAGCCAGGGTACCGGGACTGCCCTGCCCACTGGCCCAGGCTGCTGGGAGGGCAGTGCCAGAGAAGCCAGCCAGCTGCCCACTGGGCCAGTGGCAAAGGACCTGCCCCAGAAGCCTGGGTGGCAGCCAGAGCCCTGCTTTCTGGCCACTGCCCCATGGCAGGGGGGCACCCAGGCCCCTGCCCCAGCAAGCCCTGAGGGGTACCTGTCCTGGCGCAGCCTTAACCCCCAGTTCACCCCGGGGGGTCAGTCCCCCAGCTGGTGCTTCCTCTCCCCCAGGGTGAGACTCAGGGCCCAGGAGATGGCCAGGGCCCCCCGCTCGGCTCAGCCACCGCTCCACTCCTCACCCGGGCTCCAGGCTCTGGCTGGGAGCAGGGGAAGAAGGCGTGCCAAGGGGCACATGGCTCCAGAACCGGGCCCACGGGCCCCCCAAGCCTGTGGGAAAGAAACACCCTGCCGTTACCATGGTCACCCCCGCACTGACGGAGCCCCCAGCCCTGTGCCCGGCCCACAGGCCGAGCAGAGCTCTCCGAGAGCCCACGCCCTGCTACAGGCACGCAGTGCCCCGCACTGAACACGCCCGGCCGAGACCCCCCCCTCCGAAGCCAGGCAGGGCAGAGCGCCCCCCCTGCACTGAGCGTGCCCAGCCCGGAGCCCCCCGCGGGAAGCCAACTCCCTCAGCCTCGCAGCCGGCTGCTGGGCCGCAGTGAATATTTCATTGCAATTTAATATTTCAAGCTGATAAATCTTTAAATCAAAGAGGGTTTTAAAGCCCTCCCGAGCCAGAGCCTGTGAGCACGAGCCAGGGAGGGAAGAGGGCCAGGGAGACGGGGCAGAAGCCAGCAAAGCCACACCTGCCCCCCTCACAGCTCAGCAAGCGACCCGGTGCGCTCGCAGCCTGGAAGACCAGCCCTCACTGCCCAGACAATACAGCGCGGTCCACAGAAGGGTCCCCGCTGGTCTCACTGAGCCTGGCTCCTGTGGCCGTGTGAACACGCATGTATGTTTGTGCACGCGTGTACACTCACAGGTGTGTGAATTTGGGCACAGCACAGCAGCCCAGGGTCCCACTGCATGAACACGTTCCAGCTGGGAACTTTCCCATCCCTGGAGCAGCGGCCCAGGCCCCCGAACTGGCTGCTGGCAACGCCCCAGCAGGCTGCCAAGGGAGCAGCCAGGACACCCACCGGCGCGCTCCTGAGTCAGCCTCGTGAGCGGCAGGGCTCCCCCCCCCGAGCCACGCACGCTGCCTCCCAGACTGCTGGACGTGGTGGGGAGAAGGGGGCAGCCCTTGCGCACATGCGCATTGCACATGGATCACACACGGCACTCGTGAATTTCACACACACACACACACACACACACACACAGAACATGGATAACACAGATCTCATGCATGGCACTCACCCATGAATTTCATACACCTTCCCCCGAACATGGCTTGCACACGGATCTCACACACAGATAGCACTCACACATGAATTTCACACACACACACACACACACACACACACACACACACACACACACACACCCCGAACATGGATGGCACACGGATCTCACACATACGTGGCACTCGCACAAGACCTTCACACGCACAGAACAGAGCCCTTGAGAACGTCCTGATCCGTTCGGGGCCCTCCCGGCCACTGGCTCTGGGTAGTGAGTCCTGGCCATATGCAAAGTACCCTAGCACTTGTCCGAGTGGGGCAAGAGGCGGGTTGTTCTCACTTTAGGGGGGGGTTTTGACTCACTTCTACATTGGTGAAGGAGTTTGAGAGAATTTTAGAGCAACAGCCCAGATCACCCGGGGAGAGGCAGTACAAGCTCCACCCCGTCCCGTCCAGGCTGAAGACCAAGGTTCCTTCTAACATTTTCCACCCATGTGTGGGATAAATTTTGTTACGTGCACCAAGGCATGTGTGGATGTGCACCACCAGTAGCTGTGGGCACTCTGCCTCAGCTGGGTGGCATTTGACTCTCTCTCTCCAGCCACCCAAGTACTCAGCTTACAGGGACCACTGCTGGGGTACCCCCTCACACAGTGCTGCCGGTGCCCCCCCAATGCCAACCTCCAGCCTCCTGCCATCCCAGCCCTAACCTCCCCCTCACACAGCTCTGCTGGTTCCCCACAACCCCAACCCACAAGCCTCCTGCTATCCCAGCTCTGCCCCCCCCCCACAGCTCCGCTGGTGCCCCCCGATCCTGCCCTCCCCCCCACCCCCTGAGTCCTCTCCTGCCCCTCTGTGACTCCCCGTGGGCCGCGAGCGTCTGCCAGCCCGTCCCAGGGTGCCGGACATGGATCAGCCTGCGGATCTCACCACCTCCAGCCCCTTCACACCTCCGCCGGCTGCTTTGGGCAGCTTCCCCCCCCCCCCCCGTGCCAACCCCCCTGGGCCGGGCTGGAGAGCGCCCGCCTCCGCTCCCGCACAGCCAGCGCTCCGCCACGCCTGCCTGGCCCGCGGCGTGAGGCCCGTGCCATCGCCATGGCAACTGGCTCCTGCACCATCCTGCCGGCTGCCAGCTCAGCCTCCCACGGCCGCCGGGATGGGGGAAGGGGGGGGTGTGCTCTCCCCTGCGCCATCCCACGGGGCGGGCACCGCGCGAGTGGGGGGGGGGCAACGGGGCAGCCGAGCCAGCATCCCACCCCCCAGCTCAGCGCGGCCCTGGCGTTCAGCGAGCACAGCAGTGGGGCCAGACAGACAGCGGTGGGGAGCCGGGGACGGGGCCTGGCCACTCTCACGGGGCGTCCCCTCCCGGCCGGCCGGGGGTCGCAGAGCCATGACCCCAGCGTGACAGATGCTCTGCCAGCAGCAGCCCGATGCCAGGGCCAAAGGCAGCACCATCCCATGTCTCCTGCCTCTGCCCGCGTCCCCCGCCTCTCTCCCTGCACTCAATGGCTCTGTCCCTCGACAAGCCCCCTGGGGCCATGGGGCAGGGAAGAACAGGACCCGTGATTAGCAGCCACTCCTGACCCATGGCCCCAGTTCCTATTCCCCCAGCCCCTCCCGGAGGGGGCAGACGCCCCTGGGCACAGTATCCCCGAGTGCTCCCCCGAGGACGGGCCCCTGGCAGCGCAGTCGGTGCGGCGGGGGCCACGTCCCTGGCTCCTGTGCCCCGCCAGCTGCTCCCGGTGCCCCGCCAGGAATGCACATGAAACCCAAGCACGACGCCATGCCCCACCGCCAGGCACACTTCAAATGCCATGGCCAAGGGGGGCAGCCACAGCAGGGCCCTACCCTGCCCACAGAGCACGGTCCCCATGCCACACGGCCCAGCCAGTCCCTTCCCTCCCCCCACTGCTCCATCCACAGCCGCCTACAGGGAGGGGCAGGTGCTCGGAGCAGGGCAGGTGGGTCGGGGAGGCAAACGCCCTCCGGCTACCCGCCCGAGTGAGCAGTGGGCGGAGGGGAGCAGGCCGGGCACTCAGAGCCCTGGGTATCGGAGCCGGCTCTGGGAGAGGCAGCCAGCCTCAAGCTTCAGGGTGGCAGGGTGGTCGTGGGGTCAGGAAGGATGCTCACTGGGACCAGGTGGGGGCAGGAGCCTGGGTAGCAGAGCAAGGTGGGCAGATGAGGTTTGTGCCAGGACAGCAGGTGCCGGCTTAGAGTTAGGAACATGAGCAGAGGGACAGGGACTCAATCGCTCATGGTGCCCGCCCTCCCCCTCCACCAGCCCGGGGGTCAGGAGCTGCCCCACGGAGCCAGGCCAGCCTGGGCAGAGGGGGTCCGAGCCTGCTCTGGCAGCAGGTGCAGCTGGCTCTTGGGGCTCCAGGAAGGGGTGCGTGGGGCAGGGACACACACGCGTCCCCAGGGCAGGCGAGAGGCCCAAGGAGAGTCGGCCCAGCGGGAAGAGCTGGCGCCATCCCCGAGAATGCCCCCAACACCCATAATCCCCTGCTCAGTCCTGGGCCCGCACTTCCCGCCCCACACCCTTATCTCCTGGGCCCAGAGACAGCCCAGCCGCCCGCTGTCTGAGAGCCCAGGAGAGTCGGGGAGGGCGGCTCCAGGGCACGCCGGGCTCCCCAGCGGCACAGGCCGGCTCCAGCCCTGCCACACAGGGAGAGGCGGGTTCAAAGGCAGGCGCAGCGTGGTCAGCCCCCGCCCCACAGCCTGGCGCCGGGCCGCCTCCAGCCAATGGGAAGCGGACGAGAGGGCCGGGGAGCCCTGCTGCTGGAGCGGGAAGTCACGGGGACAGAAAGGTAAATGCTGGGAGATGGCCCCCCGCTCTGCCAGGGCCCCCAGCACCAACCCGCAGCTCCGGCCAGGACAGCCTGGGCACCCCCCTCACACAGCCCCGCCGGTGCCCCACAGCCCCCTGCTACTCCAGCCGCAGGCTCTCTCCACGCCCTCTGCTGACGCCCCTCAAAGCCAAACTGCCCCCCCTTACCCCATTGTGTGTCCTGGGCCCTGCCTCATTGCTGCCGGCGTTCGGGCAGGCGGCGGGGACGCAGCATCCGTGGAACACGTGCCTGCCCCCTCCCCCCACGCCAGCCAGGTCAGGTGCAGTCTGGGGGTCCCCAGCCAGCTGCTGGCCCAGCCGTGAGCCAGCTCCATCCCGGGCCCCCTCCGCCAGGCACAAACGTTCTTGCTCCCTGGCCCCACAGCGCCAGGACGCAGCCTGGCTGACACGGGCCGCGGGGAGCCCACCGCACACACACTCTGCCCATCATTGCGCTTCGCTGAGCGTCTCCATGGCTGTGAGGAGCCGGGGGACAGCGGGCGGCTCACCGTCAGCAAACAAGGGGCAGGAAGCCTCTCCCGCCCGAGAGACAGGCTCCCACTCCCCGCCGCGCTGCAGCCGGGCCTGCTGCCTCAGCTAAAGGCAGCTCAGAGCAGGAGGGAGCCAAAGGAGGCAGGAGTGAGGCTGGCCTGAAATGCCCTGGCACAGGGACCCATCTGGGCCCGTGCTGGGAACCCCGGCGAGCGGCTCGTCCCCGGACCAGCAGGGGAACGTGAACCAGCATTCCCAGTACGCTGGGTACTTGCGCGGCCGCTCAGGAAAACCCCCCGAGCCACCCCGCTGATTAGCAGGGCGCCCACCGCCCGGTTGTGCGTTTCTACTGGTGGTGCACATTTGCATATGCCTCAGTGCACAGAGCAACATTTATTCCGCATGCGGATGGAAAAGATTAGCGGGACCACTGATGTCACGTGGACTGGCTCTGACCCCTTCCCCCAGCCCGCACAAATCCACATCGGGGAGCAGTGGGCAGTGACTGCCCTCCGAGCACCCCCTTTGCCAGCCCCGGCAGAGCCGTGCGGAGAGGCGGGCCCTGGGTGTCTGCTTTTGGAAGGAAGTGACCCGGCATAGGGCATGGGGTGCCTCCTCATGCCCCCGTTCCTAGGTGGCCCTCCCTGCACCCCCTCCCCCACGGCACCAGCCGTCTATGGCGCTAGGATGGGGACTGACTGCAGGAACATCACTCAGGCCTACGCCCCCCCTCCTGCGGCCATCTCTCTCCTGTTCACCAGTTACTCCCTAAGCATCAGTCTTACTGGCGTGCTCACGGGTGCAGCGGTGAATCGGCACAGCCTGGCCGGAGTAGCCCACGGCGCAGCCCCCCCACCCGCAGGATCCCAGGTAACCGCTGAAACGTTACTTTTAACTTTGTAACCGTGATTTTACATCCCTCCGCGGGGTGCGGGGCGCGTTAACCAGAGGCAGCGACGCCTGACCCTTCCGGTCCTCCTCCCCCTCCAGCACTGCTCCCCCGCAGACCCGCTCTCCTCCCCACTGCCAGGCGCTGGCAAAGCCCTGGCCGGGCTGCACGGCGGGACCCCCAGTGCAAGCCTGCCAGCGCGGCGCAGCCCCGGCAATGCCCGAGGAGCCCGCAGCACAGGGCTGGGCAGACGGGGTCCCGGCTGCTCCACACACTGAGCCGAGCTGCACAAGGCGAGCGCCCGCACGGCTGGGGGCACCGAGACTCACCCCCGCCCCGGGCTAGGGCGCAGCAGCCAAGGGAGCAGCCGGGGTTCTGGGCCGCCCCCCACGGCGAGGCCAGGTCATTAATGCCCCGCATGCCGACAGCGGCTCCCCTCGCCATGGGCGGGGGGCGGTTCCGGCAGCCTCACGTCACGGAGGGAGAGCGACTGCACATTGAGGTCAGTGCTTGCCCGTTGCCGGGCAAGGCAGGAGGACCCGCCCCACACCCGCCGTGCGGCCAGCCCTGTGTGGGGCTGCAGGGCCCCGCACCCTACGCAGCCCGGGAGGAGGGGAGCCTCGGTGCAGCCCGTCGCCAGCCTGCGCCACGTGGGCCCTTCGCAGCTCACACTGGCTGGGCACAGCCCTGGGCAGCCTCCCTCCCGCCCCACCTGGAGGGTCAGGCAGCCGTGCGGCCCGTGACGGTCTCCAGGGCAAAGCAGCAGAGGGAGGAGAAGGCCCCAGGGAGGAATTTGGGGCAATGGGGGTACCCAAGAACTCCCGTGTCGCCCTTTCCTGGGCTAGCACCCACCAGTCTGAGGCAGCTTCCTCCTGACACGGGATTTCGGCCCGGGGGAGCCTCTGCAGGCTCAGACACCCGCGGGCTAACAGGCCGGCGGCCCCAAGCGAAGGGGTGTCTGGGAGAGCAGAACCCGGGGAGCCTACGGGCCCCTGGGTGGCCCCCAAAAGGCTCCGCTGAGGGGGGGGGGCGGGTATTTGGGGCTTGACTCCAGGGAGCAACTTCTTTGGCTCCCCCGTCTCGTCCCAGGCCTGAGCCAGGCGCCCTGCCGAGGTGACCTCCCCAGAGAAGAGCGCCGTTGGGAGGGTCTTCGGTCCAGGCCCCTGCCCACCCCCTCAGCTGGAGGAAGCCACAGGCCCGACAGCCACCACCTGAGCCCGAGCCACAGGCAAGTGGGGAGGAAGGCGCCCGGGCACAGCGGCTCCGCGAGCTTTCTAGGCAGGCAGCCCAGCACGCCCAGGCCCCGGGCCCCGCGCACACGGAGAGCAGGAGCCCAGCAGGGCCTGTTGCCGCTGGCTGCACCCGAAGGAGGCTGCTGAACCCCGGAGGGGAGAACTCACCCCACAAGGCCGCTGCAGGAGTCCCGGGGCCCTGCCTACAGTAACAGCTCCCGCGCGCTCCCTCTCGTGACCCCGGCTCCTGCCAGGCTCGAATGCGCTCACGAGCCACAGAGAGACGCGGCCGGCGCCCGGTGTGACGGCGCCAGAGCGCAGAGCCATGCCAGCGGCTCTGAACCCGCCTCGCCCGCCACAGCCTGGGCTCCGGGCAGCGCCCCTGAGACTAGCAGCAAGTCCTGGCCGGGGCTGGGGGATCGGCAGGGCCGGCCACGACAAAGCAGCCAGCTGGGCACAGGGCGCCCCTCACCGCACTCCTCCTTGGCCCGGCCTGGCTTCCCCGCCCCGGAGCCGGGATTGCCTGTCGCGCCACGCTCAGCCCGAGGCCTGGGACACGGACACACAAGCCACCAACTTAGCTTGCTCCCGAGGCAGCCGCGACGACAGCGAGAGGCCAATGTGCCCACGGCCTCTGCCCCTGGCAGCCCCAGCGAGGCCAGCGAGGCCTGCTCTCCAGCTCGCGCCGCACAGACCCAGCACCGGCCTCTGCGAAACGCCGCGCGGAGTCTGGAGCCAGGGGAGCAAGGTGGCGTGTCCACGGCCGCTCTGAACGCCAGGCACCGGACTAAGGCTTTCGCTCCGGCCTCTGACCGTAGTGCCCAGCCAGACACCAGGCCTGGTCGTGCAAGGGCTTTGGCGGGGCCCCGCTGTCCGGGACCCCTGGCCACTGGGCGTCGGGAACCACGTCTGACCCTTAGACAGACCCTATGTGAGCGACTCCAGGTCACTGGGGCCAGAGTGAAAAGTACAAACATTCCCCCCGTTGCTGTGCCCGCCCTGCCCTGTCCTGCCAACTGTGCCAGGCCTGCCCTGCCCTGCCCCTCGCTACCAGGCCTGCCCCTGCCCTGCCAATCGGTGCCAGCCCTGCCCCATCCTGCCAACTGTGCCAGGCCTGCCCCTCGCTGCCAGGCCCACCCCTGCCCTGCCAGTCCCCCATGCACCCTGAACCCCCTACCTACCATTCGCCCCCATGCAGCCCGTGCCTGCACCTGCTCTGCCATTCACCCCGCGCCAACACCCTGCACTCCCAGATGCCCACGTCCAGCTTCTCTGAACTCCAGCCGCAGTCGCTCGGGTGCCCTTTGATCTGGAGCCCACGCTGGGGCAGGACGCAGTACGAACGGTACAGCCAGGCCACGCCACGCAACGCCCCCCCGCCCCAGACCCCGGCCAGGCAGCCCGCCCGCTGCGCCCCGCCTCTCGCCGTCCTCCGCAGCTACCCCCGGCCGTCCCCCACGACTGGTCCTCCCCCTGCCCGGAGCTCCATGGCTCCGGCGCCAACACGGGAAGGGGCAGTGCCCCAGCAGAACTCGCGCTTGGCTGCCTACGGGGGGCCCCAGCTCCGGCTCTGTGGGCTGGCCAGGCCCAGTAGCGGGGGCTCCCCAGGACTGGCCTTGCTGGGGGGCCGCCCCTGCCCCCAGGGTGCCCCAAAGCTCTTCACAGGCCTCAGCCCGGCCCGGTGTGAGGAGAAACCCCGACACCTGCCCCAGCCCACGCGGCAAATCAGCCCCGGGGGGCGGAGACAGAGCTCAGGGCCAGGGCACGTGGGGGAGCCCCCACCGTCTGCCCTGAGTCAGAAACAACGGGCAGGTTCTGGCTCCCGCCTGCCGGAGGGGCTTGCCGCACCGACCCAGCCCCAGGGCCCAGCCCCCGGCGGGCCTGTCAGTCTCCCCCCCAGTACGGGGGCCAGGAGATCCCCTCCCCGCGCCCTCCAGGCAACCCCTCAGCACACAAGCCCCGCGCCCCGCTCCCTGCCTCAAGGCGACCGCCCCACCACTGCCACGAGGGGGCACCGGGAAGCCGCCCAGGCCAGGGGTAGCCGGTGCCGGCAGGGCTCTGACCCGGCAGGGTGAGCCGGAGGCTGGCCTGTGCGTGCAGGACGGGGGCGAGCAGGGCCAGGCCCCCAAGCGCCCAGCTCACCCAGCGAGCAAGGCGGGACGCTCGGCGCGCACGGCCCTGGGGTTTCCGCCAAGCCCCACGGCCCCACTCGGAGCAGCGGCAGATGCGGCTGCAGGAGCAACCCCCGAGCCCCAGGGGTTTCCGCCCGGCCCCCGCGGCGCGCGGCCCGCTCTGGGGCTGGCAAGCGGGCAGGCAGCGCGGCCACGGCAAGCGAGGGCACGTCCCCAGAGAGAGCCTGGCCATGGCCAGCCCCCCGAGGGCAGGGCTGTGTGTCGATCCCAGGGGAGGGCCCCCCCAGTGCTGCCCGCTTGCCCGGCAGCCCTGCCGTGCCCGTTTGCATAACCCGGCCCTGGCTGCCCGGGAGGTGCCACCCCAGAGCCGTGGCACTGTCCGGACGCCAAGGAACGGGGGAGCAATTCCCGGAGCAGCCGGCCAGCAGGAGCGGAGCACACAGCCCCGGGGCCAAGTCGCCACGGCGCCCAGCTAACGACGCCGGCTCGGTGCCACCCTCGCCGGGATCCTCTCCCCCCCGTTCTGCCTGGCGGCACGCCACAATCCAGGGGGGCCGGGCGCGCTGCCGCCGGGCCGGGGAGGCGCTCGGCACCGCTGGCACCGTGCCCCCAGGTGAGCGTCCCCCTCCCCCAGCCCTCTCCGAGTCCCGCAGCCGGAGGAGCCGGCGGCTCCAGGCCAGCGCACCTGCCCCCGGCCGCGGGCGAGCGCACGTACTGCTGTAGAGGGTGTCGATCCACGAGAGGCGCGCCAGGCCCTGGTGGCTGAGCGGCTCCATGCTCCGCTGGCTGTCAGATCCGCGGCCACCGACACATCTCCCAACAAAGGCGGCGAGGGGAGGGAGGGAGGGGAGCGGGGAGGGGCTGGCAGGAGCCTGGGCAGCCGGCGAGGGGAGCCCGAGCCGGCCCCTAGCCTGCAGCGCGGGGCTGCCTGCCGGAGGAGAGGCTCCGCTGGCTCCGGGAAGGAGCTGCCGGTGCCTGCCAATGACAGCCCGCACCTCCCCCCGCCTCCGCCGGGAGACGGGGCGGGGAGCCGAGCCAGCCCCGCAGGCAGGGGGGCTGGGGAGGGGGCAGCGGCCCCTCCCTCCTCCCTCCGGAGGTGCCCCAGCGCGCCGCTGCTGCCCTGTGCCCCAGAGGTGGCTGCATTTCTGCCCAGCCCGGGGACAGCTGGGGGCGAAGGGGGCGCCCCATAGCCTGCTGAACCCGGTGTGCTACCACCAGCGCCCCGAGGCTGGGGGGGTCCCTGCTACTTTGGGGCTCCCAGCCTGCGGCTGCAGGGGGGGCGCGGGACGAAGCTGTCAGAATGTGTCTGAGGTTGGAGGCGTGAGAGGGGCCCCCCAAATCTCCCTGTGGCGCCCCCGGACGGCCCAGTCTGGGAATCTGAGAGCCCGGCCCGCCATGCCCCTGCCCACGAGGCAGATGGGGCTCCGGCCGGGGGGGCCGTAGTGCCCACGCACTGGAACCCGGGCTGAGCGCCGGCCAGCGAGCAGCAGGGGAAAGAGCCGCCTCCCGGCGCCAGCGGGCCCTGCGACTCGCAGGCCCGGCCTGGGCAAGGAGCAGGCCCCCAAGGAGGGAACGCGGGGCAGGCAGGAGAGCAGCACGACCAGCCTGGCGCTTGGACTGTCCTTAGCCCCCGCGCCCGCCACGGGGCGCACGCAGTGGGGGGGGGCTAATGCGGGCCAGTGGCTAGTGGCGGGGGGAGGGGGGCACTGCCAGATGCAGGAGGCACGAGGGGGAGGCATTTGGTTCCTCTCCTTTCCTTCCAGGGGCACAGCCGTGCCGGGCCCGCCCTGTCCCCCAGGAGGCGCAAGCCGGCGGCTGGGCTGGGCCGGGCCACAGTCAGCGGGCGGACGGGGCCCAAGCGTGGTAGTTTGCTTTCCAGGCAGCTCCCAAAAGGAGAGCCCCCCCCCCCCCCCGCCAGCTGCAACACGGCCCCGTGGAGCGCGCCTCCGGCAGGTCCTAACCCCCAGCCAGGGCCTGGCTCAGCTGCACAAACAAGCCTGGGCCAGGGACACCGAGCCCCGTGGCCCTGAGTAACAGGAACGGCAGTGCAGAGCCGAGCCCCCCCCCAACAGGCAAACTAGCCCCCCGACAGCTTGGAGCCAGGCTCCGAATGGGAGCCCCCCAGAGACCATGGGAGCACACGGCACCGGCCGGCTGCTCTCTCCCCCGGGGGCTGGCTCAGCGTGTGTGGGGAGCCCCCTGGCAAGGCGGCTCCTGTCCCTTCTTCCACCCAATCCCAGCTCCAGCTCCAGTTCCAGAAGGTCGCCTAGACGGGAGGGGGGGGCCCCAATCCCAGCTCTGCCACCGACTCGCTGGCTGGCCATGGGCAAGTCACTGCTCAGCTTTGTGCCTCAGTTTCCCTCCTGCCCACCGGGGGGGGGATACGGTCCCCGCCTCCCTGTCACAGAGCACCGAGAGCGCCCCAGCCCAGCAGCGTGAGGGGAGGCCGCTCCCTGCACACAGCAGCATAAAGCTGCGCCACGGCATGGGAGCCCAGGGCCACGTCCCCGCATGCCCCCCCCTGTCCCCAGGAGGGGAGCCCCGCCCCGTGGCTGCAGCAAGCCGCCCGGCCGCTTGCCAGGAAGGAGTTAACCCAGCCCGCTCTGCTTTTAGCCCAAGGAAACACGAACTGCCTGCCATCAACCCCAATATGTCAGGGCTCCAGCCAAGCGTGCAACCCGCCGCCTGCCTGCCCCCGAGGCGCTGGACACCCCCCCCACTCCTGCTCCCCCGGACACGGCAGCCACAGCCCGGCCAGCTCATGCCCACGGTGGACACCCAGCTGGGACTGGGGGATACACACCAGGGCCTGGCTTGGAGGGAGGGGGAACCCCTTGGACGGACACGCCAGTGCAGGGGGGGCCGGGGTCGTGCAGAGCTACCAGCTCTATGCCGGGGGCAGCCCTGCCCCACCCCGATCCCCCATGCACACCCCCATCCCCAGCCACGGCTCTGTCCCGGCACTGCCCTGCGGGGAGACCGCAGCGTGGTGCCCTGGACGCAGCCTGGGCCATGGGCTGTGCACCCCGCCAGGCCCCAGGAGCGGCACAGTCCAGGAGAAGCCTGTGCCCAGCACCAGCTGCCAGGCAGAACGGGGCAGCCCACATCACCCTGCAAGAGCAGGGGTGCAGGGCAGAGGGTCACGCCCCGTGCCCCAGCATACGGCTCACTGGCCAGCCTGCACCTGCACTTGCCTGGGCTGGCTTGGGAGGAGCTGGGACTGGCACACGATGCCCCCAAGCGTGCCGGAGCCCCGTTACCATCTGCCAGCCCCCGAGCTGTGAGCCCGCCCCGACGCCCGGCCCAGCCCTGGGCACATGCCCGGAGAGCAGGGTCCTGGACAGCCCTCACGGGCAGACAGGTGGCCCTGCCAGGGGAAACTGTCCCAGCAGGGAGCCCGGAGCCTCTCTACCCCCCACCAGGGGCCCTGGCTGGTCGGATCCGCCCCAGAGCCCAGCCCCCCACGGGCTCTGTGCCTCGCTCAGCGGTGAGTCACCAGGCGCTGAGTCACCGGCACAAGGTGCAGGCGGGGATGGCGCAGGGAGCTGCGATTCTCACGCTGCACGAAGGGCTCTGAGCAGCCCCCCATGGCCAGCGCCCCTCCCACACCGCCCCCCCGACAGTGCAGCGCCCCCCCCCCCCCCCCCCCCCCCTGCAAGGCCACTTCCCAGGGGTGGAGCTCCAGGGCAGCAGTGGGAGGAGCCTGCCCTGCTCCCTAGCGCCCCCTCTGGCCTACACCCAGGAAGGCAACCCCCAGCTGCGACCAGACCCCCCCCACCCGCTCCCATCATGGGCGCGTCCTCTATGGTGCCCTCACCCCCTGGGAGCCCTTCGAGAGGCAGGCAGGCAGGCGCCATGCTGGGGGCAGCGGCACTGGCTTGGAACCGGGCCCTGGGGCGCTCCCGGAGTGCACCCAGCACCCCCTTGTCCCGCCGCCGCCCTGCTGCGCCCTGCCCCAGAGCTGGCCGCATGTCTCCCTCCTGCGCCTTCTCGGGAGCTCGGCCAGCGAGGGCCCTGCCGCGCCGCAGGGCCCCATAGAAACCGCCTCCGTCAGCCCGCCGGGATTAGATGCGGGGGTGGATCTTTAAAGAGTCCCTGCCACGTGCCAGCCGGCTACGCTCACAGCTGCCAAGGCCGCCTGCCACCCCGGGATGCCAACGGCTCCGGGAAGGGCGGTGCGCCAAGCCGCGCGCTCTCTCCCACTGCCCGGCTGGACCAGCCCCCCCCCGCCCGCAGGCCCCCGGCCCAGCCCCAGGGCGCAGGCTCTGCCGCAAGCAGCTGGGCAGAGAAGCAGGCGAGGGTGGGGGGGGGAGGGGAAATCAGGCAGGACAGAGCCCCCCCCCCACCTGCCCATTGCCGCTTTAAGGATGCAGCCCCTCCCCCCAAAGCCATGCGGTGGGTGCCTGAGCACCACCTGGTGGCTGCTCCGGGCGCCGCAGGGCCAAGCTGCAGCCGGCACAGAGTCACGGACCCCGGGACGGCGCGTGGCGGGTACTCCGCCGATCCAACGCTCCATGCATCCCTGCAGCGACCATTCGATTAGTCCAGAGGGCGGCGCCGCCCCTTCGAAACGCCGCCTCGACTCAGTGCCGCACAGCCCGGGGTCAGCTGGGGACAGGGGACTCCGGCTGCCCCCGGCTCCGTGCGGCGCTGCCCCGTTGAAACGCTGCCGGGGCATTTTCAAGCAGCGGCGCCGCAGAGCCCCGGCTCCCCGTGGCGCTGCCACTTTGAAGTGCCCTCCTCTCCCCTCCATCTAATAGAGCGAGGAGGGGGTGGAAGTGAGTAGCCGACCCGTCCGTAACATCCCTACCCCGGGCCCACACTGGCCCGGCCCTGCCCTGCCCGATGGCCAGCGCCAGGGAGAGCCTGGGGGCGGGGAGAGACCAGCACCCAGCCCCTGACCCAGAGCGGCAGTGGCACCGCAGCTGGCAGCAGACACCCCCGGGAAGGGGGGCAGCACGGACGTCCCGGGGAGGAGGGCAGCCAGCGAGCACCCAGAGCTTGGGGGGGGGATGCAGGGAAGGCTTTGCCAGCCCCAGCCACTGGCCCAACAGCCCCTCCCTGCTGCTCTTGGCAGTGCCCGCTGGCCGTCGCCCTGGGCACACGCTGGCCCTGGTCACGGGGTACCTGGGCCCCGAGGGGTCAGCGCAGGAAACGCCTCTCGGGCCAGACGCTCCGCGAGCGCCTGTTGGCAGCTCTAACCCAGGGGCCTTCCCAGGCAGGGATCACACTCCCCTGCCCTGCCCAGCACCCGGGCCAGAGGAGCGCCTGGAGCTCTACCCAGGGCCCAGGGCTGCTGGCCGACCGGAGCGCCCCCGGTTTGGAGCAGGCAGCACGTCCCGGGCACAGGGCCAGGCCTGGCCCTCGGTTCCTCGCT
Organism: Pelodiscus sinensis; assembly: GCF_049634645.1. Taxonomy (NCBI): domain Eukaryota; kingdom Metazoa; phylum Chordata; order Testudines; family Trionychidae; genus Pelodiscus; species Pelodiscus sinensis. The sequence goes on along the minus strand of NC_134731.1, from coordinate 2,947,488 downwards.
GGCGCAGAGCGGCCAGCCAGCAACCCTGGCCTCAGGGACCGGCTCCTGCGGGCGCAGCCAGAGCTGGGGTGATGCCGGTGGGGGTGGACCAGCCCTGCCTCAGGACGTGGGGCAGGAGAGGTCAGCTGGGACCTGGGCAGGGGGCATCGTCTGCTCAGCTTCTGCCCCCAGCCCCAGAGGGGGCTCCCCATGGGATGTCTCCTCCCCAGCCCCTGGCCCAGCCACCTGCTGCCCCCCATCCCGGAGCCCTGCAGGGCAGACTCCGGCCAGGCTTGCCCCGCACCTAGAAACCAGCCCCGCGGGGCGCCAGGTCGGATCTTGTCCGGCCCTGCCTGCTTCCCAGCCTCCCCAGGTCCCACGCACGGGCCAGGGCCTCTGTCCCGTTTGCTCCCAAGAGTGGGGACCCGGCTCAGCCTAACCTGCCCCTGCACAGAGCCCGGCCCCGCGGAGCTGAGACCCCCACCCAGCAGCCTGGAACAGCCCAGGGAGCCCTGGGCCTGCGTGGCCGAGGTGGCCCGCCCCCTCGTCTCCACAGAGCCAGCAAGCAGCCTCCCGGCCCAAGGTGCATCCGAGACGCGCCAGCGGGGCGGGGAGCCTGTGACCTGCGCCTGCGGTCGCTGCGCAGGGTGTCTGCATTTCCCCTGCTGCGCCGGCGGGGTCACAGGCAGGCCCAGCTCTCCCCCCTCCCCCCGGCCTCTGCTCCCCACAGGAGGCTCTGCCAGTCCCCCAGGGCAGCCTCCCCTCTCGCAAGCTCCCCACAGCGCTGGGGGGCAGCAGCACCAGGGCTAGGCTCCCCCTGCCTGGCTCGCTGCCCCGCACTCTGGGGCGACTGAGGCCCAGAGCCGGCTCCCGCGGGTCCCCCGCAGCCAGGAACGGCCCTGCCGGCTGCACGCAGGGAGGGACTCTGGCCCACAGGTTCGTCTCACACCTGGGGGCGGGCGCTGGCAGGGCGGACGTCACGAACGCACAAGCGCGAGGGCTGGTCTGCACGCTCGACGGGGGCGACCGGCCCCAGAGATAGGGCGGCCTCCGCCAGGGCCTGTTGCACGAGCTGCCTGCGTGCCGCCCCCTCGGCCACGTGCGACAGGCTCCCCCGGGGGCTACCCAGGGCGCGGTGCCTGCTCAGGATAGGCCAGGGGCTGCCGCTGCCAGGGGGCGAGGACACGCCAGTCCGCATGCGGGCCGCGCCCTTTCCACTCACGCCCCAGGCACACGGCGTTGGGATAGGGCCTCCCAGCGGCTGCAGCGGGGCTGCGGGCCTGCCACTGACCAGTCGTGCGCACGTTTCACACGCACGTGGGGGAACGTGCACTGGGCATGGTTGGTGGCGTGTGCAACTCAGGTGAGCCTCTTCCGAGCCGCTCCCAGCCTGCCCCCCGGCCCCTACTGCTCTTCCTGTCTCTCTAGCGCCCGCTGCACCCCCACCGGGTCCCCCGCCTCCCGGGGAGCGGCTCTCCACTTCCCCACGCCCCGGGGCCGCACACAGGGCCCGGCTCCGCAGGCAGGCATCCCGCCCCGCAGACATGCTCCTGTACGCCAGCCCGGCTCCTCGGGGCAGGGAAGGGACCCAGGGCAGCTCTGCTCCCTCAGCCTGGGGCCCAGGACACGAAGCTGGGTGGTGTCCATGGGTAGCCCGCTCCACAGGCTAGCAGCTCCCAGACCCCCTCGCCCTGACAGCTCCCAAACCAAAGAGCGAGAAGTCCCGCCTCTGCCCCCGGAAATGCGGCCACCTCTGGGGCGGAAGCCAAGCACCCTCCCATGCCAGCCGCACTCGGGCAGCTGGGTTCAATGCCCCTTCCGCCCTGGCAGATGAGGGCTCACTCTCCACCGGGCAGGGCCTTCTGCCGGCTCCGGGGGCTCGACGCCCCCAGGCGTGACCTGCAGAGCTGGGGGGCGCCGGGGAGTTCGGTCCTTGCAGAGCCATTCCTTGGCCAGGTTCTCGCTGTCTCAGCCCGGCTGCGCCCTCCCTGGCGTCCCCCTGCCTACACCCAGCCAGCCCCGGCCCCCCGCCCTCTCCAGCCCCGGCCCCCGCTGCCCCACCCCCGCCAGCCCTCTATGCAAGCCTAGTGCTGCTTCAGTCCCCCTATACTTTTGGCAAACAAACTAAGGATGTTCCTGGCCCGTCGACTACTCGATTCCCCCACCCCCCTTGCTGCTTCTCTCATACAGAGGCAGCGGGGGGGGGGGTGCTTCAAAGCGGCAGCCCCACCCCGCTGTGCGGCGCTGCCGCTTTGAAACCCCGAGGCGGCGCACAAAGGGCAGGGCCGCGCAGCGGACCCCCGGCTCAGCGGTGTGGGGCTGCCCCTCTGAAATGCCGCCCCAGCGTGTCAGGTCCACAGCGCAGCACGGAGCCGGGGGTCAGCGGGGCTCCGAGTCCTGCGCTGCGCTTTGAAACGCGCCGGAGCCCCCGCTGGGGACTTGCCACCGCACGGAGCTCTGCATCCCCCTGGAACGGTACGACGGCCCCGCAGGGGGGGGGGGCTCTCGTACATTTCCAAGGAGGAATGCGGACCTGCCTATCGACTAGTCGAGTAGCCGGGGGAAATGCCATCGACTGCTCGGCTCGTCAATTCACCGCTAGTTAACAGCCTTAAAATAACCCCCACGCAGACAGCGCCCAAAGTCCTCCCAAGCCACAGCCCGGCCCCTCCGGCTCTGCCCCCGCCCCCTCAAACACAGCCCGGCCCCTCCGGCTCTGCCCCCGCCCCCTCAAACACAGCCCGGCCCCTCCGGCTCTGCCCCCGCCCCCTCAAACACAGCCCGGCCCCTCCGGCTCTGCCCCCGCCCCCTCAAACACAGCCCGGCCCCTCCGGCTCTGCCCCCGCCCCCTCAAACACAGCCCGGCCCCTCCGGCTCTGCCCCCGCCCCCTCAAACACAGCCCGGCCCCTATGGATCTGCCCCCGCCCCCTCAAACACAGCCCGGCCCCTCCGGCTCTGCCCCCGCCCCCTCAAACACAGCCCGGCCCCTCCGGCTCTGCCCCCGCCCCCTCAAACACAGCCCGGCCCCTCCGGCTCTGCCCCCGCCCCCTCAAACACAGCCCAACCCCTATGGATCTGCCCCCGCCCCCTCAAACACAGCCCAGCCCCTCGGCCCAGAGCATGAGCAGGGCTGGCTTGGACAGGACCAGGCCTGAACCACCCACATTTAGGAGAAGGGGGGGCTGCCCCCTGCCAGCCTGTGGCACAGAGCCCCCCGCCCCAGAGCCCCAGGCAGCACCAGCCCAGCCCGGCGCTTGGACTCAGCGCTGCCGGCACAAGCAGAGACGGGCTGCAGGGCAAGCTGGCTGCTCCGGGCACAAAGTCCCAGCGATCTAGGGGGTCAAGGCGATGGAGCGAAGCCCAAAGCCCGCACTCTCCGGCAGCTCCCCCACCAAACCCACAGAGCAAGCCCTCCTCTCCCCGCGGAAACGCAGCCACCTCTGGGGCAGGACGCAGCAGCCCTGCACCACGGCATAGAACAGGGCCGAGGAGCAGAGGGGAACACACAGGAAGCTGATGGGATGATGAGAGCCCAGCCAGGACCCGGGAGCTCCCCTCCCAACGCCCTCCACGTTCTCACGCCCCCACGGGCGGAGCCGAGGCTCCCTCTGTCTCCAGGGAGGCCAATGGGACTTCAGGGAGCAATCAAGCGCACGTTCAGCCTCAGGTGCCCTGGCCCCCGTGGCAAAATCTGGCTGTGCGGGTTGCGGGCGCGGGGCAGAGCCGTGGAGGAGCCGCATGGGCCTGCAGGAGATAGCGGGGGGCACCGTGCCCGGCCCCACGCTGGTCAGCAGCCCGAGCAGCTCCCGCCGGCCCAGGATCCCAGCTCTCGCGGCCCAGTGCCACGCCGCCAGGGTGCCTGCGGGTCGGCCCGCCGAGCCCCACTCCACCTGGGAGCTCGCAAGCGGCCCAGAGCTGGCGGGACGGTGCCATCCTGGAAACAGCAGAGAGACCAGAGCAGGAGGGAGCCGTGGAGAGACTCGGCCAGGCATGGGCAGTGGGGCAAGGCGGGGCTGGGGGGCAAGGCCCCAGCCCCGCCCCTTCTGCCCAGGCCCCGCCCCCAGGGGAGCCAAGCTGCCCCCAGCACCATGGGAGGTGCAGTGTCACGCCCGATCCCCCCCCCCCCCCGACTCTCCCAGCCCAAGGGGCGCAGCCGGATGCCCTGCGAGCGGGTCTGTCTCGCCAGGCGCTGGCAGGTCAGGCCAGTCCCCAGGCAAACCCTGCCTGGAGGGGGCTTCCAGCCCAGCCTCGCCGAGACTCAGGCCCCCGGGACCCACCGGGCAAGCAATGGCCACTGGCAGGGCCCAGCGCGGAGGCCGCTCGGGCCGGGAACGGGGCGGCAGCTGGCTCTGGGCTCGCCAGGGGCGCTGGTGCCGTGGGACAGACCCGCACTCGCCCGGGTGTGAACCGCCGTGACACTCCCCTGCCCCCCCCCGCCACGTGAGCGCCACGGGGGAGTCGCCGGGCTCGGGGTGACGACCAGGGAGGCCAGATAAGCCGCAGGGAGAGAACAGCCGGCCACGGTCACCCGGGCGAGGAGACGCCCGGCACTCGGGTTCTCTGCACTTGGACCACGGGCCTCTCCCCACACAGCGACCGTCCGGCTCCGGCCTGGTGCGCTGGGATCCGCTGGTCGGGCTGGGCGCCCCAGCCCCACAACTCACCCCTCTCCGCAGCCTTTCCTCCCCCACCCAGAGATGGCGACTACAGATTCTGAGAGGAGGCTTCGGGTTCAGCAGGGCAAGCCAGCAGCCTCCAGGAAAGCCAGGCGGGTGCCCGACTGCTGCAAGCCAGCCAGCCAGCCACATGCAAATTGCGGTTGCTCGGTGCAGGAGCCGTGGGCCACACGTGGTGTGGGCAGCGATTTGTTGCTTAGGGCTGGGGAGGGAAGCCACAGGGGAAAACGCTGGGATTTCGGTAAAGGAAGGGGGGCGGATTTCTCGGAGACGGGACCCAGATGTAACCTGTTCCCGCAAAGGAGCCCCTCCAAGCGAAACGAAGACGACGCTCGGCACCCCGCTCCCGGGGCCTGCTTCCGGAAGAGCCTCTCGCGAGTCTTAGAACCGCGGAAACCTTGGCAACTCGAGACGGCCCCAACCAGAGCCCAGCCTCCCCCCGGGCTCCCACGCTGCTCTTCCGAGCACCCCTGGGGCTGGGCTAAACTCAGAACCCGCAGGGCAGAGAGCGTCAGCCGCCAGGCACATGCAGCTGCTCCCTGATTTGCACCTGCAAACGCTTCTGGTTAGCAAACTGTGACCAGAGGAGAGGAGGGCTGTAAACCCTCTGTGGCGGCGCGTCGGGGTCCCCCGATCCTGCACCCCTGGAGCAGCGAGAACGGACCCCGCCAGCCAGTGGAACGGGGGGTTATTGCTTCTCCGGGATACAGCCCAGCACAGACTCCATGTGGACATAAGGAGTCAGGGGCTGGCCGCCCTAGACCCCTGGGGGCAGGGTGCATCGTCCCCCTGAACCCCCAGCACTCTGCTTAGTCTCCTCTCTTCATGTTTCCCAGCCAAAAACTGCCCAGCTCCCAGGCCCTGCCCCCAGCCAGGGGTTGGTCTCGCCTTCCCTTCCTTTGTCTCTCCCCTGGGAAGAGCAGTGTTACCTGCCCAGGCTGGGTCTAGCTAGGTGTCTGGGCCAATCCCCATGTGGGTGAGTCAGTGGGAGTCACACATCCCAGTGCAGGGGAACCCCGGGTCACAGAGCAGACAGCCCCCACTACGTCACACCCAGGCCCAGGGTACGCCAGACTGTTACACCCCTGCTGAGCTGTCACCCTGAGCTACAGCCGCACCTCGCAGGCATGGCTATGAGATCACCCTCCAGCCAAGAGCTGGAAGATAAATAGCCGCTCTCGCTCTACAGGACCGTATGGGAGGGCTTGGGGGGGTTAGAGAGACCCCCGACACACGACAGGACAGGGAAGGCTCCTGCTAAGAAGAACCCGGAGCCCCCCTCTGCTGGGGCACATGGTGCAAATGCGGGGAAGTTCTGCGTCGCGTCAGCGGGCTGAGTAGCGGTTCTCACGCGCACTATAGGGGCTGTGTGTGTTCCCTGGGCGCCCCTCAGGAGAGGGTCAAACCCCACCCCGCTGATTAGCAGAGCACCCACAGCAAGGTCTGTGTTGCTGCGGTGGTGCACAGACACACACGCCTCGGTGCACATCATACAATTTATTCCGCACGTGGGTGGGTCAATTCTGCACATGGACGGAAAAGATTAGAGGGAACACCGGGCACTGGCCCTCTGCACCACAACCTCACTGCTGCTTTGTCCCCGGGGCTGGGGCGCTATGGGACACCAGCCCACCTGTCCCACGGCACCGAAGCGGAGCCCATGGCTGGCATCACTCCGGAGTTTATTAGAGCTCGGCATGGCCGGCGGCGCCGAAAAGGGGAGCGAACCCCTCGGGCCCCGCTCCGGGCAGTGCGCCCCACCCACGGGCACCTGAGACACGCCAGCTGCAATGCCTGGCGCCTGGCCACCAAACCTCCACGAACAGCCGTTTCCAGCCAAGGCGGCTGCTGCCCCCGCCCCAGGCGAGGGAACCTCAGTCCCACTGCACCAGGAGTGGAAACCAAGTCCAAGCCTCCGACAGCGACGGAGCTGCCTTCCTCGGAGACCAGCACAAACGTGCCGCCGCACCATCACAGCGTTCCGCGCTTGGTTCCACGCTGGCGCCAGGCTGCTCCGAATAACTGGGGCCACCTCAGCATTAGCTCGCTCTCCGGAGGAAGACAGCCCCATCTCTGCAGCCCCCGGCCCCTGGGCAGGAGCCCGCAGTGAGACCCAGTGGGGTGGCGTTTGTCCGTTCACGATGGAGAACCACTAAGTCCACACCCAACCCAACCCAACGAGGAGCCCTGTGGCACCTAGTAGAGTAACCAGCTGATTTGGGCTGGAACTCACGGCCAGATGCAGCCGACGGGGTCACCAAATGAATTACTAGGCACCAAGTTTAAAACAAACAAAAGCACACGGTCAACTTGTGGAACTCCTTGCTGGAGGATGTTGAAAAGACCAGGACTTAAACAGGGTTCAAAAAAGAGCTAGATAGATTCATGGAGGTTAGATCCATCAATGGCTATTAGCCAGGCTGGGTAGGACGCTGTCCCTAGCCTCTGTGTGTCAGGAGCTGGGAATGGGCGACAGGGAAGGGATCATGTGAGGATTCCCTGTTCTGTTCACCCTCTGGGGCAGCTGGCATTGGCCACCGTGGGCAGACAGTAGCCTCCTGCTGTGGGATAAGCCCAAGAAAGAAACCAACAGAACACCACTGGCCATCACCGACAGTCCTCAGCTTGAACCTCGCCAACGCATCATCAGTGAGCTACAACCCATCCTGGACAATGATCCCTCGCTTTCATAGGCCTTGGGAGGCAGGCCAGTGCTCGCACACAGACAGCCCGCCAACCTGAAGCAATTCTCACCAAGAACTACACACCGCACCACAGTAACTAACTCAGGAACCAAGCCCTGCAACAAACCTCGGTGCCAACTCTGCCCACATATCTACACCAGAGACACCATCGCAGGACCTAACCACATCAGCCACACCATCGCTGGCTCATTCTCCTGCACATCTGCCAATGTGATCTACGCCATCGTGTGCCAGCAATGCCCCTCGGCTATATACATCGGCCAAACTGGACTGTCCCTACGTAAAAGAATCAATGGGCACAAATCAGATCTTAGGAATGGCAACATACGAAAACCTGTAGAACATTTCCGTCTCCCTGGCCACACAATTGCAGATCTAAAGGTAGCCATCCTGCAGCAAAAAAACTTCAGGACCAGACTTCAAAGAGAAACTGCTGAGCTACAGTTCATCTGCATGTTTGACACCATCAGCTCAGGATTAAACAAAGACTGTGAATGGCTCGCCAACTACTCTCCTCTCTTGGTATTCACACCTCCAGACCAGCTACTAGAAGTGCAATGCGCAGGACAATGTAGCACTTTAAAGATTAACAAGATGGTTTATTAGAGGATGAGCTTTCGTGGGCCAGACCCACTTCCTCAGATCAAAAAACCTAGAAGTGGGCCTCATCCTCCCCCGACTGAATTAACCTCGTTATCTCTAGCCTGAGTCTGGCCTGCATATTTATACCTGCCTCTGGATATTTCCACGACATGCATCTGACGAAGTGGGTCTTTGCCCACGAAAGCTTATGCTCCAATACGTCTGTTAGTCTACAAGGTGCCACAGGACTCCTTGTCACTGTTGACAGACAGGACACGGGGCTGGAGGGACCTTTGATCTGACCCAGCCAGGCCACTCTTATGACGAAGTCGGGGGTAGGGAAGGTTGCCCACACAAGCATAAGACTCCTCCTTGGTTTTGCTGAAACAGACAAACACAGCGACCCCCCACAAGACGTGCCACCCACGCACCCAGCTCACTGCCACCAACCTATTCCGCTGCTCTTCCCCCAGCTGCCTGGGCCCTGCTCAGATCTCGCCTTACCACACAGCCGACAACAGCCAGACGCCCTCGCCTCCTCCTCCAGCCAGAGGCGCATGCAGCTGAGGTGGGGAGGTGGCTGAGCCCCCCCTTGTAGCTCCAAGCGAGAGACTCGTCCCCAAAATCGTTAATTCCAGGGATGCCTTTGACCCCAAGGACTTGGCGACCCAAACAGACACCACCATGGAAATGCAGCCACCTCTGGGCAGCAGCAGCATGCACACAGCACCCTGCACAACGGGGATGAGAGGGAGCGGTCTGGTCCCAGAGCAGGGAAACCCCCTAGCGGGATTCCCAGCACCGGAGCAGACAGGCCCGGGGTGTGATAATCCTGCGGGGAGAGCAGGAAACGTCCCAGCTTTTAAACAATTACCCCCACGCCTGGGCCATGCTGCCTGCGTTCGGAGCCCTTGCACGGCGGGTGGGGGCGCCTCGCACTCGTGCGTCACGTGGCCTACATCTCTCGCACGTGGAGGAGTCTCTGTCTTTGCCCTCCCAAGGGGAGAGCCGTGTGAGCTGCCATGCAGCTGGCTGCGCTGGGTTCCTTCCCTGGGCTGTTCGGGGGTTGTCAGAGGAAGTCGGCCGGAGCCAGGCCCTGGGGCAGCATGGGGCTGGCCCGAGTCTGAGGGGTGTGTCCTGCGGCCTGGGACCAGCCCCGCCGGTGCGCTGTTGGCTGCCCGACCGAGCTTGGCCCTGGGGGCAGAAAGTCCCACAGGCCGGAGAGGTGGAGTTATGGGCCTGGATCCCCAGCCTGGAGCTGCAGGCCCTGCTAGACCCGCGTGAGTGTGGGCAGGCCAGGCCCGAGGCGTCCACATGGCACCTCCCGGGGCTCGCTGCAGGAAGGCGGCCGGGGCAGGGCCGCAGAGACCGGGCGTGGGGACCGGGCCTGCCTGCCGCAGGGAAGCGCCGGCGCCACCCCAGTAACGAGCCCGCGTCTCCTGGACTCAGAAGTGGTTTTCACACAGGGACACGTCTGCTCCGAGCGGCCCCCGCCCCGACTTCGCTCCACAGTCGCCTCGTCTTCCCCTGTTGCGGGGGTGAGGCCGGCGGGTGCCCCTCGCCCGGCTGTACCCCCTTCCCGCTGGCCTCCGGCGGCCGCCCCGCCCGCCCCTCCCCCCCGCTGGCAGATGGGAGGGGGGTGGCGTCAGCACGTCGTCTGGAAAGCTCCCCTGACGGGGTCTGCGCCGAGAAATGCCACCTGCTCTGCTGTGGTTTCCACCCGCCTACTCCGGAGGCCTCCTCGTTTCAGAGCCGGCACGAAGCCGTTTTGAAGGCCCAAGGGGGGGCGGGGAGACCTCGAGAGCGGTTTCGTTCTTTCCTGGTCGGGTTTTTACTAAATCAGCAGCTGCCTGGGGCCCCCCCGAGACAGTTACAGCGGCACGAAGGGGAGAGCTCTCCGCGTGTCTAGCCTCAAAGAGGCTCCTTCTGAGCCAGAAGGGGAGAGTCCGGAGGCCTCACGCCTGGAGTGGGCACGCCTGAGCCTCCCAGCGCCTCTCCCCCCGGGGTCTCCGTGTGTGTCTCAAACATTCCTGCCACTTAGAGGTAGGCACATGCCCATCCAACAGATGGGGAAATTGAGGCCCGGAGCAAGGAACTGACTCCCCAAAGCCAGGCGGCGAGTCCATGGCAGAGCTGGGGAGAAGCCACAAAATCTCCGTTCTGTGAGACCATCCTTCCGTGGCAGCCTTTGGCTGGGTGGGGTGCCCAGGAGTCACACAAACCAGCTTTTGTGTATTTAAGACTTTTTAAACTGGATTTTCAAGCTCTCCTTTTCCTGAGGCCACAGGGAAGGCTGCAAGGACAGGCACACCTGGGAAGGGTAAACCAGAGGCCAAGGGTAACTCGGCAGAGGGAACACGCAGAGACCACGTCCTGATATTCAGCCTGCAGGCCATCTTGGAGGCTGCGGAACCGTCCCTAAGGAGAGACCCCCCCTTGCTTGGGCTGTTTACACGACTCACACCCCTGTGTGCGGTCCTGCGAGGAACGGGGCTCCCACTGAGAGCAAGGGAGCAGCAGCAGGGACACCTGGCAGCGTTCCCTGTAAGCTGGGCACTTGTGCGGCCGCTCCGGAGAGGTTCTGCTGCCGCCCAGCTGATTAGCAAAGCACTCGCTAGGTTTTTGGTTTCCACTGGTGGTGCACATTCACACAGGCCTCAGTGCACATAAAATTATTCCACACACGGATGGGAAAACCCACCTACAGACGGAAAAGATTAGAAGGAACCTGGACAGCTGGCACTTTGATTCTAATGACTACGTTGCAGGGCTACTTGCGGCTCGCACACTCTGCATTCGCCACCCAGTCCCGTGAGTCTCTGCAGCTGGTGAGTGGGGCGTGCGCCGGGCTGTGCTGCAGTGGGGTCTCCCAATGGACCGCGGTGCTGAAGGACGCAGCCCGTGGGCACCGAGATGCGGAACTAGACGGGCTTCCAGGCCTGGGAGGACTTCCACACGCGGATGGGAGTTTTCTAGGGCCAGGTCTGCCCCCGGGTAGCAGGTGGCCACGGGATTCCAAGGCAGAACGCTTCCCTTAGAGAAACTGTCCAGCGCCCCCCGGGGCTGCAGTCCTGCGTCACGCCCCAAAAGGGGCAAGGCCAATGGTATCGGGTAGGCACCCGCCCGCCGGCTCATGGCGCTGTTTCCGCTGCGCCTCGCCCAACGCACGGTGTGACACGAGGGGAACGCTGCCCAAAGGCAACACCCCCAGCCTGAGCGGAGTCCTCCCCGAGTTACCCTGGAAAAGGATTATGGTCCCGCTGCTGCCGCGGGCCCTGCAAACCCCGGGTGTGGCGTAGCAGGGGGGTGCTGACTACTGTTGTAATCGTATGTTCGCTCTGGTGTGGCAGTCGCCATGTGTCTGGTGGGGTTCTCTGTGATCCGACTGTCCTGTGCTGCTCTGTAGTGATGCTGTGTGTGGGTGTGCCTCAGTTTCCCCAGGCCCTGCTGCATGAGGAGGGGGAGGCAGGGTGGGACTCACTGGGTATGTGCAGTCTCTCACCCCCTGAGGCCCAGGGGACAGTGCTGTGCACCTTGGGCCTGGAAAGAGGACAGTGGAGGAGGCAGGGCTGCCTGGGCCGAGTGAGCAGGGGCTGGAGGGGTGAGTCAGTCTCGGCTGGGCTAGGAGGAGTGAGGATGTTTTAGACCAGTAGTCTCCAAGCTTTCCTGGCTGCTAGGCACCCGGGGGAGGGGCTGCTCATGCACCCTGCGGCCAGGGCTGGCACCAAGTATGTGCTGCGCGCTGGGGGCGGGGCCAGCCCAGATGGGGGCGGGGCCAGCCCAGATGGGGGCGGGGCCAGCCCAGATGGGGGCGGGGCCAGCCCGGGCACTGCATTGGGGACCACTGTTTTAGACCAAGGAAGGGGTGAAGCCCCTTCCCCCAAGAGGACTAAGGCTCTGCCGGGCTCCTGTGTTACCGTGGAGCCTGCGCTGCGTCTCGGAGAAGCAATGAACCTTCTACTCTACGAGCCGGCGGAGAGTCCCCTCTGGCTGCGGACGGGGTGCAGGGCCGGGCGCTCCCGACGCGCCGTCACACCAGGTGCTTCCCAGGCGACCAGATGCGTTGGCAAAGTCCCAGCACGGAGAGGCCGGTCAGCACCGCCAGGAATCCTCAGGGGGATCCAGCACTCGCAGGCTTTGTCCAGAGCCTCTCACATCCTCTGTCAAGCGTGTCCCCCCTTCCCACTAGGCACCCCCCTCCAGAAGACACGTCTCCGGCCAATCAGGCGACCCGCAGTTACATAAGCCTGATCTCCTGGAGCTCAGCCGCGGGGTTTGGCCTCACGGTGCAATCTGGCTCTGTTCTAGGGTGTCCCTGTGCCACGGAGACGAGGAACCCCAGCAGAGATGCTGCAGCCGATACGGGGCCGTGGCAGGCAGCCGCAGCACCCCCATTCCACACACGCCCCCCGCCCCCACGCCCTGCGTGGCACTCAGACCACCGGTCAGCTGGGCGGCGCAGTCAGCTGCTTTGCTCACCGCAGAGCGGGGTGGTGGACGGAGAGGTCAGGGAGGGTAGGATAAAGGCCGGCTCTCACCATCTGTTTGCTGACCCCGGGATGCTGTCTGTCAGCCTAGGCTGAGCTGGCACGGGGGTTCGCCGAGATGCCGGGCCCATCATATGACTGTCACACGCCTTCCGATCGCTGGGAGCGCAGACACTTTGGAGAGGGCCTCTTTTAAATCCGTTTGGGATTCGTGGGATTTCAGCAGAACCCTCCATCCCCCCTGCACTCCTCTCCAGACCACAGATGCCAAAACTTCCACGGGGGCCAGGCTGGTGGCAGGAGACCCGAGGAGGGAGGCAGCGTTTTCCAGGGCCTGGCTCCCGTGGGCGGAAGACATGAGCTGTGAGTGTCACAGCGCAATTCCTCAGGTCTGGGACGCTCAGAGGGGCCGAAGCAGAGTTCCCTGTAAGCGGAGCACTTCACCGGCCACCCAGGAGAGAGTCCAATGCCACTCAGCTGATTAGCAGAGCACCCACAGCCGGCAGCCTGTTTCTACTGGTGGTGCATTCTAGGGGGGCCATTGGTTAGAAGGGTTCACACGGGAATCGGTCCCGCCGCCCGTCTTCTCGCCAAGCATCTTCCTGCAGACGCCCCTCTTCCCAGCCAGGCGGCACTCCCACTCCGGTCCGTGACACTCCTATTAGGATGGCTGCAGGTTTACTGTGCTCAGCTCCACTCAGGACAGACATGAAGACAGAGCCTCGTTAAGCGCCGAGCACTTTGGGTTACAATGAGGAGGGCTGCCCAGCCAGAGCTCCGGTTCAGCAAGCGACAAATCGGACCAGCCGGCTCACCGGGAAGCCAAAGCAGCAGCTGCGGCGCCGGGAAGAGTCGGGGCGCGTGACCAGACACGGAGCTGCAAGCAGAGTTCACTAAAGAAGAACCGGGCAGCGCTGAACGGGCCGCCTGGAGGCGAAAAGGGGATCTAGACACCGGCCTTCCGGCACGCCGTGCTTCTGCTTTTAAATGTCACCTCTCCGGCCTGGCCTGCCCCGCCGCAGGGGACAAAGGGAACGGCTGGCGGGGGAAGGGAACCGCCAGGACCAACCGGGCCGGTGATCGATGCCGGAGGACGATTTCCCTCCTTCCAACCCGCGGGTTTTGCAAACGGGGGCAGCGGAACCAGTTCCAACCCAGTTCTACTCAGCCACGTCCAAGGGAAACGCAGCAACCAGGCGGCCGCTTTGCGCAGCCTGCCGCGGGGGCGGGGATGAAGCCGTTTTGGCCACGGGCAGCGCGACAAACCGGTTCCTTTGCACACCCGGGCCCCGAGCTCACTCACAGGCCTGGCCTTGTTGTCAAGGTCTGGTCGGAAAGAGGCACGCACCCCGGCGCCATGACACTCAGCGGCGCTCACGCGGAAAGAGGAAGGGCCGGGCGAGGAACCCGGGGCTGCCTCATGGAACCTCAATGTCCCAAGCTGGACGTGGGGAAATCCAAGCAGGTTTCGGCGCCTCCCAGCCGGAGAGCGACTCCCAGCAGTTGGAAAGTTTGAGGCTCCCACTCACAGACCATACGCCAACCTAAGGGGGTTTCCAACACGCAGGCCGGGCGCCAATCTCGGCTCAGCCCAAAAAGTTACAAGCAGCTCATCACAACCTGGAGAAGAGCCGGAGGATTAACATGTCAGTGCGGCACCGAGGGGACCCTCCCACGCTGCCGCGGCCACGGAGCCCCCTCGCTAGGGACGCTCGCCACCAGCCCCCTACGTGCGTTCAACAGGGGCATTCTCCAAAGGCAAGGGACGGCCCAGGCTGGAGGCAGAAGGGGAGAATGCAGAAGAAGCAAGTCTCTTAGGGTATGTCTACACTACCCTCCTAGTTCGAACTAGCGGGGTAATGTAGGCATACCGCACTTGCAAATGAAGCCCGGGATTTGAATTTCCCGGGCTTCATTTGCATAAGCGGGGAGCCGCCATTTTAAAAACCCCGCTGGTTCGAACCCCGTGCAGTGCGGCTACACGGGGCACGAACTAGGTAGTTCGAACTAGGCTTCCTCATTTCACGAGGAGTAACGGTAGTTGGAACTAGGAAGCCTAGTTCGAACTACCTAGTTCGTGCCCCGTGTAGCCGCGCTGCACGGGGTTCGAACCAGCGGGGTTTTAAAAATGGCGGCTCCCCGCTTATGCAAATGAAGCCCGGGAAATTCAAATCCCGGGCTTCATTTGCAAGTGCGGTATGCCTACATTACCCCGCTAGTTCGAACGAGGAGGGTAGTGTAGACATACCCCTAATTAGCTGAACAAATACGATGAGAAGTCAAGAAGCAATGGGCTTAAATTGCAGCAAGGGAGGTTTAGGCTGGATATTAGGAAATACTTCCTGCCTGTCAGGGTGGTGAAACACTGGAATAAATTGCCTAGGGGGGTTGTGGAATCCCCATCCCTGGAGATATTTAGAGCAGGTTAGACAGACAGCTGTCAGGGATGGTCTAGATCCGGGGTGGGGAGGGCAGGGGACTGAACCCGACGACCTCGCGAGGGCCCTTGTGTCCTAGGATTCTACGACCGGTTCCAGTGCTTTGGAGTAAACATCGTCAGGTGGACGCAAGGGGTGGGCGCCCGAGGAGGGGCCCTAGCGCGACGCGGGTAACCAGATCGGCGTTCTTTACAGCGCTTGTCACAAAGCGCAGCGGACACCCAGACACGTTACAGAGCAAACATTCCAGCGGGAACCAATTGGTTCCACACAGCCAGCGACGCGGGGACAGCACCGGCGCGGGAAGGAGACAGCTCCCTTCCTTTCGCCGCCAGCCTCTCGCTAGCCCAGGGCTAAAGCGCCGCCAGGCCCGGGCAGCGCCTCAAGGCCTCCGCAATGACAGACCCAGCAAAGACCGGGGGCAACGAGACGCGGGCGAGTGAGGAGCCGATTCCACCCGTCCCGCCGGGAGAGGCCGAGGAGGAGACGTGCCAAAGACCATCCTGCCAGACGCACAAGGAGCAACGCAAGCGCCGGTAACCACGGCCCCGTGTCACGCCAACGTGCAGCACAGCTGCCCCGGCACTGCCCACCTAGCTGCCTTGGTCATACCTCTCCAAGACAGTCACCCAGCTCCAGTCACCCTCCCCGCCCAGTTACCACTTGGCGCGGCTACAAAGTGCTCCCTCACAGGAGTGACCTTTGAACACAGACCTCAGCCCTACCCACGGAGCCGGGGTAGGCGTGTCTGCAGAGGGGGTTCCTAGCACGCACAGGCCCAAGGGTTCAGAGCCAAGGAGCTGCTGCCAATGCCACACAATGGCCCAGACCCGGTGCCAGCCTGGCCTTGCAGCTGGGCCGGCGGAACGGGGGCAAGGCCGGTGGCGTGAAAGGACCATGCCCCTCCAGCACAGAGCCTGCCAGACAGGATTGCTGCTACGCGCTCCAAGGAGGACTTCCCGGGGTCGTCAGACCTGCCAAGGCCTTGGGGACTCTGCCACTAGAATAAAGTTCCCCTCGCTGTCCCCGGAGCTCAGGAATTCCCGAGGGCAGGAGCCGAGGAATTCCCGACCCGTGACCAAAGCAGCCCCTTCCGAGCAGGGCACTGCCCGAGCGCCTGCTGCACGTGGCTGCGCAGCGTGGAAGGGCGCGAGGGCAGAAAGGACACACGCTGATCACAGAGATCCAGGCCATCTCCGCAGCGGTGGAGCGGCCTGGCTGGGAGCCCAGGGCCTGTACCAACAGGCAGTTTGGGGCAGTCTGAGAAGAGACCAGAGCCAGTCACGCCTCCCCGGGCTCCCCATCGGTCCCCTTGTGTCTTGCACGGGGATTGCGAGCCCGCTGGCCCAGGGACAGTCTTTCGCTGGCGGTACCCGGCCTGTCCATGCCAAGGGCTCCTAGGTGCCAGTGACACAAACCCTCTCCCCCTCGCCCTCTACTCCTTGCGCCTGCGCCGTACGCAGAGGGGAACGGACGCGGGGGCGCCCTGGCGTGCAGATCTGGCAAGCGCCGGCTGAGCTGCGGCAAAGCCAGCAGGGAGCTATTTAAAGAGCCGGCAGGAACCTGGGTTGCAATAGGACGGTACGGGTAAGAAATGGTAAGTCACTTTCACCACCAGCCGTATGTCTACCCCAGTGGCCAGGCAGCCCCCTCCCCCAGCCCATGGCCCAGCAGGGAGAGGTGCCAGGCAGGGCCCCAGGCCTACCTGCCGAGAAGCCGTCCTCGTGGTCGGAGCTGTTGTAGCTGCAGTCGCTGCCTCTCTCCGGGGAGCTGCAGCCGGAGGAGTCCCTGCCGGGCACATACAGGTGCTGCCGGCGTCTCCAGGGCAGCGGGGAGCTGTGCCCGTCCGCCCCATCCAGCGAGTCCAGGTCCCGGCTGTGTTTGGCCCACCGGCTCCCTATGGCGTGCAGCCACCGGTGGGTCCTGTCCAGCTCCTCCCCAGGCCCCCGGGGCAAGGCGCGGAAGCCGGAGGCAATGGGGTTCAGGAGGAGCCTGTCCTGCAGGTCCCCCTCCTCGGCGGCGTGGTCGGCGCTGCCCTCCACAGGGCCAGGCCCCGTCCTGGTGTGGGGCTGCCAGACACGGACCTCCCGAAAGATGGGCGTAGGGCGACCGGGCTGCCCTCTCTGGGCCTCACCAGAGCAGGGGGGGGGCTGGGCAGGGGGGGACTCGCTGCCACAGACTTCCCCGAGGACAGGGCACTCGCTGCTGGGGGGGTGCCCACTACCACGGGCCTCCCTGGGGAATGGCATGGGGGACTTGCAGCCGGGGGGCTCCCTGGGGAGGGGAATGGGGGGCTCGGAGCCGGGGGGCTCTCTGGGGAGGGGAACGGGGGGCTCGGAGCCGGGGGGCTCCCTGGGGAGGGGAACGGGGGGCTCGGAGCCGGGGGGCTCCCTGGGGAGGGGAACGGGGGGCTCGGAGCCAGGGGGCTCGGAGCCGGGGGGCTCCCTGGGGAGGGGATCGGGGGGCTCGGAGCCAGGGGGCTCGGAGCCGGGGGGCTCCCTGGGGAGGGGATCGGGGGGCTTGGAGCCAGGGGGCTCGGAGCCGGGGGGCTCCCTGGGGAGGGGATCGGGGGGCTCGGAGCTGGGGGGCTCTCTGGGGAGGGGAACGGGGGGCTTGCAGCCGGGGGGCTCCCTGGGGAGGGGAACGGGGGGCTCGGAGCCGGGGGGCTCCCTGGGGAGGGGATCGCGGGGCTCGGAGCCGGGGGCCTGGCCGGGGAGGTGCCCGGCCATAGCGTGGCTGCCCAACTCAGCGCCAGGGGCATCCAGCCCCTCCTTGGCACTCCTGCCCAGGGGGTGCCCCCGCCTGGGGGGCGGCCGCTTGCCCGGCTTCGGGGCCACGGGGGCGGGCAGGCGCTGCTGCAGCTGGGGCTGGAGGGGGGCGGCCAAGCTCTGCACGGCGCCCTCGGCCACCCCCCTCTCGCCCAGGGGCCCGGCCGGCAGGGGGGCCGAGGGGTCCCGGGCCAGGGCCGCCTCCAGGTAAGCGACTTTGAACTTCTCCCCGTCCAGCTGCTGCTGCAGCAGCCGCAGGTTCCGCCGGCACCGCTCCAGCTCCCGCTCCATGTCCCGCACCGAGCTCAGCTCCATGCGGGGCGCCGGCTCGCCGGGGAACTCGGTCTGCCAGTGCCGCTCGAACTCCGCCTGCTCCCACATGCCGCCGCCGCCGCCCCGAGGCCCCGGGGATGGGCGGCCGGGCTCGCTGCACGCGGGGAGGGATCGGCCGCCCCGAGGCCCCGGGGATGGGCGGCCGGGCGCGCTGCCTTGGGGGAGGACGCCGCGGAGCGAGCCCCAGCGGAAAGTTTTCTCTCTCCTCGGCAGCTTCCGCCCCGGAGTCCTGTCGGGGCCCTGACGTCGCGGCCCGCCCCGCCTCCCCCGGCCGAGCAGGCGGGGCCCGGCGCAGGAGGCGGCGGCTGGGGCTCCCCTAAGGGGGCTGGGAGGAAGGGCCGGGCCGGCAGCAGGTGGCAGGTTCCTGGGCCCGGCGGACAAAGCGCCACCCGCTTTTGCAGCGGGAAAGGGAAACTGAGGCACGGCGCAACTTAAGCGACTTGCAGGGGCGACAAGCTGGGGCGCGGGATGGGGGTGAGGGTTTGGGTGTGGGAGGGGCTCAAGGGTGGGGGTGAAGGTGTGACGTAGTGCGGGGGCTGTCTGCTCTGTGACCCGGGTCCCCCGCGCTGGGCTGCGATTCCCACGGACTCCCCCACACGGGGACTGGCCCAGACACCCAGGCCCAGCCTAGGCAGGGAACAAGGCTCTTCCCGGGGGGGGAGACAAAGGGAGGGAGGCGAGGGCCTGGGAGCCGGGCAATGGGAACAGACTAAGCTGCGGGTTGGGGGGGGTGATGGACCCTCCCCCAAGGGGTCTGAGGCATCCAGGCCCTGACTCCTGTAACCGCATCCTGTCCGGGCTGTGTCCCGGAGAAGCAATAACCCCCCCCCCCCTTCTACCGGCTGCGGAGTCTGTTCTGGCTGCTACGGGGGTGCAGGATCGGAGGGAACCCCGACGCGCTGTCACAGAGGGTTTGGGTGTGGGGGGGCTCAGGGGTGGGTGTGAGGGTTCGGGTGTGGGGGGCTCAGGGGTGGGTATGAGGGTTCGGGTGTGGGGGGGCTCGGGTGGGTGTGAGGGTTCGGGTGTGGGGGGGCTCGGGTGGGTGTGAGGGTTTGGGTGTGGGGGGCTCAGGGGTGGGTGTGAGGGTTCGGGTGTGGGGGGGCTCAGGGGTGGGTGTGAGGGTTCGGGTGTGGGGGGGCTCGGGTGGGTGTGAGGGTTTGGGTGTGGGGGGCTCAGGGGTGGGTGTGAGGGTTTGGGTGTGGGGGGCTCAGGGGTGGGTGTGAGGGTTCGGGTGTGGGGGGGCTCGGGTGGGTGTGAGGGTTCGGGTGTGGGGGGGCTCAGGGGTGGGTGTGAGGGTTCGGGTGTGGGGGGGCTCAGGGGTGGGTGTGAGGGTTCGGGTGTGGGGGGGCTCGGGTGGGTGTGAGGGTTCGGGTGTGGGGGGGCTCAGGGGTGGGTGTGAGGGTTCGGGTGTGGGGGGCTCAGGGGTGGGTGTGAGGGTTTGGGTGTGGGAGGGACTCAGGGGTGGGTGTGAGGGTTCGGGTGTGGGGGGCTCAGGGGTGGGTGTGAGGGTTTGGGTGTGGGGGGCTCAGGGGTGGGTGTGAGGGTTTGGGTGTGGGGGGCTCAGGGGTGGGTGTGAGGGTTCGGGTGTGGGGGGGGCTCGGGTGGGTGTGAGGGTTCGGGTGTGGGGGCTCAGGGGTGGGTGTGAGGGTTCGGGTGTGGGGGGGCTCGGGTGGGTGTGAGGGTTTGGGTGTGGGGGGCTCAGGGGTGGGTGTGAGGGTTCGGGTGTGGGGGGGCTCAGGGGTGGGTGTGAGGGTTCGGGTGTGGGGGGGCTCGGGTGGGTGTGAGGGTTTGGGTGTGGGGGGCTCAGGGGTGGGTGTGAGGGTTTGGGTGTGGGGGGCTCAGGGGTGGGTGTGAGGGTTTGGGTGTGGGGGGGCTCAGGGGTGGGTGTGAGGGTTCGGGTGTGGGGGGGCTCGGGTGGGTGTGAGGGTTCGGGTGTGGGGGGGCTCAGGGGTGGGTGTGAGGGTTCGGGTGTGGGGGGGCTCAGGGGTGGGTGTGAGGGTTCGGGTGTGGGGGGGCTCAGGGGTGGGTCTGAGGGTTTGGGTGTGGGGGGGCTCAGGGGTGGGTGTGAGGGTTTGGATGTGGGGGGGCTCAGGGGTGGGTGTGAGGGTTCGGGTGTGGGGGGGGCTCGGGTGGGTGTGAGGGTTCGGGTGTGGGGGGCTCAGGGGTGGGTGTGAGGGTTCGGGTGTGGGGGGGCTCGGGTGGGTGTGAGGGTTCGGGTGTGGGGGGGCTCAGGGGTGGGTGTGAGGGTTCGGGTGTGGGGGGCTCAGGGGTGGGTGTGAGGGTTTGGGTGTGGGAGGGACTCAGGGGTGGGTGTGAGGGTTCGGGTGTGGGGGGCTCAGGGGTGGGTGTGAGGGTTTGGGTGTGGGGGGCTCAGGGGTGGGTGTGAGGGTTTGGGTGTGGGGGGCTCAGGGGTGGGTGTGAGGGTTTGGGTGTGGGGGGCTCAGGGGTGGGTGTGAGGGTTCGGGTGTGGGGGGGGCTCGGGTGGGTGTGAGGGTTCGGGTGTGGGGGCTCAGGGGTGGGTGTGAGGGTTCGGGTGTGGGGGGGCTCAGGGGTGGGTGTGAGGGTTTGGGTGTGGGGGGGCTCAGGGGTGGGTGTGAGGGTTCGGGTGTGGGGGGGCTCGGGTGGGTGTGAGGGTTTGGGTGTGGGGGGCTCAGGGGTGGGTGTGAGGGTTTGGGTGTGGGGGGCTCAGGGGTGGGTGTGAGGGTTTGGGTGTGGGGGGGCTCGGGTGGGTGTGAGGGTTCGGGTGTGGGGGGGCTCGGGTGGGTGTGAGGGTTTGGGTGTGGGGGGCTCAGGGGTGGGTGTGAGGGTTCGGGTGTGGGAGGGACTCAGGGGTGGGTGTGAGGGTTCGGGTGTGGGGGGGCTCGGGTGGGTGTGAGGGTTCGGGTGTGGGGGGGCTCGGGTGGGTGTGAGGGTTTGGGTGTGGGGGGCTCAGGGGTGGGTGTGAGGGTTTGGGTGTGGGGGGGCTCAGGGGTGGGTGTGAGGGTTCGGGTGTGGGGGGCTCGGGTGGGTGTGAGGGTTTGGGTGTGGGGGGCTCGGGTGGGTGTGAGGGTTTGGGTGTGGGGGGGCTCAGGGGTGGGTGTGAGGGTTCGGGTGTGGGGGGGCTCAGGGGTGGGTGTGAGGGTTCGGGTGTGGGGGGGCTCAGGGGTGGGTGTGAGGGTTCGGGTGTGGGGGGGCTCAGAGGTGGGTGTGAGGGTTCGGGTGTGGGGGGGCTCAGGGGTGGGTGTGAGGGTTCGGGTGTGGGGGGGCTCAGGGGTGGGTGTGAGGGTTTGGGTGTGGGGGGCTCAGGGGTGGGTGTGAGGGTTTGGGTGTGGGGGGGCTCAGGGCTAGGCCAGGAGTGTGGGGAACACAGGCTCTGGGGCGGGGCTGGGCCAGGGATGAGGAGTTCACAAACCTTGGGGTGCAGCAGGCAGGGTGCCCCAGGGTTGAGGTCAGAGAGCAGGTCTCCCCCTCCCGGCACTCACCCAAGCCCCAGCAGGAATGGGGGGGAGGTCACGAGCCAGCCTGCCACTGGCCTGCTCCCTTCCAGTCATGCTGCAGCAGGGGGCACAGGTCAGATGAAGGTGGGGGAGGCGCACAGCGGGGTCAGGGGGAGCCTCCTGCCAGGGGTGGGGCTCGGGCACCACGGCCCGGTACAGACGCGAGAAGGGGCCCAGTTCGGATCCTGCAGCACAAACTGATTGCGATGGGTCTGCCCCCGGAGCGGGGCGCTGGGTCTGCCCCTGTATGGCCGCTGTGGGCCAGCTGAGAACCTGGAGCCGGTTTCAGGTTTCCCCTCCCACCTCCTCGGAAGTTGAGCAGTTTGGCTGCCCCGGCCCACAGCTGCGCTAGAGGCACGGAAAAGTCAGGGCGAAGCGTCAGCTTGCAAGCATGTTACACACAGGACTCTACCCCCCTGTGACGGCGCGTTGGGGGTCCCCCGTCTCCTGCACCCCGAAATGGCACAAACAGACTGCACCAGCTGGTGGAATAGAGGAAGTTTATTGCCTCTCCAGGACACAGCACAGCACAGATGGAATCTGGTCCCAGAGCTGGGCTAGGATGCCTCAGGCCCCCTTGAGATGGGGGAGACTGGGCCCCTAAACTCCAGCCCCTCTCCCTAGGTTCTCCTCCATGCTCCCAGACAGCAACTAACCCACCCTCTTCCAGCCCTGCCCCCCAGCCAGGGCAGCATCCACCTTCCTTTGTTCCTCTCCATGGGGGGTGTCTGGCCGTACCAGTTGAGAGGTCCCTTTGCATAGTGACTCATCCTGTTTTGCTGGGTCATGGTACCCACGGCAGCCAGTGGGGGTTATCCCAGAGCCAGCAGCAGAGAAACCAGCCAGGTACCCCCACTACGTCACACCCCCTCCGCCAGGTCTGTCGTGGCCAATATTGCCTCTCATCTTTGCCATCCTTTGGGTAGATTTTTTTTTCAATCCAGGTGCAGAATAAATTTTACATGCACCAAGGCATGTGCGAATGTGCACCACCAGGAGAAACCAAAGATCTCTCTGGGCGCACTCTGCTAATCAGCTGGGCGGCATTGGAATCCTACAGGAACACTGGGGATGGCCATTTCTGATTGCGGCTGGCCCGCTTTCCCTCACCACCCTGCCCCCTTGCTTCCCGTTCCTAACCTCCCCGCCTCGCCACGCTCGCCCGTTCCCACTGCCTCGCCTTCCGCCGGGCCGCCAGCCTCCTGGCCATCCGACACGCCCCTCCGTGCCGGCTGTCGGCGCGTTGCTTCTCCAAATGTGAGCCCTAAAAGCAGCCCCGCTGTGGCACTGCTGCCCACACGGCGAGAGGGGTGCCAGGACGCACCCGAGCCGGCACCGCGGGGTGTGCGTGCTGCCCGCTCTGCCCTGGATCCACGCCCCCTCCCGCCAGGCAGGGCTCTGCCATTCCCCAAGCTGTGCCCGTTACCTGTCCTGTCCGAGCTCGCACCTGCAAGAGCTGGGGGGTCCCAGGCCTGAGCTATTATGTTTGGGACCTTCAGCTTTGCAGGTGTCTCCTCCCCCCCCCCCCATCGGCTACGCTGCATCCAAGCCGAGTGCCAGGCTGCACCAAGCACAGCTGGCACCTCCCCAGGCCCAGCCCATCCTAGCAGTTGGGAAATGATCTCCGTTCCCGTGGTTTACGGACCAGCCGCTGCTTCCTTTGCCCCGCCCCTGCCTGCAGAGCCCCACAGCCGGGGTAACGGTGCTGGACTCCTTGGGAGCTGGCAGTTTCCACGGGCCCCACTGCAAGCCAGGGGCCCCATGGGTGGCCCATTGTCCCCTCCCGGGTCTGGCTCTGGGCCGAGAGGCGGGAACGGGTGGGTACACAGGACAGTGATTGGCTCAGGGCAGAGGGGGTCTCGTGGGCGGCCGGGTGCCTGGGCAGAGGGAGATGGGAGAAATGATAAAGAATCGTGGAACTGGGCCAGGTAGTGAGGCTGGGGGGCGTCTGGATGCAAACAAGGAAAAGGAAAAGGGCAGATTCTCTGGAGCCAGATGGTAGGAGGGGGGCTGACAGCCACGCCAGGCCTCTGGGCAAGGGGGGGCCCAGCTCTGTGCCCCCAAAGGGGTGGGGCTGCGGCAGCGAGTGCACCACACCCACCTCCTCCCCCAGCCCTCAGTGCAGCCCTCAGTGCTCTTGCATCTGACACGTGGTGAGTCATGGGGGGAAGGGGGGTTGAATTTCTTCTTTGCCCCAGCCCAGCCTCCAGCTGCTCAGATGTGGCTTCCTCCACTGCTGCAACATTTGTATCCTGCCCCCGCCTCACAAGGAGCGTGTCCTGACGTGTCCCTTTGCAATTACCCGCTACCTTTGGCCCCTCCAGCATCTCACAGGGGGATGGATCCAGGGCTTAGTCCAGAACATCTGATCCCCAAAAGGTACCTACTTTGATTTCAATGGGACCAGCACAGCTGCCAAGCGCCTGCTCTCACCTCCTCTTCTGCTAAGTAGCCTCTTAGCAGCGCTCACCTTTTATCTTCACTCCGATCTCGTTTTATTTCCTCCTCTGCTGGTCCATCCGGCACCATCTACCCCCACGGCTGACTGGGAAGGGCCCTGGGGAGCTGAGAGTTTATTTTTAGTTCACCTGACACCCTCGGGCCTCCTTGCTTGTTGGTTGCAAATTCTCTGGTTTGACACTTCTCAGGTCTGTGCGCCCAAAGGGGTGGGGCTGGGGCAGCGAGTGCACCACGTCCACCCCCCACCCAGCCCTCAGTGCCACCTGGTGCATGGTATAGTCCCCCCCAGCACTCGGAGATGCCCGGCATCCTTTAGCATCACGGAGTCCGGGGGAGGCTTCTCTCCTTGCCCACACCCTGGTCAGGAGGAACTGGGGAAAACACAGACGACAGGTTGGACCTCTCTAGTCCAGTACCCTCGGAACCCGAGCGGTGCCAGTCCAGAGAATTTGCTGGACTACGGGAGGTCAATATGGTCTAGCAGCATCACCAGCACTTCCACTGCTACCTGGGCTCTGAGAAGCCATTTAGGGGTAAATTAGAGCTAAATAACGGCACAGAGCACTGAGAGCCAGCACTGGGGCTGGAAACAAACTTGATGGGACCCCGGGAACCTTGGCCACAGCCACGAGAAGTGGACATCGGACTAACTCAAATCATGCCGGACCAGAGAGTGCCGGACCAGAGAATGCCGGATTAGAGAGGTTCGACTTGTAGTAAACTTCCCAGGGTAAGGCCAGGAAGACAAGGGAGATGTGAGGCTCGCAGAGTGGATCCAACAAAGTACAATAACACTGCCAGAGCAAGGGCACTGCCTGCTGGGACTTGTTAGTGGAACGTAAAACCAACAAGCAAGGAGGCCCGAGGGTGTCAGGTGAACTAAAAATAAACTCTCGGCTCCTCAGGTCCCTCCCCCGTCAGCCGTGGGGGTAGATGGTGCTGGATGGACCAGCAGAGGAGGAAATAAAACGAGATCGGAGTGAAGATAAAAGGTGAGTGCTGCTAAGAGGCTTCTTAGCAGAAGAGGAGGTGAGAGCAGGCGCTTGACAGCTGTGCTGGTCCCATTGAAATCAAAGTAGGTAACTCCCAGGTAGGGCACCTTTAGGGTATCAGATGTTCTGATCCATCCCCCTGTGAGATGCTGGAGGGGCCAAAGGTAGCGGGTAACTGCAAAGGGACACGTCAGGACACGCTCCTTGTGAGGCGGGGGCAGGATACAAATGTTGCAGCAGTGGAGGAAGCCACATCTGAGCAGATGGAGGCTGGGCTGGGGCAAAGAAGAAATTCAACCCCCCTTCCCCCCATGACTCACCACGTGTCAGATGCAAGAGCTGCTCCGCGAGCCCTCAAAGCGATGGGTCTGGCGGAAGGGAACAGCTCGCCACCAGCGAACGGGCAGGAAGCAACCAGCAACATCGGGGCAAGGAGAGGCCAGAGGACTTGTGCAAACAGAGGCACCGTGACTCTGAGAAGTCGCCAGTCGCGCATCTCAAACAGGGACACAGCACTGCTGCGTCACTGCCGCTGCTACCAAGCACCTGCCAGGCGAATGCCTTCCCGTCTCCCGAGGTGAAGGAAATATTGAAAAGACCGGGGGTGCTGACTCTAGCTGCCATGTCCCCTGCCTCATAAGGCCTGGACAAGAGTGATAGCAAAGCAATGAGAAGAAAATAAAGCCTGAATCACTAGGCATACAAGAGACTTGGCTAACAGGAGAACTAAACCGTAAAGTCCCAGGTAAAAGCAAAGGGTGTCTGATTGCCCCTTCACTAAGGAGACGAGGAATTACCTTGTAGAAGAGGTTAAAAGGGTGTCCATTGAGGCTACGTCTACACTGAGAGAAAACGCGGCAAAAAATATCCAAATGAGGGACTCATTTGCATGAGTCGCGATCTCATTTGCATATTTTCTGCCGATCCGTTTTTTGCACTGGGGTTTTTGCGCAAAAACAAGCAGTGTGGGGCTACATCTACATGACATGCTGCTTGCACAAGACGCCTTTTGCAGAAGAGCGTTTGCCCAAAAACTGTGCAAGAGCAAAGCGCATCGCAAAAGTCATGTGCTGTTGCACCAGAGAGCGTCCGCACTGCATGGACGCTCTTGCACAAGAAGGCTCTGATGGCCTTTCACAGAATGGCCATCAGAGCACCTGTGCTTTTTCCCATAGGGGTTTCTTGTGCAAATTTGCCTTTTTGTGCAATAGCTGTAGCGCAAAAAGGAGTTATGCCTCGTAAAAGGAGGTTTACCTACGCCGGGAAAAGCCCTCTCTTCTGCTGTTTTACTGTTGATTTACTTGTGCAAAAGCTCATTTGAGGTGTGGCTGTTCCATGGGTTTTTGTGCAAAAACAGCTGATTTTGTGCAACAACCTTGCAGTGTAGATGTAGCCTGGATGTTTTCTTTTTGCGCAAAACCCCCCTTTTTTCTGCAAGATCGGATTACCTCCTTTGGGGGGGCACAAGGATCTTGCGGAAAAAGGGGTTTTCGCACAAAAAGAAACCGTCCACGCTGCTTGTTTTTGCGCAAAACGGCTCAGCAGAAAATATGCAAATGAGATTGTGACTCATGCAAATGAGTCCCACCTTTGCATACATTTGGCCAAGAAAACTCAGTGTAGCCGTAGCCTGAGTGTAAAGCTACTGAAGGGCCCCTCCAAACACCTTGGTGCCTCTAACACTGCGTGGCGTCCGGAACCCAGGCTGGAAGCGGAGGCGCCGGACTTCCCTGCGTCAGTGGCTGTTGGCACGTGCCCATTTGTTGCGTCTGGGCATCCGCGCAGTCACAGCAGATCGGGGGCAATAAGGAGAATGAG
This sequence comes from Pelodiscus sinensis, assembly GCF_049634645.1. NCBI lineage: Eukaryota > Metazoa > Chordata > Testudines > Trionychidae > Pelodiscus > Pelodiscus sinensis. The sequence continues at coordinate 2,920,773 of NC_134731.1, read as the reverse complement.
AACAATGGAAAATGTGGCGAGCAGTGTGGTGCGGAGAAGAATGGAATTAACCATCGGGCACCAATCCGGCTCAGTGCAGCCGATGGAAGCGCCTCGTTTCTGCGTGATACTCCACGTTCACCATGGGCATCCTCTTAAAGGGGCAGCAACCCCTCTCATCCCGGAGCTGGGGGTAGCATCTAGCACTACAGCGAGTAACCGCTGCTAGGAAAGGGGCAGAGACGGGGGGGGGGGGGGGAGTACTAATCAATTCCCAACCGCAGTGATGCAGTCACTCTGCTCCAGGAGAAAAAGGGTTAAAAACAGCCTTGGGAGAGGGCTGTCTCAGGAGCCAATCAGAAGTGGGCTAGAGTCAGCCAATCAGGACTCGGCTAGGCTCCTGGAGGAGAGGATGGCCACACCCACTCTCCAGCTGGGGGCGTGAGGGACCTGGTGGCCACTAGTGAGGTACCACGGAAAGAGCAGTCAGGGTGAGCAGGGGAGCTCAGGCCTGAGTCATCCCAGGCGGAGGCCCAGTGACAGGGTCTTGGGGGTACTGGGGTGCAGGAAGGCAGGTGAAGGCAGTGGTCTCACACCCCCTTGCCTATGATGAGTGGCCTTTTCAGAAGGCAGTTTGCCCCCGAGACAGAGGCTAGATGATGACTCAGTGACCCACGGGCCAGGCAAAGTGGGGATAAGGAGTGGGGTTCCTGGAATGTGGGGGCGCTGTGGTGGAGCAGTCGCTTGAGGGAAGGGCACCGTGGTCTGGGAGGGACACGGGTCCTGATGGAAGTTGGTGGAGAATGAACAACAGGTGACAGCGGGCGAGACATCAGCTGGAATGGAGAAAGTGAATAAGGAAAAGTTATTTACTTGTTCCCATAGCATAAGAACTAAGGGTCACCAAATGAAATTCATAAGTAGCAGGTTTAAAACAAACAAAAGGAAGTTTTTCTGCACACAGCACAGTCAACCTGTGGAACTCCTTGCCAGAGGATGTTGTGAAGGCCAGGACTTTAACAAGGTTCAAAAAAGAGCTAGATAAATTCAGGGAGGACAGGTCCATCAACAGCTATTAGCCAGGATAGGTAGGAATCGTGTCTCTAGCCTCTGTGCGTCAGAAGCTGGAATGGGCGACACGTGATTATTCCCTGTTTTGTTCACTCCCTCTGGGGCATCTGATATTGGCCACTGCGGGCAGACAGGACACTGAGCTAGATGGGCCTTTGGTCTGACCCAGGGTGGCTGTTCTTACGGAAGAGGGCACTGCGGCGGCTGGTTTGAGCTAATTCCCAGAGTGACCAGCAGGAGGCACTGCGGTGCTGAGTCACCAGCCGTTACACCAATATTAGGAAAAGGAAACCCCAAAACCAAGCCTCCGGAGGAGTCTCAAACAAGCAATCTGGAAATGTGAGGAAAATGTGACTGAGCAACATATAACTGAAGGTTCTGGGGCATTCTGGGCTAGCGTCATGAAAGGAATCGGAGACAGGCCAAATAGCTATTCCTAGGACACCCACCCTGCTTACAGATCGGAAAAGTGCCCCGGGGAGGAGCACGGAACCTGGAATGGCAATCGGAGAAAGAAATAAGGCAGCAAAAAGAAATAAACCTCAAACAAACAGTGACGCTTGAATGAAATCGTTACAAAACCAGAGTTGCTCCGAGGGCTCTAGAAGGAGCACGAAGAGAAAGCCGGGGAACACCCTGCAGGAAAGGAAAGATTCCAGCAGATTAGGAACATGAACGGCATCGAGAGTAAGAGCCACAGAATATCGTTATTGAACGTGGAAATTCCGATGACGGCGTTTCCACCAGTTCAGAACCAGCAGAGGCGAGGGAGAGCTTCCCGGAAGGAGAATTCTGAAGTGCTGATGAACAGGAGAGCAGAAGACTTGGACATGACTTTACATTCAAACTTTAGGACATGGGAACTCTAAAAAGCAAAAAGGAGTGAAAGAACTGCACCCGGGAAGGGCAAAAGAAACCGTGACTCATTTAAAGACATGAAAAGCTTGTGGGTGATACTAAAATTATGTAACAGCAGGATGGAGAAAAGGTGAACTCCCGAAGGCCTGGAAACTGGGAATCATTGTCTCTGGGGGAAAACTGGGTCCATTGACCCAAGATCTGAGGCATCCGGAGCAGCTGCCCGGGCCCACACAGCATGTCTCGGGAAAGCCATATGAAGGGTGGGCACAGAGGTTAGTAGAAACAACGAGGAGTCCGTGTAGTGTTCCCTGTAAGCTGTGTGCTTGTGCGGTCGCTCAGGAGAGATTCAAATGCCACCCAGGTGATTAGCAGAGTGCCCCCAGCTAGGTCTGTGTTTCTTCTGGTGGTGCACATTCACACATGCCTCAGTGCGCATAACAAAATTTATTCTGCACAAAGCAGAAAAAATCTGCACACTGATGAAAAAGTTTAGAGGGAACACTGGACCTGTGGCACCTTAAAAAACAAACACACTTATTACGCCAGACGCTTTCCTGGGCTGCAGCTCACTTCTGACACACTAATAAATGTGTCAGTCTTTCAGGGGCCAGAAACAGACCCAGCTGGTGACCCCTGTGAGACAAGGCAGGAGGAGCACATCTGGAAAGAAACCGCTGTGTACGTGAAGCACAAGGTGAGGCCAGACAAAGTAGCGTGCGACTGATCATGTTGTAAGGCTGCAGATAGAACAAAAAAGCATGAGAACCAAAGACATATTATGGTGACCTTCCCGGCCAGAGACAAACCCCACAATGCGTTCCTGTGCAGTAAACACGGCCGTGCGGATGGCCTGGGACAGGATCTGGAACAAACTAAGGCAGGGCTGTGTTTGGACAGCTTGCCCCGGCTACAATAGCCATGCTGGAGCAGCGCCACGGTATCCGCCCAGGCTGGGAGGCCGGCTGTGGGGTAGCCAGGACGTCTGAGTATCCCTCTCCTGTCTGCACTAGGGATGCTAAATATCGGTGAATTGAATAGTCGATTAACCTCATGAATTCTATAGTCCCCGGGGGTGAGGCCGGCAGCCAGTGCACTAAGGCCCCACTCCCGAGGAGACAGCAGTGCGGGGTGCCAGGCGGGAGCTGGACCGCGAGGGGAGCCAGTTTAATAACTGGGGGGGGGGGGAGTTTGTTGTTGCTGAGACCAGCCCAGAACTGGAGCCACAGAGTCTGGTACCCTGGTGACCCCGGCCCTGCGTGCTCAGAGGACAGGGCTGGTTCTGGCCAGAAAACAGACAAGGGGCTGCAGCCCAGCCCAGCTGATCCCAGCGAGGGGAGAACATTGGACGGGAGGGGGCAGAGAAGAGGGGCCAGGCGACCCTCTTACCTGGGGAGGAGACACTGGACGGGGGAGGGGCTGTTGCGGGGGCTATTGGAGGCTCCGCTGGGAGACGGGGGCTGTTTTGGGGGGACTGAGGGCAGAGCAGGCAGGACTCAGCCGGCTGCAGGGGAGACTGACGCGTGGGCCGAGGGATCGTTTGCTGTGTTCAGAGCTCAAGAAACCCTCCTGTTTGGTGCTCTGTGCTGGAGAACGGGGGGGGGGGGCGGCGCTGTTCCTTCTGGGAGAGGAGGGACCCCCCCGAGGGGCTCACAGCAGAGGCAGGCAGCTGGAGGCCCTGGGAGGCGCCATCCTGGAGGCGGAAGGGCAGACCCCCCCAGGTGAGGGTGGGCCCCCCAGGAGAAGGTCGCCGCACTGGAGGGGACCCTCCGAGAAGGGGCCGTCTCACTGCTGCTGGAGTGGAGGGGCCCCCCGAGAAGGGGCTGCCGCGCTGGAGAGGGGGATGCCTGGGGGTGGATGGGCTGAGCGTGGGCACGACCTGTGAGCCGTGACACCAGCCTGCTAAAAAATGTACTGGCGGGGGAGGGGGAGAAACGTGCGTGGTCTGTAGCCTCACCCTCCAGGCGACTCGGTTCATCGACTGCACCCTTACACCCTACTGCGTGGGCTGCCACGCTCCCCTCCTCGGCCCAGCACGGCTCGTGAGTGCCCCGCGATGCTCCGCTTCATCTCCAGGGCGGGCTGGCTTTTTCCTGTCCTGAGCCATCCCGTTCCTTCCCCCGGCTCCCCTCTGCCCCTCTGAACTCAGACCAATATCTGCACCCAGACGTCCTCCCGGCAGCCACGCCACAAAGGGCTACGGAGCCGTTCCCAGCGCTCGCTTGGCACCCACGGCTCTGAGGCTGGAGCGGGAGCTCAGCCCACCCGGACTGCGTGGCAGCGTCGCCCCCAGCACCCGCCCTCTGGGTGGCATCGACCTGGGACTTACGGAAGCAGTGGGGACAGCTGGTCCCACCTGCTCTGGCCTCCACGCGTGCCATTGCTTGCGCTCATGTTGCCTTTCCCCCTTTTTTCCGGCACTCATGGGTGGCTGGGAATGCAGGCAAGGGAAGGCGCAGCCTTTTAGCTGCTCTGCCTCCAGGAAGGATTGGGTTGGGGTGGACAGGGCTTAACTTCAGGGGCGGGGCCTCGAGGGGAAGGGGCGGGGCTGGGGCTCGCCTTCCCCAGCTGGGTCTTCACCCACATGCTGGCCCTCAGTGCTTCTTCCAGCCCCAACATCTGGGTTGCTCTCCCTGCCTGCTCCAGACAGCTGCCTGCTTCCACGCTGGCGCGGAGCAGAGAGGACATGCTTCCAAGCGCTGAGCGAGCGGCACTAGCCCCCGTCCCTGCTCCTGCAGACTGCTTGGTCATCTCATGCCCTCCGCCCGTGGGCCGCGCTGTACCCGGGGTAGGGGCCTCACTAGGCTTTTGCCTTCATCTGGGGCAGCTGGGGGGAGCCCGGCAGGGCAACGATCTGTTAACGTTGCTCTCTTGGCCTCTGGGCCTGTTGGCTCCCGGTGTGACGTTGTCCGTGCGTTAGCTGCCTGGAGAAGGGCGACGGCCTCGCAGTGCCCCAGCCGGTAACAGCGTTTCACCAATTCGAACGCTCCTTTAGGAAATGCCTTGGCTGCCTCCTTCTGGAGAAAGCCCCACAGGTTCCACCCCCACCCGGCAGCTAGAAACAAGAGACGGCTCATCCCAGCCTGGCCCGGGCACCCACTGACAGGCCCTGACCCATTCAATCACCCAAAGTGTTCTCAAAGGGGGTTTCCTGGCAGTTTGCAGGCCGCCTGCTAGCAGGGGCGAGAAGCGAGCATGGTAGGAGGCTAAGTGGTTTCTTGGATCCCCTCCCAGCGTGGATGGCCTGGGATTCTACATTTCCCCTCCTCCGTCAACAGGGGCGCTGGCGGATCCCATCTCCTCCTTGGGCCCAGCAGCTGAGTGGGAGGCGTGAGATGCCAGGAGCCCGGGGCGGATGCCCGAGGGATGAGGGAGCGTCTGGTACAGGCAGTGGCCTAGGTGGTTAGTAAAGTAATTAATGACCCAAACTGTCCCATGCTTCACTGAGCCAGGCTAAAAGGAGCCCCAGCGCAGGTAGAGCCACCCTAGAGCAGCCAGCTGGGGGGGGGAGGGCGTCTTTGCCTTTCTCCCCCCCCCCCCACCGGATCAAGCCTTTCTCCAGCAGCCCTTATGCCAGCGATTTGTGCCCCCAAATCCGCACAGACTGGCATTTCCCTGGAGCCAGTGATCAACAGGGGGTGGAGCCGTGAGGCCACGGGCCACACCAGGGTCTGTGCTGGGAAGAGATGATGAATCCTGGTTCCTGGAACGCCCTCCCCTGCTTCACAGCAGCTGCTCTAGCTATGGCTGGACACAGCCCCCAGCACCAGTGTTCCATCATTTTTTCCATCCATGCGCAGAATAAAAGTTGTTACGTGCACCGAGGCATGAGTGGCAGCGCACCACTAGTAGAAACACAGGCTGCAGGCCCTGGGGCTCTGCTCTTCAGCTGGGCAGCAGCCGAATCTCTCCGGCCGAATCTCTCCAGCGCAGCTGCCCCAGCGCTCCGCTTCCAGGGAACGCTGCCCAGCACCACAGGAATGAGGCAGGGCTGGCTCCGGCATGCCAGCCCCCAGCCACCACGAAACCTTGTGATTCCAAACAGGCCGCGAAGTTCCTAGGAAGCCCCACCCGCAGCTCGCCGGGCCCGTGGCCAAGCGCAGATGGGCACGGAGCAGTCACATGCCCAGCCGCTCCCAGTGGGCGCGGGCTCAGGTCACCCTGCCCAGCGGGCACAGGTGCCACTGTGGGGTGGCAGGTGCACCCTGGGCGGTAGGGGCCACGTGGAGCTCCCCTGGGCGGTTCCTCCGGCGAGCAGGGCAGCTCCTGGCGCTCCCGGGGAGGCTGGGGCCAGAGAGAAAGGGGGGGGGGCTCTGACCTACGGGGTGCGCCCGGCGGCCCAGCAGGGCCCGGCCCTCCAAAGCAGACGCCCGGGGCTCCGTGGGGCCCGACTCGCTGCGCACCCAGGACTGCGGGAGCCGGGGGCTGCCCCGGGGCCGTGGGCGCTGCCTGCCCAGGGGGCCCCGCTAGCCCGGCCCAGGCTGCACCAGGGAGCCGGCAGCCGCTACCGCCCCACCCCCACCCCGGGGGCGCCCCCTTCCTCGGGGGTGGGGGGCGGCTCTTTGCGCCATTTCCACTTGGCGCCAGCAGAGGGAGCCCCAAGGCAGCACAGGCCCAGATGGGCAGGACTCCAGCGCGGGAGCCGGGGCAGGCGGGAGACACGAACAAGGGGCTGCGCAGCTGCGGACGCGCCCGGGGTTCCTGGGGTGCTGCAGGGAGCGGGGTGCTGCAGGGAGCAGGGTGCTGCCGGGTGCCCTGGGGTGCTGCAGGGAGCAGGGTGCCCTGGGGTGCTGCAGGGTGCCCTGGGGTGCTGCAGGGTGCTGCAGGGAGCAGGGTGCTGCTGGGTGCCCTGGGGTGCTGCTGGGTGCCCTGGGGTGCTGCAGGGAGCAGGGTGCCCTGGGGTGCTGCAGGGTGCCCTGGGGTGCTGCAGGGTGCTGCAGGGAGCAGGGTGCTGCTGGGTGCCCTGGGGTGCTGCAGGGAGCAGGGTGCCCTGGGGTGCTGCAGGGTGCCCTGGGGTGCTGCAGGGTGCTGCAGGGAGCAGGGTGCTGCTGGGTGCCCTGGGGTGCTGCTGGGTGCCCTGGGGTGCTGCAGGGAGTAGGGTGCCCTGGGGTGCTGCAGGGTGCCCTGGGGTGCTGCAGGGTGCCCTGGGGTGCTGCAGGGTGCTGCAGGGAGCAGGGTGCTGCTGGGTGCCCTGGGGTGCTGCTGGGTGCCCTGGGGTGCTGCAGGGAGCAGGGTGCCCTGGGGTGCTGCAGGGAGCTGCCAGGTGCCTTGGGAGTTCCCAGCTTTTCACCCTGCGGACTCTGGCCCTGAATTTCTTTCCTGACCAATTTGGCCTTGTATTGCCTGGCTGAAATCACTGGGCTGTTGGGCCAAATTCTCTCCAAACAGGGGCCAGGAGCCCCGGGGCTGGGGCTGGGGCTGGCTAAGAGCCCGTCCCCTCTGGCTCATTAGTCTGCCCCGGGCCAGCTGCCCTCTGGCCAACCCCACCGATGCCCAAGCCCAACCCCAGTGCGTGCTATTTGGCCCCTGCAGGCTCGGCCTCAGCAGGGCTGGAGCCAGAAGGGGGAGCGAACGAACCCCACCCCCTGCCCCCACTGCCACAGCTCACGCAGGGAAACCGGTGCGGGCAGGAAAGGGTTAAGCGTGCAACGCTCAACAGTCAGGAGTGTTGCCTAGTGGCTAGACGAGGGAGCTGCTGCCTGTTATTGCTAGCACTGCCCCCGACTCTGTGCCTTGGGGCGGGCCACGTGGGGCATTCACTCCCCGCCCCCTTTGGAAAGGGCTTTGGGAACTTCCTGTGGGACACTCCCCCTCCCCCATCCGCACGCATGTCCCACCTTGCAGCTGCTTGTGAAACACCCGGGCAGCCTTGGCTCCAGGGCTCCCACCTGCTCCCATCTCTTCCCCCGCCATGAAAGTGGAGAAGAGGCCCCGGCTAGGGACATGGCGCAGGCTGGTGTGCACCTAGGGGGCTGTGGCATGGATTCCCCCCCACAGCGGGTCCCCCTGGTGCAAGCCGACCCAGGAGTGGAGGGGCCATTCTCCGGTGGGAAATCCTCGCTCGGCTGGTCCAGGGCCTGCAGTGACCCCAGCCCTGCCACGAGTCCACGCAGGGCACAGCGAGCTGTCAGATGGGCCCAACTTTGCCATCCTGCCACTGGGAGCGGGGTCTTCCACTAGCTCCCTGGGGAAAGGGGGCAGAGCAGGTGAGGCCAGTGATCAGAGCAGAAGCAGGCCTGGAGCGACCGGTGAACGTCACTTAGGAATAGCCCCAGCATTGCAGGGAGCAGGCCACAACTAGGGCTGGCCAGTGCTTTGGGGGTGTCCCCACTGCACAGGGAATCCCTCCAGGGCTCAGCTCCCCCTGCGCCTCGCTTATGCGTTTGCTCCAGGCTCTTTGCTGTGCTGGGAAAACATCTGCCCATGTCCCTGGTCTCAGAGCAGGCAGGACGGGGGAACGACCAGGGTGTTTGGCACGCAGAGCAGTGAAGGGCCGGGGCCAGATGCCCTAGAAAGGCCAAGGGGAGGTTGGGATCCTTCTCAGCAGGATGTCAGAGCCGGCAAGGTGTGCACCACAGCCTGATTGATGGCTGGCAAGGGATAATTACTGCTCTTTCATCAGCTGTCCAGGAGACGGGCCTGGGCCGAGCCTCACCACACATTTCTGGCTCCCTGTCTCAGCTCGTAAATCTCCCCAGCAAGGCGTGATCAATCAGGGGGCGAGCTGAGTGCTCAGCCTGGAGTAGGAGGTCCCCGCCGACCTGCCCAGCCCCGGAATGGGCAGGCGGATAGGAAGCAGCCAGGATGGGGGCGGGGGATGGTCTCAGAGCGGCGTGCTAATTACAGGCAGCAGCCCACAGCCTGTGATTTATTGCCTGGCCTTCCCCTCTTCCGCACGCTCAGGGTGGAAGCCTGTGGCATGGGGCCCCACTCAGCACAGCCTTGGAGCAGGGAGGAGCAGGCCGGCGGGGGGAGCCTGCCAGACGGTCATCCAGGCAGCAGGGCAGAGCCACTGTCCCCTTACTGCCAGCCCCCAAAGGTCACCAAGCCTGAGCCAGGCTCACCCAGAATGACGAGTTTCTACAAGTAACAGATTTGGGGCTCTGGTTTGGGAGCCTTTCGGGTGCACAGGGGTCACAGTCTCGGGGCCAGACGTGCACTTTTTCTCGAAGAATGAGGCTGAAACCCTCACACGTCACTTGGCGCTGGGATTTAAGGAACAATTACCATGAGACTCGTGATGACATTGTGAGAACTGGCCACGCTACTAAGCGTCCCACTGAGGAGTCATTAAGAACGAGAAAGGGATGGAGAAGAAGGCCAAATCAATGCTGCAGTGGTCGATTTAGCAGGTCTAGTAAAGACCCGCTAAATCAAATGCTGAGGGTGCCCTTGTCCACACTGGTGGCACTCGATTCACGACGAGTAAGGGAATGCTGCCGTTGACCTCCCGCTCTGGAGACAGCGCCGAAGGTCGAATTAAGGCACGTTGACTCCAGTGATACAATTAACCTATCTTCATTTGACCTTCCAGGTAAGTATGGACAAGACCTAAGACAGAATATCTTATTGCCTCTATATAAATCCATGGGATGCCCACACCTTGAATACTGCTTGCAGATGTGGTCTTCATCTCCAAAAAGATCTCTTGGCCCTTGTAAAAGTTCAGAAAAGGGCAATAAAAGTGATTCGGGGTTTGGAACAGCTGCCACATGGGGAGAGATTAATAAGAGTGGGACTTTTTAGCTTAGAAGAGAGATGACTAAGAGGTGGGGATTGTATAAACCTCTATCCTATCATGACTGGTGTGGAGAAAGTGAATAAGGAAAAGTTATTTACTTGTTCCTATACCCAGGGGTGGGGAACCTTTTTTGGGTGGGGGCTACTGACCTACAGAAAAATCAGTCAGAGCCCAGTCTGTGGGGAGGCAGCGGGGGACTGGAGTGCCAGCACTGGTCTACCAATGCTGGAGAGGGAGTCCTGAGCCACAGGGGCTGGATCAGGCAAGCAGGAGAAGGGGGGGTGCATGTGACCTCCTGGGCCTTAGGTTCCCCACCCCCACCATAACATAAGAACTCAGAGTCACCAAAGGAAATTAATAGGTAGCAGGTTTAAAACCAACAAAAGGATGTTTTTCTTCACACACAGTGCACAACCTGTGGAACTCCTTGCTAGAGGAGGTTATAAAATCCAGGACTTTAACAGGGTTCTACTAGGTAAATCCTTGGCTCCCTCGGCAATGCCACATGGATGCTAAGGTGCAGTTCCTAATGGATTGCCCAGTCCGCACCTTCCCAATGCCAGGCAGGGGCAGCCGGCCCCTGCCCCACTGGTTGTGGGCAGAGTCTGGGAGTGCTGCCACATGGCATGCCCTGGTGGGGGGCACAGGGAGACCTCTCTCCAGTGGAATTCTGTTTGCAGCTGGTGCCCCAGGGAGGGAAAGAGGCTCAACAGCAGAAATCGGAGCCACTGGTCTGTAGGTCAGTGCTGCTAAGGCCCCAGGTCACGGCCCCAGACCCTCCCCCCCCCCCCCCCCCCCCCGCGCCACACTGGCTCACACTGGTGCCCAGTTCCCTGAATCTTCAACGGAGGCAGCCGGCCCCAGACCTGGCACCGCTACAGTCCTGCCCCGTAACATGGGGCCTTGGCTCAGCTCCATCCCCCTCGGCCTGGCACGCCCTGGGGGTGGGGAGAGCCGGGATGCCCCTGCTCTGCTGCCCCCCCCCCCCCGGACCTTCCTCCACCAGCGCCAACGCCCGCGGCAGGACCCAGCAGCGCTGCGCGCCGCTTCTGCACGTGGGCCCGGGACAGGCCCCTGGGCGGCTGCTCAGCCCTGCCCCGCCCGGAGTCTGGCTCCCAGCTGGCCGCGGCCAAGCGTCCAGCGGGGCAGAGGACGCCGTTAAGGTGGGAGCGGGGCGGCGCTCGGAACTATTGGTACAAAGTCCGGCTCCCTTTGTAGTGCCTCGGCCCCGCCTCTGCCCCCGGCCCCGGCCCCTGATTTACCGGCCGGCTCGGACCCCGAGCCCGGAATTAGCAGCGGAGGGGACCGGGCCGGTCCGGCGTCCAAAGCGCGTCGCAAAGGAACGAAGCCCAGGAACGGAGCCAGGCGAGCCGCCGGGAGAGTGTCCGCGGGTGGGGCCCCGCCCATGTGACGGCAGCCCGGGCCCCCGAGTGCGGCATTTGGCGAGGCCTCACGGGGGGAGAGTCTCGCCCGGTTCTCTGGGCAGGGGGCGCCGGGCCCTCCCCTCAAGAGCCCCCGGTCCCAGCACCATGCCCCCCCCCGTCCGGCTGGCGGCGCGTCGGCGCTTTTATCGCCTGCCCCGAGCGGCCCGGCCGCCTCTTCGCTTCCTGCTCCGCCGGCCAGAGGCGCGGCGAGATCCCCCGGCGAATTCCTCCGCCCCAGCCATGTGCGGGGAGGGGGAAAGGTCAGCCCCTTGCAAGGGGGGGGGTCACCTACCCCTCCCCCCCCGTCCCTAGTGCCCAGAGAGACTCTCACCTCCCTCTGGTCCCTGCAGGCCGCTGCTGTTCCCAAGGGGGCGGGTTGCTCCTGGGGTCTAGCAGCCCAAACCAGCTCCTTTGGGAGCCGGGCCGGAGTGAAACACCCGGGGGGGGGGGGGGGCTCTGCGCCGCCCAGGTGTTGGCAGTTTCCACCCCCTCCCCAACCCAGCGCACCTGGGGGCAGGTAATAAAGGGCGCAGGGAAGCCCCACGTGGTGCCATTCAGCGCTGCCTCGCAGAGCTTTGCGCGGGCGGCCAAGGCTGCGCGGGAGGAGGGTGCCCCAGCGCCGCGGGATCGCCGCAGAGCCATGCCCAGAGCAGCCCCGGGGAAAGGCCCGGCGCGGCCCAGGGAGCTGCCAGGAGGGGCGGCTGTCTCCGAGGCTCCCCTGCTGGGCGCCAGGCAGGAGCCGTGGCCCCCCGAGTCCCCCTCCGGCCAGAGCCCCCCGAGAAAGCGCGCCAGGCCGGTGCGCTCCAAGGCGAGGCGGGTGGCTGCCAACGTGCGGGAGCGCAAGAGGATCCTGGACTACAACGAAGCCTTCAACGCCCTGCGGCGGGCGCTGCGCCACGACCTGGGCGGCAAGAGACTCTCCAAGATCGCCACCCTGCGCCGGGCCATCAGCCGGATCACGGCGCTGTCCCTGGCGCTGCTGGCCAGCCCGGCGCGGGGGCGGCCCTGCGCGCACTCCGAGTGCGGGCCCCGCGCCTGGGGCAGCCACTCCCAGCTCGCCCCGCAGCCCGGCTGCCCGGCTCCCGGCTTCCACCGCTGCCCTCCGCGGTACTGCCCTGAGCCCCCGCTCCAGGCTCTCTGCGGGGGTCCCACGAAGGAGGCTTTTACCGCCAGCCCTTCCTGGCTTGCCCCGCTCGGGGGCAGAGCCACCTGCCAATACCCCCGCCTGGACAGGCCAGTCTCCTGGCAGCTGGGCTCTGGCCCAAGCGCCCCGCACTCTCTCCCCATACACTGACCAGGGCTGGGAAGTCTCTCCCAGCCCACGGAGACACGCAGCGCAGAGACAGCGGGCAGGGAGCTCAGGACATTCCACGCGGGATTCCCAGCGCGCGTGGGAAAGCCAGGAGGCGGCAGGAAGCCCGATGCTTTGTGTTTGACTAGGCAGCAGGTTTAGAACCCCCAAAGGGGAGTTTTTCTTCTCGCAGCCGCACAGCTAACCTGTGGAACTCCTTGCTGGAGGAAGCTGTGAAGACCAGGACTTGAACAAGGTTCAAAAAAGAGCTACAGACATTCAGGAGGGACAGGTCCATCAATGGCTTTTAGCCAGGCTGGGCAGGGATGGTCCCGAGCCTCTACATGTCAGAAACCGAATGGGTGACAGGGGAGAGATCGCTTGATTCCCTGTTGTGCTCCCTCCTTCTGGAGGTACCTGGCACCGGCCACAGACAGGACACGGGGCTGGAGGGACCTTTGGGCTGGCCACGCGCCTGTTCTCCAGACAGCGGCGCTTCCTTCTGCTCCGAGGAGACCCCAGGGCCGGTCCCATTAAAGCGCTTGGCTAGAGCGGGTCTGTGCCTCTGTGGAGGGAGTAGAAAGTGGGTGCCAGTCTCCGCAGGCGGCACCCGGGGCGGGCCAGAGGAGCAGGGTTGGGTGGCACCCAGGTACGCGGAGGCGAGCGAGAAGCCGCGCAGCGCACGGCAGGAGACGGCGGAGAGGGGAAGACTCAGCGGGTCCCGGCCAGGCCGGGAGAGGAGGAGGGGGGGGGCCTGGGGAGACAGGCAGGCTCCGAGCCCGGACTTGGACCAGCCGAACTAAGGGCTGGTCCGTGCGCTGGCCCCTGGCCGGCCGGTGTCCGTGCGCCTGCGGCGGCAGGAGGGAAGGTTTGTGGGGCGGCTCTGGGTTGCCACTGCTGCTTTGCCGGGGCGGGTCAGTCTCTGGGGCCCCGGGGGAGGGCAGGAGAACCCGCTCGCCAGGGCGATGCAAGCGGGCTGGGCGGCGCCGGGAGCGGTGCGCTCACAGCCGGGGGAGTGGGGTGGGGAGGGTCCTGCAGTGCCAAGCGGCCAGCGAGAGCGTGGGGCAGGCAAGGGGCGCGGAGACCCGCGGGGAGCAGGGACCCTGCCGGAGCTGCAGGCGCCCCGCGCTTCTGCCTGGTCCGGTTTTGTGCCGCCCAATCCCGCCTGGCGCCTCGGCCGGTGCTACACCGGCCTCGGCGCTCGGGATGGGCGGACGGGACCAGGGGCGCTCGAGGGGACCTGGCCAAGGGGCGCTCCCTGCTGCTGCCCGCCAGCCCCGGGCACTTTCCAGCTACGCCCCCCCCGCCTGGCGGGGGGCAAGGCGCCTTGTGGCTCCGTGCCTCAGTTTCCCTCCTGCGACACGGCGGGGGACTGTCTCTCTGGATGTGCAGGGCGGGGCCCTGACTGCGCGCAGGCGGCGGGAGAGGGGCGAGGCCAGGAGGGGCGCAGGAGCGACGGGGAGGGGGCGCCCCCATTAGCCAGGGGGCTGAGCGGGGAGTCCAAGGAGAGTTTTGCGGCCGGGGCACAGACTGCGCCGCTAGGTGGCGCCGGGCACCGCCGGGCGGGGGAGGGCAGAACCCCAGGGAACGATTTTCAATACACCGGGCACAGCCGGGAGGGGGCGGGGCTTGCGGGGAAAGGCCCCGCCCCCGCCTTGATCTTGCCAGGCTGCCCCCACCCCAGGCTCTGCTGCCAGCCCTGGGGCCCGACCCTGCTCCCATTTACGGGGGCAGGAGCCAGGCCGGTGACATCAGCGCGTTGCCCCGGCTGCCAGGTGTCCATGAGCAGGATCTGGCCCCGAGCTGTCCCCCCCCCCCCCGTCTCCCTTGGCTGGGGGAGCAGGTGGGGGCTGGACACGCGGCTTCCAGCTCTGGACCGCGCCTGGCGCTGCCCCGGCCACGTGTCCTTGGGGGGGCTGGGCGCAGATGGGGGGCTACGGACCGTCCCCACGACACCGCCTCCCGCGGCCAGAGCCACGTGTCACCCTCCCCACGGGACACGGTGCCCGTGGACATCAGCCCCCCCAAGAAACCGCTGCCCGGCCCCCCAAGCTCCCTCCCGGGGCAAGCCACCGGCCAGGACCGCCCCGCCCTGCGAGAGCAGCTTGGGGGCCACCCTGCAAGCGAGCAAACACCCGCCCGGGCCCGTGGGGATCCCTCGGCCTCCCCGCCGGCGCCCCAGCCCCATCGCTCGGACGCGGGGTGACCGGGGCGCGCGCAGAGCCCGGGGGGCGGGGCTGGCAGGGGCAGTCCCACTCGTGCCCCTCTCCCACGGGCAGTGCAGCACATCCCCCCCCCCCCCCCCGGGCTCAGTCCACCGCGCCGCGTGGGGGGCGGCCAGGGGCTGAGCTCCCTGCCCCAGAGGCCGGCCAGCCTGGGCGAGCAGCTGTCAGACACAGTCTCCCATTGGGTCCGGCAGCCCAGCGCCCTCAGGAGCCCCGGAGTCCAGCCCCTGCCCAAAGCAGGACCCGCCCCCCTCACCCATCCCAGCCAGGGCTGTGTCCAGCGGGACCGAGACCCCGCTTGGGCTGGAGACCCCGGGGTCCTCCCCAAGCAGGGGCCGCCAGAGGGCGCTAGGAGCCGAGTGGGCACTGAGGGGAGCAGTGGCCCCAGCTACTATGTGCTGTGCCCACGCGTGGGGGGCTGGCTGGAGCCTGCCCCCCTGGGAGGAGTGCAGGGGGCCAGCGAGGGGCGGGGCCAGCTCCCAAGGTGAGTGGTGGGTGCGGCCAGAGCCCCGCTGAGGTTTTCCACCCACGTGCGGAATGCATTTTGTTCCGTGCACAGAGCCAGTGCACCACCAGCAGAAACACGCCTGCCGGCTGTGGGCACCTTGGTGTGGGCGGGGTTTGGCTCGCTCCTGGGTGGCCGCCCAAGCGCACAGCTTACAGGGCAAATCTGGCTCTTACCCCACCCCCAGCAGCTTCAACAGCTGGCTCTGACCCCCCAGCCCTACCTTAGTGGCTCCAACAGCTGGCTCTGACCCCCCAGCCCTACCTTAGTGGCTCCAACAGCTGGCTCTGACCCCCCAGCCCTACCTTAGTGGCTCCAACAGCTGGCTCTGACCCCCCAGCCCTACCTTAGTGGCTCCAACAGCTGGCTCTGACCCCCCAGCCCTACCTTAGTGGCTCCAACAGCTGGCTCTTACCCTCCAGCCCTACCTTAGTGGCTCCAACAGCTGGCTCTTACCCTCCAGCCCTACCTTAGTGGCTCCAACAGCTGGCTCTGACCCCCCAGCCCTACCTTAGTGGCTCCAACAGCTGGCTCTGACCCCCCAGCCCTACCTTAGTGGCTCCAACAGCTGGCTCTTGCCCCCCACCTCCTGCCTTTCGCGTCTCCAACAGCTGGCTCCTCCCCACTCCTTGTGTCTCTCACTTCGGGGCCGCTGCTGCAAACGGGGGGCCAGGGCCGGGGGCTCCAGCGTCGCTCGCCGCCGGCAGCGGCCCCTTGGCGGAGCGTGGCCCCGCGGCTCGGGCAGGGCGCCAGGCGAGGCCCCGAGCGAGGCGGGGCAGGGGCGAGCTGGCTCCGCCCCGCGGCAGGTGCCAGGCTGCGGGAGGCAGGGCCAGGAGGGGCTCAAATCCGAGCGAGCGCCGGGCAGGGCAGCGCTGCCGGGGAGAGGGACCCGCCAGCGCCGGGGGGAGCGCGCCGGCCGGCCATGGCGATCTAGCGCGCCCGGGCGCAGGAGCCAGCATGGAGCAGGTGGCGGGGGCGCCGCTGGAGGGCCCGGACACCGAGCGGCTGCTGCTGTCGGGCCGGGGTCCGGAGCGCGGCGTGCGGGGCTCCCAGTCCTTCTCCGGGACCCCGGGCAGCGAGAAGTCGCTGGAGCTGGAGCAGAACGGCCACAGCCTGGGGGGCTACAAGTCCGCGTCGGCCGGGCAGCTGGGACCCGGCCCGCCCTCGCCCTCGCCCTCCCGGGTCAGCCTGGGGCGCGCCTCCTCCACCGCCACCCCCAGCGCCCCGGAGCGGGGCCGGCCGCTGGACTACCTGGTGCTGGCCATTCTGTCCTGCTTCTGCCCCGTCTGGCCCATCAACATCGTGGCGCTGGTCTTCTCCATCATGGTGAGTGGGGGGCAGCCCCGGGCTTGGGGGCCCGGCCCCTCCCTCCCCAGGGCTTGGGGGTCCCAGCCACGCTTCCCCCCTCGTCTCCGGGGTCCCAGCGGCAGCTCTGCGCCCCCCATGCGCATTCAACCGCTGAGCCCCGCTTTCCCCTCCGCCAAGCGCGTCGCGCCCAGGAGCCGGGGTGGGGCAGGAGCCGGGGATGGGAGCTTCCCTGCACGCCTGGCAGAGGGGGCCCCGGAGCCGCCCTTGCCCTGCCCCCCCCCCGACTCCTCCCACGGCTTATCCCGTCCCGCGGGCCGGAGCGAGCAGCGCTGGGAACCCTGAGGAGCGGCCTGCAGGGGGGGGAGCCCCCGGCCCAAGACCAGGAGAAGCTGCCAGGAGCCCACAGAGCCGGGGAGGGGCAGATCCTGGGAACCAGCCAGTGTGTGTGGGTGGGGGGGGGGGTGTCCCAGCACCTCTGGCCCTGCCCCCCCACAGGGGCTGAGGGGCCGGGCGTGGGGCCCTGGGCTGGGGGTGTCCTGACTGGGGTCCCTTGGACCCAGCTCCACACCTCAAAGGAGCCTGGGATTCTTGCACCCTGCCCACCTGAGCTCAGCCCTGTGCTCCTCCAGAGCTGGGGCTGCAGGGCGGGTCCGGGGGGTGCATGGGAGTCAGAGGCACCCAAAGCGCCCCAGGGCTACCCCAGCCTAGAGCCCCAGAAGCCGCGAGGGAACCCAGGGGCAGAGCTGGAGCAGCGGGGGGGGGGGGCGGGGGGAGCAGGCAGGGTGCTCTAGGGTGGGGCCCGAGGGAGCCGGGGTCAGAGCAAGCCAGGCCCACAAGCCCCTTTCATGGAGGGTTTGCGCCGCACCAGCTCCCGGCCAGGCCGAGGGGCAAAGGCCCAGAGCTCCTGGGCGGGCGAGAAAGGGGCCAGGAGCGGGGCTGGGCCAATAAACCCGCCGCGCTCACGGGCCAGCGTGGTGAACACAGCGGGAGCAGAGCCACCGGCCCAGCCGGAGCCCTGGCACCAGAAGGGAGGCCCCCCTTTGGCCTAGTCACCGTCCCTGTGCAGCGGAGAGGTGGGATCCTGGCCCACGTGGGAGGGGCGAGGAGCTGAACCCGCCCGTGGCGAGCCGGCCGCCTACCCAGACCTGGGCTCCCAGCAGCTGGGGCCTCGGGGGGCGCTGCCTGCTGGAGCCAGTGATCCACGGAGCGTTACCCCCGGTGCTGGGAGCAGGGGCGGCCCACGGTGCCCAGCCCTGGCCGCTGGGGAGAGTCACTACTTAGGGGCGCGTACGTCCAAGCACAGGGCGCGGCTCTCCCGGGCTGCCCTGGGCAGGGCGTAGGCGCCCCTGCGGCTCTGCTCTCAAGAGGCTCTGCCCCCAGCTCCGGGTTGGCCCAGCAGAGGCACCAAGAGGGGCCGCTCTCCGGGAACCGCACCTGCCTTGCTCCCGGGCCAGGTTCTGCCGCTCTCGGCCCAGCTGCCTGTGCCGTGGCGAGCCCCCGGAAATCATGCCAGGGACCACTGGCCCCGCGGGAGGCAGGATCTGGCCCCCTAGGAGCGCCCCTCCTGTCCTGCTTGCTTTCGTCAGCCTCCCCGGGGGACTATGGGGCCCTTTGCAGGCCGGCGCGAGCTCCCCGTTGCCATAGATGGAAGCTGCCTTCCCCCCAGCCCCTCCGGCCAGTGCGCTGGCTTCCGGCCTGCGGCCTGCGTGTGCAGAAACCCGACCAGACGCCCGGGGCCTCCCTGCCACGCCGGGCGCGGGGCTTCCGGGAACACGGTGCCTCAGAAGGAAGCGCCTCAAGCCCAAAGCTCGTCTGGCAAATACCGACACAGGGCCGCTGCCCGGTGCCCCTCCGCAGCCAGGCCCTACCGACGCGCCGCCCGCCTGCCCCTCTGGTAGCAGCGGAGCTGGGCCGCGAGTGAGGCGTGAGGGGCCTTGGGGGTCCCAGGCGAAGACACCCAGAATTCCTCCCCCGAGGATGAGCCAGTTGCTGCCTGGCCGCCCTGTGGGTCCCAGAGCCTGGCAAACTCCTCTGCTTCTCTTCAGGCCCTGAGCCATTAAACAGGCCCCTTTGTTCAAGTAACGAGCCAGCTGGCCCAGTTTCCTCCTTCCCTCCTCCTACACCCGCGGCTCCTGCCCCGCCCACGTGGCTCTCGCTGGGAGCCCAGCACGAAGCCTGCCCCGTGGGCCGGGGCCAGGCCGGAGCACAGGCTGTTCCAGGAAGGCCGCCTTTGCTCTGCCACGGCCTCTTCCCGCTGACGCTCTTTGCAAGAGGGAACTAGTGACGCTGCCGGCTGCCCCGAGCGGCTGGTCAGCTGGGCTCGCCGTGCCTCTGACGCCATCATCCCCACCGGCAACCCCCGGAGGTCGGCCGTGTCACCCCTTTTCCTGGAGCTGGGTCTTGAGCACTGAGCACCCCCCAGCTGGCCTCCAACAAAGTCAGGGGGGGAAGGGCCACAGGCAAATCTCTCCTTTGGAAAACCAGCTCAGGGAAGCAGCGGCCACGGTCCCTGAAGCCAGGAAGGGTCGAGCGAGGGGCCCGGTGTCATGGCTATGGCCAAGCCCTCAGTCTGGAAGGGGAACCGGGCTCTTCGCCCGGCCAGCCGGCATCAGTCGCCCAGGGAGAGCCTGGTTAGCTAGGACATGAGCGAAGAGGGACGCGGCTGATTGCTCTGGAATGCGGTGACATGGCGGGAGCCGGGTCGTGCTCCACGTACGTGGCATCTGCGTGCGTAAGGGCCAGCTCTCCTTCCGCCAGCTGAGCCTGGGGCACAGCAGCTCCCCCGCATATCCTCCTGGGGGCTGGCCGACACTGCAGGGATGGGGTAGGAGCCACGGTCCCTCTCATTCTTCCATCTCTGCGTGGAATCGATTTTGTTCCGTGCACCCAGGCACGTGGGGATGTGCACCACCAGTCGAAGCACAGGCTGCTGGCTGGGAGGCGCTGGACTCTCTCACTTCCAGGGACCACTGGCTAGGATCCCGGTAGATTTGCAAACCTCCTGGGAGGAACCGAAGAGCAAGGGGAGGGAGTTACCGCGGCGTCTGTGGCTCTCAGTGCCCGAGGTGCAGGGACAGCAAGGAGTGTGCGTGGGTCGCTGAGGGGCGCAGCGCCAGCGGTGGGTGGTGCATGGCTGTGCCAGGCACTGTGGAGCGCAGTGCCCGTGTAACCCACACATTTGGAGTGGCACCAAGCCCACTTCCAGGGAGACTCAGAAGTCTGCTTGGCAGCCTTAGCTGAGAGCCAGCCAGCTGCTAGCACATGGTCTAGCTCATGGCTCCTACAAGGGCAGTGGATGAAAATAGGGCTGGGAGAGGCAAGCTGCCAGCCCCACCCCTTCTGTTCAGGCCCCCCCCCCCCACGGGATCCATGCCTCCCTCCAGCACCACGGGGAGGTAGGGTGCCGCGGTGCCCCATAGCACGGGGAGGGTGGGTGCAACACTGCCCCCTGCTGACCCTACAGCGGGCGTTCTGGGGGCGGAGTCTGGGCGGAGCCAGGCTGACAGAGCCTTCCCCTGCCTAGCGCACCGGCTGCCCTGGCTCATGCTCTAAGCCAGAGGGCGCAGGTTCGGCCCCTGTACATGCACCCCCAGAGCTCCGGGGGGTTTCGCCTGCTTGCGCGAGGGAGGAACCCCCCGACATTGACCTGAGCAAGCTCCTCCCGGCTGGGCTAGAGGGATGGCAGGACCCAGGCTCTCCAGAGCCCTCTTGCCCTGGCAACGCCCCTGGGGAAGCTCCCGGGTCAGTTACAGACACTGGCGGGCACGTGGGCCCGGCTCCGGGATCCCAAAGCCGAGGGCTGGCGGGGGGCGCTGGCTCCGGCCTCGCTCCGTAGGTTTCAATTTGGGAGAGCAGGGTGTAGGCCCCATGGCCTCTCTGCTGTTGAGACTGAGCTGCTGGCCTCCTGCTTCCCCCGCGCTTTGCCCAGTGAGTCCGACTTTGGTGGGCCCCTGGTCCGAGGCTTGTTGGCTCTGCCGGGACCCCCCTGTGCCCCAGGATTCCCCAGGAGCCCGGTGAGAACGCAGCTGATTTCTTACTGGGAACCGAGCCTAGGAAGGCCTCAGGTTAGACTGAGAAACAAAGGCTACGCCAGAGTCCAGCTGGCCCCGCCAAAGCAACCCGCCAGCCAGGGCCGCGTCGTCCCCGCCCCTGGCTCAGCGGATCCCTCTGAGGATGGCGTCCGGACCTTTTGCTCCTAGAACCACAGGCCCCTTCCCTTTGAGTGGAAGCAGAATCTCCGCTGGCGGGGGTGACGTCCAGCCGCAGCGCCCGGGGGCTGGATTTGGTAGACACCAAGGCTCCCGCTTGCTCGGGTCTGAGTCCCGGCCCGGCCAGGGCTGCTCCGGGCAGTTGAGCGTTGGAAGCAAATGAGGCATCGACAAACGGGAGGGCACCGGTCCCGTTCCGCCCCGGAGCAGGTGGCGCTCCCATTGCGTGGGGTCAGGCTGCCGCCTGCCGCGGAGCAGCCCCGAGTCGGAGCCGCCCCCACTGACAAGCCTGTTTGTGTCTCCCTCCCGGCCAGTCGCGGAACAGCCTGCAGCTGGGGGACGTGGACGGGGCGCGGCGGCTCGGGAGCAGGGCCAGGCTGCTCAGCATCGTCTCCATCGTCCTGGGACTGCTCATCATTGTGCTCTACTGTTCGCTGAACTTCACAGGTGAGACCACGGCCCTGCCGCCGCTCTGCCCGTGGCACGCCTGGGGGTGAGACAGCGCTGGGCCTGCAGCGGGCTAACCCCAGGCCGGCCTGAACACTTCTGAGCCGGTGGGGAGAGCCAGAGCCGCCAGTGGCCTTCCCACAATGCACCAGCAGCCACAGGGAAGGGGAGGAAGGCGTTGCAGCTGGCTTCGGGGGCTGTAAGCGTCTCCTCCTGCCCGTGGGCCTGTGAGAGGGGAACCTGCGTCCGAGGGGGCGCTGTGGGAAAGATGGGGGCCCTGGTGCAGAAGGACGGAAGCGCGTCCGTGAGGCAGGAGCTGGTGATGAATCCGCTCCCTCCCAAAACGCTGAGGCGCTGCCAGACGGAGGCCGCCCCACAAGGCCAGCACCGGGTGCACCGTGGGCCGGGGCGGGATTTCGTTCCTCCAGGCCGCACTACGGCTCTTTCTCTCTTTTCCAGTTTTCCAGAAGACGGATTAGCCGGCCGACACCGTGCCGAGGAGGGAGACGCCTTCGCCTTTCCGTCCCAGGGCTTCCCTTCGACCCTTGCCGCAGGAACGTTTCGGGTTAGAAGGGCGGCCTTCCAACCTCTCCCCTGGAGCCTCGTCCGAGGCAGCACCTGCCTTCATTTCCCAGCCTCTTGGACAACGATTTCATACCAACGCAGACGACTGGCGAGCACCGCAGCTTGGCACGGCCTGGGAGCGGGTTTCGACTCCTGAGCAGAGGTGGAATGGAGGGAGAGCCAGCCGGAGGAGTAGCGAAGATGGAACCAGGGAGAATTTTTGTGAACGAGGTTTATTTAAAAAAAAAGCATTTTCAACCATTTCTACCAGACGCGAACGGGGCCTGTCGAGGAAGCGTCTTGCCAATTTGGGGACAACTCCTGGGTGTGTGGATTGATGAATTCTCCAGCTGCCGGCAGGGGGATGAAATCGTGTTCATGGAGGGCAAGAGCCACGGGCAGGGGGGCGCATGCATCTTGCTGCAGCTCCGGCCAACACTGGCTGCTCCGGCGGGGGGGATTTTGTATTTTTGATGGAAAAAAAGAAAAAGGCCGACGACCATTTGCATGCCTGGGGCAGCGGCCTCCTCCGTCTCTCCCCCATCCCCCGCTCTGGGGCTTTTACAGTCGGGAAAATGGCTTCTCCGGTCCGCCCGCCCTGCACCCCGCCAGGCCGCCTCCGTGCGGCTGGGAATCTGCGGTGCCCGGAGGGGAGAGCAGGCAGTGTTCACCCGCGCGTCGATCCCGGCGGCAGGCCCATCCCTGCAGAGACGCCTGCCAGCCCCATGAGCAGCCTCTGGCTGCACATGCCTCCCCCTTCGGTGCTTTGGCCAGCCGCCTGCCGTAGCCCCACCCTGCCTGCGGCCGGTTCCGTCGCTGGGCTCAGCTCCGCCCACACTTCCCGAGCCCGCGTGTTCTGTGCGCCTGCCTGGAGGGGTCGGTGTCTCTGCGCGGGGCCTGCCCGAAACCTTCCCCGGCACGTGGCACCCGGCACGGCCCTTCCCTGGTTTTCTCCTCGGGGCCCTGCCTGGCGTTGCCTGGGATCCACGCCGGCTCTGCTTGCTGCCAGCCTGGGGAACGTTTCGGGCTCGATGCTTTACCAGGGCGTGTGGCTGGCTGCGTGCCGCCCCCCAGGCTCTGTCGGTGCTGTTTGCCAGCTCACGTATGGGGGGGTGAGGAAAGCTGCAATGGGGCCCCCTTTGACCATTCCTCCCCCCTAGCCACCCCTCCGCCCAGCAGCGCGCTGCTCCTGCCTCCCACCCTGCGCCTCCTGGAGCGCCTTGCGCCCAGCCCACTGGCACGGGGCTGCGAGAATTCCCTCGCCGCCCATTGGCGAGCGCCTCGTTAGCGTGTTTTCCTTGGCACGGCTGGCTCAGAGCGGGGGTGGCGCTAACGCACGAGTCCCTGGGCGCGCCGTGCCCATGCCGCTTGGGCTAGAAGCAATTGGTAGGACGTAGCAGAACGACTTTTTGCCCCCTCTCTCCGCTTTGCTTCCCCCCTTCTCTGGGGTTCGGCTCCTGTCTCCAGTAGAAACTAATAGCGGCTCCCACCTGGCCCAGCCCTCGGGGGAGATGTTGCTTGTTATCGGCGCTTCTGGCGCCCAGGGAGCGCTCCGCCGGCTTGGGCGAGGAGGGAGCGTAGCGGCTCTCCAGGGAGGTTTGATTTCCCTCTTCTCCTTTCTCGCTGAGCAATACCCAGCTGGAGGAGCTGCAAACATCTCTGGTACCCAGCTGCCTCGGGCAGGCAAATTGGGTGTCCATCAGAAAGCCCCTGGCAACCCCAGGGGCCAGGCAGTTAGCAGGTGGGAGGCCACGTGCGCGACCCAGAGCCCCACTAGAATTTTCCTCTGCATGGGTCCCAGCCCACGCCTTTCACGGTCATGATGCGCTTGCTGCCATGGACCACTTTGCTGCCTTGGCCTAGCCTTTGCGCCTGGGCCCCACCCTCTTGCCACTGGCCCCTTGCTTCTCGTGGCTGCTTACACCCCAAAGAGCCGCGGGGAGAGGTGGCCCCGGAAGCAGGCAGCAGTCGCGAGTTCCAACCCTTAGACCCACATAGACCTGCACGGGCACCCCCCTTTCCCCCACACCGCTCCTGCCCTGGGGCCCGGCCCCGACCTACTCCTCCCCCGCCTTGCCCGCACTTCCGGAGTGCCACCCATTGGCTGATGGGCAGCGTTCAGAGGGAGGGGGCGCTTGGGAGGGGAGGCAGGGTAGAGGCCAGGCAGGGATCTGATAGTGGAAGTGGGTGCAAATGTTTCTTTTCTGAATTATTTGCAACTGAAATGGGGTGTGTCTACCCGGCACCACATTTCGAGATGACGCCCTAGTTCAAGCCCTCCCTTCCCCCCATGCAACGAGGCCTAGCGGGCTGGCGAAATAGCGTGTCCGTTATTTCGAAATCATGGGCGTATTCCTTGAACACCTCCGGTATCCCACAATCGCCGTGCAGGGCGGACGTGGCCTTGTTCTCGGGGAGCACGCAGGCCCGCTTTCACCCGTGCGGCCCACTGAGAAAAAGGAGGGGCCATGCACTCGCTGTAGCTGCCCATTGCGGATTTCTAAGCTACTTCATAACGATATAGCCCATCCTCTGAGGAGTGCGGATTAACTAAGCCCCATGTGACGTAATTAGGTCCAACACGAGCCTGACTGGACAAAGTGATGGCATCGGAAAGATAAATGACTTGCCCAAGGAGACTGACAGTAGCAGAGCTAAGAAGAGAAACTGGTCCTGTTTCCTAGGCCCCAGAAAACCTTCCTTCCTCTCAGTGGAAGTCCAGAAAAAAGGGACATTTCATGGATTCTCCACACCCTGCTCTTTCAAAAGGGAAGCGAGAAACACCTGCTATCGCTTGCGTAGCCAGGAACGGTCCCCCCTGGACAGCTGCCACTTTCACGAGCCGCTCCGGGAGCTCCAGGCTAGGATGGAGGAAGCTGAATACATTGGCATGCAGGAGCCGTCTTAGAAAGGAAATGGCAGGGCTAATGTGTCGCATCCATCCAAATGGACTGGGCTTTCTCCCTCGTCCTGGCCCATCAGGCGGTGGGGATAAGAACTTCCTGTCTGTGAAATACAAGCCGAGAGAAAACCGAAGCCGCTGGCGCTCTGCTCGCGCTGTACTCGCCTTTCTAACGAGACAGAGGGATTTGAGTCTTTGCCACGGCTCTGCGCTTGAACAGCCAGCCCCTTTGGTCTCAATGGGTGCGGCCATGCAGGCAGACCCCCCGAGAATCCCAGCCAGAGTCTGTAGCCACAGGCTGGGGAAGTCCGGCATGGCGAGGGCAGGGCACTGATGCCCTCTGCTGCAGTTACAGGGTCTCCTTTGCTTGGCATTGCCATGCAGGGATGCTCAGCCCCACCCTAAAAGATTCCTCCCTCCCCGATTCGTCGATTTCAAATCCTGTCCCTCAGTCCCCCCGCCCGCCCTACACTCGGTGTCTCTCTCAATAGACTCGCTCGTAAGTTGCCCCTTAATTATTCCTGAATTCGTTCCAGGTTTCCGGGAGCGGGCGATAGCTGCTGAGTAATGGCAGCTGAACCGGACCCAGTTCCGCGCTGCCATTAGGACGGGGGCTGGGAGCAGCAGGAGCGCGGCTCTCCCGGGAACCGTCCATCCCTTCCCGGTAACAGCGTGGCCAGGAGAGCAGCCCCCCCCCCCCCCATGCTCAGAGGTTTGATTGGGGCGCTCTGTGCATTTCGGGCCTGTGCTGACCGAGAGGCACTTGGATCACCCCTGGTCTAGCGAGAGATTCTCTGCAGCACGATGCTTCTGCATTGGCAGCCCAGACGGGCATGGACTGGTTTGCCCCTCTCCCGTGGCAAGCGGCCCTACGTCACGGTCTGCTGCCACCCAGGGCCCGTTTCCCTACTTCCACCCTCCCTGGGGTGTCTGCTTTGGAACAGCCCCCCCGGCGTATTCGCTTGCATTTGTACCAGAAAACCCTCTTTTCCCAGCTGTTTCTAACTTTTCCTGCCCTGGCTCCTGTGCCAACAGTGCCTGGCAGCACCATGCCCGAGCCAGGATGCTGACACTGCGCTGAAGACATGGCTACCCGGGCGCTCTCCCTCCCTCCCTCGCTGCATCATGCCATGTGGAATGACAAGGACCAACCAAGGCAGGCTTGGGGGGGGGGGGGAGATACTGAGATGCATTTCGATGAGGGACCTGGATCCCACCTTGGATTACATCTGGGATTGGAATTCAGGACGCCAGATCCCGCCACGAACGAGTCACAGTCACCCTGTTCTTCCACGCCATGTCTTGTGGGGGGGAAATCGAGGTTGTCTGCTGCTCTCTGGGCCACTGCTGATTCCTCTCTGTGCTTGAATGTCTCCCCCTCCAGCCCCTCCCTGCTTCGCTCCTCCCCTCCCACGCTGTTCCCGCTGCGTTCCCACACCTCCTGGCCCCTGCCTGGTCCCACCTGCCCCACTGCTCAGCAACGGGACCGGGTCATGCTGCCAAGGACATGTCCTCACTGGGCTTTACAGCTGACATGCCAACGAGGCACAGGGGAGCTCACAGCTCGGTCACTGGGTTCAGGCTGCCTGCAGACTCAGGCAGATAGCACTGGCCCAGGTACCTTCCCAATGTACGCTGTGGTTATCTGTCCAGCCAGGCGGGCGAGACGCTTCCTTGCTTTTGAAAAAAATCAACCTTCGATTCGGTCTATTTGGAGTACATGAGACAGCTGCCTACGTACACCGGTGGGCTCGATTTGGGCCATGGGCGCGGCCCTCTTGCCTTAGTTTAAGTATGCTTGTCCTTGCGGCACCGGGGACGGGTTACGGCTGAAATCAGCAAGTCTCCTTTCAGCCCTGTTCTGACCAACGTGCTTGCGCGTTTAAAAACAATCTAGTTTTGCTGAACATTCCCACGCGTGGCCTCACGCCAAAGCAGAAAAACCTCTACTAAAAGTTGTAGCAAGGGGTTTTTTGTAATAATTTTTTTAATTAGCTGGTAATGAAAATCGAGTGTGTCCATGTCATCATGACAAGGAACTCGAGAAAGGGAAAACACGGTTTGCCACGCCCATCTGGTATCGCTTCTGAGCAGGGACCCTCTGGCAAGGCTTTTCTACATGAAGCCACAAAACTGAGATGCAGCCCAGGGTGTATTCCCCATCACTGCGGACAAACTGCTGCCCTCAGGTTCCCCGTTCTGAAGCCAGAGTGACTGGATCCGGCGTCGTACGGGTTTCCAGACAGCCTTCCAAACAGCCGGGGCAGATCTGGAATTCCAGTGGGGAGCGACTTTTTGTCGATGTTTCTTTTTCTGCAGGATGCTGTGATGTATCTTCTGTACTTTCCTTTGTATTTCTTGGCATGAGAACAAACAATAAACCGTAACATGCATGGTCACCAATTGCCGTGGGCTTCGATTTATTTCAGAGCCAAGGCAAACCGGGACACTCCTGGGATACTCAACCACTTTCTTACTTACTGCAAGCTTTAAGCAGTTAATATTTGTTGTTTAAGTTTTACAAGCCTTAAAAACAACGACTATACAATTTCAACCTTAACTACTATACACTCTGAAGCAATTCATACAGCGCAAAGCAATGCAAAAGCAATATATATAAGATAATCAGTAATAAAACCTAGTTCACTTACACTTCATCCGTATGCTGCATATAGTACCAGGCAGGAGATCACGGTTCCTTTTCTTCCCACACATTGGAATGCCAGGCACTGGGCTGCCGGTGTGAAGGCCTGTTTACTTCGTTACATCCAGTAGAACATGTGGGTCAATCCCGCCCGTTCCTTCCCATCGATTGTTCTTACTAAGCCCATTGTATAGCAAAGCGAGACTTGGTCGTTCTAATAAAATTTACCAATTCATTACACCGTGTGTAGGATGCCTACAACGCCCAATCCCTATTTGGAGAACATCCTACTCAGGTTGTTGCTGCTATGTGTGGAGTTGACAGTCGTATGGCTGCATCTGTAATTTTTGCTTCTCAGAAACAGAAGTGCCAGGACAAGGCTGCTTGTCGGGTGTTCTTGACGTGGTCTCGCTGAATCTGCATTGTTGTTCCAAACATTCCTGCCTCCCAGGCCTCGCCTGCGTGCTACGTGCACCAGACTCGAGACAGGCCTGGGTTTTGCTTGTTAGGGACAAGGCAGACAAGGCAGGGCCGTCCAGGGACGGAGGGCGGCAGACACACAAAGGAAATAGCCGGAGCGGCCCAGGCAGGCTGGCGTTCTGCCTGGCGAAACAGGCAACCCCCAGCGTTTCTGGGGAAATGCGACAGATCCAGACCGAGCCCGGGTGTGACGCTGCCCAGGCAGAGGGGATCGTTCCCAACGGCAGGACCGGAAGCCACCCCAGCTAGCGGTTCAACAGGGCATCCAGCCAGAGAGGGGCTACGTGGGTGCTTGGTTGTGCGATCTGGGGCAAGTCTTCTCCAAGTCGGGCCTTCAGCTTGTGCTGGAAAAACGGCGCGTGCCCGTTCCCAGGTGCGGCGGGCAGGCGCACACCCTGAGACATGCCCTCCATGGCGCTGTGGCCCAGCGTGGCACCTCAGCGGGAGAGGAAGCCGGGGGAAGGCAGCATGCCGGGTGGGGGGGAGGAGGGCTGAGTAGCTTTTACTTGGGTCTCTCCCGGTGGGAGTGGAGATCAACAAACTAGCCATGGAGACGTATGATGGACGGCCGGGAAGGGGGGTGTCGCAGACCATCCCCCAGGGAGCTGCTCTCAGCACAGAGGGGGAGCAGATCTGGGGAGACACATGCCCATGCTATGGCCTTCGTGCAGCCTGTAGCTGTGTGTGTGTGGGGGGGGGGGGGCGGGGGCGGTCAGCTTAGTAGCAAAACCAAGCCCTGACTGCGGAGGCAGCTGGGCCAGGCCTCCCAAGAAGTAACACCAGCTGCTCCCGAGCGCGAACAGAAGCAGGGGGGTGGCTGGTTTAAATAACTCCAGAGTCCTGTACCGGATAGAGCCACTTGGCCTGTCCACAGCGCACCCCAGGGACCCGACCGCCCACTTAGAGATGGGGGAACTGGCTTTCCGAGCCCACCCCCAGAATCGCCCTTCACCCCATCACTGGGGCGCATTTCTTCTTTAATCTCTTCTGCACCAGGGAACGGGGCTGCCTTGTTACCGTCCCCTGGGCAGGGACCCAGCGCCCACTTCTCACGCACCAGGACGGGATGCGCGGGCTGGGAACAGTCAAAGCCAGAATGGCAGCTTGGAGAATAACGCGCCAAGGGGGCAGAAGCCCCCCAGCCGCACAGAGCTCAGCTTTGCCGGCCCTGACGAGCAGAGGCGGCCAGTCGCCAGAGCTCACTTGCCGGAGGGGCGATGGGGCCGGGCCAAGCGGCTTGTTGGCAGGAAGTGGGAACGGGGGATGAACCGTGCCGGGTTGGCGGCTCTGACACACAGTACGACGGCGCAAGGACTACGGCCGTTCAAAGCCGGCACTAATTCCAGCTTTGCTCTTCCTCGGCGGCCGCTCCCACTCAAACGCCTCCAGAGGCTGCAGCCGACTTTCCAGGGTGCCCCGTGGGTGGGGGTAAAGAGTCTTTATAGGGGCTCGATTTTCGGGAAGCATTGAGCAGGCCCCTCCCCCGAGAATCAGGTCCCTTGGATTCTCGAGCCGGGCAGCCCTGCTCACCTCGCCTGGTCGCTCTTGGAAACGCTCCCGGCGAGGATGTCTCAGATTGGCTTGCGCGGTCTGTCCAGTCGTCGCCGGGGTTTACCCCTGTCGGACGCCACCCGCCCACGTGGCGGCAATCCGGCTCGGGAGTCGCGCTCTGCTCCCTCATGGCAGCTACGGACACGTGTTCGCCTCGGGCTGAGCCCGCCTGGGGCCTGGCGAATGGAAATGCAATTCCCAGGCCAGCCGGGGAGAGGCACTTGCCCAGGCAGAGCCGAGCGACGGCCGGCGGCCCCGTGCTTTAGCTGGGGAAGGATTTGACTGACGCGCACACCTGGCTGCCCTCCCGCTGCGGGTCCCGCTCTCCCCACAACCAGGCAATTGAACGCCAGCGCTCGGGAAGCCGGGGCCAACGGGAAGCAAAAGCAAAGGGGCTGCGTGGCCAGAGCACCCCCCGCTATCCATTCCCTCCTCCTGCGGGCGAGTCCCCTTCCCACGGAACCGGCGCCTCCGCAACCCCAGACAGTAACCGCCCGGGCGGAGCGGAAACCGCTTCAGCTTGACTCTGTGCCCAGCGCAGTGGGGCGCGAGGGGCCCTGCCATGCTGCCGCGGGGCACAGACTGGCAGGCGGGACCCCCGGGGGAGAGACAAGAACTAGAGAACAAGCAGCGTGATGAACGACGGACGCGTCGGCCTTCCCTGGAGCCCTGGCACCCGCGCCCCGCTGGGCTCCCAGCCCCAGGCCAGCCCCCCAAACAAGGGAGTCTGCAGCAGGCAACGTGCTAAGCCAAGTCTGCGAGCCTTGCACTGAAACTGAGTCAGCAACTTCTCCCACCAAGAACGGGCTCTCAGCCTGCACTGGCGGCGCGAGCGAGCGAGCGAGGTGGAGAGCGGGGCCCAGGCCGCCTCTTTGCGCTGAGGCTCCAGTCCAAAGCCCTTGATGCCTCGGGCGGCGTGTGCTAAGAACAAGCTACTCCCGTAGCCCACGTGTCATGAACCAGCTTGGATTTAGGGTTAGCGGTTAGGAATTGGGTTGGGGGTAGGAATTAGGGTTAGGAATTGGGGCGGGGGTTAGGGTTAGGAATTGGGGCGGGGGTTAGGGTTAGGAATTGGGGCAGGGGGTAGGATTCGGAATTGGGGCGGGGGTTAGGGTTAGGAATTGGGGCAGGGGTTAGGATTCGGAATTGGGGCAGGGGTTAGGGTTAGGAATTGGGGCAGGGGGTAGGATTAGGAATTGGGGCAGGGGTTAGGGTTAGGAATTGGGGCGGGGGTTAGGGTTAGGAATTGGGGCAGGGGTTAGGGTTAGGAATTGGGGCGGGGGTTAGGGTTAGGAATTGGGGCAGGGGGTTAGGGTTAGGAATTGGGGCAGGGGGTAGGATTAGGAATTGGGGCAGGGGTTAGGGTTAGGAATTGGGGCAGGGGGTTAGGGTTAGGAATTGGGGCAGGGGGTAGGATTAGGAATTGGGGCAGGGGGTTAGGGTTAGGAATTGGGGCAGGGGGTAGGATTAGGAATTGGGGCAGGGGTTAGGGTTAGGAATTGGGGCGGGGGTTAGGGTTAGGAATTGGGGCAGGGGGTAGGATTAGGAATTGGGGCAGGGGTTAGGGTTAGGAATTGGGGCGGGGGTTAGGGTTAGGAATTGGGGCAGGGGGTAGGATTAGGAATTGGGGCAGGGGTTAGGGTTAGGAATTGGGGCGGGGGTTAGGGTTAGGAATTGGGGCAGGGGCTAGGGTTAGGAATTGGGGCAGGGGTTAGGGTTAGGAATTGGGGCAGGGGGTAGGGTTAGGAATTGGGGCGGGGGTTAGGGTTAGGAATTGGGGCGGGGGTTAGGGTTAGGAATTGGGGCGGGGGTTAGGGTTAGGAATTGGGGCAGGGGGTAGGAATTAGGGTTAGGAATTGGGATGGGGGTAGGGTTCTTACGAGCTCTCTCCATGGTAGGGAGATGAACTGCAATTTCTTCTCTTAGGAAAAACAAAATCGGATGCTCAAAGCAGCAGAAGCAATTAGATTAAATCGTGCACTCTCCTGGGAAGTGCAGTGCCGCTGCGTGGGCGCTGGGATCTCCTCCATCCAGTGGCGAAACGACAGAAGAGAAGTAGCAACGTTAATACGCAACCTTATTAGAGGAACTATCCAGAGGCCCAAGTTAAAATTACACCTGGCGCGAAGTCTGCGCTAATGCTTCCTAGCCAGTTTGAAGTGGAAGATTATACGCATTAAAGATGGAAGAGAGACATTAACCGGAATCTAATCCAAGCCCAGATAGTGCCGGGCTGCTGTCTACAGTCTATTTCCCTCGCCAAGCCAAGAATCCCAAGGTAGGAGACTTCTGCTGTTTCCCTTGAAAGCCTGTTTTTAGAAATCTCATTTAGCAAACTTTCGATGGACTAAAAATGCCAACGATTTCTCGTGGGAAATTTTAGAAAAACATTCATTTGTTTTTTAAGTGGAAAAAAATACAAAATGTAAATAGAAAACCAAAGCCAAAAAAGGTTCCATTTTTGAAAACCATCTTTGGTAAAACACAAACAACCCCCCCAAATATTAACTCTTACTAAAAAACAATTTTTTCCCCCACTCCCAAGAAATTTTTGGTTTCCATTTTTTCCCTCCATTCACAACCTGGAAAACTTTGACCAAACTATAAGTTTTCTGTGAAAGTTTTTCTTCTGGGCAAAACCCCATTTTTCATCCCCAGCATCGTCAGTGGCTCTGGGGTTTTATAGAAATACAATGACCCAAAACAGAGGGGAGGGACCTTTTTTGGATCAGGGGCCACGGACCCACAGAAAAATCAATCTGGGGCCGCACACAAGTGAGAAGCAAATAAACCCTCCTCACTGACAGGCCCCCAACTGGGGAGAAAGATGCTCCGCACATTCCCCTTGCCCACCAGAGCCCAGAGGGCCTAGCCTAGTAGCATTCTGTGTGCGCCAGCCCCGCAGTGGGGCAGCAGGGGGGCTGGAGTGCCAGCACAGGCTCCCCGATGCTGGGGGGGGGGCTCTGAGCTCAGAGGCCAGATCCAGGCAAGTTGGGGGCCCCAGCCCTGACCTAAAAGATGGAAACGTCAGGCAGTTCCAGAGCACAGCAGCCTATTACATGACAACCCCCCGGACCACGTCTGTTACGCGCCCAGCGAAGAACCTCTCCCCAAAGTCGCTGCGTAGGCTGGCATGCTTAGAGCTGGACTGGGGGGCTGGCCACATGACCTCACCTCCCTAGGCTGGCACGGCCGCTTGTGCTCTCCCGCAGACCGCCCGAAAATGCAGAGGCTCCAGGCGAGACGAGGACGCGGGACGCTACCGCCAACACCCAGGTGCTGCAGGACTTCCCAGAGCCACACGGGGCTTCTCGGGGAGATCCGCCGGCCCAGGCCTCTGAACTCAATTCTTTCCGCCCTAGCCCCTCCGCTCGGCAACCCTCGCTCAAATGTCTGATGCCGGTGGCCACGCGGGAGAGGCAGACGGAGCCGTAGCCTGAGACTTGCCTGCCGCGTAGGTGGGTGCAGCACGAGCAGTCCCAGCGCGCGGGTAGGCAAGGAACGAAGGCTTCATACGGCTCAGTCACCGCTCAGTGGAGGAGTTTCCCCGGCGTCCTTTCCAACGCTCCTCAGGCAGGCTGAGAACACGGGATCCACAGGGGCACGGGGACCTCAACGAACCTGAGAACATCAGTCCCCTGCGTGCGACCAGAGGAGACGCCCCCGCTCTGATCTGCCAGTGCTGGGCCCTGTCCCGGGAGCAGGCCTCTTCCCTGGCGCCAGCGGCTTGTTGGGAACATGGGCCGCACAATCCAAGAGACTTTCTCCATTGCCCGATTGGTCCCACCCAGTGTGCTCTGTGAGCTGAGCGCTTGGGCGGCCACCCAGGAGAGATTCAGATGCGGCCCAGCGGATTGGCAGTGCGCCTATAGCTGCTCCCAGCTGGCAGCATATGTTGCTGCTGGTGGTGCACATCGCAAAAATTATTCTGCACACGAATGGGAAAAATTAGAGGGAACGTTGGTCCCAGCTCCTCTGGCCTGCAATTCCTCGGGGGAGATTTACTTTTCCAAGGCTCCTGATCCAAATCCGAAAGGATCCCTCCTCTGCCACGGTGCAGGCCTAGGTCAGATCTTGCCAGAGGTGCTCCTTCCCAGAGATCACAGGACATCTGGGATGTCAGCAGCCACGCCCCAAAGTCCTGCAGGATCCACTAGCGTGGGATCTGCTGAGATATCGCAAGAGCCAAGATTCGGCCCATCCCCGTGTGCGTCTCACCCGCCTCCGACCCACTCCCTGTGCTGCTCACACAGGCGTCTCTCCCAGCCAGCTCAGCATCCGAGGGTGAGCAGGAGAGAAGCCGTTCGTGCTTCTACAACCCAGGGAGATGGACGTCCCTGCAGAAGGAACTGGAGCAGCGTGGAGCGACAGCATCCCCCGGCCAGAGTGTTAACCAGCAGCATCAACGGAACGTCCCAGCCAGCTGGGCAGAGGTAGAACGCCGGGAGTGCCAAGTGCTTAGCCACCTGTATTATTAATATGGCAGCCTGAGGTGCCCGTGACTAACGGATCCAGGCGGAAACGGCAAGAGGGTTCCGGCTGAGATCCGTGGCAGAGAGGGAATTCAACCCAACACTTAACGGTCTTTGCTTAATGAATTTGCATCCGTTCTGGTTCATGGGGGGGGGGGGGGGGGGGCGGGGAGGAGACTTAAGTCAACTCTGCCCCATGCCAGGCCCAGCACAAACCACGCAAACCATTTCTCTCACACAGAATGGGCTGTGACCCAGAGCCCGTGGAGCACGGCACCCACCCCACAGCGCCCAGCCGAGCACCCCGGAGCAGCCGCCTCGTGTCCACGGCAGGCAGGGTCTGGTAGCGGCTTCTGTTCCCCTCTTTGGTTTGTCTGAACAGCTGCAGCTAGCGGCTCTGCCCTGGGCACGGATCTGTGCCTGCAGCCCCCCACGCCGTGCCAAGCAGAGCCGAGACCAGCTCAGTGCTGCCTCTGGCCCTTCCTGCCGTCGGCAAGTCGTGTGTCAGGGGACGGAGCCAGAGCTGAGCGGTGGAAGCTGGCCACGGGAGATCTGGGGGGTGGCAGCGCCAGTCCAGGCTGTTCCTAGGCCCATCCCCCCCATCTCCCTGGCCGCAGAGGCAGGCTGCTGGGCTCTGTGCTGGGGACAAGTACTGGGCTCGCAGCCCGGCAGCGCCAGCCTCTCTCCACTCGCGGAGCAGCAGCAGAGGCAGCAGGAAGCAGGGCTCCAGCAACGAGTCTCACGCCGTGCCGGAGGGAGCCGTTTCCCATTCAAATCCTGGTGCAGAACACCGAGGGGGAGCAAGGCAGCCCAACCGGACCGGCGTGCAGGGCAGAGGCCTGCTCACTCATCTCACAGAGGCAAGAACAGAAGGGGGGGGGGGGGGAGACAGACTCCCGGGGAGCTGCGATCCCGGGCCCCAGCCTGACCCTTGGAGAATGGCTGGAGAAGCTGGCTCTTCCCCCTCGGCACCACCAGTCCAAGGGCGGCTGCCGCATTCACGGAAGGTTTCTGATCTGAAGCGGTCGTGAGTGGGGGGAGACGTGCTGGCGGCAGGGCCGGGGGGCTGAAAGCAGGACCGATGGCTTTGTGGGGAGGGGGCTGAGTGGCTGGAGGTAACTGGAGAGGCCAGCCCGGAACGAGCACCGCAGATCGGACTGACAATTCATCCCGCTGGCGGCCTTGCCCGATGGCCGGGCCCGCTACGTGCTGGGGGGAAGGCAGCCATGTCCTCGTGCACGTTGCAGACGGGGCGCGCTCCAAAGGGGAGACTCTCAGCGGGGCCGGGCGAGGCTCGGAAATGTGCAGGCCGACGACCCGCGTCACTTCCAGTGTCCTGGCGCAAAGAGGCTGCTCCTGGGGAGAGCAAAGCCGAATGCTTTGAAACTTGGCGGAGGGGCTCGATTCAATGAGAGCGCGCGTGAGCCAGAGGAAAGCCGGGGGGGGGGGGAGCCTCTGGCTGTGCTGTCCCCCCCCCCCCGCATTCTCCCCCCGAGGTCTTCAACCCCCCGTCGGTCTGGACTGGCCCGCGCCACGTTGGATCCAGGCAGATGGGTTGTCTCATCAGTGTCACGGAGGCAGAGGGACGTGGCATCCACATGCCGTGGTTCCTTGCAGGTCTAGAGCCTGTCATGGCAGGGGCTGGAAAACCCTGAGGAAACCGAAGGCCTATTGAGAGGCACTGACCTGCCGATACCCCGCGGGCGGCGCTACTGTAAGGAGCCGGTTTTGGCTTTTAGGCTCCAGGAAGCCCCCGATGCTTCCCAAACAAGATTCGAGAAACAGAAGAGTCCTTCACCCGGCGCCATTTACAGCGAGAAACTATCCGGCCTGTATTTAAAGTCCTGGAACGAGGCAAAGGCCAATGGGAAGAGGCTCCAAAGAGGGGCAGGATGGGGGCTCACACCGAGTGGTGCGGCTGAGCGGTGACAGCGGTAGGAACGTGACGGGGGGCAGAACGACCCCTCACCTGGCCCCCCGGGACGAGGCGCGAGAGGGCTGCCAGGTCGCAGGGAGGCTGGAGGGTTATAAAACCCTCTCTGGCCTCGGCAACGAGACAGGATCGGCCAGTGGAGAGGCAGCTGGAATCCGCCTGAATCACAGCCGCAGGAAGGGCTGCAACCCTTTTACACACCAGCCTGAACTGCCCTCTTAATTACACATGGGGGCGTGTGTGCAAGTGTGTGTGCGAGAATGTGAGAGCATGTGCAAGTGTGCAACTGCATATAAGCGTGCATGTGTATGTGAACGTGTGTGCATGAGTGTGACTGAGTGCACATGTGAGTGCATGTGCGCATGAGCGTGTAAGTGCACGTGTGAGCATGAATGCAACGTGTAAGCATAGAATCATAGGACTGGAAGGGACCTCAAGAGGTCATCGAGTCCAGCCCCCCGCCCTCAAGGCAGGACCAAGCTCCGTCTACACCATCCCTGACAGATGTCTATCTAACCTGTTCTTAAATATCTCCAGACAGGGAGATTCCACCACCTCCCTTGGCAATTTATTCCAATATTTGACCACCCTGACAGTTAGGAATTTTTTCCTAATGTCCAATCTAAACCTCCCCTGCTGCACTTTAAGCCCATTACTCCTTGTCCTGTCCTCAGAAACCAAGAGGAACAAATTTTCGCCTTCCTCCTTGTGACACCCTTTTAGATATTTGAAAACCGCTAGCATGTCCCCCCTTAATCTTCTTTTTTCCAAACTAAACAAGCCCAGTTCATGAAGCCTGGCTTCACAGGTCATGTTCTCTAGGCCTTTAATCATTCTTGTCGCTCTTCTCTGTACCCTTTCCAATTTCTCCACATCTTTCTTGAAATGTGGCGCCCAGAACTGGACACAGTACTCCAGCTGAGGCCTAACTAGTGCAGAGTAGAGCGGCAGAATGACTTCACGAGTTTTGCTTACAACACACCTGTTGATACAACCTAGAATCATATTTGCTTTTTTTGCAACAGCATCCCACTGTTGACTCATATTCAACTTGTGGTCCACTATGACCCCTAGATCCCTTTCCGCCATGCTCCTTCCTAGACAGTCGCTTCCCATCTTGTATGTATGGAACTGATTGTTCCTTCCTAAGTGGAGCACTTTGCATTTCTCTTTATTAAACCTCATCCTGTTTACCTCTGACCATTTCTCTAACTTGCTAAGGTCATTTTGAATTATGTCCCTATCCTCGAAAGAAGTTGCAACCCCACCCAGTTTGGTGTCATCTGCAAACTTAATAAGCGTACTCTCTATCCCAATATCTACATCATTGATGAAGATATTGAACAGTACGGGTCCCAAAACAGCCCCTTGCGGAACTCCACTTGTTATCCCTTTCCAGCAGGATTTAGTACCGTTAACAACAACTCTCTGACTATGGTTATCCAGCCAATTATGCACCCACCTTATCGTGGCCCTATCTAAGTTATATTTGCCTAGTTTATCAATAAGAATATTATGCGAGACCATATCAAATGCCTTACTAAAGTCTAGGTATATGACATCCACCGCTTCTCCCTTATCCACAAGGCTCGTTATCCTATCAAAGAAAGCTATCAGATTAGTTTGGCATGACTTGTTCTTCACAAACCCATGCTGGCTATTCCCTATCAGTTTATTACCTTCCAAGTGTTTGCATATGATTTCCTTAATTACCTGCTCCATTATCTTCCCTGGGACAGACTTTAAACTGACCGGTCTGTAGTTTCCTGGGTTGTTCTTATTCCCCTTTTTATAGATGGGCACAATATTTGCCCTTTTCCAGTCTTCTGGAATCTCCCGTCTGCCATGATTTTTCAAAACTCATAACTAAAGGCTCAGATACCTCCTCTATCAGCTCCTTGAGTATCCTGGGATGCATTTCATCAGGACCTGGTGACTTGCTGACATCTAAGTTTCCTAAGTGATTTTTAACTTGTTCTTTGTGTATCCTATCTTCTAAACTTACCCTCTCTCTGCTTGTATTCACCAGGTTAGGCACACCTCCAGACTTCTCACATGTGTATGTGAATGCATGTGCGCATGAGTGTGCGAGAGCACGTGAGCATGTGCGTGTATAGGAGATAAACGGCTCTCTCAAGTGCTCCGGCTAAGCCCCAGGTGTTTTGCAGACAGAGGAAGGTGTGAAAGCTCCTGCTAACTCCTGTTCCTCCCTAGGCCAAGCCGGGCGGCTAGGGCCCAAGGAGCGAGGCAGACCGGAGCTTGCCGGTGACCCCCGCCAGCAGCCAAAGCGAGGCCCGGAACATGCAGTTGTCCAGGGCCCAGGTGCACACAGGGGAAGGGCTTGGCACCGGTCCAACGCACACAACACCCTGCCCGGCAACAGCTGCCTCGGCAACCAGAGTCCCCCAGAGCCTACTGCCGAGTGCGCCGACGCCTTTACCGAACCCAGCAGCTGCTCTCCCCTTCGCAGCCTCCTCTCCTCACGCCCCGGGCGCCTGCTCCACCCTGCCTGCCCCCCGGCTGACGTTCCCACCTCCGTGCCAGCAGGGGCAGCCCAGGCCACGCGGGCCAGGTTCTGCCGGGACACTCTTTGGGAGGGGAGGGGGTCGCGCTGCCTGCCGGACCCAGATACCCAACGAGCACAGGCCGTCCGAGCCAGGACGCTCACCCCCCGCAGCATCCCTCAGTGGCCGGGACGGGGGCTCTAGCGACGGCGCCCGTCTCCTGGCGCGTGCACCCCCCAGCAGTGCCTGGGCGCAGCTGCCGTCGCCCCGAGGGCAGAGCCATCGTGACTTCGCCTTCCAACCCAGCAGCGCCCTTTGCTCCCCTCCTGCTCTCGGGCCCAGCCGGCCGCCGGCCAGCAGGAAGGAGGTGCAAGGGGGGGGCGACGCCTGGCGAGAAACCTCCGCACGCCTCTGCCACACGCACCGGCACCGGGCTGCCTGGCATGCAAAGGGGCAGGCACACGGGCTGAGGCTTTCGCAGCTGCCTAAGGGGTTTAGCTGCCTGAATGGGAATAGGGCGTCTAAGTCTCCTAGTCAGTGTTAGAAACACCACCCCAGAGAGATGCTCCGGGCTCCTCCCTCACGCTCCGCAGCGTGAAGCTTTGCTTGGAACGCCCCCGGCCGGCGGGTGCCACCCCCCGTGTCAGCCCGGCTGCCCATCCCAGCAAAGCCATACGTGCCCGGGGACGGGAAAACGGCAGCTGGTAACCCTGCCTGGAGAGGCTCAGCGATTCCTTTGCGCTTGCCGTAAGGCCGGCCAGGGGCCCTCCCCCACCCGCGAGGAGCAGGCAGCGCCTGTGGTGTTTGCGCTGCTTTGAGGGGCCCGCTGGGTTTCTCCCCAGGGCGCTGACGTTAAGGCAGGGCCTGTGGGTGCCGTTGCTCCGGCGTGCTTGGTTGGTGGCAGCGCCCCTCCCTGAAGGCCTGAGGCACAAGCTGCTCCCCGCCCACAAACCTTTCAATCCAAGGCTGGGGACGGATGCCGGAGCTGCCTTTATGGGGGAAGGGAAATGCCGGTCCTCGCACTGGCCTGCCCCCCGGGCCGCTCAGCAGAGAAGGCTGCAGAACTGAGACTCGCCAGGCGGGCGAGGTCAGCTGGGATGGCTGCTGTGATGGGGGCAGGATTCCCCCGGGGCTGGATTCAAACCGGTGCCCTAGAAGCGAGAGGGCCCAGGCCTGGGGCTGGAGCGTGCTCACGTCTCCGAGCGAACGGGTCACCTTCCTGTCGCATGGTCCCCGGGGTCTGAGCGCAGCCTTCACGAGGCCCCGCCTCCCTCAGGCCGTTACCGGGACGAGCACGCAGCAGCCCCCCCGGGCAGCGCAGGCTCCCTAGGGAGGCAATTACTGGTCCCACTTTACCCCGGCGTCAACCGCGCCCAGAGGGAGCCAAGCCAATTACTAACCCCCCCCCCCCCCCCGGCTTGCCCTCGCCATCACGCAGGGCCGGGGCGTGGCAGGCAAGGGGCCGCCTGGCTCCCCAGTGGAGGTCAGAGCTGGCTGCAATGGGAAGGGGCCCTCAAAGTGGTGGATGCTACCGCAGGCCGAGAGACGCGCCTGCCCTCGAAGCAGAAACAGCCTTTCCCCAGAGGAGTGGGGGCGAAAGGGTCTGCTCAGGTGAGAGACGGCCGGGCCAGGAGCGGGCGCTGGGGCAGACGCCTCAAGCAGCCGCTGCGAGGCCCCGAGGGCGCCGGTTAACGAGGCTGCTGGGGAGAAGGCTACGGCGTTTCCCCGGACACCGAACGGACGCTGCCGACCCTGGAGGCGAACACCCGGCCTGTGACGCTCGGGGCTGGAGAATCCCACGACTGCCCAAGCGGCTCTGCAGTCAGATTTCAGCCACGCTTCCAGCCCCCGGCCAAGAGACACACGGGGAGGGGGAGGGAGCATCACTCAGAGGACGAGGAGAGACTCTCCCGTTTGGTGAGCCAATAGGAGGCCTGTGGGGAGGATGCAGGGGGCGGACGCTGGCTCTGGCACCCTGCAGCCCAGTCCTCTGCTCTCACCACTAGACTAGGTTGCCTCCATTTACATGGAGAGGAAGCTGAGTCTGAGAGATGCACGACCCTGAGTTAGGGCCTGCTCTCCCCTCCGGGTCCGTAGAGACGACCATGGGTTAACTCAGCTCCTTCCCAGGCCCAATTCCATGAACGGGGAGAGAGAGGGAGAGAGACTCTGTGTGTGTGTGTGCGCGCGCGCACGTGAATGAGAGAGTGAGTGAAGACAATACCGAAGATGTGGGGGCAGGAGGGGTTGCGCCAGCCTCTCCAACACTCCTCCAGCCCAGCCTGGCAACGTGCCTTGGACACCCTGGAGAGTTCATCACCTGCAGCCAGGGAACGCCTTGCAGTCTGCAGCAGCGTAGAGAAGGCAGCAGCCAGGCGCTCAGCGCAGGAGGACATGCCGGCTGTAACTGCCTCCCGCATCTGTGGGTTGTAGCCACCCGGTGCTGATGTTTTCAGGCAGGGCTGTTCTCTCCTTACGTTTGTACAGCACTGAGGACAATGAGTCCCTGGTCCCTGCCTGGGGTCTCTCCCGGGCTCTGCCTGCAGCAATAAAACTGCTGTTGGAGGTGGCCGCAGCCACCTCTTTGCCATGAGCTGGAGAGAAACGGGAGGTCTTAAGGGAGAGGAATGGCTCTGGTGAGACAGGTAACCCGAGAGGCCGGCTACCAGGGGCAGGGCGCTTGCGACAGTCTGGAAGCCTGCAGTGAGCCAGAGCAGATGGAGAGAAAGGGCCGGGCTCACAGCGACTGGGCTAGGAACGCAGGCTTCCAGGACGAGCTTCCAGAGATGAAGGGAGACGTCTGGGGCCTCTACCCACAGGGGCCTGGCACGGCAGGCAGAGAGCAGGGCACAAGTGCACGGTACCTGTAACCCTGCCCCATCTAGTGGCTCCCAGACGACCTGCAGAGAGGAGGAGGAGTTTGCACAACAGCCTGAGCCGGGAGCCACCTGGCTTTTAGCACCTGCACTAAGCTCCAGAGGTCGCAGGTTCAAGCCCGCCTGTCGGTGCGACATGCACTTCACCCAGCAACCGGGAGCTGGGGAAGGCGATAGGAAGGGAAAGGCAGAGAACAAGTTGAGATGGCTGCACGGTCGCCATCCTCCCCTTCAGCCCAGGGGCCGCAGGCGGTGGGTATTCCTCCCTCCCCTGGCTGGGCAACGGGGTTTGGCCCTAACCCCCATGGATCTGGGCGACCCTCCTCTCCCCGCCAGGCGAGGTGGGCTGGGTTTTGGGAAATCCTTCCAGGGAGGCTTCTCTAATGTCTCCGACAGCTTGAGCATGGTAGAGGATTCTGCAAGACGCCCAGAGAATTTACCGACAGCTCCAGTGGAAAAGTCTGAAGAGAGGCGTGTTACCAACTGGCGCACGAGCAGACTGGATAAAGCACAAAGACGTCCCCTGTCGAGAACAATTCTGGGCAAGGACCCAACCAACCAGCAGGGCCTCCCCCCCCCCCCGCCAGGATGCAAGCGGCTACTCGCCTTCGGAGCAGCCCAACGAGCTCGTCGCGGTACCGGATTTCAGCGTGCGCAGGCAGATGGTTGCTGCACCCTCTGTCGTGTTGTGTGGTGTGTGTCCAAGGAAAGCTTATGCGCTGCTGATTCTGCCCAGCCTCCCCCTGGGCTTGTGCGATCTGCGTGCAACGCTCTGAGAACGGGCTTTGTGTTGCTGTTTTACTTGTTCCCTGTCTGGGAGGCAGCAGGAGGAGTCGACCACCGACTGGGAGGGGCTGTTGCTCAGCGCTGCAAGGCCAATGGCTCGGAGGGGTCGCCAACTGACCCCCGAGGAGCACACAACGGCCCCTGGCCGGAGGGGAGACACCTGGGGACTCCATGGCTCCTGGCCTAGAAAGGACAAAGGTTGGTAGTCATGTGATCAGCCCCATTTTGGGAGGCACTAGCTCCCAGGAGAACGGCGGATTTCCCGCCGCATGGGCAGGGGTATAAAAGGATCTTGAGGGCGCCTCCGCTTTGGTCTTCACTCTGGCTCTCCACCCCAGAAGGATTTGCTGACCCATCCTGACGTAGGACGTGCTCCAGGGACGTGCTCCGGTTTGTCCCATCTCTGCTAAGAGCCTGCACCGAGCACTTGGTGACTGATGGGTGGAATGTGCTTTAACATCTAACCCTCAACCTTTTCCTTGATTAATAACCCTTTCGATGATTTTAGATGCTGAAGGACTGGCCCAGGGTGGGCAAGATCTGAGGTATGAATTGATTGGCTGGGGCTGATCCGGTGGGACTGGGAGAACCTGCTGGGAGTGGGTGAGATTGGGGTTCATAACCTCTCATCTCTGGAAGGTGGGTGCTGGCTGTGGCACAGGCAAAGCGGAGCTGTCTAAGGGGATTGCTTAGGAGCCTTCTTGCTGACCAGGGTGGCAGCTGGAGCGCTCGGTGTGACTGGTTTGGTGCCTTACAGAGAAGGACCCCAGTCTCGGGCAGCAAGCAGCCCTGGTTTTAAGCAGTTTGCCCTGATCTGACCCGCTCAGTGGTTCCCAGACCACCTGGTATATTATAGCGCTAACACCTCAGCCGCCAGCATGAATAAAAAGCCACCGCTTGGTGTCATCTGCCAAGCAGACACAGGGAGATTTAACAGTGCAACAGATGGCCTTCGATCATGGCCAGGAACTAGAGAAGTGCTCGCCAGGTGCAGAAAGGACTCGTGTTTTGCGGCGGCTCCTGCTCTAAATGCGTGTGGTTCCATGCTTGCGTTTCCATGAATGAGTGAAGCACCCCGCAAACATTGGCCGGCACCCTGAGAACACGGAGCAGAAGGAAGAGAACGTTCAAGTCCTTACAAGGTGCTAACGGATGAGCTGGGCCACTGATCTAAAGGCAACGGCTTGGATCGCTGCACCGGTTCAACTGCTGGTCCAAGGTTTCTGGCTCTGGAGAGCTGCAGAAGTTACATTTGGTCTCGGAAGGCATCACTCCAAGGAACACCCTTCGAGAGGGGCACGTTGCATCCATTTAAAACATTACATTGGATGGAACTCTCTTCCAGGACCAAACAGATGAGAGGTTAAATGTGGCTCTTAGCTGAAAATGGCAAGTCTTGGGGGTAGGGACTGCGTGGGCATACCCACGCACGGACTAGCACCAGGGTGCCCTGACCAGGACTCTGGACAGGACAGCACCACCAGTAGAAAATAAATGCCAGCTTTTGATGAAATGACACAGTATCTAGCTCTGAACAAGAGGCCGGGGTGACAACGTCTATGGCTGAGATGCAAGCCACGTCTGGGAAGCAGGAGGACACGTGACGGCATGAGAAAAGGGTAGATAAGGACAACACACAGGACATAAGACCTCAAGGAAAAGGATGATAGAAGATGACACCAAAACACACCACTGATAAGAGATACTCGAGGGAAGCTGAAGACACAAAGACGACGAGAAGGTGACTGGTGAAGAGAGAACAGCGAATGGTTTCTCTCAAGGATGCAGGAGGAACATTCGTTACAGTCAGAGATCATGTGTCCAGGAGACAGTAGACAGCTTTACTAGCAGAGCTAAAAGATTTCAGGCAGCGAAGACCCACAGCCTTAGTCTTGCCCCAGGAACAAATAAAGAACAGATCTGGAGGGAAGAGCTGAGGTTAGGGAACTCTACGAGAGGTGGGAAAAGCATGAGATGCGGCAGGAAACACACATATAAAAAGCCAATGACAAAACAGTCCACAGGAATTCCTGAATTTCAATAAAAAGATGAACAAAAATGGCACAAACCAGAAAAGCTGTAGGTTTATTCAATCCATTGTCTGCAACTGGCGAAGATTTTTTGGGGGTTAAATCTGATTCTTGGATACGCCATTCACAGTAATGAAGAGAGAGGA
The DNA here is from genome assembly GCF_049634645.1 of Pelodiscus sinensis. Lineage (NCBI taxonomy): Eukaryota > Metazoa > Chordata > Testudines > Trionychidae > Pelodiscus > Pelodiscus sinensis. The sequence goes on along the minus strand of NC_134731.1, from coordinate 2,876,828 downwards.
TTTTGATCTGAAGGGCTCGTCCTCAGACCTTTCAACCATGGTAACTGACATAAATAGGAGTCAGCTATGAGAAAGATTTCAGTTTCATTGGGGATTCAATATTAGCTCAGCAGAGGCGAGACAGAAGTAATAATCTACATGCTTATAAAACAACTTATGAATATAGCCAAAGGAACAGGAAGATTAAAGATAAATACATTAGCTTGTTCAAGGCGTTCATTGTAGAAACTAGACTTCCTCTATGTATTGCCCATATAGCATCTATGTCTGCGGCATTGCACTTCGTTTGGATAAATAGCAATGCTTGGACAATTTTTTGAAAAGGTAAATCTCTATCTATATGCGTTGAGTATTTTCCCTCAAGTTCCTGAAAATTAAATCCAGATGGCATCAGGTGCTAAAGATCTCCCCAGTTTCAAGGAAACAGTCGATAAACCACAAAAAGCCTATTAACTCCTGCCTCTCCTTATGAATGCAGAGAAAAATGCTCAGTTTTCTTTCAGCAAGAGACCTTCTCATGGATTCTACCAGGATTAAAGACCTGGAGCACAGCTCACTCAGTGCATCGACATCTGCGGCCTCTGACAGCATCAGGAGGAACATCAGGTTTTGGTAAGAACAGTCCTACTGAAGGTAGATAGTTAGTAAAAAAATTGCACCCTTGTGCCACTAGAAATTATTGACTCACTAGAGCTGGAAAGAAAGGATGGAGATCCATAAATAATTTACTTTTTTTATTCCAAACGAAGATGGGATTTTATGCACCACTTATTACCACCACTGGAAGTGCAAACCATGCATGCCACTGTCTTGGGAGGGGGGGGGGGGGAGGAAGAGACGAAACCTCCAGATCTTCACAGCAATACGTGGTGTTTGTTCGCTTTAACTGGAGTCATGTGACCAATATCCTTTTCCAGGCTTTAAAAACGTGTGTTAACTGAAGCGCCTCATAAGCAAACCTTGGGAAACATGGTCTAGGTGAAATTACTATACGGTGAGTGTGTAACTGGTTGAAAAAGCGTGCTCCAAGAGTGGTTATCAATGGTTTGTCAGATTGAAAGGACATTTCTAGTGGTGTCCCAAAGGGGTCTGGTTCCAGGTCTGGTACTATTCAATGTTTTCCTTAATGACTCAGATAATGGAGCGGTGAGTATGCTTATAGCATTTGCAGATGATGCACCCCGGGAGGTCTTGCAAGCACTCTGTCAGACAGAATTAGAAATTCAAATCAACTTTGACGAACTGGAGAACTGGTCAGAAATCAGAAAGATGAAACGCAGCCAGGACAAGTACAAAGTGCTATGCTTGCAAGGAAAAATCAAATGCACAAACACAAAACGGGACACAGTGGGGTAGGTGATCAGACCGTTGAAGAGGATCGAGAGGTTACAGTACATCACAGACTGAATAGGAGTCAGTGATGTGATGCAGCTGCAAAAAGGGCTAATATCATTCAGGGGTGTGCTAGCGGGAGTATCATACATAAGATGCAGGCGGTAATTGTTTTGGGCAGCGGGGAGGCAGAAGCTGGAGTACTGCATCCAGTTCTAGGCACTCTCCTACAGGAAGGATGTGGGCAAACTGGAAAGAGACCAGAGGAGAGCTACAAAAATTATAAGCGGGTTAGAAACTGTGACCTATGAGGCATGGTTAAAGAAAATGGGCATGGTTAGTCTTGAGAAAAGAGACGGAGGTGGATCTGACCATAGTTTTCAAATATATTAAGGGCTACTGTAAAGAGCATGGTGATGGATGGTTCTCTGGGTCCACTGACGGTAGGACAAGTAGTAACGGGTTTAATCTGCAGCAAGGGAGATGCAGGTTAGATACTAGGAAAAGTTTCCTAACGAGAATGAAGTACGTTTCCAAGGGAGGCTGTGGAATCCCTATCATTGGAGGGTTTTTTAAGAAAACACCAGCTTGGTCCTGGCTGAGCACAAGAGGCTGGACTAGATGACTCCAGGGGGTCCCTTCCGGCCCTAGATCTAGCTAATAAGGCCACAGCATGGTGATTCCGAAACGGATTATGAAGTAGGCCTCTTTATTCCACAAGCCCCACAGGAACACTCCAACTCCATGTCTCCCGCAACATGTCAAGCATGTTCTCGTGCTTGGAAAGAACTGGTCACGTGAATGGAAAGAAAAGATGCAGCAAACGGCTGCGAGGACAGCCCATGTGCAGGGGAGCTAGGGTCACTTTCCAATAGTCCAGGGACAGCATTTTCCGGATGTTAACATGGCAGAGGAATGTTGCAAGTCACAATGAAAGCGTCCTGGCAGCTGGTCTGACACCTGCCCCCACACGAGGGTCAGATCAGCCACGTGCTGCTACGTCTCATACAGCCACAAGGCCAGTTTACAAATGGTTTTAAGAACGGTGTGGATAACGCAGCAGCTGAGGACAACTCATGCGAAGGAAGACTGAGGTTTGCATGCTTTGCTTCTCTGGTCATGCTGCAAGCGGCTTTATAGTTATGCAAATCATTCAACGCCTCCTAATGAGGAAGTGCACCATCATTTGTGTTCTTTCCATATTCCCTCCTATCCATTGTTTTAGCCACTCCCCTCTTTGATTACCACAACTTAGAGTTCTGAATAAAACCAAAACTGTTAAACTGCAGCTGTTTATAAAGAGGAGGATGATAAATTGTTCTCTTTAACCACTGAGCAGGACAAGAGAGGGCAAGAAGCAGTGGGCTTAAATTGCAACAAGGGAGATTTAGGTTAGATCTCAGGAAAAACATCCCAACTGTTAGGGGAGTTTAGCAGTGGAGCAAATAGTCTCGGGAGGTTGTAGAATCTCCATCACTGAAGGTTCTTAAGGACAGTTCAACAAACACCTGTCATCGATGGACTAGATCAGTGTTTCTCAAGCAATGGTACAAGTACCCTTAGGGGTACTCGAGAGAAGTCTGGGGGTACAGCAACACAACTGAAATTTGGAGAAAACTGAAATTTTGTTTTAAGTTGTACAGTGTTTTATTATTTTTGTACTTTTTACACCCAAAAATGTCATTGCCCGCCCAGCTACGATTAAGTTGTTTAAACAAATGTGTTGTAATGGTAGAAAAAAAAATTGTGTCTGAAAACTGTAGGTACTGGGGGTACTTACCATTTTTTTAAAAAGGGGTACTTTATAAAGAACGATTTAGAAACACTAGTCTAGATAATACCTAGTCCTGCCTCAGTGCCAGGGATGGAACTAAATGGCCTATCAAGGTCCCTTCTAGAACTCACTGCTATGAAAATCCTGTTACAGGCTACCAGCAGAGTCCTGCAAATCCACAGATACCCGCTTTATATCCCCAGGTATCCACACCTGCGGATGTGAATGCGGATATCTGCGGCTCGTTTTTGTGGGCACGGATACAAATTTTGTACCTAGAACTTTGCAAATGTACGGCTATCCTTGGGTATCTGCAGCCGTCAATGCGGATATCTATGGATCATTTTTGCAGATACAAATTTTGCATTCACGCAGGGCTCTAGCTACCAGCACTGAATGAAGCAGGGAGCTGTCCAAGGTACTGTAGTTCCAGTCCCTGGAACTGAGGGGCGGAAATTGCAAAGCATGTAACAGCTGGAATATTTGCTCTTCTTGCCTTCCAAATTTTTGTATGGGTCTCATGGTTTGAGCCATTTCCTTTTCTCTCTCTTATTTCTGTCCAGTAGCAGAGCAGCTGTCTCTTACAAGAAGGGTAAATTGAGCAGGCTGTCTATTCCTTCATAGGATTCACATTGTATTAACCCTTCAATCAGAATCAGATTACATGCATTTATTGTGATTGAAAGGAACTAAATAAAACCTGAAAGCCCATTCAAATTAAGCTGCACGCTAGTTCAGCGACACAGATATTAAATCTGTTCTGCAAGTGGGTAAACTGACTCAAGACCAGTCAACCTGCGGAAGAGACACAAATAAATGGACTCTAAGTCCTCTGCTCTAGACACTGTATCAAACTACCCTACTTTCAAGTGTTTATTTCTTGTCTCTCCCTTCCCAGAGATTTCATGGATTCGTATAAGAAAAGCAGATGGGCAAGCATTTGAGTGAGGAGGGGGGTCTAGTTTTAAAATATTCCCACTAGAGCATGCTTTTCTACGTTCATGAAGGTAAGCAAAAGTTTAGGATGAAACTGAAATTTGGCAGAATTAGTTTTGCAGTTGGGGGAGTGTCTCATTTTAACATGAGACACTAGAATTTAGGCACATGGAGTCCATACTAAAGCACCTACATCAAAGAAGAGGTGTCTAATACGTACAGGAGAGAAATAGCAAGTGACAAAACAAGAGGGGATTAAGCAAAATCTGAATTTAGGTGCAGCACTAAACTATTCACTCTGCACAAATGTACCTTTTCCACACTCTGAGTAGAGGGCAGAGGTTTTCTATCCCATCCCATGGCTTACATAGCTGGTTTGAGAAAGTAGCTAAAGGTATTACTGGCAACAACGTGGGTTTTGTTTTTAAACATAGGTAATAGTGTTACTTGACTCTCTCTAGAGAGCCCCAACAACTCCTATTGCCTGCCAACTAGGGTCCACTATATTCAAGAATGTCTTTATTTAAACAGGTGTAAAAGCGCCACCGTTTCATTGGCAGTCCCTGGCTGGACGAAGAAGTTAACATTGCTTCATTTTCAATCAGTCAAGACCTTTAGAAGAGATTTTTGAAGTTCTGCCACATTAGTATTCAAACAGGTGATCAGACCAACTGCCATGATGCACTTCAAAAGCAAGGTGGCAGAGATGCATCTCCCAAGATTATAGGTGGATCTGAATATCCACAGACTAAATTAAAGCAAGTGTTAAACAAGACATCTCTCTAATCCATCTCAGCTGCTGACAGCTTTTCACCCAGGACCCTGCACAAACCTAAGTAGCAGGCAACTAGCCTGCTACTTACTGGTGGTGCATTGAAACGAAAAGGACAGATGTGTCAGTGACTCAAGGGAGCAGCCCATTTCTATCACTCTGGCGGGTAGTCTCGGATGGATGGCAGGCCTGGCTGGCATTCATGTGAAAGCGAAGCGTATGACTGGGGGTCTCTGCCAGGTGGCGGTGAGTGGGGAAGAGAGGAAGCAGAGAGCCTAAGAAGCAGCTGTCTGAGCAATTGCTGCACTGTACTTCTCAGCAGGTGAAAATCAGCTTGGGGAAAAAATACTACCACAAAGCCTACACATTTGCTGCAGAAACCAGGGTGAAACAGAGTGAAGTGAAAGACGTGTCTTTAATGTCAAAACATCAGTGAGAATGGGGAGAAGGGGTTGTCTTTTGGATGGAGGAGAACAGTAGTAAGTTTCCATTAAATGATACTTTTAATTCCCTGGTTGAGCTGATGACCTCTCAACATCTAAGAAGCGGAGGATTTTCCTAGACTTCTTGAGTTGCTACTGATTAATGTTTGATTTGGAGGAAATCCTGCAGATCTCATTACCAGAAAAATGCTGACAAATCAGACGGAGTTCAGAGAACAAACGAGTATGGGGCTAATGAGAATGGCCGGCAAGGGAGGGGTTATGTATGGATAGTGCTTGACTAGAGAACACTAAAAGAGTAGAGTAAGGCCAGGACTACACTTGACCTGGCAGCTTGGCTTACAGTATGCATCTCCAACTATGTAGACTACGTTGCTAGAGTTTATTTACCTTCAGCAAAGTTTGGTGTTGGCTTCACAGCAGGAGGCTGACAAAAGCAACTACCCCCACCGGTTTCCCTTACTCCTTTCAAAAGCAGGAGTACTGGACACCCTTGGGGGTGCCCTTTGAGTTTGATTTAGCAAGTCTTAACTAGACTCGCTAAATTGAACTCTGGAAGATCGATTGCGGCAGTGTCGATCTTCTGTGGTGTAAAGACAAGACCTAAAAGTCCATCAGTGTAGAAAGGGTTTAAACACTAAGAAAGAGGAACCATTTAGAGAGGAACATGGGGTATAAACAATAGGAAGGGCATCCATGTATACTGTGTATTTAGAAACACTCCCAGAGGTGTAAAAGTCCTACATTTGGGATAAGACTCGATAAAAATGGAATGTTTATTCCAGGTTCCAATCCTATGTTGGTAGAGAGATGGACTGAATGACTTAAGTCTTGTCTGTCGCTTAAAACCGAGATGTAGGCAGCCTGGCACTCTTACAGGGGCAAAAAACACCATTATTTAGAATTCTAATTTATTATTAAATTACATAACAAAGCTTTTCTATACATACAGAAAATGCACATGAGGTGAGAACAAAAATAATTAGAGGTACAATAAAATAGTTAGGTTTCAAGAAGCCATTTGAAAAGCAAACACATTAGAAAGTGCAATTAGAAAAGAACATCCATGGGGCTGGATTGGCATATTCCATGAGAAAGAACAAACATTAGACTTGACAGAGTGCGACTGGATCAGCTTTCCGCTCTTCTTATGGTGGGCAGACCAACAGCTTCTTCATTCAAAGCTGAAAGCCTCACATTGATTGCAAATGTCCAGTCATCACGAGAGAGACGGCACAAAGAGCAGACGTCTCCCAGAACATGGCTCAGCTTTGTCTGAGCTTGTCTTTCAATGCATGCTCCTGTGCCGCGTATTGTTACACAACTCTGCAGGGAAGGGAGCATTTGTAATACCAACCAGGTCACTCTCTGACGGAGGAAATCAATCTGCAACCCTTTGTAACAAACCGGTGTCCCCTCCTTCCCTGCCCTGAATGCTAGTTGAAAACAAGAGGGGGGAAAAATTCCATTCTGCATCAAGGGTGCTTGGGAAGCAACTTTTAGTCGTTTTAGAAGTTTAACGGTGTTGGCTAAATAAGCTACACAGTCCAACGTGCTAGGTCAGCTCTCACCCCATGTGCAGCAATTCCCAGGGTTCCCTGAAGAAAAGAGCCGACAGTTGAACCGTCAATGCATGGCTCACTCCTAAAGATCTACTTTTGCCTTTTTATTTTCAACACCCAGTGGGGAACTTTAGATTCTTCACACACTGGTTTTGTTAGGGCTTTCAAAAGGGGCCTTTTGCACGGAGCTGAAGAAAAGCTTCAGTTATTATGTAATGTGGCTGTGTGAACTGCCAACTGCATCCAGAACTCTAGGCCCAGGAGTTTCTAAATTTGCCAGGGATTAACTGAAGAAGAAATGTGCTACGTTTTCCATTACAGCCCCTCGGCAGCAGGCAGACTCTCTGACTAACGAAACCACCTGTCTAATTAAGGAACAGAGATCTGGTGAGCCTTCTATTGGTCCCAGAGACATGCAGCAGGAATAAAACCTTTTGCAAAACCTTGCTTTGCACATGATGCCTAGTGAGGGATGCTGAATATGGATCAACTATTGCAGACACAACAGTCCGGTGCTGAGGCTGCAGGCATAGCATCAACAGGCAACACTTGGCATAAAAACTCCTTATAAAATCTGGAGGGGATTTAACTGCTGGACATCCTAGTTATGAATTTCAGACAGCCCTGGATGTTATCAGGATTGCTGTTCCAATGACAGGGAATCTGAAAAACCAAGCTGCAACTTTTAGTCAGAAATAGGGATGTTACATTTAGTTTAATCAACTAATCGACTAGTCAATGGATTTTCCATTTAGTCGATAAGCAGGGGTGCTGCAGCGGGGTTAGCTCCTGGCCTGGGAGCCCACTGCAGCTCTGCCTTTTAAATGTATTAAGAACCTGTGTCACTGGGCTACCAATGGGTCCCACCTATGGCAAGAGGAGAGGCAGGTGTCTAACTGGCTAAGGAAATCAGAAAAGCAGAGAAATGCTGGACACAATGAAACACTAAGGAAGCTCAGTTTGCAATCAAAGGCAGATGAACAAGTAGCAAGGGTAAGTCAGACTCCGGATTAAATTTTAAAGCAGCCCCACTGTTTTCATTTTCCTCATGTGCAGACCCGTCACCCCCAGTACAGAGCTGTATCAGAAGAGACCCTTGGCATTTAGCACATCTCACCACAGGCCACAGCCCTTCCGTCTATTCAGAGAGATGCTGGCAACCTGCCTGAGCCAGGTATGTGACTGACAGTGGCTCATGAAGGGGCAATCGTGCCGGGATAATTAAACATATTAGATGCAAAACCCTCTTAACACCAGCACTAAAGCAAACAGTGAGCAGCTGCCCACCACTGAAATGCCACCTCTAGCCTGAACCTCTTGTTTTTAAAGGGAATCCGTCATATTTTTGCTCTTGTATGTCCCATAGTAATATCCTCCCCAGCCGTAACAAATTAACTGATACTTGGTACAATCTGCACATTTGCCATAGCAGCTTCATAAAGTAAGATTAAATAATGCACCAAATCAATTAAGCCCATTAAAAAGACTGGCCATCAGCTTAAATAAGTGAATTTATTTATGATATTGCAGGTCTTATAATTGCCAACCACAGAACCACCAAATCCTATAAACCCTCATAGAGCATAACTGCCAATCAGGACCCTTTGAAAAATCAAAGAAAAAGCATCAGGGGAGAAGAGTTTTGATCTCCCAACATACAGAAATTCATTAATAAATTTCCTTGATCCTTCAGTCTTTATCAAGAAATTCCCCCCTCCCCCATGAGCACTTCATTTCAAAATCAGGGATATTCCCCAATCAACCAAATTACAATTCCTTATTTAAAAGGACAAACCTCAATTTTATTAGCATTACTCTCAAATGCCTTCTAATCATTTGTCAGAATAACTGACAGAGTCTTTGCAGCCTGCTTATCAAAAAGATGTTATCCGGCCTATAAGCCCTTTTCAAGTCCCAATGAAGAATACCACAGGCACAATTCTTTAATTCCTCCAACAGGCTATAAAAACAGTATTAAAATGCATTAATGCTGTTGTGGGTGGCCTGTCTTCTAGTCCAGAGGTGGACTTAGAGACAGGGGAACATCTCCGTACAGTCTGACAACTGTGATTAAGGAGAGGACAGACACTAAATTTGGGAGTGTGTAAGTCTGTTGTGCAATCAGTTAATCAAGTTCTTAGCGAAAAGCCCAGTGCCTTAGAGTTTTGCTTGTTATGGTTAGAAGACAGGCGAAGATGGAAGAAAACAACTGGAAAGGGGAGAGAACCTTTAAGCTGCGTTATTTGCTGTATCAAAGAGATTCCTGACATTAGATTTCCTTAACAGTTTCATCTGCAGACACAAAACCAACAGGTTTTGTTGACAATCTAAAAATCTCTGGTGTATTTGGACAATGAACAATTAAAAAAAAATCTATGTATGTGTGTTTTGTACATACTAGAGAAGAAACGTATTTGCATGTTCAATCACTCATTCATTTAACTCTTTACTACAAGGAGTTACGTATTTAACAATTTTGCACACAGATAGATTGGCCATCAGGCATAACCAATGCATTTTCCCTTTCCAATGTACAGGTTAAACTTTGTCCTACTTACAGTGTAAAAATATTAATGCTATTAGAATACCTTTCATCTAAATTAAAATAGACTTTTGAAACTATTATGTCTTTACGAGGCCTTTTATGATATTAGCCAAAACCAAAATATTTACACCCAAAAAATTAATTTCAGGTGAAAGTGTTTGGTCACTTTAAATGACTTAATACAACAGTAAAACTGAAAGGATAATAGGCTCCCTTTTTTCAAAGCAGGACTGCAAATATTTCCTGGAGTCCCCTTAAAGCCACAAAAACCTTGTAAGTGCTCCTCAGATAGCAGTTCAGAACATCTTCTGTGCAAAAAGTAATGGAACAATCCTTATTTGTCTCAGAATTTGTGGGAAGGAGCAGAGTTTTCACAGCACAAGTTATGTAGAAATGACTTGCAATCAATCATGAATTAAAAAAAAATTAAGAGGTTGTATGCCGTAACAAACCAACCTGATGGCTTAAAGCTGCAATACCCTTATTATGGGGCAAAAGTGTCTAGTCCTGTATTTGATCTTTAGGGAGAACTGGCTTCTTAATTCCACTTAAGAGAACCTTAACGATTGTTTCAGTTAATAGCTAATGACAGATTTCATCATCATCCAGCAGGGCAGAGACTCTACTGACTCTGATAAAGGCTGTATATTACTTACCTCAGAGTGAGACATGGGATTAAAAAAAATTTTTAAGCAAAATGTGACCAAAGGAGAGGAAGTATATATGGCAGGGGAGGAGAATTACTGCAGCTTCAGCTCAAAACCAGTGTTGTAAAGTCTGCCACCAGAAATCTTAGACATGTTGATATTCCAGCCATCATGTACAGGCTGTTTATCAGGTCTACTGGGTTCCCCCCACCCGCTTCTCCTTGGTGGGTTGGGAGGAGAAGAGGTTATCAGAGTCTATGGAGAATGTCCATCAATGGAAAGCATATAGCAACAATAAGATGGTACAGATGCCAATAACACCGCCCAGGATGAGAGAGTCCCGTCGCTTCCGTAGGTTGAGCCTTTGAATCAGATTGTTCACTGCGGGAAACCGATCTTTAGGGGTCTGAGTTAAGGTCATATTAGCATGCAGCATCAAAACTGGGTGGAGCCCAGATCTATACACAGAAAGCTAGCAGCAAAGCGCTCAGAACTACTCAAAACCAAAGAAAACAGAAGTGGCAAAAAGGCCTTATGGTTAGCTAGCAAGATTACAATTGTACTGCATTAATAACAGAGAGAGGAAGACTTATCACAGCAAAGCTTAATGTTGGTATTCATGCAGAAGCCTATATTTAATCCAGCATGAAATCTGGGCTAACTGCATACAAAAAGTTGTGGCATTTATTTGTAGCTTCGCAGAACACTAGTAATGGTAAAGGGAACAATGGATGATGTTTGGCTACAGAAATAGTTCATATTCCACAGATGAAGGCTATTTACTGCATGGCATAGAGGGAATAACTGCTTTCCCTGTAAAACACTGAGATTTAATGTATAAAACGAGAGCTGCAACGATATCAGAACTTTCAAAGCTTTGTCTTTGCACCCAAACTCTTTTAAGGAGAATGTTTGTTGAGTTGTTTTTGTTCTTGCCAGTCACTAAAAACAGCCTAATGAAATTTGTGTCTCATCAAGCTACATATCTTCAGGATGTAATCTGTCTAATCAAATGAGTCTAATGCCCCTCTTTGCGCTGCAACAATGGAAAAGAAGAAATAGTAAGAAAAATGGTAAACATGCATGACTTCACAATCCAGCACATTCTTTAGCCTAGAGCATGGAATACGGGAGATGAAGTGAACAAACTACAAACTTTAAATCAAGTGCTCAGACTGACACAAGGGGATCTTTAGGTCATGGAAACATTTAGCTCTACTCTACAGCCATGACAGAGTCACATCACACTGCAGCCATTTGTCCCTGAAAGTAAAATACCAGGAAAACAGTACAATTCAATCATACACTTCTAGCAGAGCATATGGAGTTGGAGTACATTAGATTTTGTCATCTAGATCTCCAAATTAAAATTAAATGTTGGCGTAAATGTAGTATTCAAAGTTGCATTTAAAAAACACAACAGCTAAGTTTGGCACCCTTTGTCCAAGCAGGGGTGGGACAGGCATAATGCAATCTTTTGCTCAGTAGATGTATAATGACCCAATTATCTCTCCTGTTAAAATATGCTGAAACCTAATTTGCAGAATTAATTGTCTGGAGAGAGCTTCTTCTTGAAGGCAATGCAGCACAGTTCTTTCTGAAAGGATACTGGCCAAGGTGTTCATTTTGCTTTGTATTGACTTCAACATCCCTCGCTGCGAAGTCATATTTTCTTTTGTTGCCATAGCAATGCTGGCGGAGGGAAAAAAAAGAATGGATCAAATAGATGGTACGAAATATAACCTGCCAGCTAAAACTATGGACAAGCAAGGTGTGCAAAGCTCCTTCAGAGCGTGATGAATGGGATGGAGCTACTCTCCAGAGATACATTTTCTCCACTAGTCTTCTCTCTTAATCAGCTACTAGTGATGCATGCAACTTTGGTAACAGTGCAGACTATTAGAACGAACAAAATAAAACAAAGAGGAGACAACAGAACAACATTAGAGGCAAGCTTAGAAACAGTCTTATGGCAGAGATCCGTGAGCCAGGAGTTTGGTTGACCTGTGGGGACCAACATGTTTCGTTCACTCAGGATAGCGCCTGAAAGTCTTGTCTGACACCCCACACTATGATGGATATAAAAATAATTGAGTAAACGAGAGTTCAATCATAATTCAGAGAGTTAGAGCAACCTGAACAAGTGAACTGCCAAGCTGAGAGATGATCAAAGCGTAGCCTGAGGTCAAACATAGCCAACGGAACCCTACAGCAGGGATCACATATAAAGCAGGCATCTCAGTCACTACAGTCGCTCTGTTCTAGGGGAGAGTGCCATCAAGCCCATGCCATGCAAGCTAGAGAAAGCCTCTGGCTCCTGACAAAGTGGCAATAAAGGCCCGTCAGCTGGGCTAAGTTTGTACACTCCTGCACTGATTTACTAGTGAGTTGGAATGGGCCGTTTTCATCAGCTAGAGCTGAATGAGATGCCACATGATGACACTGCCCCAAACGGCTCAATTTCTTTCCAGCATGTGACCACGTTCACTGAACACACTCGTCCTTGCTGAGAACGCTCTCCACAAGCCAGCCAGCTCACAACATTCTAATTTGTGCAATGCCCGCCCAGCACTAGAGGCAGCAGCAATGCATCGTATTTTACACAAATATAGGGGTAGGGTCTAGAAATGAACACAAAGGTTCCTAACAAAATGGTGTGTTTATTTCAAATGTCATTCATTTTTGAAGGATCCTGACAAGGCAATTCAAACATTGTTTTGAAAATGTGGGTTCTATTCTGGGGTAGGACAAGGAGATCACCCAGAACATGAATGGGCAGCCTATTATGTACAACTGCAGCTCAAATTTTGTTTCGCTGACCTGAATGGAACGGTGCTCTCAAGGCAAACATGACAGCTGTGGCTCGGGGAGCCCTAGTGCGTTTAACAAAGAATTGGGAAGAGAAAAGGGCTACCTGGCTGAGGAGCGTTTCAACACACCAGCACACACCAATAGATACCAACAGGGATGGATAACAGCTGAGGAGTAATCCCTACATGTGTATTGACTAAATCTACATAAGTATAAAGGTTTAAAAATCAAAGCACATCTTTGTCCTTCATCCATATTTAAAAATCAAATAGGTCCTGATACAGTTTGAGCTTTAGATTGTCTGAGAAGCTTTATTTTGGAAGGGCAAAAGATTAAACACTTCACAAGAATTACAACATAAACAACGGGAGAACCTCTCTCAGAGCGGAGAAAACTGTTAGAAAAAGAGCTCTCTCTTGCTGATGTTTTCACAACATTTTTAACCTGCTGAGCCCTGACGTGTCGTTACACAGAACAGCGGGCTGGATGTGTCCCATTCATAGCTTTTGATGTGAAATGCAGAATTTAAAGGCAGGAGAAACTGGCTTTGTAATGTGCCAACTACAACTGACAGATACTACTGCTGCTGTTTAAATAGATACACAGGTTGAAATGCTGTAAAGAGGGATGCTGGTCCAGCAACATCCATGGTCCAGCATGGACTTTGCAAGACCAGAGAACTTTGGTAGAAGGCCAGCAGCAGGGGATTGGCAGGGCATCAGGGCTGGCAGCAGGTGGGGAGCTGGTGGGCTGGGCCAGGGCTGATGGCAGAGGGACCAGAAATGACCTCCCCTGGTGCAGGAAAATCCCTCATCCTGGACTGGTCAGGTCCGAGGGTGCTTGACTAGGGAAATCCAACTTGTGTCTTGGTTTCTGTTCCAAGTCATCTGAAGAAGTAGATTTTACCCACAAAGTTCATGATCTTATATATTTTTGTTAGTCTCTAAGGTGCCACAGGACCACTCACTGTTTTCCAAGTTACAGAGTAACACAGCCACCCCCCAGAGACACATTGCAAAAGCATATTCTTGTATGGGAAGGGGAAATTTTTCAGTATCCAGTATACATCACCTTTTTACTGATGCAACTGCAACCCATACTGAGAGTTGTATCTGTAACACTATTTTGGTGAAAAATAATAACTCTTCAACAACATGGTTATGCTGGGATACTTGTCAAGTGCAGGCCAGGCCTTTCTTGACCTCTTTAGATGTGACAACTCTTTGGGGAACCTGAAACCAGAATATTTAGCAAGGGAGCAATAAAGCCCTCGAACAAGACAGTCACAAACCAGTTCTGGATAATCCCATGGCACACTGCTTGCTTTGCTGCTCCTCTGTGAACTTACACTCAGCAGTTGCTAATCAGCTGGGAAGCTGGGCAGAATGGCTGAGTGCACCAGTTGTCTTTGGAGAGCTGTAGCGAAGAGTCAATAGCACTCAAACTCGCTTGTATCTCACTAGAAGAAGGAACAAACCTGGGTTCAGTGGTCCCTAAAACACCTCCCTGTGCATGACACTCTTATTCTACCTTTTCCACTCCAAGAAATCCTGCCTGCTGGTAATGACACCCGTTCTATCACACGCCACACGTCCCCCTTGTGTATTTTCCATAAAATCTGAACTGCTACCTCTGATCTCTTAGGAAATTCATTTCCAACTCATATGCCTCATCTTTTTTTTAGTTTTTGATCATGCTCACTTGTAAGCCCAGAGGGGAAATGTCTTGCCTACCTGAGAGTTTGTAAAATGCCATGCTCATCTATAGAGCTCTAAGAGTAGATCAGATTATTATTCATATTAAATAATATGGAGTATTATAGGGAAGATAAGCAAAGTGAATCAACCCAACCAGCAGTGTCTGGAAGAGCCTGAAGTAAAAGCAACAGCAGCAATGGCTTTCAACATCACTGCGGAAACAGGGTACCATCTTGTGTCTTTATAGAGGGTGCTGCCTCTCTTGCAGTGAATTCTTTGGAATAGCATGTATTGACAGAGCAGATCGATAAAGTGTTTCACTTTAGAGTTCCAACAGCACTGGGATCAAGTTGAAACTTACTGGTCAATTGGGAGCTAATCAATAATTGGTATTTATCAACAGTTTAATGACAAACGTGTATCAAACTCATCTTTCCAAATGACAACTGCAGAACAGCTGACTACTATTCAATATCCACTTTGAAGTTTAAAGACTTCTTTGAGAGAACTGAAAGTCATCAGGGTAGAACTAACAAAAGCCTTAAAGCGATTCACGTCTCCAGTGGTCTATTCTGCTTTTGTCAATAATCTTCAGCTCTCTTTTTAATATGCTCATGCCAGATCAGCATAGAATAAACATTGCTGGCTTCTTGGCGAAGCAGTAGGGATTTCCAGCCATTTAACTTGTGACCTCATCGTACCTTACAAGCTAAGCAAGGCCAGCATGGCTTCCACTCTAGGGTGGGAGACAAAGGCAAAGCAAGTTGATCCTGAGCAGAAGTGGTGGTACTAGCTCTGTAGGCAGCACATGGTTCCCAAATCTCTACCGAATGAATGCCTTAGTGTGCTCATAGCAGGCAATGCCCTCACGGAGGAGCCATCTTTCCAAGGACATGTAAAACAAAGGTCCTGACCACCATTAAACATCTTAGAGTAATTTTCTATAAAAGCAAAGTGTTACCCCCAACCTCCTACTCCAACTGGAATTGGGGTAACTACCTTCTGCCTACCAGACGTCCCAAATGGATGAGACACCCTTGGCTTCCTATCTTAAAATGTTCTGTACTGTTGGGGTGCACTATGAGCACCTGCCCCAAGTCCCCACTGGAGGTAGCTGAAGTGATTCCTATAGTTTGCAAAGAGCACTGATATGGCAGGAGCTATATAAATGCAAGGTATCCTGAGGAAAAGAGGAGAAAACGAATGCTATCCGTCCAAAAAGCTGTCCTCTCAATCTGCTCAATGATTATTTATGAAGGGTCTGTTTGATGCAACTCACTAATGTCTTCAGGACAAGCAGAGGGAGGTCACATATAGAAAACTGGTCTGGGGCTCCTCTCTTTGTGAACAACAGAAATAATCACGTGGGAAATCTGTTTGCATCTGTGGGTACGTGAACTAACAGCCACATGAAAGAGACGGATTCATCTTTACAGTGGAGATCCCTTACACATCTCAAATTAACATGGAAGGGAAAGAAACAAGCTACAACAATCTGTCTATCCCAGTACTACATGAGAATGGTCAACAGAAGGTATGAGCAGAAATTCTCAACAGAGCATCAAGAGCTGAGTCCAGAAAAGCAGCAGCAAGTTATCATCCAATGCTTAAAAAAAAAAAAAGAAAAGTAGTACATAAAAATAGGATGCGCATCAAATCACGTCATGTGTAAGATGATTTATACACATTTGTAACTGAGCACCAAAGTTTTCCTTCCAGTGTTTTGAGGTTTATAATGTCAACAGAAGACTCCAGAAAAGTAATTTAGTTATAGAGAAAAACTTTTAGGGAATTTTGGATTATTGAACGTGTACAAGTTGGTAACTGTAGGTAGGATTTCATCACAGGATTTTACTGCACACCGGGGACTTTGTCTAAGAATTTCAGCTTCATACTTGGCTTCACAGTAAATTGTTCAGACGGAATCCTCGTGCAGCAACAAATCCCCTTTTTTCATTAAGTCCTGCATTTTCTTACAGCACATTTAATGATTCATTAAAGCAGCCTTCAAGGTACTGAAGAGGAGATGGGAAATGACTGCAAGGAGATACAGAGAGGACTGCTGAGCTATCTACAGGGTGCCCTTGGGAAATAATTATGAGACTTTATTATGGAACGGAGGATTTCATGTTTTAACATCTGATGAGAGAAGCAGCCTACTTTATAAGGGAGGGAATCAAAAGCTAGTGACTTTAAAGTTTACAGATTAGGAACTTAGAATTTTCACAAGTGATAGGGCACTTAATGTCTACTCAAATATTTTCTGAAAAGGAAATGTTGGGTGATGCAAATTTTAAACTGCAGTATGAAGGTGCATAATGTTATGTTTAACTATTCAGAAACATTTGGTTACGGGATTCCAACTACCAGGAGAGGCTGGGGAAATAAGAATTCAGCTACAAAGCATTTGTCCTTCATCCATATTTTAAATGTGTAAAATGTGAGTTAATTTAACTGAGCTCTTACCCTTTGTAAAACACTCAATATTCCTAGCTGCAAGCGTTATTAAAATGAAACAAGGTAACCCTTTGGGTACCTGATGTCTCAACAGTGAGATCAGAGGTTCTTAAAACACATTGCCTAGCAGGGGAGGTCAACAATGAGAAACAAAAAATAAGATCAAGAAGGTAGGCGTTCAGCAAGCATTGTTAAGGAAACGTCCCCAGCTGGTGATTTGGCTTTCATTCTGTAAAATGTGATTGTATGGCCAGGAGAGACTGTGTTGGTTTATCTTCAAAGTGCATCAAGTAATGAGTCATGCATAAATTATACTCATGCACACAAACAAAATGTTAGGCTGTAAGAAGAACGTGAAGCAAAAGATGTACTGAAATCACACTCTGCCTTTATATACATTGGCAGTGTACCCCCACCTGGAGTAGTAAGTTCTGCTCTGGTCATCCTGTCTCATAAAAGATAGAGCAGAAAAAAAGGTTATGTTCTCGAGTTACAAATTAATTAGAACTGTGGCCTTTAAGAAATTAAGCACTGGTGTCATACTGAGAGTACCCACCTCTGCCCTGCAGTGACACCCTGGCAGAGGGACAACATGAAAATAGTGCCTTTCTATTAGTTTGATCTCATCTGAACCACAAATACTAAAATTCATAACTGCACGGTTACTGAACAGTATCACTACATGGCAGAGTTAAGTACACTGAATGCATTTCCACATCTTAAAAGAAATCCAAATATGTCAAGCGCAACCTTAGCTCTGATTACTGGATTTCTAATTATTCCTTTTGGGATAATTACAGTCTCCCTATAATGTTTTTGATCCTTGTTACAGACCTGTGCTCTCGACTTGAACTCCATTTTAACTTTTTTTGGTCTTGAGATACATTAGGATAGTTCGCCTCCAACTGATCGACGTGAGGAAGACGTTTATGGGCTGTTTTTTGCCACCATAGCGTTTCCTGCACCTTTCCCTGATGTATCTGGCGGCACTGGTAACGGTCAGAAATAAGACTACTACATGACATGGATGTTTGGTCTGATCTGGTATGGCAATTTCTACAAATCTGGAATGGCAAATTTCTAGCTACCAAATCTGAACTTTTTTTTTTTTAAGAAATGGAATTCTAGAGTTCTATATGTATGGAGTGTGAACTTTCAGTCCCATAAGAATTACTTGTTTGTCCTCCATGAGTCACAGGAACATGAGGAAGAATCAGCTCATTACAATAGGTTCGTTATCTCTGTTCTGAGAGAACCAAGATCCCATCTCCCTGGTCTCTGCTGGAAGTCCTGCCATTCAGCCCTCTCCCTCGAAATAGAATATTTTTAACCGCCCAGTGCCAGGTGAGTTTTATGGTTCTGAACGCTAGTTCTAGCTTCTTAAACCCTCCTGGCTTTCTTATGAGAAATGCATGCTTTAGTGTCTAACTATAAATAATCCATGATGGCATCGTAATCCGATGTGTCGAGTGCAGGGCTCCCAGCCAAGTGCTAATGTTAAATACATTTAAGATTCACTTCTGAGAAGCCCATAAATGCTACTGTGCTTCAACAAAAGTGTACTCATGCACACATATATATGTATTGTAAAAGGCTCTTAGATGGAAAGCTGTTTTCAAATCTAGATTCTAACAAGCACTTGGACATTTTCTTCTTGTGGTTAGAACCGATGATGATGTCACTAGGTAAATGGCAACGGGGCTTGGGGCAGGAATTGGCTCCTGGGTCAACGTTTCCGTTGCGGGGTGCGTAGGTGTTAGTATTTGTTTCAGGTTGCAAACACTACAGGATTGGCAACAGTGAGATTACTGCTTAAGACCTGAGTTATAGACTGACCTAGGTATGGGGTCAGTGTTGCCTCTAAACTGCAGGGCAGCACAGCTTCACAGGGGATTAATCAGCCATGCCCAGTCAGTCAGCTCCCTGCAGGGAGCCCTGAGCCTGACTGGGCGGTGCTGTTTAACCACCCCTGAAGCTGGGCTGCCCCACTGCTTACAGGGAACCCTATATGTGGCTAGTCCTTTGGAATCAGAAGCAGCCTTTGATCGATGTAACTGATTTTAAATAACCAATTCTTGTTGAGTCTGGTGAGCGAAACAAGAGCTGGGATACCTCAGGAGACTGAATTTCTGACGTCTTGCTAGCCAGCGTGGCAATGGTGACACGTGACAGGGAAAGGAGGGGGCACTGACCCACCCTCTCCCCACCCTGCCCTTACTTCCCCCTCCAGGCCTTTTCTCAGCACTCCCCAGAGCAGCGAGAAGCCCCGCTGTGCAGACTGAACCGCCCAGCCTGCACCTTCCATGCTGCCTGTGAGTGAAGCAGGGAGGGAAGGAGGGATGGCGGCGTGGACTTTCGGCTCAGCACCTTCCCGCCTTGGGGAGGTGCACAGAAGTGCGCGCGCCCTCTACGCATTGCCTGTGCAGTGTGCCGAGACAGACGTTTACCTTTGCTGTGTCTTCTGGAAGAACAACCCCCAGTTTAGAGGAGAATCTGCCATATTTCTCAACAGTTTGTTCTGGCATCCTCACCGGGGCTTACCTAGGCACAATGACAGATTCCTGTGCAGGTAACTATATTCGGCAGTTTTCCTTGGATCATAATGTTCCCTACTTCATTGCCATAGCTGTTGTGAAGTGACGCTCAGCACAGTGTAACTGACATTTCCTCTCAGAGGTGGGGCACAATACCCTTGTATATAATTTGTATGTCCTGCTGGGTTCTTTTGGAATGAAAGGTATTACCAAAATTAATGCAGGTCCAATGAGAAGCAACTGTTTTTACTGAATTTTAAACTGTGTGGGGTTTTTTTGGGGAGGGGGAGGGAGCAGCCCTATATGTAGGATTTTCATGGCTATGAGAAACATCAAAACGCCTACTTCTTCCCCTGGCAGGTGAGGCTGAAGACAAATCTATGTAGTTGTGACATTAAAACAAAGCTCCAAAGTTGCAAGACATGCTTTAAAAACCAATACTTGATGTTCTATTGGGACACTTCTACTTCATTATCTGCTCTGAACTCAGATCCTCTCACTTGTTGCATTTAACTTATACAGAGGTTGTTTTGTAGGAAGATGTCCCAAACCCTAGTATTAAATTACTGCAACAGTTCTGGCTCACTTTTTCCAACATGTTTTGTCTGCCATCTTTCCAATTAGAGCAAACAAGGATGAAAAATAAAGGAACATCTATTCCCCAGTTGCTCAAAAAAGATGTTAAATAACAAGCCATCATTAAGGCTAGGATACCTAAGGAGACTGCATTTCTGATTTTCCGCCATTATTGAAGCTAAAACTCAAATAAGATCTTCCTCCGTAGCCACCCATCATATTCTGCAATGAAGTCAAAGTTTAATAACAACAAATTGTACTGTGGCACCTTAGAGACTAACAAAAATATATAGGATCATGAGCTTCCATGGGTGAAATCCACACGGTTTAATTTAAGTGGAGTACGGCCAACCCCAAAGTTCAAAAATAATGTCCAAAAATATGACATTGGCCCACAAATCATGATATTGTTATAGATTAATTCATGCTTTTTGGTCTGTCTCCTGATTTTTAATTCCCCTGTGGGGGAATGGTGGGCATCACGATTCTTGCTTTCTGTTCCTGGCTCTGAGAACAGATTGTTGTTAGCGGTTACAGACACAATGCCCCTGTTTGGGTCACCTATTGCCGGTGAACCTGAGACCTATGGGTTAGAAAGCACGAATCTCCATCACTTGAGCTAAAGCATGGAAACAGGACCAGGCCGCAGACCTTTTAACGTGACTGAGCTGCTGGAGAGTGAGAGCGCCACACACA
Organism: Pelodiscus sinensis; assembly: GCF_049634645.1. NCBI lineage: Eukaryota > Metazoa > Chordata > Testudines > Trionychidae > Pelodiscus > Pelodiscus sinensis. The sequence goes on along the minus strand of NC_134731.1, from coordinate 2,856,046 downwards.
ATTAGTGCAGATTAAAGAAAAGTAATATACCATGTTGCTTTGGAAAGGCTGCAAGGCAAAGCGAATAAGCCTTGGCCCTTTTGTATCTGAGCAAGTCTAGAGCCAAGGGGTGTGCTGTTTAAGAGGGAAGGTGAACATTTTCCTTTACTCTCTCCCATCAAATAAGTCACTCCAAATAGAAGGCAATTTCTCCCTAAAGTAAACAAACTGTATTGACAATCACCACCAGGGTTGAAGGGCTTTTTGCAAAATCTTAACAGAAATACTAAATAGGAGGTATCTATGGAACTTTTTATAATGACTAGTCAGACAGAGCTTGCAGTCTGATGTATGCTTCAAAGCAAACCCCCGCCAAACAGTGTTCCAAAAAGTACGTGGGGCAAATGAAAAATACAGTCACTAGGAAGCCAGTTCCCTATCTTGAGGAAATGATAAAAGTCTGAAAATGGAGCAGAAAATCGGAGACCACTAACTACACACTGAATTATATCACCAGACATTTACGTTGAAATCAGCCCAAGGCAAGTGAATGTTGCCTCAAAAGAACTGCCGTGCAAGGCAGCATGTTCCCACCCATCTCCGGGCAGAAACACACGGCTTTAGAAAACCTTGCGCCACATAAGAGCTTTTAGCAATCGTAAAAACAGATCTCGAGTTTCTCAATGCCCAGGCCGCCTTGGGGAAGCCAGAGCTCCATTAGTCACAGAACAGAGCAAGCATACGCAGCAGCACAGGGAAGACCCTGGCATCCCTCCCCAGCCCATCCCTTGCTCGCTGGGCCTATGGACTCCTTAACCTCCCTGCTGTGACTGCCAAGAGGAGATGGGGGGGGGGGGGCAGATAGTGCTAGGTGGGTTGGTGGAATGTGACCATCTATCCCCTGGTAACAGGTCCCAGGTCATCCACAAAGGTCCCCCACAACCACAAGAGGCACTTTCCAATGTTTCTATGTTGGCTGCTTAGTAACAAACCTTTTCAAAACCAATTCATAGGAATTCTGCAGCTTTCAGCGTTAGTCAAACAAACGGGCAACTACAGCAGGTGCAACTTTAGAAGACAGACAAGTATTAGCAGCCCAATAAGCTAATTACATCACAGTCACTCAAGGAATGAGCAATCCAACGGCCTCCTCTACACAGGTCCATGGGTTTTAACTGGGCAGCAATGGACAATGCTGGAATTAATAGCTGGAGGATTTTCTATCTGGTAAATGTCCTTAAAATGCAGTGAGGGTTACCACTAATTATCATCACACCCGAATGCTTGCAATTACTGGAGAAGGAAAAAGGAAAAAAAAAATTCAGTTCTGGCTTTAAGCAGAGTCTGAATTGTGACACCTAAAATGAAGCAATGCAAATTAAATTACATATCCGGGTAACTGCAGCTTGTGGTTATCAAGCAAACCAGATTTCATAAGATACAATGGAGAAGCTTTCTGGCACCAGATGGGATATGGTGCCAGCCTGCTCTGTAGAACTAATGACTTGTGCAATGAAGCCAGGAACCCGGATTCCCAGAGGCAAAGTTCATCTGTTAACACAAAAGACACACCTCCAAGCACTGAGTGAAAGCAAAGAGCTCAGAACCCAGCCAGTCAATATACTGTAGGCAGAGGGGCCAACAGACTTGCCAGGCCCCTGGCCAAGGTGGGGTGGCCCACCTCTCCTCTCCCAGAAGGGGCGGAGCTTCAGGTAGAAGGGGTGTGGCTGGGTAGCCAGCTCTCAAGCACTGCTCAGTATATGCTGTGGTGGCCCTCCCAGCCCCTAGCCAGCCCTGAGAATGGCCTGGAGCGCACTGCATGGCGCTCCGGCAGTGACTTAAAGGGGCCAGGGCTCTTGCCACCTCTACTCTTGTGGTAGCAGCAGCATCAACCATGAGCCCTGGGGCCTTGTGAATCACCAGGACCCAAGGCAACTGCCCCCTCTGTCCTCCCCATCAGTGGGCCTGACTGAGAGCAATTTCTATCACAAGCACATCTCCCCAGAGGTGCTGAGCCACAATCCAGAGAATAAGTGGGTGACAAGCGATAAAACACTTGGTCACTTTGCAGAAGATCACACCTCAAGACTTTCAGGCCTTTTAGCTCAGTGTTTCTCAACCAGTGGGGTCCCCACAGGGGTACTTGAGAGAAGTTTGGGGGGTACGTCAACACAACTGAAATTTGGAGAAAACTGAAATTTTGTTTTAAGTTGTACAGCGCTTTATTCTTTTTGTACTTTTTACACCCAAAAATCTCACCACCTGCCTGGCTACAATTAAGTTGTTTAAACAAATGTGTTGCAATGGTAGAAAAAATTGTGTCTAAAAACTGTAGGTACTGGGGGTACTTTTTTAAAAGGGTACTTTATAAAAAAAAAAGGTTGAGAAACACTGCTCTAGCTAGCAGGTAGCAAGGAAGAGACTACAAGAAATGCAGAGTTGATGCTTAGTTTTCACAGGAGGAGAGTTAGCATAGAATGATTCTTAGCAAAAGCTGTTTCGAACAAAGCCGTGTAGTGGGGGGTTTTAATCCGGAGAGCCAGTTTTTGCAGCCGTCTTCAGACAGTCACGATGTTGAATTGAGGGAGAAAAGCTCATGTAAATAAATATCCGTCTTTCTACGTATCACAGCGCTGACCACTTTAATAGCTTCTGTTAGCTTGATACACCTCCTGATACATTACTGTGTTTCAACCCGTTTCATCGCAACACTAATTGTATTGAGCTCACTGTACTTCAGCTAGCTAGCCAGCCAGCCCTTAATGGATACACTTCGAATCCTGCCGCCCCCTCTTAGCAGCACTGTTGATTGCCTATCCCATCACATGTATTATTTGAAAGAAAATCTTCTTGAATGTTTTTTATGAGAGACCATCTAAAACTTATGACTTATTGCAAGAACTCTTAATTATTTTTGTGCAAAATCCCAGTGATAGCGGGCAAACTGGAAAAGGCATGCAAGACAAAAATAATTTATAATTCTGGCATAGGGTGCTTCAGAAATCTGACAAATTTCCAGTCCAGTGCAAAATGGTAGGATTTCAAACACACAAACAGAAATAAATAAATCACTGACCAAACACACACACAAACACACAACAGTAATAACCATGCAGGTGTGTCTGGAAAAACCTCCTCTCCTAGGTGGACTGCAATGCTAGGGTAGCGAATGTGGTTAAGGGTTACAGAAGCACTAATTCCTTTATGGGAAGAAGGTGCTTCAGATTCTCAGAATAGTTCTTAATCTGCTAGCCGGCCTGAGCACTGTTACACTAAATGGTATACCGCATCTTAATAATTACTGCCTGAACATACATCTGTCTTCACAGATACAAGTTTAAACTGGTAAATTAAAATGGGCAAAACACTGTAATGACAGCGCTGCATTGCTCATGGATGGAAACTAACTGCTCTAATTTTGTTTGCAATCCACTGCACAAGAGGCTCAAGATGGATGTTTTGTACATAAAATGACTGATGGGAAGCTGTTCAAAGTAAAGCTACTACTGACCCTGTGAAAGAGAATACAAAATTAGAAACTCCACGCCTACCTTATTGTTTCTTCTATCAGCCGATCGGAGCTGGAAGCAAAAAGAAAATGATGGTCAAAAACATAACAAGCACTAACTATTGTAGATAATAACAGCGATGTTTTTCAGAATACTTCCCTTTATCAAGTTAGCCCTGGTGGTGAAATATTTTGGGCCACTAAAATGAAGATGTGGCCTGTATAATGCAAGTCTTAGCAGAAGATACAAGAGAAACCCCTGATGGGTACATATTGTATGGATTTATTTGGTGAGAGCATAACCTCATCCTCTTCACCATCTCGAAGCCTGGGCAAAGCCCAAATCAGACTAAAAGTTATCAACCTGGTCAAAACATAAAAGCCAAAGCTGAATTCCCTTTGACTAAATCTACACAAACAGTTCTGGAACTAAAATATAGGACTATGTAGCACTTTGAAGACTAACAAGATGGTTTATTAGATGATGAGCTTTCGTGGGCCAGACCCACTTCCTCAGATCAAATACTATTTGATCTGAGGAAGTGGGTCTGGCCCACGAAAGCTCATCATCTAATAAACCATCTTGTTAGTCTTTAAAGTGTTACATAGTCCTGTCTTTTGTTTCAGCTACACCAGACTAACATGGCTACATTTCTATCACTGTTCTGGAACTATTTGCTGAATATAGCAGATCTCCAGGCCAAGCTACTTCTGAGATAGCACGGGGTGGCATCGAGAAACAAGTTAGGGCTAGAATATTATAGCCTCAAGCTGTGGAATGTAGAACGTGAGAGCCACACGTGTGCCAGCTGACAGCTGTTATTCCAGAAGTTCAATGCTGCCTCCCTAGGATTATGAAGCCCACAGCAGTGCTCTGTGGAGACAATGTCACATTTAAGAAGAACATTTAAATAAAACACAGAAGCCACAGGAGATTAGGGAACAAACAAAATGCGGGAATATTCAACATTTTATTTTGTCTATAGCTCAGGTTTATTGTAAATACCCAGTTTCATTTCAAAGCCATACTTCTAGCAAGCTACAAAACACTGAAAACAGAAGTGTTTACAATAGAGCAGGTAAAACTGTTAATGCAGCAGCACAATGTATCTAGGTACCTGTTCTACACTTTGTCATCACCACATTTCAGTATCCATCATCAGGTGACATTCTACATTTCTAAATTTTAAGAAAATCTAGTCTAGTATATTTTTTCAATGCACAATTAAAACAACACTCAGCATTAGATTAGGAGTATAAAACAACAGCCACAAAAAAATCTCTGATCAGCACGAATTAGCAAAATGAAACAAAAAATTCACCCCTTCCCCCAAATCAAGGGAACATGTTCAGATTATTTAAGTGCATTTCTTCTCCCTCCAGGCTCCAAACACCACTGTTTAACAAATTTATTTGCCTTCATCTCATGCAGCAGGTATTCCATAGAACAACATGAACCCAAAAAGAGATGCTAAGAAAGGGAAGTGTTTTCTGCTTAAACCTGACATGGAAATCAGACAGAAATTTTTACTAAAAAACAACTCTCAGTCCTATGTTGCAAAGTCAAATTTATTGCTGCCACAATAAAAGGATTATGAGAGGTAAAACAGGCACTGTTATCTTCACCTAAGGATCTCTTTGCTCCCATTCACTTCCAGGACTCGATTTTTCCTTTAATTAGTTCAAGAAAGTAAGTTTCCATGAGCCATCTGAAAGCAGAGCTGATTTCTGCCTCCTCTTTGCAACAATCTGCCAATTTGAAACTTTACCAGAAACCCACACACGTACACCCTATCATATTAGTGAGATCACACCAAAGTAGCAATTTGTGCAATATATTTTATATATAAATACATTTCACTCTCCCAGGAGCAGATGCTAACACAAGATGTCCCAATTTGTCTATGTTAAGGAGAGTGAAAACAAACAAGCTGCTATTTTCAGTGTAGTCCATGGTTTGGGTTAATATTATGAAAACACGGAGAGTGACTACAGCCAGCCCAAAATACTCCGTGTGAAAAGAAACAGAGAGGACTGAAGGGACACACTCCAGATTGTAAATGGGGTAGTAAAAGTGGAGCAGTCCCCTCAGCCTCTAAAAAAAAGTCACTCGAATCAGCAGCAACTAAATGAGAACAGGCTAAAAAACCTGTTCCTCACACAGTCAGTTGTCAGTCTGGGGAATTTACTGCCCAAAGAATGCAGCAAGCCAAATACTGTAGTTATGGAGACTACATAAAGAGAGTAAAATATCAAGTTTAAGGGCAGCCACTGGTCACTGGAGGTAATAGGAAAGAAAGAAAAATCTCCTTTTCTCAATGGCACAGAACCAATTTGACAGTCATCCTTTAGAACACTGATACTTCTGACTCCAACAGTTGGAGTTTGTGCGTGACCCAGAATGATGCTGATCTACAGGAAATAAACCAGATATCAGTGACAGCACAAAATGGTGTGCATTTCTCAGCTGCTGCATAGTAATAAGTGAAAGAGACATTGCAACTGATGTTTGTGAAGTGCAGAGTACAAACTGGGAATTGGACATCGTGTGCATCTGCGACTGCTCTTTGGAGCCAAACAGTCCCTCCCCTCAGTGGTGTGACGTGCTCGTGTGTGTGTCTGATTAAGGTAAGAATTCTGGTCAGCTTTATGGACTCCCAGCAGGCACCTCAAAGTCTGCCACTGCTTTTAATTAAACAACCAGGCAATGCTGTTATACCTAATGGAAAAGCCTGGAGGTACAGGCAGTCTCCGGGTTACGTACAAGATAGGGACTGTAGGTTTGTTCTTAAGTTGAATCTGTATGTAAGTCGGAACTGGCGTCAGCCGCTGCTGAAACTGATCAGTTTCAACCGTGGCTGAATCTGGATGCCAGTTCTGACTTACATACAGATTCAACTTAAGAAACCCAGGCGTCCCCAAGTCAGCTGCTGCTGAAACTGATCAGCGGCTGATTCCTGTAGTCAGCCGCTGGTCAGTTTCAGCAGCGGCTGACTTGGGGACGCCTGGGGCAGAGCAGCTGGGTTGCTCCAGTAGCGGCTCCTCGGTACTACTGGAGCAACCCAGCAGCACCCCAGCTGCTCTGCCCCAAGCGTCCTGATTCAGGCGCTGCTGAAACTGACCAGCAGCGGCTGAATCAGGATGCCTGGGGCAGAGCAGCTGGGGTGCTGCCGGGTTGGTCCGGAGCAGCGCTGCGGGACCAACCCGGCAGCCCCCAGCTGCTCTACCCCAGGGGTAGGCAAGAAAAGCCTGGTCTGCTGGGGGGGGGGGGCACTAGCTGCCCCCCCCCCAGCAGACCAGGGGGACAGGAGCAAAGCCGCGGAGCACGCCTGCAGCGGGACAGCCCGGGCGCGCCTGAGCTGTCCCGCTGCGGGTGTGCTCCAAGGCTTTGCTCCCCGTCTCCCTGCAGACCAGGGAGACGGAGAGCAAAGCCGCCCAGGTGGCGGGAGTCCCGCCGCCTGGGCGGCATTGATCGGGTGTCCCTGGTGTGCTGGGGGGGTCCAGCGGCTTTGCTGGACCCCCCTCCCAGCAGACCAGGGAGACCGGGAGAAGCTTTTCTCGCCCCGGAGGACACGGGTGGCGACCCGCTGCCCGTGAGCTCCGGAGCGAGAAAAGCCCCGTTTGTAAGTGCGGATCCGACATAAGTCGGATCCGCGTAAGTCGGGGACTGCCTGTATTGTCGTCTCAAGAACGACTACTGCTGAATACATGAAAATCTTGGAATGGCAAGGCAATCTCCCCTCCCCCACCTCCAAAAAAACCCCAAGTAAAAAAACCCAAATGTTTTTGCCAGATAAAATGTATTTTTCTGGATCTCCTCTCTTCTGCTGTTCATCATGCCACAAAGGAATAGAGTTGTATAATCCAAATCAATTAAAAAACCACAAGTAAAGTGTTCTTGAAAATGAGATTCCCACAAAGTTTGGGATAGAGAAGTGAGTTTCCTTTGATTTTAAGGAAGCATTTAAATCTACTAGAACACTTCCATTTCAGTGGAGCGGAACAACCAGAAGAGCCAAAGTGGTTCACGCAGAGACCTACGTGACTGACACACTCTGCTCTAGTCTTCCAGAAATTCAGGGCAGGAAGTGATGGCTTGCCGCTTTGCCAAGGAGACCACTCACTGCTCTACCCTTAACAAGCAAGCACTCTTTAGTCAGCTTTATTATTTAACCAGAAGATTAAATACCAACGCCTCACATTCAAAGCTTCCATCCCACACTCTGTACAGCAGATTAACAAGGAATTTCATCATACAGAGCTGATTATGCCTCAGCTGCAGTATTTGGCTTTAAAATACAGTTAAACGTAACAGACAAATTCAAAATCCTGACAGATCCTCACCCAGCTCAGTTCAATGCATAGGAGTTTTGACAGACTACGCTTCGGGGTGAAAAAAGGTATTTTCATAGCAATAGCAGTTTACTATGAAATATTCAAAATGAAGTCACGTGTGTCTATTTCCATTCCCATTACATCGGATTACCAAAATGTGCGTAAACAGACTCTTTAAGTCTTCCAGTTGGATGAATCTCATGCCGTCTTCACAGAGTGCATCTGCTTTGAAGCCACTTTGGTCACCAATACTGAATGAATCAAGCAATGGGTTACCTTATTTCTACAGCACCTCACATCCCCAACACACTCCACACGCACAAATTAACACCAAAATAAAGCTCTCCTTTCTCTTTGTGGTGAAGAGTGGCAGAGGTGGGTGATCTATGCCAAAACACAAATCGGACATCTGGTACATTCTTTCATAAATGGTATAGAATATGAAAAGTGTGCAAAGACTAATTAGTAGCTAACTGAGGAAAGAGGGAATTAATTTCTCCACTTAACTGACAAGCTCAAAGCATAGACAAGTGGGTCCCTTAGAAAACACCATGATGTTGCAGTTCTGTTTTCCCAACAAAAAACTGCAAATCTAGTGGACATTTCACTGTGAATATCCAAGCAAGCAACTATTGTTCAGGGCAGCATTACTCTGATTTGCCATCTGTTTCAATATGCCAGGCATTTTCACCTGTCCACGCAGATGGAGCTTTCACAAAGTCATTTAAAAATACATATGGACTGAATGATGAAAAGATGCTGAAACAATCAAATACTCTAGCACCTGGCATGAATCCAAGTGCAGCAATAATGCATATGAAATAATCAGGCCTTTGTGCAAGTACTGTAACAGGAAAGATCTTCTAGTTTGTCATCTAGATAAAGACAGCTACATTAATGCAAGCAATAGACCAAGTGAAACAAGAGAGAGCTTGGGGGACCTGGAGCGGGGGGAGCGGAGAACCTGGCTCACAATTCAAAAAAATGCAACCACCAAATAACCTGCCTCCCAAGTCAGGTGTACCAGCTACAGAGCCATGAATTCAGTCACTGGTGCAGACGGTCACCGTTTAATTACAAAGTGGGAGAAATCCTTGTCAACATCTCGAGTACAGACATCACTAAGGTCAGGATTTCACCCAGGGTTTACTTGACAGGGAATTAAGTTACGTCAGTGTCAGCAAGACAGTTACTTTGTGCACACCCCAAAAGCCTTTTATGAAAAAGCTAAGGAGGGTACTTTAACCTCTGAGATACAATCAGACGCTTCAAGCATAAACGTCAGGGCCCTATTTTATAACAGGAGGAATCATTTCTATACAAACGAGAAAACACACGGGCTCGCTAATGCAGCATTTACTGGCTCTTTATTTTCCCCTCTTTTTGTAGCATTTGCAAAGCTAATAGCTGTACAGGCAGTCCCCGACTTACGTGGATCCGACTTACGTCGGATCCCTAGATACGAACGGGGTGAGGCAACTCCCGCACATGCGCAGCAGCATTCCCGGGGCTCGCTCACCTGGGTCCTAGGATCCTCCTCCTCCTCGGGCCGGCTCCGACTGGGGTCCCGGAGAGCTGCCGGGCAGAGGAAAAGTGCCTCCCCCTGCCAGCAACAGGCTGCCCCCTCCCCTGAGCAACAGGCTGCCGAACAGACAAAAGCAGCCTCTCTGCCCCTCCTCCCCCTATACATGCCGGGCTCCCGGAGCGCAGCAGCGTCCCCGGGGCTCGCTCACCTGGGTCCTAGAATCCACCTCCTCCTCCTCTTCGGCTGGCTCCAACTGGCCTCTGCCTGCAGCAGCTGGCCACAGGGACAGGGATCCCGCAGAGCTGCCGGGCAGAGGAAAAGTACCTCCCCACGCCCGCTGCCGCCCCCCCCTCCCGCGGCCTCGCATCCTGCACACCTCCCCCTCCCCCCCTGCCAGCAACAGGCTGCCCCCTCCCCTGAGCAACAGGCTGCCGAACAGCAGACAAAAGCAGCCTCTCCGCCCCTCCTCCCCCTATACATACTGGGCTCCCTGGGCAAACAAAGACTCCACCAAAACAAACAAAGTGCTGGCCTCGTTGTGTTAGCAAAGAAAGGACCCTCCTCCTAGAACCCTGGGTGGTGTGTGGAAATAAAACTATTAGCTCAAAGCATGGTGCAGAGCTGTTTGGTATTTGATGAGTTACTCCTTTAGTCCTGAGTTTGTCACAGGGACAGAAATAGATGTGAAATCTTCTGAACAGGGGAACAGACAGCAAAACAAACATTAGAGGGGAGTTAACCTTTCCCTATGCTATCCAAAACTAAAAAAAATGTTTGGCTAGAGTTTACCCTACAATATGTACCAGTTCCGACTTACATACAAATTCAACTTAAGAACAAACCTACAGTCCCTATCTTGTACGTAACCCGGGGACTGCCTGTACTTTGTTTCTCCCGGCAATATTCACTACGGGTGTGCCTCCTTGCAGCTAAGTCTGGGGATGCGGCTGCCATTGTATCAGGTTCCTGCTTGCTACTCATTGGTTGCTTTGCAATCGTCTTCCTGCCAGTAACTTGGCCCTCCAGCAGGTTACTGTTTGGTCCACTCCTGAAGTGACCTAGTTCAACAGGACCGCTGTCCAACCACCACCCCCAAACAGCCAGCCCATCTTGGACCGTGTAGCACTAGATCAGTGACTGGCAGGGGAACGCAGGCTGCCCACTACACCGGGTTCCAGCTTAGAGGCCCTCCCCCAGCACCCTCGCTCTTCAGTCCCCATCCCATTACCCTTTCCCTAGGTCCTTCCTAGCAAGCTGGGTTTCTCAAGGGAGCGTTCTTTACTTCTGTGGCTACTTAACCCCTCCTGGATGCTCACGTCAGAGGCTCCCACTGCACACTCTCCCCCAGGGATCCCTCCTTGCTCCCGATGACCTCCCTCTTTACCAGAAGTGACAGCCGATTCCAGCCTCCTGCTTTCAGCCTCTTGACTTTATAGTGCTGGCCCAGCACTTCCCTAGAGCGTCACTCCCTTTGGATAAGGCCAGGTGATGTAACTGGCCTCTCAAGCCCTTGTCAAACTTATTGGCTAGTGTGGGGTGCACAGCCTATCTTCCAGCTGGAGGAATGTGATTAATTGCCAATATGCACCCCACCAAACTGTTTGCATTACATCCTTTCTACATTCAGAGCCCTGGATCACCAGGCGAGGCAACTAGACGTTTCAAGGAATGTACATATTACAAAATGAGTTTAATATTACAAACACTCCCCCAGGAGAAAGTGTTCTTATTGCACAACCAGCCACTCAATCATTTTGGAGGGACAAAAACACAAGTGGAGGCTCTAAAGTAAAAAAAAACAAACAAAAAACCTCTCATCAACCAAAAGCAAAGATCAAACATCTTACGTCTTTGGGGCAATAAGAAATAAAACTCAGATCATTCACCTTTTGACGATGTAGTAGGAAATGAAGACTAGAATACATTTCATTCTGGGGCAGTGAATAGAAAGTTGTGTCCACCAAAGAGAAAATGAAAAATTAAATTAAAATAGCAGTTTCCACCTTTAATGCTATTGTCCACAAAAGAAAACACCATAAAAAGAGCCCTGTGCAAACAACAGGCAATCCCCTTGATGAGTCTCTAGCAAAGCACTGGTGAAAGCAGCAGCTTGAGGTGTGTGAAAATATGACAAGCAAGGAGGGGTTGGGAGACAGATTTGACTATAAAGTGTAAATCTCAGGTCTCTACCACTAATATACATGACAAAATCTGAACAGAGGCAATCAGTCAAAAAGGTAATGACGTGAGATGAAATGAGTGTTTTCAGGGACAAATGACTCATATTGAAATGGTTTTGAGAGCAGATGGGTAGAGGTACAAATCTCTTAGCAAACTGCAGACTTGCAGGTTTTGCTTCACATGTTAATTAAAACAAATTCTTGAAGATAAAAAAGCTCAGAGTAACAGTTTTCAGACTTTACTTTCTCATAGGCATAATGAAAAAGTGCAGAATGTCTGCAGTTCTCAAAACAAAGAAAGACCTGCACAAATATCGAACATTAAAACTAAGATATTACACAGATATGCCCTAAATGAATATACAGGAAGGTTGACTGAACACGGCATTTAAAGACTCTAAACACCCAGGTGGGCTAGCTTCTGCAGATCACTGTACCGTGGAATACAGCCAGAGAGTTTCACCAAGATTTAGAGCAGACATGAAATCGGTAGGGAGACAAGAAAGCAATACTGATACTGAAGACTTATCTTCTAATGCAACTGCCATCAGTATAAACACTATTAAATCTGGACTGAAACACATTCAAGTATAATCCAGCACACTGGCCAGTGGGCATATAATATCACTGGGCGCTTAATTTCTTCCCAAATAACCCACCTGTAGTTTATGCATCATGGAAACACAGGCCAAGCAGCGACTGAATACTCCGTGTGGAAATGCTTCTAACAATGGCAAGGGGAAAAAACCTCAAGTTTTAAATTCTAACAAATTCCTCGATGACTCGCCACAAGTGCTTTGGCAGAATTATTTATTAAAATACTGGAGAGTGAAAAAGGAGCCATACTATGTAGCACATTCACAAGCAGCAGACACGGGCATCATCTATGAAATGTTTTGTGACCAGAATAGTGTGTGCGTGTGGGGAAATCTGCATTACTGTATTCAGCTGCTCAGCATACATATTTACAATCGCCCTGATTCAGTCTCAATTCTCTCCTACCCACCAAAATTGTCATCCAAAGCTTTTCTTTCGTGCGCGACGGGGCTCCTCAGGAAGGACCATCTTGAAGTTAGAAATGAGAACTTGTACAGATGCTACAGTAACAAGCCCCATGCCAATACCTGGAGACAGAATACACCGCTCGATAGTGCCATATTCTTGGCCTAAAGCACAAAGAGAAACCTACTCATATAACAAAGGCAACTTTTTGACCTTTAAAAGGGGATCCACTAAGGCTACCAAGAAGCCACCTATATTTCCTTTCAGTTTGCAGTACTCAATTTATCTACAGAGAGTGGTTAAAAGCCAAATTTAAAAACAGAGACGATCCCAATCTATTATTTTGACGAGTTTGTGAATTTTTGTGTGCAAAATCAAGTCATACTTTGCGATTACCTACAGATACCAAATTTTGCATAAACAATCCTGCCATTCAAATAGCTGAATGCACTACTTTTTATACCAGAATATGCTGGGTGAAAGGTTTAAATAATTCTTTTTGTTTTAATTTGGACAAAAAAGTCATGACTTATGATTAGAGTTCATAAAAATAGTTAATAAAATTAAAATTGGGTTGCTTATTTAACTGTTATTTAGTGCAAAGAAACTTTTTACTGTTACAAATCACAAAATAATTCAAATCAGTTATGGAAAGAATAATGGAAGCTTTATGAGTTTCTGATTCAAATTTACTATGTATGGCAATTATTCAATAAAATTAATGATGTTTGAACCTGAAATCCTACTAATTTAATACTGTTCTTTTGCTTCCCCGTTGCAAGCACATTGATAAAAAATTCCATGACATGTATTTAATTTCTTGAACACTACACTGCCCCTTCTTGTGCAAGAAAAACCCTCTTGCGCAATGCCGTTATTTCTGAAAATAATCAGTGTAGCGGCATTGCGCAAGAGGGTTTTTCTTGCACAAGAAGGGGCAGTAGAGACAGCTTCTTCTGGCGCAAAAATCTCTTCTGCAAAAAATGGCAGCTCATTAGGTATGCAAATGAGCCTCCACGCTTAGCCTCATTTGCATATTTTTCAAGCAAGAAGCCGCAAATGTAGACATAGCCTAAGTGTAATCACGCAAAATGACTTTGCCTTGTCAATGATGGGCCTCATCTGCTAGTCATCTATACTTCAGAAGTTAATTAAGTGAAGTGCCTGGTTTCCTATCACTAGTAAGAGCCCCAAACTGATTAGTTAGATGGTACCAAGGTCCTTATAATGAGGTTTTTGGAGGCTCTCAGCTCTTGGCAGTGCAGGTTCCTGAAGAGACTGACCCTCCCATAATTGCTGTATATCCCACAAGAAACATGCTAAATGAACTAAAACGGGGACAGGCATTACTGTAAGTCATTATCACTAACCACAGCTATCAGAACAATTCCAGTAAGTCACTAATGGACTAGATCGGCTTTTCTTCAAGTTTTACATACTGCAGGCAGCCCCAATGTTACGAGTGCTGCTTTCACTGTACACTGTAACCTAGGAAAAACAATATAGTTCTGGCCAGGAAACAATCAATACTTATTCATTCATATGCAAACATTTTAAGGAGCAGCTTCATGGAAGCTGAACACTAACCTGACGAGAGAGTTTGGGTCTATCAAGCTATAGAACGACACACTGATTTGCATACACCTCTGAACAAGGTGACGGCCCAAGTGCATCAAGGGGAAGCGTGTTTATTAATTGGACTCTTGCAAATACCTGACCATCATGGCTCCTGTATCCTGTTCCCTGTTCAGCTACTGCCTTATCGTGCGAGCTTGGATAAGACAGGGCACTCCTCTGTCATGTGGGCATAATAACGCTTCCCTATTTTATAAGGTGGGAGGGACAAGACAAAGAGGGATTGCGATATCTTTAGAAGGGGGGCTGCCTGCTCTGTAACCCAGTGTCCCTCTGTGCTTGGACGTGTGATTCCCACTGACTCACCCACATGTGTATTGGTCTAGACACCTAGTCCCAGCCTGAGCAGATAACAAGGTTCTTCCCAAGGGGAGAGATAAAGGAAGGCAGGCGGAGATGGCCACCTGGCTGGGGGGCAGGGCCTAGGAGCTGGGAACTCATGGCTGCGGGTAATCATGAAGAGAAGGGACTAAGCTGAGTACTGGGAGTTCCGGGGCCTCTGGATCCCTACCCCAAGGGGTCTGGAGCTGCCTGCCCCCTTACTCCAATTAGACTCGGCTGAGCTGTATCTCTGAGAAGCAATAAATCCTCTCTATTCTACTGGCTGGCGGAGTCACATCTGGCTGCGGATGGGGGTACAGGGTTGCGGGGGGTCCCCAACGTGCTGTCACAGTTGCCCAGTGTCATTTTCAGCAAAACCAATGGAGAGTGTCAGATGAACAGAAGTATCAGAGAGTTAGCCATGTTAGTCTGAATTTGCAAGAAGAACGAGAAGTCCTGTGGCACCTAGACTAACTGATATATTGGAGCATAAGCTTTCGTGGGCAAAGAAGTGGGTCTTTGCCCACAAAAGCTTATGCTCCAATATATCTGTTAGATGAATGGAAGTTTTTATTTTCATGCTATTCTGTTCACAACTGTATTTTAAAACATCTCTGGAGAAAGCTTTCAAGTGCCCTGCCTCCGCAATTCTGAGACTGTTCATCGGCTGTCTTTTTTTGAGAGTGAGTGAGAGGTGCAGCAAAGCCCTGGGCTTCCAGCTAGGATCTTGGCCAAATTACTGATACAGCAACCATCTGTCCATTCATTAGGTTTCAAAAAACGATTTGTATAATTGCAGGGTTAAATACACAAAACACTGAATGTCTTTTAGTTTTAAACTTTAAAGTGCACTCTATATTGAAACCATCTGAAGCCCAAATTTGAGATGCAATCCAGTAATGGATGAGGCTCTGCAATGGTGCTTTGCCAACCTGATTTCTTGTAAAATTTCCTGCGCTCTCAGTCTTGTCTTTTTATCTGCTGATAGCACAAGCTGGCATTCTTTCAAAGATGAAATTATATGCAATAGAAACAAGTCTCAAGCTTTGCTATCAGAGGCTCCTCCTTCACTTAAGAGGCTGGGAGTAGGAATCTAGTGCTTGTTAACAATGGGGATTTGAAGGAAATCACCTTCAAAGAGGGGAAAGCCACGAAGCCATATCAAAATACAGTCCTCAGAGACATAGGATGTCTATTACACTGGCCAATATTATACTGGAGGACTGACGCTAGATCAACAGTTCTTGACAGTGAGTTTCAGGAGTCCATGGGGCCTGAAGCCTCCAGCCCAGTGCTCTGAGTCCTGGGACTAAAAGCCCCGAGCCCTGGGGAACTGACACATGGAGCTCAGAGCCCTGGTGTTCCTATGGGGCAGACTCCCCAAGTCCTGCACCTCACGGGGATAAAGCTGGGAACCCCAAGCCCCAGAACCCCCTCAAGATAATACCCCAGATCCCCAAGATCACCTCAACCCCCACTACTGGGCTGATGCCCTGTGCACCCAGACCCACAAAGCTAAAGCCCCAACTCCCCTCCATGGCTGAAATCTGGACCACAGAGGGGGCCCGCACCCCAGCTCTGCAGCTGAAGCCCTGAGACCCCCTCCCCCCAAAGCCCTGAAATCCAGTTCCACAAGGCTAAAGTCCCCTCCTCTCGTGCCTGCAGCTAGTGATCCCAAACTCCCTGCTCTGGCAGCTGAAGCCAGGACACGCCCCCCCCCCCCCCCCCATGTCCCTGGACCTTGGAGGTTTTATAGCATGCTGGGGGGAAGGGGACTCAAAGGATAGACTAGACTACCAAAGTGGTGAGGAGTCCTGTGGCACTTTAGAGACTAACCAAAGTGTTGGAGCACAAGCTTTCGAGGGCAAAGACCCACTTCGTCAGATGCATGTCAAAGTGAAGAAGTGGGTCTTTGCCCACGAAAGCTTATGCTCCAACACTTTGGTTAGTCTATAAGGTGCCACAGGACTCCTCGCCGCTTTTGCAGATTCAGACTAACACAGCTACCCCTCTGATACTAGACTAGACTAGACGATCATAATCCCTTCTGGCTTAAAATCGAAAGACTCAGCTAATAGTTTTGCTGGCAAAAAAGTGAAAGATGTCTACAGCGAAACAGGAGTTGCACTCTTCGATTCCGTCAGGAAGTCAGCTAATTTTCAAAAAGCAGATGACTTCATGTGAGCAACCAAGTTAACAGTGCCCTAAATTACAAATATACATTTTAGGAATATACTAATATTATTCCTAAACCAACATTTTTTATCTCCATCAGAAGAGTTCACAGTGAAGCAGATCAAGATATCATGTTCACAACGACAGAGCAAGACTGCTTGCTATGTGGACGTCGCAAACATGGAGAACTAAACGACATCTCATCAAAATCTTGCCTTTGACCATAAAATTATGCAGGTCTCCTCACTACAAAGCTGAGTGCCCTGACATTGCCTCCACAGTTTTCAGGCTCCCCACCTTCCTCAACCTTCGCATATAGAGACACTGAACCTCAAAGGTTTTTGTTGATTTCACTTCCTGAAATTGGCAAAAGTCTTCAAGGCAGACAGCTGAGAAGCAGAATATTACCAGTTCTCCCAAATTTTTCCATAAATCCCTTCCCATGAAAATTTTAAGTCTATTTTTCACCCTCATTCAAGATGCACTTTTTTAAAAATCTATGAAATTTTTAGCTAGAAGAGGTTTCCATTTTCCAATCAGCTCTGATCATTTACACTTCTAGAAAGGCAAGGATGGATTCAGAAACCATT
Source organism: Pelodiscus sinensis (assembly GCF_049634645.1). Taxonomy (NCBI): domain Eukaryota; kingdom Metazoa; phylum Chordata; order Testudines; family Trionychidae; genus Pelodiscus; species Pelodiscus sinensis. The sequence continues at coordinate 2,838,796 of NC_134731.1, read as the reverse complement.
ATTTCAATATAGCTTCATAAGCGTATATACATTTACAAGCCCATTTTCAAGGCCACCCCACTTCTGTAATTCATCATGGGCCAGAGTTGTGATGAGTTTTAGAACAGGACAACCCAGGGAAATGAAAACGACAATACTGCACTATCCTGCTTATTCTCAGACACACAAAACAGCTGCCATGTCAGAAATTTACTCTTTATTCAAGCTATTACAACTGCTGTTGGCTTGTTTGATGAATGGTGGACGATTGCGCCCTGAAACAGTATTTACCTACAAAATAAGCACAGAATAAAAACAATTCTATCCAGCTTGTGTCTGCCTTTGCACATACCAATCTGCTGAGCAACAGAAATGGAAGAGCCAGAACTTTAAAGCAGCAAGAACTGGTTGTTAGGCTGGACAGACTAGAGTCATCAATTCATTTTTATGAAACTGTAAGTGTAGTGGGGATGTAAAATCCCATTTATTTGGTTAACCAGTTACATGTAATGTTTAACCGGTTAACCGATTAAAGGAGGAGCAGCCCCTGTGCCAGCCGCAGACAAGAGCTGCTCCGGCTGTGTTGGAGCACCCCTACCTGTGGCTTTCCCCACCGGACTGGAAGAGCCCTCTGCCTGCAGTGGACAGGGGAGATGCTCCTGCTCCCACCAGTTAACCAGGACTGATAAGCCTCACCCTTAAGTAAGGGTGAGGCTTAAAGATTATCATCCCTAAAGTGCAGGTGTAGCATATTTGTAATAAGATTTCATTGTAAATTATTTTTAAATAATAAATTTAGTATTTTATTGATTAAAAATAAAAATATCCAATTTTAATAAAATCTGGTTCCTTTGATTTAAAAAAATCATTGATTTTTATCCCCCTGCTCCTCAGTATACAAAGCGGACAGGGTGTTGGATATTCATTTCATTAAAATGCTGCACCAGGGTGGTAACTAAATACCCTGATGTTACTCAAAATTGCTACAAGACTGAGTGACAGGTATTTCACAATAAGATATCAACAAGATGTAAAATTACAAATAGGGGAGGAAAATTTTATAAAGCATCTATTCAACAAACTCTGAACACTGAACTCAGTGGGGGAGGCTCCTATAAAAATAAAATAGCTTTTTTCAAAAACTGTAAGCAAAGGCAATATTGCAGAACAAAGCAGTCACTGACTGCTCAAAATGTGCTTCTACTTTATTAGTGCTAACCCATGTCAAATGACTTTCAATTATTGTTAGGCTCCAACATTCAGTAAAAACCTTGGGGGACAAAGTTGTTCTAGTTAAGAATCAGAGTTCAAAAGAATGCTAAAACAAATCAAATATGCATCTTTAGCTTGTTTATTTCAGAAACAAGCAACCAGATGCACAAGCATATGTGGCTTTTTAAACTTTCCTTGATGTAGGGTTTAATTTTTCCCCCCTGTAGGACTGTTTCTAGGTTAAAGCACACAACTGGGAGTCACAGCTGGGCTTTATTCCTAGCTTTGCACTTCCTGATCTTGGGCAACTCAATGCCCCTCTGTGTGCCAAATTTCCTTTTTCTGTACAAGAACATTTACCTACTTCCAACAGGTGCGTTGGAGGGTTAAGCTTTTTTATATCTGCAATTATGTTTTTTAATACGTATGCCCTTTGATTTAAAGAGACAACATTTGACTAGTTATTACTCTTTTTATTTCCTTATTCAATTTTGGTATTTCACATGCAAAACCATCAAGCTATTTATCTTGGAAAAGTCATAACTTGGCATCCTTAAGACTACTACTACATAAAACGTCAAATTAGGGAAGGCTCTAGAATATTTGCTAAAGCAAAAATGATTTGGGGGGCTCTAAATCTAGAATTTAATGATCATTTGTCCACCTCAAATTCATTAATTTCACAAGCCAGTCTCCGCTCAGAGGAGTCTTTGGACTAGAATAGAAAGCTGCATAGATCAAGGATGAAGAATGAGGTAAAGGCAGAGGATATGTCCATGGAACAATAAAAGGGGGTAAAGGCAAGTCAGGAATGTGGTATACTGATACCACTGAAGTGGGAAGTCTGAAACCAGAATCAACCATGTGCTACAGGATGAGGTGCATTCCCCAAGAAGTATACTACAGGTCTAGATGCATTACATGGAGCAGCTTGCACAGTTCAGCCTACAATACTGAACTGAAGCAGGACCTTTCTGCTACAGTCTTTGTGTGATCAGAGCCGAGCAGGGAGAGATGAGTTAAGCTAGGAACAAGGCATGGAATTTCCAGCCATATCCATGCCTTGGGAAGGACTAAACCTTGGAACAACAGATGTAAGTAGAACAGGGAATGTTTAGTCAGATGTGATCAGCTTATTTTTATTCTGGGGTTTGTTGAACTCCTCTGTGCTGAGCCCAGGTAACCCCCTCTCCTCATACACTGTACCTTTAAACTGAACCCCAGGGAAGCAATCCTCTGTTTTTAATCTGCCTTTTTTTTAGTTGCTCTAACAGCCAGCAACCAAATATGCTTTACCAAGCATGTCCTCTTTGTATTGTTAATAAAAGAGCCTTTTACAGACTTATTCCTGTGTCCTAGAAGGCAGGAGGGACTGAGTGCCCATGCCTGAGACAGATAGGTCAGTCAGATATTAAGAAATTAGTTTGTTTTCAAGCTCTCTCCAGAAGGAGGATTAAAGACCTTGAGGATATCCCACAGGAAGCAATTCCCAAAAGCATCTTCCAGGGTTCTCAAAGGGTTTTTTGCATTTGGGTGGTAGCAGGGTACCACCCAAATTGGGGAATCTGTAACCGTGGGGAGTTTTTATGCAGAAGCCTTTAGTGGCAGAGTAATTTAAAGTCTCTTGCGGGTCCCCCCAGCTTCTACACTCAAAGTACCAGAGTGGGGAACAGCCTTAACCTCCCCCAAACAAAAAACAAACTTTTGTACCAGTATGTCAACCTATTCTTCCAAATCCTCATCTCTGCCCCACCCCCTCTTTCAGACTAAGTCACAGAGCAGGGGACTATTTCTGTGTATTTTATACTGCAGCAGGCATCCCAGCAGCACTCAACACATAGTAAAATAATGGTATCAAAGAATGACTTACGCCTGCTTGCTAAGTTTTAAAAAGCATCAGCTTTAACAAGACTCCTAGAACAACTTGCACTTCTCACCACCTCCTTCCTGCAAGCTGGCCCAAATTCATAAGGTTTGCAGTCTCATAACTACAGTATCTTCATTTGTGCTATATGCCATCTGTGAACACCAGGAAAGTGAGAATCAATTCAGACTCCTGCCGAACACTGAAATGAAGAGTCTAAAGAAATTCTGGCTCAAGAATCTAAATTCACTAAGCATAAAGATGATGTCTATAGCTTTAGGAGGAAAGTGTAAAGATGCAGTTGATTATACAGAGAAGGTCCTCTCCAAAAATGGTCTTTCTGAAGTTCAAACATCTGCTTAGGAAGGCCATTTATAATACACAGAAGCCAAGGTAATTGCTTTAGCCTCTCTCATCCATTAGCTGCAGTATAAATAAGTATTCTTTACCCGAGTCAACCTATTTAAATGTGTCACTCAAACTGCACATGGGAAGAGGAAGACACCAACTGATGGCATTTAACCGCACTTGGGGAAAAACTACCTAAGAATGTCACAGAGCTTCTTGTAGATAATGCCCAGCAGACAGACATTTTAACCTAGTTTTCTAAATCCCTTCTCACTGTCTGCCTTCCAGTTCAGTAGTCAGTGTAATGTGGCCTGGTCTTAGAAGCATACAGTGTGTTTGTGACCAATCAAATTACATCACATCAAAAACTCAGACAGGAAAACATTCCAAATTAATTGCATTTACTATAGCGGGTTCTTATTTAAAATTCAGTCCTTGAGGATTTCTCTGGTACTATCAATGAAGAAAGAAAATGACTCAATACAAGAAGCTGCTTTGTTTAAAAAAACTGCATCAAAGTTGGGACAACATGTTGGCAAAGATAAATGGGCATCATGCTCTTCTAGTAACTGAAACGAGGTTTATTACCTCCAAATTAAATCACTTTTTAAAAGAACTTTACTCAGCAGCAGCTTAAAAAACGTACATCACCTTACTTCAGCAGTTCTCAAAGCGCAGCAGAGAGAGCCTGCAATCACATGGCTAGCGCCTCCTCTTTTCTAGCAGCTTCTGCGGGAAACCTAAGTTGGCATGAGGGGCCAGATTAGCTTCTTCCAGGAAGAAGCTCTGCTACCTAAGAACAGGGCCACACACAGAGCCTCATGTATGGAACTGGGCAGCATATACAGAGAAAAAGAATCAAGCAGCAGAAAAACATATGCAGAAGAGCCAGTGGCCAGAGGAACAAGAAAACACGCCAGAAGGGGAAAGGAAAGGAACAGGAAATAATTCTTCCTATAAGGAAAATGCTTGTCAAAGAAAGCTAAAAGGACATAACTACTTCCCTAATGTGACATTTTCAAATTAACTACTGCCTTAGTTGCCACAAAGGTGTTTTGTGATTGCAAATGAGAGCAGGCTGGGAGGGGAAAGGTCTGCAAGATAACCTCTCCAAAATCTGGCTACATGATGGAAAAGTTTGAAAATCCTCTGAAGTTTCATGCAGGTTGGTCATTACTGCATGTGGCCACTTCAGACCCATCAACAGCAGGTAAGCAGGAACAGGTTCTGTGGGGACTTGAGAAAGCAATAATAAAATAATACTTAGCACTAACACAATGTTTTAGAGGTGTTTAAAACATCGTGCAAGCATTAACTCGTTTATCCAAATGCCCCCGTGAATTAGTCAAGTATAATTATACCCTATGTATTATTTATTAATAACCCCATTATGAAGCGAGAGTAGATCCCTGTATTTATTTCACTCACATCTCATTTCCTGCACTTCTTTTTTCTAAATATTGAGCACATTCCTGTACTATCTGCTTCCAGGCTTCTTTGCTCCCACAACCACCAGAGGACACAGCACAGGGTCACCTCTGGCACTTGAGAGCATGTGTCCCTCAGATAACTTATACCAACTCCTCTTTCTTCTAGTTAAATATTCTTTTGTGAGTTAGAGGATAAGAGTGGCTCATTCAGAGACCCTGGAGAACTGAAGTAATACGCATCTACTACTTACTATGTATTTCAGAAACGTGCATCTGTCTGTGAATCCATTTGTTGAATAATTCCTAAACAGGAAGAGCTAGGACCACCAAATTAGACATGCAGCTTCCTCTTATAACTTAAAGCAAGGGTAGGATTCATTGGGCTATGATACTGGGATGTGCATTAGGGGTGGTAACATATAGACGACTACACAATTAACCGGGCTTATCAGTTAATCTTGTCAACTATATGCACTCCCCACCCTTACTGCCTCAGTATCAAAGGCAGTGGGGAGGGGGTGGGGTGCGTGGGCGGGAGCTGGTGCCCGTAAGGAGCTGGCTTAAAAGCTGGCTCCCGATGAGCACCGGATTTGCATCCACCTCCCACACTAATAAAGAGGCAGCAGTGCAGAGGGTGAGGGGGAGCACGCTGGAGACAATAAGCACACTCCACAGACCTGCCTGCCCCCCCTTGCTGCCTCCTTCTCATACAGAGGCAGCGGGATGGGGGGGAAGGCAGAAGCCAGTGCTGGGGGGAGCTGGCTTAAAAGAGCAGCCTTTGTCTGCAGAGAGCTTGGACCTCCTGAAGACAAGGGCTGCTGACACTCTGTATGAGAAGTAGCAGCACGGGGTGGCAGGTGGAGCCGGTCTGCACAAGAAGCCATGTTTTAATCTGGCTCTCCTCGTGGACCAGCTCCTGCCTACCACCCTGCGCTGCTGCTTCTGAGAGAGGCAGCAGTGCAGGGCTGCAGCGGGCTCCCGGGACTGGGTCCAGGCACGCACTGGTTGTCGCCCCTACCCCCAAGGAATTTCAAATAGTCATATAACAACTAAAATTTCATGTGGTTACATGACTATTAAATTACACGCTACCTAAAATCCCTAATGTGAATGGTATTCAATTGTTTCTCATAAAATGGAAAGGAAAGGGTCTGGTAGGAGGGACAGTTATACTGCAGAATAACCACGGGGGGCAGTAAGGGGGACCGGGACAGATATAACCCCATTGGGCCAGCAGGGAACAGGGGTGGAAAAAAGGGACAACTATCAACAATATAGTTCAGAGAGTCGGTCTGTCTATCCCACAGGCAGGGAACATGCACTCCTTCTCAGGTTGTGGCCATAAACAGGCACTTCTCATCAGGCCCCAAACTGCTGCAATGCCCTGTCTCCCCAGGGCAGCCTGCATACTGAACCCCTCATCTTCTGCCCCACCCCAGAACGCTGATTTAAATGAAGAAAAACAAAACTTATTTGAGTTAAGGACCCGAGCAATGCCTGGTAAATCTTATAGTGGCTTTAAAAATTCTCCAAAAGAAAACCCAGCGAATACACATGCCTCTCCATGTCTCCCTCGGGAAGGGCAGATACTCTAAACTCCTGTTTGTGAAAATAAAGCAGCAGAGCCAAAATGACAAAACATGTCACAGCAAGAACTGATATTTCACTTAACACATCAATGGAGCGCTTCCCTTGGTTCTTCAAAGAGTGGAGTGTGTGTAATAAAATCTCTTTCTGAATTTTTGGACATTGGAGAAAGGATGGATTAAAAGGGTAACACCTGACCATCAATGTCAGCAAACAGCACTAATTTAATCCACCTAAATTGCAAATATGTGATATGAAGAAAACATTTACTCACACTCTATACTGCCAATTCAAACAAACACATTAGCTTCTTCTCTGCTGATTTATGATGCAACTCCTGGTCAATTTCTGTAGAACTTCCTAGTGCTACATTTCCCCAAAGTAAATGCTGAGCAGACAGGGCTTTTTCCTCTTAGAACAGCACTTTCAAGGAGGTTTCTAAACTGTTAAACCTTGTCCATTAATCACTGAGGATGTTGCTGCTTTTTGACAGAAAGCAGCACTATGAGAAAGATAGTGATTTGCTCAACTTGCCGAAAAACGTTCTAATAGGAAAAGTAGGATAAATCTGCCTGTTTACCTGTGAGAACCTGAGAAAAACAAATTTTCACAAGTAAAGTGCATACATTTATCAGTTAGGCTTGGAATCTCTGCATAAGATGGTGTGATGGGGCAACCTGATCCCCGCTCTGATCCCCGTGTTGTCCAGGGAGTTGGCTGCGAAACCCCTCAGCTGCGCCGCTTGTTCCCATGCCACGGCCCAGCTGAGCCGCATCGGCAGGGGAGTGGGAGGGCGCCCGGCCCCCACGGAGTGGGGGAGGGGGCATGGAGATGCGGTGGAAGCAAGGGGTGGGGCTAAAGGGCGACAGGAGAGCAGTGTGATGTCAGGGGGAGGGGCGAGGGACAGAAGTGTCCCAGCAGGGAATTCAAAAGGAGGCAGGAGACCAAGGGAGGGGAGGGGTAGGAAGGGAATGAGGGAGACAAGAGAACGCACCGGGAACCACGATCCAGACTCGTGAGGGTAGGCAGTAGCCCAGGACAGGGCTTCCTGCATATTGCCCGAGGGCTGGTGAGTTTCGGCAGAAGCCCCACCAGCCAGACCAGACCGTAATTGTACTGGTCCTTAGGGCCCTGGGCTGGGACCTGTGAGAGGGGGTGGGCCCGGGTCCCCCAACACCCCCGGGGGAGTGCCTTGGGAGAGGGAGCTTAAGGGACATTATTGACAGGACCGAGACGTGTCCTCCGGGACAATGGTCCAAAACTCAGTAAATAGCATATGGACGCGTGGCAGGCGGAGCCCCAGAGGGGGTGAAGCCACAAGAGAGAGGGGGTACGGCTGAAGACCCTCTTACAGATGGGAACACAAAAATCACAATTTAAAACCTAAAATTTTACCAAGCAAACAGAACAATAGTTCATCTAATTTCTAGTCTTACAGCCTTTAACAACTCTCAAGACCTTTACATGATTAACTGTTACCTCAGCCTATTCGCAGCCCCAAAACAATTCATGTACCTGTCCAGAGAGGCTGGAAACTGCCTTTGACTTATCCAATGAGCAAGCAATTTAAGCACTAAATGGGATTTTCAAAAATTCTGTGGATTGTTTAAGTCTTCTTTTATCCAAAGCCACTAGGACTTTCTCGACAAGTCTGATTTCCTTTTAAAGCCCAGGATCAAAGATGCTACCAGAATAATGGAATTCCATTAATTCCCAATTGTGAAGGGCTCGGTAGGAAGGTGGAGAACCAACCTAGGGTTTTTGGAAATCCTGTTGCTTTTGAACCTGCCAGGAAAGGAGTCAGACGGCTAAACAGAGTCGAGGGTTCTGTGCATCCAGCATTCTGGGCTGTTGAAGTCATCAATGGAGATTGAGCAGCAGCTCTATGGGATAGTACTGCAAGAACCAACTGAACTATGCACACCAGCATGCACTGCCAAACTCGCACTTGGACCAGCAGACATGATCAGCCCTACGCAGGGTACGTGCAATCACGTTTGCACTGCTAGCAGCAATCTTGCATGCTACAGGCATGCCAGGAGTCCACACAAAGGTTGGGATTTCAAAATTCTCCAGGAATCTAAACCAACTGTGGGTAGAGGGCTCTTTCCGCCCAAACTAATGTACATAAACATCTCTGAACTTTCCTCCTTTAGAAGACATCAACACGCGTATCATCAAACAAATCAATTCTCCATTTTGCACTCTCATAATCTTCCAGAAGAGATGACAAATGTATTGCACTACTAAATGGAGCAGAATATTACACTGCATAAAGGCCCGTGAGTGCTCTGGATTAAAAAAAAAAAAAAAAAAAATCAACAAAGAAAAAGCTGAATCCACAGAATAGACTGCAGAAACACTAGTGGGCCAACACGCTTAGCAGTTTCTGCAGCTGCCTGATTAGCATTTTACTTAATCAAGCTTCAGTAGTTAATACCATCTTAGGTTTTTTTCCTTCACGTTCCTGAATGTTTTAAGCTGCTGCCTTTAACATTCACTTCCAGCCAGTCCCAAAGCAAAGGAAGCAGTTGGTTTTCCCCATAGAAAAGCGCAACAACTGGTTAGCCCTACAGTATGAAATCAGCAGAATGGTCAGTCTACTGTCTGAGTGCTCAAGCTCCTGTCCCTGAGTGCCTCAACTTTTTCCCAGAATTATCACTGGGGAAGGTGGGTGTTTTCACACTGGGGAAAGAGTAAAGAGGCAAACTGAGAAATAAAGCAGGAGTTACCCAAGAAAGGATTCCACGTCCTTCCACAAAACCCTCAAAGTGCCACACTTGCAGAACCCCTGAAGTGCAGAAACACAGCATTTTTTGCTGGTTCTCTTCCCATTCCTACCAATCAGATACTCCCATGGACCAGATGATCTAATCCTTGCCAACGCGATTTTCCAAGGACTGTTTTCAGAGCTAAGAGAAGACTGTGAGAAGTAACTGTTGACTCATGCGGGTGTGAGGGACCTAAAAGAAGGGTTTTAGCCTGGACTCTCTTGGGTAAACTTTAATCCACAGATCTGACAGTGGCAAATGACACACTGGAAGCACATAATACTCCTTTAAAGGCTGTGTTACATAGCGTCTCCCATTGGGAGCCACCAGCTCTGCTGATCATGCCTTGTGAAATGCAGTGGGTAACAAGTCAATTCTTATTACAACCAGCCATTGCCAAGACTTGAAATAAGCATGCAGCAGGATTAAGTATTTAATACATCACCGACTAGGGTCAAAATAGAAAACACCTCAATGCTTCATAATGGCAAGAAGTCCACAAAGCTGAGCTCCAGTACCAATGTTTTCTCAGTCACAAATGTAAACCATTCATTAAGTTTGTGTCTCCATCTTTTTTTGTTTTTCATTTTTTCTTTGGAGCTCTGTCACAGCCTTCTCAATTTCATTTTATTTTTTAAATATTTAAGTTCTCTTACTGTCACCTTCATGATTGATTCAGACATTCCAGCTAGCTCTACCAAAAGGCCTGGCATCACAGCTTCTCTGCAGTGCACACCCTTTACAAGCAGGTCCCCAAGCATCTCAAAACTCACAGAGTTTTGTCAGAAACACATTTGGTATAATTTGCTAGCTCCTTCTGGTTTCCATGGACCATTCACTAGCTTCCACAGCTCCTTGGCAGTAATAGCACACTAATTACTTTCTCTGACAACAAGAATCCTTTAATATTTTCTATGCCAATATCTATTTTTGAGCTAACGATACTCACTTGAAGAGTTCTGAGCATCTTGCAAGCTTTTGATTTTTTGCCAAAGTTTTCTTATGCTCCGACACCACATTCCTGCACAGACCTCAGAGTTATCTCTACTTTGCAGAGTGCCTGTCCATGGTCTGTCATGGCATTGCTTTCTTTGGGTTCCCTACACACTTAGAATAACTTCTCTCTATATATAATTGTTGATGCAGTTTTGTTTTTAACATTTTAATTTACAAAATCTTCTATTTTGCAATCAACCCCTGGAAGATGTTCTGTCTAGTTCTGACGGTGTTTTCCTTTTGCCTAGAGGCTGGTGGGCTGGTTGGAAAATGTCTTGAAGAGCTATTAATGCAGCTACAGCATTAATTTATATGAAGGTAAGAAACTGACTTGTGATGGATGAATGACCTTCTGAATAATTTCAAGTAATTTGTAGGACGAGGTGTCAGGTTCAATGTCTAGGCAAGCATATTTAGAGGCTGCTGTTGCAACGCTTCCTATATATGCTGTAGTCATTTCTCCACACTTAAAACAACTGCTCTGAAAAAGTAAATCACTGCATAGGTGCTGAAGTATTTATTTCCATTCTAATTGGAACTTTAACTGCCGACTGTTGCATTGCATTTAACTACCCTGAACTACAACACTAAATGTCACATGGGGGGGGAGGGGGGAGCATGTGTGAAAATAAAAATCTCAGACAGCTGTAGACAACCTGCATTTTAAGTGACCATATAAAAGAAAAGTTCTACTTCACGTGAACCTTCAAAGAGATATTTCATCTTCACAGAGTCATGGAACGTGTCCAGAAACGTGAGGGCTCGTTCAAAATAAACAACAGAGTAACAGGCCTAGCAGTGATTCCGCTCAGCATTTCCCACTGGCTAACTGGTAATACTGGCCTAAGGTGAAGAACAAGTCAAGCACTTGTACTTCATCAATCAGCAAAAGGAAAAAAAGCAACATCTTCTGTACGATGAATTGCTACCTGGAAAGATTCTATCAAGTACAGAAGTTTCCCACATTCATTTTTAATCAAAGTGTATTGGGAGAGCAGATAAACAGCAGCATTTTTATTAATGAGATTTAAAATGCATCAAATAACTATTAATTCTAAATCTCCCATTATCCTTTAGAGTAAGAAATAAACTAGATAATTTGTTGAGTTTTGAAGTGTCAACTGGGCATCTCGTGAGAGAGATAAAGAACATCAGCACAGCTGCTCCTCCAAATGAGCTATTAAAGAAGCCTGAAGAACCGTGGAATACTGCATACGTTGTATACCCACAGGCAGAGGAATACTCTGACCCGGCTTTGGAAAAGGATCATCCCTACTGTGAAATGAGACTGTTATCAAAGAATAAAAGTCATGAGCCAACATAAGTTCAAACTTTGCCCCAGAAAAGACCAAAGTAATCAATACCTCTGTAAGGCAATACTTGACCTGATTGTTTCTCAAAATCTTCAGAGGGGTAGCCAAGTTAGTCTGTAACAGGAAAAATGTAAACAACAACAAATAGTCTAGTAGCACCTTTAAGACTAACTAGATATGCATATGGTATCATGAGCTTTTGTGCGTGTCATCTGAAGATGTGGGTTGTGCCCACGAAAGTTCATGATACCGTCTACATCAGCGCTACTCCACTTTGGAAGTCCCAGGGGCCACAATGATACTCACAGCACATGCGGAGGGCCGCAACTTACGTGTGATTGCATATACATGCAAATATATATGCAAATAGCTTCTTTCACACTGACCAGCATGAGTACAAAGCACTTCCCACAATGCCTCGGCACCTCCTCCCTGGGGGCTAGAAATGTCAATACCCTGTACCCGTCTGCTCCTGCCAGCCCATCCGCTTGCGTCTTTCAGTGCTCACCCCGCCTGGGAAATGCCTTGCCATTGTGGAGCGTGTTTCCAGTGGAGGCCACGTTCAAAGGATCCCACCCATGGGCCACGTGTTGAGCCCCACGTAAACCCAAACCACACCATGGGCCACAAACAAGTCACGGGCCTCTTGTGGCCCACGTGCCATGTGTTGAGTAACCCTGATCTACATGTTTTGTTAGTCTTTAAGGTGCTACTAGACTATTTGTTGTTTTTTAAGTTTTTCCAGTTTCTAAAAATGTCGATCAGATGAAAACATACAAGGTACTGTATTGGCTGCCTTTCATTACACAGGTTTAGGGCCATTTAAAGATTTGTTGATAATTTCCTCGCTATGCACTTATCAGAAGTATGTTTTAGAGGAACTGCAAGACCAAATTATTTGCAATTTTTCAGAAAATGCCAAATTTATAACATTACTTAACACTTCGTTCTCATATGATAAGGATTAAAACTAAACAAGCTTATTCAGACTAATAGGCAGTCCTTGTACTTCAGCAGTGCACTCAATTTCAATTAGGCTACATCTGGACTACAACCAGTACTTTCGAAAAAGCAAGCCACTTTTTCAAGAGAGAGCACCCAGTGAGTATGGGCGGTCTCTTCTGAAAAAGCAAAGTTTGCATTACATAGCGCCTTTTTTCGAAAGAGCACTTTCGAAAAAAGGCATTATTCCTCATAAAATGAGGTTTTCTGTGGTCGAAAAAAATGCCACATTCTTTCGATTTACTTTTGAAAGAACACAGCAGCAATCTAAACGCAGGGGAAATTTTTTCGAAAAAAGGCTACTTTTTTTAAAAACCTGTAGTCTAGACACACCCTTAGTGTTCACCTCGATGACATGAAACTTATTGCTCTGCTTCTGTGGAATTTAATAACATTCTTGATTACATAGGTTAACAACAGATGCAACTTAAATGAAAATAATTAGTTTATGCTTTCGACTGGCGAATTTCTGAATGCCACCAAGTATCCCAAGGGACACCGTGGGCTGCCCGTTCTTTATCACCTGTCTAAAAACTGTGTTTTTAATTTCCTATAAAAATGTTTTATGTAGTCTTGGCTACAGCACAAAATTATCTCGACACATAGAAGATATGAGACATAAGTTTTCCCTATGAAATATTGCCCCCTTGTGTCAGCCTATAGCTTTCCATGGCAGGGCTGTGAAAATACAGTAAGTCACAGAACTCTTGTTTCTTTGACTCTCAAGCCTTTTCTACATAGATAGAGATTTACAGACTTTAAGGTCACAAGGACTGCCATGATCACACAGTCTGGCCTCCTGTACATCACAGGCTACAGAACGTCGCCCGCTCCTGAAAGCAACCCCTAACCTCTGGCTCAGTTACTGATGTCCTCAACTTAAGAAAGATTTCAAGTTACAGAGAATTCATCATTTACACTAATTTAAATCTGCAAGTGAACCGTACCCCATTCTGCAGAAGCCTGCAGCCAGGGGCTTCAGGCAGGGACTGCTCTGGCTAGGGAGGGGGGCTGTGCGCTAGCCCAGTGGTGGTGGTGGCAGGGACACTTCAGCTGGGCTGGAGTGGCTCTCCACACTCATCCCTGTAATCAGTTAACCGGTCAAACAATATGTGAATTAAATGGGATTTTACATCCCAACTACAAAGATGGCTGCACTTTCACCCTATCAGACAGGCATATGCTGTTGCTAGTACAAAAAGACTGTTTTAAAAATGTTTTCAATAAAAATCACAGAGTAACAAGCGGCACACAGACAGCAACAAAAACATATTGAACTGCAAAATATCCATAAGCACGTCTGACAGAATAATCTGATACTGTTGGTGGCAAAGAAATGTTTATACATGACCTCAGAGTACTATCTAGTACCCTGCGCTAGGGATGTTAAATATCGGTAAACTGAATAGTTGAGAAACCTCATGAATTCTTATGGGTTAGTCGACTATTCTATAGTCTCTGGGGGCAGGGCTGGCAGCCAGCGTGCTCCGGCCTCACTCCTGAGAAGACGCCTGCCTCTCCACACTGCTGCCTCTGTATCAGACACAGCAGTGTGGGGTGCCAGGTGGGAGCTGGTCCACAAAAGGAGTCGGTTTAAAAAACAGCCCCCCCCCGCCCTTGTGGATGGCTGTTTGTCACCCTGTGCTGCTGCCTGTGATAAAGAGGCAGTGCTATGGGATGGCCTGAGCTCCCTGACCTAGCACTAGCCAGAACTGAGCCGGGCTGCCTGCCCACCCGGCTCCGAATATGCTTTAAATGCAGAGTCGCAGCCGGGGTAGGTACCAAACCCGTCACAAGCCAGGACTGAGCTGGGCTGCTGGCCAGTCTGTTAAAAAATTTATTGGCAAGTGGGGGAAGGGGGGGGGGGGGAGAATGCGTGTAGTCTATAGCATTAACCTATACGTTTTTGCTAATCGGTTAATCAACTACACCTTTACATCCCTACCCTGCGTTATTTCTCATGTAATGTACATTATGGGGTTAACTTTATTCATTATACCCAGTCACTAATGTATTTCAGTCTGGTTTGAGTAAGTCTTGTTTGTTTAAAAATCTTCTAGTCAACACTTTATCAGCAAAAAACTCCATAGGATTATAAACCCATCATTATTTTGAGGAAATCTAAGAAGAAACAACTAAAAATAACCATCAAACAAACCATTTCAATTAAAATATGCTTCTAATTACACAGGGAAGGATTCCTCCAATTAAAGCACAACTGAACTGGATACACCTATATATAGTAGCTGTAAAATCGACTTCAGTGCCAAGGCACAGAAGTGTTCAGAACACAAAACACATTCATTTGCTGCCCTGAGACAATTCTTCCATATGGTCTTTAATTAGCAGTTTCAGCCATGAAACATGTAGGCACAAGGAAACTGCCATAGCAGTACAGGCTACTTAGCCTACCATGTTGTGTCCAGTGGTATCCAATGCTGGATGGTGAAGTGGAAAATATTGAACCCCATCATGGCCTACTACCTTGCAGAATGTTATGAAGGAGATTTTCTCCTGACTCCAACTGTGTTTGGTGTTTATGTTCTGAAGCATGAGGATTAAAAAGCTCCTGTAATCTTTGTCGTAGGCACTATAACTGCAGATGCTGTTCTTATTCTTTTACCATAGGAGAACATGCATAGTTCAAGCGCATATTTACGAAAACCTACTTTCGAAGGTGTTCATGTTCTTTCAGGAACAGCTCCGTTCTTCTGTTGTTCACACCGGACCCACTTTTATATGACCTTAGATTTCAAAAAGAAAATGCATTTTTTTTTTTGCCAGAAATACTTTTCATGAGGCAGCATTTACTTATCTGCTTGAATGTTAAAGCCGGTTATTCCTACATAACTAAATGGAACATAAGAATATAATAATGACCATATCGGGTCTGACCAAAGGTCCACCTAGCCCGGTATCCTGTTTCCTGACAGCAGCCAGTGTCATTAAAATATTGATAAATTCCTTTTATATGGTTTAGTCTATCTTTTATCCTACCTTAAATGTATTAAATTTTCCAAGTGCAAAATGGAACCCAACCTTAACTTAATCAGTATATGCAGCTTCTCCCAGTTTCACCTAGGCTCAAAACAACATCTCTCGGAAAAGCATTTGTTATTTTCCCATTCAAAAGCCTGTTCTAATTTCTCCTTCCCTGAGGGAAACATTCTGAAATGTACACTGGTGCCCTCTGCTGGTGTTTCAGAGAGGTTCATGAAGGGGTTGTAGAAAGAAAAGTAAACATCCAAATTCACATATCCAGTCTTAATCCAAGAGATTTTTGCCACTTGACTTCAATGGAAGCCGCATGTGGCCTGTCTTTGAACACAGGTCTGATTGTGTATGGTTACGGTTTACTGCTGCAGGGAGGTTCACATGAAAACACAATCTTTGCTCCTAAAAGCAAGAAATGCTCCTTCTGCAATCCCTTCATGTGAAGATAAAATGGTTGTGAGGTTTGTGTTGTCAAAGACACCCAACTCAAGGTGAGGAATATAGAAAAAGTACTCCTACAGATTAGAGGACCCTGTATTTTTAAGCAGAGATTTCTAGAATTAGAACTATGGAACAGAGGCCATGTCCTGGCCAATGAGAACTAGAGGGGCAGTGCCTGCAGGTGTGGGCAGCCTGGGGACAGAGCTTCCCCTGGCACTAGTGGTGACATGGCTCCAGCCCTGCAGGGGAAATGGCAGCACGCAAAGCTGTCTCCCCTCCAGGCACAGCTGGATAATGCACAGGAACTTTAGTGGCTACACACAAGGGCCCCGAGTTAAGGGGGCCTTACCAAAAACATCTGGACTTTTGGTGGACTGGAGATCTTTTTGTGGGGCTGGCCTCCCTTAGCCTCGGGCTGCAGGCACTAAACCTCCTTTCTTAATCCAGCCCTGCCTGTAGCGGGAACAGATCTGCAGTACCAGCACTTGGGCTTCTGGCCCACAACATGGAGACTCGCTGCAGGCCAGATCAAATGAAGTCTGGGACCGGACCTGGCCTGCAGGCCAGAGGTTTCCCACCCTGGATTAACTTTTGCCTCATGGAGTCTTTATATGCTGATTTCTGAGTTAAGAAAGAGAACATCCGCAGTTGTTAAATATATCTAACAATTATGCTAAACAGCTCAATTCTCAAATGCAATCTGCATCTTTTAAAAGCCAGTAATCATGACAACAAGCTGCTGGTGAACTCTGAGACAAACAGCCAGATCTGACTGAAACAACTCATTACTTCAACCTAAAACTTATGACAGTTGCTCCAATCAGAATAATAGTTTTTTTCCCCTCACTTTATATTGGAAGCTTTTGACTCCCCTGTAAACATCTAGTAATTCATTTGATGTAGGGAAACACACATGCTACCCTTCCGGAAAGGAGAGGCAGGAGTATTTTTAGACCTAGAACATTTTGCTATCATAGATTTAATTTCAATGTACAGTCTCATAATATGCCCAATAATGTATTTGAAATTAGCCACCTCAGAAAGAAGCGCTTTAAAAAAAATCATGCAAAATGTCTGAGAAAACTGGTTAGTGGTTCAAAGAAATATGCTGCAAGTTGGTGGCGACTCTGTACAGTCAGACTTACTCGATATCTTTCCGTACTGATCCCAAGAGATTTTCCCTTTCCCGTATTGCCAGAAAGTTGGTTTTGGTTTTATGGAATTCGTGTGTGTAATCCTGTAACAAAACAAGTGTTTCAGTTTCACTAGACCTTGTCATGACAGTACTCTGCCAACCAAGATCTGACTCTCAGGCATGTGGACAGAAAACTAGCCAATAAAAAGGTTAGTAAAAAATGGAAAATGGGCCTGAAAATTGTATTACTTCAACTACATTAGAATAGTTGCTTACTAATGATCACAATGGCAAAGGTTATACTAGAACATTACTGTAACTCCCTCCTCTTGTTTTCAGATAAAATAAGAATGGCTACACTGGACCAGACCAATAGTCCATTTCGCCCCGTGTCCTGTCTTCCAACAGTAGCCAATGCAGAAGCTTCAGAGGGAAAGAACAAAGCAGAGCAATTATTAAGCGGCTGCTCCTAACCTCCAGTTCCAGCCTGTGGCAGTCACAGATTTAGGGACATCCAGAGCATGGGGTTGTGTCCCTGACCTTCTTGGTGAGCAGCAACTGATGAACCTATTATCCATGAACGGATCTTAATTCTTTATGAACCCAGTTATACTTTGGACCCTCACAACACACATCCCCTGGCAATGAGTTCCACAGGTTGACTTTGCATTGTGTGACATATGTCCCTTCATTTGTTTTAAACCTGTAAATTCACACCTTTACCCTGCAGCTGGGAGGTGTCATCTCAAGTAGATGTACATGTGCTAGCTCTTCTCAAGTCAGCACAGTAAATGTATCTGTAGCAGCATGGATGGCAGCCAGGGACAGTTGCCTGAGTAGGTATACAGGGGTCAGACAGGAGTGTACCCAGGCAGCTAGCCCAAGAAGGGGCCTGGGTCACAACGGCCAACACCTCCATTTTTAGTGCACTCACTTGAGAAGAACTAGCTGTTTGTCCATCCAAAATGAGAATTACATCTCCCAGCTGCTATACAGAGCTATCCTCGATGTCTTTAGACACAGAGTTAGTTTGCTGAGGTTAATAATATTTAAATCTCTCAGTAAGAAATGTATCAACAATTCAATTACAAGACTTCATAAATGACAATGCCTTATTGCACTACACAAAGTACTTTTTGTTTTGGGAGTTGTTCTTGATGTTTAAGGCAACAGTATGAAAGGGGATCTTAAATGAGTATCTTTTTGACAACTATTTTTAATGCAAATTTCATTTTTCACCTCTCAGCAAAGGTCACGCCGAATACTACAGTGAAATTCTCTCTAAAAAAAATCAACATCAAATGAAATAGGATGTCAGTTTGTACAGAAGTCTTGCATTCTCTGCGAGACATCTAGGAAGCTGGTGAAGAAAAAAATGCATTCAAATACTGAGAAACTTTGAAACATCCCCAAATAATTTTACATCAAGACCATGTAGCTACCAAGTTAGGGAAACTGTATAGATCCCTGGGGACCTAAAAGAAAGTCATTTTTTTTGCTCATTAATTTTAGCTGCATGTGAAACCTTTGAAATAAAGTTTGCTTATATAGATGTAGCTTTCAATTGGTTTTTTTAATAGCTTCCTTGGGATAGCCTTTTCTTCATCTGAGAACCCCAACTGCGATTATGTTTTTGAAACTACTGGACTAACAAAAAATAGAGTAAAATAAACCCAAGCATGAAAAATGTACAATACAGCCCCAACATAGCTTCATTATATTATTTCAACATCTATAAAGAAGCAAGAAGATAAATGTTATAAAGATGACCCTTTTAAGACAGAAATTATTTTAAAATTCTACCCACACAGTGTGCACAAACATAGCAGTTGCCGGTGAGATTATTTCCTGTTGGTTATTAGGGTCCCTTTTTTATATCCTTCCCCTGACACCAAGATAGACAAAGACGTCTTTTCCATCAGACACCTTAACCTGCTATGCTCGGGCACAACTAAAAACTGGAAGCATTCACTTTTCAGTGATCTCGCGTCCCTCAAACTTCTCTCTGCCAAGCAACATTTTTGGGTTGTTTGAGTGTTTCTTTTTTTAATTTTTACACACAAATATTCTTGTAGGTTATACCAGTAAGTATCAATCCCAAGTACTTTTACAATGAAGACATAGTGTAAGAACAAGTAATGAGTGTGGTGTGCATGACTTACCTGCAATATGTCTCTGTGACGCTGTAATGTGTGCATCAGGGCTGCATTCAGGGATGGCACTCCCGCGCTGTTGGTGTACTCTGCCATTTTGTCATTTATTCCAGTAAGCTACAGAAAAAAATACAAAGGGACACTTTTCCATAAAGGAAGGCCAACGCTGGTTAACATGTTTTCAAGGAGGTATCTAGCGACCATGGTTACCAGTGTTACAAAACATCTTGTTTTGTTTAATGGAGGTATATGGCAATCTTGTGTCATCAAGCGCGTGGTCTGCACCCATGCAAAAACATTGTGTGTATTAAGGTCTTCAAAGTTCTATTTACCCTGCCCAGAAGTTGTTCGATCTCCACCGCCATGGTCTCAAACATTCTGTCTTGGCTCGATCCATTTAAGAGAGGAGTTGTGTCCGAACTACGAGGAAAAGAGCAGCAGTAGTTACTTGAATGGCACAACATCCTTTTGTGACAATGGGAACACAAGGCATCTATACCAGGCATAAGCACAAAGGCAATTTTCTAAATAGGTTTCCTAAAGTCATAAATGCCATTTAGAAAAAAACCCACCCCTATGCATTTTCCCCGTATCAAGTGCCTCATTAGTCCAATCCCTCAGTTAAATGCTATGAGCTACATACCCCTCAAATAGTCTAAATCAGGGCTACTCAACAGTGGCCCACAGCCTGTTTGCTTGCGGCCCGCGGTATGGCTTGGGTTTACATGGGGCTCAACATGCAGCCGGCAGGTGGAAGCCAAAACAAAAAAGTAGTCTTCTGTTGATATGTGTTTTAATAGTTACATTCCTGGATTGTCATTGCTCATTAAAAGTGCTGTCATATGGGTGGAAATCAGGTAAATATTGCATTTTATTAATATCGGCGGAACTGACTTAAATGGGGCCTGCATGTTGTGTAGTCTTGCCTTAAACTTTGTATTGATCCCCACTGGTGTGAAAGAAGCTATTGCATATATATCTGCATGTACTGTACATGCAACCACACTTAAGTTGCGGCCCTTCGCATGTGCTGAGAGTATCACTGTGGCCCCTGGGGCTTCCAGAGTTGAGTATCCCTGGTCTAAATGTCAACACCTACAAACTTCCAGCAGCAGAGCTCTCCTGATACAGCTGTGGTGCTGATGGGAGAGAGCTCTCCTGTCAATATAATGAAACCAGCTCAACAGGCGGTGGTAGCGATGTTGGCAGGAGAGGCTCTGTGGCCAACACAGCTCTATGCACACAAGCGCTTATGCTGGCAAAATCTACATTGCTCAGGGTGGTGTTTCTTTACACTCACAAGAGACATAAGTTTTGCCAGTGTAAGTGCTAGTGTAGACACACATGGTCTTACTTCTCTCTAGAAGCTAATGTTTGGCACTGCACAGGTGGTCAGAAAACATAACAGTAAAAGTTTTCTTATCTGGCATGTTAGGAAAATGGGAGGTGCTGGAAAGGAAAAATTCCCATTAACTAGAAGGGAGGGAGTTTGGATGTGGACGAGGGGCTTTGGACTGGGGGTGCAGGAGGGAGTGCCAGGCATGGGCTTGGGGATGGAGTGTGGAAGGGGCTTGGTGCAGTGAGTTGGGTCATGGGACAGGTTTTAGGGTGCCAGATCGGGGGTTGCTCATTTCAGACTTCTTCTTGCAAGCCACAACATGTCTCTGCTGCTCCAGGCAGGGCACGGCTAGATAGCTCTGGGCACGGATTCTGCAGCGCCCATTGGCCCCGGTTCCTGGGGTGGGGTGGAGCCAGCATAGAGAGTCACCTAGCCATACCTCTGCTGGTAGAAGCAGGGACACATCACTGCTTGTGGGAGTTGACTGAGGTGAGCAAACTCTGGATCTGGCACCCCAAAACTACTCCCATTTCCCATATCCCACATCCTACACACCTTCATGTGACCCATCTCTTAGCCCCTACCTCGAACCCCTTCTGGTCATTCCTCCACCTAAGAGCAGCAGGGACACATTGCCACTTCTGGGGAGCCACTCGGCACCAGGCAGGGAGCCTGCTGGCTCCGCACTAACTGCATCATGAACTGGACTTTCTCTGAAGATTACAGATGCCTATTTATAGAATTGTCCAGTCAATATGGAGTCAGGTAACACGGCTTTTACTTAAAAAACAAACACACACAAAACCAGACAAAACCAAGGAATCTGAGTCAGGTGGCACTCTGCAGACTAACACGTTTGTTAGGGTATTAGAGCTTAGCTTTCATGAACTACAACTCACTTCCTCAGATGCCAAAGAGAACAAGAACGAAAGCCAGGAAAAAAAAAAGGATACAGAGCTGGGACTGTAACATCAGTGCTAATTAAATCAGAATGGATGTGGCTCATCTCCAACAGTGAGGAGGTGAGAATACGCGAATGGGAAATTACCTATTGTTATGCAAGAACCTCTCCAGGTGTCTAGTTAGACCTTGGCGCAGGGTGTGAAATTTGCATATGAATTCCAGCTCAGCAGCTTGTCCCCGCAGCTTTTACTGTACATACTGAATAATAATGTTTCTTTCCTACACTGTTCTTTATGACTCCATTTTAGCAGGAAAGCAGGTTTCAAACGTTATAATTATGCAAATGTACGTTAACAATAATGGGCTCCTACAGATACATTTTACACAAGAACAACAGGCCACAGAAAAATTGGGATAAAATCTATTTTCTATACAGTCCATGTCCCCTATTTTTGTCAAAGAAATTAAAAATTACACAGGGAAAAAAAAATCACACAAGTAAGGGGATAGGCGTGAACACACAACAGACCCACACCTGTAAGACAGAGTGGATTAAAATCAATGATTTAAAATAAACTGAACTTTTTACTATATTAGATTTTTTATGTTTTAAAATCATCAATAAAATACTAAGCTTCTCATTTAAATATAGCAGTTACAATTAAATCTGATCACAAACTTGCAACATGTACACTTACAGTCTTATGAAAATAAATTAATGGCTCCAGTCTGTCCCGCCTAAACGACTAGCTCTTGCTTCTTAAATGTTCTGGGCTTTCAATTTCTCTCTCTCAGGAGATTAAAAAGTGCCATGTGCAAAGAAAGACACAACCTAGACAGGATCGTTTTTGTTCTATGCTCATGCAGTGATGGATTTTGGCCAAGCACGGCAGAGGAGTTAGTTAAGACATTGTCTTAAAGACAGAGAGAATATATTGGAAAGGACAGAGGCAGCATAAAAAGGAACAGTGGAGTGGACTGGAAAGAAAAAGGGATGATATTATTCGATACGCACACACAGCTTCCTATATTTCCCCGCACTTTTGCCACAGAAAAACTGTCATGGCTTCCAGGTGCAAGAGAGACCCTTTCTGGAAATATTTTGAAGAAATTAATTCCCTGGATAAAAAAGGAAAACATGTCAAGGGTAAGCAGAAGATTCAGGGCCTACTTGCAAGAACGAAACATCATAAGGAAAACTGTTTATCGGGAGAACATGATGTGGATACAGATGTGTATATGGCTGAGCTGGTCAACTGGTTAGTAACTTTAATTATTCACTTTGCAATGCATCAGACTTCAAGACTCTCTCTATGCCTTTTAGTATAAGAGTGATTTGACAAGTAAATTCCCAAGCTGTTTGCTATGTTGGATGTTGCTAGAAAAAAAAGTTTAGCTTATCTAATCCTTATGGCTTAATTAGTTAACTAGGTTTAGAATCGATCACATTACTAAAATCTACAGTACAAAATGCTGCAGTAAGAGAAATCTAGAGTTGCCACTGTCATTTTCTTATTTCATATTAGATGATACATGCCCCTTATTTTGGAACATCATGCCACAGACCATATTCTGTATTTTACTTTAGCATAACTCAGCTTTTCCAAGGGAACCCCGTTCTGTACGGGTACGTCTACACTGGCCACAATTTCCGGAAAAGGGATGCAAATCAGGTAAGTCAGGATAGGGAAATCCGCGGGGGATTTAAATATCCCCCGCGGATTTAAATAAACATGTCCACCGCTTTTTTTCCGGCTTGGGGAAAAGACGGAAAAAAAACGTCTAGACTGGCGCGATCCTCCAGAATAAAGCCCTTTTCCGGAGGATCTCTTATTCCTACTTTCAAGATCCCATCGAAGTGTAAAGACTTGAACTGTCTTTCTGCAATACATTCACAGTTATCCATTGGTATTTTTGGCAGCAGTGCTGCAACGAAACATATTTCAGACAACAAAATATCAGTAGGAAGCAAAAGATTTCAATCATTCAGTGAAACCACCACCATGGATGGGTTTGTAGTCAGGACCAGGAAATACGAACAAGACACCACAGATGAAAAAATTGCTTGGTTCATTTTTGCCACATTCTCCTTTTTGCATTGTTAACAAGTCCTTACAACCAGGTTATGCTCCACCTGGGAGAGCAGACATTGATGGAAGGTTGCTAGATACAGCATATGAAAAGGAACTTGAACAGTCTGTAAGAAATACTGTTTAAGCCTCGATGGGTGGAGCAATGTACACAATGATCCAGTCATATGCCTGCGTGATACTCGAAGATGGGGTTGCATCTCTTTCAGAAGCAATGTCCACATTGGGAAACGCCACCCAACAAATTATTTAAGAGAAATGGCAGTGAACACTGTAACAAACTGTGAACAAAAAATCAACTGCCACATGCACCGTTCTGTCTCAGACAATGCTGCAAACAGGGCAAAGATGAGAAGGTACTCAGAACACGCAGAAGGATGCGCCTTACTCACATCTGGCTGCAGTGCCCCTTCAATACATCTTTTAGCCACTCGCGTACACCTTTGCCAAGCACAAAAGAAAACGTTGTTGAAGTCACTAAATATTTCTGCAACAGCCATTTTGCTTTGGCTTCACTGAAGAGAGCAGGAGGAGTCAAACTAATTCTCCCTCAAAATATTCAATGGAATTCTGTGGTCATTTTGAACAATTTATTAAGCACGGGCCTAGTCTCATAAAACTGTGTGAAGAAACCTGTGATTAAATAGTTAGAGGTATCTCATCCAAAGTATCTAACACTGAACTAAACAGGAATGTTGCGGATATGCTCAGTATACTGAAACATATTATCCATAGCCTTCGACAAACTTCAGGGAAATTACTGCTGTATTGTTGATGGTGTAGAAATTTGGAAGGCACTTCAAGAACACTGGAGAAAGAAATCCACCCTGCTGTAAGATAACAGCGTACATCTTCTGAAGACAATCTTCTGTGCTTTGGTGACCTGCAATTACTGGACTAGGAAGAGGAAAGAAAACGAATGCCTTTTCTAAGCCCATTATTCTCTCTAGAAGGGAGAAGTCAGTGGAATATCCAGGTTATACAAACACTGCACAATACAATTCCAGGAACACGAGATAGAGAGATGGAGGAAGGGGCAGCAGGCCTGATTCAGGAAGGGAGTAGTCACTCCTGGCATTCGCTGCTCCTGGGCTTCCTCTGTTCACTGAAGAGGAGACCCTTTCAATCTGACGATACATTTAGACACCACGTTGGTATCCTCTCTTTGAAACAGAGAGGGAAAGAACTGTTGTGCCTGAGAGAAGGAATGACGCTTTCAGGGTTAGGATTGCAATCAATTAACGCTTACTGGGAAGGGGGGAAAAGACAATTAGACTAAGAGCCACCAAGCTTTGTTTCTGCAGATTGGGAGAAGGTGAAGAGAAAATGAGAACAAAATTAACTAATGCCTGGCAATCAAGCTGGGTCACTGCCATTTAGGTGTCTTACACACTATCATCTGTATTGCAGAAACACTGACAGATTTCCGCCAGGAGCGAGGCCCCATTGTGCTGGGTGCTACCTATGATCCCACACACATTCCATGCCCCAGAGAGCCAGTCTTAACTTCTAACCAAGGAAGAGTGGAGGACAAAGGAACAGGTGACAGTGACACAGTCATGTTCAGAGTAAAAGCAGAGGGTACACGGGATGCTAGACATTGTTGAATGTTTTCTAGACACCCCAGTAGAAGGGAGCTTCAGGGTGGGTTTGAAGGATGATTCTCTCTCTCTCTCTCAACTGAGTTCCAGAATGATTCCCCCTGCAAGAGACTGATAATAAACACACCGTGACTGACAGGAAGAAGGCTGCATGTGCACAGGTGCCACTTATGTCAGTAATGTTACTTACTTGACAGATCAAAAAGAAAGAGTCTGGTCAAGGTGGAGAGACGTAAAACAACTATATTTGACTGAGGAATGCATGTCAATCTGGCACAAGCAGACAAAGAACATTTATTCACTCTTTTGGTAAAAGGCTTATTTAAGAAAAGACGTTCTGACTAATAATCCTGGAAGAAAACTTGAAACTAGCAGCTGTACCTTATTGGTTAGAATGGAGAGCTCAGAGTCAGAATCCGCATCCTCATCCCAGCTCTGCCACGTATTCACTGTGCAACCCTGGACAAATCACAACAGCTCTGTGCCTCAGTTTTCTCATCTTTACAATGGGGAGCATAATGATAGGCAGCCCACATGCGGATGAATGAGGCCAAATTCATCAGTATCTAAAGTGCTTTCTGGCCGCTGAAGTCCTTTTAACACTGCAAAGTATTTTCTAAGTGAATATATAACTTAAAACAGACAGTGCAGCCAGTTGTTCTGTCACACACAAGGACACACCACATCCACAGATGATCATAAACTAAAGGTTAAATGTAAATCATTAAGAGGAATTGTATCATACTAATGATGCTTCATTGCCCTAATGACCTACTTGAAAAACTAATCAGCAAATAGCGAAGTAGTAAATTGAATGAATCAACGATATTTAAAGCAGACTTTAAAAAAAACAGTAAAAAGTTTGTTAGTACCTATACCTGTCGCGTCTTCCCTCTCGGGTGCTGCTGTGACTGTAGCTCGTGCACAGTTTGCTGAATGACACCAACTTCAAATCTAGCTCATTCTCCAGCTGTCTGGCCTGTTTCCTGAGATCTGAACAATAATGGAACGACAAATGTTAGAGGTTAACAAGTCCCCTTTACAATCCACTATATTTGGGTTTTGATTTTTACAACAGATCATTTTCGGTGCATAACAAAGGAGAGAAAGTCAGAGCATGAGGCTACATTCTTAAATGTAAGAAGTTGAGCAAGATCTATTGCAAAGAAGACTGAACATCTAGGTTTATGTGCAAGTCAGGAAAAGACAGAAGTAACAGCTGTTCCATCACTGCTGATCAGACAGTGTTCCAGAGACTTGGCCAGCATGGGGAAGCCCTTTGGTCATTTAGAGCTGGACTGAACAAAGCACTGGAAGACTCAAAGTATAGATTTTTAAGCCTTGTGAGTCAGGGACTGTGTCTTCTGCTGTGGTTTATATGGTTCCAGTGTTATTAGTATTAATCAATATAAAGCAACATCCCAGGATCTGACTCATGACCTAAATGGTTGCCTCCATTAATAGCATCTATGATTGTCACACAATGCAGTCTCATCTTCACACAAGACAAGGTCAGTTAGGGAAAGTTAGAAACTATAAAGTTTCAGGGAAAAGAAAACTAGAAAATCCTAGTGACAAACTTCTCCAAGGAATTCAGGCACATAATTCTCACTGCCTCAAATGCTCCTAAATCCCACTGGCATCTTTGAAAATCTCCACCCAAAGATTATCAGTTCCTCTCCTCCAGTAAATCTCAGATCAATTATCTTCTGGAGTGCAATAGGCCTCACATTGTCTTTAAATGCTAGTCACACTGTTAAGAGAGAAAACATCAGACTGACTGGGCCAAAATTTGACCAGTTTGTAGTTGTATACTTGTTTTTGCAACATCTAAGTCTTTACACGTCGTGCCCCCCCTGCCCGGACAGGAAGATATTTCCCCCCAAATATCTTAGTAATATACTCTCTTTTACTATTTTAACACACAGATCAGTACACATTTTCAAAACCAAAATGTTACAGTTCCTCTCTGAGTCTTCATTAACATTACTTTTTCCCCAATCGTTCCTGGAAAATAGGTCACAGTTATAGGAATATAGGATATGACAGACCGATGACTGCTGCTTCAAGCTGGTATGCCACCTTTAGCAGAAGGTCGCAAAATATTGCATACTGAGCCTAACCAATTGCTGGTAACACACAGATAAGATGTCTACTTTTTCACACCACAGACCATTTTAGAGATACTTTCATGAATGCTTTCTATGCCTACGTCCAAAACTTGAATCACCTCTTCTTTAAAGCAACCACAGATCTCTGGCTACAAGATGAAATCAAAGTAACGATGTAAAAGCAACAATATAGAAATAGACTTATTTAATATGGCACAAATAGTTGTTGGGTTCTCTCTCATTGTGATTTTGTGCTACTTCTTCTCCCTGGATATAGGTCTTCACATTTGCTAGAAATAAACTTATCCTTATTCCCTGAAACCTTCCAGCATGTTAGCCATATTATCCAATATTTTGGACTTTGTTGGCAAATTGATCAACACTAGGATTGTTAAAATGCATTTATTTTTGTAAACATGTAACCCATGTGGAGGGGGGCACAGGATCATCAGTTAACCATGTACACATTCACATCTCTAGTCAACACTGAGTTTTCATCTAAAAACACACAGTACAAAGAGATGGGAAGCACTTGCCTCGCAGAGATGAAACTTAGCTTTGCAATTTGCTGATCAAAATGATGCGTTAGCGAGTGGAAACCTTAACAGAACCTGTGACAGGGCTAGGGCTAGCAAAATGCATTTGTGTTAGGAAAGTATAAGATGCCTCACTAGAAGCACTAGCAGTTCTGTAGGTCTCTTGGAAGCAGTCAGCCAGACCAGGTGACAAATAGTTGCAAAGAGACCATATGGAAGAAGGAAATCATTCCTGACCATTGCAGGCCATCTGTTTAGGACCTTTAACATAAGTGCAAAGTACTCTTCCCCCCTTTTTTCAGTATATATGTACAATAGTCCTGGGATCACTGAAATACAGCACACACAAACTGAAAAGCAAACACACAGCCATATTTCTACATTGTTAACACTGTCACGGTGCAGTGCTTTTGAAAAAAATAGGCAGTACTGTATTATCAAAGCTCTCAAGGCCTGAAGAGGCACAAGGCACATTCAAGATAGGGGAACAGTCAAGTTCCAACGTCTCCCTTTGGATCCTTGGCAAACTGAGCCACTTTGGCACCCTTTGCCTTGCTCCCCGACCCCAGGACAAAATGCAGGGCAGACCTACGCAGTGGCTGGGAAGAGTGAACTTTTCCAAACCAGGTCTGACAAAATTAAAGCAGCCCCCTGCCAAGGGCCAGAGGCTGTATGAGCCCACGCTGCTAACGGTGGGTGGGGTCTTTTCTCCAGCCTGAGTCCCCAGATGCATGTGTCTGGCAGCATCCCCTTCCCAACCATGATACAGTGAGAAACACCCCCCAAGGCTAGACGGGTAATGGGACCCCAGGTCACACCTCCTCCCTCACCCACACAGGTCCCTGAGCAAAGGCGAGGCCTCTGCTTCTGGATCCCGATCCCCTATGGACACCGCCCCAGAGACCACATGCTAAATTCCCTGAGAACCAACTGCCCACTGCTCCCCCAGCCCCCCCCCCACTGCTCCCCCAGCCCCCCCCCACTGCTCCCCCCAGCCCCCTCGGGGCCTACCCCTCCTCACGGCTCCCCCCAACCTCCTCGGGGCCCACCCCTCCCTCATGGGCCCCACGGCTCCCCCATCCTCCCCATCAGGGCTCCCCCCACTCCCATGGGCCCCACGGCTCCCCCATCCCCCCATCAGGGCTCCCCCCACCCCCATGGGCCCCACGGCTCCCCCATCCCCCCCCATCAGGGCTCCCCCCACCCCCATGGGCCCCACGGCTCCCCCATCCCCCCCCCACTGCTCCCCCAGCCTCCTCGGGGCCCACCCCTCCCCCATGGGCCCCACGGCTCCCCCATCCCCCCCCACTGCTCCCCCAGCCTCCTCGGGGCCCACCCCTCCCCCATGGGCCCCACGGCTCCCCCATCCCCCCCCACTGCTCCCCCAGCCTCCTCGGGGCCCACCCCTCCCCCATGGGCCCCACGGCTCCCCCATCCCCCCCCACTGCTCCCCCAGCCTCCTCGGGGCCCACCCCTCCCCCATGGGCCCCACGGCTCCCCCATCCCCCCCCCACTGCTCCCCCAGCCTCCTCGGGGCCCACCCCTCCCCATGGGCCCCACGGCTCCCCCCAACCCCCTCAGACTCCACCCCTCCCCCCCAATCCCATCGGGCCCCACGGTCCCACCCCTCCCCCTCAGACCCCACGGCCCCCCCCTCACCTTCCCAGTAGTTGCTGCTCCCCGCCGCCATGTTTGTTATCCAACGTCAGCCTGCTGCCCGCGAGCCCCGGCCACCGAGCACAAAGGCAGAGCGTCGCCCCGGGCGCTGGGGCCGACGGGATGTCCAGGCCTCCCAGCGCATCGCCACCTGGCGGCCCCCGCCGGCCTAGCGGGGCTGTGCCGCTCCCAGGCCGGCCGCCCCTGCAGCGCTCCAGGGGGCTCCGCGCCAGCCTGCCAGGGGCCGGGCCACGTGCGAGCCCTGGGCCCGGCCAAAGCAGCCTCCAGCGCCAGCCTGGCCCCAGGGCGGGAGCAGGGCTCGCCCCCCTCCTGCATGCACTCGGGCAGCGGGCGCTGCTTCCCGCCCTGCAGGGAGCCCAGGCGCAGTGGGGCAGCACCACTCTCTGCCCTCGTGAGTGGTGCGACCTGGCCTCCAGCAATCCCCCCCCCACTCGGCGGGGGAAGGGGTAGAGCAGAAGTAGGGCGTGGAGGGGGGTGGTTTGCCCCACCTGCCTCTGGGATACTGGGGGGCAGTTGCCCCAGGCTCCCCCAAGGCTGGCCCTGGCACCAACCACCCACCCGCAAGTTCCAAAATCAGCTGTTTGGCTTTGACATGGAATGAGCCTAAGGTGTCTTTTGCCTGCTGAGGCCTGTGCTCAGCCTGAGCGCCACTTTCATTTAAGCCCAGCCTCACCTCACTCCAGGAGCTGTGTCTTTGCAAGCAACACCAAATCTCACAAGAGTTGGGAACAGTGTTAGGGTGAGCCCAGTCCACTCACACCATGCAAACATCTTCCCTGACGGGCAAGTCAGGGATTGCTGCACCCTTCCCCCAAGCGCCTGAGAGCAGATCACTTTCACTTTACATCCCAGCACCTCCATTTTCATAACTGTTGCTCCACTTATTGAGAACTAAGCAGTTCTTAACTATTCAGTTAATTTGCATCGAGTCCTGTGGAATGGTCACACTCAAAATAACAGCCATCGACACAGGCTGCTTTTGTGCCTATAGTAGCCTCTGGCATGCACACCCACACCCACACAAAAAAAAGCCCATGGCTCTTGTGTCTGGTGCCCATCAACAGGGAATGTGGCACTAAGCCCCGGAATCAGTTCACAACATACACAATAGTTACCTGTTTAGAGGAACAAAAGTATGAAAAAGGCCAGAGGTTTGTCACGCCTCGCCCCCCTCCCCCATGTGTTTTATGCCCAATACAAATGCTATCTGTTGTGTAAGTGCAGCCACGATCTTTGTATCCTGGAGTATGTTCAATATAATGTGCAACAGCTACAGCAGGGAACATGCTTTCAGACTGAGAATTTAAACTATTAGGCAGGTGTGGAAAGTTGTCAATTAGGAGACACCATAGCTTTGTAACCAAGTTGGTGTGAACAGCTTGGAGTCTTCCTTGGTGTTTATACAGCATTTAACTCCAGAGTCCCACCCCTGACAAATGGCTCCAGCTACTATTACAGTACAGCCAGCCTTAGAGCACCAGCAGGTTCAATACAGCTGTAACAGCCAGCACAGCAGCACTGCACCCTGCTCTGCAATTCCTAAGAGGCTAGTGCTGCTGTAGTAACAGGGAGCCTGTAACTTCATTCTCCATGGTGGTTGCATGCGATTTACTGCAGGAACTACCCCACCTGGCTCCACAGCAGATAAACAGAGTAACATAGAATTTAGTGTGCATATTAGGGGTTCTCAAACCACTGAATAGCATTTAAGTTAAGAGAACTGAAGCAGCAGGTAGGCAGAGGTTTAACAAAGCAAAAACTAGGGCTCATATAGATTCAAGCAGTTCGAGAGAATTGAGAGAGAGTTTAAGAATCAAGTTTGAATGGGAACAGAGGCAAAGATAAGAGTTTCCCTTCCACACAAAACTAGTGCAGGTCTTCACTTCCCATCTTCTGGAGTTGGGAATTGAGCTGGTCCAGTAGACACAAAAATTGAACATGAAGGATGCCTGTCAGCAGTAGCACTCCTTGAATCAGGTGTGCTCCCATCCACCTCCCACTGTGTGGACAGCACCAAAGTTCAAGTGAAGGTATATCTACTTGAGCTACACAAGCACCATAGCTGGAGTTGTGTATCTTCACTCAAACTTCCACATACATGTAGACGTAGCTTAAGACAACAATGTATTCAAGATTTAAGCTATTGAGACAAGCACACACAAGACATCAAAATAATTTTAATAGAGTATTAGATTTCAGTGTACAGGTAAAAAACAGAGCACACTCCTGGTAGAGAAAGTGCGGTCTCACATGGCACACAGATTGGTTTCTTTTTTTCAACTAAAAGTCAACCATTTTAAGTCCCTTTTTAAAAGTTCACTTTTGAAGGCACAGTGCATAGACCTATGCACTCCAGAGATGAGTGCATATGGGTGATGCTGGCACCTCCACAAAGAGGAGTGCTGACAGTGGCTGTTAAAGATGGGTCACAGATGGCCTAGGGTGTTGGAAGAAGGGGTGTGGAAGGCAGTCTGGTTAGCAAAATCAATACAAAAAATACCTGCCTGCCAATGCCACAGAAGAGCTGCATATTTGCCCATAAAGAACTAAGCAAAAACACTCACCCCATCTGGCTTAGAAAAGTCTCACTCACATATTTACAAAACAATTCACACCAACTTAGCTCACATGTATTCACCTATGCTAGATAGTTCAAAATACATTCTCTGAGGGAATGGGGTAAATTCAATGCTCTGAAAGGCCTGTAGACCTCTGACAAGAGTTATTGCTTGTGGGGCAGAAAAAGGATGCTCCAACTCCCACACTGAACCCGGCATCAAACTAGGAAAAGCTAGAAGTAGAAGATCAGTCTGAAAAGCCAACTTTAATATGAAAACCCAAATGGATTTACTTTGGGCCTCAAAAGCAAGAGCTCGGGAAGTCAGGCAGGCTTAATGTTACTGAGGGATAGCCCACTGCAGCCTGCATAATAGGCCGAGAGCAGAAGAAATGGAGCCAAGTCATTTGTTCAGCACAGCTGTAATCTGGCACATACTACATCTGCGGTTCCTGCAGGAGTGAGAGAAGATATAGCAATAGCAGCTCCATAACACTGTAGCATAAGGAGGGCAGGAGCTCCATGTCTGATCCCATTTTATACCTAACAGTGTATTTGCCAAGTGTTCTGTTAAAAGGTTGAGAAACGCATTTGCCATGTTAACACATTTCCACAATGACCTTCTCTCCAGTTTGGCAGCTCAATGGAGCCAATAACTCAGACAGGCCTCCAGCAGATAATATGGGGGGGGAGAGTAGATCCATCTGGTACACGATGTGCAATGTTCAGGCAGAACTCCTCTCCCGGGAGAGGAGCATAAATACCCTCAGATCTGGCAGAATTGCCCCAGTCTTATTTTTAAGAAAGGGAAGGACATGGGAGACGCAACTCTCTACCAAGAAAGTTCAGTTCTCATCCCCACTAGGTGGCAGTGTCCACACCTTTCCAGCAGAGACAATGACTAATCTACTAAGTCAGACCCATTGCTGATACTCTGGGGCAGCAGGCTTACAGCCAGGGCAGCAGCCATATCTAGGTCATACTGGAGACTCTCCCCAAACTTGGCAGCCTATGGAATGGTTTTAACAAAAGTTGGAGGCATAAATACCATAAAGTTCCAGTCTCTCTGGGTAACTGGAGAGTAGCGTGAGCATTGCTTGACAGAGGACTGAGCTATCAACTCTGTTCCATCCAACAAATGCAAGTCAGGTGACATCTGACATCTTGTTAGCATCTGAAGTTCTCAGAAGAGCCAGGGAGAGACTAATGGGAAAGACTGCACACAAACACCCATTAACCTTTGGCAGAATTTAGTTTTTTAGTAAAAACAGGTGGGTTACAAACAGATCTCAGCTGCCGTTCCCTTGAGAGCTGCATTTCCACAAGCACAGCGCGGTTCTGTTGGGTGCAAACAGCAAAGGCTGGAGAATGCTGGTCCTCACGTCTTACAAAAGGATTTCCTTCTTTGCTCCAGGCTACAACACTGAGTGGATGCACCAGTGAATCACTCGTTTTATGCAAGCGCCCGGCCTTTACAATGAAATCATCTTTAATTCCTGCAAGTCCTATACTCCTGAAGGGAACAATGCAGGCATTTGATTCATGCTGCTGAGCGCTAGCGCACTCAAAGTGGAGGCAAGCTAGAAAGACAGCTAAAGGCATTGGAAGAATCAATCAGGTATTGGGAGGTCTGATTTAGACCATCTTAGCACAAGCCCTCCCTTGTTAAAGGAGTCTTTTAGTGCCAACAATGCCTAAGTTCTGAATCCAAGTTTTCTCTCACAAGTGTTCTCTCACAGAGAGCCTTATGCATAGAGTTGAGCTCCTGTTTACATGTCAGGTGCTATCCCAAAAAAGGAGCTACCCTTGTTCCAAACCCTCTCCACACACCCCTTCCCTCCTGATGTATTCTGGTGACTGACAGCGGCCATCTCCCCTCGGAAACAGCAAAAGCTCTGCTTGTGGTCCTGGAGCAGCAAAATGCCTGTCCTGCTGTCTGGATGTCTAGCAACGTTAGGGTTCAATAAGGGAGCAAAAGGGTCAGCTTTTAACAATAGCACGTGTCAGGAATGGGCATTTTTCTGTATCAGATGGGCCTGGGAAAGGAATTTAAGTCTTGAAGGGATTTGAGACAGAGGCCGTCATGGAGATCCACAAGTTGTCCCATGCGGCTGCAGAACATGAGCTGTGTTTCCTAAGCAGCAGCAAGTTTAAGTACTTTTCAGACTCCGGCAGACCTGAACAGGCATGTCAGTAGCCAGCTGTATTTAGAGTCTAGACAAATCCATGGGTTGAGATTACCGCTGTTTGCTCTTTTAGCATGTTGTCATGCTACTGTTACTCCCCATTCCCAGGTACTAGCTAGTCTCCACTCAAGGACAGGCAACAGGACATGTCACTTGGCTGGCTACATGGCCAGCCAGAAGCAAAAGGGGTTCTGTCTAAGGTGGTGCAAGTGAACCTGAGGATTTTCTTTTAACTAGAGAATGGCAGAGTTGTAGTGTTACCAGACACCCAACTCCTACTGAGAGAACTGTAGCTTTCCCTCCCTTTAGTGGAGGAGCATCTCATGCCTGGGTAAGATTCTCCCGCCTGTCAGTTTCAATACAGAGGTAAGTTCATGGAGAGGCCATGTGCGAAACACGTTCCCCTGCACACACCTGAAAAGCATTAGACGCTTGAAATAGATCAGAGAAAACCACAGAACCTTTGCACCCTTGGAGTGGGGTGAAGCAACCGAAAGCCAAGCTCACTGTCCATTTCTAATACCATTCACCAGCAGTGCAGCTGAGGCCTTGGCCAAAACTGATCGAGGTTTCCCCAAAATGTACAGAGGGAAGAAAAAAAAATCAAAAAAAGGAGAGATAAATAATGGCTTTAAAGCTTAGTACTACGGCCCCCACCAGGCATTTGGTTATTACTCCACTATGCCTGCAGCAGGCTGGACTGCCCGGAAACTGCTAGCAACTCCCGACTGCCAGAGCTCACTAATAAATTGCCTTCCATGTGTTTCCATTGCATGGAACTCCAACCCCGACCTAGCATCCACAGCCTCCGACGTCTGCTGACTTGTGCACTAGTAGGAAAGGAGCAAATAAGAACACGGGAGGTTGAGAACTCCCACCCACGTCTCTGGAGCTTACACATTCTGCAAGCTAATGATCCTGATCTCAAGTAGAAGAGGAGCCCCCCATTGTAGGGCCTGTCCGTAGGGAGCTTCCCATTCCAGCTGGCGTGTATCAGTGTTTGCTGGAGTATAATGTTTCTTCATCAGTGTCCGTCTCATCCTGGAATTCGTGGCTCAGCAGGGATTTCTTAGAACCGGTGGACATCATCCGGATCTCATCCTCATAGTCATCATGGTGCTGCCGTAGGCGATGGAAGCCATCCTTGTGCCTGTTGGACTTGATGGAGCAGACGCACCAAATGATGCAGGCTGTGAGGACCAGTGCTGACATGGTGGCACCTGACAGTGAGAAGACACATAAGTAAGGACCATGTGAATGCGTGCGCACTCCCACTGGATGCCTGCAGACTCCCTGTCGCTTACGGCAGAAGCTGTGCGCATGAGAGGGAGGAACTGCAGCTGCTTTCTTCATCCAACTGTGCCAGTGCATGTTGCTCCTAGCCTTCAGCTAAGGGTCCTTCCTATGCAGCAGCTTTGTGATGGGCAAGGCTGGGCCCAGCACAAGGTTAAATTAGGGATGTAAACTTTAATCACTTAACCCGGGGTGGGCAATGATTTTTGAAGGGGGGGGCCAACTTCAAAAATTTCCCAAGTGGTTGCAGGCCTCGGTCGAAAAGGGTGGGGCCTTTAAATAGCAGGAGTTGAAAGGGCTTGTGCCTCCCAGGCAACATGTTCTGGGGTGGGGCTGGGAGCTTCTGTGGGCTAGATGAGGGCTAGGAGGGCAGATCCAACCCGCTGACAGCCTCTTGTCCCACCCTGACTTAACCAGTTAAACATTATGTATAACCCATGGTGTCCAACTTGCTAGCCACTAGTGGCTATTTGGCTGGGTGAGCGTGGCTAGTTCATAACTGGTTGGACACCACAGGTTTAACCAGTTAACCGCTTGAACAGGGGGTGGGCTGGAGCAACCCCCTTCCTGCATCTGGTGGGGGGCTGCTAGTTAACTACTCACATCCCTAGGTTAAACTCAACCTTTCCTTGATAGCCACCTTATCCTTGCACTCTTTCAGGCCAACACAGTGGTCAGGCAGTAGCCAGCTGTGCTGCTTGCAATGTGGCCTA
Organism: Pelodiscus sinensis; assembly: GCF_049634645.1. NCBI lineage: Eukaryota > Metazoa > Chordata > Testudines > Trionychidae > Pelodiscus > Pelodiscus sinensis. The sequence continues at coordinate 2,802,565 of NC_134731.1, read as the reverse complement.
GAGTAAGGAATGATACTGTCCCTTACTCCCATGGCCAAGAAACGCAGACTTGTCATATGTAAGCTTTTCCCATTGCTATTGCTATTGCCATCCCCCCTCATTAGCCAACTCAGAAAGGGCCCCAGTAAGAATGCTGCAGAGAGGTCCAGTATCCACCTTCTTAGCTGCAGATATGGCACCAACAGGCATAAATGTTGTGGGCTAAGGCAGCAGGAATAAACAATGTACCTAGAATAAAGGGCAGGGGAATGGCTAAAGACCACAAATTAACTTAGTGGTAGGATGGAGGGGCAGGGGGAAGAGAAAAAGCTATTGTCAATCTCCCGGATGTGCTCAAACAAAGGGTGTCTCAGATTACCTGCTACAGTTACCACAAGCTCCCTTGAAAGGCCAAATATCCTGTTATCCATGTCAAACACGATCACCACAGAGCTGGCAGCATCATGGTGCACACGTACCTGGGGAAAAATGCACAGGCTGAGAATGTTTAATGTTGTGTGAACATCTAGGTAGGAGAGAAGCACATGAAAGTCACGTGGATTTGCCCAACAGCAGCAAGTGTGATGCAGAGGCAAGCCACATCTTAGAACTATGTCACCAAGGGATCATGCTGGGATGTTCTCTGCACAAATTAAACACAGCCACACCTGGCTGAAAAGCAATGTTGTTCAGCAGCTAATAAACTCTAAACAGATGAAATCACAAGACTGAGTAGGACCCTTAGACAAGTCTAGTCATCGAAGTGTGCCACATAGAAGACGGGGAAGCAGAGATCCTGTGATACGGTTGCACACTCACCCGTACATGCTGCTGCTGATATCCTTCAGCTATTGCACTGATGTTATGTAAGCCCGGAGCCAACAGCACATGGAAATAGCCACCTTCCTTTGTATAGATTTTCACACCGTCATTGAGTACAATGATGGCCTTCGACACCGGCTTTCCACTCTTGTCTTGAACAAATCCATGGACTCCCTTATGAACCTGAAATCAAGAGCGTCAAGAGTTCAGACCCAGAAGTGGGGGGAGATATTCAAGTGTGTGAGGAGTTAGAGTGTGAAATAGAGCAGGGGCTCTCAATGCTATCAAACTCCATGACCCATCGATACCGTAATAAATGGTTTTCCGCATATAAAGTCCAAAACCAAGATCAGGGAGCAGCAGGCAGGGCAACTGCTCACAGCCCTGCACTACAGGGGGCACCACAAAGCTAAGTAGCTCAGGCCTTAGCAGTAGCCCTGGGTGGTACGCTCGGTGTCCTGGGCTGCTATGGGAAGACTTTGGCCTTCTGCCCTTGACCCTAGCACGTTTTAGGGGGTCCACCAAGGAGGCCCTGGACTTCTGGTTGAGAAGCAATGAAAACGAGCACCACCCTCTGCTTGGTAAGTAAAATGCACAATGCAAGGAAGGGCTGACAGAGCAGGACCAAGCCGCTACCCAACACCCTTGCTGACATCTCATTCCTCTGGATCTACCACTATGGGACTCCAGCCGAAAGGACAGGCTGCAAGTATCTGTGTGCTCCCCTTGCAGATTCTTCTCTCAGAACCATGAATCTCTCACCTCCACAAGCATGCCAAGGAGAGATTTCTTATTCTCTGTCCACAGACTAGGGAGCTGTCCAGCATTTGGGAAGTAGCAGCAGCTGGTATACACTGTGATCTCGGGGCAATGGCCAAACGTGACACTGAAATCCTGAAAGACAGGGGAAGGGGTTGACACAGACAAGTGTTTAAAAGGAAACCTCATTCCAAAGCTAACTGGTGACTTTGGCATAGCTTTGCCCAGAAAATCTGCTCCTTTAACACTACAGTAGAACCTCAGAGTTACAAACTGAGAAGTCACCCACATACAGGGTTGCCAACCATCAGTAAATTTATGGACAGTCCGTAAAAAATTAGCCGAAATTGGACATGTCCGTCAAGACAGTAAAAAAAAAAAAAATGTAGGTGTCTGTAAATTTCACAAAAAGGCAATACAATTTCAAAAAACAGCAATTATTCTACAGCAATTAAATCTCCTCTGTGCTGCTTCAGCCATTTTACTGGGGAGCAGCAGAAATTGGACGTTTTAGTTGAGGTGATGTAACGTGAATCATGTGATGTTACCATCTGCTAACTAAATGAAAGTGAGTTAAATAGCATATTGTTCTTGTGATGTATGAATGACAATGATTACTTTTCACTTTTGACCATTTACGTCGTCTTAATATAGTATAAAATTTATGTCCAAAAAAAATTTGTCTGTCCATAAATTTTTCCCATTTTGTCCATAAATGAAATTTCTGTGGGTTGGCAACCCTGCCCACACACCTATTTGGAACTAGAAGTACACAACAAGGCTGCAGCACACACGATTACAAAAAGCCCAATCTCCACAACACAAAACAGTACAATAGCAACTACCAGGGAAAGGGAAGGCAGCATACCTTCATACTGCCCAGGTGACTGTGCCACTCTGCCCCACGGATCACACCTCCAGGAATGTTCTTATCTGTACCAAGGGACAAGAGTCAGAAAACCCTCTGCAAGGAGTGGATAACACAAAAAGAACCTCAGTTCAGGACACCATATGCAGTTACCTGACTCATTCGTACAGCCTGGCTGACCCAGATGCATTGTTGGATGGTTGTTCGCATACAGCGATGCCAAATGTTGCAGAGTTTCTTTATTTTCCACTAGAAAGAGAAGGTTAGAACATTAGGAGGAGCTGCCCTTAATGGAGGCAAACTCAATTCATGCCATAGCAGCGTACAGATGGACTTAAAACAGGTTTACGGGCTGAATAGTTTCTAAACTGCATTTCCTGAACATTCTGAAGTTTGGCCAAATGGATCCTACCACTGAATCCCATTGCAATGGCTTGTTTTTAACGGCTACCAGATCAAACACGCTCAACACTTCCTGCAATGGAGAGTTCAAAATCAGTCTTTACACTGGATAGGACAAACATAGGGAACAGTGAACCATCTTACAAGGGGCTAGCATTATTGCCAGGAAGCCTCAGAATTTTCATTTCCCTCTCACTTCAGATAAGAGGAACCCACTCAAACACAAATGACTGGCTATGCAGCTAAAACAGGACTACTGAAACAGTAACTGCTGAGTACGGAGGGTTGGGAGGAGTCTGGGTTACCTGTCTGCACAGGTTTATCATACGGGTAAGTTACGAGCAGAGCGCCACCATCCAGTGCAACAGAGAGGCTGAAATCTCGCTTCAGGATCAAGTTCTCAACGATTGCTTTGGTCTCTGGCTGTCCCATCCCAGGGTACAAGGAGAAGTTGCCTAAAAACAGAACAAAGGAAGTCATAAGAGCTCACCATCTTGTTAGTCTTCCTGGGATAAAGGTTTCCAGAAATATGCTCTTTGCTAGTGTTGGTACTGATGCCAGCTGCAAGTGATTATGAAGCTATTTCTGTGGGGCCCTTGCCAAAGCACGTGGCACCTTACACCCTTTAAAAATGCACATGGTCACTCAAGACAGACATAGAATCCTAGATCTGAAGGGACCTTGAGAGTTCATCAAGTCCAGTCCCCTGCCCTCACAGCAGGACCAAGCACCATCTAGACCATCCCTAACAGATGTCTGTCTAAACTGCTCTTAAATATCTTCAAACAGAGAGATTCCACAACCTCCCTAGGCAATTTATTCCAGTGTTTAACCACCCTAACAGTTAGGAAGTTTTTCCTAATGTCCAACCTAAATCTCCCTCACTGCAGTTTAAGCTCATTGCTTCTTGTCCTATCATCAGAGGTCAAGGAGAACAATTTTTCTCCCTCCTCCTTGTGACACCCTTTTAGATACTTGAAAACTGCTCTCATGTCCCCTCTGTCTTCTCTTTTCTAAACTAAACAAACCCATTTCTTTCAGTCTTCCCTCATAGCTCATGTTTTCTAGACCTTTAATCATGTGTTGCTCTTCTCTGGACCTTCTCCAAATCTTTCTTGAAATGTGATGTCCAGAACTGGACACAATACTCCACCTGGGGCCTAATCAGTGCAGAGCAGAGTGGAAGAATGACTTCTCATGTCTTGCTCACAACACCCCTGTTAATGCATCCCAGAATCGTGTTTGCTTTTTTTGCAACAGTGTCACACTGTTGACTCATATTTCGCTTATGGTCCACTATGACCCCCTAGATCATTTTCAGCAATACTCCTTCCTAAACAGTCGCTTCCCATTCTGTATGTGTGAGACTGATTGTTTCTTCCTAAGTGGAGTACTTTGCATTTGTCTCCAGATCATTTTGAATGATGACCCTATCCTCCAAAGCACTTGCAATCCCTCCCAGCTTGGTGGTATCTGCAAACTTAATAAGCGTCCTCTCTATGCCAATATCTAAATTGCTGATAAAATATTGAACAGAACCAGTCCCAAAACATACTCCTGCAGAACCCCACTTGTTATGTGAACCATTAATAACTACTCTCTGAGAATGGTTATATGTCAGTTATGCACCCATCTAGGTTCTATTTCCCTAGTTTATTGTTAATAACATTGTGCAAGACCGTATCAAATGCTTTACTAAAGTCTAGGTATACCATGTCTACTGCTTCTCCCTTTTCCACAAGACAGGTTATCAAAGAAAACTATCAGATTGGTTTGACATGATTTATTCTTTACAAATCCATTCTGACTGTTACTTATCACCTTGTTATCTTCCAGATGTTTGCAGATGAATTCCTTAATTACTTGCTCCGTTATCTTCCCTGGCACAGAAGTTAAACTGACTGGTCTGTAGTTTCCTGAGTTGTTCTTATTTCCCTTTTTATAGATGGGCACTAGATTTGCCCTTTTCCAGTCTTCTGGAATCGCTCCCGAATTGCATGATTTTTCTAAATGATAGCTAAAGACTCAGATACTGCCTCTATCAGCTCCTTGAGTATTCTAGGATGCATTTCATCAGGCCCTGGTAACTTGCAAACATCTAACTTTTCTAAGTGATTTTAGCTTTTATTTATTTTTAAACCTACTCCATTTCCACTAGCACTTGCTATGCTGGGCATTCTGTCACCGATCTTCTTGATGAATACCAAAACTAAGAAGTCATTGAACATCTCTGCCATTTCCAAATTTCCTGTTATTGTTTCTCCCTCATCACTGAGCATTGGGACTACCCCTGTCCTTGATCTTCCTTTTGCTTCTAGTATATTTGTAGAATGTCTTCCAGTCAATTAATGGGTGCATTTGTCCACCACTTTCAATATTGAATAGACCTTGCAGGTTACTATTTCCCCCAAAAGCCATGCCATGCTTCATGTTTTTCCATGCAACAAAACCAGCCAAAAAACCCCAGTCCAGCACTCAGACAGGACAGACTTGTGGGGCTCCAATGTAACAGCTTTAGACAATGAAGGTGCAGCATTGAGCAAACTCCAGAAGATGGAGGAAGTCAACAGCACAAAGGAGGAGAGTGTCTGGATTTAAAGGATCTTCCCTGCCCTCCTCCCAGAACAATGAAGTCAATATCAAAAGTCACTTGAGGTCTTGGATCTTAGATGCTACTACATAGACTATGTCATGAACAAACCAGGATTTTTTCCTCCTTCACACAAAAGAGGTTACAGAAGGTAACTTGAACTCATCAGGATATCCCATCCAGTTAGAACAGATACGTAACTGAAGCAGACAGTGGTGCCAGACCTTACGAGAACACAACTAGCCATGTTCAAACGGTTAACTGGTTAAACGCTAGTGTTTAACCAGTTGACCAATAACTTAATTGGTGTGACTTGCCGCTGTCAGAGTTCATCAGCAAGGACTGGTTAACAGGCAAGCATATCAATAAGCCTCATGCTTCTGCTTACCAGGTAACCATTTAACATCCCTAAATATGACTGACACCAAGTCTAGCATGGTTATGCGGGAGATCTGGCAGAAACCAGCATAACGGTGAACCAGAGAATAACTGTTAATTAGCTTTACTTGTGAAGTCAGTGTCCAGATCTTTGCCACGAGCATTGGTTTGTCCAATCCTGGATGAGCAGTCTCTCTCTTGAGCAATCTCGCGCCCATCTGGATTTAGGGAAGGTACAATCACAATTCTGGTCCTGTCAATGAGCTACACACAGAGAGAAGACTAAGTTCAAAAGATTCTCCCAGGTTTTCACAGCCAGTGATGACAGACAGTGAAGAATTCCCTGCACCTTCGCTTGCTCAGGTTCCAGGAAGCGCTGCCTACTCCACAAAAGAGTTTGTCCTGAGTTTTCAGCATTGTGCCCAGGATGACAGATCCAGGCCAGCCGCCCCACAACAATCAGGATGGGACACCCTATCAACTCCCACTGACTTTTCAGGAGCCTTCCCCTGCCCTCCTCAAAGGCTTGGTCCCTCAGAGTTCACACACTGTCCTCAGCGCCCATCCCCCACCCAATATTTACACCAGGAAGTTTTCTGGATTTCATATAACCACAGTCCCACATTAGGAGGAGGATTTCACCCATTAACCACCCTTTATTCGGGCCACGACCCTGTGGCTGGTCGAGCAGCTGTCACCGGGCACTGGTTCCTTACCTTGGTGATGGCTGCGTTCTTTTTGTAGTTCATACAGAGGAACTCCGCCAATGCCAAGAGCAGTTCTGTGCCAACTGGAGCATTTCCATGGATACCAGCCACAAAGCGGATCTTGGGCTCCTCGGGCTCAGACTGGTTGGGTTTGTTGGATATTTCGAGGGACGAGATTTGACGGTACTCAACACTGTGGCCCAAGCTGCCAGGTGAGAAACAAGTCCCAATTATTTATGGCTGGAGAGCCACCTTTGTACAGGTCAATGAGGGCCAGGAAGGGAGCAAAGCTGTTCCCAACAGAAAGGGACAAAGAAGAATTCCCTGCAATTCTGTGTTGCATCACTAAGTGAGAGAACAACAACAGCGTGTGTCCTGCCCAGCCAGAACTGCCTGCCTGCCTAACATTTGCAGGATGCAAGCATACATGCAAAGCTGCTGAGTAAGAGTCAAAAATAACTGGTCCTACTCCAGGAGATTCTTTGACACGCAGAAGAAAATCAAAGCCTGAAAGCTGAAATCTACTGAAACTGAGCTGATTTGGAGATTAGCAATACTGGTGAACAAGCAGTGAGAACTATGGAGGGGGACATTGTGATAAAAGGGTACGTTTAAAGGCCCACACTGTGAGAAGTGACTGAATGTTCACAAGAACATTAGAATGACCTATGCAGTGTTGTTGAGGTCATGGTGGTCTTAGGACAGAAGAGTCATGAGGTGGGAGAGGTCATAACTTATTGGACCAACTGTGAAGAGAGAGACAGGCCAGCTTTCGAGCTTATCTTACCAGAAGATTTCCTGGTGTAAGCATGGCGGGGGAAGGGAGGGAGGTTTGAGGACAGGAGAGCTCTGTGTGGCTTGAAAGCTCCTCTCCTTTCACCGACAGAAGATGGTCCAATAATACAGATAATCTTACCCACAGTGAGCACGCTTACAGATAGAATTCAAGCACTGTTCAAATCATGCCTGCCAAGCAAGAGAAATCTGGGACTAGAAATCAACGAGCAAGTGTCACAACTTAGACTTAATTTGTGGACAAAATAAATAGATTAGAGACAGACTCTGGCTAGATCCTATATGCCACTTGGGATTTGAGTTTGTCTTCCTCTCCCCTACCTTGTCCCGTCCCCCCGCTTTCTATCAAATAAGCCTGGCTTATCTGGACAAAACAGCAATATTTTACAACATTGCTGTAAGCCTGTGAGCAGAAAGGTAGCTAAATCGAAAGCCCTCAATGGCCTGATGCAGATAAAATGTTGCCATGTCTCAGGAGAGCTGATAAGGCTCATTGCTATGTTCCTATGTTTTTCCAGCAGTGAGATGATGATGTGACAGAAGTGGCATTTTCCATCTCCACTGTTCTTTTTCCTTCCCTCCTGGGTGTGCTTGTCTTGTCTTGTCTTTTAAAAAATGGAAATGGACTTCAACCGCTCCAGCTTATCTCAACTACATTTTGCCCAACAGGACACAGATCTTTAATGCCCATTATGAGATTGTCAGACAAAATTCTTTAGAGCTAAGAGGACAGAACGAGGAATGTTGTTACAATGAAAGCATTGCCCAACACATTTTGATGCTTTCACTGGGTTTCCTTTATCTTTAAAAAAATGTTAGAAGGATTTATAGCATGTCTGCAAGGTGCTGAGCAGAATCAGGTCTTCTACTAAACCTTGGACCTTGTATACGATTGAAATGTTAGACACTCACGTGGGGACGTTAACACCTCTGACTCTGAGGGTGCATATACCCCATCAACTTTAATACAGCATAAGAGGGATGCTGCCAAGGCCCATTTATAAACCCTTCTATTGACACTGATGAATATAGCCCCAATGCTAATGGATCCAACTGTGACTGGATTTGCCACTGAGAAAAGCAAAAGGAGGAAAACCACAAACCAAATTCCCATCATCTGAGGAGGTCACAGCTGACGACACAAGCCATGGGTCACTGCCATTAATCATCACAACCAGGAAGTACAAGAGGGTACAGATGAGAACAGCAACTCTTGTGAGCAGCACACTAGCATGCAATGCCTGGCAATAATTGAGCCAACAATGCGTGGGAGGCATTTAAATCAGCAGATTGCACCAGGTGCCATTCTAACCCCAACCCTAAGCGAAAGGACAAAGTGAAGGACCACAGCTGACAGAGGAGCACATATGGGAGGGCTCGGGCCTTGAACTAGGAAGGTAACCCAGAGGTGGTCTCTAGGGCGACAGTGACCTGGAAGAGATTACCAAGTCACAAAGGAAGGAAAGAACAAAGGAATGTCTGGGATCATTCTGCATGGAACCACGCAGGACAGGGCCATTCGGGATGCCTCTCCAACCGATTGCTTTGGTAAGTGACACTGTACCATTCTGGGTAGGAAGGTCAGAGGGAGCTAGAGAGGAGGGAATCCAGAGACAGAGACATTAGTAGAGCGTATGGGAAAAGACGCATGCACAGACTAGCATTCAAGTGAGCCAGGGCTGGGTCTCCTTTATCTAGAGAGTTACAGCTCTTCTCCAGGACCTCGATGTTCCTACTGTGTGATGGATAAAGAGCTCGCTGCTGTCAGTGACAGATTTGTATCTTAAACAACCAATAGTCTGGTAGTACTTTATAGACTAGCAAAACATGTAGATGGTGTCATGAGCTTTTGTGAGCACAGCCCACTTCTTCAGCTGACCAAAGTGTCATATGAAGTGGGCTATGCCCACAAAAGCACATGACACCGCCTACACGTTTTGTTAGTCTGTACAGGATACAGGATACACTTAAACAACAACAAATGGTCTGGTAGCACTTTATAGACTAACTCAGCTACCCCCTGAAGATTTGTAACTGTGATAATACCTATTTGTCTGCTTCTTGGCCTCCCATCAAGAAACACACAACATGTCTGCTCATTTCTGCCTTCCTCCCTAAAGGGCCTTTTGGATTCTCCATCTTTCCCATTCATATTTCAGTCTTCTTCCCTCTGTCCCAAACTGTTGATTAATCTGAACAGAAGGCAAACATTTTCCTGGATGTTTCAGTGACCATCCAAAGCCACTACAGCTTTGAGATTATAGCTCCATCTGCCATCCAGTACAGATACCTGCTACAGGTATTGTCTGTCATTTGACATTAGGCACCTTCTGATGGAGACTCTAGCTTCCTGTGTATGGAACATGGTGAGCACACTCGCGGCAGGACCATCATGTGCCATTTGCTACTCTCTAGCCGCAGGCTGTTTCTTTGAGAGGCAGTGAGCCAGAAGCAGCATCACTTACGTGGTGAGATTTGTGATCTGGGGGTAGTTCAAGTTGAGGGCTCTCAGAAAGTCAGACAGGTCTTTGTACGGATGGTAGCGGTAGGGAGAAACATCCATCGAAGAGTTTAGCACGAGGCGTTCCAAACCACTCTCAGCAGAGAGGTCTTTGATCAGGCTCTCAAACTCCTTGGTAGAGGGATCGCTAGTGTCTTCGTTCTTGATGATGGGTGTCTTCCCCTCCTCAACTTTGGAGTCTGTTCGTGACAGAGTGAAGTTGACTTGCACTGCACCTTTATCCCCAACACTGACAGTCTTGGTGAGCGGGTTATACCTGCCCGAGAACACAACATACATGGAAACTGAAAGTAGGTTCGAAAGCTACATTTGTTGCAATACCTTCCCCAGCAGGACATCATGTTAGGCTGTAACCTGCTCTTGATCAAACTAGGGCAAGGTGCACAGCAAAGGAAAACAAAACAATAGCAAGTCAGTCCGAGAAAAGACATTATGAATACCATGCGGGGCAGAGGACTCAGAGTGGGAGGCAGAGATCGCCATAGATAACTGCAGTTCCTACTAGCAGGTGGAGCTGGGGAAATTCAGCAGCTCAGGTACTGTGGCCAAAACTATCAGGTGGGTCTTTCGAGACAGCTTTGACCAGAAGGGTAACCTGGGGTTGGGAGAACCAGAGCAATTAACGAAGCTATTCTTGAGTAGCTGTCTACAGAGAAGCTTCTCTGAAACACATACCTACTTAACTTATTAACCATGTTCCATCACAGGTAACCATCTGTGACTGACTCCCTTGTGAGAACTACCATTCCCATGATTGGCAGTTCTGTGGACTAAATGCCCTCTATTAAAGTTTTCAGTGGGTTGGAGTCCAGGGGGTGTTAAGTGCTGTGCTCAGGATAAGCACAGGTCCCAGCACTCACTTCAGGCTGAAGGGAAGAGGCACTAGTAACAGCTGAATGAGGGGAAGGTTTGTCCAAGGTGCCAGTCACTCACCCTCGGGCAGATGCTGTGATTCTGTAAGATCCTTGGACCAACAGGCGCCAGTAGTCCCCAGCCTTGTAAGTCGTGACAGGGTGGTCGATGTCAGCAACACTAATGGTAGCATTTGAGATGCCCCTTCCATCTGTGGCATCCAGCACAAATCCCCTGACACCCCGGTGAACCTGGACAGAGGATAAGAAAACCAACATGGTTCAGTGTCAACAAATTGGAGGCATTTACACCACTCAGCATTGTGATATTCACACAATGAGTAACGCACCCCACGAGTAATGGCAACAAGCAGCAAATCGCTGTGCATTCCCTGTCAATTCTAGTCCTGCGGGACGTGAAGGGAATCTGGGCCCAACAGGGCTGGCCCACATCATTTTGGCACCTGAGGCGGGGAGCTCAAATGACACCGACATGCCCCCTCGCTTGGGCCAAAACTCTGAAAGGGTCAATTCTGCCTTCTTCCTGTTCTACTCCTCTCGTGGTACTGCTCTACCACCTACCCCAATAAAGGAGAACTTAAAATGCCTTGTTCAAAAAGTGTGAACTAGTGGTGCTCCCCCCACCTGAGGCGGCCACTTCAGTTCGTCTCATGGTAAGGCCAGCTCTGGGGTCCAGGTTCCCAATGTACTCTGTGATACCCTGTTTGAAGCCAGTTTCCTCTGAGGGGCACAAGTTTCACTGAAGCCGCAGTGGTACATCTTAGGGATGCGAATGACTAGTCGACTCTCTGATAAGCAAATGCTTATCGGATAGTCAACAAGCTTGTCGACTACCCCCCCTCCCCCGCCTATCAGAAAGAGGCAGCAAATGGGGGGAGAAGGTGGTACTTCAAAGTGGCAGCACCGTGTAGAGACTGGGGCCAAACCCCAGGCTCCATACGGTGCTGCTGTTTTGAAATGCCACACAGCCCGGGGCCAGCTGGGGTGTTCCCAGGCTGCACATGGTGTTTCAAAGCAGCAGCTCCATGTGGAGCCAGGCCAGGTTCAGTGGGGGAGTCCCCAGCTGATCCCAGGCTCCACGCAGCGCTGCCACTTTGAAATGCCACGAGGAGCCTCATGCTGCGCTCCCCACAGTGTTTCAAAGCGACAGCACCGCATAGAGCCCAGGGCCAATGGGGGAGTCCACAGCTGACCCCAGGCTCCATGCGGCGCTTTCACTTTAAAGTGTTGCAACAGCCCAAGGGCTGTTTCTACACTTCAAAGGCGGAGGCGCCCTATTGACTAGTCAAAATGCCTCCACAGCGCTGCCACACCAAATCCCACAGAACCAACTGCATGGAGTCTCCTCCAAACTTCTGAAAGGTTAAGATACTCCAGTTAAAGTTTAAGCTATTGAGCAAGCATCACTGGCTTAAACTTCCATAAGGATTCCTGCTATGATCACAACTCATTTGCGGGTTTGTTTTTTTTTAAATCGGGGTGCAACAGTCACCCTTCTGGCCAAGCAGCAGTGCTCCTTCCAATCTGTAGATGAACCCAGAGATAGACACACTGAGGGTCCTCTAATATGAACAGATTTATCTGGGATACTTCAGAAGCACTGTAAAGCATCATGCAGCATTTCTGTCCCTGCTGGCTGCTGACTGTAGCAGCTTACCTGCTTTATGAACTGGATCAGAGACCGGTGGTTCTGCTCCCAGTACTTTGGCAAGTCTTCAGCATTTGGGTATTTCACACAGCCTAACTCAATGGTCACTTCAAAACAGTTTGTGTTTAAATAGTTCCAATCTTGCATCCCACCTATGGCAGAAACATCAGAACCATAGTTAAGTACCTCAAAGTCTTCTTACAAGAATCATAAAATACTCTGGCTGTTAAGCTGTAGCATATGGAGGCATTAGAGATGTCACCCTATGTGCATATATCTAATAGCAAAATGCTGCCTTGTACAGAAAAGCGAAGAGGTTGACACAGGGTGAGGCCTCCCCCAATGCAGGCTTCAGAGATGCAGTTCGGACAGGTTTATTACTAAACTAGACACTTTTCATGCTTGTATCTCAAAAATATAGATGGTAGCAAGTTATGTTTAAGCATTCCATACCCCCTTCCCAACACAAACAAGCACAGCCCACCTGACCACAGGCAGGCATAGCGCAGTTTCACCCAGTTCAAAATGTTTTTGTCCAACTACAAATTAGAGATTGTAAGACCCTGAGAGCCAGATCCACCACGAAGAGATCTAGGTGATGAACTGGAAATTCTAGACAGAATCTCGTGTCCACAGATACATTCAAATGGAAAATAAGACTTGAGAGCCAGCGTACTCCAGGCCACAAACACTTTTCCCCCACATGGTGTTTTACCTTGAACATTGTACCAGTGAGCCCCATTAGTGATGCCATGGGGGAAATACTCATTGGGGTACATGTCCTTGCAAGGGTTGCCCTGGTACATCTGAGTATTTTCCTGGGAAAAAAAAAAAAAAAAAAAAGAAGTGATCACACATGAACTCTGGACTTGGCACGTATTGTGGTGACACTTTCCACGTTAAGTCCGTTATATTTTAATATGCATCTTGAACTGGCAGCATGTGTTAAATACGGAAGGGTATTTATGAACATATATAGCCACACAGAGCACCGTTCTCTGAACTAATGCTAATCCAGTGCTGATTATCTACGGCCACAGAGCACCCGCCCATGTCTGGTCACACCCATGCTTCCTGTTGTGGCTCATCTGCAATATACCACTGTCCCTCCACCAAGGGTCTTGCATACACATTCAAATACTCCATTTCTATGGCTTCCAAATACATAGACAACATGCTGTTCCTACAGCACCTGATTATTCTGGAAATTAGCTCCTGCAAAGACAGCCTCTTGCAAGACTGGTTCTGCTGGAATCCCAAGACAGACAGCAACATTACAGTTTCAGGGCAAGACTCCATGAACTTCACCTACACTTAAGTGTTTTTTCCAACAGTTCAAGCATTTTTTGCCAACTGGTCAAAAGCAGTTACCCAGGTGCAATGTGCACTTGCTTTGTTTTTAAATTATAACCTTACCTTGGAATAAGAAAGCGCAAGCTGCTGAAACACAGCATCGTCTGGTGATTTACTGTAGATGGCTATTCCTTTCTCATCATCATCAAAGGGGTAATTAACCACTAAAGAACCTGCAGGGGAAGGAAGACACTACTTAGCGTGCTTTTTAGAATGGATTTTTAAAGAAAGGATGCATTTAAAAACAAGTCTGTGCATTTGCCAAGGCTTAGAATCAGCCACCGTACTAAGCCAGGTAGATAAAGGAGGCAATGAACATGTACTAACAGTTACCAATCCACTAGGGATGTAAGTATCATTTTAAAGAGCACTTGTTGAAACATGAATTATATCGGTTAACCATTTAATGATTAACATGATGATGGTGCAGGACTGTCACCTGGCTCTGTGCTGCAGGGGTTCAGGCTACTGCGCCAACTTATTTTAAATGATAACTGCAATATATTAACAGGAAGAGCAATACTTATCAGTTAATCATTTAATATTTCACATCCCTCTAGTGGTATGTTCAAAAAAATGTCATAGCAATTCTAAACCTGGAGCACTGCAACTCAGCATTTTGCCCCCGCGTGTAAGAAAGCTGGGCACAGAGCATGGGGGGCAATTTTCATCTGAGATGGAAAAGCCAGAGACCAGGAGGTTTACAGAAGGAGGAGTGGAATTTGAGTCAGTAGTACCCTTGACCAGCTGCAGTTACAACATTACATCCCTTCACCCCTTAGGATGACTTCTTGTTACAAGCTTCTGTGCATAATTAAGTCGAATTAAAGTCTCAGAGGGGTTGCCGTGAGTCTGTACCCACAAAAACGCGTCCTGTGGCACCTTAAAGGCTAACAGATTTATTTGGATATAAGCTTTTGGCGTAAAAAAATCTCAGATAGCATTGTCACCAGTTTGCATGAACTGATTTCAACTTGAATTTAGATCATTCCAAAAGGCAACTAATTCAATTATTGGGACTCTAGTAGCTGAGCCAAACAGTGAGGAGATGATGTCAAGCAGTTCCATTAAATCCCTTGATGTTCTATGGAACGAGACATCTAGCCAATCTGGATACGTGGTGCAGCAGACACACTTAAGGTGAAGAACACTGAACCACCCAGAAGTTAATTCCATGGAGACCAACACGGCTCATTTAAAGGTGCTTTTGTTGTGCTCATCACTAGTAGACCTAGGTGCCTCCAGATTTGGAAAGAATGTCATAATTTCCTCTCAAGAGGGCCAGATGAACTGCTCCCCTCAGGGGTAAGTGGCTGTAGACTTCTGCCAAAGGCCCCTCCTTAATGCATTATTGATCTATTTAGGCAAGAGCCTGGCAACTGGCCAAAGGAAGCCAATTCCATGACAGAGAAAATTCTGCAGCTCTTCCTAGATACAGAGCTGAAGCACACAAGTATCACGCAGCCTCCACAATGGGGCACAGTGACCACCCTTCTCCCACTAGGTAGTTTTACAGCAGGCTCATTTTGTCTACATACCTCCATGCAAGTTTGCTGAGAGTACGAATGGAAAGGCCTTAAGCCAGTTTATGACAGCGACGGTCTCTGGCTGCAGCGGGTCAGTCGTTGGGAGGAACTGGTCTGGGAAGTTTCGGTTCAGGTCATAGCTGTTACTATTGTTTCTGCCAACCGTGCTGCTTCTGTCTCCTGAAGAAAAGACAAATATGTTCAGCCTGCATGCCCCACTCAGAGCAGCACAAATTCATTACCAGCTTGCTTCAATGCAAAGGAAAGAGAGGGGATTGCTCTGAGACTGCCCAGAACACAGAACTCTCCACCAGCCCCACGGAGGTTAGAAATACATTAAGGGGCTGGTTTCCTACACCTGTCCTCTCCAGTCCCCTAAGGAGGAAGCCCACTTCTTGCATGAAGATCTTGGGAAAGCAGCCTGCCAGGTGGCATGGACACTTATGCGGCTTTGCCTTCTGCTCTCCCTAGGTTTCTGATTTCATTACAGTCAGTACACAGAGAGATGACAAGTGCCGTTTAAACGAGGGAATAATCTACATGGACTGATGTCATAATCAGAAAAACCCCAGAGCTGCTCTCTCCAAACTAGTTTCATTACCAGTAATGTAATCAAGTAAACAGCAACTACTGCTTGAAGAACTGGCTTTGCCCTCCCAATTTGCATAGCTACAACCTTCAGAGAGTTCACAAAGAGCTGCTTTACCAACTCCAACATCGCAATAAGACTCCGTTAATGATCCTTGGAAACATACTTTTCAGAGTGCCAGTCTCCGAGCATGGATCTTATAAGTCTGCAGTTGTTGCTGAAGCATAAGGGCACCGTAACCATTTGGAACACAGGCACAGGACTTCGCACATCAATAAAAGCGGATGTGCGCTCCCACACAGGAGAAGCGAGCCAGTTCTCTGCCCTTCTGGGTCAGGAAAAGTTACGTGCAAATGGAAGTTAGGCTCCTGACCCTTTCACAGTGACACTCTCTAGTGCTCACTCTTGAGCCTATAGAACATGAAAGGCTGTTCAGTAACATGCAGAGCTACCTTCTTGGGATTTTTCGTAGCCATCGGGGTTCATGGAAGGCATGATGTGGATTCGAGTATTAAGGATCAACTCTGTGACTTCAGGGTCTGATCCAAAGTTCTTGCAGAGATAATCGATAAGATTCAGAAGCAATTCTCGACCTACTACTTCATTCCCGTGCATATTCCCAATGTACTTGAACTCTGGTTCACCTGGACAGAACAGACGTTTCAGCAACAGAACCATGGCTTTGTCACTATAATAGACAGCAATACTTGGAGACACCCCGACACAGTAAAGCCAGTCTGAACACCAGCACCTCAAGACCACATGCGATGGGCCACTGAAATCCCTTGTAGGCTCTCCCCGAGTTTATTTCCTGCAGTGACATGGCATCAGCCTTGCTACAGGGATAGGACAACTCCAAGGGAAGATAGCTGTGCCAGGAATTTGCTCTACATGGTCAAGACAGAGTTACCCCCAAATCCCTTTAAGAGTGACTCAGATGAGGAAGGCAGCATTTCTGCCTGCTGCAGAAGCACCCCCATCCGCAGCGTGATGTAGCAGGCCCAGCTAGGCTGAAACAGCTCCCCGCCTGCAGCACAATATAGGCAGGGAGCTGCTTGGACGGGGCCAGCAATTACTGGTAAGACTGGTCATTGGTTACCCCTTTATATCCATAGCAGGCAGTGTCCAAGAACTGCCACCACAGGGGATGCCTCCCCATTTCCCTGGGCAGCTCAGGCAATGTACCTGGGCAGACCAGGGAACTAAGCCCTGCACAGCAGGTCTGTTTCATACTTGGGAAGAGCATCTGAGTCTGGCCATTCTGGCTGCAATGTTTGGCTTGTGTTAGAGCAGCAGGATCTCTGCTCACTCGCAGAGTGGAATGCGAGCAGGACCAGCCACACCAAGGCTCGAGGGCACCAGCTGGCGTCTGTACCCAAGAGTGCAGAAGAAACAGTTCTACTTGCAAAGCTTTCTAAACGCTAATAAATCTCGCCAAGACAGCACTGGGGCCTCCCACAGAGGGTCAAGGGGCTGTGAAAGAACCACTCGGAAGGGCTTCCTTATATAACCAAGTGCTCCCTATAAATGCTTCTGCTCCTCTTGAAATTGAACCCCCAATATGCTCGGTTATTTCCAATAGGATGGCCTTGTCCCTGCCAGGCCAGCCTCACAATCCACCTGCCCCTCCCCCCGACTTCCCAGTCTGTCCATACAGCTCCACAGCGGCATTCCCAGGCATCCGAGATGCCATCTGGCAGAGGCCCGGATGCATACCCTGCCACACGCTACAGAAAGATTTCATGGAACTGGCAGATTACCTGGCTCGTGGATGCCCGGGTTGTCTGATATCTCCATCACATACAGTTCCCTTTGCTCCACTGACTTGCCCACCGAGTAGAGGCGTGTGATGTTGGTGTACTCGCTGGCGTACCGCCTCAGGAAGATCTCCATATCAGGGAAGTGGTGGTGGCGAAAGTCTTCAGGCTGGAGCGGCTGGTGGAGAGAGGTTGGGCTTGCTGCCTTTGCTGTGGCAGTGGCATTGGCAGCGGCATTGGCAGCAGAGCCTGGGGCAAGAGTGGCAGCAGCCTGCGTGGGATCGGAAACAGGCACCACGACAGTAGGATGCAGAGAGAAATCCACCTCTGTTGCAGCCCCTTCTTTCACCTCAACATTCTCTACAGTCATTGGCACATATCTGAGTAAGACACACAAGTCTGCTTTCAACAAGAGATTCAATCAGTGAAACAAGCCAAATCCAGGATGCCGTAAGCGCCGTTTATGTTCCCTCCCCCACCACTCCCAGAACAGGGCGGGTACCAGTCAGGTCACATCCTGCTGCCACCAGGCCCAACCCTGTGTTGCCTGTAGAGAGGCCAGCCCTTCCAAAGAGACAGGAGAGAGGGAATTCCTAAGAACGGCCCCTCAGGGACCACCTTGGCAGCAAGCTAAGGGAAGACACTTTAACCCATGTAATGCCTGTTATAGGTTTTAATGCTCCCTCCCTCTCCCCAACACCATATCACCCAAACTGGCAGTGCTCTAGGGGCAAGAGCATTCAGTGTGCATCTCCTGTAAGCACATGAAACAACAACTTGGCAGCATCACAGGAATGACTCAGCATAGCAGCTTCTGGCCAAACCCCATAAGCAGGAAGAGACTACGAAGAGATCACATTAAACCATCCAGCCCCCCGGTGCTCCAGAGACATTACCCTGCGACAGCTGCAGTGATGTTATAGGTTCCAGGTACGAGCAATCTGTGGTAGTCACCAAATCGGCCTGCTGTGATGTTATGAGCAATGCCAGCAACAACAATGGTCGCATTTGCCAGGCCAGACCCATTCATCGAGTCCCTGACAAATCCTTTTACTCCCATGTGGACCTGGGGAACAAATCAGAAAGGAACTGATCAAGACAACTGATCCCAGAAACTTCCCCATTATCCCTACTGCTGATAAGTTTAAAACAGAGTCCGGTGAGCAAAAAGTGCCCAGCCAACCTGTAATTCAGAGGGTAGCTTGGCCAGACCACTTCACTGGAGACAAATCCCAGGATAAAACAAAACAGTCACCATCACTCAGAAATCTCTTGGGATCCCTATGGCAGGCCTGCTTTCCCCACAGAGAGGGACCCAAAAAAAAAAAAAAAAAAAAAAAAAAAAACCTGTCAAAATTTGTAATCCTGTCTGAATAGGCCTTCCAAAAGAACCTTATATAGCTGGTGACTTCTATTAATTCATAGCTGCCTTGTGGCCACAGGACCACAGAAACACTCCACCACCTGTACTCTCGGGACAGATCTGCCGGATAGGTGTACGTAGGCCTTTGTACCTATGTTCCACAAGCCCCCTTGCGCCACACCTCCTGAGAAGACCGCCCACATTTTACCTTCTCAATGAAAGTGAGGAGAGATTCTCGGTTATTCTCCCATTCCTGCTCAAGCTGGGTTGCCATTGGGTACTTGCAGCAGGACAGCTCAAAGGTGATCTCAAAGCAATCGGCCCACACGTAGTTGTAATCCTGCATCCCCCCTGGGGAACGGGAGAAGATTGGTCTCAAATGGTGAAATGCCAGACCCAGGAAGCACCTCCGACCCTGAAGCCCTCTTGCACACCAGCAGCATCTCTCAGAGCTGTGAAGTCCCTGTGGAGTATGCTGGAAGAGCTGAAAGCCATTGCCTTGCGCCTACTTCTGTATCAGGAGAGCATCTTTCATTGTGCTACTACTATCAAAACAATTTCAGGAAGTAACACCATCCCGATGCAGCTTTCAGAACTATTACTCCCATTCCAGTGCTGGGTGCAGAATCGCCACCCCCCCACCTCCAATGCTACCAAAGACAGGTGCTGCCCAAAGTGCCATCTGATTCTCACCTGTACCCTTGATTTGAGACTGCCACTGAACAATTTCCCACTCCTTCCTGTTTCTCAAAGCCACAGTCACCCCTCACTTCTGTCACTGGTAAACAGCTACAACACCAGACCGACCGACTTCCGTTCTGACCACGAAGGTCAGCTGTGACAGCAGTAGTGTGGCGCAATACCTGAGTCATCGCTAGATACTGGCCTTACTCCAACGGGCTACTTTACCCCATTAAACGTAATGGATATAGGATGCCCAGCAGTATTTGGGACCATTTAGTAGCTACAGCTAAGTCACCAAACCTCCCTTAGTATTTGCAAAAGTGAAGAGGTGTGGGGGGGGGGGGGGGGAGGAAGAGAGGGGGAGTGTTGAATTTGGGATCCTAAAATAATCCAGAGGCAGCTCAACCTTCTCTCTCTGTAACCCGCTCACCTGCCTTACCATGGCAACTGCAGGCCCTCAGATAAAGAGTGTGAAAGGTGCCTGGTTTCAATATACGCATCTCTGTTCCTTCTGCTGGGTGGAAATTTGAAAGTTCCTATGGCTACCCCTCAGTAAGTCAACTCATCTCTCCAGCCTGGAGAACATGGGCAGAACAGAGCTCTGCTGCTGTTCCTCAAAGATAAGCATTTTCAGCATTGCAAGGTCATGCCCTCACCATTACCACTCTGTCACACAGCTGTATTACAGCTCTGAGCACTCAAGAAGTTTCAACAGTAGCTAGCATGTTACAACACAGCTAAACAAATCCGTGAAACAGGCTTCAGAATCGCCCCGACAGACCAAACCACACTGCTGCTGCCAGATCTCAAAGCCACTTCAGCACTGAGTGTAGTTCCCCCTATGCAGCACTTACGTTCCTCTTTTACCTAGTGTCTAGTACATTCTTGGTGCTCTGGAAGTGAGACTGACTAATGTTGTATCTCATTCTTACAGCAGGATAAAATGATGCACAAGCAGTTAGGTACCCTGCAGGCATTTTTAAAGGGCACATTTTCAGGACAGCTTTGATCTGACATTTAAAATGGGCAATAAACACTTTCACAAGATGAGACCAATATGGAAATATTTCCACAAATCTTTTCTTTATGCAAATGAAAATTTAACAAGTTAACATTCTGTTGCTGTGTTAACAGAACTACTGCAGCACCGTGCTAGCTAGCACATGAGAACCATGCCTGAAACTAAATAGAAACAAGCGAACCACACCATGTTCTCATTCTGGGCAAACCGATGTCTGAGAACCGTATAAATATTTGTGGAAGAGTTCGGCATGACAGCATCGCTTAAGGAAAACTAGAAAAGAAAATCAGTGTTCATCTACTTTTATTCTCAGAAGACAACCCCCACCCATCTGCCCCCTCAAACAAATGCCATCTGGAGTAAAACAAAGTTTTGCCAGTCAGTCACTAGCCCAGAGCAGGATGTTATGAATTTGAGACTTCAATACATGACAAGTCTATCCAGTATTCACCTGCCATTCACAGATGCTCAACCAAAACAGAACGGCAGACTAAATTGGGGCTCAAACATCACTTCTTGAAAAATGGCCCCTCAGAAAGCAGCCCACTGCATGCTATAGAATTGTAATTGTGTTAGCTTCCCATTCACACAGCCCTTTACAAATGCAGGCAGGTTACATCTGCAGTGTAGGAAGTGAGCACCAGGTTTAGAAAAGACACACCGCTACACAAAGGATTCAGAGATTTGCAGAAAGCAAGTACTCTTTGACCCAGCATTTGTAGAAGACATCTGTGACCAGGGGCATCAGATGACACCATGCAGCAGAGCGCAAACAACAAAGCAACAAGTGTCAAACCAAGACAAAAAGTACTTTCATTCTGTGCAGCTAGCGTAATCAGGTTTGGGATAATTCAGGCTCTATGAAATTCGCATTAATGAGAGCACAGGGTCAAGGAATCCAAGCTCTCCCTTGCACTAGGACTGCAGCTGCAGGGGGGAAGGGCTGGCTGCCAATGCAGTTGCTAGAGATAAGAGATTAGAGGGCATGGGTAGTAGAGGGAGGCAAGGGCCATAAGGGCGAGCAGGCATTAAGAGCCAGCATCAAGGATTTAAGGGCAGCATCTGAGAATGCCAGTCTTTGCTATGTCAGTTTCCTGTTGGGAGTTGTGGCTGAGAAGAGGCACTATGGAGGGTGGGGAGAACCTCCCCTTCACTTCCTATGGCAGTGGAATACAAACAGGAAATTGAACCCATGCTCCTCGCCCACAGGAGGAACAGGAAGCCCACAGCTGCCGTCTGAGGAGTTGCTGTAGGGCTGTCTGAGGAGCTAGATCAGCAGCTCCAACCCCACTCATGTTTCTCTAGCTGTGTTCAGAGGAGAGCTGACCCCCTACCAGAGGGGTACTCAGAGCACTTCATGTGAGTAAATAGCTCCTTGTTACCCAACTGACAGGATAATCCCAACTATCGATATAAAATGACAGGAATTAAATTAATTGTTACCGCTCATTGTAGACAGTGCTCTGAAAACATCCATTCAATGTGCAGCGGCAGTCAAACAAGCAAACAATCATTAAGAACGGAATAGAGAAGACGACAGAATATCTTATTGCTCTGTATAAATCCACTAGGAGATTTATCCTGCGTTGCTTGGTCCTTCAGTCAATTTTTTGTTTTTTGGAAAATAAAATGAAAATGTCCATGCTTCATCTGAGTCATTGCTCTGGGGTGGGACTGGAGACAAGGGGTTCAGGATGCAGGCTGCCTGGGGAGCCTATTCTAGGATTCTACAACAGAATTCAAGAAAGAACTTGATACATTCATGGAGGGACTGGTCCATCAATGGCTGTTAGCCAGGATGGACGGGGAGAGCGTCCCTAGAAGCTGGGAATGGGGGATGGACATGGACCACTGGATTCCCGGTTCTGTTCATTCCCTCTGGGGCACCCAGCATCGGCCACTGTCAGCAGACAGGACATGGGCTAAATGGACCTCTGGTCTGAACCAGTCTGATGTTCTTATGAGACCCAGGAAAGAGCAGGTTCTGGCCCAGAGAACAGTACTCATTTTCTTTTGTCTCATGGCCTGCAGCTTGGGTAAGAATCCCACCGGCAAACCTACTGGGCTAAAGGGAAAAGCACTGCAGAACTCAACCCCATCCTGCCAATAACTGTGTGCACACACGCCACTGTGTTCTTATTCCCTTCCCCTGCCAAACTACACAATAGGTGGGCAGCCATGGGAATCGAGCCATGGACTAGCTTACTGGCATTGTGGAGAACACCACTGAATTCTCTTTGCAAGGAGGAATACCCTTCACATCAGCCTCATGGGTGCCATGGAGGGGGGGAAAAGGGCTGAGGGGGGCAGCTCCCCTCCCCCAATTCCCTACACTAGCAGGATACCGTCTCCTGCCTCCCCTCTCTAGCCAGCACAGAGTGAGAGCAACACAGGTAGTTTTCTTTACTCCTCTACAGTGTTCCCTGTAAGCTGCGCGGCTGTTTTCTGAGCCCAGCATTTCAAAGCTCACCACTCTAGCTGAGGCAGAGAGCTCAGCTGATCACCAGAGCGTAGGACATCTGGCTAAGCAGCAACGGCTGCGTGCTTGAACTGAGAAGCGCGCAGAGCCAGAGCAGGTAAGTAGGGGGAGATATTTATAAGAGGAAAGTGGTTGGGGGGAGGAAGGAGGGAGTAATTGGCTGGGAGAGGTCAGAGGGGAGGAGAGTTTAGAAAGTCCCCTCTGTGCCAGGAGAGGGGGCAGAAACAAACTCAACACTCTACAGCTTCCTGGGCTGGGAAGGGGGAGGTAAGGTGCTGACTGCATGGGGTAGGTGGGAAAGAGGGAGTGGGCGGGTGTTGGCTTTGGGGCGAAGCAGGGGGTGGGGGGGAAGGAGTTTGTTTGTGCCATGTCCTGTAGGCTGTTTGTGCCTGCAAGGTTTAGAATCAGGATTGAGCAGATTGTACAGGGATAGGTGGGGAAAGAGGGGATGGGTGAGTGCTGGCATTGGGGTGCCTTTATATTTATTTTAATTTATTTTTGCCATGTGGCTTCTACTTCCTTGTCCCAAACTCAAGCTGTCCAGCACATGGTCTGGATGCCCTAGCCTAGAGTTCTGTCCAATGGCATGGCCCTGCATCCTTGCTGAGTCATAATGCATCCCCTTGGTCTTCTCTCAGTGGGTCAGCTGACTAGGCAGAGCATTACTAAACTGTCTGTGGGTGTCTCAGTCTTGGGGGCAAGGGGAGTATCATAGACAGTATCACTGTCAGCTTACCTTCCCTATGGACAAGATAGCAGAGCAAATGATTAACTTGCACAACACCTAGCCTTCTAATGTGTACTGCGAATGCTATGTGGTTCAGTTCCCATAGATGCTGCCACTAAGTTACACAGAAACAAATCTGCAGGGTTGGAGAATACCTGACCTGGAGTTTATGGCTCACCGGTCGCTGAGGAGCTTCTTTTCACAGAGAGGATGGAAGCCTTTACAGGTCTCTGTACGGGGCAAATTTCCAACCCCAGCAACCACAGCGCAGAGATGGCATGAACAAAATGAACTGACTCGTGCTTTACTTCTGTCACTTCCTCAGCCAGAGCACACGTATCAAAGCCTGCACTTCAGCCAGGGCCTGAAGATAGTTGACTAAAATACCTCGGATGCTGATGCAGAAGCCATCAAGAACATGCTTACAAATCCTGGCAGTCTGAGTCACTGTCAGTCTTACACGATACAAGCGGCCTGCAAGTGCTTACTGACTACCGCTACCTCACAGCAGCATTAGGACCACGTGGACCAGCTACTGTTGAGTGTCTCAACCTCCTTCAAATAAGCACACTCATTTCACATACACAAAAAGGTTAGCTGTGGAATCAGCTCATCGCAAGGTCTGAATGTTACTGTTGTACTATACACGCTGACTAGCTTAGATGTTTCACAGAACTGTTCCCAGAAGAAGGTAGCTCCAGGATATCCTGGTTCTGTCAAAGCAGAGTCATGAGGCCCCATAACCCTTTGCTTGTTCTGACTCCCTGTACAAATACAACCAACCTCAGTAAGCCTACATACAGCCTATGCCTCTTAGGCCTGCTCAATGGGCAGGAGTAGGGAGCAGCTCTTAAGGAAAACTCATAAAACTGAGTATTATTTGGACAGTGAAATGCCCAGCAATGAGTCAGCTATAACGGGGAAAACAGATTTAGATCTTTTCCTTCTACCAGCATATGGGTGCTGCAGATCAGTTTTTGGATTCCTTCCCAAGAAGTGTGGACTTTGAGTCATTCCACTCCTAAACCCAGACATCAAATATCTCGTAGGAATTAGGGCACCATAAAGTTTCAAGCCTTCAGTAGGCCTTTTTAATTCTGCAGCCTAATTACGGCTCACTCCATAGCCCACTCAGCTTCAGTGTGGGCAAAGACTGGAATGTACCAGGTTACAGAGCTGTGCTATGCTAGCGCCACTTCTATTTTGTCCTCCATGACAAGAGCCCTCACCCTATCTGGCAAGTCTATGTTTGTGTAACAGTCTCAGCCAGGAGCTAGGACGAGGGTAAACACACTACGTAATGGCCCACAGGACTTTTCCGGAATTGCATGGCATCAAACAAACACCAACGTGAAGTATGTTAATTGGCAGGAGACAAATACCCATCAAAGACAGGCTCTACAATATGGCTGAGTCATGTCATCTGCCCTCCAAAGAATAGGGCATGGGGAAATGGTAAATTTACATTCAAGTCATTTAGCTACACAAAGTGATACATTAGCCCCACACTTGCTAATGTCTGGGGCTCTGTTAAGGACTTTAAGGAAAGCTCAAATATTCTCACTGGCTGTCCACTAAGCTGAGCATTTTCATTGGATGTTTGTTAATGAAGCCTTAAATGGACCCAGAACCTAGACCCTAAGTTTAGGAGAAGTTGAGTGGCAAGGGATTGTCTTCTACATTTAACACGTTTTGGATACAAACCAAATGAAGAAAACAGTCCGACGTTAAATTCTTCCCCTATCCTGGTTGCAAATGAAACCCTGCAGCCTCATCATTAGTACACAAGTGTCTGTAAGTGAAAGTGGCTAGTCCACTTCCATTGTCCAAGCAAAGTCAATTAGGTTTTTTTTTAAATTGTGGGAATTCCTAAAAGTAGGAATGTTCTGTAATATTTGTATGAATCCTGTCTACATATCAGCTCCCGTTATCAATAGAACATCTTAGAAGACAATGCCAAATCCAATCCCCAGGACACTGACACCCAGTAATCAAAGGATAGAGACTTCCCCACTTCTTAGCAGGGAAACTGATCAACTATCGCCAGCTCGGTAACAAAGAACTGGAGAAGGGTGAGGCATGGTAATAAGTGCTGGCTGCTGGGCTCTCCCCTGGAGTCTGACCAAGGAAGTCAGATGGCACTTGAACACAGGAACAACATTACAGCATGGCTGGGCTCCATGCTGACCAGGATGGTCTATAATTTAATCTTCATTTCTCCACACTAACCTAGGGACTTTCTAAGCTGCGTTCCATTCAACTAGTAAGCTCAACTACTTTGGCAAAACTGCATGGATGTCACTGCAATTCTGGGTGAAATCGACAACCTCTCAGTGCACAGGAATCTCCACCAGAAGACTCTCCCAGTGGGACACGATGAACAGAGCTCATGATGGTCTGAAGGCCTAGAGGCCAAGTCTAAGGAGACAATGAAGCTGCAAGGCACCAGGCACACTCAAAGGTTTCTCCCAGGGAGACTGTTAGCAACCTGGTGGCATGGTTCCAATCTTGTGCATCCCTGGCACCGAGTCTTACTAATCAGAGGTTTAAAAATGGGCTGTTTAAAACATCACAACCGAAGTTACCAGTGCAGAACACCCACCCCTCACCAGAGTTCACCAAAGAGACCAAACAATGGAACAAAAGAAACTCAAGAGAAGGCATGACCATACAAATAGCTTAAGATCTGTGATGATCAGTGATACACTAACAGTTTCCACCGATTTTCAAATATATCTAAAGTGCATATGCCTAGTTTCTCACTTTAATTGTGTTTTCAAATATGCTTAGGGTAACCACACACAGTAGACTTTATCCCCCAACCCAGGTTCCCAATAGGGATCCACCAAGCCATTGCAGGAGGCCCATGGCTCCATTTGCTTTGTTTCAGCTGACTTAAAAGCTAAAAATACATTTCTTTCTTACTCCTGCTTTTCAATGGCTGGTACTGAAAAGGGAGCGGAGATGGCCCACAAAAAGACAAGTGAGAGGGGAGGGCTCAGTGACACATGCCATTAAGAAGGGATCCAGACAAAGAGCTGGAGAACCCTGCTAAGCATGGTACTGAAATAACTTACCTTCTACATCATACCAATGAGCTCCATTAGTGATGCCATCCTTGAATGTTTCCAACTGCTCCCCTGGGCACTGTGGGGTGCCAGTTTTCATTATCGGGTGATTTGAAGCGTAAGCTTTTGCCAGGTATTTAAACACTTCATCATCAGCTGATTTGCTATAGATGCCATTGGGCTCGTGCATGGGAGAGTCATCAAAGGGATAGCTCGCAACCACAGAGCCCCCGTGCAGGTTCCCAGAGAGCACAAACCTGGTTTTCAAACAAAAGCAAACACTTATTAGAACCAGACAGAGCACAGGAGGGCAGAGGTAACTGCCAGCACCCGCCACCACGATTAACATAGCTCCTTCTGGCACAAAGTACTTTTGAAACTGCTTGGAATTTTGCAACAGTAAGTGAACAGCCCTATAACTAATGTAACACTGCATCATGAGTAGAGTTTTGCTACATTTTATATATATAGGCTATGCTATATCGGAGACACATACACAGCCTACGTTAGATAGGCTCCAGCGGTATCTGGTGCCAGCTACTGTCAGAGACAGAATTCTAAACTAAATGGACTTCAGGTCCAACCTCTTAAGGCTTTGGTTAGTATTTGCAAGAGTTCTTCCTGGCCTAAAGTGTTCCAGCTTTTCTGTAAGTCAGGGTAGAGAGTACCTTATGTCCACCCAGGCCCACTTCGCTTGAAATATTTCATTTTATTTTTAAAGAGAAAGAAATCAAAGAATCCTAGGGCTGGAAGAGACCTCAGGAGGTCATCAAGTCCAGTCCCCTGTCCAAAGCAGGCCCAACCCTAACTAAACGTGGGGGGGGGGGGGGGAGGAAGAGAGGAGGAAGGAACACTGTTCATCTGAAGAGTTTATTTCTCCTAGTTTGTGGTCTGTCTTACAGGCTGCTGCCTTTGAGCTACAGTTCAGACTCAGAAGACTGCAGTCTGCTGCTAGAATAGCAAATGAGGCAAAATTCACAAAGATTATTTTGAAGTAACAGGCATTGATAGTCTCAAGATGCTCAAAGAAAAGGCTTCTCTCCCCAGCTGCCTTGGCCTAGGCACTGATGCATCACCATGGCAGCTACTATCTTTACAGCTTATAAAAAGCAGCCATTACATCATGTATCCTGCTTTGATAGGAAATGTGAGCATATCCACTTCTACTGAAACAACTTCAGCTCCTTATGTAAAGTTCAGTAGCCAGCAGCCCTTTTCCAAGTTTTAAAGAATGGGTGAAAGATTAAGAGACTTATGCTGCAGTAAGGAATGGACAGGTAAATACCAACAAGAGTGCAGCAGGCTCAGTACCTCTGTACTTCCTTAGTCTAGTCACAGGAAGCTGTAAAACTCTCTCTACATGTAGGTCAGGAGGGTGCTGTGGCTGGAGCACCCGCATGGACTGCCTTGCAGCACTGCAAGGGAAAGGGGTGAACCCCAAGCAAGCTGTGGGCTGGATTGGGCCTGTAGGCTGTGCCTGTTGCTAGGAGGGAGCGGCTTTAAATGCTGCAGGGATATGCTCCCTCCAGGCACCATCCCCCATTGCCCCAGTTGGTTGGGAATCTCAGACAACGGGAGTGACAGGGATGGTGCTTGCAGGGAGCAAATCCCCGCAGCATGCCGACACTCCTATGTCACCCCAGCCCATACACTAGTCCTCCTCTCCGCTCCTGCATTCATCCTCCCTCTCACCCCGATCCCACATCCTCATCCCTAGCCTGCTCCTGCATCCTCCCTCCTGTCCAGACAGTGCGCCTTCACTGCCAGCCTGCTCCTGCACCTTCCCCTCCCTCCCTCCCTCCCTCACCCCCAGCCAGTTCCCGGGCAGCCCCTTCCTCCACAATTAACCCCTCATTTCTGGCCCCATCCTATAGTCTTGGGGGACCCACAAAATTCACTAGCCACCAGAAGAGTTAGTCTAGCCCAGGGGGTACACACTGATCCTCAATGCTTCTCTTGCCTGTGGGACCAGAGCTTGAGACAAGTGAGGGGAGTGTGTTTTTTCCTGCTTCTCAGTTGGGGGCCATATTTGAGAGGGGTTTTTTCCCCTTCCTTCTCGCTCACAGGTCAGAGAGTTGTGGGATTTATTTATTTAGCTTCTCACTTGTGTGTGGCTCACAACTGATTTTACTGTGGGTCAGTAGGAGGGATGTGAAAATATAACTGTGTACATGGTTAAGCCTAGGCTCACTGGTTAACGTTCAAGTTACACAAAGGCTCCCAGGACACATGATGAGCCGGCTGTGCCCTGTAGCAGAGGCAGCATGGGGGAAAATGGGGAGGGAATTCCCAGCTGACACTGGGTTGCACAGGGTGAGTCAGAGCAGCAGATGCTGGCTCCATGCAGCGCTTCCCCTCTCCCCACTCTCCGCCTCTTTCTGATAGCTTGTCAGCTATCCGATAAGCATTTGCTTACTGGATAGTCGACTAGTCAACCACATCCCCACATATAACTGCTGAAAATTTCAGTAGTTACATAATTACTTAATACACCTTTTAACATCCCTAGTCAGTGGCTCCTTATCCAAAAAGTGCCCTGCATATATAAAACAAGCTTTTTGTTCTCATTTGTTATAATACTATAGAAAAGTTCAGGTTTGTCTCCTTGCTATTCAACCTATGTTTATTTGTGTTATTAAGCAGAGTTGACATAGTTAAAGCCTTTTCAAAGCAAGTTACAGGATGCGAATCAGAGCACATAAATGAGACTGTAAACATTACCTCCCTTAGAGGTTTTGAAACAAATGGTTTTATTTACTCACTCAGTTTTGTATGAGTGATGAAATTAGCATAGCAGTTATAACACCCAGCCAGAGGATAGCATCATGCATTGTATTGTTTCTACACAGAAAAGTAGCTTTTTTGGCAGCAGTGGTCTGTCAAAACATTTTTTAAAATTTATTTTAAGCTATTGTTTGGAACCCAGAGACTGTTCCCCTCTAGTTAATTTTGAGCAAGAGCAATTTTAAGTTTAGATTAATTGTGTACTGCAACACATCACTAGAGTTGGCAGTAAAGTTCAGCAAGCATGCTGTCCAATGCATCAAGTTCCCTGGGGGGCCAGAGGTGAATCAACAACTCAGACTATTAACTTCTCTTACAGCTGTAATACTGGATATTTGTACCTTGTGATCGAAATACACGAAGTCTGTTAAAATTTAACATGAACTTTGGAGAAAAACTTGAACTTCCACACTTCATTGTGTAGATGCAACTGTGATATTAAGCATCAGCCTGTAACAACCGCATTTCACTAGACAAACTTAGCCAAAAAGTACCAACAACGTATGGTACAGCATTCAATTTCACTTTGGAAGATGTTTACAATTTGTTTCAGTCTATCAAGTCATACCTGATCAAAATTTCTCAACAGCAAACAGATAGCAGTCATCCTCATTTTCCAGACTTGTATAACAAGAACTGCGTGTCCCTGTTGCACACACTTTATACTATGGTTCCATGGTAGCTATCCTGTAACTGTCTTCAGATCTATCTTCAAGAAGTTAAGAGAACTTTACTCAATCTAATCAGGATTTTCTTTTACAAATTCATTCAAGAAACTAATAGCAAATGAGACAGTCACAGAAGATAGAGAACTGGACTTCATAACCCAATTTAGCTAGCTATTCTCCCTTACTTGTCTGGATTAGTATGGTCTATAACAGTGTTTTTCAAACTGTGCTCCGTGGAGCCCCAGAGACTCCACGAGACATCTTCAGGGGCTCTGCGAGGTTGACAAACTGGAAACATAGATAGGTACAAAACATACAATCAGTGGACCGCTGAGGCTCTGCATAAATTTTTACGCATGTAAAGGGCTCCGGAGCCCAAAAAGTTTGAGAACCACTTGTCTAAGTTTATCAGTGCTCTTCCCTTTCTTTGTGACAATCAGGAGCTGGAAGGCTAATGTATTATTGTAGGCTCTCAGGGCCCAAACCCACAAACACTTAATAGAACTACTGACATGCATGAACATTTGCAGGAGCAAGACCTACATCTAGAAGCATTTAGCAATAATTCTCTATGCATCAGAGAGGTACCCGTGTGAGTCTGAATCTGCAATAAATCTCCAATAAATCTGCTCCAATAAATCTGTTAGTCTCTATGCATCAACAACAAGAAGCAATGTGCAGAAAATTTATTATGAAACTCACAACACATGCCAGACCTCAGTATTTGGGGATCTGTATGTATTAAAGCAACAGGTTTGGGGCATATTGCTGAAGATCAGACAACTACTTATGATAAGAGTTAATAATCCAGGTCCAAAAGCAAACGTCGCCAAGTATCTTCAGGCGACCTACATCCTAAAAATAAGTTTCTCTTTGAGTCTGCTCATTTAACTTGCCATGAAGAGGGGACTCTATATGAATAATTTAGGTTACTATAGCCCTGTTTTGATTAGCTAGGAAAACCCATTGCTTAATGGTACTTTAAGTGCAGCGGTCCATAAAGAAACCAACATGGTTTCTGGGGCAGAGGTGCACGTGGGCCTTTGTGCAGCTAAACAATAAAAACGGTTCTATTCATAAGAAGCCTGCTGTAGGCGCCAGCACATAACGAGTTGGAGTCAGTTGCTAGCTGTCCCAGCTGCCTCCAGGTACCACACAAGGGGAACTAGCGGGCACTGGTACAATGCAGAGCGAGGAGATTTCAGGATAAGGAAAAAGCATTATCGAGTCTGGACCATTCTGCTCTGCGGCCCCAGCCCAGCATCAACCCCCCTCCCCACAGTCACCCCCCTGCTGCCCCTCCCACGCGCAGAGCGGATCTACGGGCTCGGGGACCCTCCCCCGGGGGCCAGACCCCCCCAGTCACACCCTGAGCGGACAAAGCAACTGCCCCCCCCCCCCCCCGCTCACTTGTTGCGCCGCATCCAGGCGATCAGGGCCCGCACCTCGGGCACGGGCTCCAGGTCGGGCTGGGCCGCCCCGAACTGGTCGGGGAAGCTGCGGTTCAGGTCCCGCCCGCGGCCGTTCTCCCGCCCGCCCGGGGCCGCCCCGTCGCAGTCGCCCTCGCGGGCCCGCTCGAAGCCGTCGGGGTTGAGGCTGGGCAGCAGGTAGAGGTCGGTGGCGTTGAGGAGGCGGCCGGCCCGGGCCTCCCCGCGGGCCCAGCCCGACACCAGCTCCCGGGCCAGGCGCAGCAGCAGCGAGCGGCCCAGCGGCTCGTCGCCGTGCATGTTGCCCACCAGCTTGACCTGCGGGCGCCCGGGCAGCGGGGCCCCGCCCGGCTCCGCCCCCGCCCCCGCCTCGGGCAGCCCGGCCGTCAGGCGCAGCACCCACAGCGGCCGCCCCTCCGCCGACTGGCCGATGCTGAAGAGCCGGGCCAGGCCGGGCGGGGCCCCCTCGGCCAGCGCCGCCAGCGCCGCGCCCAGCTCGGCCGCGTGCAGGTAGCGCGGGGCCTGCGCCGCCGCCTCCGCCTTCTTGATGTGGGCGCCGCGCGCCGGGCCCAGCCCCAGCAGCAGCCACAGCACGAGCCGCCCGGCCATGGCGAGCGACTGCAGGCCCCGCCGCCCAGCGCAGGCCCTGGCGCGCGGGGAGGGGCGGGGCAGCGGCTGCGACCAATGGCCGAACCGCAGCGGCCGCGGCGCTGGCCAATGGAAGGGCAGGAATGGGGATGGCGGAGGCGGTGACCAATGGGAAGGTAGGGACGTCAGAGGCGGCGGCCAGTGGGAAGTCAGGGACGTCTGAGGAGACGGCCAATGAGAAGACAGGGCAGGGACGAAAGGGGAGGGGGGAGAATGGGGCCGCAATGGGCCAATGGGGGAGGAGAGGAGAGGCGGGACCAATGAGGCAACCTTGGGGGTGGAGGGAGCCTAAGGGGTATCCCAGTGGCGGTGTTGGGAACGTCACCAAAAAGGCGTGGCCAACCTTAAAGGGGCCGTGTGCTCTTGCCCTAATGGGGGGGGGGGGACAGCTTGTGTCCACTCCAGCTATGGGGCACGTTCCCCAGCCAGACCCTTCCAGGGGCAACGTGGGAGAGGGCGCTGGGGCTGTGTGCCTGGGGCTGACCCGGGCCCTGCTCCCCTGCGGCGGGTGGCCACGGCTCCCAAGGGGCTGGCATCAGAGCCGGTGCAGAGGGTTGGGCGGGGTATGGGGCTGAGGCCCCGTTAAAGGGACTGGGGCTTGGGACAGAGATGGGGGTTGGCGCGAATGGTGCGGAGAAAGCGAACGGGGACGTGTCATGTAACACAGGCCCAGACGCACCCAAGGGCACGGGGACAAGGGCAGTATTTCTCCTCCCAGCACAGTTAACCTGCGGCACTCCTTGCCAGGGGGTGTTGTGAAAGCCAAATGCGTAACTAGGTTCAAAAAAGCAGGAGGTATGGTCATGGAGGAATGGCTACTTGCCTAGATGGTCAGGGACGCAACTCCAGGTTATGGGTATCCCTATAGTCTTGCTGCCAGATGCCATGACTGAACTACAGGCTTGCTCAGTAACTGCCCTTTTCTTTTCATTCCCCCTCAAGGATCTGGCAGTGTCAAAAAACAGGGTACTGGGCTAACCAGCCCATTGGTCTGACTGAGCTGAGTCGTTCTTATATTCCGGCATCGCATTCTCCACTGACGCAGCCACTTGCACTATTGAAATATTACAATGACAGCAAGATCAGATGAGCAGTTGACTCAAACTGGACTGGCAAGACTGAAGGAATGTTGCTTATAAAGGGGGAACACTTAAAAGACTGGCTAACATTTTGCCTCCACTTTCCACTGGAAGCATCCCCCCATTCAGCAGAGTGTGCTGACCTCAGGGTCCTGTCTGACTCCTTGCCAAGCGTAGATGACCAGGTAGATGACCAACTAATACAGAATGTAGCTCCTCACCTTCTCTGTGGTTCAGCCCACTGTAAGCACAGTTTGAGGACTTCTTCCTGATTTTCAAAGCAATTAATGGATCAAGCCCCAACTTCACCAAGCACCAGATTTCAGTCTCTGAGACGCTATGATGGCTGTACTCCTCTGGGAGAATGTGGATCTCAAATGCCAGGACAAAACATTGGGGGGGACAAACCTCTTTGTCAAGGGCATCCAGCTACAGAACAATCTTCCAGACGAGTTCAAGTGACTCCAGAGTCTGATCTCTTTAGGAAATATTGCAGGGTGGTCTTCTTTGCAAAAGCCTTTTCCCCACAAGCAATACTCATCATTCAAACCCCCCCATTCTTCCCAAAATCTTCCAGCTTTCCTTCCTGCCAAAACACCCTATCCAGCCCAAGCAGAGTTCTGACACCATAAAGGGAGAAGTGCCAGAGTCTCCACAAAGTCCACTAGGGACTTTGCAATTGCTAGTGTTTGTCTATGAACAAGACACTGACCCTACAGGGAAGGGTGGCAATATAAAACTCAAAGACAGATGAATATTTCTTCTGTGAAGGACCATCTCATCTATGAAGCGACATAAATACTAACAATTACACTTCTAACAATGTGATTGCATGTGCAAGTCAGCTAGCTGGAGGTGTAAGAACTCTATAGGTATGCCTACACTACGGGATAAGGTTGAATTACAATATGCCACGTCAGCTATGTTAATTGTGTAGCTGAAGTTGAAGTGCCGTAACCCAACTTCTGGCACTGTCCACACTGCAGGAAGTTGAAGGGAGAACACTCTCCCTTTGGCTTCCCTTACTCCTCGTGGAAGAGGGACTACTAGCATTGACTGGAGTGCCCCCTCACTTCAAATTGGTCACTAGACCCGCTAATTTGAACCCTGGAAGATTGACAGCAGCAGCTTTGATCTTCTCTGTCGTGTAGACATACCCTCTGATCTACACCTGCAATTCATCTGGCACACCACACAGGTTCAGTTTATGCAGAATTCAAACCACATTTGCAAGGAATTTGGGTCTCAGCCCTTTCGAAAAAGATCCATGAAAGTGGCTCTAGAAAGCCTTTGCTCGAAGACATTCAGAGCCATTTAGATGTGAGCAGATTCTGCGAATTCTCTCTCACTTCAAGTAACAAATAGTGCAGGAAATATGAAGGGGCTGTTGAAAAGTGACAGAGTTTCACCAGATATTTTTATATTCTATTATCAAAAAAATAAGGCCAGAAGGAAGGATTTGTAAAATGTATTTTGTACAAAGACATAATTTTTCTTTTTTAAAAAAAGGGAGTTCCACGATAAACTGTTAAGAAGCATATTATACAGTAAAATCGTAACAGTTCTTATCAGCCCACAGTAACTCTTAAGGAACCTTACAACCAGATCAATGGTGAACTCTGAAAAACTGACAAAAACATTATTGCCCTTTCTGCTGTTTACAGCTGCAATTTTCCATAGTAATACTAGAAAGATTGAATAAGACGTAGAACATTAGAACTGTAACTAGGTGGAATTAAAGAGGAATCATTTGGTTAACTTCAACCTCAAATTCAAGGCTGAGAAAATGTCTATTTTTATCTCAGTTTCTGCTGGTAACTCCCTAAACTGCCCACAAATTGCTATGCATTGAGAGGAGAATAGACTCCTAAGTCACTCTCTGGAATATCTTTTATTGGACCAGCTTCTCTCTTACCATTAGAAGATACCAAGTCACACAGAGTTCTGTGTAGCTCAGAAGCTTGTCTGTCTCACCAACAGTAGTTGGTCCAATAAAAGATATTACCTCACTCTTCTTGCATCTCATACGCTCAGACCAAGATGGCTATAACAACACTGCAGGCTCTCTGAAAGGACAAGCAAATTCCATGCTAAAGTCAGTGATATCTGTGCGTAGGAGAAGTGGTATATCTCCTTGAGCTGCTGCAGTAAAACTATTGCCTGTCGATAAAAGCAGCCAATAGAAAAAAAAACGGTTACTAACTTCTCATAACTGTTGTTCTTCGAGATGCGTTGTTCGGGTCCATTCCAATTCAGGTGCATGCGTACCGCATGCACAGACGTCGGAAGCGTTTCCGCCTAACAGCCTCCATTGGGTCACCCAAGGTGCCCCCAGGAGTGGCGTCAGTGCACAATGCTATACATGACCCTGTTGACCTGCTCCTCCTTCAGTTCTTTCTTGCTGGCTGTGCTGAGGGGACGGAGGGTGGGTGTTGGAATGGATGTGAACAGCACATCTCAAAGGCCAACAGTTACGAGAAGTCAGTAACTGTTTTTTCTTCTTCAAGTGCTTGTTCATGTCGATTCCAATTCATGTGACTCCCATGCTACTACTAAAGTGGTTGGGTAGGAGTTAGTGCGATACAGATTGCGGGATTGCCTGTTTACAGCAGTGCCATTGCAGGCATGCTGATCAATGGCATGTACTGTGAGGCTACGTCTACACTGGCCCCTTTTACGAAAGGGGCATGCTAATTTTAAACTTCGTAATAGGGAAATCCGCGAGGGATTTAAATATCCCCCGCGGGATTTAAATAAAGATGTCCGCCGCTTTTTTCCGGCTTGTAGAAAAGCCGGAAAAGAGCGTCTAGACTGGCCCGATCCTCCGGAATAAAGCCCTTTTCCGGAGGATCTCTTATTCCTACTTCAAAGTACTGTGTTTGTAAGGCATGACCTACTGTAGGCAGTGATGGAGTAGTGAAAAGAGCACATTTCACAAACTGAAATCTTTTCTCAGATACGACTTTGAACATGCCCATAAGGAATGAATTAATCATTTCTAATCAATTTCTCAGTGTAATCCAAGCCTGGCAAACACGAGAAGAGGAGATTTAGGATGCAATAGGGAGTGGGGCAAAATTTATTTTTTGTTTGGTGTTCTAGACTCTCACAACAAACCATAGACCTTGGTTAGGCCAGATTTGATTATTCAGAACATCAGTAATTGAAGAATGAACTATATGACCTTTCTGACTTTGATAAATAAAAAAAAATCAAGCTCTTACTGTTAAATGGTTTGAGACCTAAAAGTCACCCCTGGAGGTAGCTGTGTAATGCGATATGGATACTCTATAGTTCAGCGATCATGGTTAATTTGTTAAGCAAAAATCAGCCAAGCAAAGCATTAATGCCTTTCTGAGGTAAACATTCTCAAAATACCACCTCAGGTACACTTTCCCAGTCATTCCAGTTCTCTGAGTGTAATCCTATTTTAATAGATGGTGCAGTGTATTTTGCAACAACATTTATGTCATGAGTGCAACCAACTCTAGTCTCTCCATATCCTGAACATTGGATATGAAAAGAAATTCATGTTGCCTGTCTACACTGGCCTCTTGCGCAAGAACACTTGTGCAAGAGGGCTTTTTCCCCTTCTCATGGCCAGGTGAGAAGCCCCTGGCCATTACCTAGAGTGCTTCTGCTCAGGGGCGACCCCCCGCTGGGCAGTGCTTACAGACAGAGGCCAGTAGGGGTCACCCACAGCACACACAGTGACCAGTGAATGCCCAGCAGAGTGGAGCCAGGGCCACAAGAGGAAAAAGCACAGGTGCCCTGGTGGCCATTCTATCCATAGCAATCACTGCTTACATGCGAGAGAGCGTCCATTCAGTCTGGATGCTATCTTTCAAAAAAGCGTATTGCTTTTTCAATGTGCTTTTGCAGTGTAGATGCCCTCTTTCACAGGAAGTTTTTTCGGAAGATCTCTTCCAAAAAAAGCTTCTTGCGCAAGAAGCCTGTAGTCTAGACATAGCTTTACTGTACATCATTATTACCCCAGGAAGATTCAGAACTCATGCAGCATCTGGATTCCCCAGTGACATGTATAGATAGCCAATATCCTCTGAACATATGGGAGGTATGTCTAGACTGCATCCCTCTGTCGGCAGAGGGATGCAGATTAGGCAGGTCAACATTGCAAATGAGGCAGGGATTTAAATATCCTGCGCCTAATTTGCATAAAAATGGCCACCTCATTTTGCCAACTCAGCACTTTGTCGGCAAAAAGCGGCAGTCTAGAGGGGGATCTGTCGAGAAAGAAAGCCTTTTTCGACAGATCCCTTATGCCTCCTGCAAGGTGGTTTATAGGATCTGTCGAAAAAGACTTTCTTTCTCAACAGATCCCCCTCTAGACTGCCGCTTTTTGCCGACAAAGTGCGGAGTCGGCAAAACGCGACAGCCATTTTTGCGCAAATTAGGCGCAGGATATTTAAATCCCTGCCTCATTTGCAATGTCGACCTGCCTAATCTGTATCCCTCTGCCGACAGAGGGATGCAGTCTAGATATACCCATGGGCTGCGTCTAGGCTGGCAAGTTTTTCCGCAAAAGCAGGTGCTTTTGCGGAAAAACTTGCCAGCTGTCTACACTGGCCGCTTGATTTTGCGCAAAAGCACTGACGTTCTACTGTCCGAAATCAGTGCTTCTTGCACAAATGCTTTGACATTTGTGTTTGGGCAAAAGCCCTTTTCTGGAAATGTTTTTGCGCAAAAGAGCCAGTGTAGACAGCAAAAAACTGTTTTGCGCAAAAAAGCCCCGATGGCGAAAATAGCGATCGGGGCTTTCTTGTGCAAAACCGTGTCTAGATTGGCACGGACATTTTTCCGCAAAAAGTGCTTTTGCGGAAAAGCGTCCGTACCAATCTAGATGCTCTTTTCCGCAAATGCTTTTTACGGAAACACTTATCCGTTAAAAGCATTTGCGGAAAATCATGCCAGTGTAGATGTAGCCATGTTGAATAAGTATTATTGCTGTTAGCCCTTTGAGTAGAAAGGCTACCACTCTATTCCCCTATCAAGGATCTAACAACATTACATGCTGTGCCGCTGTTTGCTCTGAAAGAATGCTAGCAATCCACATCCTAACCGTAAGTCACAATGTCTGGGGAGTATCATATAAGTGGACGTTCTATTCCTCCAGAAATACAAAGGGAGATGTTTAAAATAAGCTGCTGTTAACTATTCAACATAATATATGGCTAGAACACCTCTCTGTCTGCCTGTGCCTGGCTGCAGAGAACCCCTCTAAGTTGGTGAACAAGAGTAACACTTAGTTTTCCAATGCACTGTGTCCTGGAGTTAATCGAGTTTCACAGGACAATGCAGGAATGAAGTTAAGCCAGTAAGAATGTTGCTAAGTGACTTACAGAGAGATGTTGTATAGATTGAACTTCCCGAGACCCCCAAGAAATGTAAACCATCTAGCTCATTTGTTTGCCTCGCAAATCAGATCCATGTCCCTTTGTCTGTGGATAATGTCTTGTTCCTTCAATATGCAGAGCTGTACAGCGTGTGCAGGGACAGGTACAAAATCTGATACCAAGGCCCCCCACTCATCCAAAAAAATAAGGGGAGACCTGGAAGGAGGTTGGGAGCTTGAGCGCAAGCCCACCTAGCACTTGCCCCACAGCAGCAATTGCTGTCCCATGGGACTGGGCCATGGCTTTCTTCTCCAGTTGTTATGACCTGGTACGTGGGGCTTGGCGCAGCAACTCCACAATTGTGATGGAGGGGGCACTGGGACAAAGCTGACATGTGACTGTATCGGTCATCAGAGCGGAATGCTTATCTTATTAGCCTCTTAAATTACTTTCTGTTTTGACAAAGATCCTTTCAGTGTTTCGAGGAGAGCAGGACAATGAAAGGATTCTCTAGTGTAGTGGAGGCATTAGCCACGCCTCTCCTGATTTCGCGTGATTTCTGGTAGCCCATAGACTAAAATCCAGAGATTGTTCCCAAGCCTGCTTCTGCAAAGCTGCTCATGTCTGACTGCCGCTGGTTTAACTCCACGGGAGGTATGGTTGCTGTGATGTAGTGGGGGTACCTGGCTGGTTTCTATGCTGCTGGCTCTGGGGTAACCCCCACTGGCTGCCGTGGGTACCACGACCCAGCAAAACAGGATGAGTCACTATGCAAACCAGTATGGCCAGACACCCCCCATGGAGAGGAACAAAGGAAGGTGGAATGCTGCCCTGGCTGGGGGGCAGGGCTGGAAGGGGGTTAGTTAGTTGCTGTCTGTGAGCATGGAGGAGACAGCCTAGGGAGAGGGGCTGGAGTTTAGGGGCCCAGTCTCCCCCCAACTCAAGGTGGCCTGAGGCATCCTAGCCCAGCTCTGTGACCAGATTACATCTGTGCTGTGCTGTATCCTGGAGAGGCAATAAACTTCCTCTATTCCACCGGCTGGTGCGGTCTGTTTGTGCCATTTCAGGGTGCAGGAGACGGGGGACCCCCAACGCGCCGTCACAGTTGCCTCATATGCACCTTCACCTCACTTTTTCAAAGGGTGGGAAGACCACCTCAGCAGTCCAGCACTCTGGCATTTAATTTCAAAAAGGGGAATTACACAAAAATGAGGAGGTTAGCTAAACAGAAATTAAAAGGCACAGTGACACGTGCCAAATCCCTGCAAGCTGCATGGAAACTTTTTAAAGACACCATAATAGAGGCCCAACTTAAATGTATACCCCAAATTAAAAAACATAGCAAGAGACCTAAAAAAGAGTCACCATGGCTTAACCACTATGTAAAAGAAGCAGTGAGGGACAAAAAGGTATCTTTCAAGAAATGGAAGTCCAATCCTAGTGAGATAAATAAAAAGGAACATAAACACTGTCAAATTAAGTGTAAAACTGTAATAAGAAAAGCAAAAAAAGATTTTGAGGAACAGCTAGCCAAAAACTCAAAAAGCAATAGCAAAATGTTTTTTAAGTACATTAGAAGCAGGAAGCCTGCTAAAAAACCTGTGGGTGCCCTGGACAATCAAGATACAAAAGGAACAATCAAGGACGATAAAGCCATTGCGGAGAAGCTAAATGATTTCTTTGCATCAGTCTTCACAGCT
Organism: Pelodiscus sinensis; assembly: GCF_049634645.1. Lineage (NCBI taxonomy): Eukaryota > Metazoa > Chordata > Testudines > Trionychidae > Pelodiscus > Pelodiscus sinensis. Next base: position 2,761,997 of record NC_134731.1, on the reverse strand, counting down.
GAGGATGTTGGGGAGATTCCTAAATCTGCACTGTCCTTTGTGATAGATGAATCTGAGGAACTGTCCCGGATTGAAGTGTCATTAGAGGAGGTTTTGGAACAAATAGAAAAACTTAATGTTAACAAATCTCCGGGACCGGATGGCAGTCACCCAAGGGTTCTAAAAGAACTCAGATGGGAAACTGCAGAACTGTTAACTGTGGTTTGTAATCTATCCCTTAAATTGTCTTCCGTACCTACTGACTGGAAGATAGCTAACGTGACACCAATATTTAAAAAGGGTTCTAGAGGTGATCCCGGCAATTACAGACTGGTAAGTCTAATGTCGGTACCGGGCAAATTAGTCGAAACAATAGTTAAGAATAAAATTGTTAGGCACGTAGAAGAACATAATTTGTTGGACAAAAGTCAACATGGTTTCTGTAAAGGGAAATCCTGTCTTACTAATGTATTAGATTTCTTTGAAGGGGTTAACAAACATGTGGATAAGAGAGATCCAGTAGATATAGTATACTTAGATTTTCAGAAAGCCTTTGACAAAGTCCCTCACCAAAGGCTCTTGTGTAAATTACATTGTCATGGGATAAGAGGGAAGGTCCTTTCATGTATTGAGAACTGGTTAAAAGACAGGAAACAAAGGGTAGGAATAAATGGTAAATTTTCAGAATGGAGAGGGGTTTCTAGTGGTGCCCCCCAAGGGTCTGTCCTGGGACCAATCCTATTCAACTTATCCATAAATGATCTAGAGAAAGAGGCGAGCAGTAAGGTGGTAAAGTTTGCAGATGATACTAAACTGTAAGATAGTCAAGACAGAAGCAAACTGTGAAGAACTTCAAAGAGATCTCACAAAACTGAGTGATTGGGCAACAAAATGGCAAATGAAGTTTAATGTGGATAAGTGTAAAGTAATGCACATTGGAAAAAATAACCCCAACTATACATATAATATGATGGGGGCTAATTTGGCTACGACAAATCAGGAAAGAGATCTTGGAGTTATCATGGATAGTTCTCTGAAAACTTCCACACAGGATGCGGCGGCGGTCAAAAAGGCAAATAGGATGCTAGGAATTATTAAGAAAGGTATAGAAAATGATACAGAATATCTTACTGCCTCTGTATAAAACTACGGTACACCCACATCTTGAATACTGTGTACAGATGTGGTCTCCTCACCACAAAAAATATATTTTGGCCTTGGAAAGGGTTCAGAAAAGGGCAACTAAAATGATCAGGGGTTTGGAACGGGTCCCATATGAGGAGAGGCTAAAGCGACTGGGACTTTTCAGTTTAGAAGGGAGGAGACTGAGGGGGGATATGATAGAGGTTTATAAAATCACAAGTGGTGTGGAGAGGGTGAATAAAGAAAAGTTATTTATTAGTTCCCGTAATAGGAGAACTAGAGGACACCAAATGAAATTAATGGGTAGCAGGTTTAAAACTAATAAAAGAAAGTTCTTCTTCACACAGCGCATAGCCAACCTGTGGAACTCCTTGCCAGAGGAGGCTGTGAAGGCTAGGAATATAACAGAGTTTAAAGAGAAGCTAGATAAATTCATGGAGGTTAGATCCATAAAAGGCTATTAGCCAGGGAGTAGGAATGGTGTCCCTGGCCTCTGTTTGTCAGAGGCTGGAGAGGGATGGCAGGAGACAAATCGCTTGATCATTGTCTTCGGTCCACCCTCTCTGGGGCACCTGGTGCTGGCCACTGTCGGCAGACAGGCTACTGGGCTAGATGGACCTTTGGTCTGACCCAGTACGGCCGTTCTTATGTTCTTATCTGAGAGAGTATCCAGAAAGAATCTGTGATCCTGGACGTGAGGGCCAAGAGAGAGAAGGCCTTGTGAAAGAGAACTGAGAGGATGGTGGTGTTGTCCACTGTGACCAAGAACAGTGGTGGAGGGGAAGGGTTGGGGCAACGTTTAATGATTCTGTTTTAGCCCTGCTGAGCTAGGGGTGACAGCTAAACATCCATGAGGAGACGTCAGAGACAGGACCCCATCAGATTCCTCTCCCCAAAGCATCATGATTAGCATCAAACACAAAAGAGGTTTATGAGAAATGGTGTTTTGGTGCGTGTGGATTTTCCATAGATGAGTAAATGAAATACTCAGCGATCACCGATGTGCAGCGCTTCTAACACATGGTGTCCGGGTGGTCAAACACTGGAATAAGTTGCCCAGGGAGGCTGTGGAATCTCCATCTGTGGAGATATTTAAGAGTAGGTTAGATAAATGTCTATCAGGGATGGCCTACTAAACAGTACTGGGTCCTGCCATGAGGGCAGGGGACTGGACTCGATGAGCTCTCAAGGTCCCTTCCAGTCCTAGTGTTCTGTGATTCTATGGTATACTAGCACCCCCTAGTGTCCCAAGCCAGACAGCTGCTCCCCAAACCTACTGGTGTTCTCTGCTGAGTGGGTCAAACATAGTGCACCTTGTTCTGGGTCACTTTCCTGCCTTGGGGATGTTCGTTGTGGCCACGTGTCTGATCCTAGGTTTATCATGAGGCTGATCCAGAGAGGTGCTAAGCACCCACAAGACCATCAAGTCAGCGGGACACTCCTTTTGCAGTCGGCAGCAGCGAGGGCCCCGTGGTTTACAGTTATCAGCCTTTGTCCTGCTAAGACGTGCTGAGGCTATTCAGAATGCTGTCTTCCCGTAGCCCCGCGACTCTTCCTAACACAAGGAGACACATTCAGCCTTGTCAGCAGCCGGAACGTGATGGAATTCAGCACAGTTGTATCCGCTGCATCAGGCCTGGCTGAGCTCACTAAAAGAGAAGAGTGTCCAGTTTGGAGGAGGATGGCGTAGCAGGGCATGCCACGCTGAGGTTCACTGAGGGTATGTCTACACTACCCTGCTAATTCGAACTAGCGGGGTAATGTAGGCATACCGCAATTGCAAATGAAGCCCGGGATTTGAATTTCCCGGGCTTCATTTGCATAAGCGGGGCGCTGCCATTTTTAAATCCCCGCTCGTTCAAACCCCGTGCCGCGCAGCTACACGCGGCATGAACTAGGTAGTTCGAACTAGGCTTCCTAGTTCCAACTACCGTTACTCCTCATTCCACGAGAAGTAACGGTAGTTCGAACTAGGAAGCCTAGTTCGAACTACCTAGTTCGTGCCGCGTGTAGCCGCGCTGCACGGGGTTCGAACCAGCGGGGATTTAAAAACGGCGGCGCCCCACTTATGCAAATGAAGCCCGGGAAATTCAAATCCCGGGCTTCATTTGCAAGTGCGGTATGCATACATTACCCTCCTATTTCGAAATAGGAGGGTAGTGTAGACATACCCTGAGAGAGTGTGGGAAGCAGAAATAAGACAGGGCACTGCGGATCAGCAGCGAGGTGCCTCAGCAGAGGGCTGGGATGGGGTCAGTCCCAGAGGGGAAAATCAGGGTCTGAGTGCTTTAGGACTGAGCGCATGAGTCACCCTTAGGAGGGGACTGGTTTGTATTTCATATGTCACTGCAGTGACCCTGCTCTCATATTGCCAAACACTTGCTTCCAAGTTGGAGCCCATTTCCAGTCAGCTACCACTGGCATGGGTGAAGGCAGGCCCAGGCCCCAGAACAGGAGGGAAGCTGAGAAGGAAACATGCCTCATTTTGGGTTGAAATCAGCAATGGCTGCCACAGTAACTTGGTTACTCATTGCTTCTCTGAGCCCCATAAAACAGGGAGCTGTGCAGGAAGAATCCCTGCTGCTGACTGGTGTTTTGTGGATGAGCCATACAGCGAGGCCTTGAACCCAGTTCATGTGACTCACTTGACACTGAAGAGCCATAAACACGTCACAGCTCAGCCCTTGTAAGCGAGGAGGGTTAAGTGCTGAGCGTTTCTGAACAGGGAAAGCCTCTGCACAGGGGACTGGCTGGGAGAGATTCGCTGCTCTGTCCTCAGCAGGGAGCTGCTGCTGTCCTTGCGGGAGACGTGCTCCTCCTCCAGCCAGGCAGCTCCGTGTGCTGAGCATTGAGCCCTTGACTGGGCAGGGCTGATTAAGCAGCTGTGGGGCTGTGCTACCGCCCAGCTTAGAGGGAATCTTAATCCTGATCCAACCTTCACTGAAATCAACGGGAGTCCTTCAACTTTCCTAGGTGGAAGCTGGATAAGGCTCTTGATGACGACAAAGACAGGACACGATGACCCCTCGAGGTCCCTCCCAGTCCTAGTGTTCTATGATTCTGAGTATTCTATGAAAGACGAATGAGATACGGTTGCCCCTCCACCTAGATTCCCACTTGTACAGAGAGGGCAACAAAAAAAATCAGAGCACAAAGACCCATCTCCTCTGGTATCCCCTCTGCTGCAGTGGTCACGATGGGTTGCTAGAGGAATATATAAACTCCTCCTAATGCCCCTCAGCCGCCAACTCCAGTTGGTCAGTGGCCTGTGCTCTGAATTAGGAGGAATAATTTAACCAAGTCTCCAATGCAATAAATACATAAATAAATAAAATGGGTGAGGGGAGAGGCTAGATGTTTCCAGTGGTTTGTTTTTGCCACCCCACTGTCAAAGCCTAGGAGAAACATGGCACTTTAACTTTTACCAGGCTATGGCTAGGTGAGCTCGACCATGGGGTGGGAGATGTAGGATTACCCCCACCTGGCTTCCTCACGTTAAAAGCTGTCTACTCTTTGGCTCCACTGGGATTTTGCAGCACGATGGTTACTATCCATTACTTATTACGCTGTAAAGACCAAGATTTTGCTCAGTGAAAAAGCTGAAAGGTGATGCCTGAAGCTCTGATGACATAAAGGTGGCCCTCTCCAGCTGTCACGTGATCAGTTTCAGACCTCTCCTTGGTGGAGTCCCGTCTCTCTCCTGCTCCCAGCCCCTCTTCCCTTGCTCTGACTGTACCACATGGTATTCTGGTAAATCTGTCATTAACATAACTGCTTGTTGTCAACAGTTGCCCCTCGCCGGTCTGGGGAAACCCTCCCCCGGCAGAAGAAAAGAGTGACGTGAGCCTGACTTGCAATGTGAATTCCAACCCTCAAGCTCACATGGTCTGGTGTAAAGACAACAGCAGCCTGAGCCTGGAGAAAGGTCGCTACCAGATACACCAGACTAGCGAGGTCTTCCAGCTGACTATCAAGAAAGTACAGAAATCTGACAACGGAACATACACTTGTGAGGCTACCTCTGGTCTCGGAGCAGAGAGGAAGGAGTTCCACCTGACAATAACAGGTAATGCTCACGAGTGTGCAGCTAAGAGCACAGCAAGGGTAGCGCGGCTTGTGCACTGACTGGTTAATAACTACAATGTTAGAGCCACAGTAGATGCTTTTCTTGCTCCATCAGTTATTTAAAAGGATTTGGCGGCTGTATCTGAAGCGGCAGCTTCCCCTCTTCTGCTCTCCTGCAGCCAGTTGTGTGCGTTAGAACTTCCAACACATTCCAGTCCCCGCTTCAGTGGCATGCACGTTGGACAGCTTGAATCCCAGGAGTTATTAGTTGCCCCGAGCAAAACGTTATATTTATAAACGCTGCAAATCCCTGGGCCAGCAGAGGGTGCTGCGTCAGCTGGTGAGGCTCTGTATAGTCACAGAAACATGGATGCATTAGCGATATCAGGGCACTAGATGATATCTGCACTTCAGGGCAGGCTGTTCTATTATGTTTGCACAATGCCCAGCACAATTAGCCTGATCACGACGGGGATCTCTAGCACACCTGCACTGCAAGCAACATACAATAACTTATTGTTCTCCCTCGATGGAATTCAGTAGAAATTAGCGGAGGAGTGGCTGAAAACAAGACATTTTATTTGAATGAAGCAGGGCAATGACACGAGTGTGCTTTGAATAGCTGTTTGGAAACAGGTTGAGCAACTGCTAGAAGCAGGCTGACACACACACAGCTCATCTCCTGACTGGTAGGAAAACTGAATGAAGCATAATTACAATTTGTGCCTTTATAGCGTGAGGCAATCAAGGATCTCAGGTGGCGTCATAAATCTTAATTAAGCAGCACAACTCACCTTTTGAAGGTGAGCTTCTTATTCCTGTTTTACAGATCAGAAAATGGGGTCAAACAAGATGCAGGGTCTTATTAAAAAAACAAAGCATAAAGCAGCAGCAAAGACAAAAATCAGACTTGAGAACAAAATCCGGGAGAAGTAACTTTGGCTTCTGTGCAGACTACTGGCCTCTCCCAAGAAGGCCAGTTTGATTTTTTTTAAAGAAGGACAGCCGCTGCTTAATAACTGTTGAGTCTGTGCCCCATTTCAAAAGAAATCCCTGACTTTCTCCCCTCCCGTCACAGGGCTGTGGACACAAAAATAAGACAATACACATGAACTGTATCAATTTACAAAGTACAAAAGTGCCACAGTAGGGATCTGTTGCATGTTTTCCCAAAAGCCATACTTTCTTGTCCCTAGAAACATTGTAGAAACCAGCGGTGTCAGAAAACCCTGCTGCATGGTCGCATATCCTTCTCCGTGTCCATGGCCTGATGGCCTAGCCAGACAACACACTGAAGTAGCCACCAATTAATATTTTCAGCTAGTCCAGTAAAAATGTTTGGCTGCTTGTTGTTTGCTTCTTTCTTTTTGAATGCTTGAGAGGGGAGCCGAGTTGGTCTGAACAGGATGAACTTAAAAAACAACCAATAGTCTGGTAGCACTTTAAAGTCTAAAAAACCACACAACACTTCTGTTCCTTCTTGGACTCGGAATCAATCAGAAAAGTTGGTACATTCAGTTCATATGGGGTTGGGTGCAATCCTCAGCCACTTGCTTCTTTCTAATGTGGGGGAGTGCGCAGGTGTGTTGTGAGAGATGTTGAAATTTCCCCGTCTACAGAAATGACAAACACTGAATCATCACCCTGCTTTCTGTTCATTATGTGGTAGCCTACATAAACAACACCCTCGGTTTGTGCTGTGGTCCTAATAAAGCTTACTTCCTATGGCTAGGCCAGACTGGGTCACTAGATAGGAGACTCTGAAATAAAACAGTCAGGGGCATTCTCTCAGATGGGGGAGGAGTTTAACCATGATGCCAGCAGCTACCGAGAAATTAGCTGAAGGAGCTCTGTGTCTAATTCCTATATAAAAAAGAGAATTAAATAAATATTAGACGTGCTCATCTCTAATGGTAACAAGATCTCACTCATATCTTATACTAACTCACTTAAGGGACACTGGTTAGGTTTATAATTGAAATGTATAGTCTGACTTAGTTACTAGCTCTTGAATAAAACAATTGAATCAACTGATAGATTACTTTCTATCACTTTTTTGCACCTCACCAAGTACGGAAGAGATCTTTTAACTCTGGAAACATTCTGCTAGGGCAAGGCCCTGTGACTTTACATTACACCTACTTCAGGCACTTGGGGTGTTGTTCTACTGCAAAAAATAAACTGGAAACTGACCTAAAAGGAGTGAAACTGACACTTTCAGGTCACTTTTGCAGTATTGCCAACCCCAAATGTTCAGAAATTATGAATCATGTCACCAAAAGTCATGAGAGTGGCTCTGAAATCATGAGGTCATGTAAAAATAGCACCTTTGGTGGTCTTTTTATTTGCCTTTGGTATGTTCCGTCTCCAGGTGCACTGGGGGTCTCAGGTTATAGCTTTCTCCATTGCCAGGGGGACAAGAAAACTTCCTGTTGAATGGACATGTGCAAGCACTTGAGGAAACCCTCTCCTTTCCCCTTCGTAGATTACTTGGACCAGGAGTATTACAACCCAGAGGCAGAGACAGCACAGAGAATCAAATGCGATCAACTGCACAGCACACCCCCAATCCAATTTGTGGCTCCAGACACAGAGAGTGAATTCTGGGAGATTGAAAGGGCAGTGAATGCAAAAGTTGTCCCTTGTTGTAGTCCGCTTCCCTGCTACAATGTTTTGGACACAAACTTTGGCATAGCGCCAAGTGTATTCCACCCCTTCTGTCAATCACAACGAGATTGACATCTATTTTCTTCGTTTTACTCTAGGGCTGTGTCTAGACTGGCCAGTTTTTCCGGAAAATCAGCCGCTTTTCTGGAAAAACTTGCCAGCTGTCTACACTGGCTTGAATTTCCACAAAAGCACTGACTTCCTACTGTAAGAAATCAGTGCTTTTTGCGGAAATACTATGATGCTCCCATTCAGGCAAAAGTCCTTTTGCGCAAAACTTTTGCGCAGAAAGGCCAGTGTAGACAGCTCAGATTTGTTTTCTGCAAAAAAGCCCCGATCGCGAAAATGGCGATCGGGGCTTTTTGGCGGAAAAGCGTCCGTGCCAATCTAGACGCTCTGTTCCGAAAATGCTTTTAACGGAAAACTTTTCCATTAAAAGCATTTCCGGAAAATCATGCCAGTCTAGACACAGCGTAGGTGAAGAAATCCTGAGGCTACTGTGTGTGAATAAGAAACACCATTTGTAGGCGGAACTACGCCCTTGGGCTAAGCCATGGGATTAGCCACCGTGTACTAAAAACAGTTACTCTGGTTCTTATAGCTCCTTCTCTATGGCTGTTTCACACAATGATCCTTTCCCAATGTAAATGGTTCTTTCTGTATGTTGATTATCACCTACTGCTTTGAACATTCATACGGGAGGGGAAAAGGAGGAGGACTACATACACAGAACGTTCGCATGGAATCAGGATCATTAGCTCTCAGGAATCTTTTCCTGTAGATTAGGCTCCGGTGGAAGCCACAAGTTGCTATGAGGGAGTATGTCATCACAACCAAAAGCGTTTGATGTCAAATGCACTAATCCCAGTAGCGGATAGCTAACATGGAGGCACTCAAGCTAACATGCAGACAGTCTAGAAGAAGATTAAGTTAGCACTGCTACTGCTTTCACTGCATGCCTTTGTGTGGAACGATGGATATCGGGGCCTGCATCTCTCACTCGGGTACCTTTCACAAAGAGTGTGTTAAAATAAACACTAGTTTTTAGGGCTGTCAAGCGATTAAAACATTAATCGTGATTAATCACTGTGACGGACCGGGCCGTGTCTGTGCACAGCTGAGGGCGTCCGCTCAGGGCGATTGCTCAAATTCAGGGCTACTTACAGCCCCCAGACTGGAGACCTTTCCAAACAGGCCGCAAACCAGTCACACAGAGCGCTTCAGCTGCCTCTGCCTGAAGCCTCACAAGCAAAACCCGTCCGACACCTCAGCAATACAGATCACAGCTGGAGAATTCTCTGCATCTTGGGGTCTTCAAAGTATTTGAAGGCTTCAATATCTGAGATATAGGTGAGAGGATTATTATAGAAAGGGGTGGGTGAGATTCTGTGGCCTGCACTGTGCAGGGGGTCAGACTAGATGATCATAATGGTCCCTTCTGACCTTAAAGTCTATGAGTCTATGAATATCCATGCCCCAGATGGCCCCGGGCCTCATACACAGGTGAGGGGCCTTAGAACCGAATCTCACCCACCCCGAACAAATTCTGTCCAGTTCCAAGAAACCAGCCACAGTTCCCAGGTCAATTTACCCTCTGGATCTTACCCACAAATCACGCTGAGCCAATCCTTTAGCATCTGCAATCTTTGGCTGTGTCTAGACTGGCAAGTTTTTCCGCAAAATCATCTGCTTTTGAGGAAAAACTTGCCAGCTGTCTACACTGGCCGCTTGAATTTCCACAAAAGCACCGACGAACTCATGTAAGATTGTCAGTGCTTTTGCGGAAAAGCGTCCTGCCAATCTAGACGCACTTTTCTGAAAATGCTTTTAACGGAAAACTTTTCCATTAAAAGCATTTCCGGAAAATCATGCCAGTGTAGACGTAGCCTAAAGGTTTATTACCACAAGAAAGAAAAGCATGAGAGTAAGGTTGCTAAAGTATCATACATTACATGCATCAAATCTCCCAGTTCTCGATGCAGGCTTGCAGCAAAGATGTTATAACTGCTGGCTTAAAAGTCCTTGGTGTGCATCCTATGTCAGGATGGGTCCATAGTTCTTCCCGGCTCCTGGTTCCCTGAGAGGCCGCATCTGGGGTCAGGAGCAGATCTGAGTACCAACATGGAGTCTGCCACATGGCATATTTATACCCTTCTTCCAGGTTTCTTCCAAGCTGGAGGGAGTCACATGGCCAGTGACCAGGTGTGTCTCTGGCCTTCAGAGGCCCATTGTTCCCTGGAACTTCGCTCATTAGCATGTCCATAGGCAAACATTCCTAGCCCATTATTCAAGCACATTCAGAGAGATTTCCAGTCTCCATACAGAGTACAGATCCCTAACTCCACACACAGACATTATACAGATATATGAAGAGCAGATACAGAATCAGAAGAAAGTAAGCTTTTGTTTGACCCCTCACATGGCCCCCTTTGTACTGACTTTTGGGGCAAACACCCCCCATGGGAGCAGCAGTGACCGGGCTGCTCCCCTCACAATCCAATAACGTGACAATCACGCGATTAATTACATGCGCTGCCCCTTTGAAATGCTGCGGCAGCATTTCAAAGGGGCAGCGCTGTGGAAGCCTGGGATCAGCTGGAGTCCTCAGCTGACCTCAACTCCGTGCCTCGCTGCCCCTTGGAAACGGCAGCACTGTGGGAGCTCGGGGTCACCTGGGGACTCCAGCTGATCCCAAGCTCCTAATGCGCTGTCCCTTTGAAGCACCAGAGCGGCACTTCAAAGGGGCAGTGCAGCATTAAGGCCTGCGATTAACACATTAAAAAATTAACGTCCTGCGTTAATCACAGGCGTTAACACACATCAGTTCATAGCTCTACTAGTTTTCGAATTAGTTCTCCAGTAGTAACATTGAGGGCTCATCTCTCCTTTCCCCTCTGACTGTGATGTACCAGCAGACTGTTCCTCACAAGACTGCAGCAAACTTTTAGACACTGCTCACAGTTTGACTCTTTACATTGCTGAAATTGTTAACAGCCCCCACATGCAATACAAGAATTCCCGTCTCTCGGGGCAAATAACCTTCTCAGACAGCGGAAGGTGCTGTTCTCCAACAGGAAAGAGCATCTCAACCCCTGTAAAACTGAACCTGTCTTTGACTGATGGAGTGACATGATTCCTACCAATATAACATTAACTAGCTTCCAGGGAACATTACAGCGTAACACCTTTAGTCCAAACAAATGCTCTTTATTACACACGATACATGAATATGCTTTCTATCTCATGAGTCATCTCCTTTACATGTGAATACTTTTGGGCTGTGTCTAGACTGGCCACTTTTTCCGGCAGCCGCTTTTCCGGAAAAACTTGCCAGCTGTCTACACTGGCCGCTTGAATTTCCACAAAAGCACTAACGATCTCATGTAAGATTGTCAGTGCTTTTGCGGAAATACTATGCTGCTCCCATTCGGGCAAAAGTCTTTTTCCGAAAAACTTTTGCGCAAAAGGGCCAGTGTAGACAGCAGAGATTTGTTTTCCGCAAAAAAGCTCCAATCGTGAAAATGTTGATCGCGGCTTTTTTGCGGAAAAGCGCGTCTAGATTGGCCACGGACGCTTTTCCGCAAAAAGCGCTTTTGCAGAAAAGCGTCCTGCCAATCCAGACGCTCTTTTCCGAAAATGCTTTTAACGGAAAACTTTTCCGTTAAAAGCATTTCCAGAAAATCATGCCAGTGTAGACATAGCCTTGCTGTATATTGCAGGTGTGCAAACTTTACTCGCTACTTTTCATCACAAGATTGAAAAGTGCTTTCCAAATGTATGAATTGATAGTTTGTTGATTTGCATCCGAACTCCAAAGATGCTGAGAACCTGCAGCTCCCATGCACCTCAGTGAGAGTTGCGGATGCTCACTGTCCCTGAACACCCAGGCCCAAGTCCAAAGCCATCAACTGTGACGCGAAGTCTTGGGATGCTGTTGAGGGAATGAGAAAAGTAGGATTCGGAGCCCAGCGAAAAGGTTCCATCCTCTGGGCAGCACAGTGAGGGGCCCTGTGATGCCGTGCCTTGCTCCAGCATGCAGGGGAGTTTTGAGGTGAGAACGGACCAACAGATCCGTGAGAAAACAGAGGGATGGTCTAGTCTCCCCTTGGAAAGCAACTGCAGTAGCCACGGGGCCTACCTGCTACCGAGACTGTAGTTTTAGTTGTCCAGGTGTTGTGTTGTCACCTTGTTGCATGGAGAAAGATCTCTTCATACTGACCCACGCCAGTCAGAGGGGTTACTCAGGCGGTTTGCTGGGGACAGGATTTGCCTCTTACTGCACCTGTCATTAACTTGAACAGAAATATGGAAATTAGATGCTGGGAAATGAAAAGGAAACGTACCCACAGCAAGTTCCTTACACAGTCACCAAATTGCACAGTCTAGGGAAATACCTCACTTGTGAACAAAGAACCTCATCTACAAACATGTGTAGCCATAGGCAGGTTCCTCCTTGAACACTTGAAAAAGAAACCTGGGAAAACAATTAAACAAGAGATGGAGAAGTATTAATATACCTCCGCAGACACAAGTTCACAATTTCGGAATCTACATGTGTTTCCCGTCAAACATTATTCCATAAATAAGCTCAACACTGGGTCAGGTGCAGAGGCCCATCTCTGGATCTAGAAATCTAGATAAGTCTCTGAATACCCTGCCAAGGTGAAAAGATCGGAGACAGATCTCCTCCTGCCTGCGAGCAATCAGGAGCTAAAGGGCTGACATCCACAAGCCCTCGGAAAGCGGTTCACTGAGTTAGTTGCTCCTGAGGTTTCACAGTGTAATTCACAGGGAACAGTCTGCTTTGAAAAAACAGTCGGCAACATCAGAATGGATTTTTTAAAATATCGAAGGAGTTTTGATGTTCTATTTAAAACTCCGGGACTTTGTTCCAAACTGTTAATGAATGCTTGGAAGAAACAGCTCCCCATACAGTGCTATGTTGCTGGCCTGGTGGGACAAGCCTGCCTCATTTCCGTCCAGGTCCACGCCCCAGCTGCAGCCTACAGAGGGCGGGGCTACATCACGGACGCTCCCTGCAATGTAGAGATGCCAACACTATTTAAAAAATAAGGGACTTTTCTTGGCACCCACACTTGACATTAATTATAGTCATTACTGTTAATGCAGGGCAGTGCTCATCGGCCCACAGACGATTCTCAGTCCTCTTCCCAGCCAGTGGGCAGGAACAATTTCTGGAATGAGGGATGCTGAACTGCACCTCCCTGACCTCGCAAAAAACAAGACAGGTCAACAAACAAACCAACGGAACACCACTCTCCATTACCTACAGCCCCCAGCTTAAACCCACCAGCGCATCACTGACAATCGACATCCGATCCTGGAAACCATCCCTCACTCTCATAGGCCTGGGGGCCAGGCCAACCCTCGCCTAGACAGACCCTTCACTCGAAACCATTTGTCTCCCAGCAACCACGCAGCACACCTGTAACATACTCACCCAGGAACCCACCCCTGCAATAAACCCTGGTGCCAACTCTGCCCACACTTTGACACAAGCAACATCATCACAGGACTTAATCACGTAAGCCTCCACATCAGAGGCTCATACAACTGCACGTCCACCAATGTGATCTATGCCATCAAGTGCCAGCAATGCCCCTCGGCCATGGACATTGGCCAAACTGGACAGTCTCTACAACAAAGAATTAATGGACACAAACCAGATATTCGAAGTGGTAACACACAGAAACCTGTTGGAGAACATTTTAACTTGCTAGGGCACACATGAATGGATTTAAAAGTAGCCATTCTGTTAAAAACAATTTCAGAAATCAACGAGGGTACGTCTGCATAGCAGGGCTAAAGTCAAATTAAGCTACGCATTTTTCGCTATGTCAATTGCGTAGCTGAAGTTAAAAGAGCTTAATTCAGCTTTTGGCGCTGTCTACACAGCAGGAAGTCGAAGGAAAAACACTCTTCCTTCAACTTCCCTTACTCCTCGTGAAAGAAGGGTCACAGGAGTTGAAGAAAGGAGTTCTCCAGCTTGACATTATGTCAAAACAAAGGCTTGTAGTGTAGACATGCACTATGTTATTTCAGAATAACACCAGTTATTCCGAAATAATGCTGCTGTGTAGCCGTTCCCCTACAGAGAGAATCTGTGGAACTAGCGTTCATATGCAAATTTGATACGATCTTGAACAGTTTGAACAAGGACATGAACTGGATGGGCCATTATATTCAACAACCAAATGACATCCAAGGCTAAGTATCATGCACTTACAGCCTACTGTATTAGCTTTATATAGCACAGACACCTCAATGGACAGGTCTTCCTTTCACCTCTTCCCTCTTTTCCTGCGTTATATTTCAAAATCTGGGCCCCTTACTCCATATCTGTCATTTGAAGAAGTGGGTTGTGCCCACGAAAGCTCATGATATTACATATATTTTTTTATTAGTCTCTAATGTGCTACTGGATCATTGTTGTTGTTGAAGTTTTTTAGTTAGATTAACATGGGCTACTCTGACTCTTAACTCTGTTCATGAGAGCCCCATGAGGACCCAACAGACCCAACAGGTGGGGCCTAGTGGCAGGGCCAGCAGCCAAGCACTGGGGCCGGCAGCCAAGTGGTACCCAGGGTCAGCTACTAAGTCCCTGTGCACATGACTGGCAGCCAAGTAAGACCAGAGGCTGGAAGCAAAGCCCCCTAGCATCAGCAAGCCCAGCAGCTGGGACCCTGAGCAGCGGGGGTGCAGGGCTGGCAGCTGGGAACCTGAGAAGCAGAGGCATGTGGCCAGGTCACCCAAACCTGGGGATGGTACAGCACTTCCAGCACCCTGCTTCGGTGCTTATGTCCCCAGCACTCTGCAACGCCAGATTTTGTTGCATAGTGATGCAGAAATAGGCGAGGTCCCTGATGCAGAGTCTAAGGACAGCACCAGAGAAGTTCAATCTTGCGCCTACCTCACATGCCCCATGACCCGCCAGGAAGGGTGATCTGAGCCTGCACTATGAAGCACGGAGCCCCGGTACTGCCGCTTGCACTGCTGTGTGCCCGGGGTCTCTGTCCAGCTTAGACCGTGTACCCACAGGTGCTGGAAGGGGAGCTCTTGCTCAAAGTGCTTTCCATCACATAGAGGGTTTCCTGCTGGGTTCACTGGCTCTCAGCATCTCCCTGCACTAACTGTTCCAGCTCCCGTATCAGCGGCGGCAGAGGTGCTAGAGTAGTGCTGGGCGAGGCCACTTTAAGAGCAAGCCAGGACTGGTACCCGACAGTGAGGACCCCGCCTTCTTCGTCAGCCTGCACGATGCCAGCAGCATGGAACAACCCTTTCTTTGCTCCACCCCATCACTAGCTTTGGCTGCACTTCCTACTTCTGGTGCCGGGGCTATAAGAGTCCCGTCCATCCCTGCAACCAGCCTGCCCGACTGCTTGGAACCTGCTGCCAGCTACTAACAATCTTGCCATGGCCAATCAAGGTAAGGGAGCTTGGAGCCGGACAGTAGCCAAGGGGACCGGCAGAATCCCTACTGAGAAGGGGGGAAGGGTACATGCAGAGGAGACTTAGGGGATGAGAGCCAGCATCTTGGGGGCACCACTCTAGCAGGTGCTTGCCCCAGCTGAAGGTAGAGCTTGGACAACCCATGTCTGGATCCGGGCTTCTCGTGTCCCCTTAGCACAGAAGTTCCCTGGGTATCTTGTTAGGCATCTCCATGGTTCGAGGAAGGACAACCCCTTGAGGCACTGACCCCCCCATGCTAGGGCTTCCCCGCTCGGCTTGTGTAATGTGATATCTGTTACTTTGCTCAGGAGGGCTCAGCCCGGAAAAGATCGCTGCATTCACCAAAAAATGGGAGGATGACCCGCAGTTCAGACTTGCCCAAAATGTTACAACCACCAACAGCTCGCTGGAGGTGTGTCTCAGTCGGAAAGTGGTGCAGGACACGGTGCACGTCTTCCAGCATGCGGTGCCTGCAGAAGGCAAACCGGTCACTGACCAGAAAAAGTCAGGTAAGGGAAATTCCCTGTATGTTCCAGGCTTCTTGACTGACCTTACCACAAAATCTTTACGCACCGTGGCAGCACAAATATAAGAGCCAAGTTACATTTACAACTGATGTCTTGTGCTATGTTTTAAGCTGCCTTTTCATTAGGAAATATCACCTGGAATATTCTTTCTGTTTCTGAGTTCATACTCTTATCATCCAGCTCCTTATGTCTGTGGAAACACTGACTGGTACACAAACCCCTTTGAGGCTGAAATTAGACAGGGATCTCAGAAACGGTGCTCTTCCAAAGACTGGAAGTAACTCTGGTCTGAGGTCTGAAATTGTAGGCTGTGCCAAAATAGCCTTGCTCTCCCACGGGACCTGTGGTAGTCTTTAGGTCCCCTGATTTAAGACAGGAGATAGTATTTAACACTAGGGATGTAATTGGCTAATCAAATAGTCGATGTTCCAGGGCTGTTGCTACACTTCAAAGGTGAAAGCGCTGTGGGGAGCACTGGGCCTGCAGGGGACCCCTACTGGCCCCGTGCACCCTGCAGAGTTTCAAAGTGGCAGTGCCACATGGAGCCCTGGATCAGCTGGGGACTCTAAGTTCTCAGCTGGCGCTGGGCTGCACGCAGCATCTGAAAGCAGCAGCGCTGTGTGGAGACTAGGATCTGGCCCCGGGCTTTCTGACAGAGGCAGCAAGGGTGGGGAAAGAGTGACTAGTCGACGCGTCTGGCGACTATCGAATAAGCATTTGTATCGGATAGTCAACTAGTCAACTAATTGTTCAAGTCCCTATTTAACATCTGAAGTTGAGAATAAAACTGATATATTTCTAAGCTGTCATTCAACCTACAATGGATTTGGCAGACAAAGGGTACATCTAGACTACATTCTCCTTTCGAAAGGAGATATGCAAATTTGGTGCTAATTTGCATATCTTCTGATCGCTTTTTTGAACGCGTTTTTTTCAAAAAAGAAAGCAGTTTAGATGCGGTTCTTTCAACCCCCTCCCTTTTTCGAAAGCACCCTGCACACCTCATTTTTTGAGGAAGAAGGGTTATTTTGAAAGAACCGTGTCTAAATTGCTTTCTTTTTTGGAAAAAAACAGTTTTCAAAAAAGCGATTGGAAGATATGCAAACTAACATCAAATTTTCATATCTCCTTTCAAAAGAAGAATGTAGTCTAGATGTACCAACAGAGAGGTTCTCCACTCTTGAGGGAATTCTGAGCCAACAGTATAAGTCAAAATCCGGGATGCTAAGTTCTTTCTCTTTGCTTGTTTGGCCTCTTGATCGTGCTGTGGGTATCTGTTAATTTGGGGGGTTTATCTCATATTGTAAAAGAATGAGACTGAACATCCCCATATAAATCTTGGCTGTGTCTAGACTGGCCAGTTTTTCCGGAAAATCAACCGCTTTTCCGGAAAAACTTGCCAGCTGTCTACACTGGCCGCTTGAATTTCCGCAAAAGCACTGACGATTTCATATAAGATTGTCAGTGTTCTTGCGGAAATACTATGCTGCTCCCGTTCGGGCAAAAGTCCTTTTGTGCAAAAGGGCCAGTGTCGACAGCTCAGATTTGTTTTCCGCAAAAAAGCACCAATCGCGAAAATGACGATCGGAACTTTTTTGTAGAAAAGCGCCTCTAGATTGGCACGGACACTTTTCCGCAAAAGTGCTTTTGCGGAAAAGCATCCGTGCCAATCTAGACGCTCTGTTCCAAAAATGCTTTTAACGGAAAACTTTTCCGTTAATAGCATTTCCGGAAAATCATGCCAGTCTAGACATAGCCCTTGTATTTTAATACAGCCTGTGCAAATCTTCATAGAGCTCGGCAGTGTAACTCTTGTTCCTTTAAAAACAATAAGTAGTCCTGTGGCACCTTAGGGTATGTCGACACTACAAAGTTAATTCGAACTAACAGACGTTAGTTCAAATTAACTTTGATAGGCGCTACACATAGAAACCACTAGTTTGAACTTAATTTGAACTAGCGGAGCGCTTAATTCGAACTAGGTAAACCTCATACTACGAGGACTAAGCCTAGTTCGAATTAAGTAGTTCGAATTAAGGGCTGTGTAGCCACTTAATTCGCACTAGTGGGAGGCTAGCCCTCCCCAGCTTTCCCTGGTGGCCACTCTGGGCACCACCAAGGAAACTCTTCTGCCCTCCTTCCGGCCCCGGAGCCCTTAAAGGGGCACGGTCTGGCTATGGTGCCTGTGCCAGGCACAAGCCTGCCAGCACCCAGCCAGTAGACCCTGCACCTGGCACGGCACGAGCCAGCCACCCGCTGCCACCCAGCCCTCCGCCTCTTCCCGGGACCTCATCCACGACCTCCACACTAGACACAGGAAAGCGGCCGTCTAGGGCAGGAGAGCTGCCAGCCTGGCCACCCAGGAGCAGGTTTACATGAAAATCAGGGTGGTCCAGTGAGACCCCTGACCCTGAGCCCTGAGCTTAGAACATAAGAATGGCCGTACTGGGTCAGACCAAAGGTCCATCTAGCCCAGTAGCCTGTCTGCCGACAGTGGCCAACACTAGGTACCCCGGAGGGGATGGACTGAAGACAATGACCAAGCCATTTGTCTCGTGCCATCCATCTCCAGACTTCCACAAACAGAGGCCAGGGACACCATTTCTACCTCCTGGCTAATACCACTCCATGGACCCAACCTCCATGAATTGATCTCACTTCTCTTTAAACTCTGTTCTAGTTCTAGCCTTCACAGCCTCCTGCAGCAAGGAGTTCCACAGGTTGACTACACGCTGTGTGAAGAAGAACTTTCTGTTATTAGTTTGAAGCCTGCTACCCATTCATTTCATTTGGTGTCCTCTAGTCCTTCTATTATGGGAACTAATGAAGAACTTTTCTTTATGCACCCTCTCCTCACCACTCATGCTTTTATAGACCTCTATCATATCCCCCCTCAGTCTCCTCTTTTCTAAGCTGAAAAGTCCCAGTCTCTTTAGCCTCTCTTCATATGGGACCTGTTCCAAACCCCTGATCATTTGAGTTGCCCTCCCCTCTCCCACCCTCTCTCTTCCCCTCTCCCACCTCCTTTTCCCAGTCTCCCTGAGTTTTGTTCAATAAAGAGAGTTTCTATTTTTGAACACGTGTCCTTTATTTTGTACATCAGGAAGGGGGGCTAGGGAGGGGTAAGTGGAAGTATGTGAGGGAGGAATGGGGTACGAGCCCCCGATGAGGAGGACTGGGGTGGCTCTGCGGGCTCCTCGGGGTGGAAGCTCTCCTGCAGCCCCCCCGATTGACTCCCCTCCCCCGGATGGCAGCCTGCGGCAAGTGCAGACGGGCTGATGGCCGAGTGCTGTGATGTGCCGAGTGTGGGCACTCAGGGCACTCCAAGCCAGGACTGCTTTGCAAGCGGGGAACCCTGAGAACTGTCTGTCCGGGGTGGGGGTCGGGTCCCTTTAAGCCAGGGATGTCCAAACTTTTTTCAAAGAGGGCCAGATTTTATGAAGTGAACATGCGTGAGGGCCGACCATTTTGCCTGACATTCTTTGAACCATTAAAATTAAACACAAATTAACTATTTTATGCAAAGTTTATTGCAAACGGCATACTTTTCATTTCGTCACATGGATGACAAATCTAAACAGGTGTTAAATCACTCTGCCTTTCATATCTGAAGGCCAGATGAAAAAAAAAATCCAGGAAGCTGAAATATATGTCAGGAACATTGTAAAGTACATTACATATTATTGGTAATAAAGGTTGTCTGTCAACTTTTAAGTTAAAAAAATATGAACAGGAACATAACACCAAGTATACATGTTGTGTCCAAATATATTTATAACTGATTTAGACCAACTGACATTAACTGAGATTTTACAATGTATTCATCTCAATACATATGGATTCGTTGGGGGCCATAAAAGATAGATATTGCCAAATTACCTGTGGGGCCGTATTAAACCGGAACACGGGCCGCAATTGGCCCGCGGGCCGGACTTTGGACATGACTGCTTTAAGCACAGCCCTCGGCTAGCCTGAGGCAGCAGCGCCACGCTCTAAGTCCTCATCTGATGCCCTGCCAGCACTGCGTCCGTCCATCCTTAACCCCGGTTCAGGGTCCACTCTGTGTGGACATGCTAGTTCAAATTAGCAAAACGCTAATTCAAACTAGTTTTTTAGTCTGGATGCGTTAGTTCGAATTAGCTTAGTACAAAATGTACAGAATCATGTGCTTTCTTGGGTAAAACCCACTTCATCTGATCAACCAGTGTGGAAGTAAAAGAAATCAAGATTATAAGAATAACAGTAGAAGTACCTGTCAAGTATAGGAGGCGTGTTAATAAGGCTAAGATTAAGTGGGCTGATTGTGTCCCATACACAGCTTTTAATGTGAAAATGCAGATGTTAAAGAAGAGAAATTGGCTTTGTTAAGTGCCAACCAGTTAATGTCTTTGTTCAAGCCCAGGGTAATGATGTCACATCTGTAGATGAATTCCAGTTCTGCCGTCTCTCTCTCTGTAATTCCGTTGTAGAAGAATGGCTACTTTTATATCCATGATTGAGTGATCAGGCAGGTTAAAATGTTCCCCTACAGGTTTATGTGTGTTACGATTTCTGATGTCTGATTTGCATCCATTTATCTTTTGACTCAGAGTGTCCAGTTTGGCCAATATACATGGCAGAGAGGTATTGCTGCACTTGATGGCATATAACACAGTAGAGGACTTGTTCCTTTGCTCTCTTACAGGGAGATGTTGGATCTTCTCCTGTCTGAATGTGATGCGTCTGCCTGTCATGAAGAACTTTAACATTGAAGAGTTTGAGTTCAGCCAAGCATATCTCTTCTTCTGGGATAAGGTACAGCAATGCTGGACTTAGATTTTTCTTAGAAGTTTTATCCATGCAGCCAGTACTGGCAGTCTGATTTCCCTCTATATGGGTGTTCAGGCTTTTCTAAGCTGCCATGGAGAAACACAGAAAACAATCTTTGGAAGTCCTTTACAAACACAATTTTCAGATAAAGAGGGAGCAAGTGTTTCTGGATTGAGAGAAAAATTGGTAGAGGGGATTTAAATAATTTGTTGAAAAGAGTAGCATTTTTTTGTTCTGAGACCTCTAATTCCTCTCACGGATCCTTGTAGAAGGCTAGACAGGAACAACACTACCCGTTTTCCACTAAAGCCGTCTTAGTCTTGTGCCTGTGACACACTGCTGGAGCTAATTGACTTGTTTATTTCCAACAGTAGTTGCTTAAGAGCTGCTAGTACTAGTAACTGAGAAATGTTTCATCTTGCATCTTCTCTTTCTCCCATATACTAACTTGCTTTCACTTGCATACGCCCAGGAATGGAGTAACATATGGCATGCTACAAGCCAAGGTTAAGTTACCCTATCTGTCCTCTTCCAGGTTGAACGCTGCTACTATTTTTTAAACGTCTTTGTGGAAACGGCTCAGAAAAACAAGCCTACAGAAGAGAGGCTGATGCAGTTCCTGCTTTCCAACCCCACCAGTGATGGAGGACAATGGGACATGCTGGTTAATCTTATCAGTAAGAGAAACAGTGACTGAAAGGGCTTCCGGAAACAGTACTCTTGCCTGAAAGCTCAGAAGTGATGTAAATGTCTCCAGTTGTGTCCTACAGCCACCATAAACTGTACAGCGCTGCCATCTTCATGAGTTCAATGAGGAGGGGGGATGTAAAAAGTCGGTTAAAATGGTAACAACTTACATGTGCTGCTGGCTCTTACATAAACTTTATACTGCAGAGCCCACAGCAAAGCGTGTTTGGGAGCAGGGCTGCCAGCCCCTGCCGGTCCGGCTCCCGGGGAGGAGGCTTCCCTGCTGCAACGAAACCACCTTCCCGGGAGTGGGGCCGACAGGGATTGCCGGCTCTGCTCCTGGGGAAGCTTCACGGCAGGTTCTGCAGCTGGCTTCCTGGGATCCAGCTTGTAACCTGGCGGGGGGGGGGGGGGGGAGGAGGGAAAGAGGGATAAGGCTGGTCCCACCATGGACAGGGGTTGGAGCAGCCTCTGCAGGCTGGAGCAGCTGGCAGGGGAGGAGCTGCTCCAGCCCTTACTGTTAACCGGAACTGGTAAGCTTTAGGGTGATGCTTACTGGTTAGCCAGTTAACCTTCGCCATCCTGAGTGAATGGTACTTATTTGTAGTTCCGGTCATCACTGCGATAAAGCGATAGTAAAGGACAAATAATTCATTTAAAATAGTAGGAGAATTCCCACACCGCTCCTTTGCTCTGTGTTTTTCCGTTAAAAGCATTTGCAGAAAAGAGCGTCTAGATTGGCACGGATGCTTTTGTGCAAAGCACTTTTGGCGGAAAAGCGTCCGTGCCAATCTAGACGCAGTTTTGCGCAAGAAAGCCCCGATCGCCATTTTCGTCATCAGGGCTTTTTTGCGCAAACCAGTTTTCAGCTGTCTACACTGGCCCTCTTGCGCAAAAACATTTCCAGAAAAGGGCTTTTGCCCGAACAGGAACGTCAAAGCATTTGCGCAAGAAGCACTGATTTCGGACAGTAGAACGTCAGTGCTTTTGTTCAAAATCAAGCAGCCAGTGTAGACAGATGGCAAGTTTTTGCGCAAAAGCAAGTGTTTTTGCGGGAAAACTTGCCAGTCTAGATGCAGCCCAGGGGTTCTCTTGCTTGACAGACTAGAACAACTCTCATAAAGGGCTGCCCATGCGAAATCAATCCTAGGCGAAGGGTGCTAATCAGCTGTAACAAAAAAGGCCTCTCACTGAAAGATGAACAGAATTTAGCAGCGTCATGTTGGCTTCTGCAGGCTGCAGCTTTCCTCCCTCGCTCTGCAGATCAGAGTTTGGGATTCATACAGCCCTGACATGCTTCTCCCAATCTCCAGAAGGAAGCATTGTCCATGCTTTATGCCATTCTCCGCTCAGCGTAGGGCAGCTCTTTACGCAAAAACATGTGTCAGGATCTAGTTGAATTCACATAGCTGAATTCAGAGATTAAGAACCATTGCTTGACTTCACGGGAACTATGCATCGATGCTATAAGCGTGTAGGGTAACGAGTGGCTAAATAAGCACAAACTGCGGCAAAGGACAGTCTTCTCAACTGCTGATACGGCCTTCACCTGCCCTTTCTTGCTTCATTGTCTTGTGAAAACGTCTTGTGGAAAGAAGACCGTCAGCGGGTCCCTTATCCTGCCTTCTTAATACGGGACCCAGGTCCATCCCTGGGGAAGACTGCATTGGCTGCCCAGCTCCTCCCAGGGTGGGCAGGGTGCAAACCAAATGCTCTATCCCCTAAACCATGCTGGCTAGTTTCTTTGATGATACGCTAAGTGTTCAGGGACTATGTACTTTGTTCTTATACCACCTAGCCCAGTGGAGCTTCTGAGCACTATCACGATGTAAATATTAATTAGTCTTTGTTATAACTCTATATTCACAATTACAAAGCTACGTCTCATAGCTGTGAGGATAAGGTACCTTTTCTCTTGCCACGGAGAAAAGAAATTTAGGAAGTCAGTCCATTCACCTTGCAAGACAAAATACGTGGCACAGTTTAGCATAGATTCAGGAAATTGGCTTGACAGCTTCTAAGAAGAGTCCAATTACTGACAAAAGAGGGCTTCTTAAATATCATTAATGAGCTGAGGAGAAATAGGTGGGACAAGTGGCAGATTGTCATATCTGATCACTGAAGGACGCTATCTTAAAAACCATAATCTTTGGCTTCTCTGACTCTTTTAAACAACCTCTATCTCAGGTGATGTGCATAGAAACCAGGTGCACTAAGGCTTCACTGGGTCTGAGCAGATGTCAACACTGGTCATCTAGAAAGACAAAAGTCTCAGAGAGGCAAGGTGGGCGAGGGAATCTCTTTGATTGGCCCAGCTTCAGGTGGTGAGAGAGACAAGCTCCTGAGCCACACAGAACTCTTTGTCAGGGTTCGGAAAGGTACTCTGAGTGTCACAGCTAATGCCAGGTGGAACATCCATTTAGCTGTGAGGCTGGGAGAGTCTTTTCTAGTCCCAAACAGGGGTGGACCGTGACCCTAGGCAGACTAGGCAGTTGCCTAGGGTGCTGCCAGGCTGGGTGCCCGATGATGATGTCACGGGGCACCCTGAGTGCCCCGTGATTACGTCATGGCCACTGACAGCCGTGCAGGTGGGGGCGCTGATCGCGCCTTCCACCTGGGGCACCAGCTGCTACAGCCGGCCTTAGGCCGCTCCTGGTCTTAAAGAGCTTTGTGTGGCTTGGAAGCTTGTTTCTCTCACCAACAGAAGCTTCACCTACCTTGTCTCGCTAATAGCCTGTGACTACCTACAAGTCTATCCTTGGACAGATAACATGTCAATTTTCTCTTCTAGAAAAATATGGAGTTATCCCCAAGAAAAATTTCCCTGAATCTTTCAACACAGAGGCCTCTGGGAAGATGAATGAAATTTTGAATCATAAGGTAAATGATCTGAAATTGTGCTAAAACACAGTGGTTAGAGAGATGAAAGAGAAATTATAATCTACAGATGTTCCTGAGTGGCTACCTTAAATGTTCCCTATTGATCAGAGTATTAAGAGCCCGTCTGGCTTCTTCCTTGCATCCATATGACATTGCATTTGAAAGGATTAAAAGGTGAAGGGGAACAGTCCTAAAATGCTGGGAAGAGGAGAGGAAGTAGGTTCGTGAATAGCTGCTACTGTATTTAGAGGGTTTGATGTTCTTGCTTTCAAACAGGAGCTTGAAAATATCCCTTGCAGCACTTTTTACAATGGTCTTTAGATCTCTAACTCCTACAGAAAAAATTCTGCCTTCCTGGCTGGCAGAAGATCTTTCTGCAAAATTCATGCAGCCACAGAGAGCTTGTTTTCTCCTACTGTGTTCTCAAAGATGCTAAGGCTCTAATGATGCCTGTTGCCAAGTGTGGTGGCTAAGATTTACACATGCAGAATTTAAAAATACAGAACTAGGGATAGGACCAAAACCAGCTTGCATAGGAAAGGCTGCAGGGCCATGTGAAATACTGAAATGACTGTGACAAAGGAAGGTTTGGGATAAAGCAGGTTTAGGCACGTCAGACGGGGGATCTGAATCCATGGTGGTAACAAATGAAATGGCAGACAAAGCTTTTCACTAAAAGCTTTGTTTTGGCAATTCATGAGTCCATGATCAAGGGACAGCTGTTCCTGGGAATCTGCACAGATGAGTTGGTAAATAAAAGGTGCATGCTG